>NC_044562.1:86336010-87667413 GCF_007565055.1 Rhinopithecus roxellana | reverse complement strand
TTACTGGCTAAGCTTTATGCCTTTCAACTCTGAATGGTCACATGTGGCCTCAGGCAAGTGATGGAAAAAACTGGCTCCTACTTTTCTTTAAAGTGAGAAGGCTGGGTTAGATCAGATGGTGCCTTAGGGGCTGCTGAGTTGAATGAGGGGAAGATCAGCAGATAGGATGGCTCTTAGATGGAACTACCACAGCTTCAGTTTCATCTGTTTTAGTTTGCTGTTCTATGTAAATTTCATTAGAATAAAGAGTTGTATTGTTTAAAAAAAAAGAAAAAGCTTGAAAACCACTCGACAACTGGTCTCCCCAGTTCTTTCTAGGGGTAGGCCTGTCATTCTTGGTTGAATCTCATGACTAGAGTGGAACATTGGAGCCATGAATTGGGAAAGCCTCTGTGTGGCCAGCATCTTGGCGGGCATGGGGGAGATATTAAATCCTACCACCATGGACCTTGTCAAGGATAAAACATTTCTGTCATACAAAACACTGGTGACAGAGAAGTGTTTGAGACACGCTGATCATATTTACTCTGCTCTACTGATGAATGGAGACTTTCCTCTACATTCCTGTCGCCACTGCCCTCACCACCATCTCCTGATTTATTGCCGGAAGTGCTGCATCAGCCTCCTAGTTGGTCATTCAGTCTTTAGTCTCTCCCCGATCTGATTTATCCTTTAACTTTCTACTCCATTTATGTTCTTAAAATACCACTTTCATTTAATTTTTACTTTGCTTTAAAGCCTTCAGAGGCAGCCATCTGTTAGAACACATACAAACTCCTTGATGGAGCAGTGGATGTGTTTAGTAATGGAGCCCAGCTTCCCTTTCAATCGCACTCATGGGCTGCTCCAGCCCCATGCCCCACTCCCTGGCCTCCCAAACTGCCATCCCCAACCCCCAGGCTCTCCTCCCTTCTCTCCACTGATTCAAAGGCTACCATCTTCTATGCTTCACCCCCATCACCCTTCCTCCCCTTTCCTCCCTTTAGGGAAAGGCTCTTCCCCTCACCGAGCTACTCTGAGTGGCTTGCTGTCCACTCATTTCCTGTCTGAGGGTATTAGTTATTTCCTACTTCAAGCTCTTTCTGTTAGATTTACCGATCTGCAAGGACAGGACCCCTTCTGTGTCATAAACCCTTAGTGTCTTCTGGGTTTACCACACTGTGCCTGGGATATAGATTGGTAGGTGGTTAATAAGTAAATAATTTAATTTAAACTATTTGGTTAATAAGTGTTGATTGACTTGGAGGTAATTTTATGATAATGAACTTTCAGCCAGAAACTTGCTGTAGATGATGTTGACTGGATTTACTTAATCTTGGGTAAGATGTGTATTTACCTGAGACCGAAAATTCAAGTCACATGAAAGGTTCTCCTTTTGCAAGGCCAGTGGGCCCTTTAGGTAATATAATCTTACAGGACCACTGCCACTGTGCCCGTTAGGTAGACTGGCTTTGCAAAAGGAGAACCTTTCATGTGAGATAGAGCCTAGGATACTTTTAGGGGCCCAGGGAAACATCTTTCAAAATAAAAAAAAAAATGAATATAAGACACCGAATGCAGCTTGGATTTATATTGTTACAATCATTTTTATATATAGATATAGCTATATAGGCATAGAGTTTATACTTTATGGAGGAAGAGATTCAAAAAGGCAAAAGTGCCTAGGGCCCATAAAAGTCATAATGTGGCCCTGGTATGAAAGCAAATCAAATGGTCATTTGGAAATTTGCCCCTCTCTGTGTGGCAGCCCAGAAAATCTCCCTAGAGCATTGTCCTGGAAACCTGTCTGCAGGCTCATCGCACAGGTCAGCGGGGCTTCCCTTGGGCTGGGCAGTGAGTCAGGGAACCCTCACCTGAGTGGAGTAGGGAATATAAACAGATGACACAATCTCTTCTGATTTCAAGTCCGCCTCAGGTGATCTCTCAAGGAAAGGACCATTTAAAGGAATCTGCCATTGTCCTTCTGTTTGAGAAAATCACCCTTGGTTAGGATGTGCTTATCAATTTGGAGAATATGTTGCCAGTGACAGATGTGATGTGTGGTGGAAAGAGGGTGCAAGCTGGGATCCATGTCTGCTTCTAGCTCCAGCTAGACTTTGGCAAGTCATGGAAACTTTGGGGTTCTCAGCTTCAGAGTGGCAGGGTTGGTCAGATAAGCTGCAAAGTCATTTCTGGTTCTTATAGACCATTAAATGCTACTCATAAAATTTGGCCTCGAAGAGCTTTAAAGCTATTTGGAAACAACCTGGTACAATGTATACATTTCACAAATGAGAACACTGAGCTCTGGAGAGGTTGAGTGACCTTTGCAAAGTACCAGAGGTGGGACTGGTGGCAGAGATGGGATTCCCGATAGTCATGAGACATTTAGTGGGGATACATTCTGAGAAATGGTGTAGTTAGGTGATTTTGTTGTGTGAATATCATAGAATGTACTTACATAAACCTAGATGGTGTAGTGTACTGCCTACCATACCATCTAGGTTTGTGTAGCAATAGCTACAACTAGGCTACAGGGTGTAGCTATTGCTCCTAGGCTACAAACCTGCACAGCATGTTACTGTGGTGAATACTGTAGGCAATCACAACATAATGGTAAATATTTGTGTATTTAAACATATCTAAACACACAGAAAAAGTACTGCAAAAATATGGTGTTATTAATGTAATCTTATGGAACCACTGTCATGTATGTGGTCTGTTTTTGGCTAAAAAATTTTTATACATGATTGTGTGTGTGTGTGTGTCTGTGTGTATATACATATATGTGTGTGTGTGTATATATATATATATTTAAAACAGCTTACCATACTGTTTTTTGACCCATACTTTTAAAATGTAATTTTAATAAAGAAGATATCTTACATTAATAGCCCTATGAATAATATGCATTTATTTTTATTTCTTTAAGTTTAAATCATTTTCTTTCCACAAAGCTCATGGAGTCTTTGAATAAAGAGAGGAGGAATAAGTAATATGCCTCATAAACTTGATTTTGTTTAAAACAAAAAGTGCTATAGGAAAAATGGCCATCTTTATGAATCTCTGCAGTAAAATATGGCATAAACCTTTAAAGCCACAGAGATACTTCACATTAATTTTTCTTCACCTGCTTTGATACTGCAATTTAGATTGATCATAAATGTGGCCAAATATTTAAGAGAAATTGTCAGATGCAGTAAAGCATCTGACCTACTACACATAGAACAGCCAGAGAGCAGGATAATTGGTCACAGTTTCACTTTTAGGTTTGAGATAATGTAAACATAGCCTATGAATCTAAATTAGAAGTACTTGGGTCCCTAGTTAATGGTTTACAGCAGGAGCTATATAACTGATAGTGATGAGCACAGAAAAACAATGCTTAAAGCTAGGTCTCTTACCTTTAGATACCAGATTGATGGCAGCATTTCCTGCTGCTAAAATGGGGTTTAGGTCAGAAAAATTAGGCCGGCTTACCACATGTCCTCCTAAAGTCTAAATAAGAAAAAAGATGGCATTTTAAAAGCTATACTTAGTTATTAGACAAATACAGAATTATGTATACAGGGTTCTTGTGTAAGTTTTTAATTCTCTCTCTTTTTTTTTTTGCTTCATTGAAAGAGCTGGCAGAGTTTGGGGGCAGTTAAATAGATAGATAATATATTGTGCAAGATTCCCACTCCTGACTCCATCCAAACTGACTGCTGGAGAAAATATTCCTCTTCCATGTGCAATGAAGAGGAACATTTCTTTGAGAACTGACCCTAGTATGCATTTGTCTTTGTTTAGAAGCCTTCCTTGATAGGTATGTTTACTTATCAGGATAGACAAAAAGGGAAGTGAATGGGAATTTAGGGGCTGGTGCCAGCAGGTTAGGGAGAAGAAGGGGTATAGTGAAAGGGAAGAAAGTGTGCACCAATATGCAGTAGGTAGAGAGACTGGAGCCTGGGGAAACCTAAAGAACCAGAATAGGAGCATTGCATTCAAAATGCCTGTGGTGCTGCTAGGGAGTACAGGCCGCTTTGCTGCCCTAAGCCCCAGTAAAGGCTGCTTCATACACAGTCTCGAACAGTGGGCCTTTGAAAGACTTAAGGGGACAAGTTGATGTTGAGAGGAGCAATATGCTTCAGAAAAGGGACAGAAGATGCAGAAGGTGAAAACACATACTGGGTTTTGAGAATCAGCCGAAGGGCCAGAGGAAATCAGGAGACAGGAAGTATCTCCTGGCCCTATTAAATCCTGCTGAACTGCCCGTCATATGTGAAATGAGGAATGATTCAAACTAATCATTTTTAAGTCTTAAATAATAAGAAAGCTCCATAAAGCTAAACAACTGGCAGATATCCAAGAATGGGCATGTGGGATACACATGTTTAGAAATTCACCTTGGTACAAAGGCCTAAGAGGAGAACCAGCCATACAAGAGTATTTTGGAAATGCAGGCTTGTGTTTACTATACCTTGGATAAGACATGTTTCATGGAATTTTAGAGCTGGACATAGAGATAGTCTGTTTGGTTGAATAGAGACCTTAGAGATTGTCTATTTGGACCTTAGAGATAGTCTGTTTGATTGAATCTTAATTTTTGGTGTGACTTTTTTTATCTTAAATTTTGGTGTGATTTTTTCATCTATAGTTTTTACTTTTATTTAAAAATTTTAGATTGACAATAATTATATATATTTATGGGGTGCAATGTGCCATTATGATTTATGTATACATAACGGAACGATTAGATCAAGCTAATTAAAGTATCTATCACCTCGTGTATTCATCATTTCTTTGTGGTCAGAATATTTAAAATCTACTCTTGTAGCAATTTTGAAATATACATTATTACTAATTATAATCATCATGTTGGGCAACAGATCACTAAAGCTTATTTCTCCTGTCTAACTGAAATTCTGTGCCTCTTGACTGACATCTCCCCTTACACTGGGCCTTAATTTTTCAAATGAAGAAACAGCAGCTTATAGAGGTCAAGCAGCTTCTCCAGAATCTTGTGGCTCCAGCACCATAATTTTGCTGTACCATGTGTTACTCACTTTGCACACACACATACACACTCAACGTGATGCCTTCATCTTGGGCATATGCATGCTCATACTCATATTGTACAAACTTGTTCAACATTGACTTGACATTCCTCTTCAGAGGAATGTTTGTTAAACTGAACAGAACTGTATGACTGTCTATAACCGTGACTTATCTCATAGAACAACAGAACATACGGCCATATTCCTAATCTGGGCTCCTGCAAGTGTCCTCAGATGCTTCAGCAGAGCTCGATGGGTCTTAGTCTTCTCCTTCGGTTGCTCCGAAACGATAAAATGTAAGGCATCATTCAACTGGGCTAGGCTGTATCCCGCACCTATTGTCACCCCTGAAAAACGGTAGTGAGATGTCAGCTTAAAGGAACTGTAACCAGAAGGGGTTGCATGTAAATGGTCTTTTAAATATATCTCCTCTTTTCCTATTTACTTAGAATGACAAGACCCAAAGATAATTAAAGATATTTCTAGCAGCTTGCTTTATTCCCAAATATTTAGTACCAAATCCTTTTCCCCAGTCATGTATACAGTCATGTATGCCATACATTTTAGCACATATCAACCACAGATATCTGAAATTTATTACTTTCTTTATTTCCAATTTAGTTTTCCTGAATAAATTGATCCAATATGAAAATTCCTGCCATGGTCCTACAAGATATTTTAAAGATCATCAAGCCTAAGTGGGAGCTGACCTGCACAACGTGTGTGGCCCATCAGCCCGTCTTCCCCAGTCATCTCTTCCTATTGCTCTCTTATCAAAAAGATGACAATAATAGATACCTTCCTGTACCTTGGGTCAGAGTTTTGTTTGTGGGTGTGCTTACAGAGTACGATTTGAGTAGTGATGTCATCTACTCCACGTATTCTCAATGGGGGCAGTACTGTTGCCAGGCTGGAGTGCAGTGGGACGATCACAACTCACTGCAACCTTCAACTACCAGGCTTAAGCAATCCTCCTGGCGTAGCTGGGAGTATTGATGCAAGCCAGGCTTGGCTAATTTTTACATTTTTTTTGTAAAGACTGGGTCTCACTATGTTTCCCAGTCGGGTCTAAAACTCATAGGCACAAGTAATCCGCCTATCTGTCTCCCAAAGTGTTGGGATTACAGGCATAAGCCACCGTGCCCAGCCCAAAATCTCACTCTTCTTATATATAAAGCACCTATTTGTATTCAACACCCTTGACATAACTAACTCCGTGTTAGAAGAAGACTCCATTTTGTATTTCATAAGGCACTTTGCCAACAAGGATAAGATGTTTTGTTTAGTGAACAAATAAAAAAATAAAGACTACGTCCAACCAGATAAGGACATAAACAAGCACACTCTTCCACTATCTTGCCAGAACATTCTGTGACTATAAAAGATTTGGCTTTCAGTAGCTTGAAACGGCAGTTTTAACTGACATCAGCTTGCAGTCACCGTAAAAACTCAGCGTCTGCCCTGAAGGCACCTCAGACTTCCCTGCAAGATCAATGGGCTGCCCAGCCCAGAGAATGACTCCTTTTGCCTTCTTCCCTCCCTCTGCACTGGTTCATTAGCCCTTTCTTCCATCTTTTTCCTCTTGATGCTAAATGTTACTTCACTGTAGAATGTTTAACTTACAACATCTACATATAGACTAAGTGTATTATTTTGTATGGTTTGCAATATTGACTGTCTTGTGGAGTGGCTTGAGCCTGTGTGCCCACAGCTCTGACTACTGAGTGAACGGGAGGAACTGAGGAGAACTGCCTCCTTGGGAACTCCGTGTAGCTGGTGGCTTTTATGATTGAAATAGCACCAACAAAAGCATGACTCTGTGGAAAGACACAAACGTGCACGGACCTGGCTACCTGTAACCTAAGGACATGTACATAAACAGATACACAGTTTACCTGTGGTATTAAAATTTCAGGGAGGGAAGATTTGGGAAACAAAGCCTATCGCTCCTTACAGGGGTGACAATGAAGAAAAGGTTGAGAAACGCTGATCTAGTTGAACAGGCTCCACCTCCCCTGTCCTTCTGAAAATAACGAAACCTAAAATGACTAACTAAATACATTTATTTAAAACAACTTTAAAAATTACTAAAAATAACTATATACCCGCCCCCACCATCCTCCCAACCCTCTCCCATACCTGGCTGGCCTCCTCTTGCTCTGTCTCTTCCTATGAGTCTGTTAATACAGACTTTCCAATGGGTAAAAAAATGAACAAGCAGACTGACTGCAGCTTGGCAGGTCAGAGGGGATAGCATGACATTATCCACTTGATTTCTATTTTCTCATTGAGAGAGCCCTGTTTTATTGGAGTTTTAGCTCCTATAGCCTGTTCTCCATTTAAAGGTTTAGTGTGGGTAGCAGATGGTGGGATATGTTTTTCAGACAGCCTTATTCAGTGCATGGTGTGGAAGGAGTGAAGGGACCTAGGATTTAGTCCTGACTTGGCCCTATGTTAGCTGTGTGACGCTGGGGGAAGCTACCTAAGCCCTTTGGTTCTGTATCTTTGGTAGGATAATGGAAATACCAAGGCTGCTTGCTTTGTCCACGTCCCAGGGTTAGAGGATCAAGACATAAGAGATGTGAAACCACTTGGTAAGCTGTGAAAAGAGTGTAAAAATAAATAAGACTGTTGTTCACAGTTATATTTCAAATCTTGTGGTCCAGACTTTTTGTGTGTGAGTGTGTGAGTGAGTGTGTGTGGATGTGGGAATAGCTTTGACAAATTTGTGAATGAGGGAGTAATGTGTGGCGAGAACCTTTGCTACTGGCTAACAAATGTCTTCAATTTTCTTATTTGTTCAACCCCTCCACACCTGGCCGAGCTATGTGGCGTCTTCCCACCACTGTGGCTCCTATGACATATAGTACTCAGTGATGCAGCTGAATGGGTCAGTTTGGAAAAGATCATAGAGGACACAGAGTAGGTGCTGAATAAATAGCTTTGACTGAATAAATGAGGTCAGATATTCTATGAATTGCTCAAATTTGCCCAATGCATGTAATCCATTACCAACAGCCCACCAACACCAAAGATTACATCTTATTTGAAAAAGAAGGTGCTTACCATCATCTGTGGTGTTCACAAAATGTAGTTCTGGAAGCCCAAGTGGAGATATAAAAACTGGATGGAATTCATTTTTGAATTTAATGCTGGGTCCTGAAGGGAAAAGTATTTAAGGTAATTAGAAACGCTTGAAAAGGAAGACAATGGATGCCAATAGATGTCGTTTACTGATAAGCCAGAGGGCAAATTGTGACTTAAATGATTCATTTGCAAAAGAAGATCCAAAGCGTTATAAAGGACCATAAATATCATTATTAAAAATGAATTGCATTGATGAACAGTTTAAAAAGAAACACAAATATTTGGGCTACTTAGTATAGACTAAAGAACATGGGTAACAACCACCTACCCAATTCTGTGTTTCCCATGACAAGCGGGGCTTTGGGGAAATTGGCTTTCAGCTCCAGAAGGTCGTTCAGGGTCGCAGGGGTGATCCATGTGGTTCTCTCCCCTTGTTTGGATCTTCTGCCATTCTCTGCAGAGAAGCAAAGCCAATTTGTTTTCAAGTAAGGCTCTTGAATAACAAGCTGTGAGTGTATCTTCTGCTCTGGGCATCCAAGCAGGCTGCTGGTCATTTTAGCTTTCTGAAGAATCCCAACTTCTAGGGATCAGGAAAGGGTGGTCTGTTTGAAACTACCCAGACTAATAAGATCTGCATGGGTACCACTGAATAAGCATCATGACAGGTGTCTATTGATGACTGGATATAGAATAAACTCTGTCTGTGAAGTGAGCGTGTAAAGAGCAAGCAGCATGGTACCGTGAAAGTGGCTTAGTCAGGAGTTAAATCACAGGCTTCTGGTTCTGGTTCTACTCTAACAGTGACTCAGAGCGGGCTCATCTTTGGGGATTAGGGGGATTAAGTATTTATTTTTGTTTTTTTGTTTTTTGTTTTTTGTTTTTTTGTAGGACAAAACTGCTTATAGGCAAAATTAACCTTAAAAAAATCCTTTAATCTTTCACCAGGAATAGTGCAAATGGAATGTATATACATATGTGTGTTGTGTGTGTGTACACATATATACATGTATATACATATATATGTATACACACATATATACAAGTATACATATATACATGTATAAGTATATACATATGTGTATACATATACACACATACATATTTAGATATGAAGGTACTTCATAAAGTTTGTCGAGAAATGGAATTAAAAAATAAAAATAATAAACTTTATTTCTCAACATAATCTCCATCACAAGACACTTTTGTAAGTGATGATACCAACCATTTAGTCCATCCCTCAAGAACTGAGGTTCTTAGAAATAATCATGTTAATGCAATCTGTTTACATTATTAATTGAAGAAACATGGGTGCCTCTTACAGATTTTTTTTTTTTAAGATTAGGAAACATAAAGAAATCAGAAGGAGCCAAATCAACACTGTAAGGGGGGATATCTAATGACTTTCTTTCAAAACTCTCCCCACAATGTCCTTGTTTGATGAGAGGAAAGAGCAGGAACATTGCTGTGGTGTAGAAGGGCTCTCCGGGGAAGCTTTCCTGGGCATTTTCCTGCTAAAGCTTGACAAAAATCTCGTAGGAGGATGCCAAAACACCCTCCTAATGAGCAGATGTTAGCATTCTTTGGCCCTCCAGAAAGTCAACAAGCAAAATGCCTTGAGCATCCCAAAAAACTGTTGCCAGGACCTTTGCTCTTGACTGGTCCCCTTGTGCTTTGACTGGGCCACTTACACCTCTTGAGAGCCATTGCTTTGATCAGGTTTTGTCTTTGGGATCATACTGGTAAAGCCACATTTCATTTCCTGCTACAATTCTTTGAGGAACTGTTTCAGGATCTTGATCCCACTGGTTTAAAATTTCCATTGAAAGTTCTGCTCTTGTCTGCAGCTGATCTGGGCTTAACGGTTTTGGTACCCATTGAGTGGAAAGTTTGCTCAACTTTAATTTTTCTGTCAGGATTGCGTAAACTGGGCTATCTATGGTGTTGTCCATGTGAGATGGCTATGGTGTTGGCCATGCGAGGTGTCTATGGTGTTGGCTATTGTTTGTGCTGTTAGCTACCAGTCCTCTTCAATTAGGGCATGGACAAGATGAATTTTTTCTTTGAAAATTGATGTGGGTGGTGTGCTGCTACAGCTTCAACATCATCTCGTCCTTTCTTAAAACAAGTTACCCATTTGTAATCTGTTGATTTATATGAGGGCATTGTCCTCATAAACTTTTTGTAAAGCATTGATGACTTCACCATTTTCCACCTAAACTTCACCCTAAATTTGATGTTTGTTCTTGCTTCAATTTTAGCAGAATCCATGTTACTTGGGCTCTTTTTAAACAGATGTCATATTCTTTTTAGTGCCTCAGACTAGATCCTATTCAGATGTGTTATAACAAGTTAGTAGGAGTTTACTTTGGTGAAAAAAATGTTGAAATCCATGTACAGTTTTTTCATAATATGAAATTTTCATGAACTTGTTGAAGACCCCTCGTATATACACATGTATACATCTATATATATAACTATATCTATAATTTAAAAATACCAGACTTACACCTGGGGTTCCAAGTTCTCACACTAGGCATGGTATATGGGGACTGAAACCTTCTGAGAAGCTAGTAGAATCCCATCTCTCATCTCATACTCTCTCCAAGACATAGTCATGGAATGGAATGGTGGGCATACCACAGTACTTACATTATTTTTCTCTCCCTCTCTTTCCACTGAGTGGAAACCATAGAGGTTAATTGTATGAATAGTGTGATGCCATTATTCTAAGTATCATTTGATTTTTACTTCACCAACCTTCCAAAATGCCTGTAAGATATCTTACAGTGTCACTGTGTGACCTTGAGAAAGTCACCTACACTTTAACCTCAGGCTCTTCAGCAGAGGGGTTTGAACCAAAGCATCTCTGAGGTCCTGGCAGTGCCATTCTTCTAAGCGGCCAGCTTTAAATTATTTATAGGAGAACTGAACAAGTTTCTAAAAATAGGTTTTGCTTCATTGTCACGTTGGACACACTTCCAAATTTTAATGTCTAAAACTGGGTAATTCTATCGTGTAATACAAAAAGGCATATACAACACCATGTTATGAGACAACAAAAGTAAAGTATCTTACTATGAGTTCAGGAGGGAATATAGGCTCCTGGGATGGATCCAAGGGCTGGAATTCGTCTTCATCGTACAGTTTGGTGCACATCTCAACAACAACAACAAAAAAAACAAAATACAAATGGAACTTTAGAGTTACTGAGAGAGGTACAGGAACTGTGAGACTTCAGAGTGAAGGCCTCTACCTCTGACACCCCCAACACAAAATGGAGGAGCCAGAACCATAGGTCGTTCCTGAATGAAATTTTTTTCACCCTCACAGGACTGTGGGTTGGTTTCCCCTGAAGATTAACTGGATTCTGATTTTCCTCCTCTGGTGCCAGGAATTGGCAAAGGTTTTAAACTCCTATGCTGGGTCTCAGATATTTGTGGATTTCATCTGCCATAAGCATGAAAGTGCACCACTGCTTAGACCCTTAGTGCTTGTTGATTTGGGGTGTGTGTGGGGAAGTGACTGGCAAACTCAGATGAAGCCACAAAAAGTTGTACTGAAGGAAAACAGCCTTCTGTGGTGACTAGTCTTATGGAAGTCATGGGTTGGCCAATTTCGGGAGCTCTTTAAGATATTTATGCCTTGTATTCACTTAGTTTGTACTTTATTCACTGAAAAGAATAGAAACCTTGAATGAATTTGGATTTATGTGGGTATTTTTCAGTCAATCCCAAGGGAGGTGGAAAAACCAGATACTTACTTGTTCCCATCTATTCACCAAAGACCCATCTTCTTGATCCATGCAACATTTTCCTGATCCTTTCAGTTCACAAACAGTTGATTCCTTAGGAGGTAAAGCAGTTTAAATAAAATCCATTGGTTGATTCTTTAAACACCTACTTGAGTACCTGATGGAGAAAGTAACAAGCTATACTGTCACTTAACAATTAGAAAAAATTATAGGGAATGTGCCACCAAGCTCATGATAGAGTCTTGTAAATGGTGTCACTCAAGTCTCAGGGGAAGACAAAAGGGGTTCGAGGTGGGTGGGTGGGGTCAGCCAGCTAAGGCTTCCTACTAGAAGTGAGATATATGGAATAGAGTTGTAATATGGTAACTAAAAAACCCAAACACTGAGTGCAGTGGCATGCGCCTATAATTCCAGCAACCCAGGAGGCTGAGACAGGAGGATTACTTGAGTGTGGGAGTTTGAGGCTCTGGTGAGCTATGATCATGCCTGTCAATAGCCACTGTACTCCACCCTGGGTGACACAGCAAGGCCTCATCTCTAAAAAACACCTCCCAAAACCAATCTACCCCCAAAACCTAAAGAGGTTGCTCTTGTTTATCTTACTGGTGATACAGCATGTATCTTTAATAGAGTCCTGGGAAGAAAAACTACCTTTAAGACTTTCTATACACACATATAAATAACTGAAAACCTGAGTTCATTTGGCTATTAGAGTCATTCTGAATTATTTGGATGATTCAAGTCCCAAACCATTTAACTTTAATTTTCAAGACAGTCATGCAGATCCATAGTAGTATTTTCAGCCTGAATTCATTTGTCAGTTACAACTATCAGATTGTTTATTTATTTGAGACAGGGTCTGAGTCTGTTGCCCAGGCTGGAGTGCAGTAGCATGATCTCAGCTCACTGCAGCTTCGACCTCACGGGCTCAAGCAATCCTCCCACCTCAGCCTCCGGAGCAGCTGGGATTACAGGTGCGCACCACCATGCCTGGCTAATTTTTGCATTTTTTGTAGAGACAGGGTTTAACCATCTTGGCCAGGCTGGTCTCAAACTCGCAGGCTCAGTGATCCGCCAGCCTTGGCCTCTCAAAATGATGGGATTACAGGTGTGAGCCACCGTGCCCAGCCAGACTAATTATTCTTGTTTGCCCTGTTCAATGTGCAACCAAGTTGTCTAATGATGTGTGATGATTTGGAGACACCGTGCTTCTTACATGGCATCAGGGAGACCTGGGTTCTAGTTCCTGCTTTAACACATACAAGCTGGGTTGAGCTTATTAAATTAGGATAGTAAGACCCGTCCTAATCAGGTTTGTTAGATTTAAATATGAGAAAAGTTTGACACAGTGTGTGACACATAAGAACTGCTGCAAAAGCAGCAGCTGACACCTTTAGTTGAAAAGTCATTTTCTTTTTCTTTCTTTTTGTTTTTTTTTAGACAGAGTCTCGCTCTGTCACGCCAGGCTGGAGTGCAGTGGCACGATCTTGGCTCACTGTAACTTCTGTCTCCTGGGTTAAAGTGATTCTCCTGTCTCAGCCTCCTGAGTAGCTGGGACTGGAGATGTGCATCACCATGCCTGGCTAATTTTTGCATTTTTTGGTAGAGACGGGGTTTTACCATGTTGACGAGGCCGGTCTCAAACTCCTGGCCTCAAGTGATTCACCCTCCTCGGCCTCCCAAAGTGCTGGGATTACAGGCATAAGCCACTGTGCCCAGCCTGAAAGGTAATTTTCTACAAAGTTAAGAAGGGATTTGGATTTTGTGACAATGCTGTGCAAATCATATGAAGAAGTTGCTATTTTTTGTAGGTCAAAGTGGTGAAATATTGGCTATTCATATGTTTTAAAATAAATAGTATCTTGCCCAGGATTTAAAATAAACTAGCCTGTAGTTTGTAAAATTTCTTGAAATTCTTCTTTACTGGCATAAAAAGTACATTTTTTTTCAAAGACTTCGTAGTACTTGGAATGGCCTGGTGCACCTAGAATTGTTTTTGTTTAACAAAAATTATATCAAATTAATTTTCCTAACTGAAACCTTCTCAAAAGTGTGTCTTGGTCAAGTGCAGTGGCTCATGCCTGTAATCTCCGCACTTTGCAATGCTGAGGTGGGTGGATGGCTTGAGCCCAGGAGTTCAAGACAGAGAGAGAGACCCAGTCTCAAAAAAAAAAAAAAAAAAAAAAAAGAAAAGAAAAGAAAAGAAAAGTATGACTCTGTCTCCTTTTACATGAAATGTATTTTTTTTCCCACCTTCTTTTGTCCTATTTTGTTCCTCAATCTCTGAACTTTGCAGGTGACTTGGATTCCTTTCTCACTGCACTCTTCGCTGTCTGGTGGTTATGATTCTGGCAATTCCTTTCTGGGAAGTTATCTTTCTGTCCCTACATATGCCACACTGGTCTGGGTTGTCACTCCTCATGCATGGGGTACTGCACTAGTCCATGCCCTCACTTCCCAGCACATCTCCCTAGGCTTATCCTTTCTGTTGGCAGGTGCCAAGAATTCTCCTCCTGAAATACTGTTGTCATTGTGTTACTCCTGGTTTGCAAACAGTGACTACATGTTGTTTATCAGCTTTAAGGCTACATTTATTTTCCTTTCTTTTTTTTTCTTTTTTTTTTTTTTTTTTGAGACAGAGTCTTGCTCTGTTGCCCAGGCTGGAGTGCAGTGGCCAGATCTCAGCTCACTGCAAGTTCCGCCTCCCGGGTTTACGCCATTCTCCTGCCTCAGCCTCCCGAGTAGCTGGGACTACAGGCACCCGCCACCGCACCCGGCTAATTTTTGTATTTTCAGTAGAGCGGGGTTTCACCATGTTAGCCAGGGTGGTCTCGATCTCCTGACCTCGTGATCCGCCTGTCTTGGCCTCCCAAAGTGCTGGGATTACAGGCGTGAGCCACTGCGCCGGCCTTTTTTTTTTTTTTTTTGAGACGGGTCTCACTCTGTGGTCCAGGCTGGAGTGCAGTTGTGCCATCTTGGCTCACTGCAACCTCCACCTTCTGAGTTCAAGAGATTCTCCCACCTCAGTCTCCTGAGTAGCTGGGACTACAGGTGGGCACCGCCACACCCAGCTAATTTTTGTATTTTTTGGTGGAGGCGGGATTTCACCATGTTGGCCAGGCTGGTCTCGAACTGATGTAAAGTGATCCGCTTGC
Source organism: Rhinopithecus roxellana (assembly GCF_007565055.1). NCBI lineage: Eukaryota > Metazoa > Chordata > Mammalia > Primates > Cercopithecidae > Rhinopithecus > Rhinopithecus roxellana. Next base: position 87,652,402 of record NC_044562.1, on the reverse strand, counting down.
CTCAACCTCCCAAAGTACTGAGATTACAGGCAGGAGCCACCACACCCAGCCAAGGCTAAAGTTCTTAGCTTCAAGCAGTATCTTCTTTCTCTCCAATGCTTCCGTTCCATCTTTCTTTCTCTCTCTCTCTCTCTCTCTCTCCCTCCCTCCCTCTCTCTCTCTCCCTTTCCTCCCTCCCTCCCTCCCTCCCTCCCTCCCTCCCTCCCTCCCTCCCTCCCTCCCTCCCTTCCTTCCTTCCTTCCTTCCTTCCTTCCTTCCTTCCTTCCTTCCTTCCTTCTTTCTTTCTTTCTTTCTTTTTTTCTGACACAGTTATACTCCTTTGCCCAGGCTGGAGGGAGGTGGCACGATCTCCGCTCACTGCAACCTCTGCCCTCAGGGTTCAAACAATTCTCCTGCCTCAGCCTCCCGAGTAACTGGGATTAAAGGCATGCGCCACCACGCCTGGCTAATTGTTTGTGCTTTTAGTAGAGAAGGGGTTTTACCATGTTGGCCAGGCTGGTCTTGAACTCCTGACCTCAGGTAATCCACCCACCTCGGCTTCCCAACATGCTAGAATTATAGGTGTGAGCCACCGTGCCTGGCCAGTTGCATCAATTTCTTATCGGAACCTTGGTTAGCTTTCTTTTTCCTACTTTCATACATTTTATTGGTTGGAATTTTCTACTGACCTTTCTTCAGCCATTCATTTCTATTACTTCCTTTAGGACCTAGCTCAAAACTCCCCTTCTTCAATAAGTCCCCTCTGTCTCTCTTCTTCTCATTCATTAATTCTATTTAATCCAGGTTCCTTTGAAATTTATGTATATAATATATAGGATATATTGAACTTTTAAAATCTTGCTTTTAAATTACACTTTTATTGTTTCTGTTTCATTTTCTTCAATAGAGTATTCATTTCTTGAAGTCATGGGCAATATACTATACTTCTTAGGAAAGTGCCAAATTTGGGGCTATAAACAAGATAGATGCTAAGAGTTGATTAAAAAAAATACCAACAGTGGGCATTTAAGCAATTTCAGTGATTAGAAAGTTCAATGTTGAGCTATTTTAGAAATTATTGAATGAAATAGATTATTTTATGCAAAGGTTCATTAATAAGGCAATAGAATGAATTTTTTTTTAAACTTGCCACACAGAAAGTTTTTCCACTTTCTACAATTGGTCGGTATCCAGTGCAGTGGCACAAATTACCTGATTAAGAAGGGATCACGTTTTAATGAATAACAGAGGAATATATTGCATATCTGTCCTTAATGTTTTCAGAGAAATAACTATGCTAGTAATTAGATTCTTTTTTATTCCCTAAACCCAGCCAGTTGGTTCTTTGGAACAAATGTTTCCCCTGGAGATATTCTTCAAAAATAGACCTTGTGATTACATTTTCTTTCTTAAATACCACAAAGCTTTTTTTCCTTCTTGTCTTATTTCCAGCGCAGTGGCATACCTGCCACCCTATAACATCACATACTTACCACCCTATAACTCGCATACTTGCCACCCTATAACATCACATACTTACCACCCTATAACTCGCATACTTGCCACCCTATAACATCTCATGTGTGGCACTTAGTCAAGCCTTTCTCATGTAGTCTCTTCTTCTTCAAGTGCTTTCTTTCTTTTTTCTTTTCACTCTTGTTGCCCAGGCTGGAGTGCAATGGTGCAATCTCGGCTCACTGCAACCTCTGCCTCCTGGGTTCAAGTGATTCTCCTGCCTCAGCCTCCCGAGTAGCTGAGATTACAGGCGCATGCTACCACGTCTGGCTAATTTTTTGTATTTTTAGTAGAAACGAGGTTTCACCATGTTAGCCAGGATGGTCTCGAACGCCTGACCTCAGGTGATCCACCCGCCTCAGCACCCCAAAGTGCTGGGATTACAGGTGTGAGCCACTGCGCCCAGCTCAAGTGCTTTCTTAGGGGAAGAGGGACTGGAAACATTCTTCAAGACGTCCATTCCCCTTCTCCATGGGGTCTGCTCTAAACCCCAGGCCAGAGCTGTACCATTTACTGTCTGGATCTTTCTGTAGACCTAGCATCCCCTATGCTTGAGGAGTAGGGTCATTTATGTGTGTATGTCTCCCTCAATGAATCTTAAGCTCCTAAAGAAGGTAAAGCTGACTTGGATGTCTTTGAACCTCTCCAGAACAGCATAGTCGGTTTTCAGTAAGTACCTGGTATTGTTTTAACCGGTCAACAATTCCAACACATGGTGGAAAGGGTGAGGGAAATCACTGTCTTTAAAAAAAAAGTCTTCATATTTTGCAGCCAGTAAGAATGATATAAATGAAGAGGTTTTAATAACATTGGAAAATACTTATACTATTAAATTGTACATATAATTAAAAAATGTATATATAATGGTCACAAGTGTTTAAAATAAGCAACAAAACCGATATATAAAAAAAGACTGAAAACACAGACGTATTTGACAGTGGTTGTGTCTTGGTGGCAGAATTATGAATGAGTTTTTCCTTGTTTTTTAATTTTTTGGACATTTTGAGTAATATGAGTATATTATTTTTATACCCAAAAGTAAATATAAAATTACTTTCAATTACAGATTAAACATTCTAGAAACAATGTGAGGACTGGGCAGGTTTAAACATCTGTAAGTAAAGTGTTGTAGAACCTGATGCAGTGAGTCATATGAAACCTGAGTAACAGGTATACTCCTTTCTTTTAATTATAATGAGAATAATTTGGGAAGAAACTGTATATACAAGAATGCTTGCGGACACCATAATCTGTTTCTTCATTTTGCTAAGAAGAAAAAATACAGAAGGCTGTGAACTTAGAATTCTTCTTTAGAGTAGAAGGATGGAGCTACAGTGCCTAGAAGATAACTACATGACATGAACTAGAAGTATTTAAGAGGCAGTGAATACCTTCTTGCTGATAAACTGTGAGCAAACATTAAAGGCTGGTGTGAGCCAGCACTAGGGTGCTTTGTTTTGTTTTTGTTTTTAGCCATATAGTCAGTGTTCAGTCTATAAGCCCTACTAAAGGCCCACTAAAGGAAAGCTAATTACACACATTACAGAAATTCTTCTGATTCTGAGAAAAAAAAATTCAAAAATTATCTTCTATTCCCTTAGTCTTGAAAAGACAAGATTAAATGAAACAATGATTTGAACCAGTTAATCATTTGAGAAGTTATGTGCTTATACTAATTACATTTCTTTGAACTTTATTTTATATTATTGTTTTTCTTAAAATATGAACATGAAGATTATCAGCGAACCTAACATTTATAACTCTAGCATCGCACCATTGCACTCCAGCCTGGGTAACAAGAGCAAAACTCTGTCTCAAACAAACAAACAAACAAACAGTAACATTCTATTCTTCCACACTATCCAAATTTCCATATTTGGAAAACATTGTGTTAAAAGTATTAGAAACAGCCCATTTCAATGCCTTTGCGGAGTTACAAAGGGCTTTACTAGAGGAAAAAGTTTTGTGAGGAAACCAGTATCACCCCAATTTCTGGCATCACTGTTGCTAAGGCAAAGTAGAAAGGACTCGCATCAAGACAGTTACTACAGAGGCCTACCTGTTGGCCAGGTGCCTGGAACCCCAAAGCTGTGCTACAACTTCTCTCCATGGCCTGGGACACCCTTTTTTAGTTACTTGGGCACTTTCTAACCTGGGCTTTGCCTGCAGAGGTTCAAGAATGCTCACCTCCCAGAGCTTTGGTGATCTGCTCAGGGGTTGGCTCCGGGTGATTCCTCAGCAGTGTGTAGATGGACATCACCATCCCTGGGCTGCAGAATCCACACTGCGTGCCATGACACTTGGCAAGTCTTTCCTGGGAGACAATGTACATCATTCATGCTTTAGACCTCTTGCTTCTCTACCTTGAACAACAATAAGCAGTGGAGCTTATATATTTAGCTTTCCAGAAATAACTTCAGGGTAAAAGATGAAAGGTATATCCTGGAAGAAAAACACTTTAATTTCTTGGAACCATATGCATATTATTTTTGTCCTTAAGAACAGCCTAGTGGCAGGTATTAATTAAGTCACTTTACTCTCTAGATCCTCGTTTCTTTATCTGTGAAGTAGGAAGTATAATTTAGGGGAAGAAGTAAAATGCTCTGAAGCCATGTTCATGTGAGTTTTAGTCCTTACTTCAACTCATTCATTGTGTGACCTTGAGTGATTTACTTGACTTTTCTTCATCTTTAAAATTGGGATAATAATGGTATCTACTTTACAGGATGGTTATAGGAATAAATGAATGAAGGTGTACAAATCATTTAATGTAGTCTCTGGCAAGTCATTTTTATACCTTTCTCCATCTATATGATAGAAGTTGTTATTAATTAAATACCATAATCAATATGAATGCTTTGAGAATGGTGAAGTGCTATTTAGCAGCATGCTAGTAACATAGGTAATTTATGCACATATAACTTTATATACTCAAATATAATGACAGAACACACAAAACAACGAAAAAGGAGAGTGAGAAATGACAATGTACTTTGTCTACTCTATACAGAGACCCTACGCCACGAAGATACAGATGTGAGCCACGGCTCTGGGGGTCCCTCTGTGTCAGTCCTATGCCTCTCAGGGTGCTCAGCTAGCCGGCTTGAGTGCGATTCAAATGTTTTTAAATAAACATTTTCCAAACAGCATGGCTCCTAAAATGAAAGCCAAAGACTTCACCTGTGGCTCAATGGAAAGGACAGCCATTGTTCAAATGTGAAAGGGAAGTATGGCTGTGTTGGACTTATTGCTAGATGGCAAGTTGTTTCAGATGTGGTATGTTAACATGCTGTAAATATGCTGGGAAATATTTAACAGCTGGCTCTTCTGAAGGAAAAAAAGTCCTGATTTGTATTTTGTGTCATTTTTTGTAGTATAAATATTTCCACTATGGCTGATATTATTTTATAAATTATTTAATTGTAAGTTTATATAGTTTAATTTTTAATAATGGCTGTGTTCCAAGACTGGCTTGCAAAATTCCTTAAAATTTATCATTGGTTTTCATGAGCCAGTACAAGCAAAATTTATTACTAGTTTTTATGAGCCAGTATAATCTTGCTGCAGGGTACTACTTAACAAATCTATTATCTGTACTATCAAGATTTGAGAGAAAGGAATCTGACCAGTACAGCATAAAGTGCTTTTATGACTGTTAAGGGGATGAGTCAAGTGTGGGATAAGATCTTAACGAGAAAGAAAGTCATTAAGTTTATGGCTGAAAGACACCTATTATTATGACCATTTATTCTCATAACCATCCTCTAAAGTAGATACCATTATTACCCTAATTTTGAAGATGAAGAAAAGTCAAGAAAATCACCCAAGGTCACACAATTAATTAATTACAGTAAGGACCAAAACTCACACGAGCATGACTTCAGAGTATTTTACTTGTTCCTCTAAATTACACTTCCTAGTTCACAGAAAAAGAACACAGGATTTAGAGAGTAAAATGACTTAATTAATATCTTCTGTTAAGAAAGGAGAACCCTCATACATTGTTGGTGGGAATCTCAGTACAACCAGTATGGAAAACTGTTTGGAGGTTCCTCAAACAACTAAAAATAGAGCTACCATATGACCCAGCAATCCCACTTCTAGGGATATACCCAAAAGAAAGGAAATCAGTATATCAAAGAGATATCTTCACTCCTATGTTCATTGCAGCACTATTTACAATAGCTAAGGTATGGAATCAATCTATTAATAAGTGTCCACCAACACATAAATGGTGTTAAATTGAACTAAATATGGCCTGAGAAATGTCCATACTTCCATATTTGAGTTCTTGTGGAGGAACAGTAACCTAACTTAGCAATAGACAAGACTGAAAACCTGACTTAGAAGTATATTACTGCAACAGTAGCTGAGTCCCAGCCAATCCCAGCAGCCACACTTCAACCACTCATACACTGCTGACTGTTCAAACTGTGTTCAAAAAGCCAAGCTGTAACCAATCCAGCTGAATCCAGTTGTTTCTGTACCTCACTTCCATTGCTGTACATCACTTTCCTTTTTCTTGTCTATAAATTTGCTCTGACCACAAGGCATCCCTAGAGTCTCTCTAAATCTGCTGTGACTCTGGAGGCTGCCCAATTTGTGAATCATTTTTTTTCCTTGCTCAGTTAAACTCTGTTAAATTTAATTTGTCTGAAGTTTTCTTTTAACAGTGGAAAAAGAAAATGTTGTACATATACACAATGGAATATCATTCACCTGTAAAAAGTAATAAGATCCTGTCATTTGCAAAAACGTGGATGGAACAGGAGGACGTTTTGTTAAGTGAAATAAGCCAGGCACAGAAAGAGAAATATCACATGCTTTTGCTCATATGTGGAAGCTAAAAAAAAAAAATGGACTCATGTAGATAAAGAGTAAAATGATGGTTACCAGAAGCTGGGAAGGGTAGTGGAGAGGGGGATATAAAGAAGGAGTCCAAAGCACAGTGAGATAGAAGGAATAAGATCTAGCATTGGGTAGCACAATAGGGTGACTATAGTTAACAATGTTTTATTGTGTATTTCAAAAGAACCAAGAGAGTATGATTAGAATGTTCCTAACACAAATACATGATAAATATTTGAGGTGATGGACACCATTTACTCTGATTTGAACATTACATGTTGTATATGCTTGTATGAAAATATCACATATACCCCATAAACATGTACAACTTTTATGTATCCATAATACTTTTTTAAAAAAAGAATTCTAATTTTAAAAATACCTTCTACTGTTAACAAGTGCCCATCAAAGGTAAGACATTGTCATCGTAGAAAGCTCTTGAAAGGAGAGCTTTGTGTTCTAACCACAGTCTTCCAAGAGAAGGAATCTCATGGGAAAATATGGCTGTTAATAATTAATTTTTCTATACATTGCCTTTAAAACTCAACCTTTGCAGAAGTTCCTATTCTAGTATATAACAATTACATTACCATTTCTTTTAAAAGTTGTCCAAGTTTTAGTAAATGCTTCATTATTTTAGTTGTATTTCATTGTAACATATTGTATGTTTACTTGTCAGACATCTGGAGAGCACCTGGGGAGTATTTGTACGCATAACTGGCTTCTCCATCAGAATTTAGTAATTTTGAAATGGAGTGGACAACTAGTTTTTTCCATAAACTTCTGATTTGTTATATCATTTTCTTGTCAAACTGGATTGTTCTTTTTTCACTTTAGGGCAAGGATAGGGCTGAGAAAGTCTTGGGTTTAAGATACATTAAAATCAATGAAAGGCTCTTGACAAGATCTCTGAAAAGATCTGTAGCTATGGAGCACTGAATCTTACAAAATGAGAATTTAAAAGCGTAAAGGAATTCAAAGGTGGTGACCTAAATGGAGTACATTAGACTACGTGGGATGCCATCAGCTGGTCCAGACTGCATTCTGCTCTTACCTGCACAGGGTGAATCCTGGTTTTGATGCTTCCCACACCTTCCACGGTGGTGACTGCAGCCCCATACAGAGAGCAGATGGGTACCAGGCACGCCGTTGCTGGATAATGGCTGTGATGGGATTAGGTAAAGAGAACACATTGGAATCATGGGGAGTGGGTAACATAGCTCGGGAGTTATTTCAGTCCAGGAGAGTCAGGAGACTGTATTTCCCTGAGAATAAGAGCAGGCTAGATAGAAAACCATAAATTTATGGATGTGTCCAAGAAAAAACTTAGGTGTGACTGGTGCAGAATGGCAGAAAGAAATGGAAGAAAAGAATAATGAAGACCTTGTGTAGGACCTTCAAGACACCCTCATTCTCCATTTTTTTTTCTCATTCCAGGGAAAGGAAGCCTTTTATTCACCATAAAAATAATCTACCGACTTAGTAAACCACCGTGGGGTAGCTTAGCCCTGTTGTTCTTAACCATGGAAAGCTCTAAGAACTGTAGATATTCTGATTGTACCCTAGTCCAGTTAAACAGAACTTCTGGTGAGGGATCAAGTAATCACTTTTTAAAGCTCTTTGGATGATTCCAACTAAGGAATGGCCAAGTATGAAAGTCACTGTTTTGTGCCTTGCCTTGACCATCTCTCCCATTCTGGCGCCTGTGTTAATGACATGGCAGATTGGCTAGCACCAGATTTCCATCTTCCTGCTTAGGAATGGAGTCCAGGCTTCATTAGTTAAGTTTAGCTTCTTCATACACACTCAGGCTAAGTCCCAGACTCTTTTCAGGTATGGGAAATTGCCCCTTTCCCAGGGAATGTTTCCTTTCTTTCCCTACCCAGGCTGGGAGCATGAATGCTATTCTTCTGAAGAAAACATAGAGTGCTGATTGTGGTTTCCCCAGCCCTTCGAATCAACAAAGCTGTTTGGAAGCCACCCAGCCAACTAGCTAGGGACCCTGGAAGAGTGCTTAGTGTACAGAACGAGGGTGGGCCCCAGGTACCTCATGCAACAGATACATCCTTGTTTTTCATGTCCTCCGCTTCCCTCCCTGTTAAGGTCTGTTTCCTTTTGATCTCGCCTCCCTCTGCCTTTTCTCTCAATGACTCTTCCTGTGCTCATTGCTCTCCTCAGTCTTGCCCTTATACCTCATGCAGGGAATAGAGCCATGAGCTCCCTCCACCCCTAGCCTGTGGCCACTAATATTTGCAATCAGTCTCACCTCCACAAGGCCCGGAGTGTACAAAACCCTTCTTCCTCCCTTTCCCTGATCTCTGGATCCCATCTACTCTTGGTGCCACATAGATTTGCCCCATCATCAATGGTCCTCCTACCTTCTTTCTGTCTAGGCTTTTCATTTCCCCAAATTCCCTGCCTTTAGAAATAAATTCAAATGTTTTCTATGCTAAAAAAAAAAATCCAAAACCTGTGTGCCCCTCCAACATTGGCCCAATTTTCTTTCCTTTCTTGGTCGTTTCTTCAAGAGCTGTCTACGGCTTCCTTGCCTTCCAATCACATCTATACCAACTGTACCTTCCTTTCCAGCTCCACCATTCAGCTGTCATTGTTCTGGGAGCAATCCAATGTCCCGGGACCACTCCTAGTGTTTCATACTAGTGACCATCTCTGTCTTTTTGGAGCTTTCTCCTCTCAATGTTCCTCCTTCAACTCTGGCTACTTCTTGTGAGGCCTTCTTTCTTTGCCCATTTTTCTTTTTGTTGTTCTATAGTGTCCTATTTTTTTTTTTTTGAGACGGAGTCTCGCTCTGTCGCCCAGGCTGGAGTGCAGTGGCCGGATCTCGGCTCACTGCAAGCTCCGCCTCCCGGGTTCACGCCATTCTCCTGCCTCAGCCTCCGGAGTAGCTGGGACTACAGGCGCCCGCCACCTCGCCCGGCTAGTTTTTTTTTGTATTTTTTTAGTAGAGACGGGGTTTCACCGTATTAGCCAGGATGGTCTCGATCTCCTGACCTCGTGATCCGCCCGCCTCGGCCTCCCAAAGTGCTGGGATTACAGGCTTGAGCCACCGCACCCGGCCTATAGTGTCCTATTCTTATATGCTCTCCCACAGTTCCTGTTACCTTCCAGGTGGCCTGGGCTGAAAACCTGCCTTTGCCATTACCTGGCCTGTGAAACCTTGAGCAAGTTATTTAACTCTCTTTGTCTTAGTTTCCTCTTTTTTCTTAGTGTGAGTGATCATAACGCCCATCTCAAAGTTGTTTTGGGGTCTAAATATGATAACATATGTGAGCTTCTTTGAACAGTGCCTGGTATACCATAAGCATTCCATACATACTGAAGTTATAAATAACTTCCAGTAAGTCATAGCTCCAGATGAGATCTCTTCTCTAAGTAACAGACCTGTCTATCTCGGTGCTGTTGGACAATCCCTTGTAGGTGTCCCATAATTACTCCACAGCTAAACTTACCACTTTCCCCTCCCTGCTCTTCCTCTTCCAAATTCCCTAATTTGTGAATGGCACCATCCAGGCACCTAAGGCAAAAACTTGGGACTCATGCTAGACAACTCCTTCATCACCACATTCAATCAGTGAGCAAAACTACATTTTTAGGTCAAGGAGATGCTGACTCAATCATACAGCATGACTTAAGGTCTCATTCAGCCTTTCCAGGCAAGCAACTCTTAGTATATGTTGCATACCTGAATCTTCCACCAGGACTACAACTGGCTTGGGTCGAGGTTAAGATTTAATCCTCATCTTGGAAATTGCTGACCATGAAGAGATAATACAAGATCAAGATATTCCTGGTAATTTCTTTGTGTTAAACCATTCTTGCCTAATCTTACCCTGAAATCTCCTACTCAGAAGCAAATGAAATGTTTTTACAGCAATAGAGAGCAGAGCCTGATAGGCACACAAGGTAGATACATTCTGATGGGAAGAACGTTTGTGGAAAGATCTGGAGTTTGGGAAGTTATAGGGAGAGCAGGCCTAGAGGCAGCATGAGTGCATTAGCCACCTGGAGAGAGGAGGGCCGCAAGGCACATTGACAAGAAAAGTGGCAGTTCCACACCCTTCCCAAGCATGCCCAGAGCAGCCAGGGGCCGATGCCAACCCAAAGGATACTGGATCGCCTTGGTCGTGGAGTTGTATCTTGACACCATTACTGTACAGGCACCGCAGCCTCCTCCTCCACAGGAATATTTAGTGCCTGTAAGACGAACTCAAAGGAAGGGAGTCAAGGAAAAGGGGGGGCCCAGACTGCTTTGATTTCTACATTTTCCCCCTTGCATACTTATAACAAGCAACATATTTTCTTGAGTCTTGTACCAAGTTGGCCACGGTTTCTTGCTTAGAGAGATTGTTCAGCTTTTCCTTACGAATGAGCTCACTGATGAAAGGTAAGAAGAAATCCTTGCAGGCCTCCTCTGCCTTGTCTGAAAACCTCAGGTCCAGATGCATTTCTGAATTTAAAATCGTTCAGATTTTAGAAAGGTCATAATATAGCACTCCCAGTTGGTCTAGGGCAGCACCTTGTAATCAAACATATTGATGTCTCCTCAGTGAAACATGTGCACAGTCACATTAAGTAGGATACAGGAAAACTACATAGAGCCTCATGCCAGTTAGGTTGGGGTTTGCATCCAAATGAGTTGTGAAAAAACCTGCTGAATTCTGAGTTGTGGACAATGGATTCTGAACCCATGTAACATTATTGCTGTAGAGGTGGTGGGATGTGGTTTGTGTGCAGAACTTAGAAAAATTTCCCCTGTGAGGCTTAACTTTTCCTAGTACTGCAATGTAATGCTATTATATTTTTATGGGACTAGACATTATTAATTTAATAACCATGGCTCCTGAACCAGTTATGTCAACAATCATTGGTTACAATCCTGAACCAGTTATGTAAAACAACAAAGGTGTTTTACAGGATTTTTCCTGTAAGGTGTTTGCATATAAAGGGAGAACAAATACTATATGTAAATCCCCTGCTTTAGGTTCTATAAGCATATACTGGAATTCGCTTGAAACCTTCTCTGGGTGAAGTTTAAAAAGCATTTTATGAGTGGAGGTTATCATCGGCTTGGGTAGAGGTTAAGATTAATTTTCATCTTGGAAATGGCTGCCCATGAAGAGGTAATACAGGGTCAGGATACTCCTGGTAGCTGTGGCAAAGAGTTGAGAAATTTTCTGCAGCATCCTAGAAGGGCTGCACATCCCTCTCCTCTGTTCTTTTGTCCCCAGCTTGAGCCAGCGATGCCACCTCTGGGCGCTAGACTGCTCTAGCAAGTCCTGCTTTTTACCTGCAGTTAGGAGGTTAAAAGTAATGTGGGTCATACCTTAGTTAAAGGGCCTACTGAATAGGGTGTGGAACGCAAGGAAATTCTTTATTTCTCCTTTTGGTGTCCCGAAATTTCCAATCAAAGAACCCAGCTGCTATCTGGCTCAAAGATGGAGGTCACTTCTCGCTTGATCAGACCTTCAAACAGCTCTGTGAAGCTGTGTTCTCCCCTGGGCCCCCAACAGCTAGTTTGATGCCCCCTCCCTCCACCCTCAATAGAAGTGCCTGACTCAGTTACTTCTATCTTCTGTTGACTCATCCTAGGTAAGCTTGCTAGACAATGTATAGGATGCTCAATGACATTTTAATTTCAGATAAACAACGAATAATATTTAAGGATAAGCATTTCCCCTGCATTCAAATTCAAATCTAACTGGGTGTACTGTATGTTTATATGCTGACTCTGGCAACTCTACTTAGGTCAAAGACAACCCTTACATCAGAAATTTGTTTGTTTGTTTTGTTTTTCTTTTTGTTTTTGAGATGGAGTCCCACTCTGTTGCCTAGGCTGGAGTGTAGTGGCACAATCTCGGCTCACTGTAACCTCTGCCTCCAGGGTTCAAGAGATTCTCCAGCCTCAGCCTCCTTGGTAGCTGGGACTATAGCCGTGCGCCACCACACCTGGCTAAGTTTTTGTATTTTTAGTAGAGATGGGGTTTCGCCATGTTGGTCAGGCTGGTCTCGAACTCCTGGCCTCAACTGATCCACCCGCCTTGGCCTCCCAAAGAGCAGGGATTACAAGTGTGAACCACTGTGCCTGGCCAGAAATGTGTTTCTTGATCCTTTATGCAGGAGAACTTTCTTAGTGCCCCCAAGATTCACAGCCCCCTATATGTAGAAGTTGTCCTGAGACTAAATGGGGTAGCCAACGTGTGCAGTGGAACCTGGATTTACAATGGAATCTGGTCATTCATCACTGAGTTCTTTATCCACCAATATTCATTCCTCATATACTAGCTATTCATCCAAACCACCCACTAGAGAAACAAGTTAAAAATAATATCCCTGACCCCAGCCCAGAACTATTGACTAATCAAAAGTTGGAGGCTGGAAGTGCCAGGTGAGTCTTGTTTGCCCAGAACTATATATATATATATATATATTTTTTTTTTTTTTTGAGACGGAGTCTTGCTCTGTCGCCCAGGCTGGAGTGCAGTGGCCAGATCTCAGCTCACTGCAAGCTCCACCTCCCGGATTTACGCCATTCTCCTGCCTCAGCCTCCCGAGTAACTGGGACTACAGGCGTCCGCCACATCGCCCGGCTAGTTTTTTTGTATTTTTTTTTTTTTCAGTAGAGATGGGGTTTCACCGTGTTAGCCAGGATGGTCTCGATCTCCTGACCTCGTGATCCACCCAAAAGTCTTGGCCTCCCAAAGTGCTGGGATTACAGGCTTGAGCCACTGCGCCTGGCCCTACTTATTTATATTAGGTACCACAAAGAAAGGTAGATAGGGGGTATGGGAAAGATGGGGAAATGGGAGGCTGAGGGTTGGTTTTGCCTGAAGCTGGTTCTGGCCACGTTTACTCAGGAGTCTGTGAAATTTCAGCTCGCTCCCAATATAGATGAATGTCTTCATTTTATAATGTCTAGAGAAAGCATGGTGAAGAATGTAGTGGATTTAGGAATGATATGAAAGGGGGGTGGCAGAGCTGGCTGACTATTGAGCTGTTGAGGCTGGGTATATGGGAAACAGGAGGAGCAGGGAATGGGGATTCAGCCTGTCTGGAATGTGAGTGGATTGGGACATTAGGAGGCAGTCCCCTACAGAGTAGTAAAATGATAGGGTAGGAAATGGGACTATAAGGAGTTTAGTCGTGAGAGATGAAGTCTGGAAAGAAAATGAAGCATCAGGTACAAACCATTTCTTAAATAAGTTTGGCAAGGAAAGAATAGAGAGCAATGAAATAGTGTTTTTAGATGTTTATGTTGGGAGACAAAAGGACAGAGAGAGGGGATAATACTCTCTTGTTCATCACTGGATCCCTAGAGCCTAACACAGAGCATGGCACTTTGTAGGTGCTCAATAAGTATGTATTACTAACTTATTATTTTGAAATAACTTTAGTCTCACAGGGAGTTGCAAAAATAGTACCAGCTGTCCTATATACTCATCCTCCGGCTTCCCCCAGATGATAAAATCCCGCAGAGCTACAGCACAACATCAAAACCAGGAAATTGACACTGGTACAATCCTGATAACTAGATTATAGAACTTATTCAAATTTCACCTCTCATATAGCACTCACATGTGTATGTGTTGTGTGTAGTTCTGCATGATGTTGTCTCATAGACAGATTCGTATAACCACAACCACTCCCTCCTACTCCTTTATAGTTGTACCCAAACTCCAGAATTCTTCAGGAAGAAGCATTCACCAAAGGTCTATTGCAGGTCTTGGAGGAATGGGGAGTCAAGACCAGTGGTGGAGAGCTGGGAGTATATTAGCTACACTTTGGAATTTTGAAATATATTTATAAAAGTTTGTTTCCTGTGATGAGGTTTATGAAATGGTATGGGACCAGTCAGTGAAACGTCTTTGTGGGATGCTATTGTCATTGACATGCACCCCTGAACATTTGGCTAGACAAAAGCTTGGCTAGACATTTTTTATATTAACACCTCTGAATATGAAGCTGTCATCAGGGTGACCTTGGGGCTCAAAGGCCATAAAGCTCTTTCCAAAGTGAGGACACTCATGGTTCACTGGATGATTTTTTTTGGTTTTGTTCAAGTAAAAAATACAATAAATAACAAATGAATCTATCACATTTAGATGCATTCTCTGCACTCCAGCTAGACTGTACAAATGAAACACGAGGCTGTTTATCTAGACCAAACACAGGCAACTTCCTAGATAAGTCTCAGCATGTTCCCTCTTACTGCCCAGTCCAGACAGACTACAGTAAAATAAAAGGATACGTCTTTTCCTCACGTAGAACAGTAGATTTACTTCAGAATCAGCATTCCTCTCTATCACCTACATTGTGAAATGAGATCAGAGAGTTTATGAGGATAATATCAACAAGTTAGGGCAATTCGGTCCATTGTTTTGGAGTCATGTTTTTGATAGGATGCTCAATGACATTTTAATTTCAGATAAACAATAATATTTAAGTATAAGCATTTCCCCTGCATTCAAATTCAAATCTAACTGGGTGTACTGTACGTTTATATGCTGACTCTGGCAACTCTACTTAGGTCAAAGACAACCCATACATCAGAAATTTGTTTGTTTGTTTTTGTTTTTGAGATGGAGTCCCACTCTGTCGCCCAGGCTGGAGTGTAGTGGCACTTTACAATAGGTGGTGACTTTACAGGAAAAAAATAACAACAACATCAAAAAACTTTTTGTTAACAGGTGGAAGTAGAATTTTGAAGAAATACTGGAATATTATTCCAATATCTCTGAATTTTCTAATATATATGACAATTATAAATTCCAGATTGTTTTTCCTCCTTGGCTTTGGGTCCATTTGTATCTGGACCCAAATGGGAACAGATACACAGAGACACTGAGTTTCTAAAAGGACTCAGATAACTCATGGCCACAGAAAGTCATCAAAAAGGTGAGCCGGAGACTTCTAAAATACAGGGTTTTGCTTCCCTGCCTCTGCCACTAACTGAGCATGTCCCAGGGAGCTGCTCTTGTTCCCCCAGTGAGGTGGGAGTGCCAGTGCAGGGGATATGAACTGTGGCTCTGCCCCTCACATCTTGCTCCAGGCTGCTCCGGCCAATGGATTACAGTGGGCACATCTGCCCTCCTTGGCCCTGGAGGAATGCAGGCAGTTCTTGTGTTGGGTATAAGCACAAGAACTTAGGGAAGCGATTACAGAAACTTGCCTGGAAGGGTAGCAACACTGAACCCAGAGAAAGAGGACATCATTCTTTTTATTTTTACCATCTCAGAAAAAGGCAACAAACCACATTATTTCTTCATACATTGCCTCCTATTTCCAAGTTTCCT
Organism: Rhinopithecus roxellana; assembly: GCF_007565055.1. Lineage (NCBI taxonomy): Eukaryota > Metazoa > Chordata > Mammalia > Primates > Cercopithecidae > Rhinopithecus > Rhinopithecus roxellana. Next base: position 87,636,749 of record NC_044562.1, on the reverse strand, counting down.
TTCAAGTCCTCAGAAGATTTCCTCAGTCAGAGATGTGCTCAGCAACCTTCCACTCTAAATCTTGTGTGTGTAAGGGACTAAGTACAGTGGCACCGCAGACACAAAACAAAGCTTTATAGTTGTATTTTCTTTAACACCACAATTGTGTGGCAGTGGAAATTATTTCAAGGTTGGAACAAGACAGAGGGTAGGGGTTGATGATAAGCATGCCGGGTCTACTATGCCTTCATCCTGCCCCCACCACACTGGGGGAGCATGGCCTGATGACACTATGCTGTGCTATAAAGACATCCGTTTATCCGATACAATGTTCCAGGTATGGAATTATTGCAAATTGTCACTCAGCAATTATTCTTCTGATGTTCCAGTTGGCTGCAGGTCACTCAGGATCACTAACTTCATGCTTTCTTTGTTCTGCCCTTTCTCTTTCATTTTCTCGTTTATTAGTTCATAGGCTTCCCCAAAACGACTATTTTTTGCTATCTGACAGGCAAAATTCCCAATGGTACAATCTTGGCTCACTGCAATCTCCACCTCCTGGGTTCAAGTGATTCTCCTGCCTCAGCCGCCAGAGTAGCTTGGATTGCCAGCTAATTTTTTTTTGTATTTTTAGTAGAGACAGGGTTTCATCATATTGGCCAGGCTGGTCTCAAATTCCTGACCTCAAGTGATCTGACTTCCTTGGCCTCCCAAACTGCTAAAAATACAGGCGTGAGCCACCATGCCCGGCCCATTACAACAAATTACTTTCTTTTCTTTTTTTTTTTTTTTTGAGACGGAGTCTCGCTCTGTCGCCCAGGCTGGAGTGCAGTGGCCGGATCTCGGCTCACTGCAAGCTCCGCCTCTCCGGTTTACGCCATTCTCCTGCCTCAGCCTCCGGAGTAGCTGGGACTACAGGCGCCCACCACCTCGCCCGGCTAGTTTTTTGTATTTTTTTAGTAGAGACGGGGTTTCACAGTGTTAGCCAGGATGGTCTCGATCTCCTGACCTCGTGATCCACCCAAAAGTCTTGGCCTCCCAAAGTGCTGGGATTACAGGCTTGAGCCACTGCGCCCGGCAATAAATTACTTTCTAAAATAACTTTCTACTTTTATTATTTCTCTAGTTTTCTTCTAATTGTCTCAAACAATTAGATATGCATCCTAACTTTGAAGCACCTCAAACTTTTCATTTACTCATTACAGCACCGAGTTCAGAACATCTGGCACAAGCTAAGCATTCACGTTGCCACCTCTCTTACTGGTGGGGAAATTGCTGACTTTTGGTATTGCCCAGGCCAGGGGTGCACAGACCTCTAGGTGAATCAATCAGCCTGTGGGAATGTATTAAGGCAAAACAAAATCATCTGAGAGTTCTTTGCCATTATCATTCTCAATGTCATATATACCTTCTATGAAAACAGGGCTGGTGAGCTCAGGTAGAGCTAATATCCAAATGAAGAGGGGATAACAGTTTTTCACAACTATGCCCTGAGGCTCAGCTGTCAGATATCACTCCCACTATAACAAGTAAAAGAGTTCTTTTTGGATTCAAAAGAAAAATTACAAGCAAACACAAGCCCCCACACTTTAATAATTTTGCACCAAAACTTAAACTAACAATATGACTGGAAAATAACAGAAGAGAAAGATTAAAGGAATAAGAAGTGGCATCACAGTGAAAAAAGCTTGACTTTCAACCCCGATACATGAAAATTCATAATAATCATGTCAAAAACTTACCTTTCTTCCATTCACGAAAAAAATCAGCTCATCAGAATGGGGAAGGGAAGGCATCATGCCACACACACACGCACGCACACACACACACAGCCTTCACTGGGATAGAGTGTGTTTGTTTTCTGTTCTTTTAAAGAGCAGATATGTTAGAGTAATTACTTGGATGCCTGTCGGCCCCAAGGAAGCCCAAACTGACAGTGGCAGCCTGATGTGGGTGGTTTATAGCTGCACTGCCAGACCAGGAATACCAACCAGGGCTCCTTCCGCCCAGCCCACGAGCACTTTCAGCAGCTCTGGGCAGCACCGTGTCTTTCTCTTTCATGAATGAGTCAAACCAGCATCTTCACGTGTTTCCTTTGGAGTCTAAGACCGGTTTCCCCAGGAGAATGTCTACAAAGCCAAGGACTAGTAAATAAAAGTAACTTTTTTTAAAATTAAAAAAATAGTTGTTGGAGACAGGGTAAGGTGATGCAAGGTGACTTGAGAGACTAGTTTAGTTTTAGGTAGTCAGTATGGGCATGTACTTGGGCTGAGTCCTAAAGGACAAGCTCACCAAGAGAAGGCATGGGATAAGAGCAGCAAGTACAGCGGCCCCCAGGAAGAAAGGAGCTTGGTGTGTCAGAAAGGAGGTCAGCACAGCTGAGTGTGGGGAGTTGGGGAAGGTGTGCTGACAGAAAGTCAGAGACACTTTGGTGGCCAGGACAAGGGTCTTGGAGGGATCTAGTGGGAAGGGAAGCTATCAGAGAGTTTTGAGCTAGGATGCAACGTGATGTTATTTACAGTAGAGCATTCCATTGTACAGAGAATGTACTATTGCTGGTAGGAGGGCAGTTGCAGGTTAGATCTGAAGCCATTTTTATGTACCCTGGGCTAGAGGTGATGGTGGCTTGGACTAGGGTATAGGATGGTGGCATCAGAGATGGAGAAAAGGTGAAAGTCTTGGCATAAATTTTGGAGGTAGATCCAACTGGACCTGTTGATAGATTAGATGGGAGGGGTAAAGGAAAGAGACGACTCAAGGATGAATCCTAGATTTGTGGATTGAACAACAGGGTGAAAGTTGGTGCCTTTCGCTGGGATGAGAAGACTGGGGGAAATGAAAGTTCTCTCTTGGACCTTTTTGACTTCCAAGTGCACATGTCAGTCAGACATAGGAATCAGGAGGTCAGGGGAGGGGTCCACACTGGAGATGCCAATTTAAGGGTCACCAGCTTGTAGACGATGTAAGCAAACACTCCATGGGAATTGTAAAGTACTAGAAAAGAGTCATGTTCCTGTTGTGTCAGGACAGTTTGAACTATGAGCTGATGTGCTTTCCTCATGCAATTTCTTTTCTTGCTCTTCATGTATCAGTGAGGACTCCCTGCCTTCGGAGTCGAGCTCTTATCGCAGGAATGCAAAAACAAACAAACAAACACACAAACCCCCCCCAAAAAACAAAAATCAACAATAACAACCCCAAAAAACAAAAACAACAAAAACAAACAAACTAGGTAACGTTCAGGTGGAGTATTTCAAAACAGTCCTTTGAAACTCTTGGCAGAGATGCCAGGAACAAAGATAGGTAATAGAGCAGACAGGGATGAGTGTCATCCTAAGGTGAGTGTCAGTCCCAAAGGTATTGTTCTTCTAAGCTGCTACAAGAACTTTGAGTTTCCTCTCCGTTGAGGAGGACTGAGTTTCTGCTGCCAGGTGGATCGGGCTTGAGATATAATCTAAATGTGTACATGTGTGTGCACATGCACTTGTGTGTGTAACTGTGGGTAATAGCTAACCTTTATTCAGTACTTAAGTATATGCCAGGCAAAACGTCTCCGTGCATTAGTTTATTTAATCTTCATCACAATCTTTGAGATAGGAATACAATCCCTACTTTACAAATGAGGGATCAGAGGCACCCAGTGATTTAGTCACATGTTTTGCACACCTGAGTCTGTGCCCTATGAAAGTCCTATTTGTAATATCACACTGCTTGTTTCCTCAACCATCTGGTGAGATACCGAATAATTCTGTTTTCCTGGAATGCTGGAATAGTCTACCCTAAGAGAGTAATAGTTTCCACTGCGTGTGAAACTATTGCAGCTTTTAAATGTTAGGGCAATTTATCCATCAAGTTTTCAAAAATTGTAGAGCCTGACCCTAGATACCTTCATCACTAGCTGGGTTGGCTTCATTTTGCCACTGATGGGACATGCTTCATGGGAAGACCCAGCACGACCCTCCAGAGATGTGTTGACAGTTCTGAGTCTAGGCTATTTTGACGTCTTTTTCAAGCAGATGGAGCTACAGTGTCTCCCTGGTGAACAGAAATATGCATGTATGGAACACCAACTGCTCTGGAGCCCTGCAGCTCTTTGTTCAAGCTTGTAATGATACAGTGATGACCTGTCACTCTTAGCCTGTGAGAATCAGCAACTATACCTTCGAGTTAGATATTTCTTGAGCTCCTGCATTATCAGCAGGCTTGGATCTGTTTCCCCAAAGGTGTAAAACTACAGACTTCTCCTTGTCTGAGTGGGGAAGCCTCGTCCTCTCTGGAAACACAGGTCGGGTTGGGAGTTTCATGCCCTTGCAGGGCTGGAGACCTGATCCTAAGGCCATGCTGTTGAGTCTAAAAGCACCAGCTGTTTAAACACGCACTTACCACTTGTCCCTGCATGACAAATAGAGCATCCTCCAGATGTGAATAAGGTTCCTTGGGACAGATTGTCTAAAATGCACTGCCTTCCTCAAATATTTCCATGCCTTTTCCATGCCTTTGCATTACAGATTGCATACTTTGCAATCTGTACTTAATTTTGGTGTTTCTCAATTCTGGTTCATCTGCAAGAAAGGAACCCTCTGTTCTGCCACCAAGTGCCTGGAGAATTCCGTACTCCAGGAACTGAAAGAAACTTCCATGTGGAGGGCTGGATGACATTGCCCTTTGATCTCCTTTCACTCAGGAACGAGGTCTCCCTGCAGCAGTTCTCCACGAATGTGTCAGACTGAGAAACAGCACCAGCCTCTCTAGCACTGCACCCACTCGCCTGTGTTCACTGCCTCTCCTAGCAGCTTCCTGACAAACTGGTCTCAGCAAAGGGCCTTTCTAGAAGTACATTCTGTGTTAGCATTTAACAGAATGACTTATTTTTTAAAGGGCTTTTAGCTTTTGCAGTTGTGACAGGGCAGAAACTGACAAGAGGTGTTCTCAGCCTTCCCTCTTCCCCTCTCTCTACCCCTCAGAGAAAGTATGTTTTCCTCTCTAGACTGCTCTCTGTGTCTTGTTGAGAGCAAGCTGGGGAATGGGTAGAGAGGAAACAAAAGGAAGACAGACATTCTGGGGAAGACAGTCAGAGAAGCGATACTGGGGTCAGAATTTGGTGGGTTTTGGAGAAAGCCATTGTGGGCTTGAGGGAAGTAGGAGGAAACATCCTTTTCTAGAAGTTTTGTGACAAGTTATACATTAGTTTTCAATTAACGTTCAAGAGATACAAAGGTTGTGTTAAAACATACTAAATATGGCCTAAGAAGGACTCCTTACTTCTATATTTGAGTCCTTGTGGGTGAACTGTAATCTAGCTTACCAGTCAGACAAAATTGAAATCCTAAACAGTATGCACCTGTAACAATGGCTGAGTGCTGGCCAATCCCAGTGGCCATACTTCAACCACTCACAGACTGCTGAATGTTCAAAATGCGTTCAAATAAGGCAAATGCCGAGCTGTAACCAATCCCACTGTTTCTGTATCAAACTTCCAATTCCTGTACGTCACTTTACCTTTTTTGTCTATAAATTTGTTCTGACCACGAGGCACCCGTGGAGTCTCTGTGAATCTGCTCTGATTCTGTGGGCTGCCCAATTCGCCCCCAGTCGTTCGTTGCTCAATTAAACTCCTTTAAATTTAATTCGGCTTAAGTTTTTATCAGTTGGAAAACATTTACATTATTTTAGGTTACCAGACTGATTCTCTTAGTGCAGCTTGGTACACAGATCTGTGGGAACACGAATCTGTTGGTACATGCATCTGGCCACCTACGGCCAGAACATTTATTGGGATGCTAGTGTACTCAGAGGGACAACCAGCTATGTTTCCATGGGTAGAGACCCTCTAAGAGTAATGGCATGTTTAAATCCCCCTCTCCTCCCTGGGGACTCACCTGCCTGTGATTCCTGGAGTCTGCCCTCTGCAGGGCTGACATATCAACTTTCAGGGCCCACAAATTTAGATTTTCTTCTAAAATCAGAAGAAAACAATGAATATAAACTAGCCTGGGTGAGATATATATAATGTATATCATATATATGATTATACATATATTATATATATTACATATATATAACCAATGCAGTAGTAAAATTTGTGTGTTTTAGCAGACCTACTTAGTATCCATAATACTGTGTTTATAGAGGAAGGGGCCCACAAAGTCAAAAGCACTGAGGACCCAAGAAGGTTGCAACCCTACCTCTGTCTTGTCCTTTGATTGGGCCAGATCCTGCGCTGCCTCCGAGGGCAACAGGGCTGACTACAGTCAGGGAAAGCTGAACTCAGCAGTGAAATATTTGGAGCATTGTTTGCAGCAGAAGTCAAAGTCGTCAATATTACTTTCAATAACGTTGCTGCAGTGATTTGCTGTCTCCCTAATTCCTCTATCTATTGCTCCACTGTCCTGAATTCAGGGGGCCCCTCAGCCTCCAGCATCACATTCCCAGTTACTTATTTCAGTGGGTCAAACCCACTCATTCTTTTCACAAACTTCATAATGGCTAAATTGCATTTTGATACTTTTTGATTAAACAAAATTTAATCCAAAAAATGTTTTATTGCTTGAGGAACTTTACTTCAGTGATCTCTTCTGTGGTTTTGGTGCCATTTTGTAGAATGGGGAGTCCGCCTCACCAAGACAGACATGACCTTTTCAGGATCTAGTATTAGCAAAGGGGTCTCTGTATTTGGTTGTGTTCACCATGACCTTGACTCTGATGGCCAGGCTGAAAGCCTCCCTGATAGACTTCTCTTTTCCTTTCTAGACCCACAGACTCATTTTCCACACTGCAATTGGGATGATCCATTAAAAATATAAACTGGAATATGTTGCTGGTGTGCCTAAATCCCTTCCATGACTTACCCTGTGTCTGGGAAAAAATGAAGATGCTAACGTTGCCCACACAATCCTTGGGGTCCAGCTCTTCCCTTATATCCCACAGTGTCCCCACCACCCCAGCTCTCCATCTCACTGAGGATGCTCCAAGTATAGGCCTCTCCCAGTCCCTGGACCACACCCCACAGTTCCCATCCCCAAGCCTCAGCATGCTGTTCCTGGTATTGTCTACTGTAGCTCTTCTCCTGGCGAATACCCCCTGATCCTTCAGGGCACAGCATTACTGTTGCTCTCTCAAAGAAGTTGTCTCTGATTCCTAAATCCAAAAGTCCTCTGACATTATCCTCACTGACCCCTTCTTTTTCCTCTACACACTTATCAAATCTTGCAATGACATTTGTGTGATTACTTGTATAATATCAGTCTCTCCTATTGGATCGTAAACTCTATGAGGGCAGGGTCCGTCCATGTCTGGGTCACTGTTTCTTCAATGTCAAGCACCAGACTGATTTCACTATGACTTTATAAAGAACACGAGGATTTTTAAAAAAGAATAACTAAAGCCATACTGTAATGGAGCCTTTATAACTAAAGATTTCAGAGTGTTTTGCCCTCAATTTCTTGTTCTTCCTCATTAAAGAACTAATACGTTTTAAACCTCAGCATTGTGGCTGAGAGAACAGTTTGCATTCTTCCTGGACTCCCTCTTCTGGGTGGTCCACATTGTTCAGAGTCCCTGTTGAGCCCCATACTTTATTTCAGGGCTCTTAATGCTCATCGCAGACAGGTCTGTGCTGCAGTTTATACACTTGCTGAAGAAAAAGTCTCCATGTAGGAAATCCCCATCAACTAATTTCTATGGAAGTCTTGGCTTCTCTCCAATTTGCTTTGCAAATTTTTGAATGGCTGTTTTACTTTCTGATACAAATGACTGAGTGATGCTGCAGCTCTTTCTAACTTGAGCACCTCTATCCGTGTTCTCTCAGGTAGCTGCATTCTCTCTGTGGGGCCAGCACTGTCTGTGACTGGGCATTGGTGAGGACGCCACCATTCTGGAATAACAAGAAGAGTTACATTGAGTGCTTACTTTGTACCAGGCACTTTTCTAAACATGGGTTCATTTACTCTCCAAAAACAAAACAAAACAAAAACTAACAAGGCAGGTACTATTACAACCCCCACTTAGAGGTCAAAAAACAAAACAAAACAAAACCGAAGCATGGGGAGTTTAAGAAACTTGCCCAAGATCATACTCTAGCCATAGAGTCAGGATTCAAACTCAGGCAGCCTGGCTCTAGTGACCTGGCTGCTAAGTACTATGTGCCAGGACCACTCTGGAGACTTGTGAATGCCATGACATTTCTGGGCAGCTTAATTAATTAAATGCCACATTGAAAGAAAGGGCTAATGAGTGGCTCAGGATATGCATCTCCTCTCCTACTCTCCTGGCAAGTGTGGTATTGCAGGTAGATGGTGGGTTTATGGAATTTTCTTCTGGTTCAGAAGTAACTGCTACCTTGGCAGTTACTCTTTCTCAGGTGGGAGTAGCTGCTTTCTGTTCAGTGACAAGGGAGCTGGCATACATGCATGGGCTGTAAATAAGTGAGATGTTTAGAAGTTGACTCTTTGTATTTATCATATGACATAGTAGTGTTCATAATAGGAAGTCAGAAATGAATGTTGAATGAAGAAAATAATATGAGTGGAACAGTTCCTGGGCTCCTGGCACATTTCAATGTTAAAATCCATTCCTCCTGTTTAATAGAAAATAGCAAAATAATTAAATTCACCCAATAAATGAAAAGGAAAAAGATGTTATTAAGTCGAACACTTGAGCCATTAGAGTAGAATCAAGAGTAGATTTAGAAAGACATTTCTTGGCCCTCGCAACCAAGGAGCTGCTGGGTTTTCCCTGAGGATTCTCTTTCATTTCTTCCAATACCCTTGTGTCCCTCCCTCCCCATATCTTTCTGGACTCCTAACACTGCCTCATATCACGTGTCCTACTCAACAATCCGACCCTGCTGTCGAGCCCATACTGACCAACCCAGTCCTTTGCTCTGTCCAGCCCCTTGGGTCCTTTCACTTCCTCTTCTCATTCATGCCTTGTTTTCACTATTTTTCTTAACTCTTTAATGCTCTGTCTCATGTTTACATTTTTTCCCACTTTGTTCCAGGTTTCCCAAAGTTTCTCCTTGTTTTCCCCTTTAAACAATCATTTGTGATCACAGTGGAATCCAAACTGGAAAATAATGACAAAAAGACAAAAACATATAAGCATAGGTAAGTTTTAAAATAAAATTCTAAATACTTAGGCTCAAAGAAGGAATAAAAACAGAAAATATAGATTATAGAAAAATAACGATGACAAGATTGCATATCAAAATCTATGAAATACAACTAAAGCCATATACATGGGAAAATTTTATAGCTTTAAATGGTTTTATTAAATTAGAATGATTGAAAAGAACTAAACTTTCAATTTAAAAAGGTAGAAAAAGGCCCAGCGAGATGGCTCATGCCTGTAATCCCAGCACTTTGGGAGGCAGAGGTGAGAAAACTGCTTGAGGCCAGGAGTTCGAGACTAGCCTGGGCGATATAGTGAGACCCCCCCCCCCCATTGCTACAAAAAAGGTAGAAAAAAAAGGTAGAAAAAGAAAACTCAATCAAGAAAAATGAGGAATAGGTATATAAGAAAGATAAAAGTAGAAAAATATTTAGAAAATGGGAAAAGAATAGAATTGATAAATATGACTAACATTTTTTCTTGGAAAGTTTAATAATGTCAATATCTAACAAATCTAAAATGAGAAAATTCAAATAAACAAAATTGGGAATAAGTACTAGGATATAACCATTATGTTTTACTTGATGCTTATACATTTGCATTGCTTATACGACCAAAAATTTGTAATAGAATGAATGTACTTCAACGGAAAAAAAATTGGAGAAATAGATACCATGGAAAGCAATTTAGTCATTAAAATAATGACTTCCATACACAAGATGTGAAGGACTCAGGATTACACACTCTTAGGGGGATTCCTAGGTGTTCTCTCCCTGGTCTTCCTGTGTTCAGGCCCCTCCCGTTGGCCCATCTGCGGTGGATTTTCTTACAGTCCTCTCTGATGGTGTCATTGGTCTCCTTGACAGCCGGAATAGTTCCTTCATTATCAGACCCAGCAAATCTGCTACTTGAATCTCTTAACCACTTGGCACTCGGTTTAATAATGTTTCTGTGTGGTGTATATATGTGTGCATGTTCATGAACTACAAGACATAGTTTCTGCCCTCAAGAAACTGATAACTGCATACAATGATCCGATAAAAGTTACAAAGCAACATTAAGTACACAGGGTCAAACTTTCAGGGCTGCTACGAGACTCAGGGAAGCGGAGGACATGAAAATGTTTTGCAAACTGGAAGCTGGCATGCAAATATTAGTTATTTTTGTGTTGGTATTTTCATTGCTGTAGTTCCAATAAAAACTCCCGAGACTGTCTAGAATATAAATTGCTTCCCTAATTTCCTACTCCTGTTTAGCCTGCCACCTTTCACGTCATTCATTTGACCCCCACACAAGCTGCTCCTGAACTAAAAATAGTGAATGCAAAGGAAGGAAAAGCTCAAAAGAAAAAGGCAGGAGGGAATGAGTGGGAATTCAAAAATGTATTAAGTCAAGTGGCCTTATGGTGATGCCATGTACAAAATCAGCTTGTTGAAAATCAGGGCCACTAAAAAGTCTGTATGTATAAAAATTGGACAAAAAGTAGCTTGTTGTTGTTCAACTTTTGAATATTTATGTTACAATATCCTGGACTGGGCCGGGCACGGTGGCTCACCCCTGTAATCCCAGCACTTTGGGAGACTGAGGTGGGCGGATCACGAGGTCAGGAGATCAAGACCATCCTGGCTAACACGGTGAAACCCCGTCTCACTAAAAAACACAAAAAATTAGCCGGGCATGGTGTCGGGCACCTGTAGTCCCAGCAAGTCAGGAGGCTGAGGCAGGAGAATGGCATGAACCTGGGGGGCGGAGCTTGCAGTGAGCAGAGATCGTGCCACTGCACTCCAGCCTGGGCAACAGAGTGAAACTCTGTCTCAAAAAAAAAAAAAAAAAAAAAAAAAAAAAAAAAGAATATGCTAGACTGAACAATTTTGAAAATAATTCGAATGCGAAAAGTATTGACCATTTATGCCTTTTGAACATAACCGGTAGGTATACTGACTGCAGACATTTGGCCATTCTCATCTTAACACAATATAGATGGTCTCCAGTTTATGATGGTTCGATTTTTTGACTTTATGATGATGCCTTCAGCTGTGTACAATAGCAGTGAGTACCCATAAAACCATCCTGTTTTTCTCTTTGAGTATGGCATTCAAAAAATTACAAAATATTCAATACTTTATTATAAAAGATACTTTGTGTTAAATGGTTTTGCCCAACTATAGGCTAATGCAAATGTTCTGAGTGTGTTTAAGGTAGGCAAGGCTAAGCAATGATGTTTGGTAGGTTACATGTATTAAATGCATTTTCGACTTAGGATATTTCCAATTTAAATAGGTTTATTGGGACATAAGCCCATGGTAAATTCAGGAGCATCTGTAGATCTATTTTGGGTAATCAAATACAACCAATCTGGCTGGGCGCGGTGGCTAACGCCTGTAATCCCAGCACTTTGGGAGGCCGAGGTGGGTGGATCACTTGAGGCCAGGAGTTCAAGACCAGCCTGGCCAATATGGTGAAACCCCGTCTCTACTAAAAATATAAAAATTAGCCAGGCGTTGTGGCACATGACTGTAGTCCCAGCTACTCAGGAGGCTGAGGCAGGGGAATAGTTTGAACTCAGGAGGTGGAGGTTGCAGCGAGCCCAGATGGTGCCACTGCACTCCAGCCTGGGTGACACAGCGAGACCCTGTCTCAAAAACAATCTTCACTTTTGAGTATAAACATAGGGAAGAAAAAAAATCAATGAATAGAATTCGTCTAAACATTGCTTTGTTGGTGTTATGGTGGCAAATATTTCCATCATTTTATGGAATTATTTCCACAGTTTCCTTAAATTCTTCTTCTATAAATCATCTTAGGAGGTGACTTTACTTTATTCAACATTTCATTGATTGAATCAACAATTCCTTGATAGCTGAGAGCCTTAGAAAGTCCGGTGAATTGCCTACAGACCTGTGCATTAAAAAAAGTGAATATTCATTTCATAGTAACTGTGGATTATCACTTGTTATACCTCAGTATTTAATACAGACAAATGATGAAAACTCAGTAAGCATAATTTTTAGGCACAGCATCTTAAATAAAAAATTTCACAATTTCTTGAGTGAGCAACCACAAAATCCTTTCTGTTCTCTCATTTTTTCTCGTAATAGAAACATTATGGTCTAGGCTTTCATTTTCTTGATAAAAATAGCATAGAAGTACTGCACACAATTGAGAAATGCTACATTGATTATACTGAATTAAACACTATATTTTTGTTGAAGCTCTAGAAACATAATTGCTTATGTATACTTGAAGGTATAAGATATTTTGTGAATATGAAATAAGAATATTTAAGAATTGTTCCTAATTTTCTAAGCATTTTAGTTATGAATGTTTATACTAGTGACCGACTGTCTTTAAATCCATTAGAAAATCAACTTCTGTTCATGAACTTTGTACAGCAGGCAACAGGGATGGACCATGGCTTACAGCATTTAGAGTCCATTAGTGGAATCTAAAAGGAAAATTCAGAAAAAGACAAGGAATATGGTTTAAAAACAAAAACATTTCAAATAACTCACTATAATTAATCAGCAGCAAAGTAGTTTTTAAAAAAATTTATTAATTCCTCCAAAATTATTTAACTTGTATGAGCTTTTCTCTCTTTCCAAACAGATGTTCATTATTTTCTGGATAAACAAAAAAGAATTCCTAATTCTTTGAATATTGGAGACTAAATGTACACGATACTTACTTTAGCCAATAAACCAAGCAGAGTTTTTGTTTTTTTTTTTTAAATATGGCAGAAAGCATAGGGAATCAACATGTTCAAATCATGCAAAATATACTTAAAGTTTTTTTATGTTTAATTTTCTATTTTAAATCCTTTGACATTGGTACTATTTTCTATAAGGTCCTATCCTAGCATAAGCAAATTGCAATCAGTTCAAAAGCTAAAATTCTGGAGTTTGAGTAAGAAGTTTTATCAAAATTGAAAGAAATACATTATAAAGGGTAGAGAAAGCACTCCAGGTTCATCACATTTATGCTTAATGATTATTTGAAAATTTGTAGAGCCTGTTTAAAAAATGGTATGTAGAACAAAGGCATAGTTTTTATAAAATCTAGTGATCTTTCTTCCCATGTGAGCTTGTCTGAACGCTTAAAATTCAGTTTTATTTTTGTGGGTTTTTGTTGTCAAGAAAAGCTTAAATAAAGTCAAAACAGCGTAATGTTATCTTAAATTTTAAAAAGCGGTCATTTTAGTTTCAAAAAATAAAAAAAGTATGTAATCTTTAAAAAATAAGCACCCACTGGAGAGATATGGAAACTGAAGTAGAGTTCAGTATATAATAACAGAAAAAAGTTAAACACACCAAATAAAATAGAATTTAAATTTAGACTATCATTTTCCTTTAACAATTTTTCATGTAAATTAGAGGAAATTTAAAGATTGATAAGTGAAATACACTCATATTCAGTAGTGTCAAAATTTACCTAAGAAGTAAATTTGGATGTAATACACAGAATTTCCCAAATTATTTCAGTACTTGTCTGTTCATGATAAACCAAAGCACAAGATGATAAGTGGTACAATCTCGGCTCACTGCAGCCTCAACCTCCTGGGCTCAATCAATCCTCCCACCTCAGCCTCCAAAGTAGCTGGGACTACAGGCACATACCACTGCACCCAGCTAATTTTGTTCATTTTTTTTGTGGAGACAGGGTTTCACCATGTTGCCCAGGCTGCTCTCCAACTCTTGAGTGTTGGGATTCACTCAGGATGGTGGCAGAAATATTGAAGGAAAATATTAGGGAAAGTTATAGGGAATAGTCACAAATCTTTTGGAATGCCAAAAAGGTTACATAGCTTGTAATAATTGAAGGCAGCCGTTCTTACCTTAGAGCATTAGGTCATAGGGTAAATAGTAGGGACAATAGAGGCTTCCCCATTAAGTCTGTTTACCCGACCTCCATTAACTAACCTTTGAGTCAGATGGCCCTCTGGGGGGAGGTCGACCAGGGAAATTGCTCCCTAATAGTATTTACTTTAGACTGCCCTGAGATTTAATCCTTCCTAGAACTACTCTCTTAACCATGTTAATTATCCATAAGTGTGTCTACTTAAAGTCTCTGTTGTTAATTCTATACTAAATAAATGCCTGGAGTGCAAGCTGCTCAGGGCTGGCCCGCAGTGACAAACCTCTCATGGTGTGCAGGCAGCTGGACACTCAGCTGGACTGGCAAAGCAGAATATCTGTGTGTCAGTGTACGTTTTATTCAACTGTCATTTGGGTCAGGGTCTGCCGGCAGACCCTTGCAGCTAATGCCATCTTGTGAGGAGCAATACTTCGCTTGAGTTCAAGTGATCTGCCCTCCTTGGCCTCCCAAAGTGCTGGGATTACAGGCATGAACCACTGTGTCAGGCCACAAGATGTTTTTATAGCATAATTAGTTAAAAAGATTTTCTTGGCTTTAAATAATTTCTTTGTATATGCAAAGAGGCATAATAAAGAATAATCATTCACAGAGGACTGTTCCATTATTAGTCATTTTGGCTTAGTTCAGGAGGGTCGTTACATTTAAAGCAGTGTAAAAGCTATCAGAATCCAAATGGAGTCACTAATGTTAGGAAATCCCTGACAAATAGAGCCAAAGAGGGCCACGAAAAGAGGGTCCTCATGCTTATATGACTAATAACAAAAACTATCACAAAAGACTCTACCAAAACCACAAGCTTGCACAAAGGCCATTGAAAACTTGCACAAAAACAAAAAAACAAACAAAAAAAACAAAAAAATTCTACACGGACATTTGCCCAACAACTGCCTGTCCAATCTTGGACTGGTGTCACCTGTTATTGATCTTTGTAAGCCAAGTATACTTCAAAACAATTATGTAATCCTTCTCACATTTTCCTTTAAAAACTCTTGTCTTCCTTTACCTCCCTAAATATGCGCATAGTTTACTATAGCGTGCATATTCCCATTGTAATGCTATATTTCCAAACCAGTATCTTTTCTTTTAGAGAGCCTTTCTCTGTGACTTAGGTTGGCAGCCGGCATAACAAGTTTATAAAGTTTTAGCTTGAGAGATCCTCTCAAGCTGCATTTTGTAACTAACAATCATTGGCAGTCTTCTTTTCTCATTATATACATGTAGAAAGTTATAGCAGACACACAAAGATCAGAATTTTGCTGAGTTCAACACCGCTTGTCCTTGATAGGAAGGAAGGATTTCAAGAGGAAGGATTTGATCCAGTTTTCCAAGGTAATTTTCTGGTGCAATTGAAAGAGGGTTAGTGTAATCTGACTACTGCTTTTTCAAGGTGGTAAGCATATAAATCTGCCAAATAGCTCATTCAGTGTCTTGTGCTGGAAAAATAATTCTAATGTCAAATTGACTCCACCAGTCCATACCAGTGTACTCACCATCTTGGGTCGCCTTTCTGCACCTCAGGCTATTAATTCCAAGTTCTTCTTACCGATTTCCTCGCTCCAGCCCCACGCCTTGTTCTCTGCAGAGCATAGCAAACCAATGCTCTGAAAAGGAGGACAGCCCTTCCGCAACAGTGAAATACTTTGTCCAGTATTCTCAGTGAGTCCAGACCACTGGTTATATAATCCTCAAACGAACACTGGCACGTATTTGTCCTTGCTCAGTTTCCAAGAAGGCAACGCCCTATCTTTCCTACACTTGGAAAGCCAGGTGTCCACTTCAGTTAAACTCTTTTACCGGCATAGAGCAGGCACTGGATGAGGAAATTGCTTTCCTGAAAGCAGAGTATACATCCGTTTGTACTTGCATTATGTTAAAACACAGATGAATTGGATAATGAGATTACTGTGACTTTTCTTTTTAAGTTTGACATGCGAGTGAAAGAAATATCAAGTTATTTGAAGCCATTTAGAGTACTTCTCCTTACAGTATGGATTACTCAAAACTTTCCATCTGTTTCCTACTCAGATGCTTTTCAAGAAATTATGCATCAACTGGAAAAAACAATCAGAACGGCCTACGCATATTCTTCTTAAATTCTCCTCTTTGCCTCGCCCTCTCGCTCCCCGTCACTCATGCCACCAGTCATGCTTTGCATCATCAAGACGTCTGCTGTGCTCTTTACAAGGATTTCCTGCAGGGAGAAGTGGAGTCGCTGCTGCTGGGCCTTGCTTCGTAGCCCTGGTCCCCTGCGTCCCTGGGGACTGCGAAGTGGCGGCGCTGGGGGAGACGGGCCGAGGAGGGGGTCAATGTGGCGGCCGCGCCCAACCGCCGCGGCGTTCCTGCGTGTCCCCGGGGCGCACGTTGGCGCAACAGGGCCTCCACGTGCCGGGCTGCGCAGACCTGCCCGGGAGCCCCGGCCCGGCCCGGCGGTCTCTCCCAGGCTCTGTCCGGTGTGGGGGGCGTGGCGGACGGCCGGGCTCTCTGACTTGATCTGAAAACGCGAAGCATTTGCGTCCCGCGTGGAAGCGGAGGGTGTCCGTTGAACCGAGTCTAACGTCCAGGGCAAACCGTAATCCTGCGTGGGTCGCGAGGCGCTTCGCGTCCAAAGCTTTTGCAGCCTCAGATTTCTTGGCGGGATGCGGACCCTGGGAACGGGGAGAACCTGGGTCAAAATGGCCAGGAGCTTTGGACCGGTTCAGGGTCAGCTGCGGTTCAGCAGGTTCCTGAGCGGTGGCCTCCCAGGCAGGCGGTTTGAGTGTGCGCATTTTTTTCTAAATATCACCAAGATGTCCATTATTCCTTTCTTGTGCCGTTCGTTCCCTTCCTCCCGTTAAAGAAAGGCCTCCCCCTCCCATCCCGGACATACTGCCTGTGCTCCCTCCGTTTGAGGACCGGCCTGGGCGACCTCCTCCCTGCACAGTGACCCGCCCATCTGCATGTTTAGGACGGTGCCATCCATGCCACTGCCCAGCGGCAGACAAGAGTCCATGAGTCTTGCGGGTGTGGTAACCAGAAAGGGAGGGCCGGGAGCCAGGGGAGGGTATTCCAGCCTCTACCCAGACCCTAAGAACTTCTGGATTCGGGAGACACATTAACAGAGGCTTCCTGGAATTCGGGGTGCCTTCATCCATGTCAGAGTTAGGATGGTGCGGTTTTCAGGCCGGTAGAGGAGAGTTTGTTTTCAGTAGGTGTGTACAGGGGGGCAGAGGTGGGGCATAAACTGGGGGAATTTTTAGGGTCTTTAAAATCTGGCTGTCTAAGGGTAACCCACTTCCCCTTGCAGGGGTTTGGCTCCGTCTGAAGGTGTGCCCATGTTCGGAGTGTGCCAGGAGCCTCAGGATCCCATCCTGTTTCAAGGCATTTAGTGCTTCCTGACTCCTACTCCTCTCTCTGAGATCTGCCTTCTCGGTTGGTGTTCCCCGTGGAGGCCACCCTGGCCCAGTCCTTCCTCTTCTGTTTTTTTCTCCTTCTTTTTGCATTTTTCTCCTCACCTTCTGCATTTGCTTTTCTTCCTTCTTTGCAGTTTCACCCTCCAGTGAGTTTGATCCAATCTCATGACTCTAATTACTAATTTGCATTCATGACTCATAAATCTGTCTGCACCAGACCTCTTGCCAACCTGCACTAACTGCCTGTTGGATACATCCCTTGGCTGCCTGCCAGGCTACAAATCTAAACTCCAGGTCACCATGTTCCCTTTGAACCAGTTCCTCCTCCTGTGGTGCCTGCTTCTGTTAAGGAGACAGGGGTGCCTGCACCCCTGTCCTCCCACTCTCCTGAGCACAACCTTAGACTGATCTTTGATCCCTTCCCTGGCCACCCCATCCAGCTGTGGGGGCAAATCCTGTCCCTTGAATCTTTCTGTTACTACCAGTATGTCCTCCCTCAGGCCTTTGTCGCCTCTTGATTATTAAAGTAGTTTCCCAACTATTCTGTCTCATGCTGATTCATGTTACACAGTCTTCAAGATCAATCTTTCTGATTATATTGTTTCCTTGATCAAATTACAATTACAGACCTGTGCAGCTGACAGGGTAAAACCTGTCTTTAACTTATGTAAAGTTAAACTGATGTTTAATTTATGTAAAGAAGGCTTTCACTTATGTTTAAGACCGTCTGATATACTTTGGCTGTGTCCCCACACAAATCTCATCTTGTAGTTCCCATAATCCCCACCTGTCCTGGGAGGGACCCAGTGAGAGGTAATAGAATCATGGGAGCGGTTACCCTCATGCTGTTTTTTTGATAGTGAGGTCTCATGAGATCTGTTGGTTTTATAAGGGGCTTCCCCAGCCCACCGCACCCACCCCTGCCATCCTGCTTCACTTCACACTTCTTGCTATGTGAAGAAGGACATGTTTGCTTCCTGTAGGCCATGATTGTAAGTTTCCTGTGGCCTCTTCAGTCATGCTGAACTGTGAGGCAATTAAACCTCTTTATAAATTACCCAGTCTTGGGTATGTCTTTATTAGCAGCATAAGAACAGACTAATACACCATCTATAATCTGATCCAGGCTAGTTTTCTAATTGTATCTCCAGATTTTCCCCTTCACAGCCTACTCTCCAGTCAAATTGTCTATATTCTGAGACATACCTGATTCCTTCCTTACCCCCAAACCTTTGCTTCTATGTTTTCCTCCACCTGGAGTTTCTTTTTCTTTATGTCCACTTGTCTAGATCCTACCCATCAGCTGGATGTCATCTCCTCATCACCATCCATGGGAGTGCATTTAGGCTGTGCCTGGTACAATACTTTCTACTTGCATTACTTTCATTATAAGGCAATACATAATTAAACTAAGTTATGAGCTCTGTGAGGTAGGATCCCTAATTTATTTTTACCATTCCTTAAGTGCTTGGCCACAACTTTTTAGATGTTCCATTAAAATGTGTTGAATAAATGTATAAATGATTATGCATTTCAGTCTGCTCTCTGTTACGTCTTTTGTCTTTGTTATTGAAAAGGAATGAGTCTAAGAGTTTCAACCACAAAAAAGCTACCATCATACAATTAACAATTTGTTGCCATATATCTTATGTACCTTAGTACAGAACTGTACTAAGTCTTTTCAAATGCATTAAAAATGTATTAATATTTAATCAGTTGAGGCTGGCACAAGTCTTGTGGCTAAGGGAAGTTACAGCTGCTACTAAGTTGGAATAATGGAGTACTGTTTGTAATATCCTTGCCAGACCCCAGACACCTATCCCCTTCTGCCCCTGTGACCCCATCGGAAGTCTTTCTTCACTCATTTCTCCACGAGGGTGTTGCAGGCTAAGAAAAACAGAAAACAAACATGATGCTGGGAACACCAAGGACTGGTTGGGAATAATAACAATAGTCGTTATAATAATCATTAACATTTAGCTGTTAGTATGTGCTGGCACTGTGGTAAACACTTATAGAGCTAAGCTCATTAAATACAAAGACACGACTAGGTAGATCTTTTTGCTCTTTTACAGTTGTGGAAGCTGAGGCACAGGTAGGTGAAAATCTTGCCTAAGGTCATATGTACAGCTATTAAGAGGCAGAGCTGGGATTTGAAGCCCGCATGTGATTTCAAAGCCACCACATTACTCCAGCCTTTTCAACTGATCAGGATTTTCTGAGTGCAGAAGCTCGGTGACAGATGCAGAAAAAATATAACATGATGCCTTCTTTAGAGAAACTTGCCACCCAGCTGGGGCAGAGTCAGGGAACCCTTTGGATGAATAAATAGCTTTCAGTTCTTTGTGCTGCCTCAGCATGCGGTCCCCAGCATTGGGTGGTTTGTGCAGTAATCACCTCTTTCAACAGCTGGCTCTCCACTAGACTTTGGACTCCTTGGGCAGGGACCAGTGCCATTTACTGCGGTTCTTCCTTCGCCCAGCACAATGCTTTGCACATAGCAGGTGCATAGAATGTACTTGTTGAACTGAACCAAAGTGACAAGCGGAGTTTTCCAGAAGCCAAATATAATAGCAGAGCAGAAGTGGGATTGTCTGTTGTGCTGGGGACATTGGGGGATGGCTCAGGAATGAGGTGATAACGGAGGAATGAATGAGGTTTAGAGCCTTTTCCTTTGCTGTTCTTCCCTTCTCTTCCTCTTTGTTTCCCTTCCCTTCTTTCTCTTCTCTTCTTTCCTATCCACTCCCCTCTTTCTTTCTTGGTATTCACTTTTACATGCTGGACTTTGTGAAGGTGTTTTAATCAAATGATTGATTTCCTTTCCTGGTTCCCCACAGCCACTAAATCTCTTCCACCTGTTGGTGCCTCTGCCTTTTCCCTCATGTCACAATGCAAAAGGGATTGTCCACAGCAGCGCTGTCCAACAGAACTACCATGCAAGCCACAGGTGGAAGTCAAGTATAAAACATAAATTTTTCTAGTAGCTATGTAAAAACAGTAAAACGTAAAATTAATTTTAGTGATTTATACTTAACCCAGTTTATCCAAAATATCATTTCAACATCTTATCAGTATAAAATTATTACTCAGGTGTTTTTGAATTCTTTGGTACCACATCTTCAAAATGCAGTGTGTGCTTTTCACTTGCAGCACATCTCAATCTGGACTAGGCTCATTTAGAGGGTCCTGAGCCCCACATGGCTCCTGGCTATGACATTGGTCAGCACATGGCTAGAGCCACAGGCAGGGCTTCCTAACTTCGTCCAGGTCATGCCACTCTTGGGAAGTGATGGTATGGTATATAGCACACCTGGGGCAAATGGGGATGTCTGATTGGCTGAAGGTTGCTGTGCAGCTGGAAGAATCAGTAGTTGGACTACCTGCAACCTTTTCAGGGCCCAGATGGGAAGGACCATTTCTTAATCCTTTAAAATCCATATTCCCCTTTGATAAATAGAAAAATCCTATAACTTTCTGTTTGAAAATTCAAAGTAATTTTATTTTCTAAATGAAAATCTTATACTGGTTGGGATCGTGAAATGACTTTTAAATTGACATGTCCCCTGCCCCCATATGCATTGAGAATTACTGAAGAGGGGAGCAGAGAATTCATAGTCAAGGTGGAGGGACCTCATACCAGGTCCATAAACCAATCCACACAGGTCATTCAAATCTGCTCCCGTGTGATTGGGCTGTTTATTGTCAAAGTTGGGACCAGGCCCCTCTCCCTGCAAACTGCACCTACAACTTCAGTTATGGCGAAGAACACAGAAGACCCTGGAAACATTCTGACTCTCCTAGACCCTGGGGGTGGAAGAGAAAAATCAAAAGAGCATTTTTTTCACAGTTTTTTTTTAAAAAAAATTTAGTTTTAAAATTTTTTATTTCCATAGGTTATTGGGGAACAGGTGGTATTTGGTTAAATGAGTCAATTCTTTAGGTGGTGATTTGTAAGATTTTGTTGCACCCATCACCCAAGCAGTATACACTGCACTCAATTTGTAGTCTTTTATCCCTCACCCCCTTCCCACCCTTTCACCCTAAGTCCCCAGAGTCCTTTGTGTCATTCTTATGCCTTTGCATCATCATAGCTTAGCTCTCACAAGTGAGAACATATGATGTTTGGTTTTCCGTTCCTGAGTTACCTCACTTAAAATAATAGTCTCTGATCTTATCCAGGTTGTTGCAAATGCCATTAATTCATTTCTTTTTATGGCTGAGTAGTATTCCATCATGTACATATATATACTATGGTTTCTTTTCTTTTTTCTTTTTTTGAGACAGAGTCTCACTCTTGTCACCCAGGTTGAAGGCAGTGGCGTGATCTCAGCTCACTGCAACCTCTGCCTCCTGGGTTCAAGCGATTCCCCTGCCTCAGCATCCTGAGTAGCTGGGATTACAGCACTCACCACCATGCCTGGCTAATTTTTGTACTTTTGGTAGAGACAGGGTCTTGCCATGTTGTTCAGTCTGGTCTTGAACTCCTGACCTCAGGTGATCTGCCCGCCTTGGCCTCCCAAAATGCTGGGATTACAGGCACGAGCTACCATGCCTCACCATACCACAGTTTCTTTATCCACTCATTGATTGATGGGCATTTGGGTTGATTCCACGTTTTTGCGATTGTGAATTGTGCTGCTATAAACATGCATGTGCAAGTATCTTTTTCAAATAACTACTTCTTTTCCTCTGGGTAGATACCCAGTAGTGAAATTGCTGGATCAAATGATAGTTCTACTTTTAGTTCTTTAAGGTATCTCCACACGCTGTTTTCCATAGTGGTTGTACTAGTCTACATTCCCACCAGCAGTGCAGAAGTGTTCCCTCTTCACTATATCCATGCCAAAATACACTGTTTTTTTATTTTTATTTTTTGATTATGGCCATTCTTGCAGGAGAAAGGTGGCATTGCATTGTGGTTTTGATTTGCATTTTCCTCATCATAAGTGATATTGAGCATTTTTTTTCATGTGTTTGTTGGCTATTTGTATATCTTCTTTTGAGAATTGTCTATTCATGTCCTTAATGCACTTTTCTTTTCTTTTATTTATTTATTTTTATTATACTTTAAGTTCTAGGGTACATGTGCATAACGTGCAGGTTTGTTACATATGTATACTTGTGCCATGTTGCTGTGCTGCACCCATCAACTTGTCAGCACCCATCAATTCATCATTTATATCATGTAAAACTCCCCAATGCAATCCCTCCCCCCTCCCCCCTCCCCATGACAGGCCCCGGTGTGTGATGTTCCCCTTCCCGAGTCCAAGTGATCTCATTGTTCAGTTCCTACCTACGAGTGAGAACATGCGGTGTTTGGTTTTCTGTTCTTGTGATCGTTTGCTAAGAATGATGGTTTCCAGCTGCATCCATGTCCCTACAAAGGATGCAAACTCATCCTTTTTTATGGCTGCATAGTATTGCATGGTGTATATGTGCCGCATTTTCTTAATCCAGTTTGTCACAGATGGACATTTGGGTTGATTCCAAGTCTTTGCTATTGTGAATAGTGCCGCAATAAACATACGTGTGCATGTGTCTTTGTAGTAGAATAATTTATAATCCTTTGGGTATATACCCAGTAGTGGGATGGCTGGGTCATATGGTACGTCTAGTTCTAGATCCTTGAGGAATTGCCATACTGTTTTCCATAATGGTTGTACTAGTTTACAATCCCACCAACAGTGTAAAAGTGTTCCTATTTCTCCACAACCTCTCCAACACCTGTTGTTTCCTGACTTTTTAATGATTGCCATTCTAACTGGTGTGAGATGGTATCTCATTGTGGTTTTGATATGCATTTCTCTGATGGCGAGTGATGATGAGCATTTTTTCATGTGTCTGTTGGCTGTATGAATGTCTTCTTTTGAGAAATGTCTGTTCATATCCTTTGCCCACTTTTTGATGGGGTTGTTTGTTTTTTTCTTGTATATTTGTTTGAGTTCTTTGTAGATTCTGGATATTAGCCCTTTGTCAGATGAGTAGATTGCAAAAATTTTCTCCCATTCTGTAGGTTGCCTGTTCACTCTGATGGTAGTTTCTTTTGCTGTGCAGAAGCTCTTTAGTTTAATTAGATCCCATTTGTCAATTTTGGCTTTTGCTGCCATTGCTTTTGGTGTTTTAGACATGAAGTCCTTGCCCATGCCTATGTCCTGAATGGTACTACCTAGATTTTCTTCTAGGGTTTTTATGGTATTAGGTCTAACATTTAAGTCTCTAATCCATCTTGAATTAATCTTCGTATAAGGAGTAAGGAAAGGATCCAGTTTCAGCTTTCTACTTATGGCTAGCCAATTTTCCCAGCACCATTTATTAAATAGGGAATCCTTTCCCCATTTCTTGTTTCTCTCAGGTTTGTCAAAGATCAGATGGCTGTAGATGTGTGGTATTATTTCTGAGGACTCTGTTCTGTTCCATTGGTCTATATCTCTGTTTTGGTACCAGTACCATGCTGTTTTGGTTACTGTAGCCTTGTAGTATAGTTTGAAGTCAGGTAGCGTGACGCCTCCAGCTTTGTCCTTTTGACTTAGGATTGTCTTGGCAATGCGGGCTCTTTTTTGGTTCCATATGAACTTTAAAGCAGTTTTTTCCAATTCTGTGAAGAAACTCATTGGTAGCTTGATGGGGATGGCATTGAATCTATAAATCACCTTGGGCAGTATGGCCATTTTCACAATATTGATTCTTCCCATCCATGAGCATGGTATGTTCTTCCATTTGTTTGTGTCCTCTTTGATTTCACTGAGCAGTGGTTTGTAGTTCTCCTTGAAGAGGTCCTTTACATCCCTTGTAAGTTGGATTCCTAGGTATTTTATTCTCTTTGAAGCAATTGTGAATGGAAGTTCATTCCTGATTTGGCTCTCTGCTTGTCTGTTACTGGTGTATAAGAATGCTTGTGATTTTTGCACATTAATTTTGTATCCTGAGACTTTGCTGAAGTTGCTTATCAGCTTAAGGAGATTTTGGGCTGAGACGATGGGGTTTTCTAAATATACAATCATGTCATCTGCAAACAGGGACAATTTAACTTCTTCTTTTCCTAACTGAATACCCTTTATTTCTTTCTCTTGCCTGATTGCCCTAGCCAGAACTTCCAACACTATGTTGAATAGGAGTGGTGAGAGAGGGCATCCCTGTCTTGTGCCAGTTTTCAAAGGGAATTTTTCCAGTTTTTGCTCATTCAGTATGATATTAGCTGTGGGTTTGTCATAAATAGCTCTTATTATTTTGAGGTATGTTCCATCAATACCAAATTTATTGAGCGTTTTTAGCATGAAGGGCTGTTGAATTTTGTCAAAGGCCTTTTCTGCATCTATTGAGATAATCATGTGGTTCTTGTCTTTGGTTCTGTTTATATGCTGGATTACATTTATTGATTTGTGAATGTTGAACCAGCCTTGCATCCCAGGGATGAAGCCCACTTGATCATGGTGAATAAGCTTTTTGATGTGCTGCTGAATCCGGTTTGCCAATATTTTATTGAGGATTTTTGCATCGATGTTCATCAGGGATATTGGTCTAAAATTCTCTTTTTTTGTTGTGTCTCTGCCAGGCTTTGGTATCAGGATGATGTTGGCCTCATAAAATGAGTTAGGGAGGATTCCCTCTTTTTCTATTGATTGGAATAGTTTCAGAAGGAATGGTACCAGCTCCTCCTTGTACCTCTGGTAGAATTCAGCTGTGAATCCATCTGGTCCTGGACTTTTTTTGGTGGGTAGGCTATTAATTGTTGCCTCAATTTCAGAGCCTGCTATTGGTCTATTCAGGGATTCAACTTCTTCCTGGTTTAGTCTTGGGAGAATGTAAGTGTCCAGGAAATGATCCATTTCTTCTAGATTTTCTAGTTGATTTGCGTAGAGGTGTTTATAGTATTCTCTGATGGTAGTTTGTATTTCTGTGGGGTCAGTGTTGATATCCCCTTTATCATTTTTTATTGCGTCTATTTGATTCTTCTCTCTTTTCTTCTTTATTAGTCTTGCTAGCAGTCTCTCAATTTTGTTGATCTTTTCAAAAACCAACTCCTGGATTCATTGATTTTTTGGAGGGTTTTTTGTGTCTCTATCTCCTTCAGTTCTGCTCTGATCTTAGTTATTTCTTGCCTTCTGCTAGCTTTTGAATGTGTTTGCTCTTGCCTCTCTAGTTCTTTTCATTGTGATGTTAGAGTGTCAATTTTAGATCTTTCCTGCTTTCTCTTGTGGGCATTTAGTGCTATAAATTTCCCTCTACACACTGCTTTTAATGTGTCCCAGAGATTCTGGTATGTTGTATCTTTGTTCTCATTGGTTTCAAAGAACATCTTTATTTCTGCTTTCATTTCGTTATGTACCCAGTAGTCATTCAGGAGCAGGTTGTTCAGTTTCCACGTAGTTGAGCGGTTTTGATTGAGTTTCTTAGTCCTGAGTTCTAGTTTGATTGCACTGTGGTCTGAGAGACAGTTTGTTATAATTTCTGTTCTTTTACATTTGCTGAGGGGTGCTTTACTTCCAATTATGTGGTCAATTTTGGAATAAGTGCGATGTGGTGCTGAGAAGAATGTATACTCTGTTGATTTGGGGTGGAGAGTTCTATAGATGTCTATTAGGTCCGCTTGGTGCAGAGATGAGTTCAATTCCTGGATATCCTTGTTAACTTTCTGTCTCATTGATCTGTCTAATGTTGACAGTGGAGTGTTGAAGTCTCCCATTGTTATTGTATGGGAGTCTAAGTCTCTTTGTAAGTCTCTAAGGACTTGCTTTATGAATCTGGGTGCTCCTGTATTGGGTGCATATATATTTAGGAGAGTTAGCTCTTCCTGTTGAATTGATACCTTTACCATTATGTAATGGCCTTCTTTGTCTCTTTTGATCTTTGATGGTTTAAAGTCTGTTTTGTCAGAGACTAGGATTGCAACCCCTGCTTTTTTTTGTTCTCCATTTGCTTGGTAGATCTTCCTCCATCCCTTTATTTTGAGCCTATGTATGTCTCTGCGTGTGAGATGGGTCTCCTGAATACAGCAGACTGATGGGTCTTGACTCTTTATCCAATTTGCCAGTCTGTGTCTTTTAATTGGAGCATTTAGTCCATTAACATTTAAGGTTAATATTGTTATGTGGGAACTTGATCCTGCCATTATGATATTAACTGGTTATTTTGCTCGTTAGTTGATGCAGTTTCTTCCTAGCCTCGATGGTCTTTACATTTTGGCATGTTTTTGCAATGGCTGGTACCGGTTGTTCCTTTCCATGTTTAGGGCTTCCTTCAGGGTCTCTTGTAAGGCAGGCCTGGTGGTGACAAAATCTCTAAGCATTTGCTTATCTGTAAAGGATTTTATTTCTCCTTCACTTATGAAACTTAGTTTGGCTGGATATGAAATTCTGGGTTTAAAATTCTTTTCTTTAAGAATGTTGAATATTGTCCCCCACTCTCTTCTGGCTTGTAGAGTTTCTGCCGAGAGATCTGCTGTTAGTCTGATGGGCTTCCCTTTGTGGGTAACCCGACCTTTCTCTCTGGCTGCCCTTAAGATTTTTTCCTTCATTGCAACTTTGGTGAATCTGGCAATTATGTGTCTTGGAGTTGCTCTTCTCAAGGAGTATCTTTGTGGCGTTCTCTGTATTTCCTGAATTTGAATGTTGGCCTGCCCTACTAGGTTGGGGAAGTTCTCCTGGATGATATCCTGAAGAGTGTTTTCCAACTTGGTTCCATTTTCCCCCTCACTTTCAGGCATGCCAATCAGACGTAGATTTGGTCTTTTTACATAATCCCATACTTCTTGCAGGCTTTGTTCATTTCTTTTTCTTCTTTTTTCTTTTGGTTTCTCTTCTCGCTTCATTTCATTCATTTGATCCTCAATCACTGCTACTCTTTCTTCCAGTTGATTGAGTCGGTTACTGAAGCTTGTGCATTTGTCATGTATTTCTCGTGTCATGGTTTTCATCTCTGTCATTTCGTTTATGACCTTCTCTGCATTAATTAGTCTAGCTGTCAGTTCTTCCACTCTATTTTCAAGATTTTTAGTTTCTTTGCACTGGGTACGTAATTCCTCCTTTAGCTCTGAGAAGTTTGATGGACTGAAGCCTTCTTCTCTCATCTTGTCAAAGTCATTCTCTGACCAGCTTTGATCCGTTGCTGGCGATGGGCTGCGCTCCTTTGCAGGGGAGATGCGCTCTTATTTTTTGAATTTCCAGCTTTTCTGCCCTGCTTTTTCCCCATCTTTGTGGTTTTATCTGTCTCTGGTCTTTGATGATGGTGACGTACTGATGGGGTTTTGGTATAGGTGTCCTTCCTGTTTGATAGTTTTCCTTCTGACAGTC
The DNA here is from genome assembly GCF_007565055.1 of Rhinopithecus roxellana. Lineage (NCBI taxonomy): Eukaryota > Metazoa > Chordata > Mammalia > Primates > Cercopithecidae > Rhinopithecus > Rhinopithecus roxellana. The sequence goes on along the minus strand of NC_044562.1, from coordinate 87,609,112 downwards.
AGGACCCTCAGCTATAGGTCTGTTGGAGATGGCTTGAGGTCCACTCCAGACCCTGTGTGCCTGGGTATCAGCAGCAGAGGTTGCAGAAGATAGAATATTGCTGAACAGCAAGTGTACCTGTCTGATTCTTACTTTGGAAGCTTCCTCTCACGGGTGTACTCCACCCTGTGAGGTGTGAGATGTCAGACTGCCCGTAGTGGGGGATGTCTCCCAGTGAGGCTACTCAGGGGTCAGTGACCCACTTGAGCCGGCAGTCTGTCCGTTCTCAGATCTCAACCTCCGTGTTGGGAGATCCACTGCTCTCTTCAAAGCTGTCAGACAGAGTCGTTCGCATCTGCACAGGCCTCTGCTGCTTCCCCTGTTGCTTTTTAGCTGTGCCCTGTCCCCAGAGGTGGAGTCTACAGAGACAGGCAGGTTTCCTTGAGCTGCTGTGAGCTCCATCCAGTTCGAGCTTCCCAGCGGCTTTGTTTACCTACTTAAGCCTCAGCAATGGCGGGCGCCCCTCCCCCAGCCTCGCTGCTGCCTTGCAGTTAGATCGCCGCCGACTGCTGTGTTAGCAATTAGGGAGGCTCCGTGGGCATGGGACCCTCCCGGCCAGGTGTGGGATATATCCTCCTGGTGTGCCCGTTTGCTTAAAGCGCAGTATTGGGGTGGGAGTTACCCGATTTTCCAGGTGTTGTGTGTCTCAGTTCCCCTGGCTAGGAAAAGGGATTCCCTTCCCCCTTGCGCTTCCCAGGTGAGGCGATGCCTTGCCCTACTTCAGCTCTCGCTGGTCAGGCTGCAGCAGCTGACCAGCACTGATTGTCTGGCACTCCCTCGTGAGATGACCCCAGTACCTCAGTTGAAAATGCAGAAATCACTGGTCTTCTGTGTCGCTCACGCTGGGAGTTGGAGACTGGAGCTGTTCCTATTCGGCCTAATGCACTTTTCAATGGGAATTTTTTTTTAAATTTGTTTGAGTTCTTTGTAGATTCTGGACATTAGTCCTTTGTCAGATGTATAGATTGTGAAGATTTTCTTCCACTCTGCTGACTGTTCCCTTTGAGCACAAAATCTCTTCAGTTTAATTAAGTTCCAGCTATTTATCTTTGTTTTTATTGCATTTTCTTTTGGGTTTTTGGTCATGAAATCCTTGCCTAAGCCAATGTCTTGAAGGGTTTTTTTTTTTTAATGTTATCTTCTAGAATTTTTATAGTTTCAGATCTTAGATTTAAGTCCTTGATCCATATTGAGTTGATTTTTGTATAAGGTGAGAGATGAGGATCCAGTTTCATTCTCCTACATGTGGCTAGCCAATTATCCCAGCACCATTTGTCAAATAGGGTGTCCTTTTCCCACTGTATGTTTTTGTTTGCTTTGTCGAAGATCAGTTGACTGTAAGTATTTGGGTTTATTTCTGGGTTCTTCATTCCATTCTACTGATCTGCATGCTTATTTTTATACCAGTACCATGCTGTTTTTGTAACTATAGCCTTATAGTATTGTTTGAAATCAGGTAAGATGCTTTTGGATTTTTTTTTTCTTAGTGCTGCTTTGGCGATGTGGGCTCTTTTTTGGTTCCATATGAATTTTAGGATTGTCTTTTTCTAGTTCTGTGAAGAATGATGGTGGAATTTTGGTGGGAATTGCATTGAATTGGTAGATTGCTTTTGGCAGTATAGTCATTTTCACAGTATTGATTCTACTCATCCATGAGTGTGGGATGTGTTTCCATTTGTTTGTGTCATCTATGATTTCTTTCAGCAGTGTTTTATAATTTTCCTTGTAGAGGTCTTTCATTTCTTAGTTTAGGTATATTTTTAATTATTTTATTTCTTTGTAGCTATTGTAAAAGGGTTTGAGTTCTTGATTTGATTCTCAGCTTGGTCGCTATTGGTGTTTAGAGGAGCTACTGATTTGTGTACATTAATTTTGTATCCGGAAACTTTGCCAAATTATTTTATCAGTTCTAGGAGCTTTCTCGAGGAGTCCTTGGGGTTTTCTAGGTAAACAATCATATCATCAGCAAACAGTGACAGTTTGACTTCCTCTTTACCAGTTTGGACCCTTTATTTCTTTCTCTTGTCTGCTCTGGCTAGGCCTTCCAGTACTACACTGAAGAGAAGTGGTGAGAGTGGGCATCCTTGTCTTGTTCCAGTTCTCAGAGGGAATGCTTTCAACTTTTCCGCATTCTGTATTATGTTTGCTGTGGGTTTGTCATAGATGGCTTCTATTACATTGAGGTATGTCCCTTATATGCTAATTTTGCTAACAGTTTTAAATATAAATCGTTGCTGGATTTTGTCGACTCTTTTTCTGCATCTATTCAGATGATCATGTGATTTTTGTTTTTAATTCTGTTTATGCGGTGTATCACATTTATTGACTTGCTTATGTTAAACTGTCCCTGCATCTCTGGTATGAAACCCATTTGATCATGGTGGATTGTGTTTTTGATATGTTTTTGGATTCAGTTAGCTAGTATTTTACTAAGGATTTTAGCATCTATGTTTATCAGAGATATTGGTCTGTAGTTTTCATTTTTGGTTATGTCCTTTCCTGGTTTTGGCATTAGGGTGATTCGGGCTTCATAGAATGATTTAGGGAGGATTCTCTATCTTGTGAAATAGTATCAGTAGGATTGGTACCAATTCTTCTTTGAATGTCTGGAAGAATTCGGCTGTGAATCTATCTGGTCCTGGAATTTTTTTGGTTGGTAATTTTTAAAATTACCATTTCAATCTTGCTGCTTGTTATTGATCCGTTCAGGGTAGCTAATTCTTCCTGGTTTAAGCTAGGAGGGTTGTATCTTTCCAGGAATTTATCCATCTCCTCTAAGTTTTCTAGTTTATGTGCATAAAAGCGTTCACAGTAGCCTTGAATGATCTTTTATGTTTCTGGGGTGTCAGTTTTAATATCTCCTGTTTTGTTTCTAATTGAGCTTATTTGAATTTGTTCTCTTCATTTCTTGGTTAATCTTGTGAATGGTCTATCAGTTTTATATATCTTTTCAAAGAACAAGCTTTTTATTTCATTCATCTTTTGTGTTTTTTTTTGTTTCAGTTTATTTACTTCTGCTCTGATCTTGGCTATTTCCTTTCTTCTGCTGGGTTTGGGTTTGGTTTGTTCTTGTTTCTCCAGTTCCTTGTGGTGTGACCTTAGATAGTCTGTTTGTGCTCTTTCAGACTTTTTGATGCAGGTGTTTAGGGTTATGAACTGTCCTCTTAGCAGAGACTTTGCTGTGTCCCAGAGGTTTTGATAGGTGAACTGTCCTCTTAGCAGAGACTTTGCTGTATCCCAGAGGTTTTGATAGGTGAACTGTCCTCTTAGCAGAGACTTTGCTGTGTCCCAGAGGTTTTGATAGGTGAACTGTCCTCTTAGCAGAGACTTTGCTGTGTCCCAGAGGTTTTGATAGGTGAACTGTCCTCTTAGCAGAGACTTTGCTGTGTCCCAGAGGTTTTGATAGGTGAACTGTCCTCTTAGCAGAGACTTTGCTGTGTCCCAGAGGTTTTGATAGGTGAACTGTCCTCTTAGCAGAGACTTTGCTGTGTCCCAGAGGTTTTGATAGGTGAACTGTCCTCTTAGCAGAGACTTTGCTGTGTCCCAGAGGTTTTGATAGGTGAACTGTCCTCTTAGCAGAGACTTTGCTGTGTCCCAGAGGTTTTGATAGGTGAACTGTCCTCTTAGCAGAGACTTTGCTGTGTCCCAGAGGTTTTGATAGGTGAACTGTCCTCTTAGCAGAGACTTTGCTGTGTCCCAGAGGTTTTGATAGGTGAACTGTCCTCTTAGCAGAGACTTTGCTGTATCCCAGAGGTTTTGATAGGTGAACTGTCCTCTTAGCAGAGACTTTGCTGTATCCCAGAGGTTTTGATAGGTGAACTGTCCTCTTAGCAGAGACTTTGCTGTGTCCCAGAGGTTTTGATAGGTGAACTGTCCTCTTAGCAGAGACTTTGCTGTGTCCCAGAGGTTTTGATAGGTGAACTGTCCTCTTAGCAGAGACTTTGCTGTGTCCCAGAGGTTTTGATAGGTGAACTGTCCTCTTAGCAGAGACTTTGCTGTGTCCCAGAGGTTTTGATAGGTGAACTGTCCTCTTAGCAGAGACTTTGCTGTATCCCAGAGGTTTTGATAGGGTTGTGTTACTATTGTCCTTCAGTTGGAAGAATTTTTAAATTTCCATTTGATATGATTTTTGACCCAATAATCATTCAGGAGCAGGTTATTAATTTCCATGTATTTGCATGGTTTTGAAGATTCCTTTTGGAGTTGATTTCCAGTTTTGTTCCACTGTGGTCTGAGAGAGTGCTTGATAGAATTTCAATTTTCTTAAATTTATTGAGCCTCATTTTGTGGCCTAACATATGGTCTATCTTGGAGAAAGTTCCATGTGCTGAAGAACAGAATATATAGTCTATGGTTATTGGGTAGAATGTTCTGTAAATATCTGTTAAATCCATTGTTCCAAGGTATAGTTTAAATCGATTGTTTCTTTGTTGACTTTCTGTCTTGATGACCTGTCTAGTGCTGTCAGTGGAGTATTGAAGTCCCCCACTGTTACTGTGTTGCTGCCTATCTCATTTCTTAGGTCTATTAGTAATCGTTTTATAATTTAGGAGCTCCAGTGTTAGGTGAATATATATTTATGATTGTGATATTTTCCTGTTGGACAAGGCCTTTTACCATTATATAATGGCCCTCTTTGTCTTTCTTTAACTGCTGTTGCTTTAAAGTTTGTTTTGTCTGATATAAGAATAGCTACCCCTACTCACTTCTGGTGTACATTTGCATGGCATGTCTTTTCCGCCCCTTTACCTTAAGTCTATGTGAGTCCTTATGTGTTAGGTGAGTTTCTTGAAGGCAGCAGATGGTCAGTGAATTCTGCGATTCTGTATCTTTTAAGTGGAGCGTTTAGGCCATTTACATTCTATGTTATTATTGAGATGTGAGGTACCATTCCATTCATTGTGCTATTTGTTGCCTGTTATCTTGTTTTTTTTTTTAAATTGTATTTTGTTTTATAGGTCCTGTGAGATTTATGCTTTAAAGAGATTCTGTTTTGATGTGTTTCCAGGATTTGTTTCAAGATTTAGAGCTCCTTTTAGCAGTTCTTGTAGTGCTGGCTTGGTAATGGTGAATTCTCTCAGCATTTGTTTGTCTGAAAAAGACTGTATCTTTCCTTCGTTTATGATGTTTAGCTTCACTGGGTACAAAGTTATTGGCTGATAATTGTTTTGTTTGACGAGGCTGAAGATAAGTCCCCAATCGCTTCTAACTTGTAGGGTTTCTGCTGAGAAATCTGCTGTTAATCTGATAAATTTTCCTTTATAGCTTACCTGGTGCTTTTGCCTCACAGCTCTTAAGATTCTTTCTTTCATCTTAACTTTAGATAACCTGGTGACTATGTGCCTAGGTGATGATCTTTCTGTGATTAATCTCCCAGGTGCTCTTTGAGCTTCTTGTATTTGGATGTCTAGGTCTCTAGCAAGGCTGCCAAAGTTTTCCTTGATTATGCCCCCAAATATGCTTTCCAAACTTTCTAATCTTCTTCGGGAACACTGATTATTCTTAGGTTTGGTCGTATAACATAATCCCTGACTTCTTGGAGACTTTGTTCATATTTTCATATTCTTTTTCCTTTGTCTTTGCTGGATTGGGTTTGTAGCAGGATGAGCCATGGACAAAACCCCACAGACACCGAGATAGTGAAGGAAGTGGCTTTAATCAGCTGGAAGCATCAGCAGACTAGCGTCTTAAAATCCGAGCTTGTTGAATGCACAATTTCTGTCCCTTTTAAGGGCTCACAACGCTGAAAGTTTTGCATGAAAGGGTCGTGATTGATTGAACAATCTAGGGGGTTCTCTGACAGGGGCTGCAAGCACCGGTAATCAGGGTGGAACAGAACAGAACGAGAAGTTTCACAATGTCCTTCCATACAATGTCTGGAATCTATGGGTAACATCAGTTGCTAGGTCATGGGTTGAATTGTAACTATCAGGCTAAGGGCAGGCAGGCCCAGGCCTGGTTTTTGGGTCCGGTGCCTGGCATCGGGGTGCCTGCCTTTGGTTTCGTTTCCTTGTTTCTTCTTAAAACAGGTACTGAGTATAAAACAACATATGACTATATGGGGGTCTCCTTCTCTCCTGTCTCAGGTTAAGTTGAAAACCTTGTCTTCGAGTTCTGTGGTTCTTTCTTCTGCTTGTTGGATTCTATTGCTAAGACTTTCCAGAGCATTTTGCATTTCTGTAAGTGCATCCATTGTTTCCTGAAGTTTTTATTGTTTTTAATTTATGCTATTTATTTCATTGAAAATTTCTCCCCTCATTTCTTGTATCATTTTTTTGACTTCCTTATATTGGGCTTCACCTTTCTCTGGTGCCTCCCTGATTAGCTTAGTTAACTAACCATCTGAGTTCTTTTTTCAGGTAAATCAGGGATTTTTTTCTTGGTTTGGATCCATTGCTGGTGAGCTAGCGTAATTTTTTGGGGGTGTTAAAGAACCTTGTTTTGTCGTATTACCAGATTTGGTTTTCTGGTTCATTCTTATTTGTGTAGGCTCTGTCAGAGGGAAGGTCTAGGGCCGAAGGCTGTTGTTCAGATTCTTTTGTCCCATGGGATGTTTCCTTGATGTAGTACTCTCCTCCTTTTCCTAGGGATGTGGCTTCCTGAGAGCCAAGCTGTAGTGATTCTTACCTCTCTTCTGAATCTAGCCACCCAGCAAGACTACCAGGCTCCAGGCTGGTACTGAGGGTTGTCTGCACAGAGTCCTGTGATGTGAACCGTCTGTGGGTCTCTCAGCCGTAGATACCAGCACCTGCTTTGGTGAAAGTGGCAGGGGGGTTAAATGGACTCTGTGAGGGCCCTTAGCTTTGGTTGTTTAATGCACTATTTTTGTGCTGGTTGGCCTCCTGCTGGGAGGTGACGCTTTCAAGAGAGCATCAGCTATGGTAGTATGGGGAGGAACAGGTGGTGGGTGGGGCCCTAGAACTCCTAAGAGTATATGCCCTTTGTCTTCTGCTACCAGGGTGGGTAGGGAAGGACCATCAGGTGGGGGCAGGGCTAGGCGTGTCTAAGCTTGGATACTCCTTGGGTGGGTCTTGCTGTAGGTACTGTGAGGGATGGGGGTATAGTTCCCAGGTCAATGGAGTTTTGTTCCCAGGAGGATTATGGCTACCTCTACCGTGTTGTGCAGGCTGTTAGGGAAGTAGGGGAAAGCCAGTAGTCACAGCCTTACCCAGCTCCCACGCAACCCGAAGGGCCAGTCTCACTCCCACTGTGCCCCATTAATGGCGCTGAGTCTGTTTCCTGGCACTGGGTTAGCAGGGCTGAGAACTTGCCCCAGGCTACCCACCTCCCAGCTGTGAAAGCAACTAGGGCTTTCATGCCTCCACCACCTGTGGAGCCTGCACACCCTGTTCACACCCTCCCCAAGTTCTGACCAGGAGACTTCTGGATTGGTTCAAATTGTGACAAAGTTCAGCTGGAGGTTTTCTTCTCCTTTGGCCTTTCCCCAGTGCCTCTGGCAGCCCTCCTCAAGAACCCCTGTGAGGCAAGGCAGAAATGGCTTGCTAGGGGACCCAGCAAGCCCACAGGGCTTTTCCTGCGGCTTCCTCTACCCCTGTGTTTCATTTGGCTCTCTAAATTGAGTCAGCTCCAGGTAAAGTCAGCATCTTCTCCCATGATCTAGATTGTCAGGTTCCCCAGTGATGGTGTGTGTTTCGGGATGGACACTGCCCCTTTTCCACTTCCACAGTGTGGGCCCTCACAGTATTTGGGGTGTCTCCTGCGTCCTGCAGGAGCAATCTGCTTTCTTCAGAGGGTCTGTGGGTTCTCTCAGCTTTCCTGATTTATTCCTACAGTCGTTCTGGAGTGAAAGTTACAATGCGAGCCTCCACCCACTGCTCTGTCCATCTGAGTGGGAGCTGCAGTCTAGTGCTGCCTCCCATCCACTGTGATCTTCAAGATTCCAAAAGAGAATTTTTAATAAGCATACTCGAGGACACCCAGCCTGTGGGAAGTTGGGGAGGTAGTGGGCACAATGACCCCTTGCCTGAGCTGATTTAGAAAAGCATCTGAAGCTGTTCCCTCCCTTTCATCCCAGGAGCATTCGGCTGGTAGGCCTTGGAGAAAGCCAGAGTAGGACCTCTATCTTGTTCACTGCTGAATCCTTGGGCCTTGCCCAGCACCACATTTATGCAGGGGCTCAGCAAATATTTGTTGACTAAATCCACCATTGATAGAACAAACATGTTAGTCCTGGCTGACAGCTTCTCACCTCATCCAAATCATGTCTACTTGGGGTCATTCTTTTTTGAAGATGATGGCCTTTTCAAATGTCCCTCATGACCAGTTCTAGGGCAGCTCTGAGCTCTGCTGCAGAGCTTGGTTTCTATCTGTGTAGGGAACTGCCTCATCCTGTCCTGGAAGAGGGTAGGCCCAGACAGCAATTCAGAAGCTGGCAAACTTGCCAAACAGCGAGAGATTGGCTGAGGCCTGGCATGCACATGGCCAAGGGGACTGTGTGGGTGGGGTGGCGAAGCCAGCTGGAGTTTCGGGTATTAACCGCAACACAAATTGGGCTTTGAAAGGATTAGTAGAGTTTAGAAACATCTTTATTTTTGGCTGATGCTCCTAGTTGGGCCCATGCCCAAGGGTTCACCCAAGGGTTTATCCTCTGTATTCGGAATTTAAAAAATAACAGGCTTTAAAAAGCTTTGCTCAAATTATAAACAGAGTGCTAAACTGAGTCAAAGCTTCTACAAGGTACACATGCCCCTTCCAGCCGATTCTGATGTATCCTCTTAGTAGGGCTGACTACCATCAAGGGTCTCTGGGTTAGATGTCCCTGGGGCAAAGTTCAAGCATCCCAGAACCTGGGCCCTGCACAGCTTTGTCAGGGGAATGCTCGTTCATCCCATCTCCTATGGAAGGCGCCATCTCACCTACCATCTGCCACTGTTCCACTTGGGTGTGCAGTCTGACTCCTGCACAAGGGCTGGAGGCAGTGGGATGACATCCAGCCCACATTCTGCTCACCAGACCCTAACTGTGAGGGGCACATCCACCTGCAGGAAGGGACCCTTTCTCTTTTTTTTTTTTTTTTTTTTTTTTTTGAGACGGAGTCTCGCTCTGTCGCCCAGGCTGGAGTGCAGTGGCCGGATCTCAGCTCATTGCAAGCTCCGCCTCCCGGGTTCACGCCATTCTCCTGCCTCAGCCTCCCGAGTAGCTGGGACTACAGGCGCCCACCAGGTCGCCTGGCTAGTTTTTTGTATTTTTAGTAGAGACGGGGTTTCACCGTGTTAGCCAGGATGGTCTTGATCTCCTGACCTCGTGATCCACCCGTCTCGGCCTCCCAAAGTGCTGGGATTACAGGCTTGAGCCACCGCGCCCGGCCAGGGACCCTTTCTCTAATGCATCCAGAGACACTCTGGGCTACAGCAGCCTTGCGGTGGTGACTAAAACCTACATGACCCTGCCCTGATGGAGTTTAGGTTCAACTAGGAGAGATACAATGAAGAAATACACACAGAGATGTGCTTAGAAGTGGGAGAGGGCAATCGAGGAAAAATATCAGGTGCTACCAGGGGAACAACTGCGGGCACCTACATAAGCTGAGGGGTCAGAGCTGGCTTCCTGAAGATGTGACCTTTATGCTAGTATCCAAGCGTGAGAAGGTCCCAGTCAGGTGAGGATGTGGGGGAAATCCCAGGCAGACAGGCAGGGCATGATGGTTAACTTTGTGTGTCAACATGGCTGGGTTATGGTACCCAGTTGTTTGGTTCAACACTAGTCTAGATATTGCTGTAAAGGTATTTTGTAGATGTGACTAACATTGACAATCACTTGACTTTAAGAAAAGATTACTCTTGATAATGTGGGTGAGCCTCATCCAATCAGTTGAAGGCCCAAGCCCAAACTGAGGTTTCCCAAAGAAGAAGGAATTATTCTGCTTCAAGGTTGCAACATAGGAGCCCTGCCTGGGTTTTCAGCCTGCTAGCCTGCCGTACAGATTTTGACTTGTCAGCCATCACAATTGCACAAGCCAATTCCTTCAAATAAATCTCTTTATGTGCATATATATGCAAATGTATATGTGTAATATGTGCATATGTATTATAGATGCATGGATGACATATGAGTGCATATATCATATATGCATATAGATGCATACAGACATATGAGTGCATATATCCTATTGGTTCTGTTTCTCTGGAGGACCCTGATTGAACCAGGGGGCATGTGGAAAGACCTTAAAGAAAAGAATAGCTGGGCCCACGTAAGATGCTGAAGGCCATGTGGCCTAAATGCAGTAATTGTGGCACAAGGAGCCCTCAGGAAAGGTCAGCAGGGTCATGCAAGGCTTTGGAAGCCACGTTAAGAACTATATGTTTTATAGCAATGTTAAGAACTATATGTTTTATCATCAACTCAAGAGAAGCCATCAAAGGGTTTTCATTGTTGATTTATACAACTTTCTCCCTACTCATATGCTCTTATTAGCAGTAGCTAACTGCTGCCTTAACTCACATAAGACACCTAAGACATCCCTTAAGCAGTGCCTAATGCTGGCAATTAGCAGGCAGTTGGGGAATTTATTGGACCCAGGGAGGCTTCAGGTGACATCAGCAGGTGGCTTACTAGTCCATCTAGACTGCTCAGTTGGGTCCCACAGCAGTGACCAAGAGGCAGCCCTGTCCTCACCAGAAGCCAGCTCTTCTCTGCTGCTGGAGCTACACAGGTTCACACCCTACTCCCCTGCAATTCCCTGCTGCCCCACTTCCTGGCAGGCTTGAGTGCTGGAGGCAGGTGATAGAGATCCTATGACTGTGATTGTCTTTCACCTGATTTCCACATGGTGCCACCTATATCTTTCCACATGTGCCACACTACTGAATCCTGTCAATAACCCTGGAGAATGAGGTTCTTGCACTCCAAACTGTCCTCCCAGGGTCAGGTGGCTACCTGTGGTAGAAGTGGGCTCAGGGAGAGGTCTGCAGGGCCCAGCCCGTCGCTCTTGTCCCTATACCTCAGCTGCGTGCAGATGAGAGCACGCAGGTGCCAGCCCACTGGGCAGGGATTCCAGGCCTGGAGAAACAGCACTAAGGGAAGAGACATGTGGTCAACCAGGCCTTTGCAAGGTGGCATTCATTATAGCTTGAGGTAAAGTCAGTTTCTTCACCCAGTCGATTCCTGACTGTATCAGAGCTCTAGATTGGATTGCCCCCTAGAAGACTCCTCAAACTCCCCAGGGACTGCTGTGGAAACCAGACCCACCACATTGACTTACAGGGAGAAACCAGACTGCAGCCAGTGCTGTGCACTCTTCCTGCAGGCACATTTACAGGAAAGTCAAACTGTGACCAAAAGGCCCTTTGGTGGGCTTAAAATTGGGCAGAAATATACAAGTGATATTTTACTTTAGCCATAGAGAAGTTTGATGAACAATGCTACCACCTTGGCCAAAATTGGAGTGTGTCTGTCATGTTTGAGGCTGAACGTTCATTTAACAGGTACTTGATGTAAATATTGAATGAATGAATAAGTGAATGAGTAAACACCTGTCTAGAGTGAGTTTGCTTATTAGTGATAAAAAGAGCATAAGCGACATTAGCAGCTAACACTGTCAGTTGGTCACGTGCAGGTACGTGGGTTACATCCCTCAATCTTCACAATTCTATGAGGCAGGCACTGCCATAGTCCCTATTTTAGGTGAGGAAACTGGGACTCAGAGTGGTTAGGTACCTGCCCAAAGCCCCACAACTAGTAAGTGGTAGAACTGGGATCAGAACTCATTCAGTGACACTCCTGAACCTTAAGCCCTGCACATTGTGACTGTGTGTCACTTTCTCCTGCAGGATGATTGTGTTTGCTGATACATCTGATTTTTCCTGGTATCCAGGTTACAGGATGGTTTCTCCAGTCCCATTTTCTGCACTCTGCATTGAGCAATATTACAGGTGTTTACCTGTCCCTATTACTTAGAGCTTCCATATTATTAAATCTTTAGAAGGTTTTTCTCCTTTCCCCTGGATGGCATATACCAATGATACAATTCATGTTTTTGTTTTGAGTGCTGGGCTACGGGAGAAGCACTGAAGGCAGGTAACGAAGCCCAGTCTATCTGCACGTAAGGATGAAGAGTTCAGAGGTGCTGAGAACTCCCAGAAAGAAGAACAAATGCTTCCCAGGATGAAGGGCAATGGCTGCATGACAAATGGACAATCCCAGCTCTCCAATGAGGTCTCAGACAGTGGTGTATGTCGTGCTGGGTCAAGAGGCTTCCTGTAACCTATATATGTCTTGCTTGAAAAATGAACACATTGAAAAAAGCAAGCCATTGGCCAGGTGTGGTGGCTCATGCCTGTAATCCAAGCACTTTGGGAGGCTGAGGTGGGGGGGATCGCTTGAGTCTGGGAGCTCGAGACCAGCCTGGCCAACATGGTGAAAAACTGTCTCTATGAAAAATAAAAAAATTAACTGGGCTTGGTGGCACACCTCTGTGGTCCTAGCTACTCAGGAAGCTGAGGTGGGAGGATTGCTTGAACCTAGGAGGCGGAGATTGCAGTGAGTCGTAATTGTGCCAGTGTACTCCAAACTGGGTGACAGAGTGAGAATCTGTCTCAAAAAAAAAAAAAAAAAAAGAAAAGAAAAAAGAAAAAAAAAAAAGGGGGGGAAAAAAGGCAAGCCATTAAGAGAGAAGGTGACACTCTCCCAAGTTACTATCAGCCAGATATATTATCCCAGGATTTCAAAAAGCCGCAACGATTGGAAAGGAGAGTGTACTACAATGAATACCCTTATTTCTAGGATCTGGAGTAGGTGCCTAGCTGTCACCTTTGTAAACCCTCTGGAGGAGACAGAGTGCAAGCACTGTGGGCCACCTTCACAGGCCTAAGTAGTATCTGTGGTGGCCCAGTCTCGTCACCTGTTTGTAGAATTTCATAGATATTATCTAGTTATTTTGATGCTATAAAAATGTATTTTGGAAAAATATACCATGTCCTATTGATTTTTATTTTGATGAAATTTGTTTAAAAGAAGAAGAAACTGAAGCGACAACACAAGTCCCCAATTTTTGAGTAGCCTGTCCTTTCATGAAACTATTTAAGTCAAAAGGCTTGTTTTGAACTTGCTCTGGAGTGAATTTAAGTTTGCAATGTTTGTTAGGGCTGAAAAGGAGGACATATATCACTCTATGTTGTTGGGGTGGAGGTTGGGGTAGAATTGGAGGAAGAAGTAGTAACCGGGGTTACATTTGACCTGGATATAGGGAATGGGCACTTCAGAGCAGTATTTCTCCAACTTTTTTCAACCATATTCACCTGTGAGATGTACATATTACATTTTTACCAGTCCGCTCATATGTATATGCAGACAGACAGATCCTTAAGAAATAAATACTTTCCCTTACTATGTGTAAAATATTTTGGTATTTTGTGTGTCATTATATCCTGTTTGACTTAATTAAAAATGGTGTTTGTTGGCCGGGCACGGTGCCTCACGCCTGTAATCCCAGCACTTTGGGAAGCTGAGGAGGGTGGATTGACTGAGGTCAGGAGTTCAAGACCAGCCTGGCCAACATGGTGAAACCCTGTCTCTACTAAAAATACAAAAATTAGCTGGGCGTGGTGGTGCATGCCTGTAATCCCAGCTACTCAGGAGGCTGAGGCAGGAGAATCACTTGAACCCAGGAGGTGGAGGTTGCAGTGAGCTGAGATTGTGCCATTGTACTCAAACCTGGGTGACACAAGTGAAACTCCATCTCAAAAAAAAAAAAAAAAAAAAAAAAAAAAAAAAACAAAAAAAGGTGTTTGCTACCATCAGACTGAACAGACAACCTACAGAATGGGAGAAAATTTTTGCTATCTACCCATCTGACAAAGGGCTAATATCCAGAATCTACAAGGAACTTAAACAAATTTACAAGAAAAATCAAACAACCCCATCAAAAAGTGGGCAAAGGATATGAACAGACATTTATCAAAAGAAGACATTTATGCAGCCAACAGACATATGAAAAAATGCTCATCATCACTGGTCATCAGAGAAATGCAACTCAAAACCACAATGAGATACCGTCTCACACCAGTTAGAATGGCAATCATTAAAATGTCAGGAAACAACAGGTGCTGGAGAGGATGTGGAGAAATAGGAACACTTTTACACTGTTGGTGGGACTGTAAACTAGTTCAACGATTGTGGAAGACAGTGTGTCAATTTCTCAAGGATCTAGAACTAGAAATACCATTTGACCCAGCCATCCCGATACTGGGTATATACCCAAAGGATTATACATCATGCTGCGATAAAGACACATGCACACACGTATGTTTATTGCAGCACTATTCACAATAGCAAAGACTTGGAACCAACCCAAATGTCCATCAATGATAGGCTGGATTAAGAATATGTGGCACATATACACCATGGAATAGTATGCAGCCATAAAAAAGGATGAGTTCATGTCCTTTGTAGTGACATGGATGCAGCTGGAAATCATCCTTCTCAGCAAACTATCGCAAGGATAGAAAACCAAACACCACATGTTCTCACTCATAGGTGGGAACTGAACAATGAGAACACTTGGACACAGGGTGGGGAACATCACACACCAGGGCCTGTCGTGGGGTGGGGGGAGGGAGGAGAGATAGCATTAAGAGATATACCTAATGTAAATGATGAGTTCATGGGTGCAGCACACCAGCATGGCACATGTATACATATGTAACAAACCTGCACGTTGTGCACATGTACCCTAGAACCGAAAGTATAATAATAAAAACAATAAAAAAAAAAGGTGTTTGTAACATAGTAAATTAACTTTACGACCCTTACCAGGCAGTGAACCACAGGTTGAAAAACTCTACTCAGGAGTTTAACCTGAGAAATTTTACCCAAGGGACAGGAGAAAGGTACAGGGAAGAATGATCCCTGTCTTTCTTTAAGATGTACAGTATAGTGAATGTTACACTTTTTGTAGGGAAATATAGGGGCTGATGGAGTGGGTCTGGGAGTCAGCCATAGATTTGATTTGACTACAGAAAAAAATATCAGTTCAACCTATCCAGTATTTATTAGATGTGCCCTACGTTTAGGCACTGTTTTAGGGCTGAGGATACGGGGTGAGTGGCATAAGCCTTGTCCTCAAAATGCTTATAGTTATTTACTAGTGGATAAGAGTACCTAGGGAATGCCTATAGAATAAAACCCAAGAGGTCCAGAATGGAGTCCGAGAATACCAAAATTTAAAGGATGGGCAGAAAAAATGGGAATCTGCAGTAACAACAACAAAAAAATCCCCCCAAAAAACAAAAAACACCAAAAAGCAAACAGAGGAGGAGGAAGCAGGAGGGCGAAGCATCACAGAAACGAAGGGAAGCGAGTGGTTTAAGAAGGAGGGAGTGGGGTCAACTGTGATGAATCTGCTGAGAGGCTCAGGATCAAAGAGAGTCCATTGTATCCAGTAGCCCAGAGGGCATTGGGGACTTTGGGGAGAGTGATTTTAGTGGTGAGGTGAGAACAAAACATAGCAGAATTGAGATATAAACCAGTTTAAGTGAAATGCTATCTAGAGGCAGCAATTTTTGAAACTGACTGTTGAAATTGACCATTCCCTGAGACCTTATTAATATTTCCCATTTCAACATCTCATCTCTGTATGTGGGTCACTGTGTTGCAACATCATGAACGATGACCAGTCCTTTAGGGCAATAGGGTGTTATTATTGAATGGTATTGCTATTGAAAGGGCATCATTAAATCCAACCTTCTGGTGCCAACATATTGGAACCATACTTGAGATTGAGATAAGGATGTCCATCTGGCCATGCCAATCATTAAAACTTAAAAAAGATTAAAAATCAAATGGAAGATTAAGTTCTCCAGGGACTATAAGCCTCTAAACTCCACTCGTATTAAAATGGATCTCAGGTCTCAGTCTTCTTGTGTGACATTTAGGTGATGGTATAAAACTCTCAGCTGCCTTTGACAGGGAAAACAAACACTACAAAAGTGCCTGGGAAATGGGAATATAGTTGGCCTTAGATAAGAGGAAGTGGTGTGGGGGTCCTGGAAAGTCAGATGAGGTGACAAACCAAATCATTCCCCCACAGAAAGGATGGATCATATTAGTGAACAGGCAAAATGCATGTATAGTGACATCTCTGGGTTTGGCTTGAGAGGGGATCCAGGGCTGCGCATTGGAAGGGCTGAGGAAGGGGCAGAGGGTTCCCTTGCTCAAACTCAGTTATTTCAACAGCCTCCTCTGAGCTTTAGGGAGGTCAACTGTGTTTCACAGCTGGGAAAGATTATGTAACTAGAGCAGGCAGGCAGCTGTGAAGAGCAAGGGTGCAGCGTGGGCTCCAGGTCTCCCTGGCCCTGACCTGGACTCCATGCAGCCTGGGAAGACACAGGCATTCATGTCCTTTCCTGAAACGGGGTCTTGTGCAGAATGTGGAGGTTGTGCACCATGTGGAGGTTGGGGTAGAATTGGAGGAAGAAGTGAAAGAGACAGGACCAGCTTTCCGCTTCAGCATCCTGAGCTTGACCGGCAGGGCTGCCCTGGCTTTGCCCCCTCCGGGTGTCGGTTTCACTTTTTGGCACATTGGCGCAACCATCTCACTGACGGGGGAGCTTCACAAGGGAAGGTCCTTGGGAGCAGCTACAGTGTTATGAGTGGAGCTTAGCCTGCTTCTTGGTTGAGGGGTAGAGTGAAAGAGGTGATGGTGTAGAAAGTTCCTCCCTGTTAACAGTGGGGGCAGGTTTTACAGGGTGCAGCCTCTCTCTGTTTGAGGGGTAGAAGATGCTCTTGCCATGAGGCCTTCTCCTCGCTACTGGTCTAGAGGCTGAATGAGGTTAAAGGAATTCATAGAACATCATCTGCTAGTTCACCTGTCCTTCCAGAGAGGATAAGCAGCCCCCACTGGCTTGCTGTGTACACATTCCGAGAGCTCCAGAATGCATCAGGATATAACTGACTATGAGACAAGTTCTTGGAATCTCATTTTGAGAGTTTTAGCAGTTTAGGTGAGCTACTGTACCATGTGATCCAAGAGGAGGGCAGGATCCTTCGGACTCTGAGGTTTTTGTGGAGGTATTATATAACCACGGGCAGAGCTAAGCTAACCCCAGAAAGCTGTGGTAAATCATGGCCAAAGGTTCAGAAAGAGGGGATAGGTGCTTAACAAGCTAAGGGAAATTCACTGTCCCCTTTATCCTTACTCCCCTTCAAAAGGAAGGAGTGTTGTTACCAAAACAGGTCAAAGGCTAAAGACAGTCGATTGGTTACTGATTTCACTGTGAGGACATTTCAATAAGGAGAGCTTGCATCCTGACAAGCAGAGGGACCCAAACTCACATTGAGATGTTCTCTTGTCTTCATCTTGAATGATTTTTCTGTCCACAGGATGGAGGCTTGAGAAGGCTGAGGCTGCTCTGAACAGGAGGTGGGAGAGAGGAGAGGCAGGGCCGGGTCTCCTCTCTTGGGAGGAGGTTGGTGCTCTCTTTCTCTTTGGTTCCTCTTTGTCCCTCCTCTGATTTTTCTTCCCACTTAGCTAAGGAAAGAGGGCTTGGGGCATTGCCCACAAGGGTGCTATGCTCATCCTGGAAGGTGGGGGTAGGGATTAAATTCTAGCTTTTGTGGAGAAACTCTTCTTCTTGCCCCCAGCGTATGCAAAGGGGTCTCCGTGTGGATGCCAACATAGCTCCCAACCTTCCACATGAGAGCTTGGTGCTGAAACTTTAAGGGAAAAGTGAACTGATTTGTAGGTCAATGCCTGAGACTTTGAGGGCAGGAAGTCAGGGAGCTTAGGGGAGTTTAGGATACCACGTCATGGCTATCTAGAATTATTTGTCCACCTTTTAATTGTGAGACAAAGAGTTCTTGAGAATTGTAAATTGAAAAGTTCTCTCTGTGTGTGTATAAGTTAAAATTTTTCTAGAAAAGAACCTTGTTCTTGAGTAAAGAGACTGCCAAAAAAAACAAACAAAAAAAAAAGGATAATATTCACTTAAAACCAATGTCCGTATTGTTTATTAATTCAAGGACTCGGTAGTTTGTTCCACTGGGAAGACTTTGGGAAGTTCTAAATGTGTGTGTATGTGTCTGTATCATTTTTGGAATTGACTTTTGAATGTGTAAAGGGAGTATTTTTTGTTTTTGACATTTTTCTTTTTAGACAGATACTGATTAGGTGAAGGAGTTGCTTGGTTTCTAGACACGTCAAGACCCTGGACCCCGTTTCAGGAAAGGAAATGAATGCCTGTGTCTTCCCAGGCTGCATGGAGTCGAGGTCAGGGCCAGGGAGACCTGGAACCCACGCTGCACCCTTGCTCTTCACAGCTGCCTGCCTGCTCTAGTTACATAATCTTTCCCAGTTGTGAAACACAGTTGACCTCCCTAAAGCTCAGAGGAGGCTGTTGAAATAACTGAGTCTGAGCAATTTTAAGGGATGCGTCATAAGAGGTTTTTGATAGCATTCAAGGAGAAAAGGGGACTTGTGCTATGAGATGGTGCGTGGGAATGTTAAGAAGTCTTTGATTAGCATCTAGGGCTACTTTCTACCTCAGCAGCATTTCAGAGGCACATCTGCCTTAGTTAATGCTTTCCCCTGTTTCCAGGATTAGGCACAGTTAGCCTTTGCTCTCCTAGTATTTCCTCATCTATTAAGCTGAGCCATATAAAATTACCATCTTTATAGGTAAAAAATGGTTGAATACAGCTGGGTGCAGTGGCTCATGCTTGTAATCCAGCACTTTGGGAGGCCAAGGTGGGTGGATCACTTGAGATCAGGAGTTTGAGACCAGCCTGACCAACATGGTGAAAACCCATCTTTACTAAAAATGTAAAAATTAGCCAGGCATGGTGGTGGGCCCCTGTAATCCCAGCTACTCGGGAGGCTGAGACAGGAGAATCACTTGAACCTGGGAGGCAGAGGTTGCAGTGAGCCAAGATAGCACCACTGCACTCCAGCCTGGGCAACAAGTTAGACTCTATCTCAAAAAAAAAAAAAAAAAAAAAAAAAAAAAGGTTGACTATGTCAGTGATTTTATATATCTCAATCTAATATTAAATAAGGACATCTAATGACAAAGCATGACCCCCTTGTCTTGGAATGCTTGGATGAACACAAGATTTTATTTAATTTTGGTACTGTGTTCTAGTGGACACATGAATTTATTTCATTTTGGTGCTTGGTAATACCAATTTGGTAATTTTGGTATTTGTCTGAAACACTTGAAGAAGAATTCTTCTGATATCCTTAGGACCAAGGGGTTGAGTAAAGCTGGAATCCATCTGGAAACCTTTCAGGTCTTATGGGTGGGCTGTTGTTAGCCATAAGAGAGCAAATGAGACACAGACTGCTTTGGAAGGGCCTCTCCACTGGCCTCTGCTGATTCTGGCTCCTCTTGGTCATCTGTTGTCATGGGAAGAACAAGGAGATGGAACTGTGAGGGGCTGGGAAATGAATCTGATTTCTCTTTTTGTATTATTTAAGCCTTGGCTCAAATGCAGCCCTCTGAGCCAAGCTTGAGAAGTGCATGGCTGAGTCCTCTGGTATGGGCAAGCGTCACAAAGACAACAAAACCCCCCAAGATTCTGCAAAGAGTATCAATAGAGCTTCTGTATTTTATCAGAAAACCCCCAGGGCTTCCGGACACCGAAATGGGTGCTAGAAATACCTCTGAGGACTAACAATAGCAGAAAGCATCTATGGGTCACCCTTTTCATGTCCTGGCATAATCTTAATACAGTTTGCCCTTCTGTGTTCTCTCTCATGTTTTTCATCTCTATATCTCTCTGGATTTATTCTTAGTGAATTACTCAAGATGACATTTTTGTCCTGATATAGAGTTTGGTTCATTCATTCATCTATCCATTCATTTATTCATTCATTAAACAAACATATTGACCATCAGTGCTTACCTTGGAGGAGTGGATTGCTGCTGAATTTTGTGATGGTGTCAGCAGAAACACATGGAACTCCTCTCGGATCTCAGTAATTTAAGGAATTTTGTACTGCTTTGGATAACAGGTGTATAGGACCCCTTCAGGAGAATATTCCAGTTTCCCTAGTGTTAGTACTTCAACGACCTTGTGTAAATGCCCCTTCAATCAGAGACATAGAAAGAAATGAATCTCACTTTTCCATGCTGTGTCAAGAATTTCCAAGTATAAAAGATGTTGCTCTTTAAATGACTGATTCCTCCTAAAGTCCAGGTCTCTGTAGCTTTTCATATTCTACTTGCAGATGACTTTCTGATATTCCTGGGTAGATTTCAGAAAAAATGCCTGGACCTGCTTATAAAAACAAGTAATGTTTAACTTTCAGTGGTCCAATAAATCAGTTGCATGGTAGTGATTTTAGGAACAGATGACCGATTTTCCTGTGGCCCAACTTCTGGAACAAGGTTTATTCATCCCAAAGTCATTTGACCCATGGAAGGACAACTCTTCAGTCCCTTTTCCAGTTATCAGGGTGTCTTAGAAAGTCTGAGGATGATGGCTAAGATCTTGGGTTTGTTCTCTCTCAAGGAACAAGGGCTTGGATTTGTTCTCTCTCAAGGAAGAATTTTCCAGCCAAATTCTTTAGCAGTGGGCTCATATCCTAGCATCACTCCACTTCTTTCCCTCATTCCAAGGGCTAAATTCTGACATAATCTGATTGTATTTTTAATTCAATAGCTGTTTAAATAGAATTTATCCCTATAAAAATGAGATTCAAGAAGATTTAATGTAAAAACTGTAAATGCTATGCTGAAATAAACTTTCAAACATTTTCTTTGTTAGTATCTGTGATGTGCTAAAACATTTGGGTTACATTAAAAATGCTAACACATACAATTGTGTGATCTCCACTGTAGAGTTAAGGGCCCCAAGTTTTCAACCTTGGCCCATTCTCTCTCTCTCTCTCTCTCTCTTTCTCTCCCACCCTCTCTCTCAGTCTCTCTCCTCCCCTCTCTGTGTGTCATCATCCCGGATTCTCATGGTTTCAGCTATCACTTCTCGGTGGATCACTCTGAAATGTACATCTTCAGCTCAGGTCCTGAACTTTGGACTTGGATATCCAGCTTTCTTCTTGACATTTCCTGCTGGATCTCCCATTGGCACCTTGAAATCAACAGAGCCAAGCTGAACTCACACTTCTCTCTTTAAAGTGTGTACCTCTTTACTTGAATTTTCAGTCCCTGGGACTACCACAACTTTGAAAATCCATGATGGAAATTTGGAATCTATTCTTTCTTTATTTTTTTGTACTACCTCTCTCTCCATCAACCCTGGCCAGTTGCTGATTTTACCTCTTAAGCATTTCGGAACATCTGTTTCTTCTTCCTCCCTCTACCCACTGTCCCAGTTTATGCCTTTCACATCTCTTGCCTATCTGTAATGAGTTCCTAAGTGATCCTCGGTCATCAGTCAGTGGTGTGCATTATCTGTCAGTGGCACACATTCCTGGAAAATTCATTGAAAACACAGATTCCTGGGCCCCACTTGATTCTGTGTCTGTCATAGCTTACATCTCTGCAATCCATAAATGTTTGTTGGATGAACAAATGGAATTCAAGAATTTTCCTTCCACATTATGGTGCATAAAGAAGAAGAAAGACAAGGAAATAATTTTAGCTGATAGAACAAACTATTTAATAGCACTCAGAAAACAGAAGACAGAGTTGCTTCTATCAACCTGTATATAGAACAGGTAAAGTATTACGTGACACTCAGATTCATAAAACATTCAGATTCTAACTCCTGATACAGTAGAGTAAGGTGCACATATACCTGTCCTGTGTCCATAACAGGATTTATACTGAGAGAAGCATCCATGGTGATGTTCTGTAGTGAATTAAAAATAAGCTGAAAGCTACATTGCATACTCCCTTTTATAAGCAGTAAGGATACCTTCTTTTACTGGCATTTAAATGATGATTAGAAAATACCATTAAAGGCCAGGTGCAGTGGCTTATCCCTGTAATCCCAGCACTTTGGGAGGCTGTGGTGGGTGGATCACCTGAGGTCAGAAGTTTGAGACCAGCCTGGCCAACATGGTGAAACCCCGTCTCTACTAAAAATAAAAAAAGTAGCCAGAGGTGACAATGCACGCCTATAGTCCCAGCTACTCGGGAGGCTGAGGCAGGAGAATCACTTGAACCCGGGAGGCAGAGGTAGCAGTGAGCCAAGATCACACCATTGCGCTCTAGCCTGGTCAACAAGAGTGAAACTCTGTCAAATAGAGAAAGAAAGAGAGAAAGAGAGAAAGAGAGAAAGAGAGAAAGAAAGAAAGACAAGACCATTAAAAAGTTCTACTCCTTGTAGAATCTTTAAAAATACCAAATATTGTCAGTTACAATATGTTTCTTAAAATAAATAAAAAATTAGAGGTTTTTGGCTAAGTAATTATTACAGAATTCTTGATATGGAATCTACCAGAATTTTTTAAGCTTATAAATATTGAATACTAGTTCATCTCCCCATAATGTTTAAGTTGCAAATTTTTACCTTAATCAGTCTTAATATTATACAGCCATTTAAAATAGCAGTTGTGAAGATGAAGTATGATAGCAGCATATCAAGTGAAAAAAAGCAGGTTATAAAATTATATTCATAGATGAGAATGTATGTGTAAAGCTATGTAGAAAAATACTGGAGTAAATATACCACAGTTCTCAGTATGGGCATTTTAAAGTAATAACATGGAAGAGTTTTAGAAGACCTAACTTTTCTAATGAAAACATGTGGCAGGGTTGTCTTTGTCTTCAGGATTAATGAATAGGCACCATTTATTGAGTATTTACTTTGTGTAAGACACATTGCTAACACTATATGTAGTATCTCATTGAATCCACATAAACACCCATGTAAGGTAAGTTTTAATAATTTTTTTCCCATTAGAGCTTTGCTTTTTATATCCCATTGTTTCCTTCCAGTTTATTTGTTGTTTTTTTTTCCATGAAAATTTGTGGTCGAGAAGCTCTTTCATTCCCATTGGAAAAGTCCATTCTCACACTGCTAATAAAGACATATCCAAGACTGGGTAATTTATAGAGGAAAAAGGTTTAATTGACTCACAGTTCAGCATGGCTGGGGAGGCCTGAGGAAACTTACAATTATGGCGGAAGGGGAGCAAATATGTCCTTCTTCATGTGGCGGCAGCAAGGAGAAGTGCAGAGTGAAGCGGGGGTGGGAAAAGCCCCTTACAAAACCATCAGATCTTGTGAAAACTCACTCATTATCATGAGAACAGCATGGAGGTAACCACCCCTGGATTCAATTACCTCTCACTGGGTCCTCCCACGACATGTGGGGATTATGGGAACTACAACTCAAGATGAGATTTGGGTGGGGACACAGCCAAACCATGTCAAAAGATTACGGAAATCTAGGTTGACAGTTATTTTATCTTAGCCTTTCGAATACATTACTCCATTGTTTTCTGGCATCTGGATTGTTAAAATGGTCTAGTGTCATTGTTTTGTTAGTAATCTGTCTTTTGACACTGATGGCTTTTTAATATTTTGTCTTTTATCTGTCACCTTAACGTGTCCACATGTTGATTTATTTTTATATATCCTCCTCAGCATTTGTTATAGACTTTAAATTTTGTATTTCTTTCAGTTCTAGAAAATTCTCAGCTAATATCTTTCTGCTATTCCCTGTATTTGCTACTTCTGAAACTCCCGTTAGACATGCCAGGGCATTTTGGTTTGTCCTTCATGTCTCCAATTTCTATTTCATATTTTTAATCTTTTTATCTCTCTGGGCTGTATTCTCAGTGAACTCCTCCACATAATTTTTAAATTCACAAATTCTGTTTTTGACTAGGTATTGTCTCAAGTTTTTTTAAGTTTAATGACAATGTTTTTCATTATCAGGGTATTTGGCTCTTTTCACATGCACATATTCTTGATTCATAGTCACCAACTTTTTCAGTCTCCCATTTTAAAAAAATAGGTACATTTCTTTGAGGATCTTACACATACTTATCTTAAAATCATTTCAGTTTGCTCTATTCACCCCTTGATAATAAATTATCTTATTTATTGTATTGCACGGCATTAGGCTTTTTTTTTTTTTTTTTTTTTTTTTGGATGCTTTTAAAATTTCAGTCTACAAGCTTATCCTGAGGAGAGTTTCTATTATTTTTTCTCGTCTATCTCTTATCGATTTTATGGTTGCTCTCATCTGGTTTCGTGGTTTAGAATCAGACCCTCTGTCAGCAGCTCTGGGCTCTTTTCGCATGGGGAGATTGTTTTTGGTTGGACCATTTCCTAGTTTCCTGACAACCATTGTAGCTTTCCTCAGAGTCAGGAATGAACAGTGATGGTTTGGCTCTGTGTCCCCACCCAAATCTCGTGCTGAATTGTAATCCCCACATGTTGAAGGATGGTCCTGGTGGGAGGTGATTGGATCATGGGAGCAGACTTCTTCCTTGCTGTTTTTGTGATAGTGAGGGAGCTCTCCTGAGATCTAGTTGTTTAAAAGTGTGTGGCACTTCCCTCTTTGCTTTCTCTCTTCTGCCACCATGTGAAGATATGCTTGCTTCCTCTGCCTTCAGCCATGATAGTAAGTTTTCTGAGGCCTCCCCAGCCATGCTTCCTGTACAGCCTGCAGAACTGGGAGCTAATTAAACCTCTTTTCTTTATGAATTACGCAGTCTCAGGTCGTTCTGTATAGCAAAGTGAGCTCGGACTAATACAAACGGGAAAGCTCAGCCTCAGTCCCTGTTTCTCACAGAGAATAAAGCTCTGTTCTCCATTGTGATGAGGGTGGATTTCAGTCCCTGTTTCCCTGAAAGAGTTGAATTCTTGGCTGCTTTTGCCTGTTTCCCATCCTGGAGTCTGGTGCACCTAAAGCTTCAGTCCCCAATATCTGTGAACTCCCACCCTACAGTTTAGGAAACGAAGGCTCAGGGGGCATATGTTATTATCCTAAGGTTGCCCAGCTAAGGCATGGCTGACTGACACATGTAGGCCTGTCTAATGCATGCAAAATGCACATATCTAAATGCTCAGATGTGGCAGGCTCTCACCAAGAGTACCTCAGGAGCAGGGGCCATGTCATGCTGGACTTCACAGCCTGGGAGAAGGTGTCACCAGTACTCGGTATACGGATGCTGCAGTGATTTGAACTATAAGAATCTGGGTCAAGTTCCAGTTTCCATTAAGACATTGTCTTGCCAGTAGGCTTCATTTGCTCAGGTCCAGACTTATGTGCCCCTCTTTTGAGGCACAGCTGTCATGTGTTTTCCAGGGGCTTTTCAAGTAACTAAGTCTGTTGCCAGAAGATATTAGAATAAAAGATGTGTGGCTTTCTCTCTGGCTATGACAGAATAATAAGGACAGTTCACCACACATGGACTAGTGTGTGGTAACTTATCTTTATTGTGCCTTAGTATATGTGGATGAACCAAATGCTGATTTGTCATTTGAAGTGACTTATTTAAAAACCTGGAACTACTGTGACGTAGTGAACAGAGTATGGAATTTAGAGTCTGTTTTTGAGTCTTTGCTACACCATTTACTAACTGTAATTTGATTGGGGAATTTAACCTCTCTGAGCCTTAGTCTTCTCATCTGTAAAATGGGTATATCAATATTAATACCTAGCTCATGGGGTTGTTATGGAGATTAATGAGGTAATATACTGGAAAAGGTTTCACTAATTGCAAAGGGGTATACAAATGCTAGTGGTATGCAAAAGCAAATCTGTGGTATACAACTATGATAATAGCATGATATTGACAGCACTACAAATTAAGCTAAAATTTTACTAATTCAACAACCGTTTACTGAGCACCTATTATGTGTCAGGCACTGGGCCAGGCTCTGGAAAAATAAAACTGAGTGAAATGCAATTCCAATTACCCAAGGCAGAAATGAGCATTGCTCTTTCCTTTTTACTTCCTCACCATTCCCTCAGCAAGTGCCATCAATCCATCAGTTTTCCATCTGAAATAAGTTTGGAACCTGTCCCCTCCTTTCCATCCCTACTAGTACTCCCTAAGTTCAGGTCCTCATCCTCTCTGGCTTAGATTATTGCAACACCCTCCCAAAGGGTCTCCCCACTTCCTAGTTCTGCATTAGTCCTGCCTTTTCCTCAAATCCATCCTCTATGCAGCCACTAGACTGAACTATCTAAATTCCAGACTCAACCGTGACTTCCTTCTGTTGAAAACCCTCCATTGGATCCTCACCCCTAAAAGACAGATACCAAATGTGTCAGTGGGTGGGAACATGGCCTCTGTGGTCCCTGACTAACTCCTGGCTTCATTTCCCAGAATCCCTTGCTTTGTGCTTTCTACAAGGTGGCCCCATGTTCCCCAGACACAGCGAGTAGGTGTTGCTATTTCTCTGTATAATAACTCCCCATCTGCCCCCTCGCCTGCCTTTTTCTATGAGCATGACTCGTCTTCTAGATCTCTACTCCAGAAGCTTTCCCCAACCACCTTTCTGCCTCTTCCTCCTGCTCAGGTTGCATTAGGAAAAATGCCTAATAGTAGCATTATTGACTCAAACGGTATGCACAATGTGAAGTGTAATACATATTTCGAGGAAGGTTAAACCACTGAAATAAATTATGGCTAACACCGTAAACAGACTACTCATTTTTCTACATGCTTGCTGACACCAAAATGATTATTTATTATTTGCCTATGTGACAGGCAAAAAAAAAAAAAAAAGCTCTGCCTCAGCATTTTTACTAAAAATTTACCATACCAGGGATATGGGATTTGCCGCTTATCTTGTGAGTGCCTGTCATATCATCAATTTCAACTTCAGAACAGGCCGCTCTAAAACCACAATGAGGGTTGATGTCACCTTCTGCCTTCTCTCAGTCTATGTGAACTTTAGAGCCCCTGATAAGACAGAATAGACTGTGGTTAGATTGTAGGACTGGAAATGAAGCTTCAGCTAAGAATATGGAAATCAGGTAAGTTAAATTGGCTTCAAAGAGTTAAAATATGCCACAAACGTAGGATGTTATGCTCCTCAATGTTTCACCAAGTACTTAGAGCAGGGGAGACATGAGCCCACCATGAGGAGAATAATCTGCTTCATTTCAACAAAGGAAGATGTACTTTTAACTTTAAAAAGCCTAAAAATTTTAAAACCTGTACTCCACAATATATCTTTGTTTTCAAAAATATTGAGCAGCATTTTAAATGACTATGGTTGAGAAAAGAAAGAAAACCCAAAATACTTTTCTTTTTTAAACCATCTTGTTGGTTGGTGGGCTAGTTGCTGTGGCAATGAGGATGTATTTTGCCGGAAGTGAGGCTAAAATGAATTCAAATGACACAGTTTATGAGACCAAGCACACAGATGGTGGCCATTCCTCCTCTTTGACTTATTGCTGAGACATTTTGAAAGCCCAGACTCACATACGCTTGTGATACAACTGCATTGTCTTATGAGCTATGTTGGGCAGTCACGGAGTTGATAGGTCCAGATCCTGCTGAAGAAGTGTAATATTTCAATATATCTAGGAGGATTTTGTTGGAAAGTTCCAATAAAATATTTTTCAGCTAAGGAGAAAAAAAACCTTCAGTGAAGGACTTTTATTCATGATGCGGTTTCTTTATTTCAACAATAACACAGACATAGAGGTCCTATGATCAACTCTCTCCACTCAACTTTGAAGTATCATTTCCTTTGTAATAGTCTTTCCATCTGAGATCAAAGCATTTACAACTGTGCCTTGCAAGAAAAAACCCTGCTAAAGAAGTCCTCTTTTAAAAAGCAGTGATTAATAATTACAACATAACATAATAATGCATAACGTAAAATTACTACTTTATTATAATATGTATAACAAAATTACTACTTTATATAACACAAAATTACTATTTTATATATAATAATATATAACATAAAATTACTACTTTAAGCATTTTATATGTAACATAAAAGTACACTTTAAGCATTTTTAAGTGTAGCACTTTGTACCATTAAGTGTATTTACTCTGTCGTGCAACCATCACCACCATCCATCTCCAGAACTTTTTCATCTTCCCCAGCTGAAATGCTGTCCCCATTAAACACTAACTTCTCGTTCCCCTCTCCTAGTCCCTAGCAACCACCATTCTACTTTCTGTCTCTATGAATTTGGTGCCTCAGATAAGTGGAATCACCCAATATGTGTCCTTTTGTGACTGGCTTTAATAAGCCTGCTTTTGAAAGCCACTCTTCGAAATGTGAAATCTTTCACTTTATCTGGGTTTTGTATCTTTGTGCATCTGTTCCAATGTGCACGCTTGTGTTCTCTGTCTCTCTCTCTCATTTCTCTCCACCCCCACTTCCTCTTCTGTGAAAAAAAATTAAAAATTCAATCTTGTGTCTGAAACACCTTTTTTTGGTCAAACAAACATGAATGTAGTCGAAAAAGTCTCAGTTATTTTTCCATTTTGTAACAAATGGGCAGATATCCAAACCATTGTTTTTACAGCATGAAGAAACATTGTGTCATTTAACACAGGGAAAAGTAAACTCTCTGGGGCTGGGTGTCTCTTGATGAACGGTGCAGCCTCAGCTGGTACATTTGTGAGGTGGAGTGTCCTAATGAAGGCCACTGCTCAGGCAGTTCTGTGTCTGGTGCTTGGCTCCAGCCATGCATGCGAACTGCACATATTTAATATATCAACACCATGTTCAACACAAATCTCACAAATCATGAAACGTGACATTCTCTTTACCACTCTCAAGCCCTTTGCCAATTAGAACATCTTCACAGACATCATCATCACATGGTAGTTAGTGGTCAGATCTGTCACATTTGTGCTTTTAATTAGTTGCAGTATAAACAATCAGGTTAACTGCTGTTTTGAGCTGCTCTTCAAGGATATCTTTTGGTACTTCTACTGATGTTATGAAAAGGTATCATTTGATGCTGTCATTTGATAAGATCAGCTCTCTTTTTAATCTCTTGTCCTATTTGGGGGCACATTTTTACAATAGTAAATCACCCCAATTTTCCCTTTTGCATGATTTTCACCTTCTTACATGATTTTGAAATTAATCCTCACCTTTGAGTAACTTTCTTTTATTTTGCTACTCCTGGTCAAGGTTTTCATTAGCTGCAAAAATCTCAGCAAGTTTTGTTCCTCAAAATTACATAACTTGATCCATCTGGACAAAGTTGCTGATATTAAATAATTGATGCCAGCATTGGGGAAATGACCTGCCATTTCCAACATGGTCATCTAAATGAATGAGACTTTCTTCTTTTTCCTATAAACTCTCCATTCTTCTCTTTCTTTCACAAATACTCCAACTCCTTGTCTTCCTACACTGCCATTCACCCTATGATGTTAGTATTTTACACATGCACACATGTATATATATTCTATGATGTTAGTATTTTACACATGCACACATGTATATATATTCTATGATTTTAGTGTTATCATGGATAATACAGGTTATAATATTTTCTGAGTATGACAACTCCTCTTTTACCATTTTTCTTGTAGTGAAATTGGTTTTGACATATATGTGTTAAAAGTTGCACAGTGTTTTTCAGAAGTATCTGTTAGAAAGTGACTATGTTAACACATTAAGCAGAAGAGGAGTTTGTGAAGTCTTGTGAGCTTGGGAGAAAAACAGAAAGAGAGGTAAATGCTGGCAGTGGGCTGGGAACCCCTGCCAAATTTGGGTATTTCCCAGCTCGGCTGACAGTAAGACGGATTTGTGAGTTTGGCTTGCATAACTGCACTAAGGAGTCAGTTTATTGATGTTCACTTTTGAATTCTATGTTTGTTAGGGAAACTTCTGGTTCTGGTCTGGCTTCCTGTGTAGACCTGCCTGCAGGGGAATGTGACCACCATGTAGACTCTGAACATTCTGTTCCCTCTACAGTTGTTATGATTCTGCAACTAAGGAGAATGAAGAAGTGGGGAGGGCTCTGGTGATATTTTGGCTTCACATCTAAGTTGACTTTCAGAGAGAAACCAAAATGGGCCACAGGTCAACAGTAGAGTGAATTCCAGAAATAGAATGCTGTGAGGACTTTAAAAAGCAAAGATCAGGAGGCAGTCTCCTACTGATGGTATCTCAGGATGCTTTCTAGGGGCCTTTTAGAAATGTTTAAGTTTGGAGAAATACAGCAAAATAAAATAGGTCCAAAGAAGAATCATAAAAATGATTGCATGATGGGAAACCTGTTCTTAGAAAAAAAGAGCAAAAATTTATGACCAGATTTGACCAGTGGGAGCTCCTTCCATCCACCTCGGTGACCTTTTGACATGTCCCCATTATTCTGTGAATACTTCCTTGAGTTCTGGCACAATTAAATATTCCAGGTTCATTTTTTACTTTCCCTGCCCTAGTCCTGGAATCAGCTGTTAGGATTGGAGCATAACATTAATTGTATTAAGTAAATAATAATAGTAACAAATTATCACCCATTGAATAAAACAGGAAACCATAAGCCCATACTTTTGTAAAAAATAAACAGGCTGGGCGCGATGGCTCACTCCTGTAATCCCAGCACTTTGGGAGCCTGAGGCGGGCGGATCACGAGATCAAGAGATCGAGACCATCATGGTCAACATGGTGAAACCCTGTCTCTGCTAAAAATACAAAAATTAGCTGGACGTGGTGGCGGGCACCTGTACAGTCCCAGCTACTCAGGAGGCTGAGGCAGGAGAATTGCTTGAATCTGGGAGGTGGAAGTTGCAGTGAACCGAGATTGCACCACTGCACTCCAGCCTGAGCAACAGAGCGAGACTCTGTCTCAAATAATAATAATAATAATAATAATAATAATAGTAATAATAATAAATAAACAGAAAGTTTAATGAGGAACAATATCTTGACGTAGTTTCAAATTATCTCCCCACAGAATATTTATTAACTACAGAAGGAGAAAAACCACCTCACTGTGGACAGTCTTGGTAGATGCCATCTTAACCAAGTATGACACGTCGAAGTCATGTGTCGCCTGGCAGGATGCCATGAGGGGAACGCAGAGTCACTTTTGTAATAGTCTGACAAAGACGCATAATCTTGATCTAACCACGACAAAACAATAGACAAACTCCAAACGGGAGACATTGGACAAGATAACTGGCCAAAACCTTCCGCAGTGTCAAAGTCATGGATGTCAAAGAGAGAGGGAAGACCTGATCCCTGCTCCAGGACACCCAAGAGACAGGACAACTCAATGAAAAGTGAGATTCTGTATTGAATATTTTTGCTATAAAATACTTGATTGGTACAATTGGCAAATCTTGAACGGAGTCTGATAATGAGATAGTAGTTGTGTATCGGTGTTAATTTCTGGATTCCGATGGGTATATTGTGTAGTGTGTAGGACTAAACTCTTAAGTATTCAGGGCTGATGGGGCATTAGGTCAGCAATTTACTCTCAAACGATTCAGGGGAAATAAAATTCTTTATAGTATACATGCAACTTTTCTGTAAACTTGTTTCAAAAGCTAAAAATGAGTTAAAATCAATTCTGGTAAAGAGAAGGTTGAGAACTGGCTAAATAATGTTCTTCAGGTATGACAAGCATTGTTATAAGGAAGGTCTTTTTCACCTGCCGAGAAACTTAAAAGATTCATGTGAGACATACATATTTAATTCAATTTCGCTTATTTCCTAAACAAGCCTTACATGAGTCTATTTATAGAAAGCATTCACATTAGATACAAATACAATAGTCAAATCATTAAAATAAGTGTTAAAGATGAGAGTCAAGAAATGAGATGAAATGAATAATAAGAGAGTAGGAATTTATATATGATAAAAACTGGCCAGGTGTGGTGGCCTATAATCCTAACATTTTGGGAGGCCGAGGCGGGAGGATTACCTGAGCTCAGAAGTTTGAGACCAACCTGGGCAACACGGTGAAACCCTGTCTCTACTAAAATACAAAAGAAATTAGATGGGGGTGGCAGCATGCACCTGTAGTCCCAGCTACTCGGGAGGCTGAGGCAGGAGAATTGTTTGAACCCGGGAGCCAGAGGTTGCAGTGAGACAAGATCATGCCACTGCACTCCAGCCTGGGTGACAGAGCAAGACTCAGTCTCTACAAACAACAACAGCAACAACAAAACATAACTAAATGAAGCATAAAATTTAACTTTGAGTTTCCTGGTTGCCAAGGCAAAGATATATAAAGTTACCAAGTGCTTATTTTACAATAAGCCCTGGCTGGGTCCCAAGACTAGCCACCGAGCCTCTGTTGCATCTTAGTGTCTTTCTCCCTCACTATCCATCCCTCGTCATCTGCTATAGCCTCTCAAGCTCACAGTTCTTTGTCTCTGTTGCTGGTGGCCTGGCTTTTTCTGCCAGCTGCTTGTCTCTGGTGGCATTCTATACTTGTGTGCCAGGATAGCTTTCCATTTTTGCCTATTGCTGTGAGGAAATTTCACTTTTCTTACTAAAAATAAAGTTCAGAACCTCAGGGTTGGCACTGGGTCGTCCTTATGGCCTTGGCTTTCACCCAAGACTCACTTCCTTTGGGGTCTATGTCTGATCCTACCACTGACACATTGGCCTAACGGGGCACTGTTTCCCTCTTTTTTTCTTATACTGGATGCAGGACTCTTGGGTTGATTCTCCGTAGACCAACTGATCAGAGTTAGAATGTTCATATAAAACCTGGATAAATGAAAGGAGGAAACAAAAGAACAAGAAAAAGAGACAATTTCATTGATCTTTACAACTCAGCTTACTTCTCTTCAATTGTTGAACCAATACATGGGTTCTTCCTGGTTTCTGGTCTACCTCCTCATGATGGTGACTATTATTTATACCCACTGGCCAGGGGTGCCTGTAACTTCCATGGTTGACCTGTGAGACCAACAGAATATGAGCTCCCTCAGTTCTAGTTTCCTAAATTCACGTCTTTCCTCTGGGTTACTGACACTAGGCATGACCTCCCCATTCAAGAAGATCCAACCTACCTTCAGATGTGAGCTTTGTATTTATAGATGCCACCAGGATACCAGACAACCCTCCCAATAAGCCTAGGAGATGTGCCCATGTATGCTCAATATGGTAAAAGCATGGTTAGTTTCTTATTGCTTCCAGTGAGATCTTCCTGTTGCTTGTTTGGACAAATTCTCATGTCTAATGGGGTACCTTGCTCAACTTCCCATGCTATCTGTATGGGGTTGTTTTGGTCATCACAGCTTTTATAACCAATCTCCCATTAGACAAGAGAAGAGAGTCAGTCACAAGAGGCAGGATATAACGCAAGATTTCTGGAGAGCAAGAAATATTAGAAATCCCAAAGTGCTGCATCCTATTAGACACTAAGACTGAAAGGTATAAGCACTAAATCCATACTGGGAAACACTAAAAGCTTTGCAAAAATCCCTCTGTCTTTATCTGTCCTCACTATTCACAGTATCATTTAATATCAAATCTATAAGGCATTGCAGGAAGGAAATTATGGGACTCATCTCAAAATTATCTGCCTTCCTGTTCTGATAATACAGCATTTCTCTTTCTAATGAAAACCTTTCAATAAAAAAGAAATAAAATAAATAATAATAGACTTAATATTAAAAATATAAACAACTGAGCACATCTTTTCAAAGTCCCTTTTCCATTCTAAAAGGGAATAATTGTAGGACGGTATCAGATACCTTTTACTTAAAATATCCAGTGGCAGAGAGACTAATGCTTTGAGCAAACGCTTCATTAACCTGCAAAAAAGAATATGATGAAAGGAAAAATACACAACTGGACAAAAGCAAAACATGGGAAAATAATGGTTTTCTAGATGTCATAATTTTCCTTATTGTTGGGAATGTTATTTTACTGAGTGAACAAGCAGAGTGCCCAAGTGGGTTCTCTGCGAAGAATGATTGCTAAGGATGCCCAGGATGATTGCTAAGTCATTGCTTTGGTGTATCTATTTAAAGAGCAAGGGAAGAAGTGATGAAGGTAAACACCTGTGGTGGAAGTTTAAATTCAGGGTCCCCAAACAAAGTCTAGCCGAGGATCTCCATCCTCCTGTCTCCATATATGGGGAACCAGTCTAGATGGAGCGTCAGCTTGGTTGGAATATGCATGTATTTTTAAGTTTCAGAGAAACTAAGAGATAAAGGAGGTAAGTTCGGTAATCCCTCAATTTACTGCCACCACATCCCATCCATTGCCGCTCCCTGAGGGCTTCCCACAAAACTTCAAAATCACCTGGAAACTTTCTAACAGCACTAATTAAATACTCAGGGCCTTGCAGAACTTCTGCTGCCTCAATTTTTAAAAATCTGGGTCACGTTTTAAAATGAAGTCTTTATTCTGAAAGAAGAACAAGAACTACCACCCAAAGACTATCCAGTTTTCCCTATAAATGTTTGAAATGCAGGTGTGAAAAATAGCAAGCATTTGTAGTTTTAGCTGAAGCTGTTTTTCAAAATGTAATCCAATATAACAGCTTCCCCCTGCAAGAACTTCCTTTAAATGTATTGCTTTTTTTCCCTGAAAATTTCCAAAGTTGACCTTTTTTTTTTTTTTTGAGACGGAGTCTCGCTCTGTCACCCAGGCTGGAGTGCGGTGGCGCGATCTCCACTCACTGCAAGCTCCGCCTCCCGTGTTCACGCCATTCTCCTGCCTCAGCCTCCCGTGTAGCTGGGACTACAGGCACCCGCCACCATGCCCAGCTAATTTTTGTATTTTTAGTAGAGACAGGGTTTCACTGTGTTAGTCAGGATGGTCTCGATCTCCTGACCTCGTGATCCGCCCATCTTGGCCTCCCAAAGTGCTGGGATTACAGGCGTGAGCCACTGCGCCCGGCCCAAAGTTGAACTTTAGATGATGTAGGCTCTATCTTCCTTAGCAAATAACCAGACACACACTAAGTGGTATTTAAACATGAATGGCTTTAACACTGTTACTGAGCTATTTCTCCAGATGTGAGTAAATATCTAGATGAATCAGAGATTTCTGTTTCATAAGATGTGGTTGCAAGGTGAATGATTGATTTATATCTGTCCGTTATGAACTCAGCTTACTAATCTTTAATTGCTGGACCAATGTAAGAATGACCTTCTTCCTAGCTCCTGGTCACCTCCTTATGATGGAGATACTATCATTTTATATCCACCAGTCAGGAGTGCTACTTAAAGCGTGGTTCAGCAGTGCAGGTATTACATGGGAGGTTGATGGAAATGCAGACTCTGAGGCCCCACTCAGACATACAGAATAAGAATCTGCATTTTAACTGATGCCCAGTTGATCCGCCTGCTCACTGATGACTGGGGAGGGATGCCCCAGGTTGTACAGGACAGGAGGAGGAAGTGGCAGGGATGCAGCATACCTGGGAACAGGTGCTTCCACTCAGTGATCCCACAGGAGCTCTGCAGGCTTCAGCCACACCTGGTGTTCATCCACTTCTCCCAGGTGCCACTAGCACTCCATCTGATGATAGGTTCAAAGCATTCCATGAGAGTCTGGCAGGTATTCTGTAGGTGGAAATGGACAGAAGAGTGGCAGAGAATCAAATAGGGAAACCTTTCAAACTCGACTGTGTTTCTCACCCTGTAACAATCACCATCCTCCCTGCGTCCTGCAGATACCTTCCATTTGGCTTGTCTCCACCTCTGGACAAGGGGCTGACTCTGGTGTTCCCTGTGGAACCAGTGCCAAGACAGGGATTTTTCACCCAGGAGGTAAAAGTGGAGGCTAAAGGGAGGATAGATAGACTGCAAGATCCATTTGCCTAGTTCAACCAAAATGGCTCTGTTTTTATGTGTTTTATGTGCTGAGGTTCCATTTAGGATTTGCTGCATACTTACCAAGCCTATGAAAATCCCTGTCCAGGCAGTGAACACAAGAACGCAGGCACAGAGAAAGGCAGCGTGGTGTGTAGAGAAATGTGAGTTTTAGAGTCAGACATCCCTGTGATTGAATAGCTCTGCTTCTTCTCGGTATATGGATCACTTATACTCTCCATGCCGTGGGGATCTTGTCCGTGACCTGGAGATACCAGAACCAGGTGACCACACAGCCTGCTTTGCCCAGGACAATCCCTGTTTACACTGGTTGTCTTTGTGTTAATGTCAGTGGCTCCCTTTGCTCTCCAAAGTATTTTTGTTTGAATTATGTGGGCATTAATACCTACTTTGAAGGGTTGTTTTAAATGCATTCACGTGTGGCATAATGATATTTTAGTCAACAGTGGACCACATATATGACAGCGGTCCCACAAGATTATAATGGAACTGAAAAATTCCTATTGCCTAGTGACATCATAGCTGTCATAGTGTTGTGGCATAATTACTTTATTTTTTAATTTAACTTTATTTTTTTGGCTCTGTTGCCCAGGCTAGAGGTCAGCAGCATGATATCGGCTCACTGAAACCTCCATCTCCTGGGCTCAGGTGATCCTCCTACCTCAGCCTCCCAAGTAGCTGGAACTACAGGTGTATGCCACCATGCTTGGCTAATTTTCATATTTTCTTTTGTAGACACAGGGTTTCCCCATGTTGCTGAGGCTGGTCTTGAACTCCTGGACTCAAGTGATCAGCCTGCGTCAGCCTCCCAGAGTGCTGGGATTACAGGTGTAAGCCACCACACCTGACCTAATTATTTTTAAAATAAATGTAGTGTAGCCTAAGTGTGCAGTGTTTATTAAGTCTACACTCATGTGCCAGGTCTTCACATCCACTCACTACTTACTGACCCAGCCAGAGCAACTTTTACTCCTACAAGCTCCATTCATGGTAAGTGTCTTATACAGGTGTAAATTTTTTTTATCTTTTATACCAGATTTTTACTGTACCTTTTCTATGTTTGGATATATCTGGGTACACAAATACTTACCATTATGTTACCATTGCCTACAGTATTCAGTGTAGTAATATGCTGCGCCGGTTTGGAGCCTAGGAACAATAGGCCAGACCATATAGCCTAAGTGTGCAGTAGGCCATACCATCTAGGTTTATGAAAATATACTACTCTGTGATGTCCCCACAATGGCAAAATTGCCTAAAGATGTGTTTTTCAGATCATATCCCTGTCGTTAAGTGAGGCATGACTGTACAGCACTCAGTATTGTTTTCATTACGTTACTCCAGGGGCAGGTACTCATTAAAGCTTTGTGAGAGACTTGCTTGGAACCTGGGTCACTGAGTGACCAGCATTGAGTGAGATACTCTTGGCACTGGTCTTCAAGTTCAGCTGACCAAACCAGGGATATCTGCACCTGTCCCCTCTCAAAATGGGATGCCGCGCTTGCCCTTCTCCAGATACCAGGATCTTTGGCTCAGTAAGGCTTCTGCTCTCTGTCCTTCCAAGAGGGCAGCCTGGGGAGATCTCTGTTCTCAAATAAGGAGGTCTGCATTCTAGAGGGGGGACCCTGACCTTATCATGGGTGCCCTTTTCATAGAGTAAGCATGAGAAAGTGGACTTGACTGAGGAATGAACAAGTTGTCTGGCACCAGGAAGTCTGGATTTGGGGTGCAATTAGAACTTAAATATATGTGTAATTAATACACAGGAGTTGTCCGGGAAT
Source organism: Rhinopithecus roxellana (assembly GCF_007565055.1). NCBI lineage: Eukaryota > Metazoa > Chordata > Mammalia > Primates > Cercopithecidae > Rhinopithecus > Rhinopithecus roxellana. The sequence continues at coordinate 87,571,675 of NC_044562.1, read as the reverse complement.
GCTGCCGCTCCTCACTGAACTTTGGAGCCCATGAAAAGTTACAGCTGCTCCAGTCAAGGGTGAGGAGCCACTGGTTCCCTGGGAAGCTGAGTTTTGGTGAAACCCCTCCCGCTAGAGAAGGCAGGTGAAGCCCTCTTCCCAAGTTCCAGTTGGCTTATTACCAGGTAATTCAGAATGAGCTCCTAGGGATGCTGTGGAGAATTCTAGTCATTGCATCACAAAGCCCAAAGGTGATACAGTGCAGTCTGGGAATATTTTATGAAGTCCAATTCTGGCTGATGGCGAAACTGAAACAACCTCTTTCACCTGTGTCATTTTGGTGTTAATACCCTGTCCCAATTCAGCTCTGCCATGACCAACTAATATAGACCCATCTGTGTAGATATGAACTAGAGCAGCAGCCTGGAAATAAAATTAGAACTCCGTTCTTTCTGCCATCAGTAAGTGAATTTTTGACAGTAAGGCAGTCACAAATGAAGTAGCAAAAGCCACAAAATAAAGCTACAGTTTCACTGGTACAGGACCAGTGGTTTCATCCAAAGGTGTGTGCCACCTGAGAATAGCAAAGGTGCTGTTCCATGAAATCTGTGAAACAAAGAAAAGCCTAGACGAGTCCCTTACTGTTGAAAGGTGGTCGTCAGCTGTTGCAGGGGCCTCTCACCATTTTCAGCGGCATTAACTGGTTAGACTTTGAACGCCCACTGGCATTGTCCTCCTTTCTGAGTCTCTCGTAGTGTAAGGTTGAAGTCAATAAGGAGAGTGCCTCACTCTGCGGTTCCAACTCTGCAAAGCAATAGCAAATTGGCCTAAATTGTTAACAACTAGTAGAATTTAGAGCTTGTTTTTGTTGGAGCAGACCCTCTTTGCCCTTAGTTGTCATTCAGGGAGGAACACTGTCCTCGTGAATTCTTTCTCCTTGTTCCTCTGAACTATTATTCTCAATTGCTTCTGGGGAGTAAAAAACTGGCAAAGAATTATAGAATAAAATACAGCAAAATATAAGAAACAAAATCTCATTTGTCCATAATCTCATTGCTCTCACACACTGGGTTATTATAAGAAAAGTTGAATAGTGCTATTGTAAGTCCCCAGTCTGTTACCTGCAATTCTGAATTTGAAAAGCCCTGAGCACCTATTTGGTGGAGAAACTTACCCTGATCTCATCCAATGAGAGATTCATAGTCTTCAAAAGATCTCACTTGGTGTAAGTAATCATAAACTTCACTGCAGAAGTATTACCATGCTTGAATGTGGCATGTTGCCCCAGACTCTGCTGAGGACTTTAATAAATAGTGTAGAGATCATATGATCTTTTAAAATCAGAAAAATTTAGAATCCCAAAATATACCTGGTCTCAAAGATTTCATAGAGGGAAAAATGAACATGGTGTATACTTAAAAAAAATCAAACATTTTAGAAAGGTACAGGATGGAGAATGAAAGCACCCCTGCCCACTTGTCTGCCCTGTCCCATCCTAAAAGTAACTGGTCATCAATTCCTTGTGATTATTTATGAATATGGCATAATTTTGTGATAGAATGTTTTTAAAAAGTGTAAGAGTAAAAACACCATTCTGCTGTTTTTTTTTAACTGATTAATGAATCTTGGGTATTTTTTTCTATATCACCATATATAGATCCATCTCATTTGCTTTAATATCTGCACAATATTCCATCATATATGTAATATAACTTACTTAAGAAGTTTCTAAATAAGGAACACTCTGTGCATTTCCCCCCACTCTTCTAAGAATAGCTTCCAAAAATGAACACCTTTGCATATATGTCTTGGCAAAAAATCTCTTGAAAATGACCATCAGATAAATTTCTAGCAGTGATAGCGTGTATAAATATTTTTTTGGGGGGTGGGCTAAATGTTCTAAAATTAGGTTTTGGTGATGGTTGCACAACTCTATGAATGGTACACTTTAAATGGGTGAGTTTTATGGTATATGGATAGATTAGGTCTCAAAGTTGTTTCAAAATTCTTAGCAGTGAAAGTGGTAGGTCTGAGGGCATGTGTATTAGGATGTTTGTGGTCATTTTTATCATTAGAAAGGTGCACATTCAGCCGTGTCCTCACCAGCAGTCCTGCCTGCCTTCTTGCTGGGGCTTCTATGTCATAATGGTTCTTGTGTGCTTATAGGAATCCCCCTGAGCCTATGAGCTGGAGCTGCTCTCCTGGAGGTGTCTCGCCGTGAACAGATAGCATTTTGGGTCTGCACTGCTCCTGTTGGCCCAGCCATGAGTATTTGGTGGATGTGACCCAGAGCAAGGGTCTTCCCTTAGCGTGTTTTGTAGATCAAGGGATGCAGGGTGTTATTCTACTAATGGGATGAAACTGGTGCATTCTGTGTGTGGGCACATCTCTTATCCACAGGAGTTACTGCCCTTGGACATGAGGGTATATGGCCCTGCCTGCAGCAACTAACTGCTCCAGGACTGAAATTATTCCATCTGTGTTTGCGTCACCTCTTTGGATAACATTTAGTTTCTTAATTAGGTACTGCACCACACTTCCTTTTTATCTCCCATATTGTCTAACACACTTCATAACTTAAAAATACTTTCACGTGTATTATTGTATTAATCCTTATAATTCTGTGATACTTATACCATTCCCATTTTGCAGATGAAGAGACTGGGATGAGAACTAGATACTTGTCAGGGTCACACAGCCATTAAATGTACAGAAATAGGGTGCAAACTCAGACCTTCCAGTAATAAATCCCATTTGCAGCCCCACTGCCTCAATGATGTCATCAGTCACATAGTAGGTGTCTGGTGACAGTGCACTGAGTTGACTGGCCTCTGGGTTTTATCTTTCTTGATTCATAGAGGATGACTGAGGTGACTTGAGAGGGAATATGTTAAGTGGATTTTCCAGGGAGGCAGAGAGATTTTGCACACCAGTCTTACCCTCTATCTCATTACTGCTTCCTCAAAACTATTGCTTTTTCATGGAGCTTAATACTTGGTTTCAATGTACTTACTTATTCACTAGGTGAGGAAGAAAGGTAGTAAGTTGGAAATGAGAGGAACATTCTCACGCAGAAACGTTACATCATTTTATACCAAACCTTTGTATAAGTGTGTGAATGTGAACTATGATTACAGGTATGTCAGGAAAGAAATGGAGGGACGTGTACCACACTGTTAACACTGGCTACCTGGTGGCTGGAAGTGGGGAGAAGCAGGGAGGAGGAGGCAGCATTCTGTTTCCTCACCAAAGCAAAACAGAACAAGAAAGAAAACTCTTAAAAAATGTGTCCACAACTAAACGCAGCACGTGCAAAATGATCCCAATTGCTCAAAATCATATAGACATATGCGATGTATAGAAAAGGATGTTGACAAAATATGAATAGTAGTTATCTCTGCATGGTGGGCTTCCAGGTGATTTTAATTTTTTTCTTTGAACTTTTTGTATTGTTTACAATTTCTTTGCAAAAACAGTGAGCATATATTATTTGTATAATCACAAAACAATAAAGCTAGTTTCATTGAGGAAAAATGTTGGCCACTAAAAGTATATTTAAACAATTTTCTTTGAAAGGAGGTGTGCTGAGCAGCCGTCTATGTGCTCAGTCATAAACAAGGCTTGGCGTCCCCTTGTCCAAGCCTGGGTCCTATGGGGCTCCCAGAGTGTCGAAAGTTCCTAAACTGGGAAAACATGGAGATTTAGGCACCACCTCTAGAACTCCCTCATTAAAATACAGATTTTACCAGGTGGGTACAATTTATGAGTGTGTCATCTCAGATTCTCTTCCTTCAAGAGCAGAGCAGAGAATGTCTTGAGCAAGGAGAAGCCTCATCAGGACTCTACCCTTTGAGAAAGGTAGATGAAAATGTTCTGGGAGCCAGGCGTGATGAAAGGGCGTATTAGCGTTGGGCAACTTTGAGTGTGTTAAAAATTATACATATATATTAATCTGAAGCAAAAAAAAGCTAAACTAGTCATTGTCTTCCCTGAGCTTAACTGTTGCTTTCAATCACAATTCTAGGTGTGGTTAATTAAACATTTGAAAGAAATCTCTGTTTAAAAAGTGATGATTATATACCATCTCACACCAGTTAGAATGGCAATCATTAAAAAGTCAGGAAACAACAGGTGCTGGAGAGGATGTGGAGAAATAGGAACACTATTACACTGTTGGTGGGATTGTAAACTAGTTTAACCATTATGGAAAAGAGTATGGCAATTCCTCAAGGATCTAGAACTAGACGTACCATATGACCCAGCCATCCCACTACTGGGTATATACCCAAAGGATTATAAATCATGCTGCTATAAAGACACATGCACACGTATGTTTATTGCAGCACTATTCACAATAGCAAAGACTTGGAATCAACCCAAATGTCCATCAGTGACAGACTGGATTAAGAAAATGTGGCACATATACACCATGGAATACTATGCAGCCATAAAAAAGGATGAGTTTGCATCCTTTGTGGGGACATGGATGCAGCTGGAAACCATCATTCTTAGCAAACTATCACAAGAGGAGAAAACCAAACACCGCATGTTCTCACTCATAGGTGGGAACTGAACAATGAGATCACCTGGACTTGGGAAGGGGAACATCACACACCGGGGCCTATCATGGGGAGGGGGGAGGGGGGAGGGGGGAGGGATTGCATTAGGAGTTATACCTGATATAAATGATGAATTGATGGGTGCTGACGAGTTGATGGGTGCAGCACACCAACATGGCACAAGTATACATATGTAACAAACCTGCATGTTATGCACATGTACCCTAGAACTTAAAGTATAATAATAAAAATTAAAAAAAAAAGAAAAAAAAAGTGATGATTATGTTTCCGAGTTAACCAGTGGGAAAATGCTAATAGAGCAGTAGAGGTGCTGAAGTAGACGCAGGACCCAGTTTGACTCAGACGCATGACCCAGTTTAGGGCAATTTAAGGCGTTAGAGCTGCTCCCTGTCCTATAGGAAGGTGGTTGCTAGAAGCATGAGAAGTGCCTAGTAGACACGTCTCTTAGGCAAGGAGCCCATGGATGTTCAGTGTAGGAATGTTTAGATATTTTTACCTTTTTGTTCCAATAATCTTTTCATACAATTCTACAAAACTCAATTCTTGCAAAAAAAATTCTAAAATCCCACCAACATTACCTTTTTGGGGATCTATCTCTGATTTCAATGGCACTGATTTAAAAAGATTCATTTTTAGTGTCTGGCTGTTTCTCCAATACCAAGTGATATTTTTTTTCGAGTAGGGAGAAATCTACAGACAACAACAATAAATCATGAGCAGAAATGTTGATGTCTTCTCTGTAATTCCACTGTGGTTTTGTAGGAAGGACCAAGCAATCTGAGCTTATTTTTCTAGAAGTTGTAGAGCATTTTCAAGGAAATTACAAAGAAAGACCCAATACCCCCCAAAATTGTTTCACCTCATTCATGTAACAATGCATTCACCCATCCATCATCCATCCATTCATCCATCCATCATTCCATCCATCCATCTATCCATCATTCCATCCAAACATTTATGCTAGGAGGAATAAAGAGAGGAATAAAGAAATGACTAAGACATGGGTATAGACTAAGACATGGGTATAGTTCCTGCAGTGAGAAACCCTATAGGGAAATCAGCAATTTCAACATAGTGCAACTGTACTGAGTTAAGAATCAGGAGTGGATGGTGCAGTGTAGGTATTGGAGGTCAGGGAAGCCTTCCAGAAGTAATGCTTAAGGATCACACAGAAACATGATAAGAAATGTTAAATGGGATTGTGACTTAAGGCAGTCCTCAAAATAATCTGTATGTTAGAACTGTGGTGTTTTAAATATCAGTTTTCCTTGTAGACTTCTTTGTTATCAGTAATTCTTCATCAACCAATAGCACCATAGCTGCTAGAGCAAAAGAAATGAAATTGCTAAACCAGCAGCAAAACCTATGGAATCACTAAGTTATTCTCTAAAAATTAGTATCAATAGATCTAGGTAAATTTTTTTCAGCCTTACAAGCATTTCTGAAAATTACCTGATGATAAAACATCTTTGGATATCCAACTGAGAATTTCATGGGGATAATGACAATTCCTCTTTCCTTCCAGTAACTCCACTGGTTAAATTGTTCTATAGCTTTTTTCCTGCTGTAGTATGAAGAATTTTTCATACGTTTCTCCAGCAATCTTATCAGATTCATTGGATCAAATTCTTGCTTGTGAATTGTCTTATCAACCAATTTGCACATGTTTATCTCTAACCTGGTGGATGAAAATGCCAACCTGCACAACAAGGTCCACAGTGAGTCCGTAGTAGAGACTAGCTGTAGAATATTATAGAATCAGCAGGAAAGAACACTTTGAGAATAAATTAAGCACTTAAAAGACAATGCAACTTTTAGAATTGAAATACTGTTCTTTTATTTATTTAAAGGCCTTTTTTATGGTGATCAGTTCCTATTACTTTCTCTGGTGCTGAGGTGGCATTTGGCTGTCACAGCTTCATCCAGGTCTCTGTTACATATGCTCCCTGGGGAAACCCAAACCTTTGGAAGGTTGTATTGGAAGGCAAATTGGTCTTTGGTCTTGCAGGCTCGGCCTCAGACACGCAGGAAGGAGAAATGCCAGCCCTTCTAAGGTGTGTTTCTGTATTCAATTCTCAGTACCACCACAGAGGGGAATCTCATACCTACTTAGGTGACTGTCTAATTTTAAATTATATGGATTTTATTTTTATATATAAGTATATAATATTTATACTTATATATAAGTAAATATATATATATTTAATTTAAAATGCATATAATTTAAAATTAAATATATATATAATTTATAGATTAAGTAGATACATCTTTATATAAATGGATAAATAAAATATTTTTCTACAATTTAAATCAATTAATGTTCCATATTTGGTTGAAATGGAAACAACGTAATTTTGCTTTTTGAAAAAGTTACTGGACACCCTCAAAATGTTATTGGTATTACGAACACTCAGACCTTTTTTCTTTTTCTTTAGGTTGGAGACATCAGTTTCTATAATATTTCCTGGGATCTTTTCCATTTCTTTCTTGCATATTTAAACCATGCAAACCCAAGCAAAGCCCAAAATTTCTGATCATGACTCAACCAAAGTATTTCAGTGTTGGTGGCACAGAGTGACTCTCCCGAATCACTGAGTCTGACTCCAGGTAGAAAAAAGAGTGGAAAGAACAGCTCTGCCAGGTGGGTGCAGCCCTTCCCAACTTTTTGTGTAGTTAAGACAAATAGCTGTTTGCTGGCCCTCAGGACAGCATCTCCTCCTCCGAAGCATTATAATGCAGATTTGTTATTAAATTAGACTACATCTGTTTTGAGAATTTTTGAGAATACATCTTATAAAACCATGTGTGGGCAGGTCATAAAAATTCCATCTGTAAATGGAGTGGGCTGTGGATTTCTATCCTAGGGATCATTAGAAAGCAAAGAGAACAGGTGGAGCGTCCCTCTGATGAGATGAGTGGGTAGAGAAAAGACAGTTCTGAAGCTTCTAGAATAGAAAGAAACTTTGTGGGGAAAGCCAAATGGGCCAGTGATGTCTTCATACCTATTATCAAGGGATTAGACTGTGGGTAAAGGGGCCATGGGAGGACTCAGTGTGATTTTGGACATGAGACAGCTGGGCCTGGATAAAGGCCTAGGGTGGGGCCCAGGCTCTGGGCAGGAGAGGAGATTCTGGGAGTGTGTAGAGAAGAGGTTCCCAGGGCATAAGCAGAGGAGAGACTTGCCTGGGACAGGCCCAAACCTTGACCCTCCTTCCAGATGCCAACTGTGTCCTTCCCTGACCCCCACAGGCCTTGCCTAGGGTGAAGGTGTCGGGAGGGAAGAGAGAAAGGGATGATTGAGACCTGCTCTATGGATGTTTTCTGGGGACAAGGGGAGGTATTCATCGAGGGGATGCTCTGTAACTAGAGTGTGGCAAATGGAAAGTGAGCCTCGGGGACCTTCTGCCACCAAGTGCCTCAAAGCTGAGAGGCAGCAGCTCCCTGGCTACCTCCCAGACAGAGGGGGTGGAGATTGGAAGCTATGTGAGTCATCCTGGCTCACAACTCATATGCATGCAAAGTGAGCATATGTTGGTGGACACAACCTTCTAAAGCTATACTCTAAGAATCCAAGCTCACACTTAATTTATGGCCACAAATAACTGGAACCCCAGAAGTTTTTGTAAGTGGAGTACCATTTCAGAATCATCTGATATGTAGCCTCCATGGATGTGATATTCAATGTCTGCTGCCTTGATTTTCCCATTGTTCATAAAGCCAATCTGTGAGTGGTAATCAGCACACTTCTGTGAGTGCCTGAGGTTCAAGTACGACATCCAGGGCACTGGAAGAGTGCGAGGGGGAGTCCTTTCCACTCCTTGTAAGCATGTGGCTGGGAAGCCAGACTGCTGGAGTTCAAACCTTGGCTCTCCCATTTACTAGCTGGGCGACTCTGGGAAGCCCACTCCACACACAGTGACATGTGTTGGTGTCCCTCTGTGTAACAAGGAGGACAAAACTATAACCTAACTCACAGGTTCATGGAGGTCCAGTGGAGGGCTTGTTAAAACCCAAATTGGTGAGCTCCACCTCAGCATCTCTGACTCAGTAGGTCTGTGCCTGAGAATGTGCAATTCTAACAAATTCCCGGGTGATGCTGCTGCTGCTGGTAGTCCAGGAACCACATCTGAGAACTACCGACCTAGCCCAGAGGACTGCTGTCAGCCTCCAAAGAGGATTAACAGAAAGCCACATGTTGCAAGCAATGAAATAGCCCCATTCATGCTAACTACATCTTACTGTTACGGTGGTTGCTGTTATGGTTATTAGTGCGGAAAGCATGGTTCATTAGAAGTTTACTCTTCCTAATTAATGGGCCAAGGGGTTTTCTCACTGCTGAGGGTTCCCTGAAAACCACAGTGCACAGGTCCCCATCTTCTGGACTCAGGGAATCATGTGCCTAGACCCCTCTTTGTGTGAATCATGAGCTACCTGTTCACGATAAACTTGTTGTTTAACTTCCTCCACATGTACATGCTATCTCTCCAGCAGGACAGGTGCCATGTGATAGATCTGTGTCTCCCATAACTCTTAGTATAACGCTTTGTACATTATGGGCTCAATAAATCCCAGTCTTTGCAGTTGGAAGGAATCTAGAGGCCAGCTGCTCCAAACTCTTCCAGTGCAGGGGTTCATTTTGGAGCTTGCATTTGGGTCTCAACTCCTAAATATTCAGCTTCAGGAGGTCTGAGTGAGGCTCAGGAGTCTGCATTTTAACCAAGCATCTCCGAGGCCCTGATGCAGGTGTTCTCTGGCCACTGTTACAGAAATTCCATCTTACTCAGTGCTTTTCAAACTGTCCCTTATGATTCACTAGTAAGCTGTGAAAATTCAGTTAGGACCAGCATATTTAGAAGAATAAATAGAAAAGAAGGGAGGAGGAAAGGAGGGGAGAGGAAAGCAGTGCAGAAGAAGTGTCAGTGTATGACATGTAGCCAAATAAGTGTTGTCCTGTGTAATTTCGTTCCTCTCTCTCTCTCTCTCTCTCTCTCTCTCTCTGTGTGTGTGTGTGTGTGTGTGTGTGTGTTCATGCACATGTGCTGGGTCCCATCATAAGGTGCATTTTATGGGCCACAGTAAAACAATTTGAAAGCTGCCTAGAGCACATCTCCCTGTTGGCAGGAACAGCATCTGGAAGCCAGGCGTTCCAGTGTTGGCCAGCTCTCACACAATGTGGAATCCCATCTTCCTATTGTATCCTCTTTTCTAGCTGTGCCTCCCATCAGAGCCGTGAATGGCTCTACTCCCTCTTTCCACAGGTTTTTCAGAAATTTGAGGAGGGGCAGCATTCTGGGCAGGAGTGGGGGTCTGGGCTGCCTAATCAAGCATCAGAAAGGTGAAGATGGGGTTGCCACTAGGGCTCGGTGTCAGGGAGCTCTGGTGTGGCAGCAGGAGCTGTCAAGGGGTGAGGGGAGGGAGTGAAATCCAACATCGAGAGCACCAGCCTAGACATGCAGGGAGGGGACAGGAGTGAGATGGGAGGGATGGGGGATTCCATCCTGAGTTGACCAGTCACTGTGACTTGCACGTTTTAGACGTGCACGTATGCAGTCCTTCCTCCCTGTCAGCTGAGACTGGCCCACACTGCACATGGGCTCTTTTCTTCTTCAGACCAAGCACACTGAGTTTTAATAACATGGTTCTCAATCCCCTCACTGCTCTGGCTGGCTCAACTGATATTCTCTGGTAGATTCTGTTGAAGGTCCCAGCACAGATGTTTTATCTGTTGAATGAAAGACCACTCCAAGGAAAGCAAACTTATTTGACCCTCTTCCTGCCGGACCCTCTGACTCTTTTAGAGTGTGTTTGTTGTTGCACACTTCATTTCAGCATGTATTTTTTGAGCACCTTTTATGTGCAAGGTCTAGGAAAACAGAAATGCAAAGAAAGGAACCTTCCCACATAAGAAACCAGTCATCTGGCAGAGCAGAATGAGATGTTCAAGGCTAGAAGGCTCACCAGGTACCCAGGAGGCAGAGGTGAATAGCACCTGGCACTCGAGAAGTACTCTGTGATTGTGGTGCTGACTGAACAAACGCAATTCTGTAAGGAGCCAGGGCTCTGTTGGGGAGGTCTCCCAGAGAAGATGATGTCTGAGGAGGGATTTGATATCAATCAAACAGTGGAGTGAGAAATTGTCCATGCTTGTGAGTTACAGTTGATAAAGCTCTGCATGAGAACAAAAGGTCTCTTATGAACTGACCCCTGGGGTTTAGTGCTGGAGCTTTGTGATCCTTATGTTAGGTTCTAAGCAGTGTGTTCTGCTCCATTCTAGATTCCAGGTTATATTCCACAGCACTGAAGCTGCCAGAAGAATCTCCTTCAGTGAAGAGGGAGCTTTCTATAGAACAAGGATCACTACAAATCCTTAACACGTCTGTATTCTGGATGCCCCCAGAAACGGGGAGATCTTCAAATGCTGTGGCCTCTGCCCACACTTCTGTCTTGCTTCCAGCCTTTCTTTCACCCTCTACATAAATGTTCCCATATCTTTTATGGGCAGTGACTTGACAGTCACAAAGTGTAGTACCAAAACTTGATACAGCAATCACATGTGGATGAGCACAGGGCTCTGCAGATGTTTGAAACTGCAAGTTAGCGAATCACTGAATTTGTGCTGCATGTAGTGACTTTCCTATTTGCTTACCTTATGTGTCCCAGGTAGTGGGTGCCATCCTCCAGTTATCAACATGTTGTTCCCAGGTTCCAGAACAAAATGGATTGGGCAGCCAGATCTGGGGAGAAAAAAAAACCAGGATCACAACTTTAAATGATTTGAGATCTCAAGTTTGGGTTTGTGGGATGTTTCAGGGACAACTGTGATTCCTTGACTACACAAGTAAGAGACAAAGAGTAGAACAGCTCAGGAAAGAGCAGGAAGCCATGAATTTCTTGCTTTTTCATAATAAACAAGCAGCTAGGAAGCAATCTGTATGTTTAGGAACTCCTTTGCTGTCGCCCTGTTTTAGAAGTCATGATAGAGCATTATCTGTGGCTATTTTTGTGCCTAACTCTCAGTTTCTGAGTGGTCATCCACAGCTATTCGTTGGATTTTCTCTGAGTAATCTGGGAATTTAAAAACCTTCTGGAGTTTGTCATTTCTGTGATTCCTTCATTATTACCTTTTCTGGCCAGATTTTTCATTTATACAAATGGCAAGAATATCCTCAGAAGGTAACACAGATCACACATAAAAAGCAAAAGCTTCATTCACCAAAAAATAAATTTCTTGTCATTTCCCCCAATTTTGAGAAAAAAAAAATTATTTATCTATTGGGGGGTACTGACTGAGAAAATTCTATAAATGCCTGCAAAGCCCTAGTTGGAGAAATAAATTGGTATCGCTTTCCAAAATTTATTAACGATAGATTGCATTACAAAATGTAATTAAGATGGTCACACTGAGGTCCTCATTATCCTCTGCTCAGCAGTCCCTAGAGTGCCACAGAAGGTCACCCAAGACTCCTCCCTTTTAGATATTAGCATTAGCACCTTATATAAATGAGTTGGCAGAAAATAAAGTCAGAGGGAGCTATGCACCATCCAGAGGGAAAAAATAAAAGTGATCCTGAGTTGGACAGGCAGGATCAGAAGTCCATGTGACCTGAAGATAGGAGGAGGGGCTTGAGTGGAAGCAGGTGGGCCAGAGGGAAGCTGTGATGATGTACAGCTTGCAGCTGCAGGGTAGAAGGAATTTTAAGGGAAGGCAACTCCTATTCTTTATATAGTATCTATCTTTCTGCTCTTTCCTGTCTTGACGTCAAAGAATCATAATTTGGCCAAGTTTCCACAGGCCATTATTATTAAACACATGATAGATAATTGAGTAATTATATATAATTAAAAATCTCCTATACCTTTACTCTGGTTCCTGCCCAAATCAGTGTGTTCTCAAGACCGAGAAGCGAATTATTATTGACTTGAGGAAGGACTCCATCATCAGATAAGGATAAATAATGAGATCTTCTTATCTATGGGTGAACCTGTTTCTGTAATGAAACTGCCTGGGGGCAGGGTTGACTTTATAGAACATATAGAAACTAGTTCCTCAACAGTGACGCCCAAACAGCTATCCATCTTTTCATCTATTTACTAGCGATATTAAATCCCAAGCCACAATTCAGCACCCACTGAGTTGAAAGAGTCCTCATTAAAACCCATAGGGGATTCAGCTATGTAGAATAAATGGGTGTACATGAGGGGAGAAGTGAGGGAAAGAGTGGAGAATAAAAATCTTAAAAAAAACAATTCTTTTTACCTAACTATGAAGGAAAAACTTCAGAAATCTATGAATAACCAAAGGTATTGAGAAATAAAGTTTGTTTGCATTTAAGAAGCTGGAGGTAGTGCAGAAAAGAATCAGGGCAATTGGAAAGACTTGGTGAACCATTTAGTAATCAGCCCATAAATGCAAATTTTAAGTTGACCTGGTATCAATAAACTATATATGAGCAGCCCTTGATTTCATACCCCATGAGACATCTGGGAATTATCAGGTTTGAAACCGCCTTTGCAAAAATATGACTGAGACAGTGAAAGAGATCTAACCTAACTGGCTCCATCTTGCTTCTAAACTTTAAGCTGTCCTTGTTCCTTCCTGGGCATAGGCTGAACTAACTTTGGGAGGCACTCAGTTTATAGTTTAAAACAAAGATGATAACAGCGCTTACCCAAAACAAACCTCCTTCTTGCCTGGGGAGTAGACTGCCTTTGTAGGACTAACAAATTAGCCAAAACATTAGAAATTATGATTTAGGAGTCCTGCAGCTGGAGGCATCCACTAAGAAATGGGTGTGCCTTTCCTTACTCTACATGGGGCAGGCCTTTCCAAACCGGTCTGTGTTTAGCCTAAACTGGAATTTTCTTCCTCATGGTTGATGTACCTGAAGCTAAAGAGGGTAGGTGTGATGAAGATGAGACAGAGCAAGGACTGGGGCATGAATGAAGATGGATTTCATGGCAGGTAGCATGTGGGGAACTCTGCTTTTCTGAGAAAACCTGAATGTTTTATGAAACAGATCTTACTGCTTGAGATAAAAATTTCCCCTACTGGCAAGTGGAAGTCCATGTGCTCTGATTAACACCATCATAAAATTTAGGGGTCTTGTGTAACCAGCCCATGTGAGGTCTCCCTTCAGGCAGGAAGACAGTGCTGGGCAAGTGTCAGATGGGAAACTGGGAGATATGAGTGATAGCCCTAGTTCTGCCATAAGTAACTTGGGGCAGGAGGTTTGTTTGTTTTAAGCACTTTGGGCTTCAGTTTCTGAACCTACAAAATGAAGGTACAAGATTAAATTCGTGCTTTTCAACACTTTGAACTTGTAAACTAAGATAAGAGAGTTTTCTACTGATCTGGGACTCTATGACTTTGGAGGTCTGGTGAGGATAATCTTTCTCTCCCTTCGTTCAGGCAAATGGCATAACACATGATGAAGCTCTTTAAGGGATGTCAGTTCTTATATTCTGTGATGTCATGTAGCCACAGTCACAGTGCATACTCCTGTCCCTTGAAGATGTCTCCCAGTGATCCTGGGGATGAACACCAGGCAGCTTTCCAAATAACAGGTTTTTTTCTGCCATCTTGTAAACTTCTTGGACCAACAACTAACCCAGCTACAGCAGATCAGCGGGAGAATCAGGTTGTCTAGTTTGGAAAATAAATTTTGACACTGCTCTGTCCTCCCTGTCCTGATAAGTCCTGGATGTACAGTGGCAGGTTAACCTGGGGTCCCCAGGGTCACATGAATACGGCTATATGTCATGCATGCGACTGTAAGTCCTCCTTGTAGCCACCGTGGTCAGCTGCAAAGTCCCTTCCCTCACATTTCCCTCAGGCTTCTTGCTTACCTTTTGTTATATTTTTGCCGTTCAGGTCTATCTTTAGTTTTCCCTTTTATGACATTTTATCGGCATAAAAACAGAGTTATCAATAGAAAATAAACATATGAAAAAGGTCTTACTTTACTAATTAAGTAATATAATTAAAATAATGAGAGATAATTTTTCTCTAATTTAGAGAAATTTGTCGAAGAAGAGAGGATGTGATAACCAATGTTGGTAAGGCTGTGATGAAAGGGCTGCATTCATACCCAGTTGCTAAGAGTGTGGATTGAAACCATCTTCCTAAAGGTCACAGTTTTAAGAACCTAAAAAATAGACAGAAATCCCACTTCTAGGAATGTGTTCTAAGGAAACTATTGGAAATGTGTGCAGATTTATGTTCTAGAATATTTACAAAATATTATTTGTCCCTGCAAATGGGGATTGGTTAAATAAGTTATAGCACATCCATTTGAATAAAAAACAAACACATATCCATTAAACATCCTGTTTTGAAAAATCTTTAGTGTCATGGGAAAATGTTTGTGGTATACTATTATGTGAAAAAAAGAAGAATGTAGGATTATATATATAAATGCGATCTTTATAAAAATGTGTTTTATGTATTCATATATTTATATATACCCTAATAACTCTTGAAACTATAAGGAAGCTTATTAAAATTATAATAGCATGTTAAGAAATATTATCTAAAACTTGGAAAAAAAGACAAGAGTCACTCAATGGCCTTTCAATGCATTTTGGAACATAGTCTAACAAGTCCGTTCCATGGTTATCTCATTCTCTAAGGGAATGTTCCTTTGTTGAACTTATTTACTATTGACTGGCGCTTAGACTCTGTGAAGCTACATAAGAACATGTAGATTTTTTTCCAGTAAAGAATCAAACTATTTCTGTCCTGTAGGAAAGGCAACCTCAAAGGTTACAGTTTTATTACCTGTAAGATATTAACCGGTTTTTTTACCTAAACTAGCAACCTTCTTCATTGTGCTGGCATGCCTATATGCTCAGTCTCTCAAATTCACTTTCATTCAGTTTTATCATTTTGCTGATTCCCTCATTGTCGAGTTAAATAAATCTTTGACATTTGCGTACTTAAGATTTGTATGAGAATCAAGTTTTTAATACAGTATTTTAAAAATACTTTGGCAATGGCCATATACAGCTGGTGGGTTTACAGGAGATTTTGATTTTCTTTTTATATTCTTCTGTATTTGTCAAATGTCCATTAAAGGGCATGTTTTACTTTTATAAAAAGAAAGCGCAAAAATGTCTGTGTGTATATATACATGCTTTCTATATTGATTTCTCAGATTGTACTTTCCCTAACTCTATACCCAGTAAAGGGCCTACTTCCCAAGGATGCATAAAGACACCTTTGCCGTTGACCGGGCAGACCCTGAATCCAGAGGACATGGAGAGAAAGGTGCTGCTATGCTCCCTGAACACTGATCTGGATAAGCATTGCTGGGTCAGTGCAGAGGTGTCCCCAGTCAGCTGAGCTGGCCTAAAGCTGAGGACCTCTTAGTGGGAGCTGAGGAGATGTGCCTGAAGAGGCAACCCCTTGACTGATGGAAATTGGAGTCTGAGTTCTATGTTGGGGACTGGGAAGCACAGCAAGGTCTGAAATGGGATACCCAGGGGAGGGCAGAGAGGACCAAAGGAGGAAAGGGGTCTACAGTGTGGGAAAGAGCCTGGACTCAACAGCCAGGGGAGGGGGCCTGCTCTGGCCCCAGTGGCCCCTTGTAGGCAGAAAAGGCAGCTGGCTAGACCTCCTCTGTGTTATTCACTCTGATTTTATCTTTTATCTTCCCTTCCTAGCCTCACCTCCTTTCTAACCCCAAAGCCATGCTGCTAATATGGCTAAGGTTGCTGGGCGTTTGCTTGGAAATGTGAATGAGAGTTTCTGGTAATTTCCTAGTTTCCTTGCTCTCCTTTGTCAAGTTTATTGACGGAAAAGGACTCTCAGTTAAAAAAAAAAAAAAAAAAAAAAAAAAAAAAAAAGAATCCAGATTTTGAGCACTAGCTGTTTAATGCCACCTTCCTGAGGAGCTGGAACTGCCCAGCTCTGTGACAACCTGGAAGAGAGGCGCAATCACAGACTTGGCTCTGATGGGCGGTACAGCAAGAAGCCTTGCTTGCATGTGGGATGTGCCCATTCTGGGCTGGAGAGAGGGCCCAGAGACACTACCTCGCCACCACCACCTGATTACTCATTGTCACCAATGAAATGATAAAAGCTGATCATGCATTTCCCTTTTGCTACCCTCTGATACCTCAAAGACCACAGCAGAGAAAAAGCTGCTTTTGTAAAACTGGAACATGAACTATGCGGAGGCCCCACAGGGGGTCTCTGCTGCCGTCTGTTGCTGGCTTCTTGGTAACCCTAACCATTTTTAAGAATACAGTATTTGGTTTCAGTAACTTTATTATATGAAAAGTATGCTTGGAGGAAAAAATGTGTCAAATTTAATCAGTCTTGGGTATTATCAACATTTTAAATTGTTGCCAATCTAATAGGGAAAAATGGTATCTCATTGTTGTTTTAATTTTTATTTTAAAAAATCTAAGTGAGGCTCAAAATAGTTTAATGTTTTATTTTTCCAGTTTTCTGCCAGTGGGTATACCTTGTTGTTTTTTTTTAAATCTTTTTCTTATTGATTTAGAAAACTTTTTGCTGTAAATGTGTTTCTTTCTATACTAATGTTTTTCTCTGTTATATAGTCAAATTTATCAGTCTTTTCTTTATGACTTCTGGCTTTCATGATCCTTAGGCTATGGATTTTTTTAATGCATGCATATATTTAGTATAGTTTTTAATATTTAAAACTTTAATCAATCTGGAATTTATTTGTATTGTAAACTGGGAATTAGAAGTACAGTTTTATGTTCCTTTGTTTTTAAAATGGCTTGCAAGTTGTACCAATATTCTTTCTTAAATACTCCATTTTATGGCTTACTTGAAGTGCATTTTTACTTCTAATGAGACCTCATTTTCTGGCCTATTTCAGGACTTTACATTGTTCTGTTGGTCTGTTTCTATCCTCCTGTATCAGTACCTATAATGTGTAACTACTAGACATGTATTAATATAATAGAATACATTTCAATATTATGTAGGGCTAGTTTCCCCTCATTACTATTCTTATTTTTCAGAAGTATACATTTTTTTATCTTTCTAGATAAACTTTAAAATCAAGTTTTCAAAAGATGCTGTTGATGTTTTGATTGGGAATGTGTTACATTTAATTTATAAATTAAGAGAAAATTGATGTTATATTTTGTGTACTTGTAGCTAAGGCTTATGTCTTTCCCTTTTTAAATGTCTTTTTTTTTTTTTAAGTTCACCAATAGATTTTAAAAGTTCTCTTCGTGTAGGTCTTGCACATATTTTTGTTGATTTTATTCCTAGAGAGTTATTTTTTGGTTGTTACTATAAATGTTACTGTTATTCCATTGTATTTTCTGATTATTGGTTGAATATAGCATTTCCACAGCTGATCCTTTCCTAAAAGCTGACACTATGACAGCAATTGGAAATTAAAAAGCAAAGCCATGGCAAAAGACAGTCACAGCTCCACTTGGCTGTTCTGTTCTTTCAGAAAACGTAGTGACCTCGTATGAGTACATCCCCTGAGGTAGGGTCAAAGGAAAGTCTATTAGGACACTTAAGAGTTTCTTGGAGATGTCAAAATATCCACGGGGTTCTGAAGTAAAGATGCTGTCATTATTTTAATATAAATGATCAATTTTGAAGCTACAGCTGATTGTAATAAAAGTACTTTTAAAATCTACATTACCGCATAGTCTTCAGACTTTTACTTTTATTGCGTGAGGAAGTCTGTATGAAATAGAGGAGCTCCGTGGTCTTCATCCAACAAGGGACTTCAGAAAAATAACATGGGCTGGGCGCGGTATCTCACGCCTGTAATCCCAGCACTTTGGGAGGCCGAGGCGGGTGGATCACCTCAGGTCAGGAGTTCGCCACTAGCCTGACCAACATGAAGAAACCCCGTCTCTACTAAAAATACAAAATTAGTGGAGAGTGGTGGCGCATGACTGTAATCCCAGCTACTCGGGAGGCTGAGGCAGGAGAATCGCTTGAACCCAGAAGGCGGAGGTTGTGGTGAGCCGAGATCCTACCATTGCGCGCCAGCCTTGGCAACAAGAGGGAAACTCCACGCAAAAACAAAACAAGAAAGAGAGAAAGAGAGAGAGAGAGAGAGAAGGAGAGAAGGAGAGAAAGAAAGAGAGAAAGAAAGAGAAAAAGAAAAAGAAGGAAGGAAGGAAGGAAGGAAGGAAGGAAGGAAGGAAGGAAGGAAGAAAGAAAGAAAGAAAGAAAGAAAGAAAGAAAGAAAGAAAGAAAGAAAGAAAGAAAGAAAGAAAGAAAGAAAGAAAGAAAGAAAGAAAGAAAGAAAGAAAGAAAGAGAAAAAAACATTAAAACAGAACTGTGGTAAGATCAACCCATGGTGCTCCTTTGAGCGTCCCAGGCTGAGAGAGGCTGGAAGCACTAGGAACAAACTCTCTTCCCCTGGGCAGCCTGAAGACAAACACATCTTTACCCTCTTCTTTAACTGCTGCAGAGCATCTGAATAGAATCTGAAGAGGAAACTTCATGAGAGTTCTTCAATGTTCCACCGTGTCTCCAGAGGTGACTTCGGAAGGGTGGTTTTATCTAGAATTGCCTGCAAGCTTCACTTCACATTCCTTCATCCTAACATCTAGTTTTAAAAAAAATCCAACCAATTTAGTACAGTCAGGGATAAACAGGTGTGTCATATTTATCAGAAAATTAATTTAAAAAGTATAAACAAAGTTGATAAAATCTATCTTCTCACATAGGAACATGATAGCACACAATTGGGCCTGTGTGCACACTGTTTTATTTAAAATCTTGCTTTTAATAAACACACTTACTCTAAAATGCTATGATTCTATAGAGAAGAGACACAGGCCTCACCCTTTGATAACTATGTCAATTGTCATAGTTGACTATTCAAGGGGTTATTCTTTTATGCTTATTATTATTTTATGGGTTTTTTTAATAGAAATGATTTGTTATGAAGATATAGTTGATTGGTATAAAAGCATTTTAAAAATCTACACTGTTGCATAGTCTTCAGACTTTTATTTTCATTGCCGTAGGAAAGTTTATATGAATAAGAGGAGCTCCATGGTTTCCATCCTGTAAGGGACTTCAGAAAAATAGCATGAAAACAAAACTGTGGTAGGGCCAACACATGGTGCTGCTTTATTTGGTTTGAGGTGTAAGTTAATAAGTCACCTTCCGATAAGCTGCTGACAGAATTTATTTGCACCGACTGTAGTAGGGCCACCTCCTCCCTATAGACACTGAAGTCCACAATGGTGTTTGTGCCATCTTTGAAAAGGACTCTCACCTCAGCATTCATAACCACAAGGGCATTTTGCTGATGTGGGGCCTGTCGGAAAGCTAAAGCAAAATCCCGCTGGAATACAACAAGAACGTCTTTTTTTTTTTTTTTTTTTTTTTTTGAGACAGAGTCTCGCTCTGTTGCCCATACTGGAGGCTAGAGTGCAGTGGCATGATCTCGGCTCACTGCAACCTCCGCCTCCCAGGTTCAAGTGAATTCTCCTGCCTCAGCTTCCTGAGTAGCTGAGACGACAGGCATGCGCCACCATGCTCAGCTAATTTTTTGTATTTTTAGTAGAGATGGGGTTTCACCATATTGGCCAGACTGGTCTTGAACTCCTGACCTCAGGTGATCCACCCGCCTTGGCCTCCCAAAATGCTGGGATTACAGACATGAGACACCGTGCCCGGCCGACTTTTTGTTTTAATAAATTTCAAACCTACACAAGAGTCTCAAGGATAATACAATAAGTAATAATACCTATATGCCCTTCACCTAGATTCACTGATCACCAATGGTTAACATTATGCCACATACACTCACTCTTGCTCTAGCTAACCCTGGCTATCCCCGTCATATGGTTTTAGCTGAATCACCTAAGAATTCATTATTGACATCATAACACTTCATCATTAAATACTGCCTCATGTAACTCCTAAAATACAAGGGCTTTCTCCTACATAACCTCACCATCATTGTCAGGATAATGAGACTTATTAATGAGTATTGAAACAATAGTGTTTTTTAACATACAGTTCATATTCGAATTTTTCCAATTACGCAAATACTGCATTTACAACCTCCCCCTTGGGAGCAGTGAAGATGTCATCTTAGCTCTCTTGACTCCTTTACTCTAGGAAAGCTCTCCAGTCTTTTCTATTGTTCATGACTCTGACATTTTTGAGAGTCAGACTAGTTGTTTTGCAGCCTGCCCCTCAATTTGGGTTCATATGATTCTTTTTTCATAAATTGATTTAGGTTAAACCTGGGAGGTGGCAAGAATGCTCCACGGATGATAGGGGACAGGACCTGCTGCTTTGTTTACTTAAACTTCCCCTCCGTCCCCACTCCTGGCTGCAAACACCCTCCTGGAAACTCATGGACGTATCATAGGCACCATTCTCACAACATCATCTGCCTTCTCATTTGGCAAATGTTTCTGAAGTCCTAGCATTCCTAAAATTAACCAGCACAGACTCTGCATATTGGGTCCTGTTGATCAAGAGCAAGTTATCAATAGCAAATCTTTGTTTAATTTTATTCTTCAAATTTATTCCACCATGTCTCTAAATTATCACTGGGGCAGGGGGACACCTAGCAATATTTCTGGTTAATAGTGGCAATCGTCACTATTTATCTGTGCTGGTGCTCATGTACCACTCAGTAGAGTGTCAATCAGTATCGAATGAGTGAATGATAGTGGGGGAAGGTGTCAACAAAATGAGTGTGCTGCTCTTCTCTCTTCTGGCAATCGCCATCGGTTTTCATTGATTGGTTGAACTGAACTGGAGCTGAAGAACTGAGATTCAGTAGTAACATCCACATTTGTTCAAGTTTTCAGTTGGCAAGCAGATATTGCCATTAAACAAAGAACAAGTCAAAGCCATATTTTGCCCATCAACGAATACACGAACTGCTCATATTGGAACAGTATCTTAGTATGATCAGAACTTATTTGGTTCCCTGTACATTTCTCTGAAGTTCTTATTAGTTTGAAGAAAACATCAATCTTGGGCAGTAAAGCCAAAATAAAAGATCTTATAGACCTGGCACAGTGGCTTATGCCTGTAATCCCAGCACTTTGGGAGGCCGAGGCAGGTGGATAACGAGGTTAGGAGATCAAGACCATCCTGGCTAGCATGGTGAAACCCCGTCTCTACTAAAAATACAAAAAATTAGCCAGACGTGGTGGCAGGTGCCTGTAGTCCCAGCTATTTGGGAGGCTGAGGCAGGAGAATCGCTTGAACATGGGAGGCGGAGCTTGCAGTGAGCTGAGATCACACCACTGCACTCTGTTGCTGGGCGACAGAGCGAGACTCCGTCCCCAAAAAAAAAAAAAAAAAAAAGATTTTATTCTTTATTCTGCTTAACTTCTCTGAGGCTGATGATGGGTTTTGGTCATGGTTCTGCCACCCATTCACTGTGCAACTTTGTTGAAATAATTTAACATATTTGGGCTCCAGTCTCCTCATCTGTACAATAAGGTTATTGGTTTCTTTCAAGTATATGACTTACCATTCCAGGGATCCTAGGTTTTTAGAGCTTTTGAAGAAGGATAAGAGAACAATGCAATGTTCTGAAATTCTCTAATGAAGCAGATTGACATCTAATCTGTTATTGTTTGCACCTAGGCATGTATAAAATATTTGATACAAATTCTACTTTTTATTGTGCTGCATTTAATCCAAGATAAAAATAAAGCAACAAATGCAAACCCAGATTCTGGTTGTATACAGATGTATCTGGGAGCCCTGTCTTGGGAAAACAGTCTCCTACTTGTGCTAATGGAGCAGAACTCCTCCAGTTTATGGGGAACATTCTGTCAAGATTACAGTGTGCAACTTACAGGGAAGAATGGTGGGAAGCAGTGGGTAAATGTGGTGACAGTGACAGACAGAGGGGTGTGTTGTGGGGAGAGAGATTGTGAGTGATTTTGAAGAGCTGAAATGTCTAGAGAGTGATGGTGATGAAAACGGATATATTACTCGTGAGAATAGTGACACTGGCCGATGAAATACAAATGCTAGCAGTAACATCAATAAATGAAACAACCTTAAAGTCCAGTGATTATTTTAAACCCAAATCCTAAAACATAGCCACACAAATAAACGTTACTCACTTTGAAATGGCCAGCTTGGGAGAGATTACACATTTGTCTCAATAGTGCTATCATGACATTGTGGGAACTCTGGGGGATAGTCTCTCAGAGTCTGTAGTCTCGGGGCTGATAAGTCTTTATCCTTTGAAGGTGAGTTTGATTTTTAGTAAGAGGTCAAAGGCATTCAGAAACCACCTTCACATATAAGGCAGTGGGTCAAATTAGCCATCACACTTTTTGGTCAAAAGTGTAGTGAAAAAGAGACACTTCTTCGTTCTGTTCTGTCTTTTGTTTCACTATGTAGAGTCACTTCCTCAGGCTGGTCCTACTGGAACTTTCCTTTCAAATAAATGTATCTGACAAGGTCTGTATTATTCAATGGGCCCTTGGCACTATGAAGGGTGTCTTGTGAGTCTCATGAATCCCCTTCAGTGGTTTTCACTGTAGTTATACATTTCCCCCATAGAAGCTACTTATGAAATTGTAAGATAATAAAAAATACATATAGTGGTCCCTGACCTCAGTTCCTGAGCTCCTAAAACCCTTGTAGGTAGGGGCACCAGAAGAATGTTTGGTTTTTAACATTTGGTCTTTGACCTCCAGGCCTGACACAGAGCTCCTAAGACCTTTGTAATTTCCTGAGTGATAGAAACATCTGACACAGAGCTCCTAATCCCTTGGAATTTTCTGGGCGACAGCAGCATGTTCTGTCCTAATGAGGTGGTGGTTGGTGAGCTCCTGGTTAGCCTGAGAATGGGGGCTGGTTGCCAAGGGAATCAACCTTGCAGTTAGGGAGTTGGAACTTTCAGCCCACCCCCTGATGGAGAGAGGAGAGAGGCTGAAAGTTGAGTGGCTCACCAAAGACCAATGATGTAATAAATCATGCCTATGAAATGAAGCTTCCATAAAAACCCAAAAGGTCAAGGTTCAGATGAGCATCTGGATAGCTGAATGCATGGAGGTTCCTGCATGGTGGCGTGCCCAGGGAGGGCATGGAAGCCCCGCACCCCTTCCCACATCCCTTCCGCTATACATCTTTTCCATCTGGCTGTTAATCTGTATCCTTTGTAGTATCCTTCATAGTAAATGGGTAACTATAGGTAAAGTGTTTCCCTGAGTTCTGTGAGTCACTCTAGAACATTAATGAAACCTGAGGAAGGGGTCATGGGAGCCCCCAATTTCTATCCTCTTGGTCAGAAGTTGCAGAGGCCTGGACTTGTGATTGGCCTCTGAAAAGGAGAGCAGCCTTGTACGACTGAGCCCTCAACCTGTGGGGCCTGACACTGTCTCCAGGTAGGGAGTGTCGGAATTGAGTTAAATTAAGTTGGTGTCCACTGGAGAACTGCTTGGTGTGTGAGGAAAAATCCCACACACATCTGACATCAGAAGTGTTCTGGGTTGAGTGGTGTGTGAGGGTAGAAAAAAGTGTGCTTTTTCCTTCAGAGTACCAAAGTATAAATTTTTAAAAATGTAAATGATCTCTTTAGAACCTAAGCAAACAAGTCTGAGACAAAAAGGAAGCCATAAAGCTGTTAAAATAAAACTGCCTCTAAAATAAAACTCTATGCTTCATTACATTCCAGTCTTGCTTTATAACATTAATCAATTACAAGTGCTTTGTCTCTTGATAGTGACTATATAAGAAGAAAGACAGATTGAGATGGTTTCACACGTGCTTCCTGATCACTTAAAGTGTGTCATTTTCATCCACTGTCCTACAGTGTCTGTGCTTCCAGTTCTATCCACAGCAAAATGAAAAGTTAACATGGTGTCCAATGATTTAAATGACAAGCTCATATTATTCCACAATTCTGCGTTCAATACATTTATAACACTGACATCAGCACTTCTGAGTAGCTCACCTTTTGAAGCAAGGTTGAGTACGCAATTGCCTACACCTGAAACAGGAATGAGATCAGAAGTTGAAAGTCTGCTAACAATTGACTGCCTAAGGACTAAGATAAAAATTAATCAGCAACCTCAGGGCTTTTATTATGAATGCTGAATTAAACAGAGAATGACATTTCTTTTCAGTCTCAGCAATTAGAATAAAAAGTGCCAGCATAAATGAGAGATTTTCTTGCAAATCTTAAAATGTTTTAGAAGAATCACTAATCTCTTTATTTATTGACAAAACAGAACTGTGAAGACAAATCGTGAAAATCACTTCCATGTCACCCACTTCTAAGTTCTGATTAGGAGAGGACTCCTGTGATTTATGTATGAAGAATTTATTTTGAAACTCCACATGTGTAGCTTGCTTGATAATAGGAGATAGTTAAGCAGAGTAACCCCAGGTGCTTGCAGCTGGTGGTGGGTGGGTGGGGTTAGTAGAGTATATCTGGGAAGAAAGAGAACAAGGGCTGTTTGGGGTGAGATGTGGAGCCGGAGGCAGGAGTTGAGCCAGAGAGGGCTTGAAAGAGGAGACCAGGCAGCATTCCTGAGACAGTGACATCTGCAGGGTGGGAAAAGTTGATCTCCCAGCCAAAATATCACCTCTAAAGCCTACCCATGGCTACAGTGCAGATTCAAGGAGCACAGAGGTGACAATATAATGAGAAATTCAGATGTGACAGGGGGCAGAGGAGATATGGCTTGTGAGCAACATACCCTGACAACCTTTGGTCTGGGGAAGCTGCCTCCTGGGAAAGGCCATTGTTGGGGATTTCATCGTTGAAGAATTTACTTTGAGCAACAAATTGCAGCTAGAATAACTGAGATGAACCTCGCTGGTTAAAGACCCTCCTATAAAGATAGAACTGTTGTAGTCAGGCAGCCTGGAATGTGCATGTCACAGGACCCAGAAGAGGCCAGCAGAAACACCAAGCCACAGTAATCAAAGAGGAGGATGCAGACTGGACTACAGAAACAATCCAATGATTCTTTCATACAGAGGCATTGAGGGTAAGCAAGGATAATGCTGCTTTTGTGTTATTTATAGCTGATAACTATATGTATATATGTAGTCAGTATTTTACAGCTATATATCATATATCATAGTCGGAATATTATAGAATTACACTGAAAGGTTGAGTTAATTGTGTGGTTCTCATTCATATTTGTTATCTGGTCAGTTGTTCTCAATGAACCCATCAGTTATCTCTGTAAGTAACAAGTTAAATAACCCCTTAGGGAGCTGTTAAAGATAGACATTTCTGGACTGGATAGATCCTCGACAGACAATTGCAGATACGAACCAGGTCATGGGTGGGTGGACCAGGAAGGCAGCACCTCCCCTCTGGCTCCCTATTCTTAAAACTTGGGCATTTAAGTGGCTCATCCACAAGGGTCTGAAATTAAGCAATCTCATGTTTCAATCATGTGAAAAACACCAATGGATATGCAGCAGAAAATGGTAGAAATCATGAATGATACAACCTTTCCTCACTAAACTACCTGCACCCAGATAATGGGTGCAGAAAACCTACTGCCGTGTTCCTGACGTATTGTCCAGCCAGGGTTCTCAGATGCTTCAATAAAGCATGACGTGTCTGTGTGTTCTCTGGGACTTGGGGACCACATCAACCAGGATGTCCCTCACCTAGGCCAGGCAGAGGCCAGCACCCAGGGTCAACTCTGAAAGTGAGACACCTTCATTAATATTCTGTAAACCTGGGAAAGAAGAGGGCAAGTTGGAAAGGCCAAGGTAGACATATAATGCCACCACTCTCTTTCATAAAGGATCCCTTTTTTAATTATGAAAGTAACACATCTTCATTGTAGACTACCTTGTAAATACGGAAAAGTAAGGAAAAGAGAGTAAACGTGATTCAGAATCCCTGAAAAGCAATCAGAACCATTACAGCCATGCTTTGCACTCTGCCCTAAGGGTCAAGAGAGATTTCCCTGATCAGGTGCTGGGTAGCTCCTCTGCCACCATCTCCCCCACTCTCTGCTCCAGCAACAGGCACTGCCTCCAGTCTCCCACACTCTGTGTGTGCTTTTCCACCCTCTTTACCTGGTAACTCCTCCTTCCTTTCATCTCAGCTAAGAGAAGCCTTCCATAACTGTCCAATAAGTTTGGGTCACCCTATTACCTGCTCCTCTAACATCACATTCCACTTTCATAGCACTTGTCACAATTGCAGTTTTGCATTTCATTTGCTTATTTCTTTGATACCTGTCTTCTCCATCAGATTATAACCCTCATGAGAGCAAAGTCCAGGTCTTTTTCTTTAAGTCATTGTATCCCCAGTGCCTAGCACCAAGCTTGCTTCCTTATCTAACTTCACCAAGCCCTTCCCATCTTTATGGTTGAGCTTGAATTCCACACCTCTTTCACCATACCTTCTTTGGTTCTCTTATCTCTATCATTTCCTACTAAATTTGTATCCAGTTCCATGTGATTGGCACTGAATCATTCTCCTGTTGAACCATAATCCTAAGTGACACTATAGGTATAGGCTGACCTGCCTGCCTGCTTTTCAGCCTTCCTCAATTCATTAAACAAATCTGAACACCTACTGTGTGTCAGGCATGTTCCAGGGGCTGAAAGCCCAGACATGTTATCCTCTGTCAGGAAGTCAACATTCTCCTAGGGGAAGACAGTCATAACCAGACAATTGAATACCTAAGTTATAATTTCAGATATAATAAGTGCTGTGAAGAACCAAAGCTGGGTAATAGGGTGGTTGTGAGAACAGGGGCTTGCAAGCACCTCCTGGTAACTCATCATAGTGATTACAAAGCATTGCTGTACCAGCAGCTGTTGCTCAGGACCCTTGTTATGAAATTGAAAAGCCTCAACTAATGAATCTCTACCTTGTAAATTATTTTTCTTTACCTTTCTATCCCATTCTGTATTATGAGTTTGAAAAAAAGAAAATATAAATATGTTTTATATTTATAATTGCTTATGTTTACAAGAACATAATGGTTCAATAGGTAATATACACACGTTTTTGGATTCTGTTTCATCAACACATATGAATTCATTCAGCAGAGGGAGCTCATGCATTAATTTTGGGAAGTTGGACAGAAAAGGCTCTTGTAAAAAGAACCCGAAGTAGGCTTTGTGGCTCTCATTTTAAGTAAGATTTCTTTACAGTACTTCTTGAAGCCAAGACCATTTGCTTAAGGATGGTTTGATTTTCATTTGCATAAACAGATGTGACATTTTGGGGCAGCGTTTTCTTCAATAAGGTTCTGTTTTGCTTACCAAATAGACCAACCAGGCATCCCAGCTCAGGAATCCAAGGATTCATATAGAAAGAAGGTAACTGTCCATAAGTTACCTACCTCTCTACAGCTTTTCCTATTACACCATGAACTAAGAACATATACTTATTTGACCTGTTTTAACATGGCTGTGATTTGGCATTGAAAACTTACAAATAGAGGTCTTTGCCCTTTGAGATTATAAAACAGATATTTATTGAGACTTCAAAGGTTGTTCAAAGGATATTTACAACAAGGTAATTTAGGTTCAAAGGCAAAATAAAGACTGAGAGAATGAATCAATTTTTCAGATAGAGCCAGAACCATGAAGTTGACTCCACAGTGCTGAAACCACAGGTGAAATCAGCAACACAAACTGATGGAGTGGGGTGTGTGTGTGTGTGTGTGTGTGTGTGTGTGTGTGTGTGTGTCTGTGTGTGTGTCAACTACAATTTTCCAGTTATTCAGAGGACTATAAAATGATGGAAAAGGGTGTTTTAGGTCAAAGTTTTTCTAGCATCATGCCTGCTCTTATTATGCATTTGTACAAGAGAGAAAGCAACATTTTAAAAACTCTATTTGTTTAATTATCAAAGAGATTCATTTGTAGAAAATACAGGGAAAAGTGTTAAGAGGAGCATAACAAACACAAGTTATCTTACTAGTGCTTGCAACTTTATATATAGCTTTAAAATTAGTGTGTGTAGCATTTTAAGTGGGTATTTATTTTTGTCTTTTCCTTTCTTAAAAATCCCAGATTTTCCTCAAAATTTAAGTCACTAAAACTGAGCTAATCCAAAAAAAGTCAATTTTGAATGCATTCCATAGATTGTGGAGGAAGAGTCCACGAATGATAAGGAAAAATATTTATGTCAAATATACTTATTGCATCACTCTGTAATTATTCCTTTGTATAGCTACATTTACTACAATACTGTTAGTTCCTAGGGAAGAATTCATGTTTTTTTTTTCAGGAGGATTGATTTACTAGCAGGTAGCCCAGTGCCTGGTGCCTGGTAAAAGCCTAATTAACTATAACATTAATAAACAAATGAGTATTTAAAAATAGTTTTATTCTACCTGTAGTTTTCACCAAAAAATGTTGATCTAAAGAATTGAGTCCTAAATTGTGGGGGAAAATATCAATGCCTCTCCTTGTTGGGTAGCTTTGAGTCAATTGTTAAAATTGGTTCTTCTGAGTTAGAGAAGGGAAAACTGAAGGACTACCTGGTGAAGTGCCGTGGCCTGTGGAAACGATGCTTGCCATTTAGCAGGGAATGTGGTAACTGTTCTCATCTGCTACTGGAGGGAAGAAAAAGGCTAAGTACGCCCTGAATCATGGTCATTAGGGACAGCTGAAAGACTTCTGGGTGAATGACAAACATTTGTTGAGCCCCAGCTCTGTGTAGAAAATTGAATCTCAACAGAGGATGTACAGTCTTTACCAGGATTTTCTGAATCTAGCAGACATTCTAAAGATCCTATGTGGTTCAGCATTACAATGTCAAATATGCTTTCCTCCAGCCACATGATCTCATGATTTGCTTAGTGTCAAAGTAAGAGGACAAACACAGAGACAGGAGACCCAGGTTCTAACCCTGGCCTGGCCACTAAGTAACTAGGTGAATTTAGGAAAATTCCTGGAACCTCTCTAGGCCTAGCTTGCTTTATCTCAAAATTAGGTATTTGACTAGATGATACAGGAAGTGCTTTTGACTCTCAGAGGCCACTGAAGTATGGGCCACTATGGCTCTTCGACCCCACTGAAGTGTGGAGTAAGGCTAACAATTGTTGAACAACAGAAATACAGTAAAAGCGTAGAACATTAGATTAACTAAAGCTGACGGGGACCTTCCTCTCACAGGCCATTATTTGTTCGTAAGCAAGATTGAGGAGTCTCACAGCTACGGTTGAAAACCGGACTTTTCTCAATTAGCAGAAGCAGTTAATGGGCAGAATTTCTTCAAAGTTTTCCTCTTCTCTATTTCTCTAAAACCAATGACTGTGATAGCTGACAATAAAATGAAATGAACAAGTATAAAATAAATATTTATGAGGGTATTTTGCAAATAGTTGACTATGCTTAATTGGATAGCCTTTTTCTTTTTTTTCTTTTCTCTTCTTTTCTTTTTTAATGAGCCTCTGTGCTCCCAGTTATGATGCAGTACAGGATCATCTATTAAGGTAATATTTTCTAAGTCTAAAATTGTTACTATTCTACAAGGTCTAATTAAATTTCCCACTATTTTTATAGTGCTCAACAAAGAATATGGCATTCAAGGAAAAGCCCTTGACTTCTGATCGTTCCTTCACGTTTATCACAGGAATAAATCTGAGAACCACTGATCTAGCTTTACAGAAGAAAAAAACAATGAGGCCCAAAGAGGGAAAGTGAGCTGGCCAAGGTGACACAAATGGTTAATGTGAACAGGACCATGAACCCAAGGGCACCAGGCTTCTTGACCAGAGTCCTCTGAAACTGAAATAGTCCCATGCTTCTGGAAGAAGAGTTTAAACAATTTCTGCAAGTTAATAATGAACAAGGGAACTATTTCTCGAGTAGGAATTGAATTGCTTAATTCGTCTGAAATGAGATTTCACCATATTGCCCAGGCTGGTCTTAAACTCCTGAGCCCAAGTGATCTGTCTGTCTCCACCTCCCAAAGTGCTGGGATTACAGGTATGCGCCACTGTGCCTGGCTTACCAACAACATTGGTACGCAAGCTCCCTCCACTAATAAAGAAGGCCGAAACCCCAAACTTCATCCCCAGTTCCCTTCCATCTACTGCCCTTTTCATTGCTTCTCCCTCATCAAAATTTGCAAAGATTTTGCAAAATTCTTTTTGCATCACTGTCTCCATTTCTTTCCTTCTCTATCTTCAACACACTCCTACTGCTTTTGTGAAGGTTAACAGTGACATCTGCATCACTATTTTCAGTTCTCATCCCACTTGGTCTCTCAACACTTGCTGTATTTGACTAATCTCCTTCTCTTTTCTTGAGACGAAGTCTTACTCTATTGCCCAGGCTGGAGTGCAGTGGCGCGATCTTGGCTCACTGCAACCTCTGCCTCCCAGGTTCAAGCGATTCTCCTGCCTCAGCCTCCCGAGTAGCTGGGACTATGAGACTACAGGCATGGACCACCATGCTCAGCTAATTTTTAGTATTTTTAGTAGAGACGTGTTTCACCTTGTTGGTCAGGCTAGTCTCAAACTCCTGACCTCAGGTGATCCACCCTCCTTGGCCTCCCAAAGTGCTGGGATTACAGGCCTGAGCCACCATGCACAGACTTGACAAACCTCCTTCTTAAACACACTCTTCCACTGCTTCTGGAATACCCCAGTCTTCTGAATATGGCACCCCCTTGCCAGCCTCTCACTCTGAGTCCTTTGGGTCTACTTATTCTAATAACCATTCATGAGCCTTTGAAATTCCACCAGCTTAGACCCAGGGTCTCTTCTCAGCTACACCCTCATCAGTACCCCTGGTTTTGATCTCAATGATCAAACGTAAATTTATACAAGCCTGGTGCCCTTGGGTTCATGGTCCTGTTCACATTAACCATTTGTGTCACCTTGGCCAGCTCACTTTCCCTCTTTGGGCCTCACTGTTTTTTTCTTCTGTAAAGCTAGATCAGTGGTTCTCAGATTTACTCATGTGATAAATGTGATCAGAAGTCAAGGGCTTTTCCTTGAATGCCATATTCTTTGTTGAGCATTTATACAAATGTAAATTTATACAGACCTCTCCTCTGAGCTTTCAACTACCTACTTGATGTTCCCCTTTGAATTTCTTAAAAGGATCTTAAACTAGTATGTGAAAATCCAGATTCCTGATCTGTCCCCGGAAAGGTGGTTCTATTCCAGAATCCATAACTCAGCCTCTTACTGTGTAAATGCTAAGTCTAGGAGTCATTCCTGACCCTCCTTCTTGTCACCCTTTCCTGGGCCACTGTGGTAATCATATGTTACCCTGCATTCACTTGTGTTCCTCCCAATCTTTTCTCCATACAACAGCCAGAGGGATCTTTCACAGTAGTAAATACAATATGACTTTCCCCCATTCAAAGTCCTTTAATGGCTCCCCATTACCTGTGCAAAAAATTCCTGCCCATCCAATCTGTATTAAAGTCCCACCTCCTGGCCTCCACCTCCCTTTCCAGCCTCCTACTACGGGGTGAAGGTGGGTGTCACAGTCAACTCTCTAACATGACATGTCCTTATCATTTGGAATTGCTTGATTTCTTTTTAATTCCCAAATTCTGCAAAGCCACAGACCAATGCACATGATTTTTACTTTGCCTAGAATTCCCTCTCCATGTCCCATTTATTCTCCTTCACCACATCTTGATAACATCTGTTTATAATTGAAGTTTAGCTCCAGCTTAACTCTTTGCGAAGCCTCCCTGAATGCTCACCCTATCCTAACTCTTGCTCTCCACTGTACTCCCAGAGCCTGGTTCACAAGTCCCATGTGTAGCCCTCTTCATGTTCTGCTGCTGGTGGTTACTGACAGGTCTGTCTGTCTCCTCATTGGCCTGTGAGCTCCTTGGGGGCAACTAGTTTGTTGTTCCTGTATCCCAAGTGGCCAGCTCAGTGCCTGGCACTTGGAAGTCTCCTAAAAGAAGTTTGTGAAACAAATACGGAGTGAGTCCAAGGAATGCCTAAGGGAAATATTAAGAAAATAAAAGAAAAGGGAGCAGTTAAATGCTGTCAATCTGTGTGGAGCTGCTCTGAGAGACAGGAAGGCTGTCACCGCCCTTGCTGGCTCATCACGCACATCCTGGCTTTTCCTTCTGGCTTCAAAAGGTGCTTGTGTGGCAGAGTGGACTGTGCGAAGGTCCTGCCCTGGACCAGAGGGAAAGGAGTTCCATGAGACGAAAGACCAGGGAAAAGGTGGTCCACCTGGGGCCAAGTCTGGGATGAAAAATGCTTTTCATAGGTTCTGAGGGTGACAGTTGTACAAAGGCCCCCTTGGGGACAGAAGGTGGCGAAGGCACAGCTGCAGATGGGCTGATGAGACTGTTTATGCCCTCGCAGTTGGCATAAGAGCAGAAATAAATCAAAAAGAGAACATACCGTCAGTTCAGATGGAAATAGCAAGTTCCTGGGTTGGGTCTAGGGGCTGACATTCTTCTTTTTTATATGATTTGGTACAAATCTTAAGGGAAAAATAATTAATGTTTCAATTTTTCAGTAAAAACAAAGTCAAAGTTTGATGAGTGTCATGATTGTTAACAGCCTACTGTTGAGTTTCTCCTGTCTGGTGGGCCTGGACTGGGTACTGGGGACACAGGGTGCTGAGAGACAGCCCAGCCCTGCAATTGCATTCTGGCTGGAGAAGGCTGGGGTGGGAGGAGCGGAAGGAAACTGGCACCTGTTAAGTAGCTGTTCTGTACTGGCAGTTGGAGACAGATGAACTGCAAGGAGGAGTGGCAGGAGCTGAGCGTCAAGGAGTGATGCAAACACAAGCTCCCCGGGAGGCCAGTGAGCAAAGGGCTGCAGAGGCCCCTCCTGGGGAGCTTGTTCTTACTTTTCTGTTGGTGTCAGAAGCATCCAGTGTTGCTTCAAGGAGGCCATTCCTGGTATTGCCCTTAGGCCCTGGGTCACTGGGTCCTGTGGCCCCCACTCACCATGCCCATCCCTCAGGAGCAAGGGAGGGAGGAGTGGGAGGAAAGGAAATAGAGCCAGCACAGAATCACATGGGAAGCTGTTCCCTGGGTGTAGAAAGAAGTCAAGCAGATCCTCTTGGCCACACAGGGGAGGCTAGTAAGAGACTGAGAAAAGGCAGGTCAGACAGGACTGGAAAGTCGTCAAAGCAGGCCTCAGATTTGAGACAGAATTCTGGGGTCTGGGAGAGCTACTCTGAATTTCTGAACCAATCTAGAAGATGAATTTGACTGTGGTATGTAGTCGTTCCCAATTCCAGGCCTGCTGACTGGTCGCATCCATCACCTGGGGAGGTTTGTAAAAGTTCAGAGCTTGTCCTGGGCCATACTACAGGTGGTTCCAATTCAGTAAAATGGAAGGGAATCTCAGGCAAAACATTTTGGAGCTGGAAAGTTTCAGAGCTAGGATTCAAGCTAGGTTCCATCTTGCCAAGACTGGTGTCACCATGCTGGTGCCATGTTTGAATAATTATTATATCTTGCAGGCCCTGGATGGGGGTTCCTTTTCTTCCAGGTAAACTTGGGTTTGCAATGATTGGGGGAAAATGGAAGGAAAGGAATAGAAGGACTGAGAGAAAGATAATTGTTTTTAGAACTCCAAAACCCTCTTCCACCAACACCCCAAGCCCTAATAGTCAGGGCTATAGGTGATAAAAGAGGAGGATTTGCAAATTTGGTGCAATGAAGCTACTAATGTCTAATACTTACCACCAGCACCTAGAGGGAGGAGATTCAATATCGGAATCTGGCAATGAAGAAAGTAGGAAGGGAAGAAAGAAAGAAAGAGAGGGAGGGAGGGAAGAAGGAAAGAAGGAAGGAAGGAAGGGAGTAAAGGAAGGAAGGAAGAAAGGAAGGAAAGAAAACCAACACAGGAGGCAGGAACTACACGATCATAAGACACATGCTTTTTTTTTTTTTTTTTTGAGTCATTGCCAGGTTTATTTACTTATTTGTTTAACTTTTATTTTAAATTCAGTGTACCACTGCACTCCTGCCTGGGCAACAGAGCAAGAGTCTGCCTCAAAACAGAAACAAAAACAAAAACTTTAGCCCTGAGACAAATACACCCTGTTGTGGGCCTCTGATGTAGTGAGGGGATTCCTGAGGGCCAAAGAACCAACAGGCTAGTGACCT
The DNA here is from genome assembly GCF_007565055.1 of Rhinopithecus roxellana. NCBI lineage: Eukaryota > Metazoa > Chordata > Mammalia > Primates > Cercopithecidae > Rhinopithecus > Rhinopithecus roxellana. The sequence goes on along the minus strand of NC_044562.1, from coordinate 87,537,104 downwards.
TCCTCCCCTGTGACCTTTGACTCAGTGATTTGCCAACGACCTTTATGGAACACCAATTCCTTGTGATGGGAGAGGGTATTTTTAGAATAAGACATAATCTTTATATCCAAAGGTTTATAGCTTGGTTTGGTGTGGGGGTACTCAACATATATTGTTGTTTTTTTCTTCTTATTTTCTTTATTTTCTGGCTCTTCTATCAACATCTATAGTCTTGACCAGACTATTACATAGCAACAGGCCAAATTATAACATTCGGGACACAAAATTATTCTTTCTGGCTACAATTATCAGCATGACTATTTACACAGACCAAACATAGAATATGCATCCTTATTTTTCTTATTTTATTTTATTATTTTAATTTTTATTTATTTTTAGAGATGAAGTCTTGCTCTGCCACTCAGGCTGGAGTACGGTGACCTGATCATAACTCACTGCAGCCTCAAACTCTTGGGCTTGTGATCCTCCCATCTCAGCCTCCCCTGTAGCTAGGATTACAGGCACACACCACTGTGCCCAGCTGAGTTGTTTATTTTTTTACAGATGAGGTCTTGCTATGTTGCCCAGGCTGGTTGCAAACTCCTGGGCTCAAGCTATCCTCCCACCTTGGCCTCCCAAAGTGCCAGGATTACAGGTGTGCACCACTGTGCCCAATCCTTTTTCTTATGTTATTATAAGAACCATAATAGATGTGAATTGTCCCTTTTTGATGTCTTTGTGGCAGGACCCAAAGCATTCCTAGGGGAGAAATTCCTCTCTGAGGCGATGAGATGGTCTGAAATGACAGGCTGGGGGGTTGCTCCCTCATCACCACCTCCTCCACATTTTCATGGAAGTGTAATAAGCCTCAAATAGTAATCAATAAAGCTGCAGAAGGAAAAAGGAAATTAAGAATGGGTAATATTTCTTCTTGTAAAGGAGACAGAGACCTTCACCTGCCATCTGTGTCCTCTAAAACCATAAGCGATCACCCAGACAACGAAAGAAGCTACCTAAACCCATCATTATCCTCAAACATGCTCTTACCCGAACTGGGTGAATCCTGGGTCAGGTGTTTCCTACACCTTCTATGGTGGTGATGGCAGCCCTACAGAAAAAGGAGGTGGGCACTAGGTAAGCGGTGACAGAGAAGTGACTTCAGAGTTTACACAGTAAAGCCAAAAATGATTGGCACAGTGACAGCAGCAGTGTTAAAAAAGAAAAAGAAAATATGTATTTAGATAATTATAATAGTAATTACTTTGATATGAATATAATTAATTGAGTGAGTGTTAGAGCTGGGCCATGACATAAATTATTTTGAATGTATAATAGTATGGTTACCTAAAAATAAAGAGTCTACTGCTTGGAATTAAGAAAGCCATTTTTCTTTCCAAACTATCCTGTTAAAATTAAAACTCTCAGGAGTTGAAATGGTTTCTATTTGTTCCTATGCCCATTTCAGTTTGTTGGTTGTGATGGTTGGTCAGATAATTAATTAGCTCATTACCCTTCAAACAATCTCTAGTATGATTTTATAAAGAGCCTGGAAGGTGTGGGGAAGAAGTTAAATGAGACCAACTGGAAGGCAAGTCATTCAATAACTTCAGCAGAGTGTAAGCTCTGTGAGGGCAGGTAATTATTTGACCAGCCATCACACTGACAAACTGAAGTGATGCATAATAGAAGGAAAATGCTCTATAAGTGCAAGAGAAATTGCAGTATCCAGAGGTTTTTTTAAAAATTTACTTTGCTTTCTTAAACAAACAAAAAGATATGATATTTTCTTAGAAAAAACAGTAAATTTACTTTGGGGTCTGAATTTCTCTCAATGACCTGCACAGAGGAACTGATTATATAGATTGAGTAGTTTTCCTGTGGCCCATTATTTCTGAATAGTAAGAATCATTTAGAATAGATTGGTTGATCTTATTTGCCTGGCTTGATTAAACATCTCTTTAGCAATTATAGAGTTATATGATGCTGTACTGTATTTGGCTTTCTTTTGGCAAGACAAATATTTGGCTTTGTTTCAGAGGATAACCAACAAGAATTTGCATTGTAACAACTCTGGCTTGAAGAAAATAATAAAAAGTTATGAAATATTGAGTAGCTATACACTTTTAAAATTCTTGCATTCACAGTTCAATAAAAGAATGGAGACTTGAACTAAGGGTTTTAATTCTCATCACCACTTGCAAAACATACTCTTTGTTCTTTGATAAAATTTGAAAAGTTAAGTAAGCAAGACCTTGGCAGCAGTAGACAAATAGCATTCTTTTGGCATCCACAGGGAAACATTTGCACAATCCACTAGCACCTCCCTTTAACAGGGAAATTCTAGAAGAGTTGCCATCTCCCTGGGGGAGGAAATATGGAGCAGCAGAAAACAATACAAACTTTGGAAGCAGTCAGTTGAAAGCCAGAATCTTTTCAGTGCTTGTTAATTGAGAGATCTTTGGGAGATTCTTTGGGAGCAGTCGAATGAAAGCCAGGATCCCTCTAGTGCTTGCTAACTGAGGGACCTTGGGGATGTTACATAACTACCCTGAGCCTCCGCTTCTTTTCATAGCCGCATGTGGAGTGCGCAACACGCAGGGCCAGTGTGCTCGGTTTCAACTTTACCTCTTCCTCTTGGCCAGTGGTGCTAAAAACAAGGATATTGAGTTGCACATCAGGCACAATGTCAAGGACAATGAAAGGCAAGGAGCTCCAATTCTAGTTATAGATGATGCCTTAGCTAAATCTCAAGCACTCCAGGCAAAGTGGGCCCAGACATTGTTTGACCCATTCACTTAAATGATTTAAGAATCCCTGCATAAAGGAGAGCATGTTAAAATGTCAATGAACTGTGAAATTTATTCCTGGCTTTCTGGATGACTTCTCTTCCATTCTTGCTAGTCAAAAGTTTTGTAATTATTTGCAAATGATGGGAAGATCTGAGACCTTTAATTTGTGTGTGTTTGTGTGTGGAGGCAATGGTGGTGGTGGTACAAGAGTTTAAGGAGGCAGAGCTGTGGGAAGAAGTGAGAAGGAAGAGAGAGATGCAGAAGATCCTAGCAAAGAGAAGTCAGTGCCTGATGGCTTGGATGAATACAGGTGTAATTACAAAATGTGGTCTGAAGTCAGCAACACAATCAAGCGCTTTGCATCTGGTAATCCTGACACCTTTACATGCATTATAGAGATTCTCTCTGTCTCTTTCTCCATCTCTCTCTCCTTTACTCCTCTTTCCCTCCCTCCCTCCCTCATTCTCTCCTCCCCTTCCCCTAAGAACTACAGATACAGATTGATATAGGTTTGTCACAGTCACACAGCAAATCAGCAGCTCACACACCAAGTCACCTGAACTTAGGATCTTCTTGGCAAACATTAATAAAATATTGCCTCTATCATGGTTTCTTTCTGTATATGAGTTTATTAATAATGTAGAAAACTTACTTTTCTTCCATTCACACACACACAAGCCAAGTTTATCTGACACCTTGGAATGCGACTTTATGCCACCATCATTGGCTGAATCTTGTGAAGTTGTATCAAAAGTACCTGTTCCTGTGTCCACCTGACAGGCTTGCCATGTGCTCCCTGGAAGAGGATGAATAGTGGATGAAGCAGCTCCAGCGGCCATTTGTATCTGCTTCCTGAGTGTGTTCCTCCAATCAACTCCTGTCTGTCTATATTCCCAACCCTCTTGTCTGCCTGCCTTGCTCTGTTACCCCCACTTTCCTCCTCCCTTAAGCCAACCTGGAACTTTAATTGCAATTTAGCCCTTACATAATGTATATTTTTCCTTGCCGTGGGGGCAACCCACTGGAATAAGCTTGCTTCTTCCTCCTTCTTCCTCCTTTTTCCTTTCTTCCTTCTTTCTTCTTCTTTCTTATTCTTCCTTCTTCTTCCTTCTTCTTCCCTCCTCCTCCCCCTCCTTCTCCTCCTCTTCCTCCTCCTCCTTCTTCTTCGTCTTTCTTCTTCTTTTTTGAGATATAGTCTCACTCTGTCACCTAGGCTGGAGTGCAATGGTGTGATCTCAGCTCACTGCGACCTCTGCTTCCCGGGTTCAAGCAGTTCTCCTGCCTCAGCCTCCCGAGTAGTTGGGATTACAGGCGCGTGCCACCAGGCCCGGTTAATTTTTGTATTTTTAGTAGAGACGGGGTTTCACCATGTTAGCCAGGCTGATCTCAAACTCCTGGCCTCAAGAGATCTGCCCACCTCGGCCTCCTAAAGTGTCAGGATTACAGGCGTGAGCCACTGCACCCGGCCTTAAACTGTCTTCTTAAAGCAGCAACAAGAAGCTGCTTTAGTCAGTGACATGGAGCTAAATCATGCTAATGAACTACATTCAGGGGAGTTTCTTGATGATAAATGTACTTTTTTTCATGATTTGTTTTTAAATTACAAATAGAAGGCTTATTTTAAAAACCATAAAAGTATGTAAAGCAAAAAGTGAAAATCCTCTATCCCAGTGTTTACTTTGCAGAGGAAACTATTATCAGATTCCTGTGCATCTGTACAGAATTTTCCCATGCACATATACATAGATACATACATGCATACATTATTTTTAATAGTTTCTAAAAAGTAAACTCAAACTATTCATGCTATTTTAAAATTTTCTTTTTTTCAAGTTATAGGTTTGTGCAAAAGTAATTGCAGTATTTGCTATTACTTCCAATGGCAAAAACTGCAATTACTTTTCACCAACCTAATACTTAGGCTCTCTGTGCCTCAATTGCTTTCTGTGAAATAGACAAAATAACAGTATCTCCCTTGGGGTTGTTGTGAAGTAAAGTGCTTAAAACAGTACCTGGCACATAGGAAGGTAAGCTGTCAGTAAATGTTAACTATTTGCATTATTGCCATAAATTATTAAATAGTCATCTATTGATTTATATTACATTGTTTTTACTTTTTCACTATTATAAATAATGCTGTGATGAAAATCCTTGGACTTCATCTTTGGACATTTGAGCAAGTATTTCTGTTGGACAAATTCCTAGAGTTGGAATTCCTGGGTTGAAGGCTATGCACACTGCTGAATCCAGCTAAATTACCTTCTAAAATGTGTTCCCTGATACAACAATCATGTACATAGCCTTCTCCAGCTCTGAGCATTATCCCTACTGTCCAGTTTTCCAGTATTGGGAGAAATGACATTTCATAGTAGGCACTTCTCTTGTTTGGTGAGGTTATCCGTCTTGCTACACATTTAGTGAGTGTTTATATTCATTCTTCTCTCCTTTGATTATTTTCTCCTAGTAGGTTTTATATTTATCTATCTGAAGAATTTTATTATATACAATAGGTACTAACCATCCTCTGTTATAAATGCCCAACTATCCTCTGCCAGTTTGAACCATCCACTGGGGACATAGCATCATATAGAATGCTCATTTTCCAGCATCCTGCATCCTAGAGGAGGGAGCCCATCCTCTAGCTAGCATTCCAGCTGTGCCTGCACGAGGTTGTTTCATTGCTCTGTCAGAAGAGCTGTTCCAAGGAGGATAGTGTCTGACATGACCAGCAGGTTCCACGGTCATGCACTCACTCCCAGGCTGCTGTAAAGCAGATCCCCTTACTTTGCTGTAAATTGGCCCGGTGTGATGTTACATGGGATCTTATGATGATTAATCTAATACTGTGTAAGCCCTTAGACAGTGGTGATGGCTAAGATCTTGCAGGCAGGAAAGGCAAACCTTTACCCAGAAAACGTTAAAGTGAATCATTGCCCCTTCCAGAATGGAAAGGGTTTAGTGTAGTCAGTTTGCTACCAAATGGCCAGTTGGTCTCCTGGAGGGATGGTGTCAAATTGAGGACCGGCTTTGGTCTGTATTGGGAGCAGATTGGATGTCCAGCATCAGCAGCAGCTACATGGCAAGTGGGAGCCCATGCTGTCGGGCCCGTGCATGGCCTCCGTCCCTGACACCATTGGGTCAGCACTGACTGGGGTGAAGGATGACAGAGTTGGCTAATGTCACATGGCCATGTCATTTGGTCCACTTAATTATTTAGCAACTCTTTTACAGTGGGAGCTTCCTTCTGGGTGTTAACCTGTGATACAAAAATCTTCACACATCATGCCCACTTCCATATGCCCATTCATATGCCATCTTGTCCCCAGTCTTGTAATATCACCCCCCACACCCAGGCCCTTGACCAGCTGGTCAAACCATTTGTTCCATGTATATCCTAACCTTGGGTGGGGCCACTCCTGTTTTCCACATAATGTGGATAATCAGTATGCTCCCCAAAGCCCTGCCCATTGGGAAAATTTCCCCTTGCCACCTCTAAGAGGGGCTATACTGCCTACACTGTATATCTGGATTGTACCCAGGTATGGAGCTAACCCTCTTGTGAACCCAGCTCTATCTTTTTCCTTCTCCATCAGCTTAAGGACCCCTCCACTCACGCCTAGCAGCTCTAGGCGTGAGTGGAGGGAGAGACGCTGAAGCACCGGCATGGGTCACTGTGTCTGGGGTACCTGCTCCTGCTGCTGGCTTGTTCCTCCCACTCCTGCTGCTGGCTTGTTCCTCCCACTCCTGCTCCTGCTTGGTTCTGGATGTTCTGCTTCCTTCTTACTGTATAGTTTCTGCTTGCCTGATCTTATGACTTGTGTTTTCACAAGATCCTCACGTTACTTTTGTGCCTGTAACTGCAGAGCAGTACTGGATAGTGGCAGTCAGACCCAAGGAGGGGTAAAAGTGATAGAACCCTCCAGACAGAGGACACATGCAAAGGCTCCAGAGAGAGAGCTACAACAGGAAACCCAGACGGGAAAAGGGAAGGGATCATGAGCCAACGCTGGAGAGACAGGCTGGGGCTAGATAACCTAGGGTGTAGGTGCCAGCTTAGGGATTTGGGACATTGTTCTGCTGAGACGAATAGGAAGCAATTGAAGGGTTTTAGGGAAGAATGTAACTTAATGATTTTGTGTGTGCATGTGCATGTGTGCGTGCTCATAAAATTCATGTATATATTTGGCTTCAATGTGAGAATGGTTGGAAGGGAAGCAAATGAATGCAGGGAAATCAGGAGGGGATTATTGCAATAGTCAGGGGAGAAATGAAGGTGGCTTGGAGTAACATAGTGGCTATGGAAACAAAGAGAGGGAGAAGCAGATTCAGGAACTGTCTTTGATGTGAGATTGACAGGATTTCGTGCCTGAATAGATGTGTGTGCAAAGAGAAGAGAGCGCCTCAGATCATTTCCCCATTTCTGGCCTAGCAACCTGTGGACGGTGGTGCAGACAACGAGATCTGCTTGGGACACATTTGAGGACATTTTGTATAGATGGAATCATGTAATATGTGGCCTTGAAATATCCAAGTGGCAATGAAAAGCAAGAGTTGGGTTTACAGAGCCAGAGCTTAAGCAAGAGAGTTACCCCCAGCCACGGGAGTAAAGGAGGTCACCCACCAGGAAGAGAGCCTGGGAAAGATGGCCCGTGGCTCCCTCGAGAATTCCGTCATTTACAGAGGTGGGTTGGAGGGGAAGGAGTTGGAGAAGGGACAGAAAGGAGGCGTCTACCCTCGACCTTTGGCCTCCCACGACCTCCGTCAGCACGGCATCCAGGGCAATCCTTTGCAACAGAAGCAAGTCCACTTCACTTTTCTGTTCTGCAGCCACTTAGATTAAAAGCTCAAGTCCTTATAACAGCCCCCAGGTTCTACATGGCTGCCCCGATCCCTGGGTCTGTGCTAGCCACATGGGCCCCACTGCTGCTCCACAAACAGGCCAGGAGCACTTGCTCGCAAGAGACTCTGCTCTAATGCCCTGTCTCCCCAGAAATGCTCTTCCTCCAGATACCTGCTTAGCTCACAGCCTCCATTCTCATTTCCTCAGGTGGGCTTTCTCTGACCTATTCTAACCGCAACCTGCTACCTGCTCTATCACTCTCCACTGGCCTTAACCTGCTCCACGTCTACTTCTTCCCTTAGCACTCAAACATCAACCATACTCCCGTAATTTACTTGTTATTTTTAATTTTTTTCTGTCTGCCCTTACCAGAATAGGATCTTCCCAAGGACAGGGATCTCTGTCTATTTTGTTTGCTGATAAATCCCAAGTGCCTAGTACAGTGCCTGGCACAGAGTAAAATGCTCTATAAATACTTGTGGTATAAATGAGAAAATCTGTTCTTAAAGGGAGAGATCCATGTGACTTCTCTCTGCTGTTAATGGAAATAGAGTTTTTCCTTGACTGTGCCTTGCTATTTAGCCTCCCTTTGAGGCTTCCATGTTTTTGGAAAGCCATTGATTGGGATAGGCTTCTTGATTCTCACAACTTCTCAGTCTTTCCCACATTTTCTGTTTCTCTCCACAGATACTTTTTTAAAAATTGAGGTATAATTCACACACCATAAAACTCTCACCTTTATAAAATGTACAATTCAGTGGTTTTTAGTATATTCACATGTTGTAAAATTATCACCACTCATTCTAGAACATTTTTCTCACCCCAAGAAGGAACCCCATGCCCATGTGGTCCTAGAAGCCTCTGGTGGCCATTAATCTACTTTGTGTCTTTGTGAATTTGCCTGTTCTGGACATTTTGTATAGATGGAATCATATAATATGCGGCCTTTTGTCCCTGGCTTTTTTTTTTTTTTTTTGAGACGGAGTCTTGCTCTGTCGCCTGGGCTGGAGTGCAGTGGCGGGATCTCAGCTCACTGCAAGCTCCGCCTCCCGGGTTCACGCCATTCTCCTGCCTCAGCCTCCCAAGTAGCTGGGACTACAGGCGTCCGCCACCTTGCCCAGCTAGTTTTTTGTATTTTTTAGTAGAGACGGGGTTTCACCATGTTAGCCAGGATGGTCTCGATCTCCTGACCTCGTGATCCGCCCGTCTCGGCCTCCCAAAGTGCTGGGATTACAGGCTTGAGCCACCGCGCCTGGCAGTCCCTGGCTTCTTTCATTTAGACAATGTTTTCAAGGTTTATCCATGTTGCCACATGTAATAGTGCTTTCTTTATATGGCCAAATAAAACTCTCTTGTATGGATGTACCACATTTTATTAGTTGATGGAAATCTGAGTTGTTTCCACTTCTGGGATACTATGAATAATGCTATGAACAGTTATGTATACATTTTTTGCGTGAATATATATTTTAAATTCTCTTGGGTATATACCTAAGATTATGGTAATTCTATGTTTAACTTCTATGTTAACTATGTTTAACTCCTTGAGGAAATGCTGAACTGTTTTCCACAGTATCTACACCATTCTACACTGCCCCCTGCAGTGGGTAAGTGTTCCCATTTTTCCCTATCCTAGCCAATACTTACTGCTGTCCATCATTTTGATTACAACCATCCCAGTGCATATAAAATGGTGGCTCGTTGTGGTTTTGATTTGCATTTCCTTAATGACTAATGAATTTGAACATATTTTTATATGTTTACTAGCCATTTATATATCTTCTTTGGAGAGATGTCTACTCAAATCCTTTGCCCATTAAAAAATTTTATTGATACATAATATTTATGCATGTGATATTTTGTTACATACATAGAATGTTAAATGATCAAGTAAGAGTAGTTAGGGTAAAAACTAAAAATAGAACTACCATACCATCCAGCAATTCTTTTGCTTATTTTTAAATTACTTGCCTTTTATTGAGTTGTAAGAGCTCGTCATATCTCTGGTTATAAGACCTTTATCAAATATATGATTCACAAATATTTTATGCTATTCTGTGGGTTTCCTTTCAATTTCTTGATAGTAACCTTTAAAGCTTTTCGGTTTTCATGAAAACTTTGGTGAAAGTTTGCTCTTTTTCCTTTGGTCTCACTTAGATACAGTGTCTATATTCATTCAGACAAGAGGAAGGTGACAGCAGAAAGGGACAAATGAAAAAATGACAACTTCACAGTTCATATTAGTAATGAAATTATTTAGAAAATTGCCTTTCACTATATGGTATAATTTCTGTTGGTGGATACAAGCCAAGTATGAGTCATATGCAAGTCATCGTCTATTCCATTTAGCTGGATGGATCAAAGAGACAGAGTAATGGCGAATATCACCCTAGAGGAAACCAATTAGTGTTTATAACATTGAAAATGATTTATAGATTGCTTAAGCGTATCTATCAAATCTAAATGGAATACTTTAAATCAGCTCCATAGAAAAGCAACACTGTGGGATGATTTCTGAACTGTGGACACTATGTCTTTCAGATCTAGTGTCTTCCAGCACAGAGATAGGACAGATTGCCATCTGGGAAGAGCCACTCCATTTTCTCCAGAAGTTTGCATTTGATTCAGATGGGTACATTCCAAGGAACATAGGACCCAGGTTCATCTCTCGGAATCTAGAATAAAAGCAAATTTGGATGTTCAAACCTGGGAAATGTTTGTGACTTAGGTGAAAAATAGCAGAACATAAAGTAGGTTAAACACCAGCAGAGGGCAACCAGGGCCCTGACAGGTCAGGGAACAGCAGCCTGTGAAGTGCGGAGGAAGTCAGGGGAGGACTGGGGAACTCCTGGGGTTATCATCTCACGCTTGAAGACCACCCAGTGAAAAGTGGAGTGGGTCTCTGTTTCTCCAGAGTAGAAGAAGCAACGTGTGGGGGGCTTAGGGAAAACCATGAAAGATACCACAAAGAGCCGGTGTAAGTGGAGGATGGGGGTCTTTCCCCTCAGTCTAAGTCAGGGTGGTAACTGTGAACAGCATGACTTTCTTCCACAATTAAAAACGCTGTCCCTGAAAATATCCAAGGAGGGTAGAGATGTCTGCTCGGCATGGGCGCTGTTGCCAGAGGGGAGAGGTTCCTGCTAGCATACTTTCCTGGTGCCCTTTTGGGGTTGGGGTGAAGGCAGACTGTCAGAGGGGCCTATACTCCTGGCCTGGGTGTCCTAGGTTCAGGGCACAGTTCCTGAACTTCTGTTCCTGACCAAGATGTCCTAGGAAGGGAGCAAAGCAGGAGAGGAACATGAAACTAATGGGAATGAACCTTCTTTTGTCAAACAGTATAGAGTGGAGCCACGGAGGGCCAGGCTGATGAAAAAATGCAACCCGAGGGGTACAAATTCAAGGACCCCTCTGCACGTCTGCTCAAATGCCCCCAGGTTTCCCGTCACCTTTTCTGGCAAGAAAAGCGACAGCAGTGGGTTCACAAAACCTTACCAGAAGAACAGAGGCCAAAAATGCAGAATTTTATGATCACTATTTTTTTTCTACTATGTAGAACATACCATTTTTGTGAACTTGTCTTCACAGGCCATCCTAATCTTCTCCGGGGTCAGTGGACTATTAAGGCTCAAGGGTCCGTGCAGGCCTCTCTCCCGTCGTGCTGCATTCACCGCATCATGGATAGCGAAAAACACGGAACACCCCAGGAACACCCCCGACTCTCCCAGACCCTTGAAGGGAAGCATGCCAGCTAGATTATACCTCTCTCTCACTCTGCATATATGTGTACATTTATAGCATATGTACATACATAAAAATATTACACACTACATATGTAATTTTTTTGTTTTTGAGACAGAGTCTGGCTCTGTTGCCCAAGCATGACACTGGAGCGCAGTGACACGATCTCGGCTCACTGCAACCTCTGCCTCCTAGGTTTGAGCCATTTTCCTTCCTCAGTCTCCGAGTAGCTGGGATTATAGACATGCACCACCACACCTGGCTATTTTTTTTTTGTATTTTTAGCAGAGATGGAGTTTCACCAGGTTGGCCAGGCTGGTCTCGAACTCTTGAACTCGGGTGATCTGCCCGCCTCGGTCTCCCAAAGTGCTGGGATTACAGGCATGAGCCACTGCACCCGGCCTATGTAATGTTTTTGTTTCAAAAAGTAATTTAATCTTTTGATCCAGTATTCCCATTCTTAGAATTCTAGCCTAAGGAAATGACTTACATACAGAAGATGATTATTAGGCATGAAGATGATTATTGCAAGGTAAAAAATTAGATAGAACCTGATGGCAATAATTGATGTTAGGTTCTAAGATTTGGAATACTAAAAATTTTTATCATGATGTTAGATTAGAATTAAAATGTTTAATAAGAATTTTTCTTCGGCAATCCTGGTAAAAATCCCAAACAGTCAAGAGACGAATGTAGCCCTCCTGTCACCCAACAGGTATCATATAAACATGCATATTCACCCATAGAGCGTCACTTACCTTAGATGAATAAAGAGTATTTGAGTTTTCAGAGGGAGGCAACAAAGAAATGTGAAACTCTGTGGGTGTGTCACAGATGGCAGGGATTTTATATTGGTCTGGACCACGAGTGTGCAGAACGCCCTGGGGAGAATAATTCAGTTCTTCTATTGTATAAAGTCCCATGCCTTGAATAAATGCACCTTCAATCTGAGGCAAGAACAAAAAAAGAATTTCCACGTATGAGAAAACACAGTCAACAGTAAGTAGCATTTCAACTTCATGCTGTTTGTTTGAATTTTAAAATTGCAGTTTAAGAGCGTTTTCAGGGTGTCTTGGAGTGTGTTGCTGAAAGTTTACCTAAAAGCCATTTTAAACATCTTGTGCAGCATTAAGTTAAAAGAAGTTCAAAGTCAGCTGGGCACGGTGGCTCATACCTGTAATCCCAGCACTTTGGGAGGCTGAGGCGGGCAGATCACCTGAGGCCAGGAGTTTGAGACCAGCCTGACTAACGTGGAGAAACCCCGTCTCTACCAAAAACACAAAACAAATTAGCTGGGTGTGGTGGTTCATGCCTATAATTCCAGCTACTTGGGAGGCTGAGGCAGGAGAATTGCTTGAACCTGGGAGGCAGAGGTTGTGGTGAGCCAAGATCACACCATTGTATTCCAGCCCGGGCAACAAAAGCAACACTTCATCTCAAATAATAATGATAATAATAAATAAAAATAATTTTAAAAAAAAGTTCAAAGTCAAAGGACTTGGGTTCTGATCTTGGTTTGGCCATTGAAATGAGTGCTCGGGAAGAGTCTTCACAGAGCTTGGAGCCTAAGCACCCTCTTTTTTTTGCCCATGAGGCAGACAACCCCCCACTGACTGATGTGTCCAGAGACCCCAGAGTGCTAGTGAAAGCTACAGTCCCATTGTCTCATCCCACCTCCTTGCCCACAAGGTGGCTAGCCTCACATCTCTGGATTCTGATTTTAGATCAGTCTTCCAAAAACTCCAGTCCATCCCCACTAAGTGAAGTCTTGTTTCTAGAAGCCCTCCACCCACCCCTGGCAGTCCCCAGCCCTCTTCTGCTCTCCAACTCCCTCATGGCCCACCCCTCCCACACAGGCCTTCCCCATAGTCATCCGCCCTGGCCTGATCAGCAGCCATGAACAGGCATGCTAAATTCCCTGTTTCTGTAGGGTGACTTCCTCCACTGTTCTTTCACCCCAAATGTCGTTTGTCATTCTTTCCTTGACAACCTGGTCCACACCCACTTCCTCCCGAAGCCTCCTTTGACTTCTCCACACCATAGATTCTTCCCATTCGCCAATAACACAATGTCATGATGGTGGGGGCATGGGGTGGAGGGGGAGGGGACACTAGATGGTGCCCTAAATCAGAGGTAATGAGCTAAATTGCCTCCAGGTTGGAGACACGTAAAGCCAGTATGTGAAGATTCCAGGTGGGTTCTGGAGAGTGTAGGTCTCATTGGAGTGTGGGACTCTAGAGGTGCAGCCCACTGACTTTTCGCTCGTGGAAATGCAGATGCAGTGTAGGCAAATTTTCTGTTTTCGAGAGAAACTAGATGTTTATGACTTTCCAATCTTTTCAACTATTTCAAGTTTAAATTTGAAAATGTCTGTGGGGAGAATCCAGCACTACAGGCTGCCTATCAATAGCTACTGCTCTAATGACTTGAGGCTTGTGATCCCAGCAAACTTCAAACTCCTCGAAGCTGAAGCCCATCGTGTGGCTAAGGCTCAACACTGGGCACTAACTCTACTTATGTCCCAAAAGTTTGGAGCTCATCGGTCACCTCTAGGCTTGGTCTTGCCTCATTCAAGCTCCCTAGTCACAGATTGTATGTTTCTTCAAAAGCTACTGAAAACACTTTATTTCCTTCCCCCTTTTAAACAGTAAGACATTTGAGCTTTGCAGCTGGTCTGAATAGAGTTGACTAAAGGGGTAGAAAAATAAGATGATGAATAAGCCTGATGGAATGCTCCCCCGCAGACCCCGCTGCACTTTTGGCATTTACAAATAGAAAGTAAGACACATCAGTTACACATACCTGGCCTATGTCAATGGCTGGATTTATACTGCAGCCAACATCCATGACAATGTCTGTTCTGATGTTCTAGTAAGAAAAAAAAAAGTTAAAATGTTTATTTTAATGAGGATAACTTAGGGAGAAGAAGCTGAGGAACACTTCCTGCCAGGCTGACTTTGGTATAAAGCCTTTCTTGGAGCCATGTCATTTCAAAAGAAGCAACAAAGGTTTTCTTATATGACAAAGTTTATTATGTAAAACTTTCAAAATTATACAAATACTCTTAGCCAGCTGAAGCACTGTCTTTTTTTCTTGGAAATAATAGGGGAAAAAAATATTTACTTGATTTTGATTCAAGCTGGATGATGCAACAGATTGAGAAATATATGACACAACAAAAGAAAACATCTATGGCCCTCACGATCCTAGTTGCAAAGCTTAATGGCTAACATGCAACCCAACAGCCAGATACAACTGGCTGAGGAACGTTTACTGAACCACAGAGTTCAGGGTGCATCAACAAAAAAGTCTTTGATTTGTCATCTGAAAATCTCCAATTTTCATTTTTGGAGCAGAGAAGAGAATAAAGTTGACACTACAACTTGCTCCTGATAACCTACAAATGAGGAGAAGTACAGCAGGCCCAGCCAGAGTGTTAGTAACACCTTTGCTTTCCAGCAAGTCCATACATTTTTTAAAAAATGTGATGTAATGGTCTCTGCCATGACTAACAGATTGTACTTATAATTACTAATTGAACAAAATAAATGCAAGAGTTTCCTTATTTGATCTAGGACTTTCATCTAGCATTTGAAAACTAGATAATGATTGGAATGTTTGACAATAATAAAACTTCAGGAACTTACATCTCTTATTTAAAGATACAGTAAAATGTAAAATCCTCTTTGACATCAGTCAGCAAGACTGGTCTTCCAGGAGATAAGTGGCCTCAGCTGGAGGTGAGAGGAGGCACTCTAAAGTCTTCAGTGTTAGTGAAGTTTCTGCTTTCAAAGCTGTGGGCTTAGGTTGGTGGGGCTGGCTCATGCCTGTAATCCCAGCACTTTGGGAGGTCAAGTGGGGGCAGATCACTTGAGGACAAGAGTTCGAGACCAGCCTGGCCAACATGCTGAAACACCGTCTCTACTAAAAATACAAAAATTAGCCAGGCGTGATGGCACATGCCTGTAGTCCCAGCTACTCAGGAGGCTGAGGCACGAGAATCACTTGAACTCAGGAGGCAGAGTCTGCAGTGAACTGAGATGGTGCCACTGCATTCCAGCCTGGGCAACAGAGCAAGACTCTACCTCAAAACAGAAAAAAACAACCCACAAAGCTGTAGGCTTAGTGCTGTCTGTCGTGTCTTTTGCTAGGGCTGGAGATAGTGGATGTAGGTTGTGGTAGGCTGCCTCAAAGATGGCTCTGGATAATCCTCACCTACTGGCATTCACATCCATATGTAGTCTCCTCCTCTATTCTACCAGGCCAGCCTGTGTGACCAATAGGCTATGGCAGAGGTGACAGTAGTCACTCTGAGTTAGGTTATAAAGCTGGACTTCTGTCTCAGGTACTCTCTTGCTTGCTCACACTCTCTTTCTCTTGGGCTGGTCTCTCTGGAGGAAGCCAGTTGTCATGTCCTGAGGACACTCAGGTAGCCTACAGAGAGCTGTCCACATGACAAAGAATGGAGGCCTCTGGCCAACAGCCAGTGAGGAGCTGAGGCCTCCTGTCAACAATGCTATGATAGAGGGAGGTGGAATAGGATTCTCCTGTCCCCACTGAGCCTTGAGGTGACTGTTGCGCCCCAGCCACAGCTTGACTGAAGCCTCAGGCAAAATCACCCAGATGAGCCACTCCCGGAGGCCTGCCCCTCAGAAGTGGTGTGAGCTAATGAGCATCCACTGTTTTCAGCACTAAGTTTGGGGGTAATTGGCTGTAGAAGAACAGATAACTGATATTTAGATGTAAGTTCAAAGTGAGGAAAACTTTGTTGGAATAAGGGCAATTCTATCAACAGGAGAATGGCTGAGAAACAGGCCTTTGGGAAAGGCCCCTGGTAGAATGTCACATTCTAGCCCTTTGCCTAGCAGTGACACCAACCTGAGCTGAGAGTTAGCTTTTATGAAGGCATTTGATGAGACTATATGGCACATCTCCTAATATCATTCAAATAAGTTATAGGAACATGCCTTAAAATTTCATACTAGGCTAATTATTACCTTGTTTTTGGATCTTAACAAGGACAAGGCATATATAGGAATATAAGAAAATCCACATGACTAAGTTTTTACCAACTTTTGCTTTGAGGGAGAAGGAATTTAGAAATTAGTTATATGGGCAGGGTTCAGTTTCTCACACCTATAATCCCAGCACTTTGGGAGGCCAAGGTGGGCGGATCACTTGAAGGCCAGGAGTTTGAGACCAGCCTGGGCAACATGGTGAAACCACGTCTCTACTAAAAATACAAAAAGTAGCTGGGTGTGGTGGTGCAGCCTGTAATCCCAGCTACTTGGGAGGCTGAGGCATGAGAATCACTTAAACCTGGGAGGCAGAGATTGCAGTAAGCCAAGATCAAGCCACTGCACTCTAGCCTGGGTGAGAGAGTGAAATTCTGTCTCAAAAACAAACAAACAGAAATCAGTTCTTTGCAAGAACCCGCTCCCTAGTAGTGTCAGGCTGCTACTCTAATACAAAACCATGCTCAGAGTGACCATTGTTTTGCCCTGGTCCAAGGTTACCCTATAGAGATCCAGTCTGAGTTAGAACCAGACAGGTCAGATACTTGAAAAGGCAGGTTCAGTAAAGGTGACCATAGTTTCAGAGATTAGGTTGACTATAGTTTTAAAAAATACATGCAGCCAGGTGCGATGGCTCATGCCTGTAATCCCAGCACTTTGGGAGGCTGAGGCGGGCAGATCATGAGGTCAGGAGATCGAGACCACGGGTGAAACCCCGTCTCTACTAAAAATACAAAAAAAAAAAAAAAAAAAAAAAAAAAAATAGCCGGGCATGGTGGCGGGCACCTGTAGTCCCAGCTACTTGGGAGGCTGAGGCAGGAGAATGGCATGAACCCGGGAGGCGGAGCTTGCAGTGAGCTGAGATCACGTCACTGCACTTAAGCCTGGGTGACAGAGCAAGACTCCAACTCAAAAATAAATAAATAAATAAATAAATAAAAATACATGCTGGGGACTTACTAAATGAAAACTTAAATCTGATCATAATCCAAGAATGCAGGCATAGAGGATATTTGTAAATATCAAGAACTAGAGCTTGCTTCAAGGTACATTTTGGAAGAGATTATCACTAAACTGGTAGCTTGGTCACATAACAGTTGTTAGGGTATCGCAGTCCCATTTAACGGATCAATGATCTTTCATTATTATTGACTGTGACCAGTAAGTGGCTTCTTTTACTCCCAAAGGCTCCGCTACAAGAAGAGAAATTCTATGAGTCTTTAAAGCAAGAGAGAGAGAAAGAGGGAGTGTGTGTGTGTGTGCACGTGCACGTGCATGTCTCGTCAGAGCATCCCTTGAAAGCATAAGGATGCTCTGAAACTATCTAAAAAGCAAGACCAAGCCGGCTCTGTGGCACAATGGATAGCACATTGGACTTCTATAAGGCAAGACCTAGCTGAGAAAAAGACATAAAAAGGTGGCCACTACCTGCCCTGGGCTGGCTTGGTGCTTGTTAGCAGATTACAGATGTCTATGAAATCCTTCAAGAATGATACATTTTGGCATTTCTCATAAGAAGTCAGAATTGCTGGTTGTGCCAACAGTCTACATGAAAGCCCCCTTTAGAGCATGTTTCTTTCTTCAAGTAGTTTCTTTCCTGATTCCATTTAAAAGGGCCAGGGAAATAAAGACAGGTCACCAGTTGTTTTCCATGGCAACAACCAGACCACCAAGGCAATTGTGGGGATTCTACTTTTTTCTGGTAATCCAGGGTAATCACCCTTAGTCCAAATGCACGGTGCTGCCACTCACTCAGCTCTCCTCAGATAGATGGCATCTGTGGAATTTAGGTGCATCCTAAGTGCAACTTGAAGACCTTTCCAGCTGGTACTGACCTTATGATCCCCCGTCAGGCAGTCTATTTCAACCTCGGAACAGGCAGCTCCATAAACGAAGTATTCGAAGGGATGGCCTTCGCCTTTCTCCCAGTTTATGTCTGACTCATAACCTCTGGAGGAAACAGAATTGAGTGTTGTTAAGTGATCAAGTCCCCTAACTGCAGACCATGATAACTGAACAGACTCATGAGGAGTTATGCAAACCACAGGAATATACCTGTACAATGACATGCCAGCACCAAATGTATGTGTGATAAATGCGTTGAATAAATAAATTTTTTTTTTCTTTTAAAACTTGCTTTGTCTGATAAAAATATCTAACTACTCCTGACTGGTGCCTCCTTACTCCTGGAGGTTAGCTTCTTACTTCATGAATGTCCATCTTACTGCTTTTGGCTAATATTGGATCATCTGATTTGGGAAACTCAACCTTCATTACACACCAAATGCTATTTCAAAGGTGCATGCTTCCTGCTTTGTTTATCTTTCTGGCTCCAGAATTTGCCCCTCTGTGTGAAGGATCAGGTCCTATGGTTCCCATTCTTTGTCTCTGCTCTGGTCTCCCACCATCAAGCTCCATGGCCTGCTCTGTTCCTAACTAATCTTTAATAACATCAAACAAATATTAATGGTAAAATAGAAGCATGGGTCAGCAGCTTCCAGAACTCTCTACCCTCTCTCCTCTGCTGCCCTGCAACCTGGAGATGGCCATTAAAAATGTTTCCAATGCCTGTTCCTGACAGGGAGTCAGTGCCCAGGACTCCCACACCAATGGCAAAGTGATCAAACCAGGTAAGGCTCTACATCACTCTGCTGTCAGACAGCTTTCACTCTCCATTAAAATAATTTAATAAACTGTTTTCCAGATTCGGTGAGTTCCTGTTGTTTCACATCTTAATGTAACATGGTTATGGTCCAATTTCTTTTTTGCCATTCCTGAAGGTGTAAAATGTTACCCCTCTTATGGGTTTAATTTGCATTTCCCCACCTTTATTTCTTAAGAGGTAGATTGTGTTTTCAACAAAAAGTCAACCACTGCTGAGTATTCCAAGTGCTGACCCCAGAGAGCCTTAAAATACCACCCACTATGATTAGAATCATCAGTTCAGCTGAATTTTGTGTGCCTATTTTCCCTAACAGGAGTCTTTCTGGATACCAGCAATTAAATGTTCTTTATAACTGTGGATTAACCAGCAGTTAAATGTTCTTTATAACCATGGGTAAATAGAGGGTACAAAGTCAACGTTTGCCAAAATTGCAAGGGAACCGAAACTCTTCCTCAAGATACCACTGTCATTCTCCATAGCATAGTGATTGGAGGGAGTATTTACCTGAAGTATCCAACAGCTGAAAGGCTAATGCTTTCATCAAAAGCAGTCTGTGCCTGTGAAGAAAGAGCATAGCATGCTGCAACAACGATGCCCAAAGGAAGAATCACTCAATACTTCAATTTTAATTTTACCCTGTCTGCTACATAAAACTACCAGCAATAGTAACTAGGAAGGACCCAGATTAATCCATTCCTTTTGGCATTCTCCATTTCTACAGGCGTTTGTGGTTCACAGCTTGTAGCTGTTTGTTCAGCACCCATGATTGTAATAAATGCCTGCTGTGGTATGCTACAGGCTGGACTAAAGTCATCAACATATGTTCCACTTAGGAAGAAATTCACTCGGTTATCTGTAGTAGATTTCCAATTCACATGGGACATTTTAGAAAACAATGGTTGGCTGGCTGCTTAATTTTAATATCAGGTTCCTGCCAGTCTATAGAGTAAGGGTTCATTTTATAATCCATATTTATGAGAACTATCAAACCTTTCTGGGCACATTTGTTTCAGGTGAGGGGAATAATTTTGCTAAATTGTATCATTTACACCAAAAGGTCTCCTGACTCTGCAGTGCAGAGTTGACTACTATGCAGAAAAATCAGGGTTAGGTCCAAGTCCCTAAGTCTAAGAAGGAAGGTCAGAAGCGCATCAATCATTAGAGAAGAAAGTGGGCCGAATGGCTGCATTTCATGGTGGTGGAGAACTACTCCCCACGCTGCACCTCTCTCCAGCTTTCTCCAGTCACACTGACTCAGGCTTTCTGGGCTCAGGTAGCATGGGGCAGGGGACAGAAACAAATATACCCAGGAAGTATAGACAGATCCCATAAATATGAGTTATAAAATGAGTCCTTACTCCACGGAATAGCAGAAACCATTTCTAAGTGGGATCCTCAAATGTTATTTCCCCCAGACCTGTATTCATAAGGTTGCGAAAACTGACATTCTAGAATAGCCAGCGTGACACACGCTTCCAGTTTTTATGGATATTTGTTCCACAACATCTGGGAGTTGATAACCTATTACTTCGAAAAGTTTGTTAGTTGACTTTAGAATGTGTCTTCTTTTCCAACTAGATTGTAAGCAGATCAAAGGAAGCAGTTGAATATTTCCATTCCATTGAGTACCTATTACTGGATGAACATATACCCACTGGCTTGGTTTCCTATTTCTAAATGAGTGCTTATATGATTTTTACTTTTACAGAATGGTTCTACTATTGTTTTTCTATTTTAGGAACAGTAGAACCCAAAGAAGGAGAAAAAACAGATGTACAGTTATTATCCAGACAATCCCTAGGTTCCGTAGGATGAAACATTAATTAATTCTGGATTAAAATAGGAGTTCTGGCAGAAGAACTATCTTTTTCTCTAACAGAAAATTTTCCCAGATGCAAGAGTTCCTCCACCACATTGTGATAGGATTTCCACATGCTAAGAGCCAAAGGACCTTTTATTTATCGTTATGCAATGGTGGTACCTTTGCAAATGCCCTTTCTACAGATTTCAATTAATGCATATTACCCTTGCTCTCCTCCCAGTCCTTTTTCTTCTAAAATAAAATACAGAGAACCATTGATTCTCACCCAGTCTTTCCAAGTTCCTTTAGGATTCTTGCTGATGATGGGTTTGAGGCGTTTTAGAAGAGTTTGACAGGCATCCTAGAGATTATTTTTAAATTAAAATTATGATCCTAATTTCATGCAAACACCAAATTCAAAACAACATAATATGTACCATTCCATAGGCTTATCTAAGAGGGGACATGGCAAAATAAGACACCAACCCTGTATGAAGGTGATATGAAAGGTTTCATACAAGTGTGTGCACATGTGTGTGTGTGTGTGTGTGTGTGTGTGTGTGTGTGAATGAACTGGCCTTGTAGGCCATGCTAAAAAGTCAGGACTTAATAAAAAAAAATCTCTTGGAAAACCACCAGCCATTGCTTTCAGACATGGCATGGCCACATTTATTTTGTGAGAAAATTCACTCCGGCAGCAGAAAGCTAGAGCAAAAGGCGATGAAGTTGTGGTGGAGAGACAGAAGTCCTGCATCGGCCCTGGGGAGAGGTGGGAGTCTGTCTCAAAGTGATACTAACATAATATGGAAACAGAAAGACAAAGACGTTTTTGAGTAGACCTGAAAGGACTTGCTGATTAGAAAAATGTCAGGAGTGAGGGAGAAAAAGAGGTGGCATTCCCAGCACAGGAGAACCACTGGGTGCTGTACCACCGACTGAGGCCAAGATGGGGGAAGGAGATAGGAATTGGATTAACTCTCAGCATCTTTGGAGCTCCACCCACCCACGTATTTGGCCCTGGGGGAGTTCATGATTTGGACGCCACTGCAGTGACTGTTACCTTTACTGCCAACCCGTTGAGATCTGCCACCACAGAACCTCCAGAGACATTTGCATTAGGGACGGTTTCTGTGCTTGTTCCACGCAGGTGGACATTCGAAATTGGCATTCCTAATTCACGGCTGACCACCTGGATTTTAAGAGAGAGTTTCTTTTAAAACACTGATTAGTCACAGAGCTGTGCACATGCCCACGTGGTAACA
Organism: Rhinopithecus roxellana; assembly: GCF_007565055.1. Lineage (NCBI taxonomy): Eukaryota > Metazoa > Chordata > Mammalia > Primates > Cercopithecidae > Rhinopithecus > Rhinopithecus roxellana. The sequence goes on along the minus strand of NC_044562.1, from coordinate 87,515,015 downwards.
CATGTGTGATGCCCTCATACTCATGACAGGGACAAGGGAGCAGAATCACAAATTCCTCCAGCCACAAAAAGTTTCTCGTTTCTAAAAATCCTATAGCTAGTCTGGACCCAAGTTCTGAACACACTTTCCTTTTCTTTGACTTTCTGGTGATAGTGTCAGAAAGAGGAGGTGAGGTCCCAAGCCAAGGTAGGAAGAAATGCTTCATTCTTGTTTCTATAATCATGATATTGACACCTTTGAGGCTTCTCCTATGACCACACTCTGCAAAATTCTAGCAGAACCTTATCAATGGTAGGAGATGTCTATCTCCTACCCACATTTCTGTAGTTGCCCCAGGAAAAGAGTGCTTCTTATGAGAAAGGACAATGACCTTGGAAAAGCAGTGGCATGAACATGTGGGTCACAGGAGATGGTGCCAGTGTCACCTGCCAACACAAGGGCTTAACTGGCTGCTTTATTCTTTATTTTTAGCGCTAGAGAGCAAAATCATATTGCTAACGTTAGTTGATCCCAAACTCGACTCTCTCCTGCTAGCAGCATGGCTTGAAAGTGCTTGTCCACAGCTTCTACAAGGACACAGGCACACGGAACCCTTCCATGAGGTCTGGCTCTCAGATCCTCCACACACAGTGCATAGGCTTAGAATATCAAAGTCTCTGGTGATCCAATAAGGAAAACACCCTCCACTGGGGAAAGTCAATTCTCAAGTGACTGAGAGAAAATGTGTATTCAACATCTTTATACTTAGAAAAATGTAAATGAAAGCAATAATGAGATACTTTCATTCACTTATCAGATTATCTATAAATTTTCAACAATCCATAACATTCACTGTTGGTTGTGGGTATCATGAGAGGGATACTTTCTGGAAAACAATTTGATAATATGTGTCAAACAATTTAAAATAGTCACACTTGTGACCCAGTAATTCTACTCCCAGAAATCTATTTTAAGAAACAATCAATGATTTGATCACAGGTTAATGTACAAAAATATTCACTGAAGTATTCGAACAACTGGGGATGGTTAAATAAACCATATATATATCCACATATAGCCATGAAAATTCATGATTGTAAAGACGACTTAATGACAGGAAAAAGGATTCACACTATATAAAGTGGGTGGAAAAACAGAATACAAAATTATACAAAAGCATGTTGGTGACTTTTTGCGAAAGAAAAAAAGACAAGATATAAAGACCCCCAAATAATGATTATGCTGTGTGGTGAAACTGTGTAGGGTCTTTGTTTTTAAAAATTTTCTGCTGCTTCCAAATGTTTTATAATCTATAATATTACTATTATGATTAACAAAAGAGAAATGGTAGCTTAAAATTAACCTAAAATAAGACAGCCAAAAGCAAACAGATAAAATTTGGCTATAAATATCAAAGGTGATTTATATTAGCGATTGTTTGGAGCCCGTAATACAAAAAGGGCAAGAAATAATCCAAATTCATCAGAATTTACACATTATCTTATTGCCCAAGAAAAATTCAAAAAGGACAACTCAACTGTCACTATATCCAAAGGAAAGCAGCAAATAAGTATATAACTTTCTTTAGCAATAAAACAACTCAAGACTCTTCTGCCACATTCTTTTAGGGGTTTGGTTGCAAAATTGGTTTGTTTACCTAGTTTCTGCTAATTGTTTAACAGCGTAAACTGTCAAAGCTCAAATCTCCTATCCTTTATTTTTTATTTTTATTTGTTTTTACTTTTTGAGACAGGGTCTTGCTGTGCCATCCAGGCTGGAGTACAGTGGTGCAACTGGCTCACTGCAGCTTCGACCTCCCAGGCTCAAGCAATCCTCCCACCTCAGCCTCCCAAGTAGGTGGGAAAACAGGCTCATGCCACCATGACCTGCTAATTTAATTTTTTTTTGGTGGAGATGGAATCTCCCTTTGTTCCCTGGGCTGGTCTCGAACTGCTTCACTTAAGCAATCCTCTTGCCCCAGTCTCCTGAAATGCTCGAGCCACCCCACCCAGCTTCCTATCCTGTATTTTGTAACAGAAAATATTCATTCATAGTTTTTCTCTCATGAGCAGATCTATAAGCACACACCTAACTCAATCTAGTTATTTGCATTCTTACCTGAATCATTTTAGTGTGGACCCCCTGCCCCATTTCAATTCCACCGTGAGTGACCAGCACAGAGCCATCAAGATAAATGTGAACCAAGGCAGCAGCCTGAGCAGAAAAGACAAAAAGTATTTCTAAGATCTTTTTGATATTATCACATAGCATGTCAATTAAAACATTTTCCTTGGAAATATTTCCCTCCAAGAATCCCCCACCCCCCAGGGTGGAGCAACATTTTAGGTTTCTCTTTGGGGTGGGGGAAATGGGGGCAGGGACTCTGTTTTAAAATGCAAAGTAATGTATAGACAGGTAGAGGGAGAGGATGAATAATTGTGTGCACGCATATTATCATAGTTGTAGGCATGTCACAGAAAAATGAAAATGGAAATCTATTTTGTTATAATCCCATAAAAGATGAGATAGATAGACATTAAAATTTTTTTGCTGCAAAATGACTAAGCTCACCCTAAATCATCTTGGCACTGAACTACAGAGCTTTGGAGTTAGACAAGAACTTGGAAGTAATCTTATCTAACTGTATAGCTCCACACAAGGATCCAGAAGGAACAAGACTGCTAACAGCATTAAAGGCTCTTATAATCAGAAACATCCAGTCTCTAAGCTAAACATGTTTTATAATTAACAAGAATGTGCCTTCTTGCATATCTGCCTGTGCTAAACTAGAATATGGGGATATCCCAGAAAATCACAGCAGAAAACAAGGATGGCTTCTTCCCTTTGGGTCTCCAGTGTAAAAGCAACATCAGCAGCATATGGTCCTAGGGCAGGTGTCTCTCAGTGGTTCCACTGTGGTCCAGGAAAGCCTGCAAGGCAACCTTTACAGCTCTTCAGCAGGGATGTGCTGACCGTATGGGTGTGGTCTGGGTCAGCTAGGTTTCTTAACATCTAAGTTTCTAAGCAGAGTGACATAATAATCTAGGATTTGTAATGTCAAGGTTACAAAATTCTGGTAACAAGCCAATGTCAACTTAAAAAACCAAAAATTTTCCTAAGCCTTAATTGCTCACTTAGATTATTTGTAAGTAACCCTGGTCATAAGTGAAAGTTGATGGAGCTACATGTTAATCAACAGATAAACCCAAGAAAAAGACAGCATTTCCAGATCAATTCTCTGCCCATCAGAAGGGCCTTCCAAGCTGCCCGGGAACTGTAGACCACACTCGGAGAACTGTCTCTTGATTTGTATCCAAAGGTTCACATTACCCCTGTGAATGACAACCAGAAAGCTCTATCATTCCAAATAAGGCAAGTTTGATGGTGAAAATGCACTCCATTTATTTGGTCAGCAGTATTGGGCAAATGGGGACATCAGGATACTCTTTCTCTGAGGACAAAGGCACATATATCCACAGTCCAAAGGAGAACCTTAGACTCTTGAAGAAGGCATATCAGCCATGAAAATGACACCCAAGGACCTTGGGAAGATGCAGCAGAGTGTTTTTTACAGTTTATTAACTCATGACTCCTGGAAACACCATCTTTTGCTCCTGGACATTCATCCTCAAAATAATAAAGATAAGGAATAGTTTTCCTCTACAGAAAGCCCAGGACTGGCTGCCTGGGGGCCATGCATCAGATGTCAGGTGATGCCAGCTGCAACAAGAGCTCCTGGGCCCCATTCCATGGCACTTCATTGTGCTTTGCTAGAATATGAGCCCCCTGAAAGGAAGGATCACATCCTAAGGAATCTCTCGGAATGCAACATAGCAACACACATGCGGTAGGTGGTCAGTAAATGTTTGGTAAGTAAATTTGCAGTAGCATAGCCATACAATCTGTTTCTTAATCTTGTAGACTCCATATTTGGCCTCCTTGGCTCTGCAAAGTGTGCATGTAATTCGTAGTTGGACTTGGCCCATGTGATTGAACTACAATTATAGTGGATTGTACTTTTCCTACATTGTGTGACCCTGCTGGTGATAGCATTCAGCCTGTATGTCCATGACAGCATGTCTATCAGAGATCACTCAGTAATTTGTTCCATGTGGTGCTGCAATCTCTTTGGGCCATTTAAAATGTCAGATTTGGTTTAGTTAAATGGCACCACTGTACAGCTCATTGTTAGTGCCACAAAATATAATTCTGCAAAGCTTCATCTATAAAATAGGCACAACTGGAGAGCTGGAGCAGATGGTTCTCCAATATAAGTAGAGGACCTAGTCAGGGAAATTTAAACCTTCAAACAACTACTACTGGTATTGATGAGAAGTTAGCTTCAAACCCACAGATTCCCCAAATGTTTCAGCCATTCAGACATTTGAGTTCCTACTCTGTGCCAAGTGCCATAGTAAGGCATTGGACACAGAGGTTGGTTAGGTCCTGTCTGTGCCATTCAGTGTTCACAGTGCAGGAAGTAAGTACACCGATATTGCAGGTTCAGCTCCAAACCATAGCAATACAGCAAATCACACAATTTTCGTTGTTTCCCAGTGCGTATAAGTGATGTTTATGCTACACTGTACTCTATTAAGTGTACAATAGCATTATGTCTAAAAAGATTGTACATACTTTAGTTTTAAAATGCTTTGTTAAAAAATGCTAACAGGCTGGGTGTGGTGGCTCACGCCTGTAATCCCAGCACTTTGGGAGGCCAAGGCAGGCAGATCACGAGGTCAGGAGATCGAGACCATCCTGGCTAACATGGTGAAACCCTGTCTCTACTAAAAATACAAAAAATTAGCCAGGCGTGGTGGCAGGTGCCTGTAGTCCCAGCTACTTGGGAGGCTGAGGCTGGAGAATGGCGTGAACCCGGGAGGCGGAGCTTGCAGTGAGCCGAGATCGCATCACTGCATGCCAGCCTGGGTGACACAGTGAGACTCCATTTCAAAAAAAAAACAAAACAAAATAAATAAATCAAAAATAAATAAAATAAAATAAAATAAAATAAAATGCTAACAATCATCTGAGCCTTCAGAGAGTCAGAATCTTTTTGCTGGTGGAGGGTCTTTTCTCATTGTTGATGGCTGCTGACTAACCAGGGTGGTGGTTGCTGAAGATTGAGGTAGTTGTAACAATTTCTCTTCTTTTCCTTTCTCTTTTCTTTTTTGGAGATAGGGTCTCACTCTGTCACCCAGACTGGAGTGCAGTGCCTTCCTTACTAAGCTTAATCATTTCTAGCTTTTGATTTCAAGTGAGATTTGTGACTCTTTTTTTCACTTGAATACTTAGAGGCCATTGCAGGGTTATTAAATGACCTAATTTCAATATCATTGTGTCTCAGGGAATAGGGAGGCCCGAGGAGAGGGAGAGAAATGGGGGAAGGGCCAGTTGGTGGAGCAGTCAGAACACATAAAACATTAAGTTTGCTGTCTTATGTGGATGTGGTTCATGGTGCTCCAAAACAATTACAATAGTAAAATCAAAGATAACTGATCACAGATCACCATAATGATGAAAAAGGTTGAAAAACTGTGAGAATTACGAAAACGTGACAGAGAGACAAACAGTGATCACACACTGTTGGAAAAATGGCACCAATGGCTGCCACAAACTTTCAATTTGTAAAAAATGCAGCATCTAGGAAGTACAATCAAGCAGAGTGCAATAAAACAAGGTATGCCTGCATAACGTGGGGCACATTTGACCCCCTCAGTTGCTGGGCAGGGACTGCCTCTGCTCAGGGAGGCACTGTGGGACGATGAAGGCAGTGCTGAAGTTGAATCCCTGTTCTGCCATTTACTGGCTGGATGTCCTCGGGCAAGAGAGAGAATCCCTATGGGCTTCAGTTTCCGCTTCTATGAAACAGAGATTCATACCTACCTGATAGAGATGAGATAGGGAATAATCAAGTGGAGATTACAAATTCCCCAGCCCAGGTCCTTCCATGGAGAAAGCACTCAAATATCATGTCTAGTTTCCTCCTCTATTTATTTTGTTTCAGAATGGAGTCTTTTAGCATGTGCCTTCCAAGGAGTTTGGTCTCAAATTCCTTGATTCAGCACTAAGTAAATATTTTCAGCACAGAAGCTGGTCAGTTTCCCAGTTGGCCTTCAAGGATGAAGTTGTACTGTTGGCTGTTGTTGCCTAGTTTGTCCTCAGCTGAGCTGAATCCCACTTCAGTTCCTATCAAAAGGTGTTTTGGGGAGACCACGTGGTGCAACTAGAAAGCCCAGCTTTCAGAGCCACTCAGACCTGAGTTCTAGCCCTAGCCCTACCTCTACCAGCTGCAGGACCTTGAGCCAGTTATTTAAACCCTCTAAGCCAAGATTTTTTTTTTAATCCCTAAAATGAGGATACAAATCTTCTAGGTTGTCCCAAGGTTAAATGAAATACCTAAAAGTACTTACAACATCATAGTACTCAATAATTGTCACTATGACTTTTTTTTCTTTCTTGGAGAGATGGGGCCTCACTATGCTCAGGCTGGTTTCAAACTTCTGGCCTCAAGCAGTCCTCCTGTCTTGGCCTCCCAAAGTGTTGGGATTACAAGTGTGAGCCACTGCACCTGGCCATATTTTTAAAATCTACTTTTTGAGAAAATTCAGAGTGGAAAATGGGTGAGACCTGGTCTATGGTGGAGGCCAGATGTAAAGTAATGGCAGCCATCAAATAGAGGCAGTGTGCCATGTTTATCCATGGCCAAACATGAGAAGATTTCCAGAGGCTCTGTGAACAATGGGGGCTGTTTTCCCTGATGATCCTGACAGGTCTGTTCAAGGACAAATGGCCCTGACTGACCTCACTGGTAGCTGCCAGCTCATCGGTTTACCCAAAAATTCTATACCAAGACTCAATGCTTATAAACCTTTTTCCCAATGGTAGTTTTTTCTCTCTTCTTTTGTAATAACCTCATTTTTGCTTTTATTTCTCAACCACAGTATCTTGACTGTCTCCCACATCTGAGTAAATTGCATGCAGACGACTACATGGCTCTGTGTTGTTTTTGCCATCACAAACAGGCAAGGAATGAGAAGGCTTAATAAGATCATCATTTGTTGTAATACTTCTCTGACCTACCACCTGCCTATGATCAAAGCTGCATGCAAATGTCCTAAGGCTCACACCAAAGCTCAACTAGGACAGTTAGGTGAATGGATGGATATGGGATGGGGAAAGGACCTTCCTACCCACTTTTCCTGGCCTCTTCTGATCCCTTAACACACAACATCCACACTAATGCCCCTCTCAAAGCTCCCCGCCCCTGCCATTTATTCCTATTTTGTGATCACTCAACACAGCTGCATGCCTTCTTTGTGGCTCCAACCAAGGAGTGAATTCTGCAAAGAGGAGTGACAATTGTGAGGGTCCTGCCAGTTTACCTATATATACATGGATGTGTGTATGTAAGAAAATAGATAATAGGGGTTCCCCACTGCCATACAATGAGTTAGAATGTTGCAGTCCTTCACTAGCCGTTAGGGGTAAGTTTTATTCATTCTTGAGAAAGAATGAAGTCAAGAATGAAGAGATAGAAACAGCAAGTGGGATTCAGCAACCAAGCAAGGGGATTTCTTTAATCAATGAAAGAAATTAAACTGCAAGAGCAGATTCCCAGTCCTCCCTTTCGCAGTTTTAAAAGCTACAAGGTGAATAAACTTCAAAAATTCTATTTAAAAAGTGATTTATTTTTCCAAATTTAATTTATTCCAACCCACCCAGAAGGAGTGGAGCACCCAAAACCTTGCAGCTCCTCATTCCTATTTCATGGTCCAGCGACACAGAATTGTGGACACTGGAAGAGGAGTCTTGGAGGTCATGGGTCCCACACTCCTGCTTTCCACATGAGCAGTCTGAGCCCAGAACAAATGGACTCAGCTGCCATTTGCCAACTCCTGTTGCCAGGGCCAGGAGTAAACCTCAGTCTCCCAATTTCCAGCAAGAATATTTTTCACCAACCATGGGCATGTGAGCAGAGGAGCTCTGGTCTCTCTGGAGTAAAGCTAGCTTAATTACTTTGACTTTGGTGGCTTTTGTGAAATTTAACAACTGGGCATTGCAACCATATGGCTAATACGACTAAAGGAGAAGTTTCCTCAACACCTCTTGCTTTGTCAGGGCTGCTTCCAGGCATCATCCTCGTGTGTGTTTGAAGAACTGACCTGACCAGCAGCGCGTGAGCCAAGGCCAACAGGATACTTCAGGGGGACTATGGCCAGTCCTTTCTTCTTCCAGTAATTCTCCGCATTAAATTTTTCCACAGCCGCTTTCCTCAAGGAGTAGGAAGACACGGCCATACATTCTCTCCAACACTGGATCAGGTTCTTGGCATTGATCTCTTGTTTGTAGGGTGTTTGATCAATTTCCTTGTACATGTTTATCATTCGCACCTATGAAAGAAAAGGAGATTAAAGCGGGGAGGGGAAACCCAGCAGACATAGGCTCATCCATTCACCATCCTCCTGGTCAAATTCTGCTCATCCTATAAGGTCCAAGCTGAGTTCTACTTACTCCTTGTGGAAAGCTTTCCTAATGCACAACATTGTCCTCTTCCTCTACTCAGAGCTTCTATCAAACATGCTAGCATTTACTTACGTGCTTTCTATGCTACTCTTGTGCAACTTTGAAGGATGGAACCCTTCCCTTATGTTGCAATATAACTCGACCACAGTCTGTGTACACTGTAGACTCTTAATTCTAGTTGCATTTGGAATATCTGCTGAAGGATCATCTAGGCCACATGATTGGGATTACTCCCATGCTATGTTGCAAGATAAGACTACTCATCTCCAAAACAAGCAAACATGCAAGTTTGTTTAAATATGACCAATATCTAGGATGAAGAACAAAGTATTCTATCCTAGGATGTCTGAAGCACTGAGTAGAATTCTTCCTGTATTTCCAGAACTGGCAACTAAGACCCTCAGCTAATAATAAAAGGTGCCAAGTATGTCACATTCTCAGCTGAGAAAACTCTTAGCACCTGTGGCCAGCCCCTTCCCTAAGCTGACAGAGCCATCACAGACACACTCTCCCCACCCTCCTAAGCAAATTCTCAGATCATTGTAAGAGAAAGACTGGAAATTAATGAGCTGTCCCACTTGGGGAAAAGTGGTGTTTTTAAGAGGCTGTTCCCTGCTCTAACTTCCCTGGGGATGAAGGGAGGTCTTCCTATAATTCTCCTCCATAGTGCTACCAAATGTGGCAGGACATCAGGAGAGAGTCTAGTGGGATGGCCAGGAAGGGAGGAGCAAGGCCTCCCACACATTCAAGAGAAGCAAAGAAGGTGGCTACTATTGGGTGAAAGATGGTAGATGAATTGGGACCTGGGGCCTTCTAAAGACTGCTGGGGCATGGGCAGAGAGGTGTGGTCACCAGTGGAATGCTGTGCCAGTCGCCCCCTGACGGTCCAAGGACTGCTAATTTCTGGAAGAGCTGGTAGAAATCGAGCCATAGACAATGCACTTGAAAAGTGACTACATCTGACCAAAGACAGGACTGTGAGCTTGCTGGGAGAAGTCACAGAGGGAGAAACTGGCTGTTTTCCCTGGTCCTTCTCCTCTTCCTCCTTGCATCAGCATCACAGCAGAAGGCACAGGGGAGGAGAAGGGGCTGAGAGAGCTCACTCCATCTCCCCACACTAATTCTACTCCAGGATCTGGGAAGAGGAGCCAGGCAGGTGAAAGTCCTTGTCGATAAACGAAGTTGGAGCTGAGACAGAAAGAACCGAAAGGAGAACCTGGATCATCATGGCAGACAGGAGGCAGGACTAGATTGCAGCTCTGGAGAGAGTAGCTTGTGGAAGTTCGCCTTGTGAATTTTAGCTCCAGATCAACTGCAAGAACAAAGCAGTAATCCCGAGAGGACCCACAAACCCTCTGAAGGAAGTGGACTACTTCTGCAGGACATGGGAGATACCCCAAATACTGTGAGTGCCCCAGCTGTGGAAGAGGGAAAGGGAAATCCTCCTCTCCCAAACACACACTCCTACTGAAGGAGCTGAAGGTCTGTTTGCAGGAGAAGATTCTGACTTTACCTGGAGCTGAGCCAATTTAGAGAGCTGAGCAAAATGCAGATAGAGGAAGCAGCAGAATGGCCTGCTAGGAGCTTGCTGTGTCCCCTAGCAGGCCATTCCTGCCTAACAACACAAGAATCCATCAGGGGGTGGGGGTGACCAGAGGAGCAAGGGGTGAAACTCCACAAGGAGAAAGAAATCTCTAGCTGAACTTTGTAACGATTTGAATGAGGCAAGAAGCCTCCTGGCCAGAGCTCAGTGGGAGGGCACAAATCTGGTGTGCAGACTCCACAGACCGGGGAAGAACCAAGCCCTTTTCTCTCGCAGCTGGGAGGGATGTAGCCCAGGGCAAGTTTTCAAGCCCATCACACCCTCTGCCTGGAAACACACTCAGGGCTGCTGGGGAGTGCATGGTGGAAGTGAGACCAACCCTTCAGTTTGTATGGGACCTGGGAGAGGCCTGTAACTGCTGGCTTTCCCTCACTTCCCTAACAACCTGCATGACTCAGCAGAGGCAGCCATAATTCTCCTAGGTACCCAACTCCAGTGACCTGGGAATCTCTCCCTTAACCCACACAGCAGCCACGGCAAGACCCACCCAAGGAGAGTGTGAGCTCAGACATGCCTAGCCCCGCCCCCACCTGATGGTCCTTCACTATCCACCCTGGTAGTGGAAAACAAAGGCCATTTAATCGTGGGAGTTCTACGGCCCCACCTACCACCAGTCCCTCTCCACATTACTAGAGCTGATGCTTTCTGGAAAGTGTCACCTCCTAGCAGGAGGCCAACCAGTACAAAAATAGAGCATAAACCACCAAAGCTAAGGACCCTCATGGAGTTCACTGCACCCTCCATCACCTCCACCAGAACAGGCACTGGTATCCACGGCAGAGAGACCCATAGATGGTTCACATCACAGGACTTTGTGCAGACAACTCTCAGTACCAGCCTGGAGCTGGGTAGATTCGCTGGGTGGCTAGACCCAGAAGAAAGACAAAAATCACTGCAGTTCAGCTCACAGCCACATCCATAGGGAAAGGGGGAGAGTACTACATCAAGGCAACATTCCATGGGACAAAAGAATCTGAACAACAGCCTTCGGCCCTAGACCTTCCCTCTGACAGAGTCTACCCAAATGAGATGGAACCAGAAAACCAACCCTGGTAACATGACAAAACAAGGCTCTTCAACACCTCCAAAAAATCACACTAGTTCACCAGCAATGGATCCAAACCAAGAAGAAATCTCTGATTTACCTGAAAAAGAATTCAGGAGGCTAGTTACTAAACTAACCAGGGAGGAACAAGAGAAAGGCAAAGCCCAATACAAGGAAATCAACAAATGATACAAGAAGTGAGGGAGAAATATTCAAGGAAATAAATAGCTTAAAGAAAAAACAAAAATTCAAGAAACTTTGGACACACTTTTAGAAATGCAAAATGGTCTGGAAAGCCTCAGTAATAGAACCGAACCAGTAGAAGAAAGAAATTCAGAGCTCAAAGACAAGGTCTTCGAATTAACCCAGTCCAACAAAGACAAAGAGAAAAGAATAGGAAAATATGAACAAAGTCTACAAGAAGTCTGGGATTATGTTAAATGACCAAACTTAAGAATAATCAGTGTTGCTAGGAAAGTAGATAATTCTAAAAGCTTGGAAGACATATTCGGGGGGATAATCAAGGAAAACTTCCCCAGCCTTGCTGGAGACCTAGACATCCAAATACAAGAAGCACAAAGAACACCTCAAAATTTATCTCAAAAAGATCTTCGCCTAGGCATATTGTCATCAGGTTATCCAAAGTTAAGACAGAGGAAAGAATCTTAAGAGCTGTGAGGCAAAAGCACCAGGTAACCTCTAAAGGAAAAACTATCAGATTAACAGCAGATTTCTCAGCAGAAACCCTACAAACTAGAACGGATTGGGGCCCTATCTTCAGCCTTCTCAAACAAAACAATTATCAGCCAAGAATTCTGTATCCAGTGGAACTAAGCATCATATATGAAGGAAAGATACAATTGCTTTCAGACAAACAAATGCTGAGAGAATTCACCATTACCAAGCCACCACTGCAAGAACTGCTAAAAGGAGCTCTAAATCTTGAAACAAATCCTGGAAACACATCAAAACAGAACTTCTTTAAAGCATAAATCACACAGGACCTATAAAACAGAAATACATGTTAAAAAGCAAAAACAAACAAACAAACAAACAAAGTACACAGGCAACAAAAAGCATGATGAATGCAACAGTACCTCTCATTTCAATACTACCATTGACTATAAATGGCCTAAATTCTCCACTTAAAAGATACAGAACTGCAGAATAGATAAGAACTCACTAACCATCTAGTACCTTCAGAAGATTCACCTAACACATAAGGACTCATATGAACTTAAAGTAAAGGGGTGGAAAAAGGCAATTCATACAAATGGACACCAAAAGTGAGCAGGAGTAACTATTCTTATATCAGACAAAACAAATTTTAAAGCAACAGAGTTAAAAGAGACAAATAGGGACATTATAGAATGGTAAAAGGCCTTGTCCAACAGGAAAATATCACAATCTTAAACATATACACACCTAACACTGGAGCTCCCAAATTTATAAAACAATTATTAATAGACCTAAGAAATGAGATAGACAGCAATACAATAATAGTGCGGAACTGCAATACTCTACTGACAGGACTAGACAGGTCATCAAGACAGAAAGTCAACAAAGAAACAATGGATTTAAACTATACCTTGGAACAAATGGACTAAACAGATATATACAGAACATTTCATCTAACAACTGCAGAATATACATTCTATTCAACAACACATGGAACTTTCTCCAAGATAGACCATACGATAGGCCATAAAACAAGCTCAATACATTTAAGAAAACTGAAATTATATCAAGCACTCTCTCAGACCACAGTGGAATAAAACTGGAAATCAGCTCCAAAAGGAATTTTCAAAACCATGCAAATACATGTAAATTAAATAACCTGTTCCTGAATGAGCATTGGGTCAAAAACGAAATCAAATGGAAATTAAAATATTCTTCAAACTAAATGACAATAATGACACAACCTATCAAAACCTCTGAGATACAGCAAAGGCGGTGCTAAGAGGAAAGTTCATAGCCCTAAATGCCTATGTCAAAAAGACTGAAAGAGCACAAACTGACATGCTAAGGTCACACCTCAAGGAACTAGAGAAACAAGAACAAACTAAATCCAAACCCAGCAGAAGAAAGGAAATTCAGAGCAGAACTAAAAGTGGAAAACAAAGGCCACTGAAAAAAAAATACAAAAGGTTAATGAAACAAAAATCTGGTTCTTTGAAAAGATAAATAAAATTGATAGACCATTAGCAAGATTAACTAAGAAGAGTGAAAATCCAAATAACCTCACTAAGAAACAAAAACAGGAGATATTACAACTGACAACACTGAAATACAAAAGATCATTCACAGCTACTATGAGCACCTGTACACACATAAACTAGCAAACCTAGAAGAGATGGATAAATTCCTGGAAATACACACCTCCTAGTTTTAATCAGGAAGAATTAGATACCCTTAACAGACCAATAACAAGAGTGAGATTGAAATGATAATTTAAAAATTACCAACAATAAAAAGTCCAGGACCAGACGGATTCACAGCAGAATTCCACCAGACATTTGAAGAATTGGTACCAATCCTTTTGACACTATTTCACAAGATAGAGAAAGAAGGAACCTTAACTAAATTCATTTTATGAAGCCAGCATCACCCTAATAACAAAACCAGGAAAGGACATAACCAAAAAAGAAAACTACAGACCAATACCCTTGATGAACATTGATGCTAAAATCCTTAACAAAATACTAGCTAATCGAATCCAACAACATATCAAAAAGATAACCCACCATGATCAAGAGGGATTCATACCAGGGATCCAGGGATGCAGGGATGGCTTAACACATGCAAGTCAATACATCTGATACACTACACAAACAGAATTAAAAACAAACATCACATGATCATCTCAATGCAGAAAAAGCATTTAACAAAATCCAGCATCTCTTTATGATTAAAACTCTCAGCACAATCAGCATAAAAAGGACATGCCTTAATGTAATAAAAGCCATCTATGACAAACACACAGCCAACATAATACTGAATGGGGAAAAGTTGAAGGGATTCCCTCTGAGAACGGGAACAAGACAAGGATGCCCACTCTAACCACTCGTCTTCGACATAGTGCTGGAAGTCCTAATCTGAGCAATCAGACAAGAGAAAGAAATAAAGGGCATCCAAATCGGCAAAGAGGAAGAAAACGTCACTGTTTGCTGACGATATGATTGTTTACCTTGAAAACCCTAAGGACTCCTCCACAAGGCTCCTAGAACTGATAAAAGAATTCAGCAAAGTTTCTGGATACAAGATTAATGTACAAATCAGAAGTTCTTCTGTATACCAATGGCAAGCAAGCAGAGAATCAAATCAATAACACAACCCTTTTACAATAGTTGCAAATAATAATAATAAAATACTTAGGAATATACCTAATCAAGGAGTTGAGAGACCTCTACAAGGAAAACTACAAAACACTGCTGAAAGAAATCACAGACGACACAAACAAATGGAAATACATCCCATGCTCATGGATGGGTAGAATCAATATTGTGAAAATGACCATATTGAAAAGCAATCTACAAATTCAAAGCAATTCCCATCAAAATACCATCATCATTCTTCACAGAATTAGAAGAAACAATTCTAAAGTTCATATGAAATAAAAAAAAAGCCTGCATAGCTAAAGTAAGACTAAGCAAAGTGAACAAATCTGGAGGCATCACACTACCTGATTTCAAACTATACTAGAAGGCCATAGTCACCGAAACAGTGTAGTACTGGTATAAAAATAGGCACACAGACCAGTGGAACAGAACAGAGAACCCAGAAATAAACTCAAATACTTCCACCCAACTGATCTTCGACAAAGCAAACAAAAGAATAACGTAGGGAAAGGGCACCCTTTTCAACAAATGGTGCTGGGATAATTGGCTAGCCATGTGTCGTGAGAATGAAACCGGATCCTCATCTGTGACCTTATACAAAAATTAACTCAAAATGGATTACAGACTTAAACCTAAGACCTGAAACTATTAAAATTCTAGAAGAGAACATTGGAAAAACCCTTTTAGACATTGGCTTAGGCAAGGATTTCATGACCAAGAACCCAAAAGCAAATGCAATGAAAACACAGATAAATAGCTGGGAGCTAAATAAACTAAAGAGCTTTTTGCATGGCAAAAGGAACAGTCACAGAGTGGGAGAAAATCTTCACAACCTGCATATCTGACAAAGGACTAATATCCAGAACCTACAACAAACTCAAACAAATCAGTAAGAAAAAAACAAACAATCCCATCAAAAAGTGGGCTAAGGACATGAATAGACAATTCGCAAAAGAAGATATACAAATGGCCAACAAACATATGAAAAAATGCTCAACGTCACCAATAATCAGGGCAATGCAAACCGAAACCACAATGTGATACCACCTTACTCTTGCAAGAATGTCCATAATCAAAAAATCAAAAAACTGTACATGTTGGCTTCAATGCAGTAACAGAGAACACTTCCGCACTGCTGGTGGGAATGTAAACTAGCACAGCCACTATGAAAAACAGTGTGGAGATTTCTTAAAGAACTAAAAGTGGAACTACCATTTGATCCAGCAATCCCACTACTGGGTATCCACCCGGAGGAAAAGAAGTCATTATTTGAAAAAGATACTTGCACGTGCATGTTTATAGCAACACGATTCACAATAACAAAATCATGGAATCAACCCAAATGCCCACCAATCAATGAGTGGATAAAGAAACTGTAGTGTGTATGTATAAGCATATATGTTTATATATGTGTGTATGATGGAATACTACACAGCCATAAAAAAGGAATGAATTAACAGCATTTGCAGTGACCTGAATGAGACTAGAGACTATTATTCTAAGCGAGTAATTCAGGAATAGAAAACCAAACATCATATGTTCTCACTGACATGTGGGAGCTAAGCTCTGGGGACACAAAGACAATGGACTTTGGGGACTTGGGGGCAAGAGTGGGAGGGGAGCGAGGGATAAAATACTACAAATATGGTGCAGTGTATACTGCTACTGCTCGGGTGATGGGTGCACCAAAATCTCACAATTCACCACTAAAGAACTTACTCATGTAACCAAATACCACCTGTACCCCAATAACTTATGGAAATAAATAAAAATAAAAGCCAATCTATTAATGTTACAAAGGAAAAAAAAAAAGAACAAAAAGGAGATCAGTTTAGCAACTGAAATGAGCAACTTTTTCACAGCTGGCTGAGATGTTCAGGAAGCGGGGAACAACGGCCTTGAGGGAATTGTGGGTAGCAGTTATACCCCCAGCCAATGGAAGCTTCTCACCAGCCATGGGAGAATGCAGTGCTCACTCCTCAGGATCTTCTGCTTCGGGATTTTGGAGCAGGCGTCTGAGTAAGGGGGTGAGGATTGCTGAACTTTGGAGTCTGGGTTCTGCCTTAACCAGTTAGCTGGGGGACCTGGCACCAATCATTTACCGCTCTGGGTCTCAAATTCCTCAACCTGAATGGCCCCCATTCTCTGACATTCCACATGTTTTGTCTGTGAAGCTAATTTAGCATTACCTTCTCAGGGGATAGTCCACATTTGGCTGCAACTTCCATGATACAAGATTCGGTGATCAGCCCTGCCTGAGGAAAGCCAAACCCACGAAAAGCCGTGTTGGATGGAAGGTTGGTTCTGCATGCCCAACCCCGGCAGCGGAGGTTGGGAAACTTGTAAGCATTGTCCATTTTCAGAAGTCCCATTTCTATCACCTGGAGAAATCCAGAGTTGATGTGATTAAGACCTTCTGAACCTGTTTTACCATCCTACGACCTCATACCAAAACCAGGCTGGGAATGGCAGCCCTCTTTACATCTCATCAAACATGCTAAAATATTCCCATGCCCCCAATTAAACACATTTTTGCTATAAAATAATTTTTAAGTATTTGAATAATGTTTCCTTTGAGAGCATGATTTTTTATTTTTGTATTTTGGAGTTAATGCATTTTTTTTTTTTGAGATGGAGTCTCGCTGTGTTGCCCAGGCTGGAGTGCAGTGGCACGATCTCCACTCACTGCAAGCTCCACCTCCTGGGTTCACACCATTCTCCTGCCTCAGCCTCCCGAGTAGCTGGGATTACAGGCACCCACCACTATGCCCAGCTAATTTTTTGTATTTTAGTAGAGACAGGGTTTCACCATGTTAGCCAGGATGGTCTCAATCTCCTGACCCCGTGATCCACCTGCCTCAGCCTCCCAAAGTGCTGGGATTACAGGCGTGAGCCACCGCGCCCGACCTTAATGCATTTTTTAAGATTTCAAACATACAAAGGCCTTTGATATGTTCACAGGCCCCAAGCACTGGGTTTATATAATGTAATGATTATAATATCCTAGAAGACAGAGAAAACAGAAAAAAATGTTTTGGCATTGGGTCTAATGTGTTGTTTCTTAATGGTGAGCAATCTTTTCCCTGCTCCTGGGGACATTTCACAATGTCTGGAGACATTTTTCATTGTTAACATTTTGGTTGAAACTCTTTTTTGTTTTGAGATGGAGTTTCATTTTTGTTACCCAGGCTGGAGTGCAATGGCGCAATCTGGGCTCACTGCAACCTCTGCCTCCGGGGTTCAAGTGATTCTCCTGCCTCAGCCTCCCAAATAGCTGGGATTACAGGTGTGTGCCACCATACCCAGCTAATTTTGTATTTTTAGTAGAAACAGGATTTCACCATGTGGTCAGGCTGGTCTCGAACTCCTGGCCTCCAGTGATCCACCCACCTCAGCCTCCCAAAGTGCTGGGGTTACAGGCGTGAGCCACTGTGCCCGGCTTGGTTGAAACATTTTTATTTGGGGTTGGGGTGGACACAGTGGCTCACACCTGTAATCTCAGCACTTTGGGAGGCTAAGATGGGAGGATTGTTTGAGCCTAGTAGTTTGAGATCAGCTCTGGCAACATAGTGAGACCCCATCTCTATAAAATAATAATAAAAAAAAATTAGCTGGGCATGGCGGCATGTACCTGCAATCCCAGCTACCTGGGAGGCTGAGGTAGGAGGATTGCTTGAGCCACTGTACTACAGCCTGGGCAACAGAGGGAGTCTCTGTCTCAAAAAGTAAAAAGTAAAAAATAAAAAGACTACAGGGTGGTAATGCCACTGACACCTACTAAGTAGAGGCCAAAGATGGTACAATGAGCAGGATAGTCCCCACCATAAAGAGCTACACACTCCAAAATGTTAGTAGGGCCAAAGCTGGGAAAGCTTGGTCTCATGTGTGAATCTGGGAAAAGAGCTCTAAGTTTGGGAAGCCGGGGGTGAACACACAGATACAACTCAGCCAGCATCTCTGGGCTCACACCAGGAAGTAACACATGGCTATCCCTGCAAGGATGGTCATTATGCCTTTATAATCAAATATTACTTAACTATTGGACATTTTCTAAGTTAAATCATTTTATGTAACACTCTTTCAGGAATGTGAACTTGTTCCTTAAAACACTTACCAATAATGATTCATCCAAGGAGGTGCCTGCATTGCTATAATGCTCCATGTCCAGGGCCAAGATTCTGCCATCATTCATGAATCCAGCCTGGGGAAGAGAACCGACATTGAACGCTGGAACAGCGGCCAAGTCTCTCTAAATTTTGTCATTTGCGAACCCTCCACACATAGGGGAAAA
Source organism: Rhinopithecus roxellana (assembly GCF_007565055.1). Classification (NCBI taxonomy): domain Eukaryota; kingdom Metazoa; phylum Chordata; class Mammalia; order Primates; family Cercopithecidae; genus Rhinopithecus; species Rhinopithecus roxellana. The sequence continues at coordinate 87,496,233 of NC_044562.1, read as the reverse complement.
GCGTCATGACATTGGATTTGGCAGTGATTTCTTGGATAATATATAACTGGCTCTGTGATCTTAGGCAAGCTATGTAACCACTCAGGCGATTTGTGAAATGGAAGTAAATAAGGCAACACATAGAAAATTATAGGCAAGTGCCTGAAACATAGCAAGTACTCTAAATATAATTAATATTACTACCGTAAATAGTATTCATATCACCTTTCCTCACACTACTCTCCATCAGAAAACATTATTTTCTCATTGTTTTAGTCACCATTATGGCAACGGCTTCTGTCACTATAATCCAGTCCTTTCAACAAAGTCCCATGGGGGTGAAGGGTATTTCTGCTTCAGGGTCCTGTTGTCACTTCTTCCCCCAGTATTTACACAAACAAGTTCTTCACTGTCCTTCCAGATCGGCTTCTCCTTCCAACTTGTCGCTTTCTTCTAAAACCCTCCAAGTCATGTTTGTGGTTTTATTCTTCATTGCATTTTGCCAAGATTTTCACTAATCCTGTTTTATTTTACACTATAATGGCTTTTGGACCCATCTCTTCTACATCTTACTATCATATCTCAGACCCCCCAGCTGCTTCATGTCTGAATGCATCAGCTGCCTCCCGCTGGTCTACCAGCTTCCATCCTCTCTCCTCCCCAGACCATCCTCTTAGCCTCCCGAAAGTACCCATGTTTAATTATGGCACTGAGCCAGTCAAGGATTCACTCACTCTCACTCTTTCTTTTAAGATCAAGTTTAAACTTCCCACTCTGGGACCGTAGGCCCCTCTTAGTCAGGCATCACCTAAGCCCATCAGTCCTATTTTTCACTACCCTCCAGGAAGTGCTCTGTGTTCTAATTGCCCCCTCCCCTTACTCCTGCCTCTATCAAACATGCCATGTTTATTACACCTCTGTAGTTTTGCTCTTACTATTCCCACACCTGGCATGCCTTCTTTCTGTCTATTCTGTTTTTTTTTTTTTTTTTTTTTTTTTTTGTGACAGAGTCTCACTCTGTCACCCAGGCTGGAGTGCAGTGGCGCAATCTTGGCTCACTGCAATTTCTGCCTCCCCGGTTCAAGTGATTCTCCTGCCTCAGCCTCCCAAGTCGCTGGGATTACAGGTGCCTGCCACCACGCCTGGCTAATTTTTCATATTTTTAGTAGAGACAGGGTTTCACTGTGTTGCCCATGCTGGTCTCAAACTCCTGAGCTCAGGCAATCCACCCACCTCACCCTCCCAAAGTGCTAGGATTACAGGCCTGAGCCACCGTGCCTGGCCTCCATTCTTGAAGACCTATCTTTTACCTTCTCTAAGAAGGTGCTTATATATACTCCAACTCATATTCCTCTATCTTTTAACCTGAGATTGTTATGTTTTCATAATGACTTCACATATGTCTTATTTTAAAAAATCTCCTTCAGGATAAAGTTTACTGTAACAAATGTTTCTGAGCTAAATCAAATTCAAAATACAGTTTAGAGTGTGATGTGAAATGGAAACATTCATTATCTCCTAAAAAACATGTATGTAGTTATGCAGTTTTGTGATGGAGACAATGCTATGCATATAACAAATCCTGTTGTCTTTCATCCTGGGCACACAGGAAGATGACATTTCCCAGCCTCCCTTACAGTTAGGTGACAGAGGTCTCGCCAATGACATCTGGACACAACTGAGGTCCGGTGCCTAAAACCTAAAGCACCAACCACATGACACTCCATGCTCTCTCTCTCTTCCCTGTCTGCTGCCCTCAGCAAAAGATCTCCTGGAAGACTCAGAGTTTGCAGGGCAGTGATACCCAATAAAACTTTCTGTGATGATGGCAATGTTCTGCATCTGCACTGTCCAATATGGCAGACACTAACCACATGTGGCTACTGAGCACTTGGAATATAGCTAATACAACTATGGAGCTAAATTTCTAATTGTATTTAATTTGGGCAATTTAGATTTAAATAGTCATATGCCCCTAGTGACCACTATATTGGATGATGCAGTCCAAGGGCACAGTGGCACCAATAAATGGAAACAGCTCCAGTCCTCAATGATTTCACAAAGCAGAATCCTCCCCTTTTCCCCCTCAATGATTATACTGAGCTGTTACTTGAGCAAGAAATGACATAATGAAAGCTTAAGAGCTTTTAAGTTGTTTGTTAGAGCAGTTAGCCCACTCTGGCAAGTAAAATTTTTCTTATAAAGCAAAAGAATCACTATTTTCTGCTACAAATTTTTTTCTATGAATTTCTGGAACCCCATTTTACAAAAATATCCTTGATACATTGAAGAATGAGGAACCCATTTATAAATAATCGTTTTTATTACAAATACTGTTATGAGAATTATTCTACTTTTACCTTTCTTATATGTGGGAATAAGTATGGTAATCAGATCTACTTTAATGATGTACACACTCATCTTTCCTAGTTATTTGCTCTGTACAGCCAATACCAGCTAGCACTAAGTGTTTTATTTCTGAAACTGTCATCTTTGAGCTAAGCAGAAAAGCCTCCATTGAACCAGCTAGTAATTAAAAGTCAGTGCAACAAATAGAAAGTTAAATTGATGCTCTGTTTGTTGATTTGCTCATTGTTACTCCCCACTAGAGAGTAGCCAAAGGCTGCCCTGTGCACTGATAGGATGTTATATCTACAACATAAATCATTCCTCCACACCTTCTTGTACTCACTTTGTACTTTCCAAGGTAAGGATGGCGGCCTCCAGTTATTAACATGTCTTCTCCTCGTTCCAGAACACAGCGAACTGCACGGCCATGTCTAAAACAGAAAACAAGCAAGTGAAGTAAACTCTCTTACCTAGTAGGCATTCTCTGGGCTTTATATAACTCCTAGCAAGAGCCTGAGTGAAGCCTACATGCACCACAGAACAACACAACTACTTCCCATGCCTAGCCTCTGCTGATCTAAGGCATACACAGTGGGCTTTCCTCCCGTGAGGTCAGGGAGTAATGGCAGGTATTTGCGACTTGTGGGACGGAGGCTCTTGGGTGCCAGGGGCTCCAGGGCATTGTGTTGGGAGCATTTCCCATTGCGGTAACAACTTTTATTATAGGCAAATTGTCCCAAGGTCTTATTTTAGACTCACCAGAAATGGAAGAATGCAGGTGCTGTCTAACTACCAAGTGCTCCCTGATGGGAGAGATCTGGAATCAAGGTCTTTTTGCTTCCTGAGATGGAGGAACTGACCCATATTACTCAGCAAACAAATTAAGCCTTCTAGGTGTGCCTGCTCCAGAGACAATTTTCCATGAGAATTTTTTGAGATCCTCAAAGGAAAATGGCTATATAAATGAATGTAAGCATAACAAAAGCAAAGTCTCTATTTAAATCAAGAAAATATACATATACACACATATACATATATACATATATATACATAAACATATATGTACATATATGTATATATGTGACCCCATTTTATAAAAATATCTTTGATATATTGAGGAATGTCCATATATACAAACATATACATATATGTTTATGTGTATGTATATAAACATATATGTGTATATGTACACATAGGTACATGGTTCAAAAAGTCATATATATGACCTCTACATATATAGCTCAGTCCAGCAGGTGCTGAGGACAAGTAACTCCCGACCATTCAGGACCTGTTTCTGCCCACTTTCTAGGTATTATAATATTTTTTCTGTGGCTTTTACTATTTTCAGTAATTGATTCTTATTTTGGTTTCTATAGGACAGTATAAGACAAGTAAGTGTAATAAGCTGGCAGCTTGATTGTGTGTTTGTATAGTATATGTGATATTAAATAATCTTGGCCCAGGTTTTTCCTCATTGATTCTGACAGTGAGAACGTTCAGCGTGACTTCATTTTATTTTTAGCAGATTTTCTCCACTTACTTGTTTGCGGCAAATGCAGTGATGGCTGCAATGACTCCGGTTTTGAACGCCTTCCCTCCAAATGCTCCACCAACACGCCTTACATGGCACATGACCTTGTTAGCCGGGAGCTTCAAGGTCGAGGCAACAATGTCCTGTGAACATTAATAGTTCTGATTAATCTGATCCATCTTCAGCAAGGACTTAACTGTGACTATTATTGTCACATCTATGATCTTAACAAACAAAACTGTCCCCTGAAATGGGAGTGTGACAGCCACTAGATGTTTTGATTCTTTAATGTTGCACATGATACCCACACGGTGTGGTTATGCTAAATAATGGGATAATGTTCAACAACCCTGGCACACAGCCCCACCTGATCTCAGCAATACTTGGCTATAATGACATTGCCAAAACTAATTGGTAGTGTTTTCATTGCCAGTGACATATTTTTGTGCTCATACTTTTTTGTATTTTCCCTATGAACCACACCTAAAGTATTCTATTCACACGAATCCCTAGGCATACGTTTCCTGAAGCTGTGGGATTTTGCAGTCTTCTAAGCCTCACTCAGCATGGGTCTTTTCCCTGCATTCTACTGTCTCTGCTGGAATATAAGCACTTCTCAGCCAGGTGTGGTGGCTCATGCCTGTAATCCCAGCACTTTGGGAGTCCAAGGCAGGCGGATCACCTGAAGTCAGGAGTTCAAGCCCAGCCTGGCCAACATGATGAAATCCCATCTCTTCTAAAAATACAAAAAGTAGCCAGGCATGGTGGTGTGTGCCTATAATCCCAGCTACTCAGGAGGCTGAGGCAGGAGAATTGCTTGAACCTGAAAGGCAGAGGTTGCAGTGAGCTAAGATTGCACCCTGCACTCCAGCCTGGGTGACCAAGCGAGACTCTTGTCTCAAAAAAAAAAAAAAAAAAAAAAAAGCACTTCTCACTTCTTGCTTGGATTGCTGCTAAAGTTGACTAGTTGGTCTTTCCTGGATGCAGATCTCACTCTTTTCTGCCATCCTAATAATTAGGGGTCATTTAGTCTTAATAATTGATTCTTACAGATGTGAAGCCTGAGACGGATGAGGTTACGGACCCAACATCCCACAGGGAGTGAAGAGTAAAGCAGGCCTAGAGTGGAGTTCCTCTGACTCTCCTTAGGATCCTGCCTTTTACGAGGCCTCATTCTCCACAGTCTTACATTCCTACTCTTCTGCTAAGAGCACTGGCTCCTTATGACCAGAATCAAGACCCCTCTGCCTCATTTCCCTTACTCTCAACCTGATGCTTAAACCTAGCCTCCCTTAAGGCACCCCTCCATTCCAGCTGGGGTGGTCATTGTGCTATTCCTCCTTCCTTCCATGCATATGCTGCCTGGAGTACAGGCAACAGGCAACAAATGCTTGCAGAAGAGTTGAGAAAATAAATGAATGGATGTCATTTGATCTTGCTGTGGAATTGCCTGGAAGTGACCTCTCTTGTCCTACCATCTAGACAAACCTCACTCTCACTCTGAATCCAAACTTAAGACTTCTTTGTGGGACTTCCTGGATGATTCTAGCCCTCAGCAAACTCTCCTTTTTCCTAATTTCTCCACCCATGTAAATTTTGCCTTAGCTGATTTAGCACCTGGTTGCATCCTTTTCAATATTGTTTCCTAACTGTTTCATGTGAGTTAGGCACCATAGACTTTGGAGAGCAGGTCTTGCTCTTCCTTCTCCTGTGTTCTTAACAGTGGTTCCAAGAGCTAAGCAAGAGATCTGCTGATTCCATAACTGGTTTTAAAGCTATAATTCACGAACAAAAGGTTCCCACTTTAATAACACTCTTTTAAAAGCATTGATGGCTCAAGCCTGTAATCCCAGCACTTTGGGAGGCCGAGACGGGCGGATCACGAGGTCAGGAGATCAAGACCATCCTGGCTAACCCGGTGAAACCCCGTCTCTACTAAAAAATACAAAAAACTAGCCGGGCAAGGTGGCGGGCGCCTGTAGTCCCAGCTACTCGGGAGGCTGAGGCAGGAGAATGGCGTAAACCCGGGAGGCGGAGCTTGCAGTGAGCTGAGATCCGGCCACTGCACTCAGCCCGGGAAACAGAGCGAGACTCCGTCTCAAAAAAAAAAAAAAAAAAAAAAAAAAAAAAAAAGCATTGAACTCATATGACTATTAATACCCAAATCAATATGGCTATTAGTACTCAATATTTCTTCAGTCCCTGAAGAAATAACATTTTTTGTTTTGTTTTGTTTGTTTTGTGTTAGAGACAGGGTCTCACTGTCTCCCGGGCTGGAGTGCAGTGGGTGATCATAGCTCACTGAAGCCTTGAGCTCCTGGGTTCAAGCGATCTCCCCACCTCAACCTCCCAAATATACTTTCATCTCTAATTGCTCTTGATATATTTCACTGGCCGGAAATCATTTAGCCATGTCCTCTCCACAATGGTCCCATGTTACCTGTATATATTTGGGAAACTGTGTAGACACGTAGACATCCATTTCTTGATCCTCTCCCCTGGGAACAACAAGCATGCTTTGGGTTTCCATATAAAAATGTTCTTGACCTCCCATATGTATTTCACCTGTTACAGGAAAATACATGAAAGTCAAGAAAGCAGTCAGAAGAAACAGGTAGTGTCCCCCAGGTGTCATCCCATTATGCAGAAATTCTACTGACAGTGTTTCTGCTGGGGGAGCAGGCTGCACAGTGAAGTGTAACAAACAATGTTTAGCTTTCAGTCTACTTGCAGATTTGAAGTAAAGTTCTGTAGGAGAATCTTTTGTGTCTGCCAATATCTAGGTCACAGAGTCCTAGAGAAAGGTGTATGACTTTCTAGAACCAAAAGCAGAGGGGTCTTGATTCAGTAGGTCATAAGGAGCCAGCGCTATTAGCAGAGGAGTAGGAATGTGCGAATGTGGAGGCTTCTAGCTCTAGGACAAGTGGGAGTAGATATACTGCTCTCTGTACCTCCTGTTAAGTACAGATAACAACCCTGAGCATTATTTATAAAACAAAGATAAGAAGACTCTGAAAGGTGGAGAGAAGGCAGACCAGCTAGGGACTTCAGGACCCAAGGAAAGACACAGCAGTGAGTTCAGTGAGTTTTGTTGTTGTTTGCCTCAGATATCCCAGACTTAGTTCCGCAGAAGCCAGCAATCTAAAAATACCAACAGGCAAAGACACACACACACACACACACACACACACACACACACACACACACAGTCTTCAAGAAAAGCCCACTCTCCCTAACCAAAGGACCAGAAAAGGGGAAGACTAGAATGCAAAAAACTTAGACAATAAGCACTCTACTCCAGGCAAACATCATAGAAGAAAACTGCAGCCCTACCCCTACTGTAAAGGTTGAATAGGATATCTATAGTTCCACCCTTGTCAGGCTGCAATGAGGTGTCCCAGCCTCTCTGTTGGGGTGCTGTCAGTGGACGCCACATGGAGAATCCGGACTTACAACCCCTACCTAGCAGTAACAAGGCATCACCCCCTTCTTCCCCATCAGCAAAAGGTTAAAGTAGTCCAGTGAAACAGAATATTATAATAAAATAGAAGATTCAAATAAGATCTAAAGTTTCATTACATAATATCTAAAATGTCTAGGATACAATCAAATATCATTCATACCAGGAACCAAGAAAATCCCAACTTCAATGAGAAAAGACAATCAACAGATGCCAACACTGAGATGACACAAATGTTGGAATTATCTGACAAGGACTTTAAAGCAGCTGTAATAAAAATGCTTTAATAAACAATTACACAAACACTTGAAACAAATGAAAAAATAGAAACCTCAGCAAATAAATAGTATAAAAAGAAAAAACAAATATAAATTTTAGAATTAAGAAATACAGCAAAAATTTCAAAAGTTCAAGGGAGGGCTCAGCAACAGAATAGGGAGAACAGAGGAAATGATTAATGTATAAGAATACAGAACAATCGAAATTGGCCAATCTGAAAAGCAGAAAAAAATAGACTGGAAAAAAATGAACAACACCTCAGGAACCCATTGGCTATATAACAAAAGAGCTAACATTTGTGCCATTGAAGTCCCAAGTATTTGAAAAATAATGGCTAAAAATTTCCCTAAATTCACAAAAGACACAAATCTACAGATTCAAGAAGCTGAGTGATCCCAAATAGAATAAATTCAAAGAAATACACTCCAAGACACATCATAGTCAAACTTCAGAAAACTAAGGACAAAAGCACCATCTTGAAAACTATGAGAAAGAAACACTACTTCACCTATAGGAGAAAAGTACTTTCGTGGTGAAACCCTGTCTCTACTAAAACTACAAAAATTAGCCAGGCATGGTGGTGGGTGCCTGTAATCTCAGCTACTCAGGAGGCTGAGACAGGAGAGTAGTTTGAACCCGGGAGGCAAAGTTTGCAGTGAGCTGATATCGTGCCACTGCACTACAGCCTGGGCGACAGAGTGAGACTCCATCTCAAAAAAAAAAAAAAAAAAAAAAAAAGGAAGAGGAAAAGCACTTTTAAAGATAGCAGATTTCTCTTCAGGAACCATGGAGGCCAGAAGAAGTGATAAAAATTTTTCTAGTGTGAAAATACCTGTCAACTCAGAGTTCTATATCCAGCAAAAATATCTTTCAACAATGAAAGGGAAATCAAGACATTTTCAGATGAAGGAAAACTAAGAATTTGTTTTAAACGGATTTACCCTGTAATAATGGCTGAGGGAAGTTTTTAAAACAGACAGAAAGGGATTTTTTTTTTTTAAATGAAGAAATGTTAAAATATCAGGAAGGAAGAAAGAACAACAGAAAGAATAAAAATACCAGTAAATACAATAGACTTCCTTTCTCCTCTTGGGTTTCCTAAATTGTGTTTGAAGCAAAATTATAACATTATTTCATGTGATTATAAATGTATGTAGAATAAATAAATAGAATTATTATATTATAAAAAGGAGAGGGATGTAAAGGGAGGTAAAACTTCTACACTTCAACTTGTAAAATGTTGAAACCAGACTGTGATATTTCATATATGTAAATATTTTATATGCATATAAATTTTATTATATATATGCATGTGTATATGTGTGTGTAAACTATCTAGAGCTACCACTAAAAAAAATTGTACAAGGAGAGATACTAAAAATACTATAGATTAATCAAAATGAAATTCTAAGCAAATATTCAGGCAACCCACGGGAAGTTGGGGAAAAGAATAAAAAGCAGAGGGAACAAACAGAATACAATTATTACTGGCCATCATGTTAATGGAAGGCAGAACTTTTAAAAATTAAAAATTTACTCAGTAATAGTGATTTGCAAATTGTTTGAGGATTCCCAATGAAATGTTTTCAATTGTAATCTGGACTTCCTATCTTATCAAAAATCTGAGTTTAAAAAAGAGCGCAGAAAAATGAATAAATTCTGCTTCACTTATAAAATATAAACATTAAAATTTCACAAGTTTGGATCTTCACTTCAATTTAAGCTTTTATCAAATTGTCTAAAGACCCATGTCATTGTCACTAGGCTCAAATTCAAGTTTGCAGTATTATTGATTCTGCCTATCCACTCAGAATTTATTTTGTTAGGTATTCACTTTATTTAAAATACACAGAGCTAAAACAATTAGAGCTGTACCTGTTTAAATCTGTAAAGCAGGCAAAGTTTTAGAAACCTGTTATATTGTCCTGCCTACCACAACAGCCCCCATCATGGTGTCCCCTCTTCACCTTAGGGTATTGCTCTCAACTCTCTAGGTTGGAAACCAATTTGATCAACTAATCCCTGAGATAAAATGTTATCCCAGTATGGGTTTAGGAGTGATTCCTCCAGGCATATTTACATTTTAATAAGAGGCCCTTAAAGTCCCAAATTTACTAAGATGTGAATGTATCTATTTGTACCATGCCCAGCAGAGCAGGTTGTGGGGAAAATTGTCTCAGGTTCAGGGCTCCCTGAGTCTCTTGCAAATCCTTCTATACAGATTGTCCTCTGTGCTCTTCAGTATAAAGCACATCCCAGTTAACAGAATTTTAATGAGATAAATAAGAAGCAGGATAATGTAGAGGAAAGAATACTAACTTTGGAATTGGGAAAACTCTTAGATTTGATCCTGGTCAATCAGATAGCCTCTCTAGCCTCAGCTGGCTCATTTGAAAATGGTAATCTTTAGCATCCTCCAGTGCTATGACACTGGGATTAGATAGAGCTGAAATGTATCTTTGCAGCAGGTAAGTGCAAACAATAATAGTACTCCCTCCAAGAACACATTCTAAGACCTGATGTAATGCTCCATGTATTTTAGCTTTTAAATATTTTTTTTTTCCGTGAAACACCTATTTTCTTTCTTTTTTTCCTTCAACTTTTAAGTTCTGGGGTACATGTGCAGGATGTGCAGGTTTGCTTCATAGGTAAATGTGTGCCATGATGGTTTACTGCACAGATGAACGCATCACTTAGGTATTAAACCTAGCAGCCACTAACTATTCTTCCTGATGCTCTCCCTTCCCTTACCCCCACTCCTACAGACCCTAGTGTGGGACACTTATTTTCTTAGAAGACAGATAAAGTGTTGCTATGATAATTAATTCTAATTACTTCTCATTGAAATAAGTAATCACAAACTCATAATCCAAATGACGATAGCAGACAAAGGAAAAACTAGACTCAAATAGTGAGTCAAAAGGATGAAAACTGGTTTTCTTTTGCCTTCCCTCGTCTTTCCCTTCCCTTGTTTTTCCTTTTCTTTCTCCTTCCCTCCTTCCCTCCTTCTCTCTCTCTCTCTTTCTATCTTTTCTTTTTTCTTTGACAGTCTCACACTGTCGCTCAGGCTGGAGTGTAGTGGCGTGATCTCATCTCACTGCAATCTCTGCCTCCAGGGTTCAAGCCATTCTGGTGCCTCAGCCTTCTGAGTAGCTGGGATTACAGGTGTTTGCCACCACACCTGGTTCATTTTTGTATTTCTATTGGAGACAGAGTTTTGCCATATTGCCAGGCTGATCTCAAACTCCTGACCTCAAGCAATCTGCCTGCTTCAGTCTCACAAAGTTCTGGAATTACAGGCATGAGCCACCGCTCTCGGCTTCCTTTTCCTTTAAATAGAAGGAGTCTTGCTACATTGACTGGGCTGGTCTCAAACTCCTGGCCTCAAGCAGTCTGCTTGCTTCAGCCTCACAAAGTGTTGGGATTACAGGCGTGAGCCACCACACCCAGCTTCCTTTTTCTTTTTCTTTCTTTTAGACCTCAAATGTTCTGCCTTGGCCTCCCAAAGTTCTGGAATTATAGGTGTGAGCCACTGCACCTGGCATTTATACTGAAAAGTAGTATAAACGTCCTTTTTAATATTCCCATATTGTTTTTATACTTATCAATGGGGTATGCAACAATAACAAAAATTAAAGTAAGAGGCAGACTAAATCAATCGCCTAATTGAATTAGATAATTAAAGAAGATGTCAAGGAAAAATACAACAATAGAATTCTTGCACAAATACTCATTATGTCAAAAAACAAACATGAGACAAGGAACCCCCCTAAATATTGATATTTCTGACATGCTCATGCCAGGAACCCTCCATGATAGAAATGTACCCTCCTTTTCTCTTCATTCCCATAAATCAAACTTACCTTTCCAGTGTTTTCCACATTTTACTAGCCCTAAGAATTACCTGGAAAACTTGTTAAGACTGATTCCTGGGCTGTTTTGGATCCTCTACAATTCTAAAAAAGGGCACAGGAATCTCTAGGTCTCATAAATATCCTCAGTGATTTCTATAAGGAGAAAATCTTGGAAACACTGGGTTTGATAAATGAACACCTGCCAACGTATCTCACTAATAGACAACCTCTTCAGGAGAACAAAATCATCTGAATCTAATAATCATTGCTCACAATTATTGATTTGTTACTATATGCCAAGAACACGTGATTATCTCTTACAATCTTTATAATTCATGTTTGAACTTGTTTTTACTTTATCCACATAATATTAAAACAGGAAGACTGAACCCTGAGAAGTGCCCTGCCAGGTCACACAGCTAATAAGACACAATGCCAAGGAAAACTGGTAGGTGACAGTTCCAGGTATCTTTCCTACAGCTTCCAGGTGACATTTCCAGTGAGCTCTGAACACGCTTCAAGTTTAACACACCCATAGAGTTGAGACATGATGGGCTTGGAGCTCAAGAAGCTGGGCTGACTGGTGACATATTACACAGCTCTGGCTGTGCACTCAGGATGGGATGTGTCTTAGGACTCTTCCTATTCTTGTGATCAAGGTTGGAGAGAAAAATTAAGAAGATGGGAGTTGTGTTTGTTTGTTTGAGATGGAGTCTCCTTCTGTCACTCAGGCCAGAGTACAGTGGTGCAATCTCGGCTCACTGCAACCTCCGCGTCCGGGGTTCAAGCAATTCTTGGGCCTCAGTTTCCTGAGTAGCTGTGATTACAGGCACCCACCACCACACCCAGAATTTTTGTATTTTTAGTAGAGAGGGGTTTTCGCCATTTTGGCCAGGCTGGTCTCGAATTCCTGGCCTCAAGTGATCCACTCACTTTGGCCTTCCAAAGTGCTGGGATTATAGGCGTGAGTCACTGTGACCAGCCCAGAAGATGGGAGTTTTTAACATGCACTAGAGGCCAATGTCCTGGAAATTCACTTAAAGACAGACAATGCAAGGTGATTTCTCTGCTCTGAGATGTGACACAGACTGCCCATAACCATCCAGTAGCATGTCTGCGTAAATCAGAGATCTTGTGAGGCAGGCATTAGGACAGCTTTCACAGCAGCAATGACAGCAGAATGTAGTGGGGAAAGCACGGGTTATTTAAGACTTATGATGAACTTCTTTTTTCTGCTATAAAGGACATTATTGAGACAACTGGTGAAATTTCAATAAGGTGTGTAGATTAATAGTATATGTGTTAATATTCTGATTTTGATAACTATGTTTATGTTAGACAACATCCTGTTTTTAGGAAACAAACACTGACTATTTAGGGGTAAACAGACATACATCATGTTTACAATTTACTCTCAAATGGCTCAGAAGTGTGAGAAGTGTGTGTGTGTGTGTGTGTCTGTGTGTGTGTGTGTGTGTGTATCACTGGGGAATCTGAGTGAGAAATATTTGGGAGTTTCTTTAATGTTTCTGCAACTTTTATGTAAATTTAAAAATATTTCAAAGCCAAAAGTTAAGGAATTGTACTGGAAAGTTATAATTAACTATTTTCTAAGAGGCAAATTTAATTTTAATTACATACATACATGCAGGAAAGAAGTCTGGAAGAAAGAAAGGAGAAAGGGAAGGGGAGAGGAAGGGAAGAAAAAGCAGAGAAGGAAGAAAGGAAGAGAGAGAGAATCAATGAGAGAAAGGATGAAGAACAAACGTGGGTTTTGGATATCTTAATAAAGCCTATCAATTCAATGGCCGACTCTGTCATTTAGTAGCTGTGGTGTGACCTTGGTCACACTCCATAATTACTCTGAGCCTCCATTTTCCAGCCTATAAGATTGAGATAATAATACTGTCTTGCAGGGTGGTTGTGAACAGGAAAGGAAATGACATCTCTAACAACCGGAGCCTTGATGAGGGAAGGGGGATTGGGCACAGGGGCAGGGTCTTGCCTCCTGTTTTGCCTCCCCATTGGCTCCTCGCCTACCACAGAGACAGAGGGAAACGCATTTGTGAATGAGATGCCTGTTCCACCTGATCATGAGGAGCAAAACCCTCCTAGGCTACCAGATGATTTCCAGAAGGCAAAGGAAGCATTAAACTGACATGCTTAGAAGGCTTCCAGGGTCGCTTACCCTTATATTACTTTTTTACCTTCAAGAATTTGATCAACCACTTTAAATGCTTCATCAACATTTCCATATTCCAGTTTCCTTTCTGGCTCGAAGAACGAGTTGTGTTGTATAGCTTCCTAGAAAGAAAACAGAAGAGTGAGGCAGCTTGGGCAAGACCTAGGGTGGCAGGCACACCCCACTGCACATCCTCTGAGCAGAAGCTGTTTCTCCCTTCACCTTGTCGTCCCGTGCACTTTCACCATGACCCTGGTGAGCCAAGCTAAGAATCCAACCGCAGAGAGACTCCCCATGAAGAAATGTAAATGTGCCCACGGAGTCTGAAGAAATAATATGCACAGAAAAAAACTGGCATCTAAGTGATCCCAGAATGAAACTAGTATTTTCCAGGCAGATTATTGTCTTCACATCAAAAGCCATATCATGTAGCCAAGGCTATATAGCATAGGGCTTCCGAGCCTAGGCTCTGGACCCAGACAGCATTGCACACATTTTTTCCATTTACCAGCTTTGACTGTGGGCCTGTCACTTCACCTCTCTTATCATCGTCTGTAAAACGGAAGTAACAGGTGTGCATATAGCTCCAATAGGATCGTGGTTGGTGAAGATAAAATGAAATAAGACATGTGAAGAGCTTATATGGCATATAGGAAGCACTCAACAATTGGTAGTTGAAGAGACTCTAGTGATTGGGATCATCGTGGCTCTGCCTGCCAGCCCCACATTCCTTCTTTGTGGGGATGAGCATTTCATTTGCATGGGGCAGTAGAGCACCTGGGACCTCTAGCTCTGAAGTAAGATTTCAGACACGCCCTGTCTGGGTGCTGGGTGTACAAATCCATTTATACACTGGCTCCTATTGGCTCTCCCTGGGTGCCCAGTAAAGGGGTACAGCGGTACACATAACGAGAGATGTATTTACAGTAACACAGGTTGGTTTTTAGCTATCTCTGAGAATTTATCTTGCAGTAATCCATGTGTCCACTGGCAAATGTGGTGTGGCAGCTCCTGCTGGCATTATCCACTGTGGGTTATTATCCATCCATGAAATTCCACTCTGTTGGTAATTGGGGATTCTCTTATCTCTGTTTCCTTCTGGCCACCAGTAAGTGTCTAGACAACACCCCTTAGAGGGATATGCTATTGTGATTCGGCCATTTCCCCCATTCAAACACTAGGTTGGTTTGTTTATAGCACCGGTGGGGCCCAGCTTCTTTGAGAGAGTATTTGTTGATTACTTTTGTTACTGACTAGCTATGTAACCTTGGGTAATCCTGTCTTTCAGTTTCCCCATCAGAATGGGGATGAAAATTGTTTTTACCTCATAGGATTTTTGTGGGCATTTAGTAAGTTAATGTGTGAAACTGACCTAGAACCATGTCAACCACGTAGTGAGCTCTGTATAGGTCCTAGCTATGATCATGTTGTTGTTGATGATTATTATTCATGACAGATTCCAGTAGGGAACACATTTTTTTCCATTATGGTCATCATCCTTACCCCTTGATTCAAGGGTTTTGATCATTTCCCCATTCAATCTACTAAAAACTCGAAAAGCATGAGCCAGATTAAACCTTTGTGATAGTG
The DNA here is from genome assembly GCF_007565055.1 of Rhinopithecus roxellana. Lineage (NCBI taxonomy): Eukaryota > Metazoa > Chordata > Mammalia > Primates > Cercopithecidae > Rhinopithecus > Rhinopithecus roxellana. The sequence continues at coordinate 87,481,009 of NC_044562.1, read as the reverse complement.
ACAGAGATAAGTTTGGTTTTGTTCTTTTTTGATTGATAACACACTTCCTGTTGGAATCAGTTCATGTGCTTTTCTTATTAATCCAAGATTAAAGAGATTCCAGGTTGAAAAAAAGCTAGGTTTTTTTATAAATCCTATTTTTAAAAGCTTAATCTTTTTCAACTTTACTGGCTGGTTGCTCTTTGAGTAACTTTGAGCCAATTTTCTGAATTTTTCTTAGTCAGGAAAGTGATAAAAGAACTGTAATGAATAGGGAGAGGGCATATTTCCCTCCTCTCAACTTTGATTACATTCACTCTGATCCAGTTGATGAAACTTTGAGAGCTTAATCTCTGAACACAATGTAAGGCAACTCTTTCCCACAAAGCCAAAGCTTGAATCTGATGTTGGGATTCTCTGGCAGACAATCACGAGTCTACTGGTTGAAGTGATGAGGGCAGGGGGAGTGGCATCTATTATATTTGCTTATATGGGCTTTTATTGGACTGGAAGGTAGGGGGAGTGAAGAGTAGATATTTAGCCCCTGATATTGGGCAAAGATTTATACACAAAACATTGATGAAGTATTATGTAAATAATTTCTAATAAGTAATTCTAACTCTCCAGCAAAACTTCGGGGGGTGGAATATAGGAAGCAAGAGCAGCAGGCAACACGTAAATGAAAAGGGCCTGAGAAGGGAACAGAATGTTTGAATTTGAAACTGGCCAGGAAAATTTGGGAGGCCTAATCACACTTTGACTCCAATTAAACTTCTACATTTTTGTCTTTTTGACATGATTTTATTTTTATTTGAAAATGTAAGAAAAATTCCCAGAGACAAACTCCATGTTCCTAAGCATCAAGCAGCATGGCAGGAAACACCCCCAACACCCAGTTCTCCTGGAGACACTCATCGTGCCCAGGTCGCTTCCTCAATTCTGCCTTAGGCCATGCTGGTCACCCAGAGAACAACGTGTTCATTATGCTGTGAAGCTAATATTGTGTCCCAGAGCACATGCAGCCTGTATGGACTGAGTCTCATCTATTTACACTGCCTCCCCAGTGTTCACTCTTTCATCATTCAGGAAGTTATAAGAACCAATGGAATGCACGCAGAACACCCTATCATTTCATGGAGATGAGTCTTACAGCCTTTATAAATTTTCAACTCCTCTCTAAACATCAGAAGAGAAAATGCAATTCTCCAGTTTGTTTAAGTTGCCAAAATACCTGTAGGCATTATACGATTTATCTCTTGAAAAATCTAAAAATCGTGTCTCTGACACTCACTTCATGGAACATCCTGTTGGTCCTCACTGTGTGCCTGGGTGAAGGTGGGTACAAAGTCACAGAGTGGATCCACTTTCCTGGACATCACTGGTTCCCATCCAGCATCCTCTCCCCTTCCCCTTTCCCAACAGGGCTCAGATTTGTTTCAGTTTCCTACACTCCCCTATGTAGCCCACTTACCTCAGAGAAATCTGGCCCCAACTCCGACCCCTAGAAGTAACCAACAGCTCCTCCATTCCCCTGCCAGTCATTAATTCAGAGATGGATATGTCACCTAAATGGCTTAATGAGGCTGGATCTCAGGATTTGTGCTTGGAATGCTGGGGCAATAGGGTTCCTCTTACTCCTTGAACATGAAGGAGGAAGTCCAGGTTGTCCTGGCGGCCATCTGTGTGACCACAGGAATCGAACCTCTATCATGGGCAGCAGAGAGGAGCAGCAGAAAGAAGCCGTGTCCTTGGGGAAGTTGTTAACACTGAGACTGTTTAGAGGTTAACAAAGTCCCTGTATTTTGGAGGCCACTTTGAGCCACATTTTCCTGTTACAGTAGCCAAAAGGATTTTAACCGATACTTGTTCTGGCTCCCAACTGACACCACCATGGAACTCATTACCTCGATTGTTAGGATCAGTGGCTCCAAATCTTGATAGACAATCTTCACTTGCTTAGCAGCTCGCTTTGCCTGAACCTCAGAATCAGCAAGCACGGCACAGACAAGCTGACCCACACAGAACACCTACAACACAGAAAGACCTTTGTTGTCAAGGAGGGCAGGCATCAGGTCCTCTCTTTTATTTATTTTCTTCCTCTCTCCTAGTACTAGATCACATGAGGGTTAGGGCTAGATGTGACCCCTCCACATCTGTCCATGACTATAACCGCAGCTGGCCTCCTGACCCCAGGCACTGGGGGAAGTTTAGATCCTTGTGCTGTATCAGAGGAGCAGGAGTCATGCTGTCTTGAGGACAGGAGGCTCAGGCTCCAGGCCAAGCCTATGAGGCTGTGTGAAGGCCAGCCTGTCCCATGGCTTGACGTGTGGCTGTCACATGACAATCAGAGCTGTTCTGAGAGACGCAACCTCTGCCTTCATGGACAGGGAGACCAGGAAGTCACAGCTCATCTCAACCAGAGAGAAAAAGGAGGTGACCTGGGAAGGGGAGTCCCCTGAGATAACAGAAGCCTGCTGGTGAGCACATCTCTCCTCACAAACTGTCTTTTCATGAAAAGGCATCCTAGCCAAGATGCAACCAAGCAGACAGCATCCCCTTCCTGGGGATTATTCACCTGCAGGTGGGGTAGCTGGACTCAGGAGTTCACACAGGGACCAGAGCAGAAATTTAGATGGGGAAAAGAAACCTTAAGCCTTGAGAAAGGTAAAATCAGTCTGGACTGGAAGAAGTCACCGTGACTACTGAGTTCTCTCTCCTACCTTATGCTGTGATTCACAATTTCAATGTAATCACTCATTTTAAAAATCGACTTTAAACTACTCTGTCTTTTCCACAATGAACATAAAGTAGTTTTGTCATCAGAAAAAAAAGGTATTAAAAACATTAAATCTAGCAAGAACACACAAAAAAAGTGTGTTCGTTGGAGGGGGGCAGTGAAGGAGAGAAAAATGAAACAAGAATGGCAACATGTTGATAACTCTTGAAGCTGGGTGATGGATCTATGGGGTTCATTGTACAGTACTTTCCCATTTTTGTGTATGCTTACAATTTCTACAATGAAAACATTTTTAAAAGCCATTAAGTGTCATAAATGAATGTTTTAAAAAGCATTAAACCAACAAAAGCAATCATTCACAATGGCACTCCAAAGTCTCCTGATTTGGCTTCTGTGACCTGGCACATAGATGTGGCCCCTGAGATGCTTATAATCTTCATAAGCACATCTCAGAGAGCAGACACTATCATGCAGCCAAGATCAGTTTCACTTGTTTAGTAAACATTTATGCAAAGGGCTTAAATTCTCACCGTCTCTGCCAGTGCTACACAGCCCTGCTTTGGGGGAATTTCAGCCTTGAGTTCAAACTCTCAGTCATCAAGCTTTCATTTCTACAGACAGTATCTTTCAGGAAGTATCTTCCAGGGAGAGCCAGAGGAAGGGACTGTTTCAAATTATGAAGCCCTTTTGGGTAAACACTGAACTGAGCAGTCTGAGTTATGCCGAAAACCTGCTGACTGCTGTCCTTGCTGTAGCCAAAGTTTTAATCATTCGTAATTTTCACAAGGCAACAATGTTATCACTATACCTCCACTCATTCACCCTGCAATGTGTGAAGCAGTGTGTGGGATACACAGATGAATCAGACATGGGTCCTCACTCAAGGAATTTATACTAGATAGAGGAAATATAAAAGACATCAAAATAAACAAGCTTAACACAAGGTAGAAAGTACATTAAAGGTCACTTCATTTTCTTCTCTAGACTTTAAGCTCCATGAGAGTAGAGATCATACATATGTGGTTCAACTATGATGACCAGACATCATAGATGCTCACTTTTAAAAAGCCCATTTAGGCCCGGTGTGGTGGCTCATGCCTGTAATCCCAGCACTTTGGGAGGCCGAGGCGGGCAGATCACCTGAGGTAAGGAGTTCGAGACCAGCCTGGCCAACATGGCAAAAATCCTCTCTCCTAAAAATACAAAAATTAGCCGGGCATGGTGGTGCGTGCCTGTAATCCCAGCTACTCAGGAAGCTGAGGCAGGAGAATTGCTTGAACCCAGGAGGTGGATGTTGCAGTGAACCGAGATCATGCCACTGCACTCCAGCCTGGGTGACAAAGAGAAACTCCATTTAAAATAAAATAAAATAAAATAAAATAAAAAATAAAAAACCCATTTAACACACGGAAATATGAATGAATCAGAATAAGTTGAGAGAGAGACAGAGAGAGAGAGATTGAGAGAGAGAGAGAGAAAACAAACACTACTTCTGGATTGAAGAATGAGAAAAAAGGCTTCATGGTGTAGATACCACTTGAGCTTGTAGTTGAACTTTGACCACACTGAGACTGGGACAATAATAAGGAGTTCTCAGGAAAGGGATTTCCATATAAAAGTTATCATTAATCCATCTTCATTTATCCATTTATACCATTAGCAGCAGGCCATCTCACTATTAGAAAATGTAAAATACCAAATAATCTTTGACATAACTAGTTAATGTCTTCACTTACATGGAAAATGAACATATTTGAATTCATTCAATATTAGAATATACCTTTATAATAAGCATTCTAAGAACACTGGAGTCTTTCATGGTGTACCAAATTAGATGATATCTTTAAGAAAATATGAAACACCATTAACTGAGAAAGTTATTTTTCAAATAGAAAGCAAAAATGCAGTACCTTATCTGTTGCCAGAAATTCCTCAGCTTCGGTGAAAAAGCAGAAGGAGTTGACGTCACTAAGATGTTCTGCTGTCATGATGTCCACCACACCGGGCATGCTGAGAGCTTCTGACAGATCAATAGACCTAGGTGATATACACAGCAGAGCTCCTGAGAGTGGCCATAGAGGCTGAGAACATGGTTACTTGGAGAATAAGATATGAGAGAGGTAAGAACTGTCCAACAGTCTCTGCCAGACAATTGAGAAAAAATTCTTGGGACAATGAAGTTGTAGTAAATCCTACATTTCGATCCCATTTCACCTCTGGTCTGCATTGGATATCACCAACAAATAGCCTATTTCTTCACACCATTACTTTTCACTAATGTGACTTAGATGAAAAGACATTCATTTACGCCCACTGGGTAAGAACTTTATCACTTACACAATCTTAGCATGAGCTCTTGAACTAGTCACAAAAGTCAAGAAAAGTTCCTGGTCCACCGGAGGCATATCATCACAGTAGATGGCCTCCCCCGTGGCATGCTTCACACCAGACAGATGCATGATGGGGTGGCCAATTGGGTCTTCAGGATGCTGCTTTGGGCCTATATGCTGCTTAATAAATAACCAAAATATACTTTTACATTTCTACAGAGAAAGTAGGAATTATTATTATGCATATCTCCCATAAGAAGGTAGCTATACAATTTACACTCAAACCAGAATACTATTGCGTATGAAAAATCACTATTGGGCTGGGCACAGTGGCTCATGCCTATAATCCCAGCAATTTGGGAGGCTAAGGTGGGCAGATCACTTGAGGTCAGGAGTTCGAGACAAGCCTGGCCAACATGGTGAAACCCCATCTCTATTAAAAATACAAAAATAAAATAATAAAAAAAAAAATTGCCAGGTATGGTGGCACATGCCTGTAATCCCAGCTACTCAGGAGGCTGAGGCTGCAGAATCGCTGGAACCTGGGAGGTGGAGGTTGCAGTGAGCCAAGATCACAGCACTGTACTCCAGCCTGGGAGAGAGAGTGAGACTCCATAAAAAAAAGAAAAAAGTCACTATTAATAACACCAAGACAATAAACCTACTACAGTAATTCAATAAGCCAACTGGTATGTCGATCCCTGATGTTGTTCTTATTTTTCACCTTTTTTGAATGTAGACCCCAAACATCTCTAATGGAAATTCCATTTGCATAAGTAAACAAATTTAAATCTTTCTTCTTGATAATATAAAATTATGTCCTCTTGCTAATGCTTATGTATCTCTTTAAATTTTATTATCAAAATGACCTTACTGTTTCTATATAAGCATGACACATATAATATTTTACAGAAGAGTATGGTGATATCGTGACTATGTTTATAGAAAATACTGAGGTTATTACTTCAACCAGAGTAGCCTTCTTTTTTTCTATTTTGAGTGAGGCAATGTAAGAAACAATTGGCAAAACTCTTAACTTAGACAATCCTGGTAGAGAATGAAGCCAAAGGGACCTGCAGTTGGAGGAATGATTCACAAATGTGGCTCTTTCTTAAAGCCCCATGGAGCAGAATGTCTTGCTGGTGGCTCTGTAAATACCTTAAATGTGTTTCATTAACCAAAGCAGAGATTAATCAGCACAATGTCCGCCCTGGTATTTCAAATATGGGAGTTTCTGGCTTTTCCACTTGGGTGTGTATTGTGAAAAGAATTGAAGGTATGAAGAAAGAAGGAGAACGAGTGAAGAGACATAAGGCCAGGGTGAAGGCTGTGGCTGAGGAGTGGCCCTGGCGGGTACCCCAATCTGTAACTCACTGTGTCCACATTGCACTTGGTAGTGGGACTGAGGCCAGACTCCCAGAGGCTTTCTCTGGAAGACCTGGGGGTGAGGGGCAGGCAGTCATGTTGGCCAGGTTGCAGTCAGGGAAAAGCTATGGACGCCTCCCTTTCCCATCCTGCAATTCACAGGATCACCCTGAGCACTTGCTCTTCCTTTGAGATGAGCCTTACAATGCCCTGGACCTTCCTTTGAGATGAGCCTACACATCATATGGCCGGAGGGAAGAGAAAACAAGTCGCCAACACATACTGGTTAAAAATCTTTACTGGGAGAAAAAAGAAGAAACAGGCCTATTTCCAACATAGTGTCCTTTAAGGCATCTGAGCGAGGAGAAAAGCTAAATTCTTTTATTTGATTACCGAATGTGCAGTTTGAGAAAGCCTATTCAGTACATATGAACAATAAGTTAGATACTTGAATCCATCTAAAATGGCATTTCATTTCACTCTTCACTGCAGGTTTTCCTATTTCAAAGTCCGCCCTGGTCCAATAAAAGTGCTCCAAGCTTCTTGCTCTATGGAACTGAAGAGAAGCTGTCTGGATTCCCCTGATTAACACATTTCCTTTTCATGTAGATGTTTTGCTTTCCTTTCTGAACATTTGGATTTAATTCATCTAATCCCACAAATGGAGGAGAGCTCTGGTTATAATGAGAGCTTTACTTAAGACAGCTGTGAAATGTACAGTTCTCCAGTGCCCTCTACAGATCCAGGAACTCGAGAAGAGTGCTCCCCACTCACTACCCAACTACTTAAGGGCCTCAAAAAAATAAAGCTCTGGGTAGAGATAGAGATCAGAGATTCTCCAGGCAGGTGGCAGGGCTGGAATATCAGGAGAGAACAGCAGAGTGGCATGTGTTATTTCAGAACATGTTCAACATTGATTTGAAAAGAAAAAAAATACTGCTTTCATAAGCAATGAAATATTGTCATTTCATAATGACAAGAAGTAAAATGTCAACCAAATTGTGGCTGACAACTATGCACAGAAAGTAGTGTAATTTCTACAATTAACTAGGTATAAGACATGTGTGTAGGATGTACTTATTCCTATTTTATATAAAATTTACCATCTTGCTGCAAAATAAACACTGTTGATAAGCATTTATTGTTCTAATTTCGTATTTCTTTTACTTAAATGTAAACTTCAATTTTGTAGTTAGTATAATACAGGGCACAAAAAACAGAGTATTGACTAAGTTTTTGTTTTTTCATTTTCGGTTATTGTTGAGTCATCCTGACTTTATAAGCTAGAAAGCAGGAGACTACCAAGAAAAATAATTTAGGCCTTGGCCCAGGGCTCCATTAAATAAAGGTAGATATTAGGCCACGAATGTAGGGGACTAAGTTTACTTATTGGGGTTCAGGCATGAGCACAGATTGGAGGCAGTCCCAACACTCCAGCCCTTTGACGTAGCTCACACTGCCCTGTCCTCATGGCAAAGGACTCCCCTCAGTTCTCCTCTTCCTCCTCTGTTTTGAGGAGCTGAGATAGTGACGAAAAGGAAAAACCAACAATGAGGTTCTACCAGGTGTGGTTTTTCATATGTTGCAGATGGTAGGAATTGACTTCCTTGGCAAAATATCCCCCAAAGTGCTGAGCTGTGATGCTGCTTGGGCTTTCAACCTGAACCACATTTGAGTGAAAAAAATCACTCACATGTTCTTTTTAAAACCCTAAGAACTTTTTTCATCCTGAAAAGCAAACTTCCAGATACTTCACAAGCTCAGACATTAAGGAAAGACATTCATAGGTATCTGTAATGGGTCTGGGAGTTAACTGACGTAACACGTTTCACTGTAACCAACGGAACACTTCATCACATTGAAAAGAAGTCTTTTGAAACCATGTTGTATGAGGCCTGCCAAAAAACTGAGGAAAAATTCCAAAAATGTCTTTGTCCTATAGTCAAAGATATCATACTTTTCTTTCTTTCTTTCTTTCTTTTTTTTTTTTTGCAGTCAGTCATGATAAATCTACTGGTAAAAGAGGCTGTCCTCCATTACCTGCTTCCGCTTAGTATTTGGCTAAAGATACTCTGGAAGGAAGAATGTTGCCACCTCAAACTGGTGATCTTTTGAAGCTGTGTCAAAATGCTTTCAAAACAAATCAACTGATTTAGGGGAAAATGCTCTTCGTGAGTGCTGACGTTGCTCTAGCAATGCGGATATTTGTATGTGTGTGTGAAAAACCACGGGCAAAACAAAAGCAAAACTCACCTATCTGGCAGACACTTTGTATCTAAAACTTTGTTTTGCAATCAATGATAAACTCTCATTCAAGATCATGCACTATGTGAAAATTTTCCTTTTTCTTTGGATGATTTCGATATCTACTAATTTGCTGTTGCTTCTTTCTGAAATTTATTCCATTGTTTAAGAAATATTAGGGTATTTATAAGCCAAAGGGTTCAACTATCATATTTGAAAAGAACACCAGGGGAGATGGCAGCTGTTTTTAACTTTCAAAAATGATCATTTTCAATGGAGTTTGGTGCATTTTAACTTTTAAACATATTGAACCGAAAACCTCAAGGAATACACACCAACTTCAGTGTTCATTATGACATATTATAAGCTTTTACAACTAAATCCAACATTAGATTCAGTGAACAAATGCTTTAAAAAGCCTTTTCATGTTCTTGACTTATTAAAACTCTCAAGGTCAAGTTTCCTGATAATAATGTCAAGGAAAAACACACCACATTGTATCCACTTTACCAACAGGGTGACTTCAGGCAATATTTTTATGAGGTGGCAGAAAATGCCATTTGAGAGTTAGGAATTCTGTTTTCTAATAGTCAGCCTTCATTAGGAGAGCTTACAAAAAGCTCTTAGTACTTACGTTTGCCTCAATTCTAAAATGTAACTCACAGAAAAATCACTAGGAGAATAGGGACTAAGGGAGTGAAATATCTTCACATTCACGCTAAACAAATCAGCAGTTCTTCTTAAAAGCATTATTGCATTTTCATCAACCTCCAGGGGCTGTGTCTTTTCCTCTGAAAATGAAAGCAAAGCAGCCCATGGCCCTGCCGAAGAGCCTGGCTTTATTGGACTCTGATGCCTGCAGTGCCCAGAGCAGGAAACACGTGACAAGGTGGCCAGCTCATGTGTGTCTGTGGTACAAGGCCGCAGTGCAAAGCACGTGACCTTTAAGAACCAAATCAACATTCTTCTTTAATATTACCACTGCTAGATTTGTCTTTAATCACAATTCTTCACTGATTTTGGAATTTTAATTACCCCTAAAGGAGACTATGAGTTTACCAGAAGTGGAGCTTGGACTCACAGAGCTTGAGTTTCATGGAGAGACAGTGGGAATGTCCAGGTCAAAGCACTATAGCCCAGACTGTGAATTTTGAAAAACAAAAATACCACTCACCTGGTACTTTAATGTACTGTAGTGATGTTTGGAATGAAGATCTTCTAAAGCACTTTCATACTTGTCTGCAAGGCTAGGATAGTGAACTGGGTCCTGAAAAGTAGAACCATTGCAGATATTTTAAATGGTTTGAATGTACCAGAATGATTTTGGAAGGGAGGCTAGCATGAGTCTTAGCAAGCATCTCTACTCTGAAGTCTCACATGTATTAAGCACTCGCCCTATTCAGAACCCCAGAAATACAAGCAGCTCCCTGACTCACGGACATATACTCTGAAAGGTGCATACATACTTCCTGATATTATGAATAGCCAGATGAATATGGTACGTAACTGGCTTCCACCAGCTGTATGTTTCTTATGATTCTCTCATATACTCTCCTAAATGATATGAGGACTTACAAACTGATCCAAAAGTAAGATAGAAACTAAGCAAATAAAATGGAAAGGAAGAAAATACTTAAGCCAGGAAAACATCAAAGTACACCATTGCAAATAAGCGTAAAGCTGTTCCATGTTGCTTTCCAGCTGTGTAGAAAGGGGGACACAGGCTGCATCCCTGCTGCTGCCCCACGGCAGGAAGGATTCTGGTCCCCAGCAAGAATATTCCTCAGGACTGAGGGAAGTGAGTCATTCGGTTCTTTACACAAGACTGTGAACATTGTACAGCCTAGAGCTGGATGGGGGGAAAGGCTTTCAACAATACACCTGGTGGTTATTTTTCTAATTTACATAATTTTAATAGAAAATAAAACCAGCTAGGTGCCATGGCTCATGCCTGTAATTCCAGCATTTTGGGAGGCCAAGGCAGGAGGATTGCTTGAGTCCAGAAGTTCAAGACCAGCTTGGGCAACATAGTAAGATCCTGTCTTTACAAAAAAATAAATAAATTAGCTGGGCATGGTGGTGCATGCCTATGGTCTCAGCTACTTGGGAGGCTTGAGGTGGGAGGATTGCTTGAGTCCAGGAAATTGAGGCTGCACTGTGCTATATCACACCACTGTACTCCAACGTGGGTGAGAAAGTGAGACCCTCTCTCAAAAAAAATTAAATAAAATCAACAAAAGCTATTATTTTTAAAGAGAGGAGGGGTATAAGACTATAAGGCAAAAGTTTTAAATTATATCACTTGAGTCACCCAGAAATTATATTAGTTTGCTACAAATTGGAGGAGTCTATAATTGGTTACCTGGTGACAATATGTCACTTATCTATGATTTCAAGTTTTCATTCTTAAAAATGTGATACTACCCTTCTGGTTCCTAGTTGCTGCCACCTACAATGAGAAGATACCCTAAAAAGCAAGGATAAGAGAGGACTGTGTCTCCTATTAAAAGTGACCGTACTAACTACTATACCACAGGAAGACTATTCTTGGCTTCTAGTCTATTTTGGTCAGCTGGTTATAGCATGGGATTTGTGAGGCCAATGAGGCTCAAGTCTCCTTTGGGTCTAATGGATTTATTCAGAGATTGATTTTTTAGTTGTGTCCTCCACAGTCAACAATCTTGTAGCTTTCATTGTTTGCCCTAAGAGAGATCAGGCAAAAGAATGCATGGACTGTCACTGCTATTGGTATGACTAATACTATGGATTTCCTCTGAAGCACTAGGGACCATGTGAAGCCATTTTCCCACCATGACACATTTCACAATCATCTTGTGCAGTGGCTGCCATTGTCACCTGACAGGCTAGGGAAATGAAACTGAATCTGGAAAAGAACACTAAACACATGAAGTCAACCTCAATGTGAAGGTAATATCTCAAGAGGAAGAAATGCCCTATGGAGGGAAAACATATTTAAATCATTAGCAAGTTTTCTGAACATAATCTAGGAAAACTACCGGTCAGAAGCAAAATTATTGAGTGGTGTTAAATACAAGCTTGCCCAACTCTTGGCTCTACTTGCAATTCTTCCCTAAACCTATCTCCACCCACAGACAGGCTGAGGGATGCTCAGCAAGTACATGTGTTTCTAAAGTGGATTGTCTGTTTTATTCTACAGCTATTTGGTAGGGAGCCATTGCCTCTACTTTGGATGTCGTCATAGCTCCCAGTACCAAGGAAGTTAATGTGTAACCAGTTCTGTTTACCATCTTTTTCAAAATTTGTGACACTTCCAGGTAGAACTTGAAGAGGAAGCTGATGATGAGAGTCCTCTTGAACTCCACCTTTCCACCTGGTGCTGAGCCCAAAAGGGAGATTTCCTCCAGAACAAGCCTGCAAGCTGTATCCAGCATTTCTTCATTCCAGTGCCTGGAAAGTCCAAAGAGAAAAACTCCTAGCCTGACAGGGTTTATTACCCCACATCTTCACCTAATGGGTAAGACAAATAGCCACAGTTTAATACAGGAAATAAGAGTACAAGCTCTAGATCAGGCAGCCTGAATTCAAATTGGCCTACCACTCTCAAGATACCTAGCCTGGGTCTCACCATGTCCTCACCTGTAAAGGGGGAACATTAGTAGAACCCAACTCACACAATGATCCAGAAAAATAAATGACAACTCATATAAAATCCATAGTCCAGGAGTAACTGACCCTCATATCACTAGGACATTTATTGCATGCCAAGTTCTGCTTTTAGCACCCTATATGTATTTACTCACTTAATCCTCTCAACTGCCCTATGAGGTAGGTATGATCACCCATCTTTGACAGATAGAGAACCAAGCAAATGCCTTTAACAATTTATTATAGAACAAACTCACATAATTGGTTTTTCATCATGGCAAATTATTCTCCCAAAATAAAGAATACAAATTGGCACCGTTGGGAGAGGGCTTCTCTCTCTCTCTCTCTCTCTCTCTCTCTCTCTCTCTCTCTCTCTCTCTCTCTCTCACACACACACACACACACACACACACACAGAGTATATAATTCCCACTTCAGAATTCACTAAAATCAAGACATATGGAAATAATAACAAAATCTTATTGGAATTCCCAGGCATTAAATAGAAAGGTATGGAACACTTTTCTTCTCATAATCACATCTCACCACAAAAAGGGCTCCTTTAATACTTGGAGTCTAAGGACAAGTATTAGAGGAGCCCTTACCTCTAATGCCTTACCTTCCAATGAGTTTCTGGCAGGAATTCTTGGCACAGATGGTGGCTGGACCAACGCCTCCATATGAGATGGATAACTCTCTAATAATGCCATGCCCTTCTCCAAAAAAGACTCTCATTCCTGAATTGACTATTGCTAGTGCATTCTCCTGTCGCTGGGCTTGTCGGAAGGCTGACACAAATTCCAACTGAAAGAAACGGTTAAGTGGCACATGTAGAAACACTGAGCACCACCTATGCACCAGGCAGTCTGTATGTGTTGAGTGTCACCTATGCACCAGGCAGTCTGTGTGTGTTGAGTGTCACCTATGCACCAGGCAGTCTGTGTGTGTTGAGTGTCACCTATGCACCAGGCAGTCTGTATGTGTTGAGTGTCACCTATGCACCAGGCAATCTGTATGTGTTGAGTGTCACCTATGCACCAGGCAGTCTGTGTGTGTTGAGTGTCACCTATGCACCAGGCAGTCTGTGTGTGTTGAGCATCGCCTATGTGCTGGACAGTATGTGTGTGTTGAGTGTCACACTGATATCAGATGTGTAGCCCCCAGTATCTCCAAAAAATCAGTCTCTGCTGTTGAGGCCACCCAGTGTGTAGTTCTTTGTTATGGTAGCCCTAGCAAACTAATACATCCTCTGAGGCAGGCTTGATTATTCCCATTTTATAGATGAGGAATCCAAGGCACAGAAGGATTCAGTAATTAGTTCAGTTCTTGAAACCAGGATTCAAACCTGATTCTATCTCATGCAAAGACTCATGTTTTCTCCACTAAGTTCTATTGCAAATGTATTTTTAGGCTTTTTTCAAACCCCAAGATATAGGTAGAGGCATACTCTTCATGTCATATTTAGGGAGAAAGGGTTATGGGACAAAAACCTGTTAGAAAGTTACTTTAGAGCTTGGGGTAGGGAAAGAAAGAGTGAGAAAGGCAGAGATGAGGCTGGGAGTGGTGGCTCACAACTGTAATCCCAGCATATTGGGAGGCTGAGATGGATGGATCACCTGAGGTCAGAAGTTTGAGACCAGCCTGGCCAACATGGCGAAATCCCATCTCTACTAAAAATACAAAAATTAGCTGGGCATGGTGGTGTGCACCTGTAATCCCAGCTACTCAGGAGGCTGACGTAGGGGAATCACTTGAACCTGGGAGGCAGAGGTTGCAGTGAGCCAAGATCATGCCGCTGCACTCCAGCCTGGGCAACAGAGTAAGATTTGATCTAAAAAAAAAAATCTCCTAATTTGAGGAATGATAGGGGCATGCGTAATACGATGAAAACGCAACTATTCACAAGTGTTAAAATAATGATCTCATACCACTTCCTGAATTTGAGCCTTTATCTCCCCCATAAACACTTAACCCTTTTTCTTATTCCACCATAGGCTGGAATAAACAAACCACAGCATCACAGGTGGAACTGGGAAATTGACGGTGGGATGTTCTCACCTTCCTTGAGTAGGGGATGTTCACTGAGACCAAGATTTCTTGAGGCTTAAGATCTGCATTAGGGCACTTGCTGAGGAACTGCTCGTTTAAAGGAATCTGTCGTTTTCCTTCTGTGGAAAGAAATGACACTTTCCCTGGAATCTGTTTGGTCTATTAAATAAACTTCCAAAACTTGGGAAGTAATTCCACCAAATACCTGAGGAAACTGGTTGTTCAGGGAAACATGTGCTCTTCCTATGCTTAGCAGGTCTTTTACCCTATAATGCATCTTGCAATGCTTCTTCTGGTGTAGGCCCCATCTCTTTTTGTTTTCCTTGCTTTCTCATCAATAAAAACATGGACTGGGCACGGTGGTTCACACCTGTAATCCTAGCATTTTGGGAGGCCGAGGCAGGTGGATCATTTGAGGTCAGGAGTTTGAGACCAGCCTGGCCAACATGGTAAAACCCCTTCTCTATTAAAAATACAAACAAATTAGCTGGGCGTGGTTGTGCATCCCTGTAGTCCCAGCTACTCAGGAAGCTGAGGCAGGAAAATCACTCTAACCTGGGAGGGAGAGGTTGCAGTGAGCTGAGGTCATGCCACTGTACTCCAGCCTGGATGACAAAGTGAGACTCTGTCTAAAAAAAATGTTTTTAAATAAAAAATAAATTTAAAAAATAGATAAAAAGATCTCACAGAGTAGCCCAGAGTTTCAGGTAGAATAGAACCTTAGCAGTCCTCTTCCTGACAACACAATTCACTTAAAGCTTTACAAGTAGGGAGTAAATATTCATATCTCTTTTGATATTCTGATCAAGTCAGTCAACAAATATTTATTGTTTATAACCAGGAACCCCACTAGGTACAGTCATGAATAAGAAATTATCTTTAATAAATTTGTATACTAGCGAGGTGTTATCTTACTTTTTTATATCTCGTTCCAACACCTGAAGAATTTTAGTTCTTTAATCAATATATTAGGAAGAGTTTAAAACTATAACAAAATAATGAAAGCTAAGAAGCTTTTGATGTCTATATTCACATCACAAAACCTGTTTCTCATAGTATGACTTTTTAAGGGGATGTTACTTAAATTGAAAACCCTGAATGTAAATCTTCCTCTTTAAGATAGTTTTGCAACCAAGCACAGTGGCTCACGCCTGTAATCCCAACACTTTGGGAGGCAGAGGTGGGTGGATCACCTGAGGTCAGGAGTTCAAGACCAGCCTAGCTAACATAGTGAAACCATGTCTCTATTAAAAACACAAAAATTAGCTGGGCATGGTGGTGCGTGCCTGCAGTCCCAGTTACTCGGGAGGCTGAGGCAGGAGAATCGCTTGAACCCAGGAGGTGGAGGTTGCAGTGAGCCAAGATCGTGCCACTGCACTTCAGACTGGGTGACAGAGTGAGACTCCATTTCAAAAAAAAAAAAAAAAAGATAGCTCTGTGGTTTAAGTGATGTGAAGAGTAAGTATTTAACAATGCAGATGATAGAAAACCAGTCCATATTTTTTAATGAAACAAAAACCCCACAAATTTATAGAGGACCAATTAGAACTTCCTAATAATTTTCAAGCAAGTTGGAAGAAGCAATAAATTAGATGTTGTGGACTTAGTTTCCAGAACAAAAATCAAGTAAATATAGAATGAGGCCCAATCATTGTTCACCTGAAAAAGACCTGTATGTTTCCATCAATGATAAATTAAGTATGAGCTCAAAGCACAATGTGGGTGCCACAACACTCCTGTGCCACCTGGAGAATGTCTTCAACAGAAGGACCCAACAGTTCTCAATAGCATGTAGTTCTCAGCAATAGTCAGATTACATCCAGACATTAACCAACACAGACATGTCCAGTGTAGGGTGACCAGTATGAGAAAAAAGCCCCAGAAAGACACAAGGGAAGAAAGCCTATGCTATTAAGACAAGACTCACAACATTTCCAGTATCCAGAAAAGCAGGGAAAATTATTGATATTATAGGGAAAAGTCATTTTCAAGACTGGACCTCCTGCCTCCCCAGAGAGAAAAAGGGGTAGAGAAACAGTTTAATAATCTCCAAGTCAGGGCTGTCACTTACCTTTTGATAGCAAGTTGAGGGTACAGTTACCCACAACCAGGATGGGATTCAGATCTGAATCTGGATGCCTGCTAATGATGTGTCCCCCTAAAGACTTTTTAAAATAATGAGTTATTTTCATTTCAGTTATATAATCATAAAAACACAAGTGCTAAAATAAGGATTAAGTACGGCTTTGGAGAACTAATTTTTTTTTTTTTTTTTGTCTGTTCCAAAAGAATGAAAATGTCATGATTCATCAGGGAGAGTCACCAAGGGATGCCTACCAGAGTTCACTGTCATCAGATACATACAGCCATGTTCCTGATCTGGGACCCAGCCAGGGTTCCCAAATGCTTCAGGAGAGCATGGTACGTCTGTGTCTTCTCCTCTGGAAGCTTCTGGACTACATCAGCCAAAATGTCCTTCACCTGGGCTAGGCTGAGACCAGCACCAAGGGTGAGTCCTGAAATGAAGTCATTTGTAAATAACACAGTGTGATCACTGCTGACCTGAACATGTCCATTAGACCAAAGCTACATAGAATCTTTACACTGGATACATGCTGCTCTGCTTATTGGTGATGGTGGTGATGGGTAGTGATGGTGTTGAAGGTAACGGTGGTAATGCAGGTGGTGGTGAGGCGGTGGTGGTAGGGATAGCAGTAAGGGGGTGGTGTGGTGATGGTGATGAAGGTGGGGGTAGTGGTAGAGGTGGTGCTAGTGATATAAGTGGTGGTGATGGAGGTAACGAAGGCTGAATTCTTTGAACACTCACTCTATCAAGTATTATGTTGAATGCTTTAGATAATCTCCTTAAATCTGAACATACCTATGAGATATTAATAGCCCCATTTCACAGATGAAGAAACTGAGAGTTAAGTAACTTGCCTAAGATCTGACAGCTAATATATGCCATTGTCAAGAGTTAGATTTTAGAGGCTGTACTCCAAATCCACATTTCTATTGTTTCTCATCATTGCCATTAAATCAATCTCCTCCACAGGAATAGAAAAACCAGTCTGTAAGCTGTTTAATACATAAACTTGCTACTGTGGTTTTAAAGAGCAAAGACTGTGTTATATCCAGTTTTATCTTCTGTCCAGCACTTAGCACTGTATCCTTCATTGAATAGTTTTTATATTTCTCTGATATCGCAGACAGAAGTTTTTCGGTAAAAATTGAACTATTCAGACAACTAGTATTTAGATTAACTTTAGAGAATTCTTCCCTGAGTCTTCCTCCAGAATGTTATCATTCTTTTTTTTTTTTTTTTTTAATGCTTTCTGTCCCCATTTTCTTTTTATTTTATTTTACTTTAAGTTCTGGGATACATGTGCAGAATGTGCAGGTTTGTTACATAGGTATACATGTGCTATGGCGGTTTGCTGCACCTATCAACCTGTCATCTAGGTTTTAAGCCTTGCATGCATTAGGTATTTGTCCTAATGTTCTCCCTTCCCTTGCCCCCCACCCACTAACAGGCCCCGGTATGTGTTGTTCTCCTCCCTGTGTCCATGTGTTCTCATTGTTCAACTTCCACTTATGAGTAAGAACATGTGGTATTTGGTTTTCTGTTCTTGTGTTAGTCTGCTGAGAATGATGGCTTCCAGCTTCATCCATGTCCCTGCAAAGGACATGATCTCATTCTTTTTTATGCCTGCATAGTATTCCATGGTGTGTACCTGCCACATTTTCTTTATCCAGTCTATCATTGATGTGCATTTGGGTTGGTTCCAAGACTTTGCTATTGTAAATAGTGCTGCAATAAACATAAGTGTGCATGTGTCTTTATAGTGGAATGATTTATAATCCCTTGGGTATATACTCAGTAATGGGATTGCTGGGTCAAATGTTATTTCTGATTCTAGATCCTTGAGGAATTGCCACACTGTTTTCCACAATGGTTGAACTAACTTATACCCCCACCAACAGTGTAAAAGCATTACTATTTCTCCATAGCCTTGCCAGCATTTATTGTTTCCTGACTTTTTAATAATTACCACTCTGACTGGCATGAGATGGTATCTCACTGTGGTTTTGATTTGCATTTCTCTAATGATCAATGATGATGAGCAGCACATCAAAAAGCTTATGCACCACGATCATGTTGGCTTCATCCCAGGGATGCAAAGCTGGTTCAATATATGCAAATTGATAAATGTAATCCCTCACATAAACAGAACCAGTGATGAAAATCACATGATTATCTCAATAGATGCAGAAAAGGCCTTTGATAAAATTCAACATCTCCTCATGTTAAAAACTTTCAATAAACTAGGTATTGATGGACCATATCTCAAAATAATAAGAGCTATTTGTGACAAACCTGTAGCCAATATCATACTGAATGGGCAAAAGCTGGAAGGATTCCCTTTGAAAACTGGCACAAGATAAGGATGCCCTCTCTCACCACTCCTATTCAACACAGTATTGGAAGTTATGGTCAGTGCAATCAGGCAACAGAAAGAAATAAAGATATTCAAATAGGAAGAGATGGAGTCAAATTGTCTGTTTGCAGATGACATGATTTTATATTTAGAAAACCCCATCGTCTCAGCCCAAAAACTCCTTAAGCTGATATGCAAATTCAGCAAAGTATCAGGATACAAAATCAACGCGCAAAAATCACAAGCATTCCTATACACCAACAATAGACAAGTGGAGAGCCAAATCACGAATGAACTCCCATTCACAATTGCTACAAAGAGAATAAAATACCTGGAAATACAATTTACAAGGGATGTGAAGGACCTCTTCAGGAAGAACTATCAACCACTGCTTAAAGAAATCAGAGAGGACACAAATGGAGAAAACTTCCACGCTCATGGATAGGAAGAATCAATACCATGAATACTGCCCAAAGTAATTTATAGATTCAATGCTATCCCCCCAAGCTACCACTGACTTTCTTCACAGATTAGGGAAAAACTACTTTAAATTTCATATGGAACCAAAAAGAGCCTGTATAGCCAAGACAACCCTAAGCAAAAAGAACAAAGCTGGATGCATCACATGACCTGACTTCAAACTATACTACAAGACTACAGTAACCAAAACAGCATGGTACTGGTACCAAAACAAATATATAGACCAATGGAACAGAACAGAGACCTTAGAAATAAAACCACACATCTACAACCATCTGATCTTTTACAAACCCTTCAAAAACAAGCACCGGGGAAAGAATTCCCTATTTAATAAATGGTGCTGGGAAAACTGGCTAGCCATATGCAGAAAACTGAAACTGGACCCCTTCCTTACACCTTATACAAAAATCAACTCAAGATGATTAACAATTTAAATGTAAAACCCAAAACCATAAATACCCTAAAAGAAAACCTAGGCAATACCATTCAGGACATAGGCATGGGCAAAGAATTCATGACTAAAACACTAAAAGCAATTGCAACAAAAGCCAAAATTGACAAATGGGATCTAATTAAACTAAAGAGTTTATGCATAGCAAAAGAGACTAGGATCAGAGTGAACAGGCA
The DNA here is from genome assembly GCF_007565055.1 of Rhinopithecus roxellana. Classification (NCBI taxonomy): domain Eukaryota; kingdom Metazoa; phylum Chordata; class Mammalia; order Primates; family Cercopithecidae; genus Rhinopithecus; species Rhinopithecus roxellana. Next base: position 87,461,132 of record NC_044562.1, on the reverse strand, counting down.
ACCTACAGAATGCGAGAAAAATTTTGCAATCTACCCATTGACAAAGGACTGATATCCAGAATCTGCAAGGAACTTAAATAAATTCATAAGGAAAAAACAAACAACCCCATCAAAAAGTGGGCAAAGGATATGAACAGACATTCCTAAAAAGAAGACATCTATGTGGCCAACAAATATATCATTCTTGTAAGAAGAGAATCTCTATGTGTATTATAATTAGGAATCATTCTTTTTCTGTTTGCTGGGCAAGGTAAATAAATTGATTAATGCATCTTAACTAAGAAAACAGGGACTTAAGAACTCACCATTATATGTATGGTTTACAACACTCAGTTCTTCAATTCTATCAGGAGAAATTATAACTGGGTGAAAGACGCCTTTAAATTTCACTTCAGGCCCTAAAGGATAAAAAAAATCATAATAAGACTAGAATAAAGGAATTAACTGCCTTTTAAATTTGAAATTATTATTAAACTAATATCTTTAAATATATAAAAATTACGTTTTTTTTATTCATCTGTTTATTGCCAAATCACATACAGAGAGAATGGCTGGATAGATTTTCATCAAACTTGGAAGACTCTGGAATTGTCAACCTTGAAACTTGGGCCATATTGCATACTCAAAATTATTTCTGGGAAGATTCTAGGGCCTGCTCCTCAAGCTAAACATACACTGGATGCAACAGGAAGACCCTGTAGCGGTTGTTTAAGTAAAACATATTATACCTATTGAGACACTGTGAGAGAGGAAACAAAGAGCAATTTCAAATTCGAGGCCCAGATTAGTCCCCAAATGGAAAGACAGGACAGCTGTCACTGGAGCTGCTGCTGCTGGTTTGCTATGGAGCAAGCCCCTTGGGTGCAACTCTTCATACTGCTCCAATAAGAGGCAAGATGAATCTACTTAATAATAGTTAGAAAGTCTCTTGAGCAATGCTCAGAAAGTCTAGCTCAAATGATTAAAAATGCTATTTCAGACTGCTTTTCCTGAGAACACATGTATATGGAGTTTCCCCAGCCCATTCTGGCCCCATCCCAAGTCCTTTTCCTCAATTTCCCTATAAGAAATCCCTGGGGTTCTACATACCCACAGAGGTGTTTCCCATGATGACAGGGGCCTGGGGATACTTGAATTTAAATTCCAGCAGTTCCTTCAGGGTCACGGGGGAAAACCACATCATTCTCTCACTGCCAAACACCCTGGTCCTTTGCGGTTGTTTCTCAGCCATTATCTATTGAAAAAGCACATGGATTCAAGGTACCCAATGGTGCCATCTCCACCTGTTTCCACTCAACCATTAGCACTGTAGAAACAGAAGGAGAAAATACCTATCTTCTAAAAAGTAAAGCACAAAGTGACCTAAAAGTAGAGCTTTACAAGGAATTAGAATTCAGAATAAAAGTACAATGGTTCTTTACTCCCGGGAACTGCTTGGTCTGTCTCCCTTTGGTGCTCTTATGCTTCAAAGAACATCATTTTAATGTTTGCAAATATAGTAACATGCTGAATCTTGTTAAATCATTCTATGGAGGAATAAACTTCAGCAAAAGTGAAAGTAGGAAACACGTCTACACCTATACACACTGCGATTTCACGATTTCATAGATGCTATCTGCTGCTCCTTACAGTCAACTCAGCTGTCCCCCATGGTGACCCCAGCCCCATTCCTCCTCCTCTTCCTCAGTCCATATTCTTTAGACCTTGAGATAAGGATGACAGAGAGGCCTTACTTATTTGCTAATCAGCTTTTGAGAGAACCCATAAACAAATATCCTTCCTGATATTTCACCATGAATTCTTCCAGGATGAGCTCAGCATTGCTTTACCTACCATTAGCTCAGGAGGAAATATCAGTTCCTGGGTTGGATCCAATGGCAGAAACTCCTCTTCTGCGAAGAGTTTTGGACTTGTCTTAAAAAGAGAACGTATCAGAAATTACCGTTATCGAGCAACTTTAAATCCTTTGTGGAATAAGGTCAAAAGATATAGACACATGGTCAGATACAGCAAACCAACAAAAAAGTCCGCTAGTCAGCCACAATCCCTGAGCTCCAGACCAAGGGCTCTAACACAAACCTGGTCATCAGTAACTCAGTGCTGATGCCAACGGGCCTCTGGAGGCCTCAACTCCCTGCACGTTGTCTTTGGAGTCTGAGGACAGTAGAAGAGGAGGCAGCAGCAGCAGACAACTGGAACAAGAACGGCTCCCTGAACCTCTCCTGAATCTGCTTGCTCTACTTGTTCTTTCATTTTCATGACATCTCCACTTTACTTCTGACCCTTGAAAAATAACTTGAAAAAATGCTTTTAAAAGCTAAGAGACACTAAGGAACCAACATGTTTTCCCTTCTGTAGATAACTGTATTTAAATGGGAATAATATCTGGAATGAGAACAAAGTTGCTATGATGTAATTTTTTTTATAGTGATGGAGTGAGAATGGGAGAGGGCAAATGTTGACATACCACAAATTAGTCAACTTGGGTAGCCATTTATTCTTCCTAAGAGTATGTTGGCTCCTGTTCATGTCCTGAGAAAGCCTTATAAAAGCTTTATATTTTTCACTGACCTTACTTCCTTCCTCAAATTCTGGCAATCCATTGATTCCTTGATCCAAACAGCAAACTCCATTTTCTTTACTTTGACAGCAGCCCGAAGTCTAGTGGACAAAAAACAAATCACTAGGAATTTATTGTTGATTCTACTAAGTAGTAAATAAAGCAGGTGACTACCAGTTGAAACGTAATGCCGAATCAATATCGTTAGATGCCATGAGAGAGAGCCATTTGTACTTACACATATTCAAACCGACTTTAATGAAAAACCCCAGCTTATAGGAAATTTTGAATAGCAGTGATTAATAAGTTAAAAGACATAAAGATCTTATAACTAAGTGTGGCACATAGCATTAAATAGTAAATATTAACAATGATTAGTTAATATTATTTTAAATATTAATAATATTAATAGGTATTGTTATTATCATCACTGTTCTTATCTATGATATACTGAATTCATTGTTTAGCTTCCAAAGGGCAATCTTATATCCTTCATTGCAACTTTGTTTGTTCATTTATTCATTCAACAAATATTGAGTAGCTACTCAGTGACTGTGTGGTGACTGGACCTGGAGACATACAGCCTCTACTGTGAAGCAGCCCACAGTCTGGTGAAGAGATGGGATAGCAAATGATCAATTGCACAACATTGTGACCAAGGCTGTGACAGTACATGCGTATACCCATCGTATGTTCGCAGAGGGCTATAGGAACACCAGGCCAGGGTACCTGACCCAGGCAAAGAGGTCAGGAAAGACCTCCTGGAAGCAATGACACACAGCCAGTGTGTCAAAACGCTCAGGTGTTCATTATGTGACCACCAAGGCAAGCTCAATGAATGAGGGTAAGTGCCCTGCTCAAGATCAAATAACAAATAGCAGCTAGAAACCTGGAGATAAGAAATAAGCACGTATTAGCACGATGCTGCCCGTCTAATCACTGACAACTCCTACCATTTCGTTTCACTGGGGAAAGCATACTCAAACACGTGGTCCTTTCCACTTACTTCACAGAAAGTCTTGCATGCATCAATTATGGGCCTGTATCCAGTGCAACGGCACAGGTTACCTGAAGGAGAAAAACACAGCTCTGTTAGCCAAGTGACCCAGATAGAGGCACAGTCTACCAGGAGTGTGATGGAAATAAGGACCCTATCACAGAGGAAAGCTCTGTTTGCCATTTTAGGCCACCTAATCTACAAAGTCAGATTTTTTCAACAGCAACTTGGGATATTTCGTTAAGAATCTTGAGGCAGATTTTAAAAGTTCAGGTATTTGTACTTTCTCTTGTAAAGTTGTTATGCCTTCTGCTTGTGACAGGTGCTCAAACAACACAGTAATTTCAAGCCAAAAACTTGCTCTACAGTCACATTCAAGAGCTAAGCCTTATTTTTAAAATAATTTATTTATTTATTTATTTATTTGAGACAGGGTTTCATTCTGTCACCCAGGCTGCAGGTGCAGTGGTGCAGTCTCAGCTGGCTGCAGCTTCCACCTCTTGGGTTCAAGCAATTCTCCTGCCTCAGCCTCCTGAGTAGCTGGGACTACAGGTGTGCGCCACCAGGTCAGGCTAATTTTTGTATTGATAGTAGAGATGGGGTTTCACCATGTTGGCCAGGCTGGTCTCAAAATTCCTGACCTCAGGTGATCCACCCACCTCGGCCTCCCAAAATGTTGGGATTACAGGCATGAGCCACGGTGCTCGGCCAGCCTAATTTTTTTTTTTAAAGTAAAGTCCATTTTATTGAGCTGTTATTGACATACAAAAAGCAGTACAACTTGGTAAATTTGGAGATAAGTCTTACACCTATGAAACCATCACCACAGTCAATGTCATAAACATATCTATCACCTCTAAGTTCCCTCCCACCATTTATTTATTCATTTATTTTGTGATTACTATAACATCTGACCTTTTAGCAAATGTTTGAGTATACAATGCAGTGTTAACTATAAGTATTATGCTGTACAGTATCTCTAGGATTTACTCATTTTGCATAACTGAAACGTTTTACCTTTGACTAATACATCTTTGTTTTCCTGTTCCCCAGGCCCTGGTAACCACCATTCTATTCTCTGCTTCTATGAGTTTGACTACTTTAGATTCCTCATATAAGTGGGATCATGTAGTATTTGTTCTTCTGTGCCTGGCTTATTTCACTCAGCAGAATGTCCTCCAGGTTCATTCATGTTGTTGCAAATGGCAAGCTATACTTCTTTTTCTAAGGAAAAAAACTCCTGATTTTTAACACTTACTGTGACAAAAGAAAAAAAAAAGCACTCTAAGCTTCAGCCGATAGAAAGATCAAAGTTATTATACGGCAGCAAAAGTAGTTATTGAACTGTGAAAGCAGTTGGGCACATTATATATTTATAATAAATCATTAGGCCAGCATTTCTCTCACAGTGTGGTCCAGTGTTCCTCCTCCACCCCTAAATCTGAAGTCTTATTTAAAAAACAGTATTACTGAGTCAAACTCTCTAGGGGTGGGTCCCAGGAATCTTCATTACCCACAAATTCTCATGTATGATCTAAGAACCCCGAAATCTGAGAACCCCTTATCACTTTTTTACATCATAAACAGCCATGAAATCAAATTCATGGTAAGATCTACAGGAAATCAGGCAGAAGACAGTTTATGAGCAATGTCTCTCCTTTCTACGTCCGTTTTGGTTTTCACCGGAAAATTTTTGCAGAGTAGGTGTACATATGAGCTTTAGGCTCATTTTCTCTAGCAGAGAAAGGAGGTCTTCAGGAGGCCTGAGACAAAGACAAATGCAGCCATGGAGAACTTCACCAGAAATAGGACTTGAGAGGGCATCACTTAAAAAACTTGTTTAGAATCTTGTTGATGAGGATATCCCTCCACCACATGCACCCTGAGCTCCTGAACTTGACAAAAACGCTCTAGGGTGGATAGAGACAGTTCTTTGCAGTAAGTATCAAGATCTCTGTCTCTGACTTTATGCTGTATCCATCACCAGCCCTCTGATGCTGAATATGGTCCTGAAAGCACCCACTCATCCAGTAGGGAGAGTGGTGACCGAGCAGCACGTAGGGATAACAGGACTATTCCCAAGGGCTGATGAATAACTGGCTTTTTAATGGTTATAAAAACAAAAGAGACTTCAGAAATACATCAGCCAAATGCAATGTGTGGGTCTGGTTTGAATCCTGATTTGAACAAACCAGCTCTTTCACTTATTGGGGATGTAACTTTGAACAAATCACTCTCCCCAAACCTCAGTTTCTGTATTTATGAAATGGAGATAACAATAGTATCTGTCTTATAAATTTTTTGTGAGGATCAAACGAGATAATCTTCAAATAGTATTTAATGCAGTGTGTGGCACATGAAAGGTATCCAATATTAGCTGTTGTTATCATTATCATCATCGTGAAAAAATAAAAGCCTGCAGGGAGGCTGAGGCACGAGAATCGCTTGAATCTGGGAGGCAGAGGTTGCAGTGGAGCCAAGATCGTGCCACTGCACTCCAGCCTGGGCAACAGAGTGAGATTCTGTCTCTAAGTAAATGAATGAGTAAATAAATAAATAAATATTAAAAAATAAAAGCATGCTCATATAACCTACCACCAAGGGCATCAGTCAGCTGATCCAGAGTGGGCTCCGGGTGGTTCCTGAGCAGCGTGTAGATGGACATCACCATCCCGGGTGTGCAGAAGCCACATTGGGTGCCGTGACACTTGGCGATCCTCTCCTGGAAGCACAGGAAGGGTTAGAAATGCAGAATCTTGGGCCCCATCCCAGGCCTAGTGAATTGGAGCCTGCATTCTAGCAAGATCCCCAGGTGATTTGTCTGCATGTTAAGATTGCAGTAGAGTCCCCTGAGAGCCCTTCTCATCCCAGGCGCCTCCCTCCCGAGGGCTGGGTTGTTGTGAGGTTGGGCCTCATCTGCTTTTGAGCTTCACTTAAAGCAGTGGTTGCCACTTTTGAGAATCACCAGGAGAGTAGTAAGATTTCAAGCCCCACACAGCACCACAAACCAACCGACAGAGTCTCTGGGAATGGGGCACAGTCATACATCTTTTAAAGATTCTCAGATGGTTGGTTTCAATGTGCAGTTGTGGTTGTGAATTACTGAGATAAAGGAAATCCTTCAGAGAAATAAGCCAAATTATACTCAAGTTGAGAAGTGAAAAAAAATGAAAAATAAAATAAAATGCTTTTATTACCTTTCCCTCCCTCCAGCATTTTTGCTTTGGAGTCTAACTTCTAAGGTTCAAGTCGATTTTGGAAGCTGTCTTCTGGTAACATTGTAACAATGGGAGTTCCACCTCAATAAGGAAATGAAAGGGTATTGTATGCCTGTGTATGATCAGGTCTCACATGGGCATCCAGGCAGAATTCTCCTCCTCTAGTTAATGATATTTCATCATGATCCAGGCAAAATTCTCTCCCTCTAGGTAATGATCTTTCAAATAAATAGAATCCAAGATTCCTTCAAATCTAGACAATTTGAACTTGGGTCATTTTCTATGTTGCTGCTATCTTTTCCTTCTTCTATCTTTCCTCACATTTGATCTTCATTAACTTCGATAAAAACAAGTAAAAATGGCTTTTTTGTTTGTGTTTTTTTTTCTCTTTTTTTTTTTTTTTTTTTTTTTTTTTTTTTTTTTTTTGCGATGGAGTCTCACTCTGTTGCCATGCTGGAGTGCAGTGGCACGACCTTGGCTCACTGCAACCTCCACCTCCCGGGTTCAAGTGATTCTCCTGTTTCAGCCTCCTGAGTAGCTGGGGACTACAGGTACACACCACCACGCCCAGCTAATTTTTGTAGTTTTAGTAGAGACAAGGTTTCACCATGTTGGCCAAGATGGTTTCAATCTCTTGACCTTGTGATCCGCCCACCTCAGCCTCCCAAAGTGCTGGGATTATAGGTATGAGCCACTGCGCCCAGCCTAGAAATGGCATTCTTACGGACAATATATACATAAAGAGTCAGGTGTCTGAAGATGCTTTTTTACTTGAGGCTAAAACTCTAACAAGGTGCTTCTTTAGGAGAAAAGCCAAAAAACTTATTGGCAACTCCTATCATCTGTCTTCCAAACAAGCTCTAAGTATAACAAAGCTTTTTGGTAGCTGAGATTTTCACTCAGCCTTAAGATGATGTTATTTTCCACTTTATTTAAAAAGTAAAATAAAATTATATCCCTCAATGCACATGGCTCTTCTTTCTCTTTCTTCCTTATTTCTTTCCTTCCATCCCTTCCTTTCTTCCTTCCCTCCCTCGTCTCTCCCTTTCTCTCCTTCTCTTTCTTACGACAGGGTCTCACTCAGTCACCCAGGCTGAAGTACAGGGTGCAGTCATGGTTTACTGCAGCCTCAACCTCCCAGGCTCAAGTGATTCTCTCACCTCAGCACCCCTGAGTAGCTAGGACTACAGGTGCTCACCACCACACCCGGCTAATTTTTGTACTTTTGTAGAGATATGTTTCTCCATGTTGCCTAAGCTGGTCTCAAACTCCTGGGCTCAAGCAATCCACCTGCCTTGGCCTCCCAAAGTGTTGGGATTACAGGTGTGAGCCACTGTACCTGGCTTTTGCGTCTTTATGAGTTTAGAAGACGTCAAATAGACAGGTCCCATCTAATTAGAACACAGAAAACAAACCCACAAATGTCAGGGCATTCTTAGAGAAGAAAAAGTGTTCTAGCCTTCCAAAAGCATCTTTCCAAGAAGTTAGTTAAAGACACTCACATATCCCAATACGCCAGCCTTCGCTTTTGTTCCCAGCTAGGTTGTATCTGTTGGACCTGCCAAGGCAGCAGGCCCCAGGTTGCTCCACTCTCTTAATCTCAGAGACTCAATGTCATGAGGTTTCTAAAGCACAGAAACCCTATAAGGAAGGGCACATCCTCACCTGAACAGGATGAATTCTGGTGTGGGTGCTTCCTATGCCTTCTACTGTGGTGACGGCAGTACCATACAGAGAACAGATGGGAATCAGACAGGCATTGGCTGGGTGATGCCTTCAGAATGCAAAAGAAAAGCACAAATTACAAATTATGTCACATCCAGTGGGAAGGGGCCAGGCATTCATTGAGCTTCTCCACTGTGGCAGGTTTTTATATAATGTCTCCAGGTTTTACACCTATATTTCCTCCTTAGCCCAGGCTCATTTTATAGAAGTGAAATCTGAGGGTCAGAGTGATTTACTCAGGGTCACAGCCAGAGTGTCAGAGGCAGGATTAAAATTAGGCCTCCTAATTCTAATTCCAGAATGGTGTCTACTTATCAAAAACTGTTACAACTTTGATGGTTTTTGCTCGAATGAGGGGTTGACATTCTCTAGTCACAGGTAACCACCCACCTATGGCAGGCCAGGTCTCCATTAGCAACCAGAGAAGCCAGCCTTCACCAACACCTCACTGTCATGCTGATGAATGCATAAGTTAAACATTAAAGAACTGGAGAAACTGGTGCCTTAGTACAAAGGCCAGAATGTAAAAACAAGGCCATTAAGAGCCTACCTGGGCTTCCTCAGAACTTAAGAGTTCCATTAAAATAATGGAGACATTCTTATACACCTTGTACACCTTGTACCAGGATCCACTTTAGATGAAGTAACTCTTCCAAGGCTCTGAAGTAATTGTCTAGACCCCAGGCCCTAGTTAAAGATTAGACAGAGTGAAACATTTTGGCTTTCGGCTTGTAGGTACACTGAATGCATATAAGCACTAGGAAAAATCTGGTAACGTTTAGTTGGTCTGGTGAGTTACTTCGACCTTCTCCCTATAACTGGTTGCAGAAACAAACTCTCTTCTTTCCCAGTCTGTCTGCTTCTTGTTTTTAGACCACAAGAACAAGCAGCCAGACCTCATCTGTCTGGGAACACACCCACCTAGAGTTCATTCCATCTTCCAGATAGATGCTAGGCCAGGGGTTGGTTGAGCAATAAAGTAAAAGTGATACCAAGCTTCAGAAGAAGAAACAGGGTGTGGGATCCAGAACTCCTCAATCCGACAGAACCACTGCTAGAAAATGTCCAACTCACAATGTCTCCTAAATGTTCTCATTCACCAAAGAGAACTATAAATGGCCAATAAACACATGAAACAAGTATTCGACCTTAAAAATCAAGAGAGACTCAAGCAATGAGAAACACAATTTTTGTCAAAGAAAATAATAAATATTTTTAATATTTATAATATCTATTAGTACCAACAGCTTGGGAAGATGAGACTCGTACTGTTTGTAAGAATGGAAATTGAGTTCTCCCTGAGAACTGCTGAGAGATATTTCACAGGAAGACATAAAAAAACACTTTAAAATGCACACTCTCTTTTACACTGCCATTCCACCTCTATGGATATATCATAAGGAAATAATCATAGGCATAAACATGAATATATCTATAGGAGTGTTAATTGATGCATTGCTCATGCTAATAAAAACTAAAAGTAATCTAAGTGGACAGTATTTGGGGGGTGGTTTTGGTACGCCCAAAGGATGGAACACACACAGCCATTAATGAATTTATTATTATAAGATATTAAGGAGAAATTAACAAAATATACAGGTTTCTAAACAGTATGTACAGTATGCTTCCATATGTATACACACAAAAGAAAGATTGAAAGGATATTATTCATTTATAAATAAGTGCAAATATTTATTGAGTGCCTCCTATGTGCCAGGCAGAGTTCCACATTGGAACTTTAAAATTCACTGCTAAAATCACTGGTGAACAAGACAGATAAAATCTCTGCCCTTGTAGAGTGTGTGTTCTAGCTGAAAGAAGACAGCACGTATGTACGTGGACAGTACACACAAAAATACATTAATTGAAATGTCGAGAAGTGCTATGAATACATTAATATAGGCTAACACAATAGAGAGTCGTGAAGGTGAGGGGGAGCACAGCTATTTAGTAGGTGATTGGGGACGACTGAGAATGCAACATTTTTGTAAAATCTGAATGATTTAAAGGGGCCAGACATGAAAGGCAGTGGAACAAAATACTCAGGCCTTGAGGCAGGAATAAGTGTGGGATGTTTAAGAAAAGGAAGAGGGACAGAAAAAAGTCCAGTGAGGCAGGAACATAGTGAATGCAAGGGGAGTGGTGTTACTCATGGTTAGAGAGACAGGCAGAGGCCAGGTAGGTAATGGTAAAGGCTTGATAGCAAAGGTACAGAGTTTGAATACTGATTCAAAGGCAAGCGAGCTTTCAGTTTAGAGGTAGAAAGTTGTAAGAGACTGCCACTCTCATTCTAAAAACCAAAGTAAACCATACGAGGAACATAATCACATATTTTCAAAGCTCATCAGATGCTGAGTACACAAAGAAACTTTATGAGCAAAACTTAATAAATAAATAAACTAAACTCCGTTGTGACAATCTCTTCATAAGAGAGAAGATACAGTTGTTCTCATCCCTGAGATACAATTATTCTCTTCCTGAAGTTGAAGGAGGAAAAGGAACCTGCCTTAAACAGGAATAAGGAGAAACCAGACCAACTTCCAACAAACTTTGAATGGCTGCATGTGGGCTGGTAACAACAGATTGAAATATAAAGCTGGGCTGCATTCTCTCCAATCTCTTCCCCACCAGAGATCACTGAGTTCCAGGGGTAGTTCCCCAAAAATAGGCAGGGAAGCAGAGCTAAAAGAAACTTTCCAAGCATACTGGTCCTTAAACAAAGAAGGCTGGGGGAGAGAGAGGAGAACTGAAACTCTACGTACTCACACTTCACAGAGTATAGGGTAGTCGCCACTTCCTAGAGGCTAAAGACAGAGCAGCATGGCTGCAATAGATCTCCCAAAGCATGGAAGGTGAGACAGGTAAGCAAAGAGAAATCCCTCATGAACTAAAAAGCTGACAACCAGGCTGTAAAGCAGGGAGGAACCTCTCAGAGTTCAGACAGCAGGTAGTTTGGTATGGAACACAGCAGACATATGAAACCTCACCAGTGCTCAGATCCTTAGCCTTCAAGTGAGATCTGTGAAATGATGTAAAATGGTCTAACATTAGCATAATTGGAGTCCCAGAAGAACAGAGGGAAGAGTGTGTGGCACAGAGTAAATATTTGAAGAGATAATGCCTTGAGAAGTTTCCAGAAGACATCAACACACAGATCCAAGAAACTTGGAAAATGTGAAGAAGGATAAATACCAAACATAAACAGATGTTAAACATAATGGGAAGTCATTGGGGGCTTTTCAGTATGAGAATGACTTGATCTGATGATAATTAAAGCAGGTCACTGTGGCTGATGTGTGGAGAAAGCACCAGATGGGAGGAAGGAGGTAAGTTAGGGGCTGGAAGAGTAATATATGAATGTGATGATGGCATTATCCTCCCCTGCAATTTCAGCCCTGCCTTTCCTCCCCCAGACAGGCAGTTAGGCAGCTATTCAACTTTTGACAGGGGATTTTTTTTTCTTAGAGACAAGGTCTTGCTATGTTGCCCAGGCTGGACTCAAACTCAACAATCCTCTTGACAGCCTCCCAAGTAGCTAGAAATGTGTGCCACTGTGCCTGGCTTTGATGGGGAATTCTTTGACCATATGTTATCCTCACTGATGGTACATTTTTCTCTCAACACATCCATATTCCTGGGACCGTGTCTGTCTTGTTCATCATTGTACCCCCAGTGGCCAGTTCTTTTCACATGGTAGGTACTCAAAATATATTTACCAAATGAAGGAATATAACAAAGTTCAAAATTATAAAAATTTCAACCATATCTGGACTTTGCTGCATGGTACCTTATCCTGTTGGTGATGGGGTTATATCGTGATATCATCACTGTACAAGCACCACAGCCTCCTCCTCCACAGCCATACTTAGTTCCCGTGAGTCGAACTGGAAGAGGTATAGTTAAAGATCATATGTGTTATGTAATTCTCTTTCTAGAATAGCCCCGCCACTAGGAGACAGTAACATCACAGACTCTTAAATGTTAGTTAAGTTCAATACATATTCATCAAATAATGCGTTTATGTCATAATTACTATTATAGCAGCTATAATAATCTTGTAAATTCTTGATTTCTCTTTGGGTGCTATATCTTGTATCCTCCCTTTGAAAACAACTGGACCTCAGGTTGCCAAAAATAGGGCCAAACTGAAAAAAGAAGAGTCTATATATGTAAGGGCTTGAGTATTTGAAGGTATGAACACATTGCACATTTATTCTCATCCTTATCTCTGTCTTTGATGACACAAAGCAAAATATTAAATTGTAGATAATTCTTGGAATATTCATGTCATGTTAGCCATGTTTTTGTATTTCTCTGCCTTTCAGCGGCAAAAACTGCCATCTGTTCCCTAATATCTCTTCTCTTATTATTCCTCAGAAATAGAAACCCCAATTGTTAGCCACACACATATGGCTTCCAAGAGTAAAAAATAGACTTTCCCAGCCTCCTCTGTGACTAGGTGGGGTCATTAACAGTGCTGGCTAATAGGATGTAATTATAAGTGTTGTGTATGACTTCCAGGAGAAGAGTGTCCTTAAAAGCAGAGGGCTGCTTCTTTCTTTGCTCACTACTTCTATTTGCTGGAATTCACATATGAGGGCTGGCTCTCCATTGGTCATCTCTGATGGTGAGGAGAAAGCTATGTGCTGAGGAAGGTGCTGCTTGATTCCTCAACAACATTGTGACACTGCTTGACCATCCCTGATCCACCTATCTGTGGGCTTCCTTTATGTGAGTGTGATAGCCACGCAAACATGCCTCACAGACCTCCCTTCAACATGGAGGGTAACTGACCAAGGGACCCCATTGCTGCACTTTAATACTGATCACTCCAGTTCTCACTAAGACCATGCCTCCCATGGACTACTCTCCACCAATGGTTTAGTGCTACGGAGAGACATGGAGTCCTTGTCAACCATCCCCAGTGGTTCTGAAGAACATGCCTTAGATTGACCAGCAGTCTAGGGCCCTTCCACTCAACCTTATCTCCAGGGTCAGACTTACATGGTGATCAAATGGCTCCCTAAGCCTCCTCTGATTCACTCCCTACTTCCTTTCCCACAGACATTCCTCCTAATAAAATCCTGGCACATTTAATCTCATTTTTGGTGTCCACATCCTGAAGAACCTGAACTAACACAATGAGAAAGAAAGAAACTCCTACCTTCTATCTTGTTTGCCATGAGGTGGAGTTTTCTGTCACTCACAGTGAACCAAACTTTAAATATTACACATAGGTACTGTGGATAATCAGGAAGTCATGTTCATGGTTTTTTATGTCTAAAGCTCTTGAATGACTTTCATGAACATGTTTCAGAAACATATTCATGTGTCTGAAAAACAATTATTGATGCTTTGGAGTTGTATACTCTTTTGGTAGTTTTACTCTCTCCAGGGGGAAGAAATGTACACACTCCCATTGAAACATAATTTTGCATATAATTATAGTGTCCTTCACCCTCTGGTAACTCACTGGAGTTCATGCATAGCAAGCTAAAAATCCATTCCTTAGATGGTCTTATATGGCAAGTTTTTCTAGGATAACATTTTCAGGTTTAGTTCTTCCATTTTTCTTTTACTTTCATTTCAGGTGACTTCTGTGCTCTCTTTTCCTAATGGGCATAATAATTGGTCTTTAAGGACAGAGTATAAATATTGTGACTCTTAATTCTAAAGGATGCTTACTTAGGTCCTTTTAACATCTATTAAGTTTCCATTACTAGTTTCTCCATTTTATACAGAGACTGGAAAAAAATTGGTTCTTCTGACAGCCACATTTGTGCCCTGCCTATAAAACTATAGGACTTTCTCAAATATGAGCATAAAACCATGAGAGCAGGGAATATATCTTAGCGTCTCTACTGTATATTTGAAATATTTAATGAGGAAACTGGAGTTATACAAATACGCACACACATACACACTCAAAGTAGAGAAAAGGATACGATTCTTCCTCAGATAAGGCAACAGCATTGTTTCAGGATCAACATTTTTTTCTATCACCTATACCAAAGGGAAAATAAGAGTTAGGCATACAAATTTTAGAGAGCTAATATGAAATTCACATTGGTAGGATCACACTAATTTGAGGGAAATGCATGTTAATTAGCCCTTCTACTCATATTTTCAAGTAGATTTCAGCTTTATGGAACACCTGTGATATGCAAACCACCTCTCTTAGGTGTAATTTTGAGCCCCACCACAATTGTGCTGCTGTCCTTGGTCCTGAGTTATTGCTATTCTCTAAGGCAATTGTTTCCGCTAACAGGAACACTACCTCCTGTCCAGTTTTTTTCCTAGAAAGTTTAAAGCAGGTGAGAGTAAAGACATTAGTAGAACAGTTCAGACTGGAGAGGGGATAGATGAAATAAGAAAAGAAAGGAGGGAGGGGAATTGCTGGAATAGAATAGCCTCTAGGACATTGATATAGTTAATTTTTTAAAAGTCTTGTTTGTTTATCTTGTTCAAATGATTGTGGTTTCCAGTAAAAGATAACCAGCCATGGCCCCAATCAAATAAACAAAGGGGAAGATAAAACGTGTATGCTAAGTGATGAAAGACTATGCAGCAAGGACACACTTAGGCAAGTTCGTGGGAGCAGCCTGGCAGCGTAACAGCAGAACAGCATGCTGTCTTTTCCCAAGGATGACATCAAAATGTCATGATTGGTTGTGTTTTCCAAAGTGATCAAGTTTTCTCTTTTTTCACTAAAAATTTGACATTTCTTCTAGATTCACAGAACACATAGAAGCATGACTTGCTTTGCCATTTCAGAAGCTGAATTCATCTTTCACCATATTATAGTAATTTTCCCTACTGGGAAGTAGTAGGTGAGGAGTGGACATATGCTTCTTCTAGGGCTGCTGCCTTACCCTCAATTTTAAAAGGTTATACACCAGGCAAGGTGTGGCATATGCCAATTACCAAGGTCAGATCTGTGCCCTAGAAGAGTCTGCAATATAGAAAGATTGGTGTGTGTGTGTGTCTGTTTGTGTGTGCGTATGTGATAAGAAAAAATATGGGGGACCTCTCAGGTATCTTCAATTTAATTGGCTCTCAAATGGAACTCTTTATTTTATTTTTCAGACTTACTCCTTCCCTTCTTTTCCTTAAACTGTTTAATGGCCTCAGTATCTGCTAGGTCATCTAAGCTAAAAAACCTGAGCTATTTTCAACTTTTTTTTTCCAGTCCACCACAATCAGTTCTTCCACTTGGGCTTCCAGTGATACTCTAAACTCCTTTCTCTTTTACTGTCACTACCCATGAGCCCATATCATCTATTGTCCGAATGATTATAAGACCAGCCTGACTGGTCTCCCTGCCTCCACTCTTGGTACTCGCAATATCGTCTTCTGCACCATGACCAGAGTGACTGCTGTGAAACCCAAGCCTGATCATCTCATGTATATGCCTAATTTAACGTGGCTTCTGGCTGCCAAACTGCCATTCCAGGAATTCCTGAATCACGGAGATGCTTGTTAAAATGAAACCCCTATGGAATCAGGATTTCTGGTAGGGGAAACCAGAAAATGTGCTTTTTAAATGAGTAGACTGAGTGGATCTTAGGTGAATTAATAGCCAACCATTTCCAGAATACAAGAAGAAATCCGAATTCAGGCCACACGGATGAACTGGCTAGTCCAGGAGGTACATTGGACTTTCACCTTCACTGCATGTGCATGCAAGCTTCCCTCTGTCCTGAAAATCTGTCCTCTCTTCTTGGCAGAATTTTGTGTGCCATCCGTTCACCACCCTGCTCAAATGTTCTTTATGGAGAGTGCTGCCACCTAAAATACCCTTCCGCATCTCTAAGTAACCATCCTCCTCTTTGTTCCCATGGCTGATGTGTTCACCTCTTCTTTTATGACACTTTTTACACTGTATCTTAATTATTTGTGTGTGTACAAGACTATCTCGATCCTGAGAGAGGCCATCTTCTGCTATTCTTCTTTATGCCAAACACTGAGCTTGGTGGTGGGGATATATCACAGGATGTAATGAGTGTTAATTAATGAAATGAATGACTGGAACATGCTATGTATGATTTGGTATGAGATACCAAGAAGGAATGAATAATTTCTCACAGACTTGGGCATCTGAACAGATGGAAAATAAAGAAAAACACAGAAGTTATTGGTGGCAGAAACTGTAGGTTGTCTATCCTGGCATGCATTCTCCTGTCCTTTCTTCCTGCTACTTTGGAATAGCAATGAAATGGCTAGAATCCCAGCAGTTATCTTAGACCATGAGGCAACATGTTCATGGCAGGAGACAAAAAAAGAGAGAAGAAACCTGGGTCTCAGATAATACCATAAAGCTTCTGCCCCAACCTCACAATGTCTGTTCCTAGATATGATGGTAAACCACAGAAGCCCCGTTTTAATGAATAGACATGGTCTGGGTAGCCTAGTTAGTAAAGAATAGCACTTTAGGCTTGTGGAATATTTCTACATTTGAGGAAGGAATTCATGGAAGAAGGTGGTCATGCTTGTTTGGGTATGTGTTCCAGGAAATGTTCAAGGGATTGGAATCTGGCTCAAAGTCCCGCCAGTTTGAAATGTGTTGTTGTTGTTGTTGTTTTGATATAGTGAGTGTTGTATTTGGAGGAAGTGGGGGCAGGGATCTAGCATGCATCTTGTCCTGGCAGCTCTGGGAATGAAAACAGGGAGGTTAGGACTCAGATGGAGGCTAGGAGGTGTAGAGGGGATGGGTAACAGTTATTCTGGTTGACTCTGGATTTGAGAGATGTTGCCAGTTCTCTGGTCAGGGTCATTGCATGTACTCCTCTCAGCATAGCCTTGAATCTGAGGGTGGAATCTGCCCCTCTGTATCACTGCCAGCCCTTTTGGGAGAGTCCAAGTTCATGCCGTACTTGGTTAAGAAATCACTTTTCTCTGTGTACTGCCAGTGACTGGTGCCTGAGGAGGCCCTGCCAGATCCAAGACAGGGTCAGAAAGAGAAAGGAAGAGAGAGATAAAAGGGGAGACAGTAGAAAATAAGGAAGGGGTAGAGGTGCATGTGAAGGGCCAAGGCTGAGAGGGAGAAGAGGAGGGAAGAAAGGGGTGTATGTTGTGAGATGCAGTTAGTAGAGAAGAACAGTGATCCATAGCAGCCTCAGAGGAGAGAAAGAAGCCTCAGGGAACAGCCATGAGGACACACCTTCCTGAGCTTTAGGTTGCTTTTGAAATTCATTTTGCTTGTTACTTCTTTCTGCCTAAGCTGCCTCCACCTTCTCCACTTTTCTCCGAATCATCGCAGCCATTCCAGAAGCCCAGAAATTTCCTCTCTCAGCTTTGTAAACCAAGAACCTTAGAGAATGCTAGCCAATAAACTGCTCTTTCCAGATTCCTACAGCAATATCAAAAGTCTATGCTCATTGTGCAAATAATGCAGGATGACTGTTTCTTAGCATCCTTGACACCTCTAAGCAGGTTCTGGCTCTACTAATGAAACAGATTATTTTCTAGTCCAGACAGTAACAATTGTTTCCATATATCAAGTGTTTACTGTGTACACGTACCCTGCTAACCACTCTCCATGCAACTTAATCAGCCTCAATTTCAAGGGAAAAGGCTCTGTTATTAGCTAGATTTTGCAAAGGAGAAAACAGAAGCTCAGCGACATTAAGTACCTTGCCTGAGGCCCCAGATCCTCCACGTCCAAGTCGCAGAGCAGATAGCACAGGATTTAAACCCATCCCCGACTAGTTCCAAGGCCCATACCTTTGATTTCCACACCTCATTGCCTCATGAAATGACATGCTTCATTTCCTAAGTTGAGGTCGGAATGTGGCATCTATGGTAGAATTTATTCATGGGCTCTTCCTCCCTTAAACTCCATGTTAAATGGGTCATCTGTTCTTCTGGGGGCCTTGGTAGAGTGAATAAGATTTCAGAAAACTCTCTGCAACTAGGTCCCTGGCCAACGTGCACTGTTCTTGCCTCCAGATGTCATTACCTTCTGCCTGAGGACAACTTTTGGTGACCTGAGAAAATTTAGCAAAAAGCAGAATAGAAGCCAATCATGTCACTTATTGTCTCCTAAGTGGCTTCACTTCTAAGCTTCTTTTTCAAAGGTGGGTTTTTAATTCTAGAGATTGCGTTTGACTTCAAAAGCCCTCTTCTAGGGTGGGTTTTCTCTCCACACTCTTCTCAACAATCTCTTACTCTCTGGAACCACAAAGTTTATGCTAGGCTGGGCACAGTGGCTCAAGCCTGTAATCCTAGCACTTTGGGAAGCTGAGTCAGGGAGATCACCTGAGGTCAGGAGTTTGAGACCAGCCTGGCCAACACGGTGAAACCCGATCTCTACTAAAAATACAAAAATTAGAGTGGTGGTGGGTGCTTTTAGTTCCATAGTCCCAGCTACTCAGGAGGCTGAGGCATGAGAATTGCTTGAACCTGGGAGGCAGAGGTTGCAGTGAGCTGAGATCACGCCACTGCACTCCAGCCTGGGCAACAGAGTGAGACTCCATCTCAAAAAAAAAAAAAAAAAAAAAAAAAAACTTATTCTAGTTCTTTCCATGTAAGTAATTAGGCTTGTTTATTAGTATTGAAGCACACACCTAACAGAATTTAGAAGGGAGGAGAAGGAAAGGGAAAGATTAACACAATTTATTCTAATGGGTAATTGCAAAAACAGAATCAATATCTCCAGATTATACTTTACAAATAACCACAGGACATTTGGCCCATAGACAAAGTGAGTCCATAGATAAGAACTAGCTTATCTAATTTTAAAAATCAATAGAGCACAAACTATTGTTGGCCATTATGTTAAAAATCCCAATATTTGTTTGGAAGTGGGGGAAGGAGAAGTGAGGAGATGTTAGACTCAAAACCCCTGTTTCTTCATTTAACCCAAACCCTTGCCATCACCTATAAAGCTCTCGTAATCTGGCCCCTGCCCATGTTGCCAGCCCCACCACCCTACCTCCCTAGCACACAGAAATCCTTCCACCTCAGGACCTTTGCACCTGCCATTCCCACTGCCTGCATGCTCTTTCCCAGATGTTTGCATGGCTTGCTCCTCACTGCATCCCAGTCACTGCTCAAATGCCACCCTTTCAGACAGGCCAAAACATCCATCCCCTCTAAGTATCCTGCACACTCTCTGTCCCCACGCTGTGCTTTATTTTTTATATTAGCACTTCTCACTTCCTGACATTGCACATTTCCACGTATTTATATGCTTGCTATCTCCCCAGCACAATGTAAGTTCCATGCACACAGGGACTTGTTATTTCTGTGCTCTGCTGTATCTCATAAGCCTGGAACACTGCCTGGCATACGGCAGGCCCTTAACAAAGAAGTGGATTGAATGCTCATGATCACTCTTTATGAAGTAAGTGGTATCATCCCCTTTTAACAGAGCAACTGGCCTCTGAGAGGTTAGATTTTCTCAATCAGAATTAGAATTGGAATTGAAGACTTGTCTAAACAACAAAACCAGTGTTGTGTTTACTATATCATTCTGTTACACAAAAGAAGGAAAAAAATGACATGTCAATCACCTCACCCCATTGTCATATTTCACCCTCACAGCAGTCCTGTGAAGGGGTCCTAACGATCCCCTTTACAAATCAGGGAAAACAAGCTCATCTTATCCAATGTGGAACCCAGGCAGCAGGGGCAGACAAAGCTTTTGAGGAGCCTAACGTACAATTTGGGGATTCCTCTTTAAGAAACATAATACAAAACCACAATGAAATTAGGCTCAGGGTCTTAGAACAGCCCTCACAACTAGGGCCTGATGCTTCACCCTGGTTAGCTTCCACGGGAGGCAGCTGGTGCCCATCAGGAAAAGTGTTGTGGCTGCCCTTAGCCAGAAGCAGGGGTCACAGGTGGCTCTGAGTGAACCGGCACCAACACGAGCACCAGGGAAAGCAGGTGCCACTGCTCTTGCTTGGTTGTTAGCTCTGTTTTTGTTGTTTTTAAGAGACAGGATCTCACTCTTTTGCCCAGGCTGGAGTGCAGTGGTGTGAGCACAGCTCACTGCAACCTTGAACTCTTAGACTCAAGCGATCCTCCTCCTTCACCCTCCCCAGTAGCTGGGCTACAGGCACACACCACCACACCTGGTTGTTTTTTATTTTTTTTGTAGAGACAGGGTTTCACCATGTTGCCCAGGCTAAACTCGAACTCCTGGGCTCAAGCAATCCTCCTGCCTCGGTCTCCCAAAGTGCTGATTACAGACGTGAGCCACAGCTCTTAAGGGAGCTCCTTAACCTTCCTGCCTCAGTTTCCTCCTTCAGAGTAATGTCAATGAAACTGGAACAACATTAAGAGTGAGCAGAGTTGATGCTCACATTCAGGGGGGTGTTTCAAAGGAGGCCCACGGGGCTTTGCTGCTCCCAGACATCGGACACTGCCTGGAACTGTCCCTTGGGTTGCGCAGAGCGAGCCCGGCTTCTGAGGGGACAGAGCCCGCACCCAGCAGTGGACCCCGTGAGGACCTCGGAGCCCCCAGAGCCTGACTTGGGTTCAACTCTGCCAGGAACTAGCTGTGACTTTGGAAAGTAACGATTTCTTCATCTGAGAAACGATGGGGGTAGCTTGAATGTGTTCGTTTCTACGGTCTTGTCCGGAATCTAAGTTGCTCTCTGCGCTTCTAAACACACCCCGCGAGCTGAGGCTCAGCCTTCTCTGTAGGCTGCTCTCAATGTACTGGGGGGACGTTCCCGTTATCGGCTGGGATTGAGGGAAGGAAGATTTGGGAGTACTGACCTTGATGGGCAAGAATATTTTTTATCTTACTGTTTAGGGAGGGCGTGTGTTTGGTAATAATCAGCTTCTGAGCCTTGGAAGGAGAGGAAAGGGGAATATGAGGAAGTTGGGGGCCCAAAGATCCAGGACAGTCCCTGAAAACGCAGCCTTTATCTGCCCCGGAGGCGGGGTGGGAACGCGAAGGCAAAGCCGCTGTTAAAGGAGAAAGACAGTCTGTGCCTGAGCGCCTTAAGCGGCGGGCACGAAAGGATGGGACGAACGGCCGGGGCTCCTCTCTGCCACGGCCGGGCCGCGGGTCTGGGGTCAGGGGCAGCCCGCAGGCGCTCACCTTGCGGCCGTTCACGTAGAAGAGCAGCTCGGACGCCCTGTCCATTGTGGTGTCCGCGCTGGTTCGAGGGCCCAGAGCGGGAGGCGGCGGTTCTGGGAAGTAGCGGGCACCTGGGACCGGGCGGCACCGACCCGCCGTGTGGGGCGGGGCTTGCTGGAGCCTTAAGTCCAACCCACACTCTGACCGAGAAAGCCTTGATTAAGATCCAACGTTCCTGAGCTCATTGCCAGGAAAACTCTTCCCGGGACACCAGCACGTGTGTGGGCGTCACTGGCGCCCTCTATGTGGGCGGAAATCATCCGGCGAAGATGAAGACGACCGCTTCATCTCCTCGCCAGTGGCGCTGAGCGTCTGTGTCACACCCTCTTGCGTCTTAGCAAACCCTGTAAGTCCTGGGACATTGCTTTTGATGGTCTTATGTTATTGGTATTTTAGGTGGTGTTCCAGCTGGATTTAAGTCTGGGAACAGTAGTACCTCTCCTCCAACCAGGCCTGCTGTAGTTCTGGACTCTTAAGTGTAAACAATCATATTTATTCCAACTCTGCAGGAGCGGATCTTAGGGAAAACAAAAAGGTTTACAACTTGATCTTCTAGAAATATAAGGTTGGTGCAAAAGTAATTGCGGTTTTTACCATAACTTCCAATGGCAAGATCTGCAATTAATTTTGCTCCAACCTAATAATTACTGGTTTTAAAACGAAGAGCTACCTTGATATAAATTTAAAAATTTTATCACTATTTACAGTTTATCCAGTAACTAACCACCAAGTTTATCTGGTAAATAAGAACAGAGATGTAAAACATCTTTGAAAACTTTAAAAACAAAAACAAAAAAACTTGGAAAATACAGCAAAGCATAAAAATAAAGATTACCTGTTAAGTCCACAACTTAGAACTTACCACCGTTCACTTTAGTCTATCCTTACTTTTTGAAACATGTACACCTTTAAAAACTTAAGTGGGATTAAACTAGTTATTTTCCAGGCTTTCACTTGCCATACCTTAGAACATTTTCCCATGTTACTTCATTTATGTAAACACAGAAATTTTGTTGTGAAATTTTCTAAACTTTGTACATAGAAGTGAAGAGTGCAACAGGCATCTACCTGCCCTTCATTGAGCTTTAACAATGGTCAACATTTTGCCATACTCCATTTTTTGTAGTATTTAAAAGCCAATCCTGGACATATTTTAGCCCTAAATACTTCAAAAACACACATACGCATTCTTTTAGTCAGTTGCAATGCCATTTCTCAGTGTCTAAAGAATGTCTTTTACACTTGACTTCTTTGACTCAAACAAGAGCTGTGCAATGTATTTGCATGTGGTCTCATCAGTCTCTTTTGATAGAAAACAGACTTTTTAACACTGTTAACATATTGAAAAAGAAACCAGGTCAGTTGTCCTATTTAAATGAAACATTTTTTGAATGTGGCTCTCCCTGGGTTTTCTACTCTACTTATTTCCTGTGCACTAAATATTAGATCTAAAGCTTTGATTAAATTCAGGTTCAATTTTTTTGTGGGGAGAGGGCAAGAACACTTCATAGGTGGTACCATATACTTAATATTGCAGCACAGCAGGAAGCATATGGTGTCTGGTTGTTTCATTCATAATGATGCTAACATTGATCAGTAGGTTCAGAGGGCTATTCCTTTGTAATGAATTTCTTCATCAACATTTCACCTAATTGTTTTACATCCATTAGTTTTAATAGGGGGTTGCAATTTTTCTAATTCTAGTCTTTCTTCTTCATTCATCAACTGGGATTCTTTGAATAAAATTATCCATCCTTCACTAGAGCTATTGACTAAACCCCTACAGCACTCTGTACCCCTACTGCAGTCTCTCAAAGTGTGGTACTAGGACAATCTGAGGACAGACTTACTGGAAGCATCTGATTAAGATGCAGATTTCTGGGCCCACCCTTTAGTGGTCAGATACTATCTAAAAAAGTTTTCCATCTAGGTGGAATAGAGTTTGAGTAGTTATTTGAATTCAATAAACTGTGTATTGATCTCAGATATGAATAAGATTTTTTACTACTTATTACTGGAAGAGTAAGTGATCTTTAAAACAAAGATATAAAAACCAAATTCAAAAGAGCCTGAAAGGTTAATCTCCTCCGCTAAGTCATCAGATTACATATAATAGAAGTAATACAGAAGCTGACATTCAACATGTATTTCTCAAAATACAAGAATGAAGGGAGAGAAAACGGGCCAGAGCAGGAGGTGGCTTTTAAACCCTTTTAGATGTCCACATATATTGAATGGATTAAAAACACACAGCAAAACAAGACAGACTAGTATACAAGATAACCAATGCAAAGGTATTTTAACACATTTTATTTGGTTAAAACGTTAATAGCTATTGTTTGGTTAAAGGCTACTAGGTAAAAAGAAGCTTAAATAAACAGGAAGATGTTATATGATGACCAAAATGACTTAAAAAGCTTAATGTTACAAAATAGCTATTTTATCACATATACCTATTAATAAATATTAATGGACAAATCAACACTCTGTCAAAGTCCAAAAACAACAACAACAAAAAAACTTTTCATCAAGCACTTCATCTTCTTGATACTAGTTATATTTCTGTTTTGATTCCTTATGCTTTGAAAATTCAGAAAAACCAGAATCCATACATTCACTTCATCTTCTCATCTTGCTGCAAAGTAGAAAAAAAGGAAGATTAATAACAACCCAAAATTAATGCTTTTGCTGTGACGCATGGAGAAGAAAATTGTTTCATCATATCAGTAGAAAAGAAGTTTCCTTAAACCATAAGCTTTGTTAAATATTTGAAATACTCTATTTTTTCTGAAATCTTATAGTTCTCACTATCAAGAGTATTTCAAATAATTCATTTCAAATATTTAAGAAAAATTAATCAACATAGATTTTATATATTACATTTATTACATAGTTCCTTTTTATTAGAAATTTAGCATATGTTCAAGAACATGTGAAAATATACAATTTAAAAACAAAGTAAGTGCTCATATTCCTACACCCAAGTTAAGAAACAAAATATTACCACACCTCCAGTGTGCCCCTTTCTGATCACATCCCTCTCCTCCCCGAAAAAGGGACCACTATCCTGAATTGTATTATCACTCCTTCTTTACGGTTTTTGTTTTAAGCACTTGTGTATTGCTCTCCTAAAAAGTATAATGTTTGGTTTTATCTATGTTTAATAGATATCTTTACATCAATGGAATCGTACTGTAGGTGTTTTTCTGTGACTTACTTTTTCCACTCAACATCTTCATTCATTTTCAAGCCTCTCCTTTATTTAAACATTAAGCATTTTATATTCTGTGTCTGATTTGCTGTTTCTGCTGATACCTTGTTCCCCTGTGTATGTAGTGTTTTTCTTAACTATGAGCTAGCCCTTCATTTTCCTTGGAACTTTGGCTGTGCAAAAAACATGTTGAGGTGTGAGATGGACAACTCCCTACAAAATATTTGCTTCTAATAGACAACAGGGCACTACAGTTCATGCACTAATTATACTCAATCCTCAGCTTCAATTTTTTTGTGCCTTCGAAATATTGTGAATTCCAGCTATAATCTGTAATAAAGGCTGTATTTTGGTTATGAATTCTAAGGAAAGATTTTTTTCCTCCTTAATCAGCACCCAAGTTATTCCCTGGGGCTGAGCAAGCTAGTGGGGAGCTTATTTTTAGTTTGCTCTTCTACTGAGAAAGTAGATCAACTTTGTGGAAGAAGATCTAATAGACTCTTTATTTTGGATAAACCCTAGGATTTGTCTTCTGTCCCTAGCCCCATAAGGCTGTGAATGAAATGTTAAGGTTCACCTAGTTAGACAAATATCTTCAGGATAAGGTCAGTTCCCCTCTGAGTTCCTGCTCTCATTTGATCTTTGATCTGAGCTTTTCTTAGTTTCCTACTAAAAGAAACATTGGTTAGCTAATAGTCATTAGCTAAGAAATGCGTTCAAGGTACGTTTTTTAGTATTTTACCCAATAATTTTATTTTTTCAGTAAGAGGGTGGATTCATGCACCTAATACATCATGTTTCAAGATATAGAGTTTATTTATATTTTACATGCATGTGTGTAAGTGTGGTTTTTAGATGAAATACATAGACATGGTCCCAAATTAAAAAGGTATACAAGATTAGGTGGAAAGGTGTCTTTCACGCCTTTGTACTCCTCTCCAGAGCCAGTGTGATACCACTGCCTTGCGTAATTAGACAGTTTAATTAATCCTGTGAAAAGTACCTATTCTAAATAAAACACAGCAAAATGCTGTAAGGAAATAATGTTCTATTTTAGTTTAGATGTACAGTGCATGCAGATGATTTGCTATACAGCTTAGCTGGTAAAATTTTAAAAGCAAAAGTCACAACATTCAGTATAAATTCTGAGTGATGACCACCCAGTTGCCACTTTTTTTCTACCTTCTTTTTGGATTGGAAATGGTATGCACTAGCTTCTAGTAGCTCCCATGAAAGTAGATCCTAATTAAAGCTGCTTGCTATTATGGAATGATCATCATAGGTACTGAAGGTGGGAGTGGTAGGAGTTATCAGGAAGGTCACATAAATATGTTTTTAAAGTTTATCTCTTAAAGACTTTAAGTCTTTAGTCCAGAGCACTGAACATGAGAAATGAGGACATTTTTAATATAAAAAAGGCCACAATCCAAAATGAATAGGTAATAATTATGATATTTACATAGCAAAAAGCAGAGGAACCACCTTTCTGAAGCAAAAACTACAGGAGATACATGGAAACACAGGACACAATACATTTTAATATACGACTCTTAGTATAACCTTAGTACAAAACAGATCACTTATTTACAAAAAATAAGTAAAGAGAAGATCTAAGCAGCATAATAAATACAGTAAGTCTTATGGATATATATCAAACTTTAGATCCTGATTATAGAGAATACACATTTTTCTCAAGCACTCATAGCACTGTTATAAATGCTGATCCTATAGTAAGTCACAAAGAAAATACTGGCAATTTCCATAAAGCAGAAATACTACGATAAATAATTTCTGACCAAAATGCAATAAAACTAGGTTTACAAATAAAAACAAAAAACCAGAAAGGTTCATCTACCTGGAATTTTTAAAACCTCCTAATAACTCCTGAAGAAAAGAAGAAACTTAAACCACATTGGAAACATTATGTATCAGAATCAAGATACACTGAAAGCACTGATCAAAGAAAAATTGATTGCAAAAGATACTTATTTTTAAAATCTGTGTTTTGTGCTCTATTTATTTATTTTTATTTTTAATTTTTTGAGTCAGGATCTTTCTCTGTGCAGTGGCACAATCATGGCTCACTGCAGCCTCAACCTACCAGGCCCAAACTATCCTCCCACCTCAGCCTCTCTAGTAGCAGCTGGGACTGACTACAAGCACATGCCAACATGCCTGGCTATTAAGTGTTGGGATTACAGGTGTGAGCCACTGTGCCTGGTCATAAAACACTGTTATCTATATAAATGAAAGAATAAAAATGATAAATTGAAATAAGAAAACAACAACAATAAAGTAAATCAAAGAAAACACAAAGAAGGAGATAATAAATATGAAGCAGAAATCAGTGAGTTAGAGAACAGAAAAATAGATACAATTAGTAAATCAAAGTCCTGATTTTTTGGAAAAGTTAATAAATAAACTACTACCTAATTTGATCAAGAAAAAGAGAAAAAGAACACACACAAAAAATGATAAATGATATAGGTAAAATAAGTATGGGAAAAAAGATTTAAAATTAATTTACATGTCTAATTCATAAAAGATAATTTGCAGACTTTTATGCAAATAAATGTGAAAACTTAGATGAAATGGATAATTTCCTATGGAAATATAATACAAATAACGAAAAAAAAATACAAATAACAAAAATTGACCCCATTAGAGCAAAAAAGCTTAAACAGACTAATTTGCACACACACAAAAAACAGTCAACATTATTAGGGAGCTATCCCACACAAAACAATACTAGGTCCAGATGGTTTCAGAGGGGAATGCTAACAAACTTCCAAAAACCAGAGTCTCAATGTTCTAAAGTTATATAAGTATATAACATACAAATAATTATAAACATAAATTATAATGTACTCTAAATTATAGTGAAATAGAAATTATTTCATTAAAGGAACCAAGATGATGACTTTCTTGATTCCCTTAATATGATACCTAGGCCAGATAAAGACAATTCAAAGATGGATAACTATAGACTCACATCAATTATGAATGTTGATATAAAAATTCTAAACAATATTTTGGCAAACTCAATTCAACATCACATTATGAAAAACATACTCCATGACAAAGTGAGATTTATTCCAGGAAAGCAAGGTGAGTTTGGTACTAGAAAACTCATCAACAGATGCCATGTTAATGCATGTAAGAAAATAAAGTGTATGATTATTTTCATAAATGCTGAACAAGCCTTTGACAAAATTCAACAATCATTCATGATAAAAACACTCAATAGGCATCAAGGGGCATTTTCTTAGTAAATTATCTACATATCTTAATCTTAAAGCAAGTATCTTGTTTAATGGAGAGACAAAAATACTTCAACAGAAGTATTTCTACTAAAATCAGGAACAAGGCAAGCATGCCTACTATTCCTGCTACTATTTTAACATTGTACCTGAGTTATTAGCCAATGCTAATAGAAAAACAATAAGAGGCATACAAAGGGGTAATGAGGTAAAACTATCTCTATTTTCAGATGATATCATACTATACCTGGAGAACTCAAGACAATCAGTGAGATAAGAGAATAGCAGAGTTCAGTAAGTAGCAAGATATAAAATGACACAGAATTCAACGGCTTTCATATATATGAACAACATTGGGCATCAGTTACATGTCCATATATAATAGCAAGAAAACTAAATACTTGTAGACTAGTGGTTTTCAACTCAGGATGATTTTACCTCCCAATTGAAATTTTGCAACATCTGGAGACATAATTTTGGTTGTTATAAATGTGAGGGTGCTACTGACACCTAGTGGATGGAGGTCAGGGATACCACTAAACATCCTATAATACACAGGAGAGCATCCCATAAAAGAGAAATATCTAGCCCCAAATGTCAACAGTGCTAAGATTATGAAACTCCGAGCCAGACAAGTCAATACCATCCTAAGGTTCATTTGGAACAACAAACATTCAAGAACAGTGAGGGAAACAATGAAAAAGAAAAACCGTGAGAGGATATTAGCACTACCAGACATTAAAACATACTAAAGATCCTCTACAATAAACAAGGAGACCACTGGCAAAGGTGATGAGACGTCTCACTTCCGAGATGACATTTTGTTACATAAGACTCTATCTTGCTAGAGGACTTGCTCTAGAGATTCTCCATAGCTGGCTTTGAAGTAAGTGGCCATGCTGGAAAGGAGGCCGTGTGGCAAGAAGCTAAGGACAGCCTCTAGTCAACACCAAGAAGATGAGGCCCTCTGTCCAGAACCACAAGGAAACAAATTCTGCCAACAACCTGTGTGAGTTGAAAGCAGATTCTTCCCCAGTACAGCCTCCAGATGAGAACCAGCCTGTATGACACCTTTAGTGCAGCTTTGTCAGACCCTAAGCAGAGCACCCAATTAAGCTGTGTCCAGATTGCTACTTTAAGCCATAGGTTTATGGGAATATTGTTATGGAGTAATAGATAACTAATGCAACACAATAGAAGCAATGAGCATACTTAGTGCTCAGATCTTGGTTTCTAAGCAAAATTCTCTAATTAAGGGAACCAGGATTCTCAAAGAAGTGCCTGATTCTGGCACTTCTCACTAGGATGAGCCTGGAACATCCCATGTGTTAGAAAGTAAGAAAGTGCTCCAAATAGTACGAAGTCATGTCAAAAGGACATGGAAGCCAACCTGAAGGAACTCTTAGTGGTCAAAGTTGGAATAACTTGAGCAACCAGATAAATATTGATGGTATTGGACTTTCATCTATAGAACAAAAGAGATATATAAATAGAGGGAGAAAAGACAACTCTTCCTTACAGATGGATTCCAATTAATGTAGAAGAAAAGGGAGAAATCAAAAATCATTACTAATAGTACCCATAGTAGTAACTGTTGCAGGCAAGATCCACCAATGGACGCTAAATTTAGTAGGTGAAAGTTTGAGAAATGGAATATATAGACTCAAAGTATCTCCCTTCCATGTTCATTAACAACAGAGGAAAAGATTGTGACTTCACAGTAAAAACCCCAGCAGATACCACCTTAACCAAGGAATCAAGGCTAACATGACAGTAATGAAACATGCTGATATCATGAAGCCTTGAAATGAGGCAAGAAGGACATGTAATTTCTGTGAAATATTTGCCAAAAAAGCACAACTGCATTGCAATCATGAGAAAACATCAGACAAACCCAAACCGAGAGATATTCTACAAAATAAACTGACCAGTAGTCTTCAAAGGTGTCCAAGGCAGAAAAAAAGAAAAGACTGAGAAACTGTCATAGGTTAAAGGATGCTTAGGAAAAACAACAACTAAATGCAATGTGGGACTCCAGATAGAATTCTGAAACAGAAAGTGATGTTAGTGAAAGTCTATAGTTAGTTAATGGTATTGTACCAATGCTAATTCTTTAGTTTTGATAATTTTACTGGGCACATAAGACATTAAAATTAAGGAATGCTGGGAGAGGACCATACGGGAAACTTTTGTATTATTTTTACAACTTTACCATTAGTCTAAAGTTAGTTCAAAATAAAAAGTTGAACTTATAACTCATTAAAAGGCAAATGACCCAACTGAAAAATGGGCAAAGGATCTCAACAGGCATTTCTCCAGGAAGATATACAGATGGCCAGTAAGCACATGAAAAGACACTCAACATCATTAGTTATCAGGGGATTGCAAATCAAAACCACCATGCAATATCACTTCAAACCCACTAGGACGGCTAGAACCAAAGTCATAGAAAAACAAGTGTTGGTAAGGATAAGGAGAAATTTTTTAAAATCATCATAGTTGGTAAGCATGTAAAATGGTACAGCAGTTTTGGAAACAGCTTGGCAGTTCCTCAAACAATTACACAGACTCAGCAATTCCACTTCTAGGGATATATCCAAGAAAAAAAAAAAAAACTTTACACACAAAACCTTGCAAATGAATGTTCATAGTAGCATATTCATAATAGCCAAAAGATGAAAACAACCCAATTGTCCATGAAAGCACAAATGGATGAACAAAATGTGGTATCTACACAATGGAATATTATTCAGTCATAAAAATGAATGAAATACTGATACATGCTACAATATGAAAGAAACTTTAAAACATGCTGGGTGAAAGAAGCCAGTTGCAAATACCACATATTCCATTATTCCATTCATTTGAAATGTCTAGAACAAGGAAATCTAGAGAGACAAGAAGTTGATTAGTGGTTGCCTAGAATTGGGGGATAGGAAAGAGATAATTAAAGGGTACAGGGTTTCTTTTTAAGTAAAGAAATGTTGTCAAATCGACTCTGGTAATGGTTGCACATATCTATGATTATACTAAAAACCAGAATATTGCACACTTTTTTTTTTCTTTTTTGAGACAGAGTCTCACTCTGTCACCCAGGTTGGAGTGCTGTGGTATAATCTCAGTTCACTGCAACATCCGCCTCTGGGTTCAAGGTGATTCTCCTGCCTCAGCCTCCCAAGCAGCTGGGACTATAGGCATGCACCACCATGCCTGGCTACTTTTTGCGTTTTTAGTAGAGATGGGGGCTAGACTGGTCTTGAACTCCTGGCCTCAAGTGATCCACCTGCCTTAGCCTCCCACAGTGCTGGGATTACAGGTGTGAGCCACTATGTCTGGCCTAAATTGTACAGTTTAAATTGTGTGAACTGTATCTCTCAATAGCTGTTAAAAAAAGAAAAAAAAAAAAAAAAAAAAAAGAAAAAAGAAAGAAAAAGAAAGAAAAGAAAAGAAAAAAGGTCCCTTGGTCCTTAATTTCACTTTTAATTTTCTTTTACCCTCCCTTATATTACTGCCATCTGTTGGTTATTGTTTTAAAATACCCATGAAAATCATTCTTTTTTGTTAGATGTGATCATTGTTGTCTAGTTTTGCTAAGAAATTTAAGTTCTTACTTTTTAGAGAGAGATATATAGAAGTGTTTTCAGAATTAAATGACTCAATATTTGAGACTCTAAAATACAACAAAAAGGACAGATGAAGCAAATATGACAAAGTGTTGATAACTGTTGAACCTGAGGAATGGATAAATTGCAGGAGGGCACTATTCTCTTTGTTGGGGTATGTTTGAAATTTACAAAAATAAAGAGAAAGGACTGTTATTCTTTTGAGAATAAAGGACACATAAACCACTTTGACTTCTAGGGAACAAGGTAGGAAATAAACAAATGGGGTAACAAAAATAGCTTGCAAATCACAGGCCACGAATTTTAAAAATTATAATTATCAGGTTACAATTTAAAATATGACAGTAGTAGAACTGGGAACTACCCAAAAGTAAATCAATTTAAATCCAGACAACCCTCCAACCCCCCAAAAATAGCCTGTTCAAAGGACATATTTCTTCAAATCTTACCCAAATCATACTGTGGTTGTTACATATCAATAATATACGTTTTATTGAATTATCAGAAGTGCTCAAATACTAATTCAGGCAGAAATTTTTTTAAGGATATATTTTATAATGGCATACTAAAATCACTTGAAATACCTACTCTCTGAGGCTTGGCTCTTTAAAATGGAAAGGAGTACACCTTCTTCTTCTGCTTGTCCGTTCTGAAGATAGATCTTCTGACTTATTTTCAGATTCAGCAGTGTTATTTGAAACAAAACTGGTATTTGTCAAGTCCTGTAATGGTCTATCGCCTGAAAAGAATATGATTTTTCACAAATATTTTTAAAAGTATATAGAGATACAAATAGATATGAGCTATATAGTGGTTTGCAAATCCCTGCAGCAAATTTTAAATCTTGATTCAATTTTGAGAGGAAAGAGACTAACATTTGAAACAAACTGTCAGAGTAGCCGGCAACTTTTTTATTCTGAAATCACATATGGGTCCCAAAAGTTCATCCTAGTCCAACTCTTTTCATGGAAGCACACAAATTACAGAACATTCATTCAACATATACACCACTGATCACTCACTCTGTGAAAGGCACCATGAGGAGCAGATAAAAAATGTCTCACCAGTCCTCTAACAAATCCTGCAACTCTAGACCTTCGTAATTCTTTTGCTTCGGTGTGCTTTTACCTGCAATTGACTTACCCACCAGAACCTTAGGGATCTACACACATATATTGAAATAATAGGCTCCCAGTAAAAATTTTAAATTGGTATAGGAATGTTTAATATTACAAAATTTCTAATGGCAAAAGAACTTTAGGATTCACTGTTAAGAAAAAAATGAGGTAAGTAATGAGATAAATATAGTATGACTTCAAATATATATTTAAAATTCCAGATTTGGGTCTGCATGCACATGGTAAATGGACTAAAGTTCTCCCAGGTGATTATTTTCCCCTCCCTTTTTCTGACTTTCTACTTTTGATTTTCTGCAATGAGTACTATTTTAATAACTGGGAAAAAATAAAAAGTAAATACTACAGGTAAAAATCTTACTTATCCTTTAGGGCCTAAAATGCTACCTATTTAAGGATGCTTTTGAAGATTCCTCTAGTCAAAATTACGCCCCATTATATCCCTTAGCATAATACATGTGCTTAAAGAATCATTCCATTTCACAATGATGTTTGTTACATGCATGGAATCTGAGGAAAGGGGGTTGGTACTGTTTATTTTTCAGTCCTCTAAAATATTTAGAAGGGTTCGATCACATTAAATATATGTTGTTGAATGGGGAAAGTCTCTCACCCTCAAGAAAAGTGCAACTGTCTTCAGTAAAATAAAAACCAGTACAATTCATTATTATATACATTTAAAACATTCAATTTTCTTCAAATGTATGAAAAAGGAAATTATTTGCCTAAGGTCTTTATTAGGCAAGTTTGTGGTAAAGGCCAAATCCGTTTGTAGTTGTAAATGTCCAAGATACTCTCACTGTTATTTCCCGAAGTATGAAACTTTCTTTATTCCTTCATGCTATTGCTATGGATCATGTACTCAGTTATATATTGTTTTTAAATTCCATAAAAATACCACTTAGAAAATACTTCATTGGCTAAGTAAAAAACAAAAACCAAAACCAAAACACTTCTAAAGCTTTATCATTTCATAATGATTATTAACCTACCTATTCCTGACTTTTGGGTTCTCCGGTTGACTTTAAATTTCATCTCGTTCATTTTCTCATGCTCATCATCACTTACTTGAAAGGCTGGTGAGCACTCCAAGACAAAATTTTCTTTTATTATCACATTTTTACTAGAAGAAATGCTCAAAGGTACTAAACCTTCACGAACACTGTGAAAGGAAGAATCTTGTATGTTGGGTGAATATATCTCAGGCAAAGATTTAAATGCCTTTGCGTAGAAGTCTGGCTTATTTTTGACCATTTTCTCA
This sequence comes from Rhinopithecus roxellana, assembly GCF_007565055.1. Classification (NCBI taxonomy): domain Eukaryota; kingdom Metazoa; phylum Chordata; class Mammalia; order Primates; family Cercopithecidae; genus Rhinopithecus; species Rhinopithecus roxellana. Next base: position 87,427,048 of record NC_044562.1, on the reverse strand, counting down.
TTCTCCAAATTGTTTTCCTTATCAGCATGTTCACATGCAGTAGACTTTCCCTGAATGCTGTCAAGTATTCTTTCCATTACTTCATGGCTCTCTGGAGAAGGATCTATGGAGGTCTTCCTTTTCTTTGACTTAGATGTCACTTTATTTACCTTTTTAACCTGACATTCTCCTTCTTTTATTTCTTCCACAAAAGGGGTATCTCCTTTTTTATTCAAAGTGGTAGTGCTTTGCTTCTGAGTCTTACATAGTTCAACCGGGTTTCCTGGATCAGAATCTGCTTCACTAGTAATATGTTTTAAATCAGATTCTAAGGAGACAGATGTCTGTGAAGATTCTGTTAACTGTGAAGCAAGTTTGTTCTTACCTTTTGTCAAAATGTTCTTTGCCTTGCATGATGATTCTTTCCTACACTTTTTAACTACTTTGTAGGAATCTGAAATTTGATCACAACTTTCCTTTTCATTACTGTTGATTTCCATATAGTGTTCATTGATAATGTCTTGGCATTCAGGTTTTTGTTTAGATTTATTTACTTTAAAATCAAGATCTTTTGTACAGCTTTCTTGGACATGTACATCTTTATCATTATCCTCATATATCTGGTTCATTTCAGAAATTATTTCTGTGTTCCAATTCACTTTATTCCTGAGCTTCTTATTTATTTTTGATTCATTTTGCTCAGCAGATTTCCTATCAGTAACATACTTTTTCAAATCCAGTATACTCTGGGTGTCATAATCACATAAATTTCCATTATCTTTGATGGGAAGATCAACTGTTTGAAATTCATTTGTGACTTGTAGACTTTCAGAAATTGTTTCTTTATCCTTTGGGGTTAGAGAAAAGAAGTTATCTTTTTCCAGGTCATGTACACTTTTGTCATAATTCTCATATATTTGATTGGTTTCAGGAATTATTTCCGACTTTTGAGATACATTTAGTCGAAGCTTCTTACCTATTTTTGAATCATTTTGACAAGCAGGTTGCCTATCATGGACATGTTTCACCCCCAAAACATTTTGAATCTCAGAATCATACAGGTTTCCACTATCTTCGGTAGAAACAGTAGGTGTTTCAAACTCACTTGGGTCTTCTAAGTTTCCAGGGATGATTTCCTTATCTTTTTGAGTTAAAAAGAGTGAATGACTTTTAACTGTGTATTCTATACTTTTGTCATTATCTAAATGATTCACTTCAGAAATTATTTCTGTCTTCCGATTTACTTTCTGCCGAAGTTTCTTATTAACTTTTGATTCATTTTGCTGAACGGGGTACATATTGGTGATCTGCTTTTGCAAACCCAACACATTCTGGGTCCTATAGTCACATCGATTTTCATTATCTCCAGTAGAAAGAGCTGGGATTTGAAGCTCTTTGGAAACTTCTATGTTTTCAGCGACAGGTTCTTTATCCTCTTGGGTTTCGAAAAAAAAATTATCTTTTTTTAGGCCATGCACCACATCTTTATCATTATCCTCATACATGTGGTTCATTCCAGAAATTATTTCTGTCTTCCGGTTTACTTTCTTTCTAAGCTTATTAATGTTTAATTCATTTTGCTCAGAAGGTTGAATATCAGTGACATACGTTTTCGAATCCAATATATTGTGGGTCCCATAATCACACAAATTTCCATTATCTTTGCTGGAAAGACTGACTGTTTGAAATTCATTTGTGACATCTAGGTTTTCATAAATGGTTACTTTATCCTTTTGGTTTGGGAGTAAGTTATCTTTTTCTAATTTGTGAATCACAAATGTCTGTCTAGAAGCTTTCCTTTTATTACAAGTTAGGGAATTCTGACCCTTATCAAGTTTACTCTCCTGGTGAAATTTATCTGAACTTTGGGATAAAGAGTATGTTTCCTCTTGCTCATTTGTTATTCTTTTCTTCTTTTTATTACACTGTATGTTTTCTCTGTCACCTTGTTCAAAGCCAGTTTGAAGGGTCATTTTCTTCAGTTCATTCACCTGAGCCAGCTGTTCATTATTGAAAATAAAACCAGGATCTTCAGCATCCCTTTTGCCATCCAGGACATCAGATCTTTCTGGCCTGTTTTCAATCTTTTCCCCGATATCCACATCTAAACTATTTTTAAACTGCCTCTTTGATCTTTCTCTCTTTTTTTCAGAGCTTGAATCTTTCACTTTTCTGAAAGTTTTCATTCCATGTTCATTTGTTTTTTTATTACTTTTCTTTTTAATGCCTGTTGAAACTGTGACAATTTTGCTGACTTCACTAGCAGTTAAATCCATGTCAGCATCATACACAGTTTTCTGCAACTGAAAGTCATCATTATCCTCAACTTGATTCATGCACTCTGCATTAGGTTCTCTGGCAGACTCAGAAGATAAGCCAGGAAGATCCTGTTTATTTCTTTGCATTTCAGTATTTGTTTCATTAGTATGACCATTTATCTCATCATTGCAATTTAATTCTGGACTTGAAATGTGTTGTTGATCTAAAACTGTTGCACAGGGAGTGTCTGCAGAAAGATTATTTGATTCCCAAGATGACCCACGCTTCTTCCTTTCAGTCACATTACTAGGAGATGGTTTCTCCCATCTGTGGCCAATAGATTGGGCGTTTCTCATCTCACTCGTTAGAGAACTCTTAGAACATTGGTCTGAGTGGGAATGGCTTTCTATTAAGAAAAGGAAAACAAAACTCAGAAATAAGTAATGAAATATGTAATAAGTTACTTTAAGTAAATTAGATTAAAAATCAAGCTGTTTCACAGATATAATTTCTGACAATGTGTCCTGCTCAGATCCTAATATTACTAAGAATCTATGCTTATAAGAAAATAAGTTAGAAATGATGAGTACTCCTAAATCACATTTTACATTTGTATCTATAGAAAATATATACTGAGAATTCTGCCTCAGCCCCAACAATAGAGTGGAGGACAGCCAAGAGTAGAGCCATTAGCATACATTTCTAGAGTGGAAGGAGGCCAGCAAATGAACCCAAATAATCGTGATAACTCTGAAAAGGATTACTGTCAAAGACTATCAACAGGCAGTTAAAATTTATATAAATTATATATACATATATTAATATATGTATGTGTGTAAATATATACACGTATATACATATACTGTATACATTATATGTATATATGTGTGTGTATATATTATATACGTGTACATACACACACACACACACACACATTCAGAAAGGAAAAACAATTCTAACCTCTAAATTCAAAATTGTTATGGTTCCATATCCCAGTCTGAAAATCTATGGCAAATCTGTAAGCACCAGACTACACCACAGATTATCATTTAGGAATACTATGTAAATAAAATGTAAATGCCATCTTTTTTCTTGCTCAACCATTACCCAGGTTCAAGTTTTTGCTTTACCACTAATTAATTGGTGATGATCTTAAAAGAGTCTCTATATCTATCTAGACCCCAATTTTCATATCTATGAAAAAAGAGGGTAAAACTAAGTAAATATAGGGTATCTTTCAAATCATAAGCTAAGATACCAATAAAAGCTCATTAGGTCCATTTATTTCTAAACATTTCTTCCAGAGTAACAGTATTAGGCCACTGTGGATCTGATGTTTGTCAGCATATTTACTTTAAAATTAAATCTATCACCAGCAGTTTTAAATGGCAGAAGTTAGCAAATCTGTAACATAAGAGAGCTAACTTATTAACTGTTACACATAATTGCCCTCAGGAAGAATATCTGATGAATGTAACTAATACAAATATTCAAAATGAATTTTTAAAACAATCTCACCACTGGGAGGTACATCAACTATAGAAGAAATATGTTCTGAACCATCTAAACCATATACATTTTGATTATTTTCTTTAAGAAATAACACTTCCAAATTATCCTGAGTTGATAAAGGTTGTGTTGTTGATCCTGAAGAGGGAATATCAGGTAACGTCTTTGATTTAACATTGTTGTCACACTGCATTTTCTCTTTGTCATCATCTTCATCATCATTTGAAGGTAATGGAACCCTAAAGGCAAGTGGAAAGGAAATGAGAAATTATGTATTTTATAAATTTTTTAAATGCATGGACAGTTATTTGTATATTCTATTTAAGATCAAACCACAAATCCACCCTGGTACTTTTTCAATTTCAATGAAGACACTTAAAGGTAGGAAATGAGTAGTTCCCACTAGAACAGAACTTGAAAGGAAACAGGAATGCTTCTTAACCCCTTAGTCACAGTGGCCCCCAAAGAAGATAATTTATACATTCACTCCTTGTGCTATTAGAAGACTACACTAAGGATATTAAAAAAGTCCAAACTTACTTACAAATAGCCATATATAATATTTATACTTTCCATATAATTAATTATATGTAATACCCAAAACTCTTCCTTTGGTTTCTAGCAAATATAATTGTTTATAAAATTATGTGTGAAATAAGTTTGCTATGTTTCCAAAAGGCATCCAAGTACACTAAAATCATTATTCCTAGAGTAATTAAATCTATGGGAGGAAAACAGATAGAAACTCACAGAAATAATTTGATAAACTGACATATTTGAATTCAAAGAATGAAGAGTAATATCGTCCACCAACAGTAAAGAGTTGTCTTGTATTCCAAGGAAATCACAGATATTTTAAAATAATTTATAATAAGAAAAATAAAATATTTCTGATAAATATTTACGAGAAATTTAAAGGCAACTACCAGTAGAATAGCTGTTGGGAGGAAATGTCTATACCACTGAGGAAACAAGTTAACAAAAATCAACAGAGAGGCTCTGTTTCTGGTAATGTCTAAACAATTACTATCAGACCAACCCTACCTAACATAATGACTATAAATTCTGGACAAAATATTTTAAAAAACAACTACTAGAATTCAGTGAATGGACAAAAAGCAAGTAGAGAGCTAGCAAAGGAGGTGCCGACACTTGGAAGAAGAGTGAGTTTCCCATTGTTTTACAGCCTCAGCTGGTGCCACATTCAAAAAAAGTTAGAAACCTACAGTCTTATTGGTTCAAGTTTAGAATTCAGGGCAACTATAACAGCTGTAAAGTGATGGGGGAAAATATCAGATAAGAGAGGTAGAGAGAAGAGCCCCAAATTTTGTGTATAAATGCTCCCCAAATATCTAGCTGACCTCTGAATCCCATATATATGAGGAAGATTCGAAGCAGCCTATCTAAGGATAAAATAACTAAAATGAAACTTCACTTGTTGCTTATTTTGGGTTCAGACAAGGTTACTGCCTAATAAAACTGAAACATCAAAACTCTTTGGGAGAGCATAACTGAATCTACATTTTCTACAACAAGGGATACACAATACCCAGGTGCAATCTAATATTATTCAATATATGAAGCAATAGGAAAACATGATTTAAACTCACAGGGAAAAGATAATCAAAAGAGAATGATCCTGATATGCAAATGGCCAGTAAGTACATAAAATATACTTGATATCATTAATTATTAGGTATAATAATTATTCAAGATATTATCCAGGAGAACTTCCCCAACCTAGCAATGCAGGCCAACATTCAAATTCAGGAAATACAGAGAATGACACAAAGATACTCCTCAAGAAGAGCAACTACAAGACACATAATTGTCAGATTCACCAAAGTTGAAATGAAGGAAAAAATGTTAAGGGCAGCCAGAGAGAAAGGTCGGGTTATCCACAAAGGGAAGCACATCAGACTAACAGTGGATCTCTTGGCAGAATCTCTACAAGCCAGAAGAGAGTGGCGGCCAATATTCAACGTTCTTAAAGAAAAGAATTTTCAACTCAGAATTTCATGTCCAGCCAAACTAAGCTTCATAAGTGAAGGAGAAATAAAATCCTTTACAGACAAGTGAATGCTGAGAGATTCTGTCACCACCAGGCCTGTCTTACAAGAACTCCTGAAGGAAGTGCTAAACATGGAAAGGAACAACCGGTACCAGTCACTGCAAAAACATGCCAATGTTGTAAAGACCAACGATGCTAGGAAGAAACTGCATCAACTAACGAGCAAAATAATCAGCTAACATCGTAATGACAGGATCAAATTCACATGAAACAATATTAATCTTAAATGTAAATGGGCTAAATGCTCCAATTAAAAGACACAGACTGGAAAACTGGATAAAGAGTCAAGACCCATCAGTGTGCTGTATTCAGTAGACCCATCTCAAGTGCAGAGACACACATAGGCTCAAAATAAAGGGATGGAGAAAGATCTACCAAGCAAATGGAAAACAAAAAATAGCAGGGGCTGCATAAAACAGACTTTAAACCAACAAAGATCAGAAGAGACAAAGAAGGCCATTACATAAATAGTAAAGGGATCAGTTCAACAAGAAGAGCTAACTATCCTAAATATATATGCACCCAATACAGGAATACCCAGATTCATAAAGCAAGTCCCTAGAGAGCTACAAAGAGACTTAGACTCCCACACAATAATAATGGGAGACTTTAACATCCCACTGTCAACAATAGACAGATCCACAAGACAGAAAGTTAACAAGGATATCCAGGAATTGAACTCAGCTCTGCACCAAGCAGACCTAATAAGACATCTACAGAACTCTCCACCCCAAATCAACAGAATATACATTCTTCTCAGCACCACATCGCACTTATTCCAAAATTGACCACATAGTTGGAAGTAAAGTACTCCTCAGCAAATGTAAAAGAACCAAATTATAACAAACTGTCTCTCAGACCACAGTGCAATCAAACTAGAACTCAGGATTAAGAAACTCACTCAAAACCGTTCAACTACATGGAAACTGAACAACCTGCTCCTGAATGACTACTGGGTAACATAACAAAATGTAGGCAGAAATAAAGATGTTCTTTGAAACCAATGAGAACAGAGATACAAAATACCAGAATCTCTGGGACACATTTAAAGCAGTGTGTAGAGGGAAATTTATAACACTAAATGCCCACAAGAGAAAGCAGGAAAGATGTAAAATTGACACCCTAACATCACAATTAAAAGAATTAGAGAAGCAAGGGCAAACACATTCAAAAGCTAGCAGAAGGCAAGGAATAACTAAGATCAGAGCAGAATTGAAGGAGACAGAGACACAAAAAACCCTTCAAAAAATCCATGAATCCAGGAGCTGGTTTTTTTAAAAGATCAACAAAATTGATAGACTGCTAGCAAGACTAATGAAGAAAAGAGAAAAGAATCAAATAGATGCAATAAAAAATGATAAAGGGGATATCACCACTGATCCCACAGAAATACAAATTACCATCAGAGAATACTATAAACACCTTTACGCAAATAAACTAGAAAATCTAGAAGAAATGGACAAATTCCTGGACACATACATCCTCCCAAGATTAAACCAAGAAGAAGCTGAATCCCTGAATACACCAATAACAGGCTCTGAAATTGAGGCAATAATAGCCTACCAACCAAAAAAAGTCCAGGACCAGACGGATTCACAGCCGAAATCTACAAGAGGTACAAAGAGGAGCTGGTACCATTCCTTCTGAAACTATTCCAATCAATAGAAAAAGAGGGAGTCCTCCCTAACTCATTTTATGAGGCCAGCATCAATCTGGTACCAAAGCCTGGCAGAGACACAACAAAAAAAAGAGAATTTTAGACCAATATCCCTGATGAACATCGATGCAAAAATCCTCAATAAAATACTGGCAAACCGAATTCAGCAGCACATCAAAAAGCTTATCCATCATGATCAAGTGGGCTTCATTCCTGGGATGCAAGGCTGGTTCAACATACGCAAATCAATAAACGTAATCCATCATATAAACAGAACCAAAGACAAAAACCACATGATTATCTCAACAGATGCAGAAAAGGCCTTTGACAAAATTCAACAGCCCTTCATGCTAAAAACTCTCAATAAATTAGGTATTGATGGGATGTATCTCAAAATAATAAGAGCTATTTATGACAAACCCATAGCCAATATCATACTAAATGGGCAAAAACCCAAAGCATTCCCTTTGAAAACTGGCACAAGACAGGGATGCCCTCTCTCATCACTCCTATTCAACATAGTGTTGGAAGTTCTGGCCAGGGCAATCAGGCAGGAGAAATAAATAAAGGGTATTCTATTAGGAAAAGAGGAAGTCAAATTGTCCCTGTTTGCAGATGACATGATTATATATTTAGAAAACCCCATTGTCTCAGCCCAAAATCTCCTTAAGCTGATAAGCAACTTCAGCAAAGTCTCAGGATACAAAATCAATGTGCAAAAGTCACAAGCATTCCTATACACCATTAACAAACAGAGAGCCAAATGATGAGTGAACTCACATTCACAATTGCTTCAAAGACAATAAAATACATAAGAATCCAACTTACAAGGGATGGGAAGGACCTCTTCAAGGAGAACTACAAACCACTGCTCAACGAAATAAAAGAGGACACAAACAAATGGAAGAACATTTCATGCTCATGGATAGGAAGAAACAATATTGTGAAAATGACTATACTGCCCAAGGTAATTTATAAATTCAATGCCATCCCCATCAAGCTACTGATGACTTTCTTCACAGAACTGGAAAAAACTACTTTAAAGTTCATATGGAACCAAAAAAGAGCTCACATTGCCAAGACAATTCTAAGCCAAAAGAACAAAGCTGGAGGCATCACACTATCTGACTTCAAACTATACTACAAAGCTACAGTAACCAAAACAGCATGGTACTGGCACCAAAACAGAGATACAGACCAATGGAACAGAATAAAGCCCTCAGAAATAATACCACACATCTACAACCATCTGATCTTTGACAAACCTGACAAAAACAAGAAATGGGGAAAGGATTCCCTATTTAATAAATGGTGCTAGGAAAACTGGCTAACCATATGTAGAAAGCTGAAACTGGATCCCTTCCTTACACCTTATACAAAAATTAATTCAAGATGGATTAGAGACTTAAATGTTAGATCTAAGACCATAAAAACCCTAAAAGAAAACCTAGGCAATACTAATCAGGACATAGGCATGGACAAGGACCTCATGTCTAAAACACCAAAAGCAATGGCAACAAAAGCCAAAATTGACAAATGGGATCTAATTAAACTAAAGAGCTTCTGCACAGCAAAAGAAACTACCATCAGAGTGAACAGGCAACCTACAGAATGGGAGAAAATTTTTGCAATCTACCCATCTAACAAAGTGCTAATATCCAGAATCTACAAAGAACTTAAATAAATTTATAAGAAAAAAATCAACCCCATCAAAAACTGGGTGAAGGATATGAACAGACACTTCTCAAAAGAAGACATTTATGCAGCCAACAGACACATGAAAAAATGTTCATCATTACTGGCCATCAGAGAAATGCAAATCAAAACCACAATGAGATACCATCTCACACCAGTTAGAATGGCAATCATTAAAAAAGTCAGGAAACAACAGGTGCTGGAGAGGATGTGGAGAAATAGGAACACTTTTACACTGCTGGTGGGACTGTAAACTAGTTCAACCATTGTGGAAGACAGTGTGGTGATTCCCCAAGGATCTAGAACTAGAAATACCATTTGACCCAGCCATCCCATTACTGGGTATATACCCAAAGGATTATAAATCATCCTGCTATAAAGACACATGCATGCGTATGTTTATTGTGGCACTATTCACAAGAGTAAAGACTTGTAACCAACCCAAATGTCCACAATGATAGACTGGATTAAGAAAATGTGGCACGTGCTGGGCATGGTGGCTCACGCCTGTTATCCCAGCACTTTGGGAAGCCGAGGCGGGCGGATCACGAGGTCAAGAGATTGAGACCATCCTGGCCAACATGGTGAAACCCCGTCTCTACTAAAAATACAAAAAAAATTAGCTGGCCGTGGTGGCGGGCGCCTGTATTCCCAGCTATTTGGGAAGCTGACGCAGGAGAATCGCTTGAACTAGGGAGATGGAGGTTGCAGTGAGCCGAGATCATGCCACTGCACTCCAGCCCTGGTGACAGAGTAAGACTCTGTCTCAAAAAAAAGAGAAAGAAAAAAAAAAAAAAAAAAGAAAGAAAGAAAATGTGGCACATATACATCATGGAATATTATGCAGCCATAAAAAACGACGAGTTCATGTCCTTTGTGGGGACATGGATGAAGCTGGAAACCATCATTCTGAGCAAACTATCGCAAAGACAGAAAAACGCATACCACATGTTCTCACTCATAGGTGGGAACTGAACAATGAGAACACTTGGACACAGGGTGGGGAACATCACACGCCGGGACCTGTCGTGGGGTGGGGGTAAGGGGGAGGGATAGCATTAGGAGATACACCTAATGTAAATGACGAGTTAATGGGTACAGCATACCAACATGGTAGATGTATGCATATGTAACAAACCTGCACATTGTGCACATGTACTCTAGAACTTAAAGTATTAAAAAAAAAGAATAAGAAAAGCATAGTATAAACAACTTTATACCAATAAACCTTACTGACTAGATGAGATGGGTGATTTTCTTGAAAGACAAACATTAACATTTTCTTTTTTTTTTTTTTTGAGACGGAGTCTCGCTCTGTCGCTCAGGCTGGAGCGCAGTGGCCGGATCTCAGCTCACTGCAAGCTCCGCCTTCTGGGTTTACGCCATTCTCCTGCCTCAGCCTCCCGACTAGCTGGGACTACAGGCGTCTGCCACCTCGCCTGGCTAGAGTTTTGTATTTTTTAGTATAGACGGGGTTTCACTGTGTTAGCCAGGATGGTCTTGATCTCCTGACCTCGTGATCCGCCCGTCTCGGCCTCCCAAAGTGCTGGGATTACAGGCTTGAGCCACCGCGCCTGGCCTGAAAGACAAACACTTTCTAAACTGACTTGAAAACAAACCAAAAATTTGAAAAGCCCATATCTATTTTAAAAATTAAATTCATAATTAAAAACTCCAGGCCCGAATTACTTCTCTTGTGAATTCTACTAAACATTAAAGAAAAACTACCAATTGTACAAATTCTTTCAAAAATTGAGGAAGACAAATGCTTCTCATCTCATGAGGCCAGCACAACCATTGTCAAAACCTATCAACGGTTTTTGTAAGAAAATTAAAGACCAATATCCCTTATGTACATAGTACAAAATTTTAAAGAAAACATTAGCAAATCAAACCCAGAAATACAATACAATAATCTTTGTATTATGTAAATAGAATAATACATCATAACAGATTGGAATTTCTTTTCAGGAACGCAAAGTTTGCATTAGAAAATCCACTGAAGTCACTGTATTAATAAAACAAATGAGAAAAATAATGATTCTCTCTACAAATGCAAAAAAATAATTTGATAAAATTCAATACAAATTCATTATAAAAACTCAGAAAACCAGAAAAAAGGGAACTTCTTCAGCTTGTAAGAAAGGTGCTAACTTTTCAACAGAAAAAGATAGATGCCTGAAGATGATGAAATGACACCTGATGGACCTATATAGCATTTTAAATATAACAGAATTTGAAGTGAGGGTATAGAAAAAGATATATCATGGAAATATTATACCAAACAAAATAGACTTTAAAGCAGGAACCATTGCGAGAAATCAGAAAAATAAATCAGTCCTAAATGTGAGTACGTAATAATAGCTTTAAAATACATACAGCAAAAAATGAGAAAACTAAAAGGAGAAACAGATGAATCCATAATCATAACGGTAGACTTTAATAAACTTCTCTCAATAACTGATAGAATAAACAGACAACAGAAGCAGGAAGGATATGGAAGACTATAATTAACAAACTAGACATGGCTGCCATACATAAAATACAGGGTTCAACAACTGCAAAATACATGTTTTTTTTCATGTGCACCCCAAATACTTACCAAATTAGATCAATCTTTGTCCTAATGAAATTCCCAACATACTTCAAAAATCTAAATTCATTTGAATTATGGTCCCTAATTATAGTGGAATTAAGCTAGACATCAACAACAAAAAGTAAAAATAAAAATACCCATCAGCTTAGAAATTAAACAATATACTTGTAAGTGATCCATAGGGTCAAATAAAAAATCAGAAAAAAAAAATCTTGAACTAAATAATGATATGGTATATCAAAAACTGTGAATCTAGGAGACTGATGATGCATGCCTGCTAAAGCAGGAGGATCATTTGAACCCAGGAGATCAAGTCCAGCTTGGGCAACAGCACATGAGAACTCATCACAAAATAAACAAAAATTGTGGAACACAGCTAAAGCAGTGATTATAGGAAAATAACCTGAAATGCTTATTTTTTTAAAAGACAGGCTGAAAATTGATAATCTATCCCAAGAAGCAACTAATAAGAGTAATAATAATGAAAAGAAAAGCAAAACAGAAAGAAGGAAAGAAACAATAAGAAGCAGAATCAATGAAATAGAAAACAAATATACTAAAACAACAACATAGCTCCAAATGGGACCTTCACAAAGATGAATAAAATTGACAGACCTCTAGAGCAAGACTAATTAAGAAAAACAGTGATGAAACACAAATAACCAGTACTGAGAAAGAAGAAGAGAACCTCACTACATACCCAAAACACATTAAGCACATAACTTGATAATATTATGGACAATTTTATGCCAGTAATTTTAGATGAAATGGTCAAATTCTTTAAAACAATTTAACCTAACATAAGAAGAAATAGGAAATCTGAATATTCTTATACCTATTAAAGAAATGAGATGTTAAGTCAGGCATGGTGGCTCATGCCTGTAATCCCAGCACACTGGGAGGCCGAGGCAGGTGGTTCAACACCAGCCTGGCCAACATGGCGAAACCCTGTCTCTACAAAATATACAACATTTAGCTGGGCATGGGGGTGGGCATCTGTAATCCCAGCTACTCGGGAGGCTGAGACAGGAGAACCACTTGAACTCGGAAGGCAGAGGCTGCAGTGAGCCAAGATCGCAGCATTGCACTCTAGCCTGGGTTGCAAGAGTGAAACTCCATCTCAAAAAAAAAAAAGAGATGTTATCAAAACCTTTTCCACAAGAAAACTGCAAGCAAGCCCAGATAACTTCTAAACATTAAAAAAAAAAAACCATATCGTACACAAATACTACCATAAAACAGAAAAAGAGGTGCACTTAATTCATTTACAGTGACCAGCATACTATAAATACAAAAACCTGATAAAATCTATTACAAGAAACAAAAATTATAAATCATTTTCATCAACATACAATGATGTAAAATGATGCAAAAATCTTTTTTAAAAATTAGCAATTACAATTTTGTGGCATATCAAAAGGATACTTCATCAGGAGCAGTTCATTGTAGAAATGAAATTGTGGTTTAACATTCAAAAATCCTTATAATTCATTATATGAATAAAAAATATTAAAAATCCATAACATTAATAGAAAAAAGAAAAAATTAGTATCTACTCAGTGACAGAAAAAGCATTTGATAAAATTCAGTAGCTATTCATGAAAAACTCTCAGCAAACTGAAAGTACAAGGAAATTTTCATAATCTGATTAAGAGAATCTACAAAAACACAACAGCAGGCATAATATTTAATAACAGGAATACAATATTTAATAATGGGAATACAATATGAATGCCTGTTCTTACTTCTTTTATTTAATATTTAACAAGTAGCTGGCCAGGCACGGTGGCTCATGCCTGTAATCCCAGCACTTTGGGAGGCCAAGGTGGGCAGATCACAAGGTCAAGAGATTGAGACCACCCTGGCCAACATGGTGAAACCCCATCTCTACTAAAAATACAAAAATTAGCCAGGCATGATGGTGTGTGCCCGTAGTCCCAGCTGCTCGGGAGGCTGAGGCAGGAGAATCGCTTGAACCCAGGAGGTGGAGGTTGCAGTGAGCCGAGATCACACCATTGCACTCAAGCTTGGTGACAGAGTGAGACTCTGTCTCAAAAAAAGGAAAAAAAAAAAAAAAAAAAGTAGCCAATGCAACATAAAAAATAAAAGCCAAAACCTGGAAATAAATAAATAAATAAATAAATAAATAAATAAATAAATATAAAAGAAAAGCCTATATACTAGGAGGTTGGGGGGAATAAAACTGCCCTTATTCACAAATAGTAAAATTATATTCACAAACTATTAGAATAGCAAGGTCACTGGAAATAACGTCAATATCCAAAAATTATATTGCTATATACTAACATTAAGAAGAATATTAAATTTAAAAAGCAGAGCTTCTCTGCCTATGGGGTAGCCATTTCTTATTCCTTTACTTTCCTAATAAACTTGCTTTTACTTTAAGGATTTGCCTTGAATTCTTTCTTGCGTGAGATCCAAGAACCCTCTCTTGGGGTCTGGATCAGGACGCTTTCCAATAACATCTTCCCGGCAAACCATGAAGGGACGATACTGAGGAGACCCCGACCCAAAGGAAATAGACCGCAGCACCAATTGGCCAACTTTGGGTAAGTGGTGGGGTGCTCAGGTAAAGGATGGGATTGGGTTAGAGGCCCAACTTAGGGGAGTTAGAGTCTCTCCTAAGACAGAGTAGGTTAAAGGTCCCTCTTAATAAAAGGCAAGGATGCTTCACTGAACTTCAGTTTGAGGCCCAACTTATGAGGGTTAGAGTCCCTTCTAAGATGTAGGGATTAGAGATTAGAGGCCCCCCATCAGTAAAGTCCCTCTTGGCTAAGAACAAATTTGGAATTATGGGATGTTAACCACTCTTCTCTTTGGATTAATTTGCCTTCCACTCTTTGCAGATGGCTGTGGGTGACAGGATTAGGCATGTACAGGTTCATGGGACATGGGGAGCTTTTTCCTCCCCTAAAGGGGGAAACCTGAGAGCTGATGGGACTTCTGGAAAAGATCCTTCACAACTGACAAGTGGCCACCTGAACTTTTGATTCAGTGTCATTGCAATGAGTGGGTCTTTCTCTGGCTTCCCTGAGCTCTTTGCCTTCCCCACTTTGACACAGGCAATCTCTCTCTCTCTCTCTCTCTCTCTCTCTCTCTCTCTCTCTGATTTCTTCAGAATTTGAAAACTAGTTGTGAATATTCTTAATTTATGGCAATATAGTTGTTTGTATAAGTACAATAAGAATCTGTTTTCTTGTGCAACAGGACACAGTTGGAAAAACTGGTTATTTTACCAAGGCATTGACTGGAATGGTGTACTTTCCTTTAAGGAATCAAATTTGACTTAGAGAGCCAATAAAGGCCCATTGGGAAAACTGGCCTCATACCTTGTCTACACAATCCCTGCACAGGTTTCTTGACCTGTAAGTAAATAATGTCATTTTCTGATGGGCCCAGGAGCCCCAAGTTATCTTGGGACCTCAAGAAGAGAGGAATTTACTCAAGTTCTAGGTATTGGAGGGTACAAACCCATGGCTGGGCTCAGCTTTTAAAAAGTCTCATCTGAGATTCTTTATGGAACAGCATTCCATCAAAGCCAATTTAAAAAGAACTTATGTTCTTTTTAGACTCTGCTTATTCCTGTGAGCCCATCAGTGTTCTCTGGCTGCTGCTCAAAAGAAACAAGAGGGACAGGTAATGTAGAAATCTCTATCAGTATTCTAATTCTGGACATGTTTTGGAATCAGTTAGTGACTCCCTATTAGCTTGGTTCCAACAATTGCCCAGTTCATGGAAAGTCTTCTTATTTAGTTTACTTGGGATAATTTTACTTATTTTGCTTTACTGTTGTAGAATATATTGCCGTTGTACTCTTTGTGTAGGAATGCAGGATGGGCTCCCTTAATGTTTTCTGAAATGGAACACTTATTAATCTTCCGGGTATCACCTTTTGTCAGAACTCAAGAGTTATGAATGGCCCTCACCATACTGTTGCCTTCTGACTGAGCTCCTCTCTACCCGAATACAAGAGACCTTAACAGTTAGGCAGGAATATCATCACCCCTATTCAGCCTGAAGAAGTTACAGAAGATGAATTTTCATCCCTCTACAACCCTTAGGATTAAGGATTCCCTTGTAAAAGGAGGGGAGGGGGCGGATATATCAGAGGTGTTTGAGCCAGAGCAACTCCTTCTTGAACAAGGGATAGCTAAAATAAGGCTGAGACCTACTGGGCTGCACTCCCAGGAGGTTAAGGCATTCTTAGTCAATGGATGAGACAGGAGATCAGCAAAAGGTACAGGTCACAAAGACCTTGCTGATAAAACAGCATGCAGTAAAGAAGCCAGCCAAAACCCACCAAAACCAAGATGGTGACAAAAGTGACCTCTGGTCATCCTCACTGCTCATTATATGCTAATTATAATTTATTAGCATGCTAAAAGACACTCCCACCAGCACCATGACAATTTACAAATGCCATGGTAATGTCAGGAAGTTACCTTATATGGTCTAAAAGGGGAGAAAACCTCAGTTCCAGGAATTGCCCACTTCTTTCCTAGAAAACTTATGAATAATCCTCCCCTTGTTTAGCATATGATCAAGGAATAACTACAAGTAACCTTGGTTGAACAGCCCATGCCACTGCTCTGCTTAGGGAGTAGCCTTTCTTTATTCCTTAACTTCACTAGTAAACTTGCTTGCACTTAAAAAACAAACAAACAAAACCCAGTAACATTCAGAATATCATTTAAGAATATAAAATAAAGCTGAGCACTGTGACACACAACTGTAATATGCCTTTGTATATATATATCTTCCATACTTTATCCACACATCTGTTGATGGGTGCTTAGGTTGATTCCACATGTTGGCTATTGTGAATAGTGCTGCAATAAACATGGGCGTGCAGATAGCTCTTTGATACACTGATTTCCTTTTTTTTTTTTTTTGGATATATACTCAACAATGGAATTGCTAGATCATATGGAAGTTATATTTTTAGTTTTTTGAAGAACCTCCATGCTGTTCTGCATAGTGGCTATATTAATTTACATTCCTACCAGTATATGAGGATTCCCCTTTTTGCAAGCAGTTTTTTTTTTTTTTTTTTTTTGCTACTTAGTTGTTTAAGCTCCCAATATAGGCTGGTTATTAATCCTTTCTCAGAGAGACAGTTTGCAAATATTTTCTCACATTATATGGGCTGTCTCTTCACTTTGTTGATTGTTTCCTTTGCTGTGCAGAAGCTTTTTAGCTTGATGTAATAATCTTAATTGTCTATTTTTGCTTTGGTTGCCTGTGCTTTTGAGGTCTTACACAAGACAGTTTTGCCCAGATCAAGTCCTGAAGTGTTTCCCCAATGTTTTCTTCTAATAGTTTCATAGTTTTGGGTCTTAGATTCAAATCTTTTATCCATTTTGATTTGATTTTTGTGTATGGTGAGAGATAGGAGTCTAGTTTCATTCTTCTACATATAGTTATCCAGTTTTCCCGGCACCATTTATTGAAGACACTATTCCTTTTTAAGTTTCTGCTTTGTAGAAGATGAGTTGGTTTTAAATGAATGCATTTATATCAGGGTTCTCTGTTCCATTGGTATCTATGTCCATTTTTATGCCAGTACCATGCTCTTTTGGTTACTACAGCTTTGTAATAAATTTTGAAGTCATGTAGTGTGATGCCTCCAGCTCTGTTAATGTGATGAATCACATTGATTGATTCATGTATATGCTGAGCCATCCTTACAACCCTAGCATGAATCTCACTTGATCATGGTGAATGTTCTTTTTAATGTGTTGTTCATTTTGCTCAAGATTGCTTTGGTTACTCAGCGTCTTTTGTGGGTCCATATAAATTTTAGGATTTCCCCCCCTTATTTCTGTGAAGAATGTCATTGGTATTTTGATATGAATTGCATTGAATCTGTAAATTGCTTTGGGTAGTATTTTAACAGTATTAATTCTTCCAATCCATAAGCATGGAATATCTTCCCTTTCTTGGTGTCCTATTTCTTTCATCAGGGTTTTGTCATTTTCCTTCTATAGAACTTTCACTTCTTTTGGTTAGATTGATTCCTAGGTATTTCATATTTTTTGTAGCTATGATAAATGGGATTGCTTTCTTGACTTCTTTTTCTGATTGTTCACATATAAATGCTACTAATTATGTTGATTTTGCATCCTGCAACTTCACTGAATTCCCTTATGTGTCCTAACAGCTTTTCAGTGGAGTCTTTGTAAGATCAGGCCATCTGCAAACAAGGCTAATTTGACTCCTTCCTTTCCAATGTGGATGCCCTTTATTTTCTTTTCTTGCTTAGTTGCTCTGGCCAGTACTTCAGGCATTTCGTTGAATAGCAGTGAAAGTGGGCATTCTTGTCTTGTTCCAGTCTTCAAAGTACAATGCTAGATGTGGGTTCGTCATAGATGGTCTTTACTATTTTTAGGAATATTCTTTTTACACCCATTTTGGTGTATCAAAAAGGGATGTTGAATTTTACCAAAAGCTGTTTGGCATCTATTGAAATAATCATATAGTTTTTGTTCTTGTTTCTGTTAATGTGATGAATCACATTGATTGATTCATGTATATGCTGAGCCATCCTTACAACCCTAGCATGAATCTCACTTGATCATGGTGAATGTTCTTTTTAATGTGTTGTTGAATTTGACTTGCTAATACTTTGTTGAGGATTTTTGCATCTATGTTCATCAGTGATATTGGTCTGTAGTTTTCTCTTTTCATTGTGTCCTTGTCTGGTTTTGGTATTAGGGTAATGCTGGCCTTGTAGAGTGAGTTTGGAAGTATTCCCTCCTTTTCAAAGCATTTTAGTGGGATTCATCATCACTGTTCTTTAAATTTTTGGTAGAATTCAGCAGTGAATCCATCAAGTCCTGGGCTTTTCTTTTTTTGAGACAGGGTGTTGCTCTGTCACCAGAGCTGGAGTGCAGTGGTGTGAACACTGCTCACTGCAGCCTCAACTTCCCAGGCTCAAGCAGTCCTCCCACCTTAGCCTCCCGAGTAGCTGGGACCACAGGATTAGCCTGACAGGATTAGCCGCCACACCCAGCTAATTTTTTATTTTGTAGGGACTGGATCTTGTTATATTGCCCAGGCTGGTCTCAAACTCCTGGCCTCAAGCAATCCTCATTACTTGGCCTCCCAAAGGGCTGGGATTATAGGTGTGAGCCACTGTGCCCAGCCTGGGCTTTTCTTTAATGGGAGAGTTTTTATTATAGCTTCAATCTCATTACTTGTTATTGGTTTGTTGAGGTTTTCTATTTCTTTATGGTTTAATCTTGGTAGGTTATATGTGTCCAAAAATGTATTCATTTCTTCCACATTTTGTGATTTGTTGGTGTATAATTATTCATAATCATCTCTAATAATTATATTTCTGAGGTCTGAGTTATATCTCATCTCTTGTTTGATTTTATTATAGTCCTCTCTCTCAGTCTAGCTAAAGGTTTGTCAATGTTGTTTATCTTTTCAAAAAACCAACTTTTCGTTTTGTTTATCTTCTATACTTTTTTAGTCTCAATTTTATTTATTTCTGCTCTGATCTTTATTATTTCTTCTGCTAACTTGGGATTTGCTTTGTTCTTGCTTTTCTAATTCCTTGACATGTATTTTTAGGTTGTTTATTGGAAATGTTTCTCCTTTTTTGACATAGGCATTTATTGCTATAAACTTCCCTTTCAGTATTGCTTTTGCCATACCCCATACACTTTGCTATGTTGTATTTCCCTTTACATTTAGGAAATTTTTTAATTTCCTTCTTACTTTCTTCTTTGGCCCACTGGTTGCTTAGGAACATGTTATTTTCCATTTGTGTGTGTATTTTCCAAAGTTCCTCTCACTATTGATTTCCAGTTTTCTTCCATTGTGGTCAGAGAAGATACTGGATATGATTTATATTTTTTTGAACTTGTACAGACCTGTTTGTGCCTAAGATATGGTCTATTCTGAAAAATATTCCATGTGTTGATGAAAAGAATGTGTATTCTGCAGCAGTTGGGTGAAATGTTCTGTAGATGTCAGTTAGAACTACTGTATCTAGTGTGCAGTTTATGCTGTTTCTTTGTTGATTTTCTGTCTGGATGATCTGTCCATTACTGACAGTAGGATGTTAAAGCCCCCTACTATTACTGTATTGCAGTTTCTCTCTCCCTTTACATCCATTAATGTTGGCTTTATATGGAGCTTCAGTGTTGAGTGCATAGATATTTATAATTGTTATATCCTCTGGTTGAATTGACCCTTTAATCATATAGTGACCCTCCTTCACTGCCAGTTTTTACAGTCTTTGTAGTTTATCTTATCTGCTATGAGTACAGCTACTCTTGCTCTTTATTGTTTTCTAGTTGCATGGAATATCTTTTTCCAGCCCTTCTCCACTTTCAGTCTATATGTGTCTTTATAGGTGAAGTGGGTTTCTTGTAGGCAGCACATAGGTAGGTCTCATTTATTTATCCATTCAGCTACTCTATGGCTTTTAATTGAAGAACTGAGACATTTTACATAAAAACACACAAAATAATTCTATAATTTAACTCCATCCTCCAACATTTTGTCTTTTAGTTGTATCAATTTACATATCTTTATATTATCTATTAACAGGTTGGTATAGTTTTGATACATTTATCTTTAGGGCTTCATACTAGAGTTTGAGTGGATTGCACACCATAAATACAGTTAACAAAGTATTCTGGGTTTGTCTGTGTACTTAATTTTACCAGTGGGTTTTATACTTTAAAAAGTTTCCTTTTGCATGGTAGTGTTTTTTTCTTTCAGATTGAAGAACTCCCTTCCGCATTCTTGCAAGATGGGTCTTGGTGGTGGTCAGTTTCCTTGGCTTTTGTTTATGCGTGAAAGACTTCAGCTCTCCTTTAAATTTGTATGACAATTTGTTGGACACAATATTCTTGGGTGTCAGTTTTTTGTTGTTTGAGTGCTTTGAAAATGTTGTTCTACTCCCTCCTGGCCAGCATGGTTTCTGTGGAGAAGTCTGTTGCTCCATGAATTGGAGCTCCTTTATCTGTTATTTGCTTCTTATCTCTCATTGCTTTTAGGATCTTCTCTTTGTCTTTGACCTTTGAGAGTTTGATTATTATATGCCTTGGAGTAGTCTTATTTGCATTGAATCTGTTTGGTGTTCTCAGGCCTTCCTTTACCTGGATATGTGTATCTTTCTCATGTCTTGAAAAATTTTCTGTTATTATTTCTTTGAATAAGCTTCCTATGCCTTGCTCATGCTCGGCTCTCTCTTAAACACTAATAATTCTTAGATTTGGTCTTTTGGGGTAATTTTTTGTATCTTGTAGGCACTCTTCATTCCTTTTCCTTCTATTTATTTTTCTTCTCTGACTGTGTATTTTCAAATAGCCAGCTCACTGATTCTTTCCTCTGTTTGGTTCATTCTGCTATTAAGAACCTCTAAAGAGTTTTATAGTTCAGCAAATGTACTTCTCTTCCAGGATTTCTGTTTGACTTTTTTTATTATTTTAATCTCTTTGTTAAATTTCTCTGATAAATTTCTGAGCTGCTTTTCTGTGTTATCTTGGAGATCACTGAGTTTCCTTAAAACTACTATTTAGAATTCTTGGTCCAAGAACTCACAAATTGCCACTTCATTAGAATCACTAAATTTCTGCCTTTTGTCCTTTTGGGAAGGTCATGGTTCCTTGTTTGCTGTAGTTTCTTGTGCATATATGTCTATGTCTTTGCCTTGAAGGATTAGTTATTTATTCCAGGTTACTTTGTCCAGCTTGTTTTGGATTTTATTGAATATATCTGCTTAGCAGATCTTTACTGCTAGTTTGCTGCCTCCTTTTTGGCTCTAGGTGGTGCCTTCAACCTAGGTTCACATTGGAGCTAGTAAATGGTTTGACCACTGCCTGTCCCAAAATGGGGGAGGTCCCAAAGGGTTTAGGACAGCAGTGTGGGAAGGCTAGCTAGGAGTTCACACCCAGGGGACCTGGGGAATGTACCTCCTACAACCACTCTCTTTTGGTGCTTCCTTTGGCTGAGTTACAGAGGAGAGTTTCTGGGCTGGGGATTGTAGTCCAGCCTTGCTTGTTTGTCTCTGCCTGTCCTCAGGATATTTCTCCCTTCAGGCAGTCACAATACTACCCGTCAGTTAAGGCAAGGACAGTTCTCCTGACAGGGAACTGAAGAAGGTGGGGAAGCTGGCTGACCATTTCAATTTTGCTTTTTCCAGTACAGAAACTGTGAGTTGAGGGGAGATTTTCTGCACAGTTGGGGCCTGGCAGAATGGGAGGGAGGGGCATCGCACATGTGTAAGTGCAGTTCTCCTACCATCTGCTCAGAGTTTTTCCACCTCTCTTTGGCCTCAGGAAGTATCTCATCTAGCTTGAGCTCTGGGCTGTTGCTGGTGGAAGATCTTGGCACTGTATTTGTTTGTTTGTTTTTGTTGGGGCAAGAGAAGCCAGCTTATTTTACGCTGCCATTTTAGGACCAGAACCAATAAAGATTTTCTTTAAAGAACACAAAAGTTAGTAACTGAAAAGGGGGGTGAGGGAGAAGATACACACCTCCTCGCCGCAAACAAAGTTGGATTTCATAAAGAGCTACTTTTCATCTAAAGACACCATTAAGAGAGCAAAGGGGCAAGCCACAGAGTAGAAGATACACAAAGAATATGCCAGGCATAGTGGCTCACACCTATAATCCTAGCACTTTGGGAGGTTGAGGTGGGCAGATCACTTGAGCTCAGGAGTTCAAGGCTAGCCTGGGCAACATGGCAAAACCCTGTCTCTACAAAAAGTACAAAAATTAGCCAGGCATGGTGGCATGCACCTGTAGTCCCAGCTACTTGGGGGACTGAGGAGAGAGGATCGCTTGAGCCTGAGAGGTCAAGGCTGTAGTGAGGTGAGATTGCACCTAACTAAAATGAAAAAGACAGACAATAACAAGAATTGTTGAGGATATAGAACAACAGGAATCCTCATATATTGTTAGTAATAATGTATATTGGTATAACTCCTTTAGAAAACTACTTAGCAGTTTCTCCTGAAGCCAAAGAGATATAAATATATATCCCAAGTAATTCTACTCCACACTATATACCTAACAGAATATGTGCATACCTTCATCAAAAGGCATATATGTGGCAGCCCTATTTGTAATAGGTAAAAACTAGAAAACCAGGTCAGGTGTGGTGGCTCATGCTTGTAATCCCAGCACTTTCAGAGGCCGAGGTGGGAGGATTACTGGAAGTCAGGAGTGAGACCAGCCTGGCCAACATGGTAAAATCCTGTCCCTACTAAAAATACAAAAATTAGCCAAGCAGAGTGGTGAGTGCCCATAATCCCAACTACTTGGGAGGCTAAGGCAGGAGGATCGCTTGAACCCGGGAGGTGGAGGTTGCAGTGAGCCGAGATCGTGCCACTGCACTCTAGCTTGGGTGACAGAGCAAGACTCTGTCTCAAAAAAACAAACTGGAAAACCAACAAAATGTTCACCATAAGAAAAATGGATACATTGTAGTATAATCATATAATGGAATACTATACAGGAATGAGAACAAATAATTCACAGCTACATACAGCAATATGGACGAATCTCACAAACAATGCTGGGCAAAATAAGACAGAGACAAACATACATACTGTATAATTTCATTATATGAAGTTCAAAACCGTGCAAAATTAATCAATTTATAATTAGAAGTCAGCATAATATTTATCCTTGGGTAGGTGTTGGGTAGTGGGTAATGACTAGAAAGGGACACAAGGAAGTATCTGAGATGTTGGTAATATTCTGTTTCTTGTTCTGGGTATTTGTTACACAACAGTGTTCACTTGGTGAAAATCCACCATGTCTGAATGTGTATAATATAATTCCAACAAAAGTTCACTTAAAAACACACAATACAATTTTTTGGAGGATAAGTTGACACTTGATTTGCATATCTATATGAAACAATATGTGCATAATGACAACATACTTTTGAAAAACTACTAAGGATCTAATAAACAACAAAATTTACTATTTTAAAATTATAACAATTAAAATGTACTGGTACAAAATGGTAGTAACACACATAATAGGCAAGTCAATGGAACTAACTATAATGAATAGAAAGTGATACAGTAAATATGAGAGTTTTTACTATGGCATAGATAGCATTTCAATAAATAAGTACATTTACTTGTACACTTAAGTAAAAGCATTAAATCTATAAGTTATATATAATAGAAAGAACATTTCTAAAAGACATAAGAGGATTTTGGTCAATGCTATCAATTCATTCAATCATTTTGCCTTTCTGAGCGTCACTGACTGACTTGTAAAATGATAGATTTGAAATAGGGTGCTTTCTATAACTTATAATCAAATTAGTCAAAAATAAGAATTGTGGACAGGAGGAGAAGAGCAAAGACAAAAGTTAATTTTTGTTTGTTTTTGAGAATGAGTCTTACTCTGTCACCCAGGCTGGAGTGCAGTGGCGCAATCTCGGCTCACTGCAAGCTCTGCCTCCTGAGTTCACGCCATTCTCCGGCCTCAGCCTCCTGAGTAGCTGGGATTACAGGCGCCCGCCACCACACCTGGCTAATTTTTTGTAGTTTTAGTAGAGATGGGGTTTCACTGTGTTAGCCAGGATGGTCTTGATCTCCTGACCTCGTGATCCTCCCAACTCAGCCTCCCAAAGTGCTGGGATTACAGACATGAGCCATCATGCCCGGCCGGCTGACAAAAGTTAATTTTAAAGCTTAGGACAGTACACAAGATAATAAAGGTAGAAACAGTCATCAGATTTACCCAGGAAAAATCAATATGAGGCCAGGTGTGAACTAGATGAAAAGAAAAAAAAGAACTGTAAAGTGGCAAGACATTACAAATAAACCTGGTTTGGGGATTGAGTGTAAGTTTCCTCAAATTCCTAGAGAAACAACCTATAGCAAGACACTACAAACTACCTCATTTCTACCTTAGTAGATAACTACAGGTTGATGATCCTGAACATTGTACAATACAAACACTAATTGTGTTATATAAAATCTATATACTCTGAACTAGTGTAATTCAAGCCCATATTTACCTTGCAAATGGAAGACGCATCAACTTGCACTGTTTACTAACTCGTTTCTTCTTGCTAGCTGACAGTAGAAAGGAACTCTGATGGAACTATTTTTGAAAAGAATAAAGAAAACAGAAAGTTTCTAACCTTATTAAATCATGTTAGTTATCACAGTACCAAATTATACAATGACATTAATAGTAAAAGAACATTTCTTGCATTTGCCTTTAATAGTTTAATGAGAATAATGTGATAAGGTTAAAACACAGTTCATCCTTAATTATGCCAACGAAAGATAATCACTGCCAATATTTTGGTAAATAACATCAACATTCCTCCATGTGTAGGAATAAATACATGACTATACCTACACAAATACAATATCTTTACATACATGCAATATGTTCATGTCTATGTATGTGTTATGTAATATTTTATTGAATTTTATAATCTTCTAAATGGCCTTTTAAAATTCAAAATCTGGGTGATTTTAATACATCTTTTATATATTTGCTTATCCACATTTCTAAATTTTCAGATACAAACATGTTTTTAATTATTAATAAAGACCAGAAAATTAGGCAACACACAACCATATTTCTTATTACAGAGCTAAGCTGTAATAGAAACAAGGGAATGGTGCCAAATTATCAAGCTGATTTTAAAATTTATATGAAAATGCAAAAGACCTAGAATAGCTAAAACAACAACAACAACAAAAACTTTGAAAAAGAAAGAAGTTAGGAGGGTTACAGTAATTGAGACAGTATAGTGTTATTATGATAGACAAATAGATCAATGACATAGAGCAGAGAGTCCAGAAATGGATTCACATATATTTGGCCAATTAATTTTTGACAAAAGCACAAAGGTCAAACGGGGAACCTAAACTTCCACACTCACCAGGCTATAATAAGACAACTCTTTTCCAAATCTGGGGTACCATCAAAAAAGGCTTGGGACAGCCCAGTGTTAGAGTACATCCCCGCCCAGCAATGTCAGTGGAGGACATATTTGGATCGCCATCCTGTTTCATATTCTTTTTATGAGATGGTCAGTTGGGTGCAGCCATTAAAAGAAGGCAGAGACTCAGGAAAAAAATAAAGTTTATTATACTCACAGGTCCTAGAGATAAGAGGTACAGCAGGCCATGCAGAGCCACACAGAAAAGACACTAGGATGGTCAGGAGGCAGAAGATGGGAATGAGGGGAAGGTTTAGGCCAGAGCCTATTACCAGAGTTTCCACAGGAAAGGCAAGGCAGGGCAGGGTGAATAGTCTAGAATTGGCTAGTTTGAATAATACTGGCAGGCTCTAAGACATGGGAGAGGTAGGTCCCTGGTTGCCTAGTACCTGACCCAGGGACAATCAGAGGACCATTGCCTCCTGAGATATAAGGGCCAGACAGGGGAGGTATGGCTCTGGATTAGTTAGCTTGCATATCAAAAGTGCTATGGTTTGAATGTTTCCTCCAAAACTCATGTTGAAACTGAATTACCATTGTGATAGTATTAAGAGGCAGGACCTTTAAGAGGTAATTATGTCATGAGGGCTCTGCCCTCACGAATGGATTAATGCTGTTATTGCAGGAGTGGGTTAGTTACAGGAGTCTGGTCTCCTTTTCTGTCTTGGATGCTTTCTCACCCTTCCACCTTCTATCATGGGATGACACATACCAGATGTTAGCATCATGCTCTTGGACTTCCCAGCCTCCAGAACTGTGAATCAAATGAATCTCTGTTCTTTATAAATTACCCAGTCTTTTTAGAGAATGAAATCTCAAATGAAAAAAAGAAAAGAAAATGATAAATTACCCTGTATGTGGCATTCTGTTATAGCAGCAGAAAACAGACTAAAACAAAAGACAAGCTCCTGGCTGGTCCCTTGCTATCTCTAAAAATTGGCTAGCCCTGGGAAGGGCAGTGTCTCCAGCCAATAATATTTTAAAAGATGTAAAAACATCATAATACACAGAAAATAAAATGTATATATGCTATACATCCCCATTCAGTGATAGGAAAGAGTTCCCCTCCCTCTCCTCTATGGTGGGGATAGAAGTCGTTTAATAAAGAACTAGGATTTTCATCACTCTTCAGGAGTAACAAACTCCCCCCTTCATTATCCTCCTCATCCTCATGTCAGCAGAGGCCATGAAAGTAATGAGGTGCCCTTCCCTGTTCCAGCCACAGTGGTGTCAGCCTGAACTCCCAGCTCCACTCATCAGTTATGCCCACCACAGTGTTGTCAACAGAGGCTGAATGGGAAGTCTAAACTTCAGTACCCACTTGGCAGTAGGCAGCACCTCCCCTTACCACCAGTGTAGTGTCAAAGGAGGACTCCTTAAACAGAAGATGGAAATAAGATTCAATGTCTTATAATGCACCTAAAATGTCCCAAGATACAATCAAAAATCAATCAATCGTCATGCCAAAAATCAGGTAACTCTAAATTTGAATGAGAAAGGATAATAGATACCAACACTGAGATGACACAAATGTTGGAATTTATGACGAAGATTTTAAAAAAGGTATCATAACAATGCTTCAACAAGCAATTACTAACATGCTTAAAACAAATGAAAAAATGGAACATCTCAGCAAACAAATAGATGTAAAGAGCCAAATGGAGCTCAGAACTGAAAAATGTAATAACCAAATAAAACAAATTAAATGGGCTCAACAGCAAAACCAAGAAAACAAAAGGGGGAAAAATCTGTGAACTTGGAGATAGAACAATAGAAATTACCCAAACTGAACAAGAGAGAAAAGAGACTGAAAAAAATAATAGAGGGTTAGGGATTTGTGGAATAGCAAAAAAGATAAAACATGCATGTCATCAGAATCCTAGAAGGAAAGGAGAAAGAAAAAGAGTTCAGGACTGGAAAAGTATTTGGGGACATAATGGTTGAACATTTTTCCAAATTTGATAAAGATATCAACCTACAAATTCAAGAAGCTGAGTGAACCTCAAAAAGATAAACCCAAGGAAATTCATGGCAAAACACATCAAAGTCAAAATTCTCAAAACTAAAGACAATTTAAAAAATGGAAAATATTGAGAGAGAAATGGCATCTTACCTACAGTTAACAATAAAAAAAAGCATTGACTCGAAGTTAGAAAAGTAACAATGAACCACAAAAAGGCAAAATAACTTATTAAAAATAAAAGCAAAAAATGTTTGAAACATCAAACATTAAATTAGAAAGATGGTTCTTTCAAAAAAGAATAAAATAAAATAGAAAAACCACAACAACCTAAGATAGTGGGCGGGGGGTGGGGGGGGGATAGACAAATAAAAGCCCAAATACACAAAATTAATCAACTGGGGAAATACAACACAGACGAAATTAAAGAATAATGACAGACTACTCTGGTCAACTCTGTGAATATCAATTAAAAAGCTTAGATTAAAGAGATAACTTTCTAAGGAAAAGTAATTCAATAAAACTAAATACGAAAGAAAGACATTTTCCTAAGGGGACCAATATCCATAGGATAAATAAAGTCAACAAAGAGCTACTATCACTCTCA
The DNA here is from genome assembly GCF_007565055.1 of Rhinopithecus roxellana. Classification (NCBI taxonomy): domain Eukaryota; kingdom Metazoa; phylum Chordata; class Mammalia; order Primates; family Cercopithecidae; genus Rhinopithecus; species Rhinopithecus roxellana. The sequence goes on along the minus strand of NC_044562.1, from coordinate 87,398,746 downwards.
TCAAAAAAGTCCCAGGTCCAGATGGTTTCACAGAATAATTCTACCAAACCTTTAAAGAAAAACAATTTTAATACTGTATCACTTTTCAAGAACACAGAAAAAGAAAGACATCCAAATTCTTTTTATGAGCTTAGTATATATATAATTGTTATCAATGCCTAAAGACTGTATGGTCTTATTTTTTTTCTATGCATAGAAAAAAAACTTCAGAGTCCTCACTTACAACTAACAATAGAAAAATCCTAAACAAAACTGGCAAAAAAGAATTCAGCAGCTCATTAAAAGAAAAATAAATCATTTCTGAAGTTTATTACAGAAATGTAAAATTAGGAAAGTTACTAAAATAAATAATCATACGAAGACACTTAAAAATACCATATCATCATCATGCTAAAAAGATACTTACATTATTTGGCATTATTTTTATTTAGAAAGCTCAATCAAAGAGGGACTACAGGAAACATACGTACCTTACTTATTTATATATAAAACAAGCATCATTCTTACTGGGGAAACACTACCTAATATTTTATACATGTGTATTGCATCCTATTATGTTCTAGATGTTGTTCTGGTAAAGACATCCCTGCACTCAAAAAGCTTACATTCTGATGGGATAAACAATAAACAAAATTGTCATACAGTGTTAAGTGTTAAGGAGAAAGATGAAAGAAGAAAAGCAGGATATGAAATGTTAGTACAAGGGTTGGGAGTGTTTAAATTTATGCAGAGTTGCTAGGGAAGACTTCACTGTAGTCACTTTTGAGTCAACATTTGAAGGATAAGAACTTGTCACATGCAGACAGAATATGTACAAAAGCACTGCGGTACCAACTTACCTCTGTTTGAGGGAGTGGGAAGAGAACGGCACTGAAAAGGTTAAGGAGTGGAAGAAACAGGAGAGTAGTAAATGAGGTGGAAGAAATAACAAGAGTTTCAGTTTTCAGATCATATCAAGCAATAGATAAGACTCCACTGGAGAGTTTCAAGCAGAGACTAACATTTTAACAGGATCATTCTGGCTGTTATAATAAGAGAATACATAGAGAAACAAGAGAAAAAGAAGGCCAAGTTGGGATGCTATTATTAATACAATATGTAAGTGAGAGATAATGGTGCCTTGGACATGGGTAGTGAAAGAGGGTTGTGAGAACTGGTAGAATTGTAGACTGATTTTGAAGGCAGAACTAAAATGATTTGCCAAAGCATCAGATACAGGGTGTGAGAAAAAGATAGGAAAAGAGAGTTGTGATTATCTTAGAGGAAAATCGCATAAGGAACTGGTTTGGTGGCAAATGTGAAATTTGAGATGCCTTTTAGACGTCCAGATGTCAAGTAGGTAATTAGATATAAATCGTCTGGAGGTCAGAGGAGATGGTCAGGCTGGAGTTACAAATTTGAAAGTCATCAGTGTACAGTAGTAACTAAAACCATAAGATAGAATAAAATTATTTAGGAGGAGTGAATGTAGATAGAAAAGAGAAGTCCAAGAACTGAGTCATAAGGCATTCCCAAAACTTAGACAAACAAAGAGAAACCAGCAAACAGACTGAAAAAGAATAGCCAGAAGGGTAGGAAGAGACTTAGTAGAGTGTAGTATTCTAAAAGTCATGAGAAGTCAATATAAGAACCAAGAATTATCCATGGGTTTTCGCAACATGGACATCAATGGTGACTTTCAGGATTTAGTGGATTGGTGGTGAAAACTCAGTTGGAATGGGATCAAGAGAAACTAGAGATAGTGAATAAATCTCTCAAAAAGCTTTGCTGTAAAGGCAAGAAGAGAGCTGAGATAGTAGCTGGGAAGCAGGTGGAATAAGAGGTTTATTTGTTTGTTTGTTTAAGATGAGAGATGGTAACATTTTTGCATCCTGATGGGAATAATTCAGAAGGGAGGAAAAAAGTTAATGATGCAAGAGGGAAAGGCACTCTACACTAACACAAGCCAACAGCAAAGGACAACCCAAGTGTCCAACAACAGGAGCCTAGTGAGGTAGATTACAAGTCCACTCTAGATCTATCCAAAGCAGCACCAAAAGAGAATGAGGAATCACTCCACGTAATCATTTGGAGAAATCCCCAAGATATGTCACATAAAAAGTAAGGTATAGAACATCTGGTATAGCATGCTATCTTTTGTGTAAAGAAGAAAATAAGAAAAATTTTTTTTATTTGTTTTTATATAAAGAAACAGATGAAAGCAATCACCTGCATGAGGTACAAGGAGAAGAGAGAATGGAGAAAAAAGTAGCTGAAGGCGGACAAAAGCATGTGTGAAACTTTATTCTATACTTTTCTTATCTCGTTCTGATGTTAGAACAGTATGTCTATATGACCCATCACCTGCCCGACTTAATAACAACCAGAAAGAAAAAGAATTTTAAAGCTTGGTATGCAAAAGTTAGTCTGTTAAATAGTAAGTTCAAGAAGGTAGCTACCAAGATTGTATACTATGCCTTCACCTCTAGCTTCTCCATCTACCTGCTGTCCAGTTTTTAGTTTTCCTTAATCTAGATGTTGACCTCAGCCCTCTGAATTTTCCAAAAAGAACCACATGAAAAGCATTTGGGAAATTTAGAATTTGTTTTAGAAAACAGTATAAAGTAGGACCACCTTCTATTTTTTTCCCTAGTTTTTCAACTGTGTCCATCTTTAAAACAAACAAACAAACAAACAAACAAAAACCCCAAAGTCTTTCCTCACTCAAAATGCTTCCTTTCTACTAATGTCTTCATGTTTCTTAGTCCATTTAGGAGCCAGTATGTTCCACTAACCTGTCTAATCCTGTTACTTTTAATAAAAACCTGATTTTCATATGACATTTTCAATAACCAATTATACAAAATGATAATATGCTGTTAGCCAGTTAAAACTGATATTATCATCAGTCCTTTGCACAAAACTTGAAATATGAATCTCCAACCTTGATGTTATTTAATCTCAGTGATCCTCTGTAATCTAAAGAATGACACTATTTACATATAAATTCTACTTACCTCAGAAAGACTGCTCATTTCAATTGCAGTTATCAAGTTATTGTTCATGAGAGCTTCTATGTCTATAAGCTTCTTATTCTGCACATGTAAAATAAAGACCGCTTTTAATCAGTTAAGACTTGGAATGTTTTATAATATCAAGCGTTTATGAATGCCATCCATGTGAGAAAACTTAAAAAATAATTGATATCACATTGAGCTAAAAATTGAGATCACATTCAGCTAAAATGTTACATTATATAGTACCAAATAGTGTTATATAGTCCAAATAGTCATACATATCATACATACATACATGTACACACACACACACACGTTGAATGCTTTGGAACTAACAATTACACGTTTTCCTATAAACATTTTTCTATCTTCTTATAATAATATATCACATGGCAAGAGAACAGTTTGTCAGCCACAGTAATTTAACCCACAAGTAGAGTAGGTCCTTTTTCCATTATAAATAAGTTCTACTTATTTTAGATTTAGATCTATAGTTGTAGCCTAGCTAATCATTGGCTCTCACTGCCCTGTCTGTGAACAGAGTTGAAATTTGGAAGGAAAAGAAACAACTATAATCTTCATTCTGTTTGGCTTGTGGCCAGGTAAATGCTGAGATTAAAAAAAGAATAACAACATTCTGGGAACTCCTTTCCTTTCAAGAACACTGGAAGAACTATGACCATCTTTTAAAAATGTATTAATGTACCAAGCTTTGCTTATGATTAGCAATCAAACGTTGGTCAAGGTATTATACTGGTTTACACAGCACACAAGCACACATTTAGAATGCAGATTTAAAACACATATTTTATTACCCATTAACAGTTTGTCCTTTAACATAGACTTACATGGCATACTGACTTTCAATAATTTTTCACAACTGGAGATCTGAAAAATATTTTTAGAGCTTCTATAATAATGCAGCTAAAAGATTTAAGTTATAATTAGAATTCAAAAACAATATAGCTTCCATACCAAGTTATTCAGCTTTAGGCGAAGAAATGTATTCTCAAAATTCAGTTTCTCTACTTCTTTTTGCAATAGCATCTTTTCAGTTGTAATTCTTCGAGAATTCTCTTTTTCTCTACTAAGAGCCTGAGCCAATGCCCTGTTGTTGTGCTTTAAAGATATTTTGAAAATAGAAGAATTATCTGTAAAAAGATTTTTAAAATGAGTTAATATTGAACTTACACCTTAATAAATTTTGTATTCCTTAGTAAAACTACATTAGACAAAATGCATTTCACTTTATAAGTTTTAACTGAAGATTGGAAAAGAGAATAACAATACAGATGTAGTTTTGAGAAAAATAAACTCACAGTTTAGAGCTGAAGAAATGAAAGCTAGACAGAAGATGATGAATTCAAGAGTTGTGAGGAATGCAGAATATGTATAAAAAGTTAGGAATAAGAGGACTGCAGCACAGACACAGCATTCTACATAATTAGATCAGTCACAAAAACTAAATCTTGATACTTGCTGCTCGACCTACTTTCCTACGTTTGACTAGCAGACAGAATTAAGAAACTGATTCTGCAGCTCTAACTGGAAATGTCCCACAGGAATGAGGATAGCCAATCTGTGAAAATTCTAAAGCCAGTTTCTACAGCTCCAGAACTGAAGAAATTACTTAATACTCCCAAAGTCCATTTTCAAACTTTGAGTGATAGAGGCATACTTACTCTAATGTTAGACGGATAATCTAAACCCCGTGGGACCTCTTACTGCCATCTAAAAGATCCTACCTCTTATTTCTAGGCATCTACTGCAATCTAAACTTGACTTCTCTTTAAAAGCACTATGTAAATATGATTTAAATCACTCCTGGAATGCTTTTCTGTTGGAAGCAAAGAAATTTCCTTGTGAGTTCATTGGTAGAGCTTACCTTAAATACAGTGTGTTCCCTTAGTATATTTAAAACATCATATTTTCATAATTTTAACTTACATGTCACCATTCAATAACATATGCCACTGAATAAAAGTCTAGTGTATGTGAAGTAAGTTTTATAAAATATAAGAACATTTTGTAAGTACTCAGGGAAAACTCGGGATTCTGCAAAACAGGGTCCAAAACAGTACTTTACCTTTGGCAGAGAGAGTAGTTTTGGATAGCCATCCTTGGCATAGCAAATGGAAACTGACTAGAACCAGCTTAGGATTTCCAGAAGATAAAGAGTAATAACATTTTCCTATTGTACTCCTCAAAGTCAGCATATTCCTTCGTAACATGGGTTATGGAATAGTCTTGCCAAAGGGAGGAAGCAAGAGCCAGTGTAAGGAGTGGCCCTAGAGACCTGGGTGGGAGCTGCATCATGATTTACAGGCACCCAGGAGGCTGGGTTGTTTTAGAAGTCACACGTGATTGTCCTTCGCAGAGCTGTATCAGCAGATAATGTGACTAAAAGGATACCTCTCCGACTCCTGCTAAGATGGTTATGAACATTGAGATAATTTTCAGAAGTAATGAAAATTTATCTTGGAGTTTTCCCACCTCCTTTTTTTTTTTTTTTTTTGCCCTTCTGATGCCTTAACTCCAGAATTCATGAAATTCCATTTCCAAAGTGCTCAGTGTCTTTGTAAGACTGCCTATATAAAGTCACACACACATATATATAAAAGCACCCAGTGTGAGCCAACCTCCTCTAGGCTACCCATCATCCAGTTGCCACAACATGCCAGAACAACCTGCTACACTTATTACGTCTTTTCCAGAAAAATCATGTTGGTATTCTTTTCTGCGCTGTAGAAAGTAGCTGTCTTGGGCCACTGCAGCCTCACTGCTGAAAATTCAGCTGTCACACTTAGGGTAAATCATCAAAACCACCCAACTAACAGGAGTTGAAGGAGATAGGAAGGATCAAATTTAAAAAGTTATCAGTTAACAAAATAGTCATTTTAGTAATTTTCTGTACTTGATAAAATAAGGTAGAAAACATAAAACAATTCTGGGGAAAAGTTAAAATGTGAGAGTATTTTAAAACTAATGGCACTTACTTAGAATTTTTGTTTTTATTTTTGAAGCAAGAGAAACATTCAACTTAGCAGTCTTTGAAATTCTTTTGTCTTTCACATGTCTCTTAATTCCTGAGGTAAAAAGTGAGCCAGTTTCCATCACTGGGCACGCCATCACTGAAGTGAAAGAAAAAAAAAATCATAGTATTGATTAATAAAAGAAAAAGGATAACTGATAAATACATTTTAAAAAGTAATAATCATGACTGAATATATTCTGTGCATTAAGTATTTGCTAAACTTTGTATAAAATCTGAAAGTATGAATGTAATCAAAAGTGGCTTAAGGTATAATCCAAAAAGGTAAATGATTATTTTTTTCATTTAAACCTACATTAATCATCTATGTACCAGGTGCAGGGGACAGATGACAGGATATGGTCTCTGCCCTCATGGAATGCATGGAATGTGGGTACAGACAGTGCTTTCATACAATGTAAGAAGTGTAACCTTAGAGATATACATAGCGTTTAAAGGAAGTACAGAAGAGATATACCTAATAATCCAAGGTGGGGAAGGGGGTTGGAGAAATAGGAAATCTTAAATTTGTCTATTAGATTTATGGCCTATTATAGAAACAGGAAGATAAAGAAACCATTACATTATAGTATTACAAGAGTAATAGCTACAATACACAATGCAGAGGAGAAGTGATTAACTGTGCCTGGGCAGAGGAAAAGGATCAGAAATAGCTTCACTGAGAAGGAGAGCTTGATGATGAGTCATGTAAGACCAACCTCCCCATGGCTCCATTTCCTCCCCAAGCCTCCTTACCTCCATCTGCAGAGATCTAAAAAAAAAAAAACAAAAAAAACTCTGTCCCCTGCACCTGCCTAACCCTCAATACTCAGCCTCCCCACCACTACCTGCCTTGAGTCCACAGGACTCAGCTCACTATGGCAATCCAGAACTCAGCTCACTATGTCAATCATGGCAAGAATCCCTCAACTCCTGGGTCACATTCATCCCCCTCACTGGAATCCCCTCAGCTCTACACATTCCTCATCTGGTCCTGTGGTAAGCTGGAAAATGGCCCCCCAAAGTTATTAGATCCCTTTAATTCTAAACCTCATGTGGAAAAAGGGCCTTTGCAGATTTGAATAAGTTGAAGATCTTGTAATGGGGAGATTATCCTGGATTATCCAGGCAGGCCTAAATACTATCACAAGAGTCCTTACAAAAGACAGCAGAAACAGGAGTGATGCAGTCACATGCCAAGGACTGCCAGCAGCCATCAGGAACTGACAAAGCAAGGAACAGATTCTCTGGAAGAGCCTCCAGAGAGAGTGCAGCTGGGAATACACCGTGAGGGGGGTAAAATTCAGTGATAACTGAATTTAGACTTCTGGCCTCCAGAACTGTGGGGAAATACATTTCTGTTGTTTTAAGCGCCTCATTTATGATAATTTGTTACAGCAGCCAAAGGAAATGAATACAGCCTGCCTATCTTACCCTTGCCAGACTCATGAGGTCCTCTAGAACTCACATTCCATCATCAACCAAACCTCTGCAGCCTCAATCTCTTCTCTGAATGTTCTCTTCATCTTCTTGAACCACCCTCTACCCTGAGGACACAGATTGTCCTGCAGTCCTGTCAGGCAGGGGCTGTTTTCCCTCCCACACACCTTCCCTCCTCCCTAAAAATTCCCATCCTTGAATATACTGTCATTTTATTCCTTTTTCCCTTTGTATCAGCTCTTCCTTCAAATGACCACAGGGCTTGCTCACTTCCTTCGAGCATTTGCCAAAATGTCACTTTCTTAGTGAGACTTCCCAGTCCAAACTACTTAAAAATTGCACACTTACGCCCATTCTCCCCTTCTGTTTTATTTTTTTCCATTAACTTACCAATGTCTAAGATAAAATTAAATAGTTTATTTAACTTATTATCTGTTTTCTCCTACGAAATTGTAAGTTCAATGAGGGCATAAACTTTTGTCAAGTTTGTTTGCTTCTGTACCTTAGTACAGAAATATGCCTGCCACATAGCAGCTGCTGGATAAACATTTGTGGAAGAAGTGACTATGAATGAATGGAAGAACTTTCCAATAGAAAAACTGCCCACTCTTGGAATGGGTCTCCTTTGAAAGTGTTAAGCAGATGTTGGGAGGTGTCAAGCAAATAATGGAAAGATGGTTTCAGAAGAAATTTCTGCAATGGGTAATAAGTTGAACCAGAAACTTTTCAAGATTAAGGCTCAACGGTTCTTTTAAACGCTTTGCCAAAAAGAAACTTTAAAATCAAACATCACTATCTATCTCATAGACAGTAGAACACAGAAACTCCCCTCAGACTGTTGCATCTCATACACCTGAAAGGGATCCTAACATAGAAATCTAGTTCATCTCCCAAAAAATCCAGTCTGGAATATCAAATCTCATTTTACTAATTAGGAAACCACAGCTGGACTGCCCTCCCCAATAAACTGGTTCTGACACAATTCCTTAATTTAATAAATGACACTGTCAATCACCTATTTAAATCCTCATGCCAGAAATCTGGGAGTGTTCCTTGACATTGCCCTGTCACCCCCTACATCAATGACCTTACCAAGGGAAACTTTAGGAGCCAGAACCAGGCATTTGGAGTACTGTTCCAGGGTGATTTACCATGTAGACACTGAGACATAATGATAGTGATTACAACTGTGTTGGAGCTCCAGTTCCAACGTTTCATAGCTATGTGATCTCAACACCTCTTCGTCTCAATTTCCAGATTTATAAAACCATAAAAAATCAGGTCATCTCCTTGTAGGGACTAAATGAGCCAATGTATGTACAGTGTCTAGTACAGGATCTAGTATACAGTCAGCACTCAATACCAGCACCTATTTATTACAACTCTGTGACACTTGTCCGGCCAGCATCTCGACTATCTCTAAATACGAAATACTCAGTTCCACATCCAATTCTCCTGAATTGGCTACCTCATCTAAAAATTTGTCCTATTCTCTACTGAATAGGATAGAACAGGACATCTCTACTGAACAGGACATTGTCCCTATTCTCTACTGAAATCCCACCTGTACATCAAGTAGCTCAAGTTCCAAGTTCCAAGTTCTCCCCAGTCTTCCATCACCTCTTCGCCTTCAGCCAGCCTCTCCAAAGGAGAGGGCTCCTTCGAGAACTTTGGCACGCAGTCCCTAACATTCATTCCGCAGACGCATACTGAGCGCTCACAATGCCCTAGAAACTGTTCAAGAGAGTAGAGCAGTCCCAGAGACAGAAATTTCTTCCCTTAAGTAGCTGACCTAACTGGTGGCTCTCCCTGCTCGCCCTGCCGGACGCTCAAATCTCAGAAACAAGAGGCAGCGACTCAAAGCCAAAACAGGACTCCGTCAACGAACCCCTCGGAGCCAGAGAGGGGCGCCGTCCCGGATCCCGGAGGACAGAGGGCGGAAGACGAGCCGGAGACCGAGGCGGACAGCGCCTAGAGAACCAGCTCAAGAACGACACCGATCCCGACAGTGAGAGGGCGGTCACGTCAAACGCCGCAGGCCACTAACTTACCTCTCTTTCAGCGTAGGGCACCCCCACCTAGCTCAGGGCGCTCCGCAAGCAGCAGTAGCAGAGGCTCAGGTTTAAACGCCACAGCCGTTGGCGGTTGCCCCATCAGCCAATCGGGTCCCGCGAAGATGGCGCAAGGGAGGACGGTTACTAGGAAGTGGAAGGCGGAAAGGGCGGGACCCCGCTGCGAGGGCAGGAGGGGGCGTGCCCAGGCGAGCCGGGGGCGGCCCTGTCTCCGTGACAGGGGTTCTCTTCCACCCCATGTTGGTGGCGGTCCGCTGTCTCCTGAAGCGTTGATGGAAAAGGAAACGCTCCTCTGACATTCATTATCAATCACATGTCTGAAAGGCTTGACAGCCACCTCAAGTCTGTTAGAAGGTATATGTTGTTTACTGGGATACTACCCACCCACATCTTACATTTCTTCTGCATCCTTGCATTTCCAGTTGTGATACCAGCACCTTTAGTTTTCACTTAAAAGCTCTCCCCATTTTTCTTTTAACTTTCTGGGGGAAAAGGAGCAATGACATTTCGTTGCAAACCCCGGATCTCATTAATATTTAGGTCTTGCACTAATGGTTTGTTTTAGCTGAATACACAAGACTGACGTTTTCCATTATACGCAACTACATTTTAAAAATGTATTATTCACCTTATATTCCATGTCAATTCGCTTATTTTTCGCAAATTACTTTCATAATCTTTACAAAGAAATTGGAGAAACTACAAAGAATAAAATTTCCTCTTTGTATGCCATTGGACTGAAAATGAAAATAGCTTGTTAAATCAAGGTTCCAATAATTGATTATACAGTAATGCAGTCAACTTCATACTCTTGTCAATTTTTTGTTCATTCGAAGACATTTGAGAATTACTTTTACTTTAGAGAATCTAGACAAATGATGCAAAACATGCTTTTGAGTTCAGACCTTTTAGTCAAATATATATCACGATCAGTCTCCAAACAGATCTGGTTACATGAATCTTGTGTAAGTAGAAAAGTATTTACTGACTGTCCAGCTGCTAAAATTCCAGAAGACAGTAAAATAAAAATTTCAATAACAGTGGTTAGAAAGTAATATACTGGTTACAGAAATTTGTGCTTACCTAGGAGTTAACTAGCACTGTATCTTGCTTACCCAGCCTGACACATTAAGTGCTCAATGTATATGTTTTTTTAAAATGAACCTTGTAGTGACTGTGCCATTTAATGGTTAATCTTGGCCAAACCACTTAATCTCTCTGGGCTTCTGTTTCCTCATTTGTAAAATGGAGTTAATAACAGCATCCCGTATATTTTATGATGGTTTCAATCAATGGGCCCCTTTGTTCAAATGCATTGATATCGCTTTCTTCCCAATGGACACATTTTGTAGCTACAGCTTCAAAACCAAAACAAATCGAAAAGGGAGACAGGAAAGTCAGAGGTAGGGGAGATGCTAAAACATTTATCAAGACATGAATACCAAGACCTCTTTAAAAAAAAAAAAAAGTGCTGCCTTATCTCAGAGCAGTTGAAAGGATTTAACTGCTTTGTAAATTGTAAAACCTCTTGAAAATGTAAATTAGTATCATATACAACCATAAACCTAAAACATATAATTAATCAGGTTAAATTTAATGTGATCTCAGCTTGCTTTTTAGTTATTTGCCTTTTGCCTCTTGGTATAATGGATAGAGGCAGGAGCCCTGGATGAGAAGTCTGGAGATGCAGTTATTGTAGTTGTGACAGAGTCATTAGCTGTGTGTTCCTTGTTTCAAGTATTTTATCTGTAAAATAAACCAGTTACATTAAATGAGCTCACTTTGCAATTTGTTCTTCACTTCTGCAGTAATTTGTCTTTTGCTTACATTTCTTTCTTGGATCTAACACACTCTTTTATTTCTTCCCATTTTTTGTCCATTTTTACTTTAAAATTTCTGGTTCAAAGTGTTTTTTCATATTCCCAAAAGCTTCTTTAAAGATATTTACTTCACTTTGGAGTTTATGTCAGTTTTCTTCTGCTTTGGATTGTTCTTTTGGTGGGGAGAGGAGAATTTTCATCAGCTGTCATGGTCTTGTTTTCTGTTTTCTTCTTATAATGGTTTTGTATATATTTACTCTGTTTTCACCTGTGGTAGTTAATTTTTTATGTCAGCTTGACTGGATCATGGAATGCCCAGCTATCTGGTTGAGTATTATTTCTGGAGACTGTGAGAGTGCTTCTGGAAGCGATTAGCATTTAAACTGGGGGACTCAGAAAGCAGACTGACCTCCCCAGTGTGGGCTGGTACCATGCATTCCATTGAGGGCCTGAACAGAACACAAAGGTAGAGAAAGTGAAAGTTTGCTAGGTCTCTGCCTGTGTATTGAGCTGGCATAGCAACCTTCACTTGCCCTCAGGGCTCATGGTTCTCAGGTCTTCAAACTCATCCTGGAATTTGTGTAGTCAGTTCTCTGGCTTTCAGGCCTTTGAGCTATGCCACTGGCTTTCCTGGGTCTCCATCTTGCAGAGAGCAGATCATAAGACCTCTCAGCCTCCATATCTGTGTGAGCCAATGCTTTATATTAAATGCATATTTCTAATCTATATCTGTATATCTATATCTGTATCTACATATACATATGCATATACTAATTATTGGTCCTGTTTCTCTGGAAAACCTTGAATAATAGATCATCTGTTCATTTCAAAGATTTGATATGGCTTATGAGATTTCAAGTTCAAGGGTATTCTCTTCTGCAGTGAAATACAGTTTGTCAGTGGATGGCTTTTGCATATGTACATGCATGCACATGCATGTGTATGTAGCTAAAGATTGCATGTTTTTAAAGCTTTGAGGCCCGGTGCGGTGGCTCATGCCTGCAATCCCAGCACTTTGGGAGGCCAAGGCGGGTGGATCACTTGAGGTCAGGAGTTTGAGACCAGCCTAGCCAACATGATGAAACCCCGTCTCTACTAAAAATACAAAAAATTAGCCAGGCATGGTAGTGCACGCCTGTAATCCCAGCTGTTTCATGTGTCCATGTGAAGAGATCACCAAACAGGCTTTGTGTGAGCAACATGGCTGTTTGTTGTACCTGGGTGCAGGCGGGCTAAGTCCAAAACAGGAGTCAGCAAAGGGTGGTGGGATTATCATTGGTTCTTATAGGTTTTGGGATAGGCAGTGAAGTTAAGAGCAATGTTTTCGGGGCAGGGGGTGGATCTCACAAAGTACATTCTCAAGGGTGGGGAGAATTATAAAGAACTTTCTAAAGGGTGGGGGAGATGACAAAGTACATTGATCAGTTAGGGTGGGGCAGAAACAAATCACAATGGTGGAATATCATCATTTAAGGCTATTTTCACTTCTGTGGATCTTCAGCTGCTTCAGGCCATCTGGATGTATACGTGCAGGTCACTGTGGATATGATGGCTTAGCTTGGGCTCAGAGGCCTGACACCAGCTACTTGGGAGGTTGAGACAGGAGAATCCCTTGAACACAGGAGGCAGAGGTTGCAAAGAGCTGAGATTGTGCCATTGCACCCCAGCCTGGGCAACAGAGCGAGACTTTGTCTCAAAAAAAGAAAAGCTTTGAAACTCATTTGCTTTACTTGGCACTAAAATTTCTTTTTACTTATTTTCCTCTTCACTAAGATTCAAAGGGTGTCTCTCTAGTCCTTTTTACCTTCTGTACCTCCAGAAGCAATGCATTTCATAGACTGTTCCCATGAATCATGTACACTTTAAGAAGACATGTATAGCAAATGGTTTTATCTCCTAGGAATCTTTTCCAGTATGTTAGCACGTACGATGGAGTTTATCTTTTTTCTGGTTTTCTTAGATCAATCACAGGCCTGTCAACAGCTCTCCTCTTCTCTCTTCTATTCACTTTTCTCCAGGCTGCTCTGTATCTGTTTCTCAGACCTGTATCTCTGTGAAAGTTGATGGCAAGATCTTGGAACACAGCTAGTAGAGACTGGACGTTTATTTATACTGAAATTTGAACATTCTCTTTTAGTTATGCAGGTGGCATGCATTTCCTGCAGTTTTGTTTGATCTTTTTATTGTTCTATAGTGTGGTTTTCAGAGAATGAATTGAGAAATTCAGATTTATGCAGCGATAGCTGCTATTGCCTGGCGGCTCAGAAATTGCCCCATCAGTGTTATCTTGGTGGAACTGCACACTCTGCACCAGGCATTGTAAAAAGAAAAATGTCCCAACTCATTTCAAAGAAGCAACCAGACCCTTCATTCTCCCATACCTTGTCCTGGGTTTGAAGGAGGAGTGTGTTTATGGTTTGGGAATCTTTTCCTGGAGGATAGTCGCAAAGTTATTTGTTTCTCCTTTACCATGACAAGTACCTATCTTTCCCACCTTAAACAGTGCCAGAAGAGGAGGGCAGTCTCAAGTGTAATCAGGTGTGTGACTCAGGTTCTGAGTTATATACTGCTTTTTTTCCCCCTTCCCTTCAACCTCCTGTGCACCAGAGCTAGGATTGTTCTTTTCTTCCAGGAGAGCTAGCTGCAGGAGGGAGTAGTCACCCAAGGATTTTCCTGATGTTTCAGTTCCACATAAGACCCTCCCTGCCCTCAGTCCACCATACAATTGAAAGCAGTAAGAAAGTGGGGTTATACCAATGCTATTCAGTTAAATATTTGGCCTTTGCTTGAACCTTGCATTAATAGACCATCAGGACTTTTCTCATTATGTCTAGACCCTGTGTTCTATAATCTCCCCAGCAGTACCAATTCCCCAAGTTGTCCACTGTTACCTGGGGCCCCCATCCTCATACTTCTGATATGTCCACTATTATAAGCCAATTTCCCACTCTTTCCATTGCTTCCAAACACCTCCACAGAGCCCTTTAAAATTCACTTTTAAATGTTACCATTCTCTCTCTCTCTCTCTCTTTCTTTCTTTCTGATGGAGTCTTGCTCTGTTGCCCAGGCTGGAGTGCAGTGGTGTGATCTTGGCTCACTGCAACCTCCATCTCCTGGGGTTCAAGCGATTCTCCTCCCTCAGCCTCCTGGGTAGCTAGGATCACAGGCACCTGCCACCACACCTGGCTAAAATGTTACTATCACTTAAATTTTTTTTTTTTAACTGGAAGTTGTCTGTTCTTAGAGGTCCTGCTTCCACTGTAGACTTCTCGGGTGGAGACTACTTTTTCTTCCACTGCCCCCATATTCCAGAATCAGGAGGTGGGGCTGGCATTGTTTTCTCTCAATAGTGCTTCCAAACACTTTTCCCTTCTTTGTCTTTCTAAGCCCTAGGTAATTTTAACTGTATGTATACATCTGGATAGAGGATCTCTCCTTTCCTCAGTGCAGTTTTCTATAACTCTTTTGATCATCAATTATTGGTAACACTGGCTTCCGTTTCATCATCTTTCTCTCTATGCCTACTCATTCTTGTTGACTTTGTATTTATTTATGGTGATAACCCATCTTACAACCTAGCTTGCCATTTCTTTACAATTTTCACCTCCGCTAACTTTGTTTCCACCCCATCTCAGCCCAGAGCCTTGGCATTACATTCATTGCATAACTTCTGGCATCTTGAATTCAAGTATACTCTCTGACCACTGCCTTCGATTCTTCTAGCTCACTTACTCTAGTATCCCTATTTGAATAATTCTTCAACTCCATTGAGATCTCAAATCCATTAACCTCACTACCTTTTCACTATGCATCACCACATTCATATACTTCCCTCCTTACCCATCTTAGAATTGATGATCCATCATGGTAATCAATCCTTATGTCATACTACCTGGCTAAATCCCAACTCTGGCTGAGCCCAGGGTTATGTACTTTCTCAGCACCTGTACTGAAGCTGCTGAATGTTACTGGGTAAAAGTCATATAACTGGGATGACTAGCTTGTCATCCATGTTATAATGATTACAATCTTCAAGTGGACACTCATCCCTTCTTAGCAATCCTACCAAGTTTCTATAGAAAGTTTGCTTTTCAGTTCCCAAGATAAATAATTCATACCTTACGCTCCTTCTTCAAACCTTTGCCACCCCTCATCTCCTTTACTCTCAGCCTCTGACCTTGCTTTAGACTAAATGGAGAATACAGAAGCCATTTGGTCAGACTTTTCTCATCTCTCCTCTGTGAAATCTACAACTTACTTGAACTTAAATCTGTCTTCTCTGTTTTACCTCCTACCCCTGCTCTTGTCAAATGAAAATTGCTTCATTTGTGCTTTGGATCCAACACCTTTTGCTTTGCCAAGTATTTCATTCCTTCAGTTGTCCCCTCCCTCCCCTTCCTGCCTCACCAATCTCTGCCTATCTACTGAGTCATTTCCATTAGCATAACCTGCTGGAATGACTCTCATCCTAAAACTCCTTTTCTTGACTCTTATCCCACCTTCACTACAGCTTCACTTCTCTACTTCTATTTACAGCAAAGTCTTCTCTAAAGGGTTACATCCAGTCTTCCATTTCCCATTCACTCTCCAGCCCATTTTTGGCTGGTTTGCATCCTCACCACCACATTGAAACTGCTCTTGTCAAGGTCACCTAGAACTCCCACAATACCAAATATGATGGACCCTTGATTTCTCAGTGACATTTGATATGAATGACACTTTGCTCTCTTGGTTCCTGTAACTCTATACACTTCTGATTCCCCTCCTTCCTCTTGGCTCTTCCTTGTAAACCTGACTTTTAAATGCTGAAGTCAATGCTTCATGTTGTCTCTTCTCATTTATCTCCCCTTTCTGCAGATGGTTTCATTTACTCTCATAGCTTTAAGTGCTTATGCTTTCCAAATATCCACCTTCAACACAGAATTTTACTCCTGAGCTCCAGATTGACTCAATTGCTAATTGATCTCTCTACCTGAATGTCTGAAAAGCATCTGAATCTTAGTAGTCCAAAACACAGCTTCTGATTTCTTCCCTCAAACCTATTCCTCGCCCATAATTCACCAACTCAGTAAACTCACTATTATCCCATTGTTCAAATTAACAATTTAGAGATATTCCTACTTTTTCCCCTTTCCCTTAAATCCCATATATGGCAGCCATGAAGAAAATGTACTTCTCAGATCTCCAGTTGCAGAGAGCATTGTTGACTGATGCCTCAGCTGCTGTCCTCTGAAATTTATCACCATGTTCCAGGCTGCACTGCCCACTGACTGCTCCCAGCCAGCAACTAAGCAGAGGGATTTAAGGCAGACCCACTCCTGGGAGACACAGAACTCTTCTGATATGGGGGATTTTGGCTTGAAGACTTTCCATTGGCTATGCTGAAACTTTCTCAGAACTGTATCATATCTACAACTTTTCCTACTCTTCCTTTCCTGTTCTCCACAAGGGTTGAAACTGTCTAATGTCTTTTTTTTTTTTTTAATAGTAGAATTTTTTTTTTTTTTATACTTTAAGTTCTAGGTTACATGTGCATAACGTGCAGGTTTGTTACATATGTATATTTGTGCCATGTTGGTATGCTGCACCCATCAACTCGTCAGCACACATCAATTCATCATTTATATCATGTATAACTCCCCAATGCATTCCCTCCCCCCTCCCCCCTCCCCATGATAGGCCCCAGTGTGTGATGTTCCCCTTCCCGAGTCCAAGTGATCTCATTGTTCAGTTCCCACCTATGAGTGAGAACATGCGGTGTTTGGTTTTCTGTTCTTGTGATAGTTTGCTAAGAATGATGGTTTCCAGCTGCATCCATGTCCCTACAAAGGACACAAACTCATCCTTTTTTATGGCTGCATAGTATTCCATGGTGTATATGTGCCACATTTTCTTAATCCAGTCTGTCACAGATGGACATTTGGGTTGATTCCAAGTCTTTGCTATTGTGAATAGTGCCGCAATAAACATACGTGTGCATGTGTCTTTGTAGTAGAATAATTTATAATCCTTTGGGTATATACCCAGTAGTGGGATGGCTGGGTCATATGGTACATCTAGTTCTAGATCCTTGAGGAATTGCCATACTGTTTTCCATAATGGTTGAACTAGTTTACAATCCCACCAACAGTGTAAAAGTGTTCCTATTTCTCCACATCCTCTCCAACAACTGTTGTTTCCTGATTTTTTAATGATTGCCATTCTAACTGGTGTGAGATGGTATCTCATTGTGGTTTTGATTTGCATTTCTCTGATGGTGAGTGATGATGAGCATTTTTTCATGTGTCTGTTGGCTGTATGAATGTCTTCTTTTGAGAAATGTCTGTTCATATCCTTTGTCCACTTTTTGATGGGGTTGTTTTTTTCTTGTATATTTGTTTGAGTTCTTTGTAGATTCTGGATATTAGCCCTTTGTCAGATGAGTAGATTGCAAAAATTTTCTCCCATTCTGTAGGTTGCCTGTTCACTCTGATGGTAGTTTCTTTTGCTGTGCAGAAGCTCTTTAGTTTAATTAGATCCCATTTGTCAATTTTAGCTTTTGCTGCCGTTGCTTTTGGTGTTTTAGACATGAAGTCCTTGCCCATGCCTATGTCCTGAATGGTACTACCTAGGTTTTCTTCTAGGGTTTTTATGGTATTAGGTCTAACATTTAAGTCTCTAATCCATCTTGAATTAATCTTCGTATAAGGAGTAAGGAAAGGATCCAGTTTCAGCTTTCTACTTATGGCTAGCCAATTTTCCCAGCACCATTTATTAAATAGGGAATCCTTTCCCCATTTCTTGTTTCTCTCAGGTTTGTCAAAGATCAGATGGCTGTAGATGTGTGGTATTATTTCTGAGGACTCTGTTCTGTTCCATTGGTCTATATCTCTGTTTTGGTACCAGTACCATGCTGTTTTGGTTACTGTAGCCTTGTAGTATAGTTTGAAGTCAGGTAGCATGACGCCTCCAGCTTTGTTCTTTTGACTTAGGATTGTCTTGGCAATGCGGGCTCTTTTTTGGTTCCATATGAACTTTAAAGCAGTTTTTTCCAATTCTGTGAAGAAACTCATTGGTAGCTTGATGGGGATGGCATTGAATCTATAAATAACCTTGGGCAGTATGGCCATTTTCACGATGTTGATTATTCCTATCCATGAGCATGGTATGTTCTTCCATTTGTTTGTGTCCTCTTTGATTTCACTGAGCAGTGGTTTGTAGTTCTCCTTGAAGAGGTCCTTGACATCCCTTGTAAGTTGGATTCCTAGGTATTTTATTCTCTTTGAAGCAATTGTGAATGGAAGTTCATTCCTGATTTGGCTCTCTGCTTGTCTGTTACTGGTGTATAAGAATGCTTGTGATTTTTGCACATTAATTTTGTATCCTGAGATTTGCTGAAGTTGCTTATCAGCTTAAGGAGATTTTGGGCTGAGACGATGGGGTTTTCTAAATATACAATCATGTCATCTGCAAACAGGGACAATTTGACTTCTTCGTTTCCTATCTGAATACCCTTGATTTCTTTCTCTTGCCTGATTGCCCTAGCCAGAACTTCCAACACTATGTTGAATAGGAGTGGTGAGAGAGGGCATCCCTGTCTTGTACCAGTTTTCAAAGGGAATTTTTCCAGTTTTTGCCCATTCAGTATGATATTAGCTGTGGGTTTGTCATAAATAGCTCTTATTATTTTGAGGTACGTTCCATCAATACCGAATTTATTGAGCGTTTTTAGCATGAAGGGCTGTTGAATTTTGTCAAAAGCCTTTTCTGCATCTATTGAGATAATCATGTGGTTCTTGACTTTGGTTCTGTTTATATGCTGGATTATGTTTATTGATTTGCGAATGTTGAACCAGCCTTGCATCCCAGGGATGAAGCCCACTTGATCATGGTGGATAAGCTTTTGGATGTGCTGCTGAATCCGGTTTGCCAGTATTTTATTGAGGATTTTTGCATCGATGTTCATCAGGGATATTGGTCTAAAATTCTCTTTTTTTGTTGTGTCTCTGCCAGGCTTTGGTATCAGGATGATGTTGGCCTCATAAAATGAGTTAGGGAGGATTCCCTCTTTTTCTATTGATTGGAATAGTTTCAGAAGGAATGGTACCAGCTCCTCCTTGTACCTCTGGTAGAATTCAGCTGTGAATCCATCTGGTCCTGGACTTTTTTTGGTGGGTAGGCTATTAATTGTTGCCTCAATTTCAGAGCCTGCTATTGGTCTATTCAGGGATTCAACTTCTTCCTGGTTTAGTCTTGGGAGAGTGTAAGTGTCCAGGAAATGATCCATTTCTTCTAGATTTTCTAGTTGATTTGCGTAGAGGTGTTTATAGTATTCTCTGATGGTAGTTTGTATTTCTGTGGGGTCGGTGGTGATATCCCCTTTATCATTTTTTATTGCGTCTATTTGATTCCTCTCTCTTTTCTTCTTTATTAGTCTTGCTAGCGGTCCGTCGATTTTGTTGATCTTTTCAAAAAACCAACTCCTGGATTCATTGATTTTTTGGAGGGTTTTTTGTGTCTCTATCTCCTTCAGTTCTGCTCTGATCTTAGTTATTTCTTGCCTTCTGCTAGCTTTTGAATGTGTTTGCTCTTGCCTCTCTAGTTCTTTTAATTGTGATGTTAGAGTGTCAATTTTAGATCTTTCCTGCTTTCTCTTGTGGGCATTTAGTGCTATAAATTTCCCTCTACACACTGCTTTTAATGTGTCCCAGAGATTCTGGTATGTTGTATCTTTGTTCTCATTGGTTTCAAAGAACATCTTTATTTCTGCTCTCATTTCGTTATGTACCCAGTAGTCATTCAGGAGCAGGTTGTTCAGTTTCCACGTAGTTGAGCGGTTTTGATTGAGTTTCTTAGTCCTGAGTTCTAGTTTGATTGCACTGTGGTCTGAGAGACAGTTTGTTATAATTTCTGTTCTTTTACATTTGCTAAGGAGTGCTTTACTTCCAATTATGTGGTCAATTTTGGAATAAGTGCGATGTGGTGCTGAGAAGAATGTATACTCTATTGATTTGGGGTGGAGAGTTCTATAGATGTCTATTAGGTCTGCTTGGTGCAGAGATGAGTTCAATTCCTGGATATCCTTGTTAACTTTCTGTCTCATTGATCTGTCTAATGTTGACAGTGGAGTGTTGAAGTCTCCCATTATTATTGTATGGGAGTCTAAGTCTCTTTGTAAGTCTCTAAGGATTTGCTTTATGAATCTGGGTGCTCCTGTATTGGGTGCATATATATTTAGGATAGTTAGCTCTTCCTGTTGAATTGATCCCTTTACCATTATGTAATGGCCTTCTTTGTCTCTTTTGATCTTTGATGGTTTAAAGTCTGTTTTGTCAGAGACTAGGATTGCAACCCCTGCTTTTTTTTGTTCTCCATTTGCTTGGTAGATCTTCCTCCATCCCTTTATTTTGAGCCTATGTATGTCTCTGCATGTGAGATGGGTCTCCTGAATACAGCAGACTGATGGGTCTTGACTCTTGATCCAGTTTGCCAGTCTGTGTCTTTTAATTGGATCATTTAGTCCATTTACATTTAAGGTTAATATTGTTATGTGTGAACTTGATCCTGCCATTATGATATTAACTGGTCATTTTGCTCGTTGGTTGATGCAGATTCTTCCTAGCCTCGATGGTCTTTACATTTTGGCATGTTTTTGCAATGGCTGGTACCGGTTGTTCCTTTCCATGTTTAGGGCTTCCTTCAGGGTATCTTGTAAGGCAGGCCTGGTGGTGACAAAATCTCTAAGCATTTGCTTATCTGTAAAGGATTTTATTTCTCCTTCACTTATGAAACTTAGTTTGGCTGGATATGAAATTCTGGGTTTAAAATTCTTTTCTTTAAGAACGTTGAATATTGGCCCCCACTCTCTTCTGGCTTGTAGAGTTTCTGCCGAGAGATCTGCTTTTAGTCTGATGGGCTTCCCTTTGTGGGTAACCCGACCTTTCTCTCTGGCTGCCCTTAAGTTTTTTTCCTTCATTGCAACTTTGGTGAATCTGGCAATTATGTGTCTTGGAGTTGCTCTTCTCAAGGAGTATCTTTGTGGCGTTCTCTGTATTTCCTGAATTTGAATGTTGGCCTGCCCTACTAGGTTGGGGAAGTTCTCCTGGATGATATCCTGAAGAGTGTTTTCCAACTTGGTTCCATTTTCCCCCTCACTTTCAGGCACCCCAATCAGACGTAGATTTGGTCTTTTTACATAATCCCATACTTCTTGCAGGCTTTGTTCATTTCTTTTTCTTCTTTTTTCTTTTGGTTTCTCTTCTCGCTTCATTTCATTCATTTGATCCTCAATCGCTGATACTCTTTCTTCCAGTTGATTGAGTCGGTTACTGAAGCTTGTGGATTTGTCACGTATTTCTTGTGTCATGGTTTTCATCTCTGTCATTTCGTTTATGACCTTCTCTGCATTAATTAGTCTAGCTGTCAATTCTTCCACTCTTTTTTCAAGATTTTTAGTTTCTTTGTGCTGGGTATGTAATTCCTCCTTTAGCTCTGAGAAGTTTGATGGACTGATGCCTTCTCCTCTCATCTCATCAAAGTCATTCTCTGACCAGCTTTGATCTGTTACTGGTGATGGGCTGCGCTCCTTTGCAGGGGGAGATGCGCTCTTATTTTTTGAATTTCCAGCTTTTCTGCCCTGCTTTTTCCCCATCTTTGTGGTTTCATCTGTCTCTGGTCTTTGATGATGGTGACGTACTGATGGGCTTTGGTATAGGTGTCCTTCCTGTTTGATAGTTTTCCTTCTGACAGTCAGGACCCTCAGCTATAGGTCTGTTGGAGATTGCTTGAGGTCCACTCCAGACCCTGTTTGCCTGGGTATCAGCAGCAGAGGTTGCAGAAGATAGAATATTGCTGAACAGCGAGTGTACCTGTCTGATTCTTACTTTGGAAGCTTCCTCTCAGGGGTGTACTCCACCCTGTGAGGTGTGGGGTGTCAGACTGCCCCTAGTGGGGGATGTCTCCCAGTTAGGCTACTCAGGGGTCAGTGACCCACTTGAGCAGGCCGTCTGTCCGTTCTCAGATCTCAACCTCCGTGTTGGGAGATCCACTGCTCTCTTCAAAGCTGTCAGACAGAGTCGTTCGTGTCTACTCAGGCCTCTGCTGCTTCCCCTGTTGTTTTTTTAGCTGAGCCCTGCCCCCAGAGGTGGAGTCTATAGAGACAGGCAGGTTTCCTAGAGCTGCTGTGAGCTCCACCCAGTTCGAGCTTCCCAGCGGCTTTGTTTACCTACTTAAGCCCCAGCAATGGCGGGCATCCCTCCCCCAGCCTCACTGCTGCCTTGCGGTTAGATCGTCGCAGATTGCTGTGTTAACAATGAGGGAGGCTCCGTGGGCGTGGGACCCTCCCGGCCAGGTGAGGGATATATTCTTCTGGTGTGCCCGTTTGCTTAAAGTGCGGTATTGGGGTGGGAGTTACCCGATTTTCCAGGTGTTGTGTGTCTCAGTTCCCCTGGCTAGGAAAAGGGATTCCCTTCCCCCTTGCGCTTCGCAGGTGAGGCGATGCCTCGCCCTGCTTCAGCTCTCGCTGGTCAGGCTGTAGCAGCTGACCAGCACCGATTGTCCAGCACTCCCTAGTGAGATAACCCCAGTACCTCAGTTAAAAATGCAGAAATCACCGGTCTTCTGTGTCGCTCGCGCTGGGAGTTGGAGACTGGAGCTGTTCCTATTCGGCCATCTTGCTCCCGAGCCTCTAATGTCTTTCCTAATTCCCCTCAGATGCGTCCCTATTATTACCTCACAGGTGTTCCCTTCAATAAATCTCTCACATGTCTAATCTGATAATATTGTTTGCTTCTCAGGGGATCCATATTAACACATTGTATTTGATCCACCAACAAATTTTATGTCATGTCTGTCTCCTGAGTACACCTCTTGCATCCATCCACTTCTCTTTATTGCCAACACTACTCAAGGAGGAACTATGACATTTCTCCCCTGGATTATTGCAATAGTTATCTACTTCCATCTCATACCTCTCCAATCCGTTCTCATCTCAGTAGCCACAGTGATTTTCTTTTTTTAATAGTAAATCAATCGGGTCACTTCCCTGCTTAAAACCTTTCAATAGCTTCTCATTATGCTTAGAATTAAATTAAACTTCTACCACGGCCACACAATACTTTAGAGCCTGGGCTCTTGCCTCTCTCTTCAACCTCATCCCATCTCATCTTCCCCTTTGTCCTGTTGCCCACCAAGGCTCAAACATACTACTAGTGGCCTTTCTCTTCCTACAAATTGCTGAGTCCTTTCCTGCCTGAGGGGCTTCCCACTTGCTCTCCCTTCTTCCTAAAATACCCTTCCTCCATCTCTGCAGAAGGTGGACTCATTCTCACTCCTAGCCCTCAACTTAAATTCCCACTGATTTCCTCGCACCTGTTATCACCATCTGTCACCACTTTGCTTAGTGTATGTTTCTCCCACTTGAACAAGGGCAGGCAAACTATGGCCCATGGACCACCGTTTGTTTTTGTCTGGCCCATGATCTAAGAATGGCTTCTACATATTTAAGTGTTTGAAAAAGCTGCATTTTTAAAAGAATATTTTATGACACATGAAAATTATGTGAAATTGGAATTTCAGTGTCCATAAAGTTGGAACTAGTAATGCTCATTTGTTTAGGTTTTGCCTATGCCATCTTTCAGACTACAACTGCCAAGTTGAGTAGTTGTGTATGGCCCACAAAGCCTAAAATATTTACAGAACAAGTTTTCTGCACTGTGTACTGGAATGTAAGGTTGAACGCCCATTATTTCTCTCGTCCAGTCCTTTACTCTCAGTGCTTGCTCCATAGCTAGTGCTTAATAATTATAGATTGAACAAACCTTCCCTCTCTCCTATCTAAGGGGATAGGTTGACTTACCTCTCTTTGGCTTATTCTCTTCTAAGAGCCAGTCAGGGAAATTTGGAACCCAAAATTTTTGATTTTGGGGAAGCACCTTGAAAACAGGACTGTTATATTTTTCTTGAAATACCTAGCACAGTACCTTGCATAAGGTAAGATGCTGCTAGAAACTGGAAGAACTCCTTTAGGGTTATCATTAACAGGAAATTAAGTAGTGCATGCAAAGCACTTAGCACAGTGTCAGGTGTACAAAAGTGTTGAATAAATGTTTGCTCTCGCCTCAATTTTCCTTGCTATAATGGGAAATAAATATCACCCTTTATATCACTGTCACACAGACTAAACAAGAATGCTGTGTGTGAAAAAGCTTTGTAAGCTGCAGACACTATCCAGATAGACTTATCCAAGTGCAATATATTAACACACGTTGGCACTGAGCAGCCCCGTTTGGAAGGATGGGCACTGACCTGGGGGTGAGAACACTTAACATTCTAATTCTTGTCACTTATTAAGTGACCTGGGACAATCGCAACTTCACCTGTAAAACCAGCCTCTGAACAGACAAGACCGTCCCGCGGGGTTCAGCCCTGGCCTTCTCTGCCGTGCCTTTCCCTTGCCTCTGGGATGGAAGACCCACCCGACTCCGAGGCGGCCAGCTGGGGCGAGACCAGTCTGGGGGCGTGGCGTGGCGTGCTCGGGGCGTGGCCTCCCTCCCTCCGGGAGCCGCCGCCGTAGAGCCGGGCCGCACGGGGGCGCCGCTGGGGCCGCTCCGCTTTCCGAGTTGCCGAGCAGCGGAGAAGGCGTTCACTTCCGCGTCCGCCCAGCGGCGTCAGGCGGCCACGCCGAGGGTCTGGCGGGCCGCAGGTCAGTCTGGGAAGCTGCCGACCCGCACCACCCCGCCGGTGCGGAAGAGCCGGGCGCGGGATGGGCCGCGGGCCCGGAAGGCGGCGGGGCGCCCTGAGGAAGGGCCCGGGCCGCGCTGGTAACGCGCGCGTCCCGGGCTGCAGGCTTGGTCTTCGGGCCGATTTGGGGGTCTCCAGGCCGCGGAAGACCGTGACGGGGCTTTCTGGCTTCCCAGCTCCTCCCGGCTCTTCCCGCTTCGGAAGAGGAGTGTGAGCCCCTTGAGCGATGTTTCTCAAAGTGGGGTTCGCGGGCAGATCCCCAAATCTTTCTGAGGCAGACTTTCTGAGGAGCTCTGTGCTGTGGCCTGAGTGTCTTCGTTTTCCCAAGCGTCCCTGATGGTTTTGATGCAGGTGATCATAGGACCGCACTCTGGGGGACATTGTCCTCGAGGGCTGGACACTTTTCACATAGCAGGGAGCCTAACTGGGTGCTTTTGAGGATGGGGCCTGCGGAGTGCCCCCCTGGTGTGGCCTTGGAATGGTGATGTTCTTCTCCTTAGAAGAGACTGCCTGGGGTTTGGGTAGGAGGAGTAGCTCTTAAATCCTGGGGATCGGGGTGCTGCTGTGTTATTGTAACTAAGTCTTGAGATGGACAGATGCTTAGAGAGTGAAAGGGCTGGGTCAGGAGCCATAGGGGTGAAACAGTGCTGGAGGAGCCGGTGTGGGATGAAGCAGGAGGAACTTGGGGTCCGTTCTGCCGATCTGGATTGGGACTGGCCCCACAACCTACTAGCAGTCAGCCCTTGTGTGGCCCCTGTACACATCTCTCTCTTTTTTTACCCCAGGGTCCTCATCTGTCAACAGGGACGGTAGTTCCCATCCAACAGAGTTTTTGTGTGAATTAGGTAATGTGTGTCAAGTGTCTCTTACAATGACTGACACATCATAAGCATTCAGTAAATGGGAGTTACTGAGATGACACAGGCCCTGGCTTCCTTGGCCTAAACACCAAAAAGTAGGGATTAAACAAATGGGGTAAAATGTGGACAGACACACAAAGTGTATTTGTAGAACTGTGCAAGGATTCAAACTTGGGGGTCAGAAGGATACGTGGGACAGTCATCCAAGAAATTAGTTTTGCTGAGGGCCTTGAAGAATAGATAGATAGGATTCCAGGGAGCTAGTAATGAGGCAGAGGGAACTAGATCCATCCCATGCCTCAGAGGTGGCTCTCACACATGGATCTTTGGAGTGCTGCTCCTGGGACTTCTAGGCAGTGCAAGATGTCACATCCATAAGTGGTTTTGGAAGGCTGGACCTTTGGCCCATAATGGTTTCTGTTGCTGAACGTGTTCTACACACATGGTCTTCCTTAGATTTTAATGGTCTCCTTCCATTTTATTGAAGACTGGCTGGTATCTACAAAACGATCTTAGTTGGTCACTGAGTAAAAGTGAATTGACATGGATGTAGTTGAGCCTTTCGGCAGCCATTTTAAACTTGCTATGAAATGTGTGGATACTGCAGATTCTCAATATTGGGAGTACCTTTCTCATCACAGTATTGTTCTAGGTGGGAAAACACCACAGTGTCACCTGTGGTTCTGTGATCTCCAGAATGGATTAAAAAATCCAACCCTTAAACCTTCCCTGGGCCAGGCGCAGTGGCTCACGCCTGTAATCTCAGCACTTTGGAAGGCTGAGGTGGGTGGATCACCTGAGGTCAGGAGTTCGAGACCAGACTGACCAATATGGTGAAACGCCATCTCTACTAAAATTACAAAAATTAGCCGGGCATAATGGTGTGCACCTGTAGTCCCAGCTACTCAGGAGGCTGAGGCAGGAGAATCGCTTGAACCCGGGAGTGAGCCAAGATTGCACTACTGTACTCCACCCTGGGCTACAGAGCAAGACTGCATCTCAACAAACAAACAAACAAAGCCAAAAACTTCCCTAAAGCTTCATCCATTTCCCAGTGAAGAAGCTGGATGATTTGGCTATGTTATTTGTAGTTCTAGACTAGTCTGGCTACTGGCATATGTAGAATTCTGATCCCAGGCTGGGCGTGGTGGCTCATGCCTGTAATCTCAGCACTTTGGAAGGCCAAGACAGGAAGATTGCTTGAGCCCAGAAGTACAAGACTAGCCTGGGCAACACAGTGAGACCCTGTCTCATTAAAAAAAAAATTCTTTTTTAATTAAAAGAAGAACTCTAATCTCAATTGATAAATTATATATTCCTTAGTTACGTAAGAATTACAGTTATCATTGTTAATAATTCCTGCTCCTTCATTTCCTTACATTTCCAGAGTCAGTATCAAGTCCCTCAGTAGACACTTTATGGTTAAATTTATATCATTATGCATAATATTTATAATTTATTGAATAGTTACCGTGAGCCAGAGACTGTTCTAAATGCTCTTTTGCTGTTTTATATGTTCTTTTAATTATTCCTCTGATAGTCCTTTGAGGTAGGCATCATCACTGCCTCCATTTTATAGAAGAGGAAGATAAGTAATTTGCCCAAGATTCTAGAGCTGGTGAGGGGAAGAGTCTAGCAGCTCAATTCCATGCTGTCCACTGATCTCTGCAGTCTAGAGGCTCCCTCAGACTTACCATGGTTAAAAAGATATGTGAATACTGAAGATCATAAGCAGGCCTCACCTTTGTTTGCTGTGTGACAGAGAGTGCATTACCATGTTTAAACAGTCATTTCAACAGTGATGATTGCGTTGTTAGTAATTTATTATATTTTACAAACCCTCTGAGCCAACATTTTCCAACTTCTTTTTTTTTTTTTTTTTTTTTTTTTTTTTTTTTTTTTTTTGAGACGGAGTCTCGCTCTGTCACCCGGGCTGGAGTGCTGTGGCTGGATCTCAGCTCACTGCAAGCTCCGCCTCCCGGGTTTAGGCCATTCTCCTGCCTCAGCCTCCCGAGTAGCTGGGACTACAGGCGCCGCTACCTCGCCCGGCTAGTTTTTTGTATTTTTTAGTAGAGACGGGGTTTCACTGTGTTAGCCAGGATGGTCTCGATCTCCTGACCTCGTGATCCGCCCGCCTCGGCCTCCCAAAGTGCTGGGATTACAGGCTTGAGCCACCGTGCCCGGCCCATTTTCCAACTTCTTAGCATATCTTGAAATTCTCTTATATAAAATCCTTCAATTCAATATTGCCAGTACTGAGGAATTTATTTTCAGTCATGTTTTATTATCTATTTAGTGTCTTATTGTAAATGGCAAGGATGACTGTCCTTTGTTTTACAGAGGGAGACGGAGACATCATTGTTTTGAAGTTTCTGAAAGTGTTGGGAGGCAAAAATTGAGGTGCCTGGGGGAGAAATGGAAGGCCACAAGGCAGGAGAAGAGGTGCTAGATGTTCTCCGACTGAATGTGGGTGGCTGTATTTACACAGCCCGGCGGGAGTCCTTGTGCCGCTTCAAAGACTCCATGTTGGCATCTATGTTCAGTGGTCGCTTTCCTCTAAAAACAGATGAGTCAGGTAAATGTCTAAAGTCTGAAAGCATGATCTGAATATTTATTAACACAAGAGTCCAGTTTAAATTCCCTTTGATTTTCCTAATTACAGCGAAATGTACTAGATGAATATACTAATTACTGAGATCATTAGGACTCTATGGAGATTCATTAAGTACATGGAGAAATTAAATACTTTTTCTGAAAATCTGTGATAATGTTGTTAAAAGTTGACAAAGAAGTAAGAGTTCATAAAGGCTGGTCATAACCTAATTACAGGGATTAACTATATTTTGAAACATGTTACTTTCATGTAGCTTTGAGTGATGATATTGACAGTGATTAAATAGATTTGCTTCTCTCTGTGTTCTTGAAGTTAGAAAATGTGTTTGTCTGGAGAAAGCAGCTGCCCTTATTGCTAGCAGAGCAGCCATCATCATTGCAGAATTAGTGTTGGGCTCGCCACCTAGCCTAGCTGTGTAGTCTTGCTATGTGGCCGATGTGCATGGCTGAGAAAAAGTCTGTGCAGTGATACCGTCAGGTGCTAAGGAGCAGTGGACTGAAAACTGGGTTTCAGAAGAAACTGTAAATCACATAGGTAGAGTTCTGGGACTGCTGTCTGCTTCCAGTGCTCTGGGACTCACTGAACCTACTACTGGTTGTAAAGAAACTTCATCAATACAAATGAGGTTTTTTGCACTGTGTATGAGCCCCAGACCCACTCTTGGTTCTGTGTTAGAGGAGAACGATTGAGGAGTCTTGAACATAAGGGGCTGTTCTACTGTTAATAACCCTGGTGTTAGGAGGTTGCTTTGCTGGTTAAACGGTAGTTGAAAGACTGGGGGAAAAAAGTCACCAGTGGCTGGTGCCCAGGGCTTGGTATCTACCTGGGCAGAAAGGTTGTTGGGGCAAAGATGGTAAGCAGGGATTGAGTTTTCTTCTCTGCCCCTAAATTTTATCTTCTTAATCCCTTCCTCATGCAGAGGTTTTTCTTTTCTTTTTTTTTTTTTTTTTAATTCTGCTAAATTATCTAAGAAAAATATTTTATTATAAAGTAGTACCAGCATAGCGTTTCTTCTTTTTTAAAGTTTGGATTCTCATAGTACAAAAGGACTAACCCAGTAATGCCAATCATCTGGCATGCCTGGAGCAAGGAACCCCGGGTTTGTAGTGTTGCTGACAGGCAAACACTGGACATAGTGATGAGTACCCCACATGCTCTTTTAGTGAGCACCTCCATGTACCTGTTCTAGTCCAGCTGAGATAAGGTTGGGGTAAACTTCTGTTTCTACCAGCAGTGTGGGGTGCCCTTAGCTTTTGCAGTGGCCATTGTGGGAATATAGTCATTGCATCCAAAGTTCTAAATGGATCTCGCAATGTATTTTCCCATATGGTAGTGAGAGCGCAAAGGTCCACCACTGACTCATTCAGTTTCTTTGTGTACAAATTAGAAAAGGGTGCCCTTTTATCCAGGAAGATGCAGTTCCATGCCAGGGTGCATGGCTTGGTGGGCAGAGTGTGGGTTTGGTTTTAGCCTCTCTTGGCTGCTTGGCCTAGCATGGTATATATAGTACACCGGTATGAGCAAACATGGCAACCCTGGTGATATATGTTTGCATTCAAACTTATGTGCAGTATTATAGAACTACAGGTGATTTTCCCACACAACTCATTCAGATTCTGTTTTACGATATCACCTATTTGTAAGCAGAGGGTTGCTGGTATATCATATTTGGTGTTGGAATAACCACAAGTCTAGCTTAGATTACATAAACCTATTTGAACACTAGATGTTAACTTTCATGTGAGAAAGAAACATTTATAACTGTAGAGGTCCTCAGACCTGGTTTGATTTGTTGAAATCTTATTGATTAACAGAATCTCTACAATCATTTTTGAACTGAATGTTTTCTAGGGGCTTGTGTTATTGACCGTGATGGACGTCTATTTAAATACCTGTTGGATTACCTTCATGGAGAAGTTCAGATTCCCACAGATGAGCAAACCCGCATCGCCCTACAGGAAGAGGCTGATTACTTTGGCATCCCTTATCCGTACAGCCTGTCTGACCATTTGGCCAATGAAATGGAGACATATTCTTTAAGGTCAAATATAGAACTTAAAAAGGTCTTGGCATTTTTTTTTAAGTTTTTGAATATATATATTTATGATGCACAAAGCAATATGTACTATTTTGCTTAGCCTGTGTTTTCACATTAACCAAACAGGATAGTTTTTATACACTTTGAAGACATGTTTCTTTACTACTACTTCTCATTTTTTAAGGCCAAAGTTCTTGGAAAGTATATTGCCACTCAAAGGTTGATTGAGTTTATATTCCTCATTGAAGATTTAGCACTTTTTGATGGCTTTTTTATAGAACTCAGGAAATTCTTTTTAAATTAAGAGAAATACTATACTATGTGAGGGCATAGTGGTATTATTTTATTTACTAAAATGATTTTTGAAAAGAATGATCCTGATAAATAATAAAGCATCTTACTTGATTTAGTAAGGGTAGTAGTTTGTTACTAATTTAAAACATTAGTTTGGCTAATTCACTTTGAGATCAGTAAATCTCTTTTTAAGATGCTTCTATTTTAAATTACATTTTAAAGATCTTTACGTGATTTGAAAATCCTAAGTACCTGTTTTTGTCTTATTGAAAGTATTATATGTGTTATTAATTAGCACTTTTGAGCATCTAAGAAAAATATTTTTTCTTAGAAAATTGTTAATAGTGAAAACTGATCTGAACTGGTTTGAGTTCTTTGATTTGGATGTCAGCATTTAGGAAGAAAGCTGATGGGTGGTTGGTTATCAGGAGTGCAGCATGAAGAGAAAGTTGGTTTGGTTCCAGATCCCCTGTAGGAATTTGCATAGTTACATGCGTTCTGCTACTGAAGTTATTCATAAACTATATTTTCAAACAATAGTCTTTCCCTGCTGTTACCACATCTGCAGAATGAGGCCTGACTAGAAGGTTGGGAGGGTTAATGCTCATCTTCAGAAGTCTCAGCTCCATCGTCTTTTATTCCTGGTTTTTATTCAAAAAGGACCCAGCATGCCCACATTCATGTTGTCAGCCAACACATGTTTATTTCAAGTGCCTGTGACATGTATGGCACTGTACAAGGGGCTGTGTGGAACACCAAGAAATACAACATGCAGTTCTTTGCCCTTGAAGTTTATAGTATAGTTGGGAATTCTTGTATATATATATGTAAGTAAAATTCCAAACTAGTACAGGAATTAGCAATATTGAATGAAAGTGCAAGACATGGTAGGGCCTCATTTTCATTCACTGAGTCAGTGAATACTAGGCATCTCCTTTGTGTCAGGCACTATTCCAGACACTTGGGATATAACAGTGAACACAACAAAGTACCTGTCCAGAGTACTTACAGCAGTAAAGCTGTTCCTCCCAGGGAAAGCCCTGGCAGCTTCACAGGGTGAAACCCTTCTGCTCTGTGCCCTGGAGCACCTTGTGGTCTCACTGGTGGCACTTCTTTTTTTTTTTCTGTGAGATGGAGTTTCACTCTTGTTGCCCAGGCTGGAGTGCAATTGTATGATCTTGGCCCACCACAACCTCCGCGTCCTGGGTTCAAGCGATTCTCCTGCCTCGGCCTCCCAAGTAGCTGGGATTACAGGCATGTGCCACCACGCCCGGCTAATTTTGAATTTTTAGTAGAGACAGGGTTTCTCCATGTTGGTCAGGCCGGTCTTGAACGCCCAACCTCAGGTGATCCGCTTGCCTTGGCCTCCCCAAGTGCTGGGGTTATAGGCGTGAGCCACCACACCCAGTCCTGGTGGCACTTCTTACACAGGGTGCTGGCAGCTTGTTCAGTGTCTGTCTTCTGCATTAGCTATAAACTCTACGAGGGCTGGGACCCTGTCTCACCATTGTTCATCGTTAATATCTTCAGGACCTTAGAGCTCAGCACAGAGCAGGAACTTAATATTCAAATGAATGAATGAATAGGTGGATAAGTGCCAAATGAGTTCAGGCAGCATATATTGAGTTTAGATACTGAGTTTATATATTCATATCTTTCAGTGTAAGAGAAAATCAATCTGGTTAGTCCATGATTAGAATTTGGAGCTAAAAATAGGGACCAACCATGGGGTTAGTCAGTAGAAGGTAAATGGAAGATTGTGTCAAATGGGACATTTTGGGGAAATTACTCTAAAGGGAAAATAAAAAGGTCTACATTTTAGTTATTATACGAAGATTTCAAAATTAAAAGTGATGTTGGCAGTGGAGGAATGATCTCATAAAGATTATAAAATTAAAAGTGATGTTGCCAGACTAAAGGAGTAAGAAATAAAATGGAATTTCCATGTGGAAAAGGATTCTGTAGATGAAAAGGTGTTGGGTTTTTGGGTGGTACTTTTTGTGAGTGTCCTTCCCGCCCCGATTTAATTCAAAAAAATGTGTGTTTGATTTTTAAAGGTGTAAAGACTAAGTTGAAATTTATAATCTTTTTATTTCCCTTATGACCAACTAGAATTTCAGCTTTTATATGAAAGTAATGGAGCATATTCATTTTTATTTTACTCTAGAATTAAATTCAAATTTTGTATATACTTTTTGCTTCAGGCTTTAACAGACTTCTGTGATTCATATGGCTTAGTATGCAATAAACCAACAGTTTGGGTTCTCCACTATCTTAACACATCTGGTGCAAGCTGTGAGAGTAGAATTATTGGTGTATATGCCACAAAAACTGATGGAACAGACGCTATTGATAAGCAGCTGGGAGGAAGAATTCACAGCAAAAGCATTTTTAAAAGGTATGTCCAAATTTAAATGTGAAAAAGAACAAAATAAAGTCTTGGTCTCTTCTAAGGGGTGTTTCTGAGTGAAATGTACTTGACTAGAAAAGACCATTAACACCTCTCAGGAGACAGAGTGAGCCATCATAGCAGTTGAGATAGGCCTGCTTCATGAGGAAATTATAATTAAGATCATTTCACATACAGTATGGATAAGCTGCAGGCCAGCTGCATGATCTAATGCAGTGGTTCTCAGCTGGGAGTCTGCTTCAGAATCCCCTACCCCAAGAGGCTTAAAAAGAAAAGAAGAGAAAGAGAAAAGAAAAGCCACATGCCTGGTGTTTTCCTAGACCATAGAAGCATTGGCAGAAGAAGTCAGCAGGCCTATTGAGCGACCCAGGGCCAGCCTGCCTTGGTGTCTTCTTCTGAGAAATGACGAAGCACTTCCCTGGTCCCTTCCAGCTTTAAAATTTTATGACTTGAACATGTTAAATTCTTAAGAGTTATTACTTAATATTTTTCCTGTAATCTTATTTACACTGGTTAATTCACTTAGCAATTTTTAAAAAAATTCTCTGGCAGGTGGGATTGGGTCAAATATTAGTCACTAATGCAGGATCATATAACTTTGCCTTTTTAGGTGATTAAATATGTCATCAGTTTCTGAATTCTTTACAGATAGGGATGCTTCTATGTAAGATATGTAAGTGTCTGGCATAATGCTGGTCAAAAGTGAGTAATTTCTAAGTTCATTGGGGTTTACTGATTTTTCTAAAAAACTTGATATTAAAGATGTGTTGATTTGTCTACATGGTGTATATGGTGGAATTAATAAAATACTATGGTAAAAAGAGATCAAAATGTAGGTTAGTATATTATATAATGTGTACATGTATATCTATGTAAGCATATGTATACTTAAGGATCACAGAACAACTACTGAGTGCCTACGTATTTTTTCCCTTAATTAACAAGCTCTTATTAAATGTATATTAGCTGTATGTATATATATACATCCATACTTAGGTAGTATATTTTCATTACTTTTTGCAATATTTCTAGAGAGGCGGGAAATAATGTTCAGTACATTTGGAGCTATTATTCAGTAGCAGAGCTGAAGAAAATGATGGATGCCTTTGATGCCTGGGAAGGAAA
The DNA here is from genome assembly GCF_007565055.1 of Rhinopithecus roxellana. Taxonomy (NCBI): domain Eukaryota; kingdom Metazoa; phylum Chordata; class Mammalia; order Primates; family Cercopithecidae; genus Rhinopithecus; species Rhinopithecus roxellana. Next base: position 87,364,327 of record NC_044562.1, on the reverse strand, counting down.
AGGTACAGTGCAATTCTTTTATTTCATGGAAGCAGGTAGACTTTTTACAAAGAAAAAAATAAGACAAAGTAAACTCAAATACTGCATTTCTTTGTTTTAGAAAGTATTCTTTTGAGTGTGTCAATGTATTTGTCATCTCATGGTAACACTGAGGCAGTTTACTTACAAATCTTTAAATCCCATGAGTTGCTAGATATTATTAATAGTTTATAATTCAGTAACTTTAAGTATGCTTCTGTTAGCTAGGCTTATTTAATTTAATTAAATAAGAGTTCATTTAGTACCTACTGTGTATTGGAAAAATGCTTCAAATTAAGCATAAAATATGTAATCAAGGAAAGGGAGAGAAAATAATGCTGGAGAAGATATCTAAAGAGCCCTTATAAAGTAATTACAATAATCTTGAAATGTACACTTCGAAAACTGATCATTTTTCTCAAACTACAGAGTGAGAGTTGGTAATAATAATGCTGTTTTATATCTCTGATAAGTAGTTTACATTCAGTATCTCTTAGTCCTAACACAATCCTGTACACTACTTACCATTCCTATTTATAGATGAGGAAACTGAGTCTCAGAAGGGCTTTGACACTTTCATAAGGATCACAGAAGGGTTACATGTTCTGTTCTATGCCTAAGCATTTTTTTTTCTTAATTAACAACCGTGTATAGGTGCAAAGTATTGTAACAAGTCCTAAAATTGGATCCAAAGATAAATAAGACATATTCCATCCTCAGATAATCCTAAAAGCTAATAAAGACTGACTGCCAGTCACATAATGGATAAAAAAACTGGGCCTGGTGTCATGTACCTATTGTCCCGGCTACTCGGGAGGCTGAGGCAGGAGGATTGCCTGAGCCCAGGAGTTTGAAGGTGCAGTGAGCTAGAATCACACCACTGCACTCCAGCCTGGGTGACAGAGCAAGACATAAAAGGAGAGGAAGAAACTTTTAAAAACTGCATTGACTGGGTGCAGTAGCTCATGCCTATAATCCCAGGACTTTGAGAGACCGAGGCAGGTGGATCACCTGAGGTCAGGAGTTTGAGACCAGCATCACCAACATGGCGTAACCCTGTCTCTACTAAATACAAAAAATTAGCTGGGCATGGTGGCGCATGCCTGTGATCCCAGCTATTGAGACGCTGAGGTGGGAAAATGGCTTGAACCCGGGAGGCGGAGGTTGCAGTAAGCTGAGATTGTACCATTGCACTCCAGCCTGGGCAACAAGAACGAAACTCCGTCTCGAAAACAAAACAAAACAAAACAAAAACTGTATCAGCTGTTCTTCCTTCAGGTGTCGTGCTAGCTCCAGTTCTTCTTCCTTTCCTCAACTTTGACCCCCTCACTTTCCTTCCTTTTTCCTTCCCAGTCATACCCCTTGAGCAGGCAGGATGACAGCTTTCTATTTTATATTTAATTTACTTTGAGACACTTATGCTCAAGTTGGAGAACAAACTCCATGGTGTTCTCTGTGTCTCTGTTTGTGCCTCTGGACTGGCAAGATGTCCAGGAGCCCACTGACTTAGAAAGCTGAAGGAGGGCTGGGCATAGTGACTCATGCCTGTAATCCCAGCACTTTGGGAGGCCAGGGCAGGCGGATCATGAGGTCAAGAGATTGAGACCATCCTGATCAACATGGTGAAACCCCATCTTTACTAAAAATACAAAAATTAGCTGGGCGTGGTGGCACGTGCCTGTAGTCCCAGGTACTCAGGAGGCTGAGGCAGGAGAATCGCTTGAACCCAGGAGGTGGAGGTTGCAGTGAGCTGAGATCGCACCACTGCATTCCAGCCTGGAGACCGAGTGAGACTCCAATCTCAAAAAAAAAAAAAAGTGTGAAGCAGAAAACTGGGATCAATACCTTTTAAAAAGCATGCGACCGATTTTATCCATTTTGCAAGCACATAAATGAGGCATCATTGTGATTTAGCAAAGTTCTGGAAGGCCTGTGAAAATCTATAAGATAGGAAACAGAAATTAGAGAAAAAAATATTGGAAAGGAGAAGAAGAGTCATTGTTATTTGTAGATAATGCCTTTTTAGAAAACTCCAAGGAATCAGCTGAAAATATTGTAAGTGCTAAATTTAGTAGGCTAAACTAGCTGGATACAATATCAGTATACATGGATCAGCAGCTTACCTATGATAAATCAATTAAAAGTTATAAGGGAAACTCCCATTCACTATAGCAATAAGCAAAATATAAAATAACTAGGACTGTCCTCAGGACTGACTACCCAAGAAATGCTTAGATCTTTTCTGAAGAAAACTGCTAAAATGTATTTATCCATTCATAAAAAAGAAGACATGGAGATAATGGTGAGACATACCATGATCCTGAGTGGGAAATCTGAATATCATAAAGATGTCAGTTCTTCTCAGATTAAATTATAGGTCTATCAAAATATCAGTGGGACTCTTTTGGAATCTTGAAGAAATGATTCTAAAATTCCTCTGAAAGAATAAATAGGTAAAGTAGCCAATAGCATTTTGGGGAGTAGAAGTAATTAGGGGGATGAGTCTAGCTCTGTTTGATAGTAAAACATGCTATAGACCTATAATAATAAAAAGCATGTGCCTCTGATATAAGAATAGAGCAGAGATCAAGGGTAAACACCAGTAAAATTAGTAAAAGTACTATGTGGTAAAAAAAGTATTAGATATCAGTATTTTAATAAATAGTTGAGAAATATGCTTGGGAGGAAAAACAAAACTTTAACCTCATTATTTATCAAAATAGTCTCAGATGGATTTATGAAAGAAAAAAGAAAATGTAAGCAAATAATTGTTTTCTTAATAGGGAGTGAAATTAAAAGCTCAAAAATCGTAAAGACAAAGATTAATAAAGTTAGTTGCATAACATTTAAAGTATTAGGAACTTTAAAACAAAAAATGCTGGGCATGTTGACTCACACTTAAAATCCCAGCACTTTGGGAGGTCATGGCAGGAGGGTCACTTGTGGCCAGGAGTTTGAGGCTACAGTGAGCTATGATAGTGCCACTGTACTCCAGCCTATGCGACATAGCAAGACCCTGCCTCTTAACCCATTTATTCCTGAGGTTGCAATTTTTTGAATTTTTGCAATCAGACCTTGGCGATGACCTTGGGCAGTAGGATATAAATAACTCCCATATGCTTAGCATTCCAGTAATGGAACACTAGGCATAAATGTTAAACACAAAACAAAACAAAAAGCAAGAAACGTTAAAAATTATAAATAAAATTTAAAGACTAATAAAAAACAAGGATAAATAATGTTGCATTAACTGGACAAAGTATATCCTTAATAGAGAGAAGGTTTACTAAAATTGATTAGAAAGGCAGCCACTACTACAAAAAAAAAAAAAAATTACAAGCTTCATGACCATAAAATTCCCAGAAAAAGAAATAAACATGTAGCAGGAGGTTCAACTTCATTCCTTATCAATGAAATATACATTTAATAAAAGTAATTTTTATATACCAGATGAGTAAAGATCTCTCATTAATTCCTGGTAGGAGTAAAAATTGATGTAACTTTTGGAAAGTAACTTGTTAGGTCACATCAATAGCATCAAAATTGTTTCTATTCTTTGACCCAGTAATTTTACTCCTTGGAATCTGTCTTATCTATGTTAAGGACATAAATGCAGACAAAAGCTTAGGAACAGAAATGTTCTCTGGCATTTTTCATAATAGGGACAAAGTGAAAACACTTTAAATGTCTAATGATTGAGGATTAAATATATTTTGGCACATCCACAGAATGGAATATAATAAAGCTATTAAAGTTATTTTAAATAACTTTTTGCATAGATGAATGCCCATGATAAGAAATGATGAAAAGCAGGAAATAAATGTAAAGTGTATCATATGAGTAGAAAAAAGACTGGAATGAAACATATTAGTCTGTCCTGAGCCAATGATTCCTGGTCTTCTAATTAGGAGTGACTTTGATTCCCTTATATATGCTTTTCTATATCTTCCAGGTTTTGTACAAGGGATGTGAATTACTTTATAGTCAGGAAACAAAAGAAAGTTTTTAAACAAATTGTGGTGTGTATCCATACAGTGGAATACTACTCACCAATAAAAAGAAATGATCATTGCTGCATTCAGCAACATGGATGAATCTTAAAGCATCATGCTAAAGAAGCCAGACACAAAAGGTTGCATTTTGTATGATCCCATTTATATGACATTTCAGAAAAGGCAAAACTAAGGATGGAGGGGACATTGATTGCTAAGGGGTATAAGGAAACTTTTTGGGGTGATAGAAGTGGTCTACATCTTGATTATGACTATGGGTACATAACTATATCCATTTGTCAAAACTCATTGAAATGTGTACCTCAAAAGGATGAATTTTATTTTATGTAAATTATATCTTAATAAATCTGACTTTTTTTTTTTTTTTTCTTTTTGAGACGGAGTCTCGCTCTGTCACCCAGGCTGGAGTGCAGTGGCCGGATCTCAGCTCACTGCAAGCTCCGCCTCCCGGGTTCATGCCATTCTCCTGCCTCAGCCTCCTGAGTATCTGGGACTACAGGCGCCCGCCACCACGCCCGGCTAGTTTTTTGTATTTTTTTAGTAGAGACGGGGTTTCACTGTGTTAGCCAGGATGGTCTCGATCTCCTGACCTCGTGATCCGCCCGTCTCGGCCTCCCAAAGTGCTGGGATTACAGGCTTGAGCCACCGCACCCGGCCAATAAATCTGACTTTTAAAAAAAGCAAACTTAATGGACCAGATTTCGGAATGTTTTTATAGTATGTGTAGGTTTTGGAGTGTGATCAAGTGGTTCCAGAAAGTTAATATTTTTAAAATGAGGATCATAGAGTTGAGTATCAGATATGTCTATTATTATAATGATTTATATGCCCAGCTTGCTAAATTGTTATTGTTACGAGAACTTTAATAAGAAGACAACACCAAATCCATTATTGGGACTTAGATTACTCCAAGCAATTTTTATTCAACATAATTCTTTGAGCTTTTTTCATGTGTATATATTTATGCTGCTTTTTTAAAAAAAATTGAGATGGAAATTCACATAACAGAATTAACTAAAGCATACATTTCATTGGTATTTACTACATTCACAATGTTGTGCAATCATTACCTCTATCCAGTTCTAAACATTTCATCACCCCAAGAGGAACCCCCTAAGTGGTCACTCCCCACTCCACTGTCTCGCACAGCCCCTGGCAACCAGCAGTCTGCTTTCTGTCTCAATGGATTTACCTACTCTTGATATCTCTACAAATGGAACAATACGATATGTGACCTATTATGTTTGGTGTTTTTCACTTAGCATAATGTTTTCGAGGCTTCAAGAATACATGTTTTAGCTTTTAATAAAAAACATAACACATTTAAAAATTAAAATGAATTTGAATGGCATTTTTGCCTAACTCACTAGCTCAGATTCTTGTTGGAAAAGGTGGTTATTGGGTGGTGATATCTCATATTTGTACAGTGGTTGTCATTTTCAGAGTAGTTCACAGAGTTCCCCTGATGTGATGTCACAGCAACCCAGTGAAGCAGACAGGGCAAGTGTTACAACCCACCATCTATACAATACTTACACTACTCCCTACGACTATGACTGAGAATAAAGGTACTTGACAGTTTTTGAGTGCTTAGTCCGTGCTGGACCCTGTTCTAAGCACTTTGCATTTATTAACTCATTTAATCCTCACAATGGTCCTTCAAGGTACATAATCTTATTGTCATCATTTCATAGCTGAGAAAATTCAGGCACAGAAAAGTAACTTTCCCAAGGTGACATGACTAGTGAGTGAGAGATGGAGATTCAGACCCACATAGGTTTTGCTGGAGCCTGAGCCCTCACTCTCAGCTGCCCTAAGTGTGCATAATAACCTGCTGAATCTTCTCAGCTAATTGGTGGCAAAGCTGGTGGCCAGCTCTTCCTGACCCAGGTCGTGAGCTGCGTTGCTCCCTGGCCCTAGCTCCTCGTGTGAGCGCTTCCTGCTCATGTTGTGCATACCTCCCTTTGCCAAACGGGAGGAATGAACCTCAGACTCTGGCAGGTCTCAGTGTTGCTCAGCATTTTGCAGTGGATGGTAGCTGTCTTAATTATCTCTTTTTACCTTCCAGGTGTTAGCTACTGGCGGGTGCCTCATGAGCTGATAGAGTGTTGGACTCTAGAAGAACGGCCTTTACTTGGAAGCCTGCGTCACATGGCTCCAATTCGAAAGAGGTTATCTATGCTGTGTTGATTATTTGTTTTGTTTTTTAATTGCTGACATTTTTACTGCCTTTGTGAAGGGGAAATCAATAATAATTCTTGACCTTACTAAGCTTATTAATCACCTATTTGAATATTCTGTCTTACCATCAAAATATAGATCTTGGTAAATATGAAGTTACCAAAACTGTGTAAAAAGTGGGAATAATTCTTTGTAACTGCATGTGTAACATGTTGTTATTGAGAGACTGTGATTCTGAAAATGCTAGTGGACACAGTGGGAATGCTGTGGTAAATATTTTTGCGCCACAGAAGTGAAATCCCAGGCTTTGTTGACAATAGTAAAAAAAAAAAAAATCTATTTCGACTTAGTGCTTGAAATTTCTTGTGGCTTATTCTGAGTTCCTTTCTGTTTCCTATTGCCACAAATAGCACTTTTATTTAATGGTATTTTCCTGTGTTCCATGAAATTATTAGCATTAAATTCACTCCACAGCTGTGTCTTTCACTGTGTTTTAAATACATTTAAAATCACATTTTTTTTTTCAGTGCCTGGGTTTTCTTCATGGCCTTCAGCTGTTCTGATTTCTTGATCACATGTTCTACAATTTAATTGAGTATCCCTATGGAATCTCAGACTACTTTCTTACGTTTGCCCTCTGCGTCTTTCACTGAAATGCAGAGATGCTTATTCAGTTTTTAGTACTTAACCATCACTTGTCAAAACAGATCTTATTTCTGAAAAGCCATAATTTTATTATCATTTATTTTGCCTTTTGAGCCTACAATTAGCAAATATATTTTGAGTCAAGAGCAGTGGTTCTCAACTAGGGGTGATTTTGCCTCCCAGAGGATATCTGACAATGTTTGGCAACATTTTTAGTTGACACACTGTGGGGTGGGAGTTGCTACTTGCATTTGGAGGGTGGAGGCCAAGGATGCTGCTAAACATCCTACAGTGCATAGGGCAGCCCCCAGAACAAAGAATGATGTGACCAAAATGGTAATAGTGCTGAGGCTGAGAAACCTCAGTGTGGAGTCTGGTGGAAGACGTAGACGGAAAACAAAGCAGGCAGGAGTGGTTTACGGAGACCCTCCTCTGTGTTATCTTCCCTCTACAGGTTTACGAAGCATCGTTTTTGATGCATCAACAGGTTAACGATGACGATGACTGAGAAGCACTTGTAAGGTCCCAAGGAGCCATCTGGTCACCAGAGAAAATGTTCAGTAGGGATTTAGGGTTAAATATATTATATTTGCATTCTTTGCTACAGATGCCAATTTTCAAATAACCATGTTATTATGATCCCATTTCCAAGAATGGGAGTTCACTAAGTTGTACTCGCCTCTAACAACACACTGATGCTATGCAGACTTGTAAGAGAGCAGTGAGAGGATTGCAGTCACCTTTCATGCTCCGGGTGGTCCTTAGGAAGTGAAGCTGAAGGAGCAGGCAAGGTTTTGACAATGATTGACAGTTTTAAGGTCATTTAAAAAAATGTTCCCCCTGTAGGCTTTTTATAATGAATGGTAAACTCAGTTCTGGAATCTTTGAAAGTTTGTCCATGACTATTCTAGCTGTCCCCAAAATGGGTTCCAAAGAATGCAAATTTTACTGGCCATCAAAGGTTTCACTATAGAATGATTGGGAAATACAGATATCTTTAGTATAGGCCTTTCGTAATCATTAATATGTTAACATGAATTTTAAAACTTCAGGAGGAGAAAAAGATATGCAGCAGTTTATTAGTTTTGCATTGCTATGAAGGAATATCAGGCTGGGTAATTTATAAAGAAAAGAGGTTTATTTTGACTCATGGTTCTGCAGTCTGTACAAGAAGCTTGGGGCCAGCATGTGCTTCTGGTGAGGCCTCAGGAAGCTTACAGTCATGGCAGAAGGTGAAGGGAAGCAGGTGTGTCTCATGGTGAGAGACAGCAAGAAATGCCAGGCTTTTAAACAGCCAGCTCCCACGTGAACGAACAGAGTGAGAACTCACTCCTTACCATGGGAGAGGGCACTAAGCCATTCGTGAGGAATCCTCCCTCATGACCCAAACACCTGTGCCAGGCTCCACCTCCAGCATGGGGGATCACATTTCAACATGAGCTTTGAAGGGGACACGCAGCCAAACTATATCAGGCAATATTTTTAATATTTATTTGATTGTGAAATTTTTTTTTTCTTCACTAAATCTTTTTAAACTGCAGTTCTGGGAAAAATAATTTGTGATATTTCTGGTTATCCTGTAGGTCACATCATGATACTTGGGAACAGGGTGATATATTGTATAATTCTTATGTAACGTGCCAAATTTTAATTTGCCGGTATTAATATGTGTGAGTTTACATAATTTGTATTCAAATCGAGACCAGTCTTTTGTAAACTTGCTTACTGACCTTGGTGGGAGATGAGAGATGAGGTAGGTGCCCATAAACCTCTTGACTCTTTAATTCTTGACCCAAACCTTTCTGATAACGCTGAAGGTAAACTTTGGAGATGTTTTCATGAGTTACTAAAACTGTACATGTGGAAAATGACATGCTTCTGTATTTCTAGGCGACTGATAACGTTCAATGAAGAGGACGAAGGTGTGAACTGTAAGACTGGTCCTAAGCCAGTTAGATTTTTGGGCCCTTCCACAAGTACCCAAATCAAAGTCAAGAACTCGGCCTCCGTCACGGTGTCTCCAGCCAGTGCCGTCCAGACGTCGGCTGGGGCGACAGCATACAGGTTTCAAAGTGGTAGCCGCAGAAGGGCAGCTCAGCGCTCTGCACCTAGAGCCACGGCCCTGGAGGGCACAGGGGCACCTGGGCATCCTCAGGCTTCCCTTGGGGCTGCGAGCGCTGAAAATGGAGGCACGCACTTACCTCCAGCTAAGGTGCTACTTTCCAACAAGAAGCCTACAACCCAGCGGGTGATAAAGCTAAAGAGGACTCCGCTGTGCGCCACCGCGCCTTCCCTGGCCACCCCCACGGCCGCGAGGCAGGCCAACTCCCTCAAGCCGCTTACCGGCGAAGCTGCCCGTGCCTTGGGAGTGCGGACTGAGAACAGGAAGGACAAGGGAAATTGATGAAAGTGGTGGACTTGAAATTTCCCGTTCATCTCCCAAAGCTTTCAACCCATTTGATGCAAAGAAGTGACACTTTCTTAATGCAGTAAAGGGGAAGCTTAGGTTTATGTTTAGGATTCTATTCCTGGAATTGTGTGAGCCAGGAATGGAGGAGGGGAAACTTTCAGTGGTTAAGGCTCCATTTCTCATTTTCCCAGCTTTTAAATGATTATTTGTCTATGGACAGTTTGAATTTCTGGTTTTCAGTTTATTTTTTAATGATTAATTCGTATTAAGGCAACAAGACAGTACAACAAAATAATCTCTAGAGAGGTCCACTTTGTTGCTGAAGTAAACGCTACTTGTTGCAACCCGAGGATGGGCATGAGATTTGGCCTTCGGTATTCCTGTCTGGCAAAATGGAGGAGGTGATATTAGCGGTTCCCTGTACTATATCACAGCCAAGAGAGATTAGAGAGAGAAAATGTAGATCAAAGTGAGCTGCCTACAAATTACTCTGTCTCCAAAGACAACATGAAAAGAAATGATGGGGAGGAAAAAAACCCACAGATTGAATTCGCACTTTGACTCTCACTTAATTGAACTATTTTCTTTCCTAGATTGGCTTTTCTTACTCTTTTCTGTTAGTAGATTTATTTACAAACACCACAAGAAGATTTCTTGGGACAAGAATTATATAATACATCTTTGAAGTAAATTGTTAAAATATCCTATTTTAATTTGAATAGTGAAGTTTTGAAAATACTTTGAAAAAGAGAAGTAAAAGTTTAACTTTTTAACTAAAGTTAGTATTTGTTTTTCAGAAATGACCACTGAAGATTCATTCTGATTATACAATATGATTTTTATGCATAAAATTTCCATATAACTTGAATTTAATATTTTTAAACAGAATATTTTGATTAATCCTCTATTTTTCATAACTATTCAGTTGTGTGTGTTTATTCTTAAATGTTATGTTTTGTAATTGGATCACATATGTCTACTTTCAGTGAGAGTATGCCTTCACTATGTTAAAAAATAAGCTCATAAAACAGGGTACTTTTTATTCAAATGCTTATCATTGTACTTGCATTGCTTTGAAAGAGTAAAGTAAGTATATTCAAAACATTACCTTTTACAAAATCAAATAAAACTTTTCAATAAAAAGTGGCATTTTCTGTGTCTGTACTTTTTAAAGCCGTGGAGCCCTTTAGTAGTTTGAAAACTTATTATTTACGTTATCCATTTTCACTTACAAAATTGCTTTCTTGTGCAGATAAAGCATGAAATTACTAAATCAATTTTGGATAACTAGATAGCTTGCTTACTTTGCTAGAAAAAGTGATTACTTAATTGAAGATCCATGACTGTCCTGTGGAATACATAAAATATTCAGTCACTTTTGAAAATGCTATTATAGAGAATCCAGGCATTGTGGAAATCAAAGACCATAGTGAATTTTCAGAACTACGAATCTGGACATTATCAGTATTGCTTGATTTAGGACATTTTGAGTTGCTGGACAGGAAACATGTTGATGATTAATCATGGGTGATTCTGTTGACATCCTCCTTTTCTTTGCATCAAGTAGTTTAAGGGAAATCTATTCAGCACACTTAGTCATTGTAAGAGGAGTGAGTTTGAATATCTACTGAAGGCTGGGACAGCTGCAGTAGGGAAGGGGAAGATACACCCTTATGGATATCAGGAGTCAAAGTCAAATTCAGCATGCTCGAGTAACATAAACATTACTTGGGTGTAGTTTCCTGGTGGCTAGCTTCACTTTACATGGAAAAACATTTTTCTTAATACCAGACTGTGCAAACACTAAAAGCGTTGGTAATTCATCATAACCCATTGCTCTTCCTAAAAAAAAAAAAAAAAAAAAAAAAAAAAAGAAAGCTTTATAAATAGTGATTTGAGGGCCGGGCGCGGTGGCTCAAGCCTGTAATCCCAGCACTTTGGGAGGCCGAGACGGGCAGATCAGGAGGTCAGGAGATCGAGACCATCCTGGCTAAAACGGTGAAACCCCGTCTCTACTAAAAAATACAAAAAACTAGCCAGGCGAGGTGGCGGGCGCCTGTAGTCCCAGCTACTCCGGAGGCTGAGGCAGGAGAATGGCTTGAACCCAGGAGGCGGAGCTTGCAGTGAGCTGAGATCGCGCCACTGCACTCCAGCCTGGGCGACAGAGCAAGACTCCGTCTCAAAAAAAAAAAAAAAAAAAAAAAAAAATAGTGATTTGAGAAGTAGGTTTATAAAGTTGGATCAGGAGGCACTTAGAAATACTTAATGATTAGTAGATATTTAAGTCTTGTTCATATATTTAAAAAAGGTTAGTGACTATACCCTTTCACATAATCTGTGTTGCAAACAGGTTTGCCCTGATTAAAACTGGTTAGTTGTGTCATGGATAGCCTAAGGCTGGCAGTGGGAACCTAATGAAGGATTTGTTTTGTTAATAATGCCTTATGTTAGAATTTAGCAAGTATTTTCACATATGTGATTTCATTGCTTTTTACATTTCTTTCAAATTTTTCAAATTTTTAATTTTTATAGTGACAGGGTCTTGCTCTGTCACCCAGGTTAGAATGCAGTGGCACGATCTTGGATTACAGCAGCCTTCAACTCCTGGGCTCAAGCAATCCTCCTGCCTCAACCTCCGGAGTAACTTGCTGGGACTACAGGCATGTACTCCATACCCGGCCAATTAAAAAATTTTTTTTTGTAAAGATGAGGTCTCACTATGTTGCCCACGGTGGTCTCAAACTCCTGGCCTCAAGCCATCCTCCCACCTTGGTCTCCCAAAGTGTTGAGATTAAAGACAAAGAAAATGAGTTTCAGAAAAGTTAAGGCTACACAATAGGGAATGTACACATTTTAGCCCCATTATCTGATTTCTGCAGAACCACACCGCATCACTGAAAAGCTAGAGGGAGGAAGTAAAAGTGTGAATTTCCTCAATATTTGAAGTTTTTGAGCAGGAAAATATTAGATTATGTGACTGTCTCCTACTAAACAGGGACTGTTGCTTCTGTCTCTCTAGAGTCTGGTACACAGCAGGCCTTTAATACATTTTTGAATAGTCGAGGGCCACCTCCTATCTCCAAATTATTTTAGAAAATGTATCTGATAGCAATCTTCAGAGGGTGTGGAAACTGCTTTTTGACCTTGCAGTTCCCCTTTGTTCCCCTTACTGTCAGGGTAACAAAGGAGGTGCTTTTGAAAATTCCTTGATACAGTGAATATTGCTAATGACCACAGTTACTATTGGTAATGACCGTAACAGTGATGTGACTTTTCACGTTGTTTGAAGTAATTTAGAGACATGCATCACCAGATCCCAGAGACGTCCATGGCTGATGCTTCCTGACTTTTCCAGAGGGGAAAGCAGAGGTCTGGCCTCCCTGCTCCTAATTCAGTGCATCTCCTGTGCTGATGTAAGTTCTTTTTCATTCACAGACTGAATCCCATTGCTTCCTTAGCAAGTGCTAACATTAAAAAAAAATTGTTGATTCACTTTCCAGTCCATGGTTAAATACAGTATAATGACTGACCAGCTATACCTTGACTTTTACAGCAGGAATTAACATACAAGCATGTTTGGCTTTACTTGAGAAATTGTTCCTAGAAAACCTTTGATTTAAACGCATTTTGAATGTGCACAAGGCCTGTGGTGGCAAGCTGTTCGGTAAAGGGAAGAATGCTGACATTTACATGAGTATGAGATCACCTTAGACAGGATTATGTTACATCTGCAGGCCCTTTCAATAGCTTTGATCTGTATTTGGTAGGATGTTGGCTGGAGACTAAATAGAAAGTATGAACTTGGTAAAACATAGGGAAAGAGCTTCTATTATAGCAAATGAAAAGTATTTTCAAGTGACTTACATGTGTGTTTTTGAAAGTTAACCAGGAACTTTTTAATTATGAAAAATTCTGTCTTTTCCATATGTTGAAACTCTCTCTTGAAAACTATCAACAAGTTGCTGATTCCCCGGTCAGGAGACAGTGAGTGGATGAGTGGTTCTTTGTGGAGGGCCGCAGTTAGTATGCAGGGTTTCAAACGTGTAGGACGGCCAAAAACAGAAACATCATAAATAGCTAACAGGAAAAAAAAATTGCTTTCCAGCTGTTTCCAGAATTTCATATTTCAATTTGGTTGGTGGTGCAGTCTCAAAGCAGCCATTTTCACTTACATTCTTCTCAGCCTCATAAGAGACATATGGTTTACATTGTTAGAGAAAAGCTAATTTTTCTTTGTTCACATGTGTTGCCTCAGACAGCCCATACATGTTTTATATTTGCTAGCTAAATGGCTTCTGATGTAGGCTATGGCTAAGACAAATAGAATTTCATAGTAACTGTCAGTCAGTATTCTGTCCTGCTTGTTTATTTGACAGCTTTTCATTTTATAACATTGTTTCTCATGCTTTTCATTTGCTTCTTCCACCCTAAAACCCTCATTGCCTTAGTAAAATTCTGCTGAGCTCCAGGTATGAACTGGGGGGCCTGGGGCTTAGAAGAGAGACTTGTTTCAAAGAGAGAGCCTGTCATGGAAAGAAAAAGGTAGAATATTTGCTAGTGATGGGAAAAGGCAAACTGCCTTCTGCCAAGATTTCTTAAAGTTTTGAATAGTTTTGTTTCAATAGCAGCTCTTTCAAGAATCTATTCCCTCATTTCCTGGTGTGGAAGACCTGGGGATTCGGTTTCTATGTAGATGACACTAGTAGTCCAGGGACATCAGAAATTGTACATTTAGACCCAGCTATAGGTCACACAGTCTGGAGTTGGTCACCGAGGCTGAACGAGCCAAGAACCCAGCATAGTTGGAGGAATCAAGGAAACATGTCCTGGCTCATCTACTCAACTTCTGTCTCCTTTCTCTAAACCCCTGTACCCTCTAGATCAGGGTTTCTCAACAGTGGCTTTATTGACATTTTAGACCAAATAATTCTTTATTGTTAGGATTATACTGTGCATGATAGGATGTTTAGCAGCATCTCTGGCTAGCACTCCTGCCCCAGTCGTGACAATCAAAAATATCTCCAGACTTTTCCAAATGTCTCCTGGGGTCGGGGGGGTGCATCTATTATCCCCAGTTGAGAACCATTGCTCTAACTGGGTGACTTAACTTGAGCAGGTTAACTGCCTCTCCTAATCAGGGGCTGTGGATTAGCAAGAAAACATCGGAGCTGTCAATCATAGGCAGGAGTAGAGCCATGGGAATTGACGGGGAGGGTGATACAGAAGGAAGGATGTCTCGCTTTTAAAAACTCCATCCTTTAAGCTCCCAATTACATTTCTGGTTTTGGCATAAAATTTGGAACATTTTCACTTGCTGTTCTGACCAAGGGACTACCTAATAAAAGCTAAGATGTACTCTTCTAATTGTTTATAAACTTATTTAATATGCTAACCCTATGATGCAGGTGGGCATTATCATCATCCCCATCTTACAGATGGAGAAACAGAAGCACAGAGGGCTTAAGTGAGCTGTCCAGCTGCTAGCGGAAGGCAAAGCTAGGATTCACATCCATGGCATGTTACTCCAGAGTCTGGGCCCCTAAGCACAATGCTAGGTCTGCTCTCATAGGAGCTTGCTACTCCTATTCCCAGAGATGAACTAGATAGGACTCAAGTCTTCTGTATGCTGCATAGCTATAGCTATTTATTCTATTGATCAAACACTTTTTTTTTTTTTTTTTTTTGAGACAGTCTCACTCTGTTGCCCAGGCTGGAGTGCAGTGGCGCAATCTTGGCTCACTGAAACCTCCGCCTCCTGGATTCAAGTGATTCTCCTACCTCAGCCTCCCACGTAGCTGGGATTACTGGGGCCCACCACCAAGTCCAGCTAATTTTTGTAGTTTTAGTAGAGACGGGGTTTCGCCATGCTGGCCAGGCTGATCTTGAACTCCTGACCTCAGGTGATCCACCTGCCTGGTCCTCCCAAAGTGCTGGGATTACAGACATGAGCCACCGCACCTGGTCTGGTCAAATATTCTCATAGAGCTTACTAAGGATATGTTGGTTATCAATTCATTGCCTCTTGCTTCCAAATCCACTCTTTATTGTGCTGCTTGTGATACTAGAGCTGGACCCTGTAAACACTTCTCTCACCAGCTGGCATGATGTTAAGCTTTGTCATTGGTGGGACACTGCAGAAGGGCCCTCTTCTTCCAGGTTCAGGGTGCAGCCCGGGTCTGGCTGCTGCAGTGCTTCGTCCCAGTGTGGGATATCCAGTGGCTTTCACCCTCAGCGAGCACTGCCTTGTGCAGCTTCCTTTTGAGTGGGCCTCCCTGCTGGCTCCACAGACAATTCAACAACACCCCTGTGTGTGGTTTCCAGGTGAGTTTTGCTGGTGTTCCAGCTGGAGTCCCAGCAGGTTTAATGGCACCCCTGCAGGTGGATTCCTGGTGAATCTGAGTGGCTTCCAGCTTGCCAGCTCCAGCCTGCAACACCTCAGCAAGCTGCTCCATCCTCCAGTGGCTATAACTGCGCCCTCTCCAACAAGGCCCAGTGTCAGCCTTCAGGGTGGGGGAAAGCTCTTTCAAGTGTATTTGTTTCTTGGGTACTTTGTCTCGTCTCTAGTAGTGACTAGTCCCTGTATCAGCGATTCCTGTTGTCTTCAGAGTTCTTACCCTTTAGTAGCTAATCTCCTGTTACTAGTTATTTCTGTCCATCTATCTTCCCCATATACATCGATAAAGCTTCCCTAGCAAATTACTCTGTGGTTACTCTCTCCAGCCTGGGATCGATATAAAGTGCCAGGATTATTCCTAATGCTTTGCAAATATTAACTATTCAATCTTCATAACAACTCTGTGAGGTAGTTCCAGTTACTTGCCCCATTCACCTATGGATAAACCAAGGTAAGGAGATGTTTAGAAACGTGCCCAGGTTTAAACAGCCAGGAGGTGGTGAAGCCAGTGCTGGAATCCAGACAGGTGGCTTTGAGGGTCGGTTACTTCAGCTGCTCTGCTCTCTTCTCCTGTTTTCTCTAGGATTGTTTTACTGGGTTACTCTGCACAAGTCATTTAGACTCCAGAATTTTCTGGAGGTATTGGAATTGGTTACCTATTCATATCTTCTCTCTCTTCTAATCAGTGTTCATTGAGTGCCTACTATATGTCAGGTGTTGGCAGAGGAGTAATGATGTTATTGGCTGACTTGTTACACAATGATGGTAACTTACAGAAAGTGCGTTCTTTCAAAGGACTAGGAACAATTAAATTGAATTCAAATCTAAGTATCTGAAGTTAAAAACAGGATAGCTGGGCATGATGGTTCAAGCCTATAATCCCAGAACTTTGGGAGGCCAAGGTGGGCAGATTGCCTGAGCTCAGGAGTTCAAGACCAGCCTGGGCAGCATGGCGAAACCCCATCTCTACTAAAAATACAAGAATTAATCAGGTGTGGTGGCACGTGTCTCTAGTCCCAGCTACTCGGGAGGCTGAGGCTGGAGAATCGCTTGAGCCCAGGAGGTGGAGGCTGCAGTGAGCCGTGATTGTACCACTGCACTCTAGCCTGGGCTACAGAATAAAACCCTATCAAAAAAAAAAAAAAGAAGAAGAAATGGATATCTTTTTTTTTTTTTTTTTTACGCTGCTATTTTTTTGTAGAAGTTCTTTGGCCATTGTCTCACAGTCATGCTTCTGATTTATTTATTTATTTATTTATTTATTTATTTATTTATTTATTTTTTGCCAGAAGTCTACATAATTTCTCAGACAAATTTGCTTTAGAATATACTCATTATTTCGTAAAATTTGTTTGTGGCAATTCTTCCTATGAAACTGGAATTTAGTGGCAGCCCCAGAAGCTCCTCTGAGCTGTGGGAAAAAAGAGTTCTCAGACAAAGGGGCTTCTGATAATTAATCATTAATGTGTAAGAACCTTGAGTGATGAGAGCAGCATTGTGTATTTCTCAGATAGAAAGACGAGATTCAGACCAGAGAGCCTTTGCCTGCGGGGCTGCTATAATGAGATTAAACACTGGGCTCCGCCGGTGGAGCAGCCTCCCAGGACTGGGGACCTGGTTCTTTGAAACTAAGAATAAACAGAAAACTTTGTTAGAATGTATTAAAGAAGCAAAAAGATTTTTTAAATCCTCATAATGGATTGTAAAGAATAGTATTTAAATTATGCTTCAAATTCTTAGCTAAGTAACAAGAGAATCACTGGTACTTCGCAACTCTTCATAATTTTCTCACAAAATCAGAGCCACTGAGATGGCTCAGTACTTTCAAGGAAATGCTGGAACAATGTATTAAGTGAATTGCTTGTTTTCCTTTTTTTTTTTTTTTTTTTTGGTCTTTTGCTATTTTATAGTTTGCTTAAGAAACTTAAGAACAAGTGACCGGGGTCGGGGCGCGGTGGCTCACGCCTGTAAGCCCAGCACTTTGGGAGGCCGAGGCGGGTGGATCACGAGGTCAGGAGATCGAGACCATCCTGGCTAACACGGTGAAACCCCGTCTCTACTAAAAATACAAAAAATTAGCCGGGCGAGGTGGCGGGCGCCTGTAGTCCCAGCTACTTGGGAGGCTGAGGCAGGACAATGGCGTGAATCAGGGAGGTGGAGCTTGTAGTAGTTAGCTGAGATCGCGCCACTGCACTCCAGCCTGGGGGACAGAGCCAGACTCCGTCTCAAAAAACAAGTACGGCAAAAAAGAGTGCCGTTACATAGGTCATTGGATGCTATCACTGTAACGTCTGTTGAGAAATAAACATTTTACCATCTGTAGACACATGAGGGCGCCTTAAGCAGGCAGCATGGGATGCAGCCTGCAAAGGGAGGGAGGGAGGGAGAAAGCTTTGTCAAAGGTAGCCTGAAATTCAGGCATCTCCCTATCTGGTTGCGGACCTGTGCCTGCGAGGGGGTGGGGAGCACCGAACTGGTCTAGGAAAAGAACTGCGCAGGCCCTTGATCCCCACTTCCTATGGTGAAATCAAGTTTGAGGTTCAAATCAAGGCTTTCAGAGAGTCAGAATTTCCAAATGTTACTTTGGCAAAAAACTGCTTTTAATCTGGTAACGTTTCCCATTAACCTCATTTGATGTCCTTCCCTAAGAATGTTTAATTAGAATCTCTTTTTCTGAAGCCAGCAGAATTGGACTGCTTGTGAACTGAGCTTTAAATTGGACATGTTGTGTTTCTAGTCCTCCATTGAGGGTGAATTTTGCAGCAATTTGCATTTAACTTTTTGTGTCTTGCTGCATTAAGCACTTCTAGACAGAGCTGGAGTATGCAGAGATTCTCAAAAGAAATGTAAATTTGGAATGTAATTGGGAACCCAACAGGGAAGTGTGGATTTCACAGATGAAGTCTTGGTGGAAGATCTATGTGCTACAATGTGAGTTTGAAGTTATTCGATCTTCATGAGTATTAAACTATTTTAACCTCTACTAAGCAAATGTTTAAGAGAGAAGAATCTATTCTTTTGACTACTGTGCATTAAGTAGAGAGATTAGAATTTAAAACACTTTAAATGAATGGCAGAATAGGACTCAGTTCTCTAGGATCACACCAATAGTTCCACCAGACAGATGAAGATATGTAATATAGTGTTTAAGTGGCCTGACACTGGCACTAAAATATTGAAATTACTGTTTCAAAAATGCAAATTAATAAATGCTCACATGCCCAGGGTCTATGAGAAAGGCAAAAACCAGCCAGGCGAGGTGGCTTATACCTGTAATTCTAACACTTTGGGAGGCCAAGGCAGGAAGATCACTGGAGCTCAGGAGTTCAAGACCAGCCTGGGCACCATAGTGAGACCTCATTTCTACTAAAAATTAAAAAAAATTACCTGGGACGTTGTGGTGCACACCTGTAGTTCCAGCTACTTGGGAGGCTGAGGATGGCTTGAGCCCAGGAGTTCAAGGCTGTAGTGAGCCATGATCACGCACTCCAGCCTACGTGATAGAGCAAGACCCTGTCTCAAAAATAAAAAGGCAAAAATGTTGGAAAAAATGTAATCAGGTCTGAGCACTTGTTAGCATTCTTTTGTTTCTTTTCAGTGACATGGGAGTATCTGCTCTGTGCTCAGGAATGTGTTTGGGCTTTCTTAACCCTGAGGGAGTGATTCAAGGTCAAGAGTGGTTGGGTTCGACTCTGACAAAGGCAGGTGCACTCTTGACCTGGCAAATTCATTTTTTTTCCCTGTTTGAAGAATTACTTGACTCATCTTTAAAGTGGTCACACTTACACTGATATTTTTCAGTGCAAGCAAAATCTTGCTACATAAAAACCTGTGTAAAATCCTTCTGTCTTGTAATATATAAATTCAGGGCCTCAGATGGGGTAAACAGGGCCTACAGTGCTGAACATTTATCTTTCTTATTTGAACGAACAACTCTTCCTTCCTTCCTGGAATGTGACTTAACATTTAGAATTCCTATTAAATCTCTGGGTACACCCAGAGACCTCAGAAAGCTCTCTACAGAGAGAGCAAACATCCTCCTGTACTTGGCAAAAGAAGAAACAGATGCTTGCGTGGCTTGCAGGCTCAGCTGCTCAGGGCTGCTCTGTGGAAGAGAACCAGTGAACCTGGGTTGCCAGAAAAAATGTTAATATTGAGCTGAGAATAAGCATTTGCACTTGTGATTAGCCAACAAATCTGTAGGACATATGTGAGTGCAATGGAAGCAGCACCCAAACTGGACTGCCCTGCAGTCAAAGTTAGGGGAACTGGGGCTATTTGGGGTTTGCGCCACCAGGTATCCATTTTCCCTTTCTGAGAAGTATCCCTTCTCCATCTAGCTCAGGAACTCTGGGAAGATGGCCACACTGTGGCTCCAGGGGTGGGCTCTGATTAGTCTATGCAAATTAGTTCATCCCATTCACTTCTCTCCACTCTTTCATGATTGGTTTAAGGGACAGGCCTACCAGCAATGGTATGCAAGACCTTTGCTGGAATTTCTGAGAAAGACACTTGCTCCATGTAGAAGCTACTAGGATAACTTCTCTCCTCTGGACAGTGTGGAGAATAGACTTGAGTCTTAAGAGTATGGTGGCCCTTTGCCACCATTCTGAATGCAATGTCAACCCAAGGAGGAAACGAGAGCTAAGATAATCAGGAGATGGGAGCTGGCCGGGTGCGGTGGCTCATGCCTATAATCTCAGCAGTTTGGGAGGCCAAAGGGGGTGGATCACCTGAGGTCAGGGGTTCGAGACCAGCTTGGACAACATGGTGAAACCCTGTCTCTACTAATAATATAAAAATTAGCTGGGCGTGGTGACGCACGCCTGTAATCCCAGCTACTCAGAAGGCCGCGGCAGGAGAATGGCTTGAACACAGGAGGTGGAAGTTGCAGTGAGCCGAGATCTTGCCATTGCACTCCACCTGGGTGACAGAGCAAGACTGTCTCAAAAAAAAAAAAAAAAAAAAAAAAAGAAAAAGAAAAACGAAAAAAAAAAGGAAAAAGGAAAAAAAAAAAAAAAAGAGATGAGAGCTGAAACCCTGATCAAATTGGACCAACTGGACTTTTCACTCACTGAACCAATAAATTCTTATTGTTTAAGCTAGGCTCAGCTGAGGTTTGTGGTACTTGCAACCAATGTTTCCAACTGCCCAACTGCCCACATGGTGAGTCTAAGACAATCAGGGTGCATATCCATCTATTTGTGTGTAATCTAATTGAAAGGGTATATATATATATATATATTTTTTTTTTTTCCTGAAAAAGTACTTGTCTCAAGAGAAACAGTATTTATTATACAGAGCTTTGCGCCACAACCTCTAGTCTCTAAAGTTTTTTTTTGAAAGCACTAAACAGTACATTCAATAACTAGGTGGGTATCAATAAAAGAAACTAGCCAGGTGTCAAATGCAGCATATTTTAATTTGTTTCAAATAAAGCAATATATGTATATATATTTTTTTCAGAAAAACACCAGATGTTAAATTCTACAAAAGCGCATGTGTCCTCAGCAGATCATGTTTGTCTGATTATTAAGAATTCTTTTTTGTAACATTAACTCTCTAAAGACAATCAATGGACTGACATCACTGCTACAACATAGGTTGCTAACTGAGCCTCTGATCTTCAGTCACATCTTGATTTTCCTAACAATGAGTAAATACTGCCTGGCTAAAATGCTGCAAAGTCTTGATGAGAGAAAGCATCAACAGATCAAGCAAAGCCATGAAAGTTATGAAGCAAGCTAGAGCTGATTATTAGAATTAGTAAAAATGATTAAGAGAGGATGACACAACCATACAGGATTTGTATATTCTGATTGACTCTCTTTTGGCAGCGAATTGGGTCAGCACCTCGGGCAGGGAACCAAAACTGAGTGAAAACTGCTCTTTTTCCTCCTAGCTCAGGCCACCAACGTCACAGCCGGGACTGAGAGAACTGCTGCATCTGTGGAAACTTCTATTCTTGTGGGGCAGAGATTGCACTGTGAAACCCTACCGACACTACCCCGGAAGGGCCTGGCCTCCGCGGTGTCTGCAGCATGCTGCCTTCGCCGGGGCTTTTCAGAATGGGCCGGGGCCTCGGGGGTCTTCACCCCCAAGGAGGCCTCTTGATTTTTGGCACCGCCTTTGTTTTTGGGCCGGAAGCCGTTGTGCGGCTGTCTTCTGTGTTCGTGGCGGTTGTTGCCCTTTCCCAGTGGATCGGCTTCATTCCCACTGCCCTGCGACTTGGCAGGCCCATTTAGCCTGTTGTTATGATACTGTGGATTAAATCTCCGTCTTTGGTTAGAAGATCCGTTCTACCAAAAAAGAAAAGAGATAAGTATGAGATGCCAGCAAGCCACAGATGACACCAGTAGACATCAGGGAAACCAAATCTCTAGCCACAGGTAAGTGTTTTTTTTTAAATACACCAGAAGAATCAGAAAACATGAAGATGAGGTCAAGCCGATAAAATTATTAATCTTAAAAGAACAGTGGACTGTTTTGTAAATGGAACTGCAAGAAAATGATGTTGAAAGAGAGGTTACAGAAGCCTAAGACAGACAATTCAAAAACTGGGTCAAATAAAATTCATAAAGATGCTTAAACTATAGCAGAATAAAATAGAAGCCAGGGGAAGAGTAATGATGATCCTGTACTATGGAGATTTCTGAGACATTCTGTAGAGACTGAGAGGGACAGGAGGCACAGAAATTGTAGACAGAAAAAGGGTGGGGTCCCTCGCCAAGCCCCACTCTCAAGCCCAAAGTGAGAACTTTATATTCCTGTTTTCCTGCTCAAATGTTGCCTTTTCCAAAACCACCCCTGGCCCACCCCACCCCACATCCTGTACCCATAAAAATCCCAGGCTCCACTGGCACAGAGCAGAGAAGAGGAGAAGAGGAGAAGCAGCTGCACGTCGGAGACTGCAGTCTGAGTCGGAGAGAAGCAGCTTGACTTTAGCAGGACTGCTTGATGGCAAGACTTTGGAGAAGAGTCCAGCCGAAGACGGCTGGACTTCAGGGCAACAATACGTTCTCACTCCATCCCCATTTTCCAGCTCTCCCTCCTGCTGAAAGCCACTTTCATTGGCAATAAAATCCCCCGTGTTTACAATTTGTTCATATGACCTGATTTTTCATGGATGCTGGACAAGAGCTCAGGATACAGAAAAGTGTCACACTGACCCTCTGCCTTTATGAAAAAGTAGAAGGTTTATTGAGCTGTTAAACACTTAAGCCATCCTTGAACTGAAAAGCTAAAGGAGCATTGCAACACATGCCCTCTGGGGCTCCAGGGGTCACGGGTACCACCCTAGGCACTGCTGTGGGACTGCATGGAGTTTTGATCCTGCCAGCGTGCAAAAGTGCTTGCTCTAGCTCCTGCACCTGCTCACTTGCATGCTCTCCCTCCCTCAAGGGGTTGAGAGCTTCAGGCTAAGTAAGTGAGGCATCCCTGTTGCGAGGCCTGCGAAGGGGTCAAGGAAAATTTCCTGTTGAAAACCATGCATAGGAATTCTAATTACGCAAGTGAAGAAAAAATAAAATTCTGTAACTTTTCTTCAAATAAAATTCTGTAACTTTTCTTCTCTAAAGTAGCTTTTCTAATTTATTTCAAAACAAATATCTTCATAGTTCAGAAACATTATCTTGGACAAATACGGGGTGAAGTGCATCTGGCAGGTCTTGGTGGCATGCAGAAATAAGGTGTATTTTCACAGAGGTCATTCGTTGTTTTTCTAAACTTTCTGCAGTTATAAGCAAATAAATTTTGAAGCCTCTATTAAAAAATCATTCCTTCAACAAATCAGTGGCCAGGAACGTAAATGGATGAGTAGTAAGGATGGAATGGATTAAGCTCCTGTGCAAGGGAAAGATTTCTGAACTCCTCGAGGTCAGTAATAGCCAACGCTCATTGAGTGCTTACCAGGCACTGAATGGGGTTCCTTACCACGCACTACCTCATTTAACATCAGAATCACCCTCTAAGATAGTTGCTATTATGTGCTTCATTTTATAGATGAGGATAAGGAGTTTCAGGGACTTGCCCAAGGTCTATCTATAGTTGGGAAATGGTGGAGCTGTTCCCACTTTATATACTGTCTCCTGACAAGACTCTTAAGTTGTAACATAAATATAAACCTTTTTTGAAAATCAAACCTCTTACAAAAACATGAAATTTGATGAGTTACAAATATATAAGGTTCTTGATTTGTGCAGTGACTGGATGGTATAGGTTTACGGCAGACCAACCCCCAATAATTCAGAGCCTAGAGCCAAGAGTACAAATGTAGGTCCATACATCTGTTAAAGGAAAATAAATCCTGGGGCCCCCAAATCACTAAGCTAAAGGGAAACGTCAAGCTGGGAACTGCTTAGGGCCAACCTGGCTCCCATTCTATTCAAAGTCACCCCTCTGCTCACTGAGATAAATGCATATCTGATTGTCTCATTTGGAGTGGCTAATCAGAAACTCAAAAGAATGCAACCATCTGTCTTTCATCTACCTAAGACCTGGAAGCCCCCTCCTCACTTCCAGTTGTCCGCCTTTGCCTCCAGTAGTCCCACCTTTCTGGACTGAACCGATGTTCACCTTACACAAATGGATTGATGTCTCCTGCCTCCCTAAAATGTACAAAACCAAGCCATGCCCCACCACCTTGGGCACATGTCATCAGGACCTCCTGAGGCTGTGTCATGGGTGCATGTCCTCAACCTTGGCAAAATAAACTTTCTAAGTTACCTGAGACCTGTTTCAGATTTTCGGGGTTCACACACCATACGTATGAATACTCTTTTCCTACCTCTGGCTCCATCCCACATTGTAAGGGGGCCTTGCACACACGAATGTAGACATTCTAGACTGCACACCTAAGCATCGCCTCCACTCCCACCCTTCGGGCAGATGGGTGTGAAAACTGGCTGTGTCGTTTGTCTTCAAGATGATGTATACAGGAAAGTGGTCCAGGCAGATCCTGTGAGCAGGCTTGGGCCCACGTGGGAAGAGAAACCCAGGATCTCGAGTACTGACTGGCAGCATGCTTCAGAACAAAGAGTGTAATTTCCAGTGGCCCTGTTTCCTTGCTCTCTCTGACTCCTTATTCTGTAGAGAGGGCCACGGCTGCAGGAGGGTCAAGAAGGTTACTTGAAAACACAGCGCCCAGTCCATAGGCCCTTCTTGCCTGGGTCTACAGTGTTCTCACTTAGATATTTGAGTATATTTCAACTTACATGAGCCACTACCTAAAATGCTAAACCAGAGAATTGAAAAAGTATTTACATAGATAGTACTTAATCTAGCCTCCTTTGTTTTTAAAGAAATTATGAAAAAGGGAAACAGACTAAATTTTAGACTTAATTATTAGCATTGTCTTTAATAATGAACAGAGAGGCCAGGCATGGTGGCTCATGCCTGTAATCTTAGCATTTTGGGAGGCTGAAGCAGCCAGATTGCTTGAGCCCAGGAGTTTGAGAGCAACATGGCAAAACCCCACCTCTACAAAAATTATACAAAAAAAATTAGTCAGGCGTGGTGGCACACACCTGTAGTCCCAGCTACCCTGCAGGCTGAGCCTAGTGGACTGTTTGAGCCCAGGAGGTTGAGGCTGCAGTGGGCCGAGACTGTGCCAAAAAAAAAAAAAAAAAAAAAAAAAAAAGAACAAAAGCTGAAGATATATTTAGACTACAAGTAAAAACAGATGTGATTATTATCTTTAACTAATGAGATTATAACATGCTCCTTGTCAAAGTGCTATCTTACAGCTCATGAGGACTTCAGGGCCTGAGAAACACCTGTCAATGTCATTAATAAGAATTCTCAAAGGCCAAGACAACAAAACTCAACAAGATACCTGTTAGAAAACCAGCATTTTAAAAGACTTACAAAAAAAAAAAAAAGACTTCTTCTTGGAGATAAAATGTATCTTTATAGCATAGCATGTCCAACTTCTATATCATCAGATCCATTTCTTTTTTTTTTTTTTTTGAGATGGAGTCTCACTCTGTTGCCCAGGCTGGAGTGCAGTGGTGTGATCTTGGCTCACCGCAACCTCCGCCTCCCAGGTTTAAGTGATTCTCCTGCCTCAGCCTCCTTAGTAACTGGGATTACAGGCGTGTGCCACCATGCCTGGCTAAATTTTGTGTTTTTAGTAGAGACAGGGTTTCACCATGTTGGCCAGGCTGGTCTCAAACTCCTGACCTCAAGTGATCTGTCCATCTCGGCCTCCCAAAGTGCTGGGATTACAGGAGTGAGCCATTGCACCCGGCAGATCCCAATTTTTTGTGAATTCTCTAAGGATAAGGGGGAAATCACCTCCAAAAGATATAGTGGAGAAGCAGAAGGAGAGAAGGAAGATTGTTCTTTGGACACTTGTGTTTTAGACGTCATAGTAGATAAGGATAAAGAATGCCATTTTGAAATGTATTCTCCTTACTGAAATCCCAAGAAAAGACTGCACTAACTTTAGCCTCTTATTGATCAGCTAAACAAAAGTGGGGATTAAAAGATCTTAAAAAACAAATGCCAGGTTTCCTCTCATTAATGGTATCAGTGGCCAGGTTCCGAATCTTGTTCCTGAGTCTCTGTGGGTCCCTTCCACATGTGGGCTGGTTTTGGGGCCCCAGGGATGGTGGCAGTCCTAGTCATGAGAAGAGCCGTGTCACCTGGGTGGACTCTGCTCATGTGGTCAAGAGTGTAAGCAGGCCACTTCCTCCACATGGGAAAGCACCTGGGAGGCACAGCCGAGAGCAACCAGGGGAGTTCCCAAGAGGCCAGCTGGGCAGTGCTGCTGGGTGGTGAGTGGGTAAGGGCAGGTGGCGGGAGCCTGAGTGTGACCCCAGGAGGCCCAGAATCTAGGAGCTGCTGTTTCATTCCTCTGGAAACAGGTTCCCCGCCCTGGCACCCTGCACCAGTGTCTGCTTACCTGCTTGTTGGCCGGCATGGCCTGGTGAGAGGGGTCGGTGGTGCTGGGGAGACTGCTCACCATTTTGGGGTTTGCTGCTTTGCCTTCAGAGGGCTTATTGTGAGTGGATGATTTTCGGGAAAAGTTACTCTGTTTCCCGGAGGTTGCTGCGTGTGCATTCAGCAGAGGCAGCAGGGAGCTGCAGGGAGTTCTTGAGGAATAGTTGTTCTTTGGATGTGTAACTGCAATAAGAAAGTGCTCAGTGTTATGAGCTGCACCTCCAACACTGCTGCCTCAGTAACCCATTACGAAGCGCTAGAAGATGAAGAAACTGGCCAGGAGCTCCACAGAAACATTAAGAAAGTTTTCTTTTGAAAGATGTTATTTGAAAGGGCACCTTGGTGCTTAAGAGAACAACCAAATTTCTCTTGTGGGACTCACTGAACTGTGATTACAGCATAATCATCCAAGTTGGGAGACATTTGTAGGAAATAAGACACATCTGAGCAACTTAAATATTATTCTTTAGGTCAAGAACCACCAAGGGAAAAGAGATAATGAAACCTCAAGGTTCCTTCTCTGGCCCTGTCTGCAAATGCACTCTGCCTCATAGATCCCCCATTACCGAACCCATTCTCACCTCCCTGATCAGTTCCCTGGAACAATTGGTACTGCAGACACAGAAAGATTGGGAGCTATGTGGACACTCTGGCCTGTCAGATCCATGATGTTCTGAGAGCTTGGGAATGGGGTGATGTTGGATGTCAGGAATTCTGTTACTCTGGGTCAGGCATATCCCCCAAACACAGGGCCGGGCCTGCCAGCCCCTAAGGCATCTTGTATATTTCATTAGTGCTCCATTATCCCACCTTTAATCAGCCCTGTTTTCTGCAGCCTCACTGCAGATATGTACTGCTTCCAAGGTTCCAGGCAAGGCAGGCTAATTAGGCAGACACCCATCAGAGCTCAGGGCTCAGGGCTCAGGCAGGTCTGCTCAGCGTTTATTATGACCATTTCTGCTGGTTTTGAAAGTGGTGGTTTATGCTGGGATGATTTCTACATGATTACACTGAATCAGAACTGGAGGGAATCAATTCAAGGATAAAGCCACCACTTCCCTCTCACAGTTCACCAGAATCTGACTGCCAGCTAGACCTTTCTTTGATTCTTAAAACTGTCACCAATTTTTGAAAGCAATTTTGTTTGCTCCCTTTGTTGGATCAGATTTAATCCCAGAGTTCTGCTAGAGGATTAGGCGGGATCAGTAGCGGTCATAATACAAGAGAAATGGAAAGGTCAGGGATGCATCTCCAGTCCCTTCAGTGTATTGGGAAGGTGTGACAGCAAGCTGGGGCTGTCCAAATGTGACCAGGGGATTTCTGTGGCTCCTGTGCTCACCAGATTCAGTTTCAGGGGGTCATTATTGTCTGCAGATCAGGGACTGCTATTTCCGGTTCAGTACCTGTGGGTTCTCAGTGTGCTCGCAACAAAGCTGAGAAGGAAGGGCCTTTGGATGATTATGGTGTCTTTCAGAATGGACACCTGGAATTTGGTAAGGGACCATTTCTCCCACTAGATGGCACTTGAAATGCTCAGGAGGAAAAGAGGTGAAGGGGCACCTCTCCATCACCCCTGAGATCGGTGACAGGGCGTCACTCAGCATCACTGTCTTGCTCATTGAAGGCTGAAGTGGAAAGGAGGGTGGGGCAAAAGCTGGGGATGGAGAATGGCAAATAGGTAGATTCTTTCATAAGGAAGAGTACGGGGGGGGGGGAATAATTTTTAAAAATGCAGTCAGAAAATCAAATAATTGGCAAGGATGTGTGGACAAGGATGCTCGCAGCAGTGTTAATTAATTAATTAATTAATTTTTTAAGATGCAGTCTTGCTCTGTTGCCCAGGTTGGAGTGCAGTGGTATGATCTCCACTCGCTGCAATCTCTGCCTCCTGGGGTCCTGGCTCAAGCAATTCTCCTGCCTCAGCCTCCCTAGTAGCTGGGTTTACAGGTGCCTGCCACCACGCCCAGCTAATGTTTGTATTTTTAGTAGAGACGGGGGTTTTACCACGTTGGCCAGGCTGGCCTCGAACTCCTGGCCTCAGGTGATCAGCAGTGTTATTTTAATGGTGAAAAACTGGAAGCAATCTAAATGCAGCAACCAGAAGACTGGTGACATCAATTATACTTAGATAAATGACTGGTTAAATATATTGATATGAAAAAATGTCTACCATAGATTGTGAAGTGATAAAAGCAAATTGTATTACTATATATGTATGCAGTGTAGTATAGTATAGTTAATTACATCATAATAGGCAGTGCAGCCAAATCTTAATTTTTCAGCTGACTGCGAGGCTGTGGGTTTCTGCATCATTCACTAGTCCTCTCCTCCTTGCGGCCATCCTTAAAGCTGCTTCAGTGCTCATTCCCACCTCCCCTTGTGGGTGGGCTGGTGTGGGGGAAAAATATAGCAGCCAATTTTGTTGCACATTAGCTGCTCTAATTAAGGCTTAATAGGGAACAAGACTAAAGCTAATGGCTGAGTGAAGTCTTTCATTATCTGTAGCCTCACTCAGCACAGAGAACCAAGGGCCGAGGCTCAGGGCACTGCTGAGGGGCCCGTGCAACAGCTGGGCCCTGCACAACAATAACCGATTGTTCCCTGACATGTTAGGGAGACTCACGCTCTGCCTAACGAGTTTCTGTGGAACTAGGGCTGTCTGAAATCAGAGAAGCAGTTTAACTGGAAGTGCTTCATAAAAGTTTGCAAAAGGTATAAACTAGTTGACCTGTTCTGTTCCACTTAATAAATCCTGGGGAGTTACTGATGGGCAGTGGCATTTGAAGACTCTTTAAGTTCAAATCTCGACATTTCTGGTGACTTGTGTCATGAGCTTAGATCATTAAATCTCTTTAGACCTCACGTTAGTACCCTGGGGGGACTGCACACCTGACATTTCCAATAGCAACTCCAGATAGCACCAAGGTTACTCACACAGAATTATTTAGCAAGTATGCAAAACTCACTTTCTCCGCAGAGCATGATTTGGGCCTTCAGCTGTTCGATGTCACAGGAGAACCGGGCAGCTTTCCCGAGCTCTTCATCATATTTACGCTCGCTGACAAAGTGCTGGAGGAAAGAGATGGAAAGCAGGAGCCCCATGATTACAGAAATGACCGAGGCACCCTGTGGATGCGTTCACTCTGCTCTTCCGGTGTCCACGGCAGTGCTGACCTGGTGGGGATCTTTCCAGCCCTGTTGCTGGGAGGCTCCATGCTCAGTCTTAGTCCTGACCTGGCTAGGGAATGATCATCATCCTGCCTGGGGAATATGTGAGGGGCCTGTGTTTCTCATTTGGGCCTACATGGAATGTGTGTCTGACTCATCTATTTAAGCTTTTAGCACCCCTCGCCCTCCTAATAATTTTCTGAATTGCGTTCTGGCAGGGTCTTCTGAGTTTGGCCAAGTGCCTGCTAAGGTATTAACCATCAAGAGAAAACATGTCCTCCTTCCTAGACCCCCATCCCTATTTTAATAGGGAACTGGGAAGTCCACAAAGCCTTTAGTGTCTGGAAGATATTATTTTAAATGGCAGAATTTCAAGTGGTGTGAAAAGAAGTGAGAAAGATTATTTTTCAATTCATTTAAAATTAAGATCTATGTGTAGAAGACAACGGTGAGAAATACAGAAATAACTGACTCAGTCTCTTCCTGAGTTTACCAGGGAGTTTAGCAATGGCAAGGAAAACAGATACCATTAACTACAGTACAAGGTGGAATGTGGTTGGTGCTTTAGGAATATAAAAGAGGAAGAAATTACTTCCTACTGAGGTCTATGGGGAAAGAGTTATGTAAGAGGGAACACTGAAAAAATCATTGAACACTTACCAGGCACTGGCCAAATTCTTACCAGATAATCTCGTTTCATCTGATCACAGTATTATGAAGTCAGTACTATTATTACCTCTGTTGTACAGATGGGGGAATTGAGGTTCTAAGAATCTAAGAGAACACATAACTTATCCCAGGTCACAGAAATGGAAAATTTTGCAGCTGGACTGCTTCACTCCAAAGCCTGTGCTACTAACCATTTTATGATGGGTGGGATTTTGATAGGCAGAAATGAAACTCGGAAGATGAGTTGATTTCAATAGACCAGGAAGCTGGCAATTTTATATTTCTTACTTGATGTTCTAACAAGCTGGGATTTTTGTAGAGAGAGATGGAAGTCAGAATATATACTGAAGTCCAGTTGTGAATTTCTTTCTGAGGGTAAGGAGATAACTGCTTTGGGAGTTTAAGTCTGGTCTTAGTGGACTACAAGGCTGGAGGGAGACAGTGTAGGCAGAGAGACTAGTGAGGAGGCCACTGCAATTGGCTGGGTGAGAGGCCACACAGGCCAGAACAGAGAAGGTGGAAAGGCCACTGACACCCTCAGCACTCTCGGGTGAGGTCCTCTTCCCCATGGGGCCCGCTTTCATGCCCAACCAGGAGGGAAAGAGTTGAAAAGTCACCTGCCACTGTCTATCATCGCCAAGCCAGTTTTATGCCCCAGTTTGCAATTTTACTTTCAAAGCTAGCAGCAGCTGTGTCTTGCAACCACTCTAGTTTCCTGGAAGTGGGTATGAAGCTGGAAGGCATGTGTGTGTGTGTGTGTGTGTGTGTAGTATACTAGGTGAAAAAGAGGATAAGGGGAATTTTAAAATTTCTTCCTATTTTGTTGTAAACAGTTACACTTGCCCTCCTGGTAACCATTTCCCCTTCTGGTAACTGTACCCTGATGCAGTTTCAAAGATCCATAGTCTGTGGGTCTGGCAATCAAGATGTCACACCCTCTCTTGGCCAAATGATGGATGTGACCCAAGTAGAGGCCAATCAGAGCCTCTCTCTTAGGGATCCGAGCCAAGTGGGGTGGTACAGGGCTGATGGTCCCATGACAGCATGTCTAGTGATTATTTATTTTACCAGAACCACCCCAGTTCCTACCTAATTGTTGACCTGAGCTTTCAGATAGTGGTCTGCTTTGGTGAGCTATACTCACATCCTTTCAAATTCTACTTGTCCTTGAGGTTAGCCAGGGTCAGTTTCTGTTGCTTGTCAATGAAGGAATCTAATAAATACGTATTTATGGATAGTATTCTTAATACAAATGCAACTAAACTAGAAAAGAATATTAGGAAAGAAATCTCCACAGTCCGCATGCTTTCTAATCTTCACCGTTACACTACGTTCAGGCTTCGCGTGTGTGTATACATCTGTGGATGTGTTTATATGCATACCTATAAATCATAATGTGTGAAAATAATATCCCCCATCCCAGCTATAATTCATGGTCAAGTTACTTTATTTGGGTCAGTCTCTACTGACTGACAAAATAGCTTGTACCTCTCCTTTGGATTTACACATTTCTTCAAAGCACACTACACTTAAACACAGTGATTATGTGGGTCGTCCCCCTTCTGTGTTCTCTATTTCCACCCTGTGGAAAAGAGCTGGGTGTAGATGTTAGATCCTCAGAGAGCAGAACTCTGTGGATGCAAAACAAACATAATGGGGATCAGCTCTCTGGCTCAGGGTTCAGGCTGTGATATTTTAGAACTGACCTTAATTTCTGCCCTGAGTTCAGCCAGCTGCATCTCTGCCATCTGACTGGCGAGGTCAGTGAGTCTCTTTAGTTCTTCTGCTTTCTTCTGACGAGCAGTCAGGATTTCCACTGCCAAATAAGGAGGAGTCATACATTAGGGCCAGAGATTGAAACATATTAAATAACCTAATTTCTTGGAATCAGTTCTCGCTCCACAGACTGATTGCTTTGTTGGACCATGACTGTGTTTTCTGAGTTGGTCACGGAGGCGGGTTCACCCTCTGTGCCTATTACCAACAACCCAGTTCCTCCTGTCCTCCTCCACCAATCCCCAAGCCAAATACAGTCCCTTCTGATTCACTGTACATTCCCACTCTACATTTTCTCCACTGGTGTATGACCTCACTTACGGAATTTAGACTTTGGAAGTTTGTTACTCTGAACAACGATCTCTGAAAAACAACACTTATTAAAATCCTTTCCGAGTGATACTGCAAAGACAGGAAGTTCACTAAGCAGAAATCATTCTATATGTGCTGCACTATTAAACTTTAACAGCAGCAGCCCTCTTGAACTTTAACACATACTCACTTAGGGTGACTAGTTATGTTATTGGAATCTGACATAAAACTCTAACTTTATTAGTTTTTTTGTGAGCCAAAAATGTCTCTGCTTTTGATACTCTGCAGATATGTTTCCATTCAGGAAAGAAACAGAAGTTCTACCCCAGAGGGTCTTAGGTCTTTCTATAAGTGTCCCCAATGGAAAAATTTTGAGAGTGAGTTAGGCCAGCTAGAACTAGATTCATGTGAATTTTTTAGCATCTGCACACGTAGAGAAGACACTGGGGAGTACTCTGGCTCCAACATTTTCCCACATCTTCAGATGAACTAAAGGTTCAAATAGATGTAGTAGCCTATCAGTTAGTTTGTGTCTGTGTGTGTATACCCGTGTTTCCCAAAAGATTATGGTGCTCAGAAGCAATCAATACAAACACACAGGATGAGATTTAAATATGAAGTTGGATCTTTCGATAGATAGACTTGTGGCTCTCTAATTTGACTCATATGAATTGCCTTCATTTCTTCGGGACAAGCATTTTGAGTTATAAGAAAAAACGTGTTCATCTAAGATGACATGCATGTCGGAATCACATTCTATGCTTGGCTGAACAAGGATCAACTGCTTTATTAGACCAGATTCACAGCACACATGCAGGGCCAAACAATAAGATTTCTGATTTTAACAGTTCTTATTATACAAAATGTCAAAAAGTAGTCACCGCAAAAGCCCAAAAAGAAGTACGGAATCCATCAAGAGTTAAGATTCCCTGCAAATCAGAAACCATTCTTTAGACAGACTGAAAGGCATTTCTTTTCTTTTTTTTTTTTTTTGAGATGGAGTCTCGCTCTGTTGTCTAGGCTGGAGTGCAGTGGCATGGTCTCAGTTCACTGCAAGCTCTGCCTCCCAGGTTCATGCCATTCTCTTGCCTCAGCCTCCTGAGTAGCTGGGACTACAGGGGCCCGCCACCATGCCTGGCTAATTTTTTGTATTTTTAGTAGAGATGGGGTTTCCCCGTGTTAGCCAGGATGGTCTCAATCTCCTGACCTCATGATCTGCCTGCCTTGGCCTCCCAAAGTGCTGGGATTACAGGCGTGAGCCACTGTGCCCGGCCCCAAGAGATTATCTTTTTATGCTGATATCAATATTGAGATGTTAATAATTAGTCTATAACTCATACAGCTTTATCATCTGCCAAACTATGCTAATCATGCTTTGATTATTTAACTGGGGCTCCTCCTGGCCCCCATTTACAATACCATGTGGCTGGGCAGACAGATCTGTGCCTAATAGTCTTTCTGAATACAGAGGAGCTAGTGAAAAACTTGTCTGGATGATGAGAGTGAAAGGAAGTTTCATCTCAATGTAGACAACATATTGCTAAATGATGTTTCAGGACACGCAGTTGGACCAAAGGTCACAAAAAGGTGGCTCACTATCATTTTCAGCCAGAGTAAGTACATATGTCTTGTTTGGTTCACACATTACATTTACAAATTAATTGCCCACATTTAAAAATCAGAAGATTCCATTTGAAAGCTGGCTCTCTGGCATCTCTTAAAGTACTGGAATTTCTGGCCATAGTTGGTCAACATTACTACATGGTGACAAGTGGCTGAAGCCAAGAAGCCACTGCTCTCTTTAGATGGAGTTGGGTGCCCAGTGTGCCACGGTTTCTCCCTGCCCCATTTGGCAAATTAATGTTACCCATCTGTTTCCTGCGAGCATCTCCAATCACTCTTGGGACTACGGTGTGAACTGCACTATGTAGTTCTTTGTGTCCATGGCACCTAGTGCCTGCTTGGTACATAAGAGGTATGCAATATGCTTGCTGAGTGAAGAATTCAATGAATGAATGAATCTATTACTTAAAGGGAATATCTAAAGAAGGATGGAAGTTCCTTTTCCACAGGGGTCACTTAAGACTGTTTAGGATCCATACCTTTGATTGGTTATGTTATTTGTTTGCCATTATAATTCAACATATGGATGGGACTAACATCTGCAGCATGAGAAAACAATTCAAGTAGGAAGATGAAATGAGGTACGTTCTTCTTGCAAACCAAAATAAAAAAATTAATTCTGTGCCAGGCGCAGTGGCTCACACCTGTTATCTTAGCACTTTGGGAGGCTGAGGCAGGAGGATTGCTTGACTTAGGAGTTTAAGACTTGCCTGGGCAACAAAGCAAGACCCCATCTCATCAAAATAATAATAATAATAATAGTAATAAAAATCTGAAGGTCCAGACTTGAAAAGCAGCTAGTAAAGGGGTCATTAGACCCTCAGTGATGACACTGTCCAACAGATCTGACTTTTCTTCATGATCAGTTGTGACACTGGTGACAATTAGGGGTCATTGTTCTTTTTGATTAAGTAGAACTTGGGCATTCATACCAAACAAAAGATTTTGTAGACATAGATATAAATGGGCCCTAAAATAGGAATGCAGGTGCAAGATCATCAATAAATTCTGAGTTTACACTCATGCAAATGTGCATGGAAACGAATACTTTGCATCAGCAAGTGTTGAAATGCGTTTTACATATAGTCTCATTAACATTTCAAAGTCTTTCATTATGAACAAAGCCTTAAAACTTGAGATCTAAAGCCAATATTCTTTGGCTGGAGGGGGTGAACGTTTTCACCTCAAAAACATCAATCACACAAACAAGAAACAAAAACAGATCAGATCTTAAGCTTCATTGATCCTGTAATTTACAATAGAATAGTAAGTATGTTTTGGAAGCACCATCCTTTCAGAAATCTGTAGAGGGAGACAATTCTGTACAGCTTAGGTTTTCACTGCATTCAAGACTTAATTAATATTACGTATGTATAAACAGTATCTGGTATGCTGAAATCCACTTTCTCAATAGGATTTATAAATGCCTTCAAGTTTTTGAAACACATTGGAAACTTGCTTATATTATCTGAACCATAGAAAATCTTAAGGCTGGCCGGGCGTGGTGGCTCATGCCTGTAATCCCAGCACTTTGGGAGGCCAAGGCAGGCGGATCACGAGGTCAGGAGATCAAGATCATACTGGCTAACATGGTGAAACCCTGTCTCTACTAAAAATACAAAAAAAAAAAAAAAAAAAAAAATCAGCCGGGCGTGATGGCAGGTGCCTGTAGTCCCAGCTACTCTGGAGGCTGAGGCAGGGGAATGGCATGAACCCAGGAGGCAGAGCTTGCAGTGAGCCGAGATCGCGCCACTGTACTCCAGCCTGGGAGACAGAGACAGACTCCATTTCAAAAAAAAAAAAAAAAAAGAAAAGAAAAGAAAATCTTAAGGCTTCTCAAAGCAATAACCCTAAGCAGCAAATATGCTCAAAATCCCAAGGTGGGGGCCAGGAGCCAGAGAAGTGGCTCTTCAAGCACAAAGTATTTTTTGAAATACTTTTTATTCCTTAAAAATTCTCGTGAATTTTGCATTCTACTTCATAATTTGTTTGTGTTACTACAAATTTACAAAGTAATGTTTTCTTGCCATATCTCTAGTGAAATTGACACCTGTGCTTACCTGTGTATAAACATGAAGTTTGAGACCCTAGCACTACAACACACTTGGTTTCTTGTATTGTAAAATCTGTGTAGGAATTGATCACATATTGTAGGGTTATTGTGGAAATACATGGAATAACATATGTGAGGTGTTTAGTATAGTATACTCAAAATGCTAACTCTGAATATTATTGATAAAGTGAGATCTCTTCATCTAGAATATACTTCCTCTTTTTTGCAATTACATGACTGTTCACTAATATCGGTTCCCACAGTCTATAGATACTGATTTATTTACAATAACTCATTTAACAAGTATTTATGAAGTACCTGCAGTATTCTCAGCACTGGGTTAGATGCCATGAGAGATTTAGGAGCTTCTGTTATAATTGAGAAAATATAGTTTATAACCTCTACAGAAAATGTAAAGTGTGAAAAATACTCTTGAGACCACAGAGAACCAAGTTAAAGACGGTGGTTGTAAAGACAGTTCTGTAGTTAGTGGGGAGAAATTCCATGGTTCCTTCTATCTGTGGAGAAGACATAATGTGGATATAGGCTTGTCATTTGAGAGATGCAATAGAACCCCTGACCTCCATTTTTTTATTGTAATATGGGGGGTTGGGGTAATTTACTAATAAGAGCTCTTCCCTTTTTGCACACATATTGTGTCAGGCCCTGTGCTAAGTGCCTGACATGTATTTTTTCATTTTATCTTTACAATAACTACTTGAGATGGATATTATTATTATTGTTGTTGTTGTTATTATTATTTTTAATACAGGGTCTCTCTCTGTTACCCAGGCTGGAGTGTAATGGCATGATCCTGGCTTGCTGCAGCTTAAACTCCTGAGCTCAAGTGATTCTCCCCTCTCACCCTCTAGAATAGCTAGAACTATGGGCACATGCCACCACACATGGCTAATTTATTTTTTTAGAGATGGGTTCTTACTATGTTGCCCAGGCTAATTTCAAACTCTTGGCCTCAAGCAATCCTCCTGCCTTGGTCTTCCAAAGGGTCTGGGGTTATATGTGTGAGCCATTGCCAGGGCCTAAGGAATATAGACTTTGAGAAGTCAACAACATGGTTCAGGGACACATAGCCAGTTAGAGATGGAGGCTGGACTTGAACTCAGTTCTGCCTGCCTCAAAGACATACAAATGGGCTTCCCCTGGGCTGAGGGTAGTTCAAAAACCAGGACCTGCTGTGCCAATTACTGAAGTTATGTGAACCCTGTCAGCCAATCTAGCAGTTTCAGCTAGCCTGAAAGCTTGGTGAATGCAGGCTCTACATTTGTCTGTTTGCTGTTTATCCTGGACACAAGGAAGCCCATGTATTTACTGATTGAATACGTTTTTAAAATGAATGCTCTCCAGAGATGCTCCAAATTCCACAGGTCTTGGCATCAAACACTATCACACTCAAGAAGGAAATATGAGTATATGAAACCCGAGGTCTTTTGTTGACCTCTAAGAAAAGTGATGATGTGCTAGTGACTTTCTATTTTGGTTCAAGAAGATCATTTGTGTCTGTGTTGGTTGTTAGCATTTTTATCATTAGGACATGCAACCGAAGTAAGCTATACTTGAGAAGTAGGGAAAATCCCAAGTAGTGTATATTATCTACTTTTACTGAAGATATCAACAAATTTCATAAGAATAAACTAATTTCACAATCAAAGAGATTGTTTAACTACCTAAATAGTCCATAGCTTCACCCTGGATCACATTAGTTTCATTTAACAAAGCTTGCTGTGTTTCACAGTTCTAAAATGTTGCTTACAATTACTTAGATGCCTGACTAAAGGAGGTCTGAAATGAATACCAAAATAATTTAGAAAACTGTGTAACAAAAATAACGATAGCTATTTTCCATAAAGTGACACTTGAATTATGGCTTAGGTCCAGACAAGAAAAATAGAAAAGAATGAAGAATCTAGTCTGATCTTTCATTCTGGCAAAAGAAAGACATCACATCAAAGGTAAAGGGATTTCGCTGAAATCTGGTTAGGGGCACAGACTGCCATTTATCCAATTCATCTTTGGGTAAAGATGAGGAATTTAAAATGCCCAGGAGACAAGGATTGTAAAACTAAATCCCAGCTGAAAAATATGGTCTTAGGGGCCCCATTAACACAGCAAACTAAATTCAATAATAAGAGAGGGCCTTGCACATTCACTTGTGGTTTGATGTTGAATCTGACTGAGTAATCTTGTCTTTGTTGAAATTTCCAACTTGTGAGCCTCAGTCTATTTAAGATGGTAATTCTTCTCTACTATTTAAGTGACTTTACCACAGTGGAAAAGTTTAGAAATCAGCATAAAGAAAATAAAACAAGTCAAATCCAGAACGTTAATATTTTATGTTAAATTTAGGATTAAGTTTTGCAATGATCAAGATAATTTGAGCATGTTCATTATTTAAACAGAGAATTTGGTACATTAAGCAATGTGATTTGTGATTTTCAATTTAAAATATGGAATTGATTTTCTTTTGCAGTTTTAAGTTGGCAGGTGTCAGTGTATTTGACGAAGTTCATGAACAGAACTGGAGTATTTTAAGACAACTCTGTTTAGTGTATCTTTAATTTTGAATTATTAATCTTATAAGAGTTGCTTAAAAGCTTAGGAACACTTTGCTTGTTAGGTTTGTGAGTTTGCCTTGTCTGACGTCTGAAGTGCTTAAGACAAATCAGATATATTAAATTTATATATGTAATTAAAAATGTTGAGGGGAATTTAAATAATTAAGTTTAAAATGGGACTACTTTTCTAGGAAAATTTAATATGATAAACTTAATTGAACCTAAAAAAGAACTAGTAAAAATGATGATGAGATTTATAAGTTATAAAGAGTTAAAATTGTCTTAAAATCTAACACTAAATTCAACGTCATTTTAAATCCAATTAACTATAAGTTCTTATGCGCACGAACATCCCTTTGGACTTTAGAAAACTCAACTGACACCTATTATGTACTGAGTGTCCATCCTGCCATGCACTCACCTGTATGAGGTGAGTGTTACAACTATATCCTTTTGCCAGATGATGTAAATGAGGCTTCCAGGGGCTAAGTGACATGCCTAAGGTTACAGAGTTCATAAGCCAAAATTTCAGTATAAATTTTAGGACCCTGCTCAGAATCTGGTGTCATTGTCAGTCTGACCTATGGATTGCTTCTGATTGGGAAGCTCCTAATCAAATAACCATGTGTCGTCTACTTACTGGCTTCTTCTTTAACTTTATCCATTTCTGCCATTAATGAAACTTCTTTGTCAATGATGCTGGGGAAAAACAAAAACAAAAACAAAGCAAAGAATGCTTAATCAAAGATAAACTTTTAGTAAGCACTGAAAGTAAAAGAAAAATTATTTTCATT
Organism: Rhinopithecus roxellana; assembly: GCF_007565055.1. Lineage (NCBI taxonomy): Eukaryota > Metazoa > Chordata > Mammalia > Primates > Cercopithecidae > Rhinopithecus > Rhinopithecus roxellana. The sequence goes on along the minus strand of NC_044562.1, from coordinate 87,324,757 downwards.
AAACAAAATACAAAATTACCATAAATATTTCTATGTTACAATGCCAGCAGTACACTCTGCCTCTCCAAAAAATGAGGCAACATGGAAGGGATGTTCCCAAGGATTACATAGTGACATCTGCTGATTAAATCATTGTCAACAAACCTAAAAAAAAGTCTTTTAGACTTTCAGAATTGTGCTGCTTTGAATTTAAATTTGGGAATATTTTTGTCCTATGCATTCCAAAGTTCCAAAACAATATAATAAGTATTTGAAAAGCTGGCACTTAGGTCCTTAAGAACCATAGTTCCCAGTGTCTCTGTGCTCCACCCTGAGAGAGTCTGGCTGGGAGGGAAGGAGATGGGCCCAGTTCTGCTGCAGATGGTCCTGGGACCGTACTTTGCGAAATATGATCTGGGCCAATCCATCCACATGCTCAACAACATGAGTCTCTGCTTTTCTCATTCTCCCGAGTAAGCATCTCAAGGTTCTAATGAAATTTTTCTCATATTTCATTTATTTTTTGGTTAGTCGTTTGAAAAGTTATTATCTGCATAAAGCTAACAATGATCTGTCCCAAAGTCTGCTTCTCTCCTATCCCATCCCAACTCCCAGTTCTCTAGTTCCCCTCCCAGAAGTAATGCATCATGACAAATTCCTTATATGTCCTTTTACAGATTTTTATGTAGGAAGGAGTGAAGAGAGGTTTCAGCAAAAAGGCAGGGAGCTGTGCAGGGTGAAAAGCCTGGGGAAAACCCCCATGGTGGGTGAGCACAGATGTCAGATTCTCTTTATATTTTTAGTTTAGTCATAAATATTTAAATATATATCTTTAAAATATAAGGACTTTTGGGGACCACAATCATTTACTATAACACCTATAAAACATTCACAATAATTTAATGTTTTCAGATATCTACCTAGTATTCAAATTTCCCCAACTGTCCCATAAATCTTTTTTTCTTTTTAAACAGTGTGTTAACTAGGATCTAAACAAGCCCTGTTCATTCCAATTGGTTGACTGACTCTTAAATCTGTTTTAGTCCAGAGGTTCCCTCTCATCTGTTTTCTCATCCCCTTTGCAATTTATTTGTTGAAGAACTTAGGTTGTTTGTCCTGAAGAGTTGTGCAAAGTCTGAATTTTGCTGATTACACCTCCATGGTGTTATTTAGCCTGTTCTTTTGTATTTCCTATAAATTTGTTATTAGATGTAGAAATTTGATTAGATTCAGGTTTTATTTTCTTAGGAGGAACACTTGATAAGTGTATTGTGTCATTATGTGTGTGCTGATGGAAGTATACGATATGAACTACTCCACCTGAAAAAAAATCACACTGAGTTTCATCAAATTTCTACATCTAAAATGGCAAATTTATAGGAAATACAAAAGACATCTCTCTTTTTTATGATCTTAGCAGCCACTGTTGATCACTGCCTAGATTTATAGGGTTTGCAAAATTGAGATATTCACGTTCTGTCACTCCTTCTTCATTTATTTCCTGGAATTCTTCCATAAAGAGAAACTTTATCAATTATTTGGTTATCCTGAAGTACAGTTTGTATAGGTAAGGCAGGATGAATGCTTGATTCTCCCCTTTTATTTTTCAAAATGATAGTTGGTTCCTTAGCATCCTTCAAACGTAATCAAGAAGTTTTTTTGCTTGTTTGTATATTTTAATTATACATATTAATTATAAACTCATATTTAATGTGCTTCAATACACTGTTATCATCTTTATTACTCTCAGATTGTTCCATCACATGGACTTTTTCTTCTCCATCAGATGTACTTTTGCAATTTAAAGTGTGTTGAAAACTTATTTCCTCTGAAAAACTTTGCAGTTATTTGTCAAGGTAAGAAGTGACTTCTGGGATATATCTATAGCAGTTTGGGGGCTCCTCAACTAGATTGTGCAACGTAAATGCTTGAAGAATAAAGGACTGTGTGCTGAGGAACTCAGCTCTTCCCAGCCAGGAAACCCTAGTGGAAAGGACTAATTGCACAGTGCATGGCACGTGCTCCAGAACTGGACTCTAAGCCTAGTTCCTCAACTGTAGACAGCATCAGTCAGCCCCATGACACACATGACTTATGGTCACTGGATATGATTACTTTGGTGTAACCAACGTATCAGGATGCCTGTCCGTTATCTATTGACATTACATAGGTATGTCCATGTGTTTCAAATATAGGAAATGCATGATAGGAAAGGTGTACGGTGAGAAGGAACTCTTTATCTCATCTCTGTCCCAACGTACTCAGTTCCCCTCCCTGGAGGTCTCCAATGTGATGAGTTCTTGCATTTCCAGAGACTATCTATGTAATCAACCAGCATATATTCAGTAATTGTATGAAATGACAGGTTGAGTCAATAGGCTTTGTGCTCCTGTGATTATGAGCTTCTCTGCCAAGTTCACAAACATAGCCATGACATAGGCAACTGTGTGTGTGTGTTTTCGTTATTTATAACCTTCTTAGAGAGGGGCACTTCTACCTTACTTTAGAGAAACAAAGACTGTTCAAGACATGCTGTTGGGGAGATATGGGGAGAACCTACAGATGCGGAGCCAGAAGCCCAAACTACAAATATATGGTTAAGCTACTCTGCTTGAGGACATGTTTTGAATTTTTATCCCTCACAGAAAGGGAAGAGAGAACAGAGAAAAGTCAGCACGATGACATTCTTTGTGGGAGAGCTGAGAAGGATGTGAGAGGACCTACCAGGACTTACTGGGAAAATAGTGAAAAGCAGATAGAGAGGAAAGAAAATGACAATGGCAAGAAGAAGAAATTAAGATTCCCTTCCCTGAATCAACTAGAAGGCTTTACAGAGTCCCCGGGTTTGGACAGCATGCCTAGCACATACTAAGGGAAATAGCTGCATGTGACACAAGACTGGCATGTCCTCACATGCCCAGTGGAGGGGAGAGGAGCAGAATGCAGGCAAAGCGGAGGCCCTGGAGGCTTGGGAATCCTCCCACCTGTGTGTGGGGTTGGAAGAATGGTGTGGGCAAGGGCCTTTGCTAATTTCTTTATCAGCTACAAGACCATCATAACACTCTTGTTGATCAAATTTGTTAACATAACTTTGTGCCCAGAGAATTTACAAGATGGACATTTGGGGTATAATACATGTCCCCAGGTCTAACGCGTATTAAACAAAGCTGGGTATTTATATACAATGGTTAGTTCAGGCCTTCTGGGCTAGCAACAGGAGGCAAGAGGGTTTACACAATAAATTGTTAATCTGCTTAATGCACACCTTTGAGGATGTGAAAGAGCCTGTGAAGTTGGCATCAAACCAGGCTTCCATTCCTCTGGGTATTTCCATAGAAGATCGTCCTCAAGCATCGTAGTAATTCAAGCTCTGCTATCTATGGGTAGCTGCTTTCAAAACTCATGGGCACAAAGGCAAGCCAGTGATCTCTGCTGACTCAGGACCCAGCTTGGAGCTGATGAACTGATGCACACCACGATCAGGGGCCAGCCCGGGGCAGATAAACCCAGCCTGCCCTTGAGAATCTCAATGTGTAGACTTGAGGGTTCCTTAGGTTTTGCTTTCCAGGCAGTAGGTTTGTCAAGGGAAGAATAATGGTGGGAAGTGGATGTGGAGGAAGTAGTAAAGCCAGCCTGTCCTTTGGCAGGCTGTCAGACAGCGAGGAGCCAGCCTCACATCAAGTGAGTGCCAGACTAAAAGAAGGTCAAAGAGGAAAGACCGTGCCTAAATCCTTCTAAATGCCCACAAAGCCTGTGGTGTCTGGGTGTGTCACATCCAGTTTTGGGAGTAATTTCATCGGTGCCATTTCCATGATCTGTGGAATCTTCTTAGAGGTACCAGGACAGAGATAGACATGTGTGGACAGTCAAGTGTGGCTTGACAACTCTGCAGGCTGGGTAAGGACAGAGGGCACTTGGCAAAGCCCTGGTTTAGAGTTACCAGATATGGAGGGAGGAGCGAGTTCCTTGGAGAGCAATGACATTAAGGAGTTGATGAGTCACAGAAGAATCACAGACAGTATCATGAACCACATGCCCACTGTGGAAGCTGCAAGGTCACACACTTGCTTTCGAGGTACACCTCTGCAGACACATATCAGCCCTCAGTTGCCTCAAAATGTGAGCTGATCACAAGGAACACTTTCTGAGTGCAGATGGTAGGCCAGGCACATTAGGTAGAGCACCAGTGCCTTCCTGGAATGATCTCATCTAAGCTTCCTGACATCCCAGGAGGAGTGACCCTGGCTTTCTCCTTGCCACAGGGGCTTGAAACAAACCCTTCCCTCTGCCTTGAAGACAACTCTTCTGCTTAACCTTGTTTCTCCTCATTTAATCAGCTCTGATCCTCCTTCAGGTCTTTGCTTAATCGTCACTTCCTTAGAGAGCTCTGACTGAGTTTTTTAAAAACTTCTGTTCAATTTCATGATCTTAGACTATTATGGGTTGCTCAACAAAAATTTCTTGATAGTGATGAATTTAAGGGAAGACAACATATTCATTTTTCTGTGGCGTAACAATAATGAAACTTACTAACTAGTACATTGTGGTGCCTGCACATACATCACATTTATGCAAAACTTTATATAATTTTGGTCACTGAAAGAATTTAATCATTTGAGACATACGCTTATGAGTAAAGGTGTCATGATACTCACCAAACACACAAAGTTTGGCTGAGTTAAAACAGACAGTTTGCAAACTGTGATGGTTTAATTACTGAAATTTGTTCTCCCACCAGTGATCATCTGAAATGCTAAGTTCTGAATGTTTTTGCTTTACAACAGTGATCCTGAGTACTTGACAGAAATATATAACTCTTTAATTGGCTTTCCACTGGCCACTAAAAGTTTTCTAAATGGTTGGGTAAAGCCCTCTGGAGGGCACCAGGCACATCAAACGTGTTCTACATAAACAGAGCGCCCATAAAATCCACGAGGACCTCACATGTTTCAGATATGCCCTTTCTCCTTCTAAAAACACATCTTCTCATTTTAGCCAAACTGCCTGGGTAGTAAAATTTTATTTTGTTGCCATAAAAAAGCTTTTATTATCAAAGCAATAAGGTGTAAGGAGGAGATTACCATGGTAAAAGACTTTACAGTCTATTATATAGTTAATCACAGAGATAAAGTGTCATTTTATAAAAATATTTCCACTGTCTTGATTCTTTTCTATAGAGGACTGATAATAACAATAATGAAAAGAATCAGAAAGCCTCTTTAGTAGTAATAGATTTATCATTTTCTGCCCTGTGAAAGGCTCTTTAAATTTGGAGATGGAGGCATTGAGTGACAAAACTGATTCATTTGGAAGCTTGGGTGAGTCATGTCGGGCCCAATGTTCTTCAAAAATAAAGATGCCACCATAGAGAGGCAGCCACAGGACCATCAATGTGGTTGATAAGCTGTAGAGCAGAACCTGCTGGTAGATACTGAGGAATGAAAGCCGAATTTCAAAGGGGAGGTGAAGAACTCAATCTGTAACAACAGCCAGAGTTAGATGTTAAAGAGTTAAAACCAGGCCACATTCCATCTTTCACGCATTTGCCTCAGGGAGACTAGAGTGAGAGGAATTGCTGGGGACCATCTGATCCCAGACACTTTTGCTGCAGAAACTTCTTGTGGGGAAAGTACTTCAGTTGGAGCTTCCTTAACTCATCATCTGCCAAGCTGACAATTGCAGGATGGGAGCATGGGGAGGGAGGCAGGCCCAAAAGGAGGGAACTGCTGGGGAGAAAGGATGCTAATGAATGCTAATGAATATTTCAGCCTTCCTGGCCTCTACCAGATAGCATAAAGCATGCCAAAGACTGATAAGCCCTACAGCCAGGCTTCCCTACATAAAGAATTTCCATTTCTTTCACTAAAAAGAAAAGAGTGCTAGAAAATCATCTCTCTCCACTGTGAGCTCTGTTCCTTCTTAATGCAAAGGAATAAGAACTGTGACCAACAGTTCTAACATCCCCTGAGAGGGACGTCATCTGGGCTGATAGCCTAGTAGTGCCCACTGACCACCACGTGGGCCTTGAGCTGGGAAGCTACAGTTGTCCCGTACTAGCTAGAAATGAGCATCTGTACCCCTTCCCTTGCCCACTAGTTGCAAGACAGGAAAACTTCCTTTATACATTTAAGGCATAATGTACTGTTCCCATGAGTACCATTTCTAGTTCAACTCCCCAAGTATTACCAGCAATTCTTGGGCCCAGGGCAAAGCTAGTCAGGGGTTTCAGCTCACCAATTTCTCAACTGTTGCAGCTGTCAACAAAGATGCTTCCCTGGCTTGACAGTCACAAATGCAGCAAGACTGTATGGTTCTTTATTCCCAGGGTCAGGAGGCCTGGCAGCCCTAACTGCAAAGGGCACCCACGCTCTTGCACACTGCCAATTACCGGCTCTTCCTTGCTGTTCTGCTCTCCATCCTGTCCTCTCTCCTGTACCCTCTATGCTGGTTACTGGTGTCATCCCTCACCCAGTGTCCATGGCTCCTCTTCCTTCACTTCCCACATGGTTACATCCTCTGAAGTCTACCCCAGAAATGTCTGTCTGTCCCATGCACCTCTCCACTTCCACTGACTCATTATTAACCCTGAGCACATTATCAAGTCTTTGGCTATTTGTTGTTGTTTATTGTTACACTGCTGGAATTCCTGGGTCTGTCACCTTCCACTCTATATATATTTGCATTTAGGTTTTACAGCAACCTGAATTCTTTTCAAAATTGGAAAATAATAATAGATTTTTTTTCTTAAATGCAGCACTGGTGACAAATTGGTCCTTCCAAAGATTTCTAGGATTTAACAGTGTTATTTGGCAAACATATAAAACCCAACATACATGTCCACAGCATGTAGACTGGGGTTTAGCACACAACCCTTTGAAAGACTGCCTACTAATCATTGCCCATCCAGGAAATACAGTGGGGGTGCCTCAAGCATGAACCACACTCAACGTACAAAGCAAAGTCAAAATCCATCTGACTGTCAATGAACATCAATGACTACACCCAATTGCCAATCAGGCTGACATTTTATTTCTACTTCTTTTATGAGAGGCAATACAATGTGTTAATATTGCTTAGTCTGCATATTTTATGTTGGAATCATACAATGATTTGAAATCATGGTTAATAAATTGTTCATCGTACTGTCTGAGGTGCACTTCTGGAATGAGACACACAGATTTAGTATAGAGACTAATTCTCAACATTAATAATATTTTGGAGTTCTTCAAAAAGGACATAATTAATTTAAAAAAATACACAGGGATTTCTTTTTCTTATTGGAATTTTTAAAATGACAGAATAGCATAATCCCATAGTATGGAAATCCCACAACATCAAATGTTCAACTAAAAGTCTATATTCCTCTGTTTAGAAATTATACATGACTTTGATGAACAATAGAAATTTTTATCTTTGCTAATTACTTATTAGTTCAGTTTTTTTTTCACGGAGATCCCTATTCAGGGAAAGTAACTTGACTGTATTTCAGTTTCTTTGACTATAAAAATGCTGACTCCCCCGCTTCCCCTTTTAAAGTTACATCTGCTGGGCGCAGTGGCTCACGCCTATAATCCCAGCACTTTGGGAGGCCGAGGCGGGCAGATCACCTCAGGTTAGGAGTTCAAGATCAGCCTGGCCAACATAATGAAACCCCATCTCTACTAAAAAACTGGAAAATATTAGAAAGCAGGATAAAATGAAACAAATTTGAAAATAAAACAAAACAAAGCAAAATGCCCCTTTGTCTCAAGCACAAAATAGAGCCAACCACTCTGATCACTGTTGTATTTCCTTCCAAAAAAAAAAAAAAAAAAAAAAAAAACAACAACACAGTGGGGGCAAGGGGAAGGGCATTTATGTAGATGTCATCATGGTTGCTGAACATAAATAACAGGAACAGAAACTGGAAGAAACTGATATGGTACAAGAAGTGCCAGAAATGCTAGCCCACATTCAACCCAAGGCAGCCAGGCCTAGCCTCCTCTGCTCCTGGCCTCCAGGCAGGCTCTTGTGTGAAAAGGGGAGAGGAGGGGCTCTTCTTGTTTTTGACCTAGAAGGCTCTTCCCCACAATCGCAGGTGCTGTTACTGCCCATGGTAAGGCCCTACTCTAGTCCAGGCTTCCAAAGTGGAGCACGAATACAATATTAATTTTTATGTACTCACTTTTTATTCTAAGTAGGCTTTCCTAATCTTTAGTATACAGATTAACAGTAGTACACATGTATAATTTATAAATGAACTTTCTGATTCGAGAGGGATGTGCTCAAAATTCATGTATTGATGGAGTGAGACCACCATCATTATTTTTATTAATTTTTTTTTTTGAGACAGGATCTGGCTCTGTTGCCTAGGTTGGAGTGCAGTGGTGTGGGTGTGATGTTGGCTCACTGCAATCTCTGCCTCCTGGGCTCAGGCGATCCTTCCACCTAAGCCTCCTGAGTAGCTGGGACCGCAGATCTACACCACCACACCCAGCTAATTTTTGTATTTTTTTGGTAGAGACAGGTTTTTTCCATGTTGTCCAGGTTGATCTTGAACTCCTGGCCTCAAGCAATCCTCCCACCTTAGCCTCCCAAAGTGCTGGAATAACAGGTATGAGCCACTGTGCCCAGCTGAGACCATCATTATTGATGGAAGGAGGGTACTTCTCCCTGAGCACATTATGTTCTTTCATGCCTCTGGTTCTTTGTGTTGCTTCTTCTGCATGGAATCTTCTTTCTTCCTTCTCCATCTGGCAAATTTCTAGTCTTCCTTCAAGATCCTGCTCAAAGGTCACCTCTGCAATGGAACCTATCCTAATGAGCCAGGCAGAACTGATTTTCCCTTCCCCTAGCTCCATTTCAGCTTGTTTACATCTGCAGCCACCAGTGCATGGGCTTTTTTAGGAAAAAGACTTGTCTTTATCCCTCAGTCTTTTTAGAAGTGCTCCTTCAAGTGTGGTCTGCAGACCACCTACATTTGTACTCACTGCACTCACTGAATGGAAGATTCTTGGGTGCCACCCAATATCCACGGAATCAGAATATCTGGGAATGGGGCCCTGATGCTCCTTGTGCACTCAAATGTTTGAGAAGTAGTGGCTTGACACACATTCATCTATCTATTAAGTGGATGAATGAAGAAAGGGGAAGAGAGAGGTAGAGAAGGTGTGGCAAGTCGAGAAAGGGGAAGGGGAGCTGTTCTGGTGGCAAATGTGACATTCAGAACTGGGAGTCCCTTTGTCTTACTTCTTTCTTCATCAAGTAGTAAAACGTAAAAGTGGTGATGAACCATTCCTATCCCATAGCTGGAATCCACTGCATGCTAAATAAACAGAAAGTTGGGAGGGATAACTTATTGCCAGTGTCTTGGTGTAGAGGAAAGGAAATTTCCCAAATGCTACTCTGGAAGATAATCAACCTTAACTGAACATCTCTTATGGGCCAGGCTAGTGATGTTCTAGAAAGATGTGATAAATGCATTACTTGTATATGAATTTTCACAAAACCCCTAGAAAGTGGTAACAGTACTCCTGTTTTATAGCTGTGAAGGAGTTAAAAAAACTCAACCAGGTTCAGAGCTAGAATATGTAGAGATGAGATTTAAACCTTATTCTAACTCTACATCCCATGCCTCCTAATTAAGTGGCTAATAAACCTTGGAAAATGTGTCATTTATTAGAATATGGCCTGGTAAGAATCAAGAGTTTATAGTCACTAGAAGCAGCATGTAGTATACGTATAAGGAATTCTGTTTTATCGGCTTCACGTACAGTCTTTCTATACGATTTGTTGCTGACTTAGCTGACGAACTGCCCAAAATAACTCCTTAGTCTCACTGTACCAGTCCAAAAAACAGAAATAAGCTCCAAGATGCAGTATGAAATTGTAATTTAGGACTCACTTTTCAGTATTATAATGTATTTTATATTTATACTAATATATAAGAACAAATTCATCTTCTTTTTTCTAGTGAAAATAGACTGTATGGCACATATTTTTTAAAAAAGAATCCTATGTATCCTATGGGAATATGTAGATAGAACAATTTGCGTATTTCCTCTTTATTTTTCTATTTTATGATGAAAACAAACAATTCCTTTTCAGAAGTACATTCCCGGGCTGTTTGATTGGTAAGCTTCCATCTGCTGAAAAGATTCAGAAATCTTCTCCGATATCAGGCTGAAATTAGAATCAATTTCTTGTCTTCCAGCTCTTATTGCGGGCCTTTATTCTGCAAAGAAGGCTGCAGTGCCAGCAGAGCTGACTGCCAGTGCCAAGTGTGTGGCTGACATAACGTATGGAGGTAATCCACACATGGAGCTCAGGAAGCCTATTAATACAAGGTGCTATTTATGCTGGTTTCCTGGGGACTGTACCTAAACTGAAAAGGCCAGTTCAGTACTTTTTGTATTTATCAACCTGCTCTTCCTTCATGTCAACTGATTCATTCAGTCCTTGCAAAGGCAGGCCCTGGGGAAACATCTATTGTAGAGAAAAACCTCAGGGAGGAAAGAAAATAGGAAAAGAGAAGCGTTCACCTCCAAAGAGTGAGCTACACCTATTTAGAAAGACACATATTCACAAACGAGGCAAAATTTGAAATATACTGCACCACAGGGACTTGCTTTAGTCACAAAGTCATGGGAACCTTGAGTTTCTCCATGTAATATGGGTATTTGCCCTTTTCACAATTTCAGAATAGATCCTGGAGCTTATTTCGGTTTATTGGACTGGTGCAGAGTGAGGAAAAGGAGTCATTTTGGGCCATTTGTCAGCTAGACAGCAACAGAAACCATACACATGGCTCTCTTGAGGCATAAATATATTTATTAGCCTCTTCCATTATTGTCTCTTGGTGTCCCTTGCAAGTAAATGTTCACCCCCATACTCTTTGTTCCTTTAACTTCTGGCATAATATTGAATATTGGGTGTGGGGAGAAAAAAGTTTGTTTAATTTTCTTTCTGTGGGGCTTTGTGCAAGTCACAAGCAGGTGAACACTTAGAAAAACTACTTGATGAGCAGGAAAGGGATTAGTCAGAAAGTCTGGTTTGTATAGATTTTGATCAATGAAAGGATTGTATTCATTTCCAGAGCAGAAAGAGATACAGCCCTTTTATTAAATGTCTTTTAAAACAAAACATTAAAAAACACAATCGAAACTCTTGATTTTATTAGAAAACAAAACCAAAACCACACTGAACTCTTATGATTGTTGTTGTTGTTGTTGTTTTGTTTTTGTTGTTTAAACAGTCTTGTTCTATCACCCAGGCTGGAGTGCGGTGGTGTGATCTCAGCTCACTGCGACCTCTGCCTCCCAAGTTCAAGTGATTCTCCTGCCTCAGCTTCCTGAGTAGCTGGGATTACAGGCATGTGCCACCACATCCGGCTAATTTTTGTATATTTAGTAGAGACAGGGTTTAGCCATGTTGTGTCTCTAACTCCTGACCTCAAGTGATCTACCCACCTCAGCCTCCCAAAGTGCTGGGATTACAGGTGTGGGCCACCGTGCCCAGCCATTTGTTTGTTTTTGAGACAGGGTCTTTCTCTGTTGCCCAGCCTGCAGTATAATGGCATGATCACAGCTTACACAGCCTCAAACTGGGGGCTCAAATGATCCTCCCACCTCAGCCTCCTGAGTAGCTGGGAGTACAGGACCGTACCACCACATCTGGCTAATTTTAAATTTTTTTTGTAGAGATGAGGTCTCCCGATGTTGCTCTAGCTGGCCAAACTCTTGATTTTTGTCTTCACTAACCGTTTAATCTAAGGAACTGGCAAAATTTAGTAAATGTTTAACACATTCCTGATAATTAAAAATGGAATTGAAAGCTTTTAAAAATTATTATGTAACAATGCTAAGTGGCTGAAAAGGCTCCTAAAGGCAGCTTTCCTACTGGTAATCCTATTATAAACATGCCGTGTTGAACGGCACAGAGAAAAGCATCATCTTATTACCGTACAACTACACTATCCTACCCCAGATACTCTCAGCGTACACCAGGAGTGTTTACTATCAATATTTCAGCCACGTTGGTTTAACAATGGAATCTTGACTCATTCCTCATACTTGTATCAACATCTTCCATGTGACTGAACTCAAAACCCAAATTTGCTTGTTGCCACAGCATCTATTCTGTGACACAGATGTGATTCTAGGACCTGTTTCGCCTAACACATATTTTTCCTATGCCCACCTGTTAAAGTATATATAGTGCCACAATTCCAGTGATTCTCCTAATTAAGACAGCGTAATGAAATGGCCAGTAAGTATTTGTTCAGCCACTACGGCACTGTAAGATATATAAAAGACCTGCTTCATTTGGCTTAAAGAACACAATGGCTGGCACATCTGGGTATGTCACCGGTATCAGAGTAGTTGGATATATGCCAGGTATGCCCACAAACACCAAGTAATATTGCTGCCCGGCTGAAGCCAAAGAAGAAGAAGAACCCCCAAGCAGACATTTAATGGAACAATTCCTTACTGTATTTATCTTTACATGTCTCAGATCTTCATCCTAATCCTGGTCCCCACTGCGATATTTGGTTTTATTGCAAAATGAGAAAAAGACTCAGGTAGAAACAGAATGGCTAATGAAAGTGACTGCTTATCATTAGCTACAACCTTTGGTTCTTAATTTTTCCATTTTCTTCTAAGGACTGAGTAGAATTCTACAATGAAAAAGAGACGATACAGCAAAGTCTTCAATTTTCTACACTTCAGTATAATTGTTTTTCTGATCTCAAGGAGACAAAAATGTAATCTGACCTTTAAAATGTGTAGTGAGAGGGTTTACATTTCAGGCACTATGGAAAAAATATTTCCTGCTGCACTGATATGAAATAAGAAGACAAATATAGTATGTTTCTTTGGGTTTGTAAGTGATTGGAAAGTCCCTCTTTCATATCTCCAGTGGTGGCTTAGGAGGGCAGCTGGGGTCAGACAGATGCTCAGGGATGTTTCAGAGGGAAGAGTCTCCATCCTTCCCTCAAGGAGCTCCAGCAGAAGCGAGGTGGCAGGACGAATGAGATACTCTTCCTCTCACTTTCCTCTCACTCAGGCTTTCCCAGCACTACAGACATTTTGGGTCAGGGGAGCGGTGGGAGAGATGGCTAGCAGCATCCCTAGCCTCTACCTAATAGATGCCAGCGGCACTCTCTCCCTGTGGCTGTGACAACCAAAAATATTTCCAAATCAACGGTCTCCTGGGGGCAAAATCGTCCCATTAAGAACCACTGCTGTGGCCCTAGATATATCACTCCCTTTGCAAGACTCTCGACCAGCAAATGTCAATTTTCAACCACAGATGTCAAGAGAATGATCTGTTTTTGGTTTTTATTGAGACAGGGTCTCACTCTGTCATCCAGGCTGGAGTGCAGTGGCATGAATATGGCTCACAGCAGCCTTGAATTCCTGGACTTAAGTGATCTTCCCACCTCAGCCTCCTGAATAGCTGGGACCACAGGCATATACCATTACGCCCAGCTAATCAAAAAATTGTAGAGATGAGGTCTCTCCATGTTGTCTAGGCTGGTCTCCAACTCCTGGGCTCAAGCAATCCTCCTGCCTCGGCCTTCCAAGGTGTTGGGATTGCAGGCATGAGCCACCGTGCCTGACCCTTTTGTTGTTGTTGTTGTTTTTGAGGCAGTCTCACTCTGTTGTCCAGGCTGGAGTGCAGTGGAGCGATCTTGGCTCACTGCAACCTCCATCTCCCAGGTTCAAGTGATTTTCCTGCCTCAGCCTTCTGAGTAGCTGGGATTACAGGTATACGCCACCATGCCTGGCTAATTTTTTGTATTTTTAGTAGACATGGGGTTTCACCACATTGGCCAGGCTAGTCTTGAACTCCTGACCTCAGGTGATCCACCTGCCTCAGCCTCCCAAAGTGCTGGGATTACAGGCGTGAGCCACCGTGCCCGGCCTGTTGTTTTTAAAAGCCTGGTACTGTCAGTATCTCTGGGGGTGGCACTTAGGCAAGGGAGGACTATAAAGCTCTGACTTTTTATTTATAGTGTACACACATATACTTTGGTATGCAAATAAGTAGATACTAATATATAGACATTATCTTTTAATGTTAAGTTGTTCACAAAGAGAACACATAAAAAACCCAAAGGACACAGAAAAGCCAGGGTTTACCACTGTTTGGAAAGCCAGGAGTCACATGAAAGCAGCTAAAATTTGGAGAATAAGGGCAGGGGAAAAAAAACAAAAACAACCAATTAACATGGCAAGAATCAGCTGTGAAAAACCTGCAAAAGTGATGGTCTTACTTGGACTCAAACTAAAGGGGCTTCAAGGATATATGTTTCAACAATTTAAAATTATCCGGGTATCTGAGGAGAGCAAACTGGGAATATGGGACACATGGTTACATAGGTGGTTCTGATACTCAACAGTGCCACCGGCAATTTCCCATATGGGAGACTTCAAGATCACATCCTGGGAAAAATGCACAATATTTAAAGTGTCAGTGGTGACATCTGGTTTGTATGTGAGGCCACCTGTAGACCACATTGATAATCTGTGTGTGATTTTGCTTGGCTATTAACAGGGCTTCAGTAGCAGATGAGAAGGATTTGAGGGATGAGAACGATAAACTTATTTCAAACTAGCTTTTTCTTCTGCCTAAAAGTCCCACTTTTATTTTATTATTACTTTTTGAGGCAGGGTCTCACTCTGTTGCCCAAGCTGGAGTGCAGTGGCATGATCTTGGCTCACTACAGCCTCGACTTCCTAGACTCCAGTGATCCTCCCACCTCTCAGCCTCCCGAGTAGCTGGGACTACAGACAAACCACCACACCCAGCTACTTTTTTTTCTTTTTGTAGAGACAGGGTCTTGCTGTGTTGCCCAGATTGGTCTCAAACTCCTGCCTCAGCCTCCCAAAGGGCTAGGATTACAGGTGTGTGCCACCTTCCCCTGCCACATTCTCACTTTTAGAGTTATTCTTTTGGTTGGGGTAGAGAGTCTCAACAGAGCATTTGTTAGCATGCAAATATGTCACTTTGAGAGGAAGGATACATGATTATCAAAGGAATGAGTTTAGTAGTTACATAAGATAATTGAGTTTTCATAGTTAAAAAAAAGAGAGGGGGTCGGAGCAAGATGGCCGAATAGGAACAGCTCCAGTCTCCAACTCCCAGCGCGAGCTACACAGAAGACTGGTGATTTCTGCATTTTCAACTGAGGTACTGGGGTCATCTCACTAGGGAGTGCCGGACAATCGGTGCTGGTCAGCTGCTGCAGCCCGACCAGCGAGAGCTGAAGCAGGGTGAGGCATCGCCTCACCTAGGAAGCGCAAGGGGGAAGGGAATCCCTTTTCCTGGCCAGGGGAACTGAGACACACAACACCTGGAAAATCGGGTAACTCTCACCCCAATACTGCGCTTTAAGCAAACGGGCACACCAGGAGATTATACCCACACCTGGCCGGGAGGGTCCCATGGCCACGGAGCCTCCCTCATTGCTAGCACAGCAGTCTGCGATCTAACCGCAAGGCAGCAGCGAGGCTGGGGGAGGGGCGACTGCCATTGCTGAGGCTTAAGTAGGTAAACAAAGCCGCTGGGAAGCTCGAACTGGGTGGGTCTCACAGCAGCTCAAGGAAACCTGCTTGTCTCTGTTGAATCCACCTCTGGGGACAGGGCACAGCTAAACAACAACAACAAAAAAAGCAGCAGAACCCTGTGTAGACGCAAACGACTCTGTCTGACAGCTTTGAAGAGAGCAGTGGATCTCCCAACATGGAGGTTGAGATCTGAGAACGGACAGACTGCCGGCTCAAGTGGGTCCCTGACCCCTGAGTAGCCTAACTGGGAGACATTCCCCACTAGGGGCAGTCTGACACTCCACACCTCAAAGGGTGGAGTACACCCCTGAGAGGAAGCTTCCAAAGTAAGCATCAGACAGGTACACTCGCTGTTCAGCAATATTCTATCTTCTGCAACCTCTGCTGCTGATACCCAGGCAAACAGGGTCTGGAGTGGACCTCAAGCAATCTCCAACAGACCTACAGCTGAGGGTCCTGACTATTAGAAGGAAAACTATTAAACAGGAAGAACACGTATACCAGAACCCCATCAGTACGTCACCATCATCAAAGACCAGAGGCAGATAAAACCACAAAGATGGGGAAAAAGCAGGGCAGAAAAGCTGGAAATTCAAAAAATAAGAGCACATCTCCCCCTGCAAAGGAGCGCAGCTCATCGCCAGCAATGGATCAAAGCTGGTCAGAGAATGACTTTGATGAGATGAGAGAACAAGGCTTCAGTCCATCAAACTTCTCAGAGCTAAAGGAGGAATTACGTACCCAGCGCAAAGAAACTAAAAATCTTGAAAAAAGAGTGGAAGAATTGATAGCTAGAATAATTAATGCAGAGAAGGTCATGAACGAAATGACAGAGATGAAAACCATGACACGAGAAATACGTGACAAATCCACAAGCTTCAGTAACCGACTCGATCAACTGGAAGAAAGAGTATCAGCGATTGAGGATCAAATGAATGAAATGAAGCGAGAAGAGAAACCAAAAGAAAAAAGAAGGAAAAGAAATGAACAAAGCCTGCAAGAAGTATGGGAATATGTAAAAAGACCAAATCTACGTCTGATTGGGGTGCCTGAAAGTGAGGGGGAAAATGGAACCAAGTTGGAAAACACTCTTCAGGATATCATCCAGGAGAACTTCCCCAACCTAGTAGGGCAGGCCAACATTCAAATTCAGGAAATACAGACAACGCCACAAAGATACTCCTCGAGAAGAGCAACTCCAAGACACATAATTGCCAGATTCACCAAAGTTGAAATGAAGGAAAAAATCTTAAGGGCAGCCAGAGAGAAAGGTCGGGTTACCCACAAAGGGAAGCCCATCAGACTAACAGCAGACCTCTCAGCAGAAACTCTACAAGCCAGAAGAGAGTGGGGGCCAATATTCAACGTTAAAGAAAAGAATTTTAAACCCAGAATTTCATATCCAGCCAAACTAAGTTTCATAAGTGAAGGAGAAATAAAATCCTTTACAGATAAGCAAATGCTTAGAGATTTTGTCACCACCAGGACTGCCTTACAAGAGACCCTGAAGGAAGCCCTAAACATGGAAAGGAACAACCAGTACCAGCCATTGCAAAAACATGCCAAAATGTAACTACCATCAAGGCTAGGAAGAAACTGCATCAACTAACGAGCAAAATAACCAGTTAATATCATAATGGCAGGATCAAGTTCACACATAACAATATTAACCTTAAATGTTAATGGACTAAATGCTCCAATTAAAAGACACAGACTGGCAAACTGGATAAAGAGTCAAGACCCATCAGTCTGCTGTATTCAGGAGATCCATCTCACATGCAGAGACATACCTAGGCTCAAAATAAAGGGATGGAGGAAGATCTACCAAGCAAATGGAGAACAAAAAAAAAGCAGGGGTTGCAATCCTAGTCTCAGATAAAACAGACTTTAAACCATCAAAGATCAAAAGAGACAAAGAAGGCCATTACATAATGGTAAAGGGATCAATTCAACAGGAAGACCTAACTATCCTAAATATATATGCACCCAATATGGGAGCACCCAAATTCATAAAGCAAGTCCTTAGAGACTTACAAAGAGACTTAGACTCCCATACAATAATAATGGCAGACTTCAACACTCCACTGTCAACATTAGACAGATCAATGAGACAGAAAGTTAACAAGGATATCCAGGAATTGAACTCATCTCTGCACCAAGCGGACCTAATAGACATCTATAGAACTCTCCACCCCAAATCAACAGAATATACATTCTTCTCAGCACCACATCGCACTTATTCCAAAATTGACCACATAATTGGAAGTAAAGCACTCCTTAGCAAATGTAAAAGAACAGAAATTATAACAAACTGTCTCTCAGACCACAGTGCAATCAAACTAGAACTCAGGACTAAGAAACTCAATCAAAACCACTCAACTACATGGAAACTGAACAAACTGCTCCTGAATGACTACTGGGTACATAACAAAATGAAGGCAGAAATAAAGATGTTCTTTGAAACCAATGAGAACAAAGATACAACATACCAGAATCTCTGGGACACATTTAAAGCAGTGTGTAGAAGGAAATTTATAGCACTAAATGCCCACAAGAGAAAGCTGGAAAGATCTAAAATTGACACTCTAACATCACAATTAAAAGAACTGGAGAAGCAAGAGCAAACACATTCAAAAGCTAGCAGAAAGCAAGAAATAACTAAGATCAGAGAAGAACTGAAGGAGATAGAGACACAAAAAACCCTCCAAAAAATCAATGAATCCAGGAGTTGGTTTTTCGAAAAAATCAACAAAATTGACAGACCGCTAGCAAGACTAATAAAGAAGAAAAGAGAGAAGAATCAAATAGACGCAATAAAAAATGATAAAGGGGATATCACCACCAATCCCACAGAAATACAAACTACCATCAGGGAATACTATAAACACCTCTACGCAAATCAACTAGAAAATCTAGAAGAAATGGATAATTTCCTGGACACTTGCACTCTTCCAAGACTAAACCAGGAAGAAGTTGAATCCCTGAATAGACCAATAGCAGGCTCTGAAATTGAGGCAATAATTAACAGCCTACCAACCAAAAAAAGTCCAGGACCAGATGGATTCACAGCTGAATTCTACCAGAGGTACAAGGAGGAGCTGGTACCATTCCTTCTGAAACTATTCCAATCAATAGAAAAAGAGGGAATCCTCCCTAACTCATTTTATGAGGCCAACATCATCCTGATACCAAAGCCTGGCAGAGACACAACAAAAAAAGAGAATTTTAGACCAATATCCCTGATGAACATCGATGCAAAAATCCTCAATAAAATACTGGCAAACCGGATTCAGCAGCACATCCAAAAGCTTATCCACCATGATCAAGTGGGCTTCATCCCTGGGATGCAAGGCTGGTTCAACATTCGCAAATCAATAAACGTAATCCAGCATGTAAACAGAACCAAAGACAAGAACCACATGATTATCTCAATAGATGCAGAAAAGGCTTTTGACAAAATTCAACAGCCCTTCATGCTAAAAATGCTCAATAAATTCGGTATTGATGGAACGTACCTCAAAATAATAAGAGCTATTTATGACAAACCCACAGCCAATATCATACTGAATGGGCAAAAACTGGAAAAATTCCCTTTGAAAACTGGCACAAGACAGGGATGCCCTCTCTCACCACTCCTATTCAACATAGTGTTGGAAGTTCTGGCTAGGGCAATCAGGCAAGAGAAAGAAATCAAGGGTATCCAGTTAGGGAAAGAAGAAGTCAAATTGTCCCTGTTTGCAGATGACATGATTGTATATTTAGAAGACCCCATCGTCTCAGCCCAAAATCTCCTTAAGCTGATAAGCAACTTCAGCAAAGTCTCAGGATACAAAATTAATGTGCAAAAATCACAAGCATTCTTATACACCAGTAACAGACAAGCAGAGAGCCAAATCAGGAATGAACTTCCATTCACAATTGCTTCAAAGAGAATAAAATACCTAGGAATCCAACTTACAAGGGATGTAAAGGACCTCTTCAAGGAGAACTACAAACCACTGCTCAGTGAAATCAAAGAGGACACAAACAAATGGAAGAACATACCATGCTCATGGATAGGAAGAATCAACATCGTGAAAATGGCCATACTGCCCAAGGTTATTTATAGATTCAATGCCATCTTCATCAAGCTACCAATGAGTTTCTTCACAGAATTGGAAAAAACTGCTTTAAAGTTCATATGGAACCAAAAAAGAGCCCGCATAGCCAAGACAATCCTAAGTCAAAAGAACAAAGCTGGAGGCATCACGCTACCTGACTTCAAACTATACTACAAGGCTACAGTAACCAAAACAGCATGGTACTGGTACCAAAACAGAGATATAGACCAATGGAACAGAACAGAGTCCTCAGAAATAATACCACACATCTACAGCCATCTGATCTTTGACAAACCTGAGAGGAACAAGAAATGGGGAAAGGATTCCCTATTTAATAAATGGTGCTGGGAAAATTGGCTAGCCATAAGTAGAAAGCTGAAACTGGATCCTTTCCTTACTCCTTATACGAAAATTAATTCAAGATGGATTAGAGACTTAAATGTTAGACCTAATACCATAAAAACCCTAGAAGAAAACCTAGGTAGTACCATTCAGGACATAGGCATGGGCAAGGACTTCATGTCTAAAACACCAAAAGCAATGGCAGCAAAAGCCAAAATTGACAAATGGGATCTCATTAAACTAAAGAGCTTCTGCACAGCAAAAGAAACTACCATCAGAGTGAACAGGCAACCTACAGAATGGGAGAAAATTTTTGCAATCTACTCATCTGACAAAGGGCTGATATCCAGAACCTACAAAGAACTCAAACAAATTTACAAGAAAAAAACAAACAACCCCATCAAAAAGTGGGCAAAGGATATGAACAGACATTTCTCAAAAGAAGACATTCATACAGCCAACAGACACATGAAAAAATGCTCATCATCACTCGCCATCAGAGAAATGCAAATCAAAACCACAATGAGATACGATCTCACACCAGTTAGAATGGCAATCATTAAAAAGTCAGGAAACAACAGGTGTTGGAGAGGATGTGGAGAAATAGGAACACTTTTACACTGTTGGTGGGATTGTAAACTAGTTCAACCATTGTGGAAAACAGTATGGCAATTCCTCAAGGATCTAGAACTAGATGTACCATATGACCCAGCCATCCCACTACTGGGTATATACCCAAAGGATTATAAATCATGCTGCCATAAAGACACATGCACACGTATGTTTACTGCGGCACTATTCACAATAGCAAAGACTTGGAATCAACCCAAACGTCCATCTGTGACAGACTGGATTAAGAAAATGTGGCACATATACACCATGGAATATTATGCAGCCACAAAAAAGGATGAGTTTGCGTCCTTTGTAGGGACATGGATGCAGCTGGAAACCATCATTCTTAGCAAACTATCACAAGAACAGAAAACCAAACACCACATGTTCTCACTCATAGGTGGGAACTGAACAATGAGATCACTTGGACTCGGGAAGGGGAACATCACACATTGGGGCCTATTATGGGGAGGGGGGAGGGGGGAGGGATTGCATTGGGAGTTATACCTGATATAAATGACAAATTGATGTGTGCTGACGGGTTGATGGGTGCAGCACACCAACATGGCACAAGTATACATATGTAACAAACCTGCACGTTATGCACATGTACCCTAGAACTTAAAGTTTAATTAAAATAAAAAAAAAAAAGATTTAAAAAAAGAGAAAAGGGATATGTAGACACCACTCTAAACACCTATCTTGATTGAGGTGAGGAGCCCTGGCCTGTAGAGGGCAGCAGGAGGTTCATCCTGTCTGTTGGGAAGGAGAAAACTCTAAGATGCAGGAAAATTGGCAGAGGAAGGGTAAGTGGGCCAGGGCTCAGGGTGCAGGCAGCTGAGACTCCTGACCTACTTTGAAATTCTGCTTGGGCCAGACCTGGCATTGTTTTGGGAAAAGTAAACACAAAGCATAGGAACATTTCTGGCCCATTGGTACAGAACACATGCTTTCACAGATTTCCCTTTCCTCTTGGAAAACAAAGCTGCTAAAAGGACTGCTCCCTCCAGCCCCCATTCTCTGTAGCCTCTTTATGCCTCCCCACGCCTAGCATACACGCTACCCCATTGGCTCATTCCTGTCTTCCATTTTCTTAGAGTGCTTTTAATTAGATGTTAAATTGACAATAGTACCTAACAGAATTTTTACAGCTCTATTTTGGAACACTTTTTCCCCTAGCATATGGTGGAACTATCAAGTATTATTCTCCTTCCTCAATGTTTTTTTTTTTTTTTTTTGAATTTGATGTTTTATTGCTCATTTTAAGCCTTCACAATCAACTTGGACACATACAGATTTGTGATGAGAAGCTAGACTAGTTTGCATATAAAGCAATTAAATATGGCAGCTATGATTCCAAAGGATGAATATTTTCCAGTTGTGGTAGGAGGCCAATCATACAGAAAAGAAACCAGCTGTTTCATGTTAGTTCCTGATGTGACTTTTCACACAGATGCTCATGTCGCAAAATTTATTTTCTGTTAAGATGTATTGTGAGGGCATTGTGTCATCTCTGTTCCCCTCGCAAATCCCTAATTCTTCCTGGGAAAATGAGAATGTTCTGTTACGGTAATGCAGCCTACGTAACTGCATCCTGCTTAAATGACAACTTCGATTTTACATTTTAGCTAGTTAGTGGTTTTCTTCAATAACTGTACTGAACAAAATATTCTTCACAGCCCGATTGGAAGAGAGATCATTTCGTTCATTTTACCTTGATGTGTGCTTGCTTGGTATTGAAGATGTGCAAACAACAGCTTGCTCCCAGCCTCTCAAAATCATCATTCTCATGAATTCCAGCAGTACTTTTCAGGGAATTTAGTCAAGCAGGACTCAGGTCCTTATGCTGGCACTTTTTGGTAGCAAAGTGAACATTTAGAATTTCTGACCTGAGTGTCCAGTTCTAAACTATACGACATGCATGTTGAGTACGTTGTGGTTGGGATAACTGGGTGGCCCAAAGCAAGCAGAGTAGAAGAGGCACTGGAAATGGAAGGTAACATCTATGTCACTTGTGCACCACATGCGGTGACATCTCTCTCAGAACTGGCACTCTTTCTGGAAATCACCAGAGGACTTGTCCCCATGTCCTCCAAATCTAGATATGCCTCATGATGTAATACTGAGGCTACAACTGCATTAAAATGAGTACATTCTAATACACCTACAGTTCACTCAAAGTTTCCTATAATGCTTAGAATGCAGGATTTCACCATCAATAGGAAAATTTCATTAAAAAAATTTCTAAGCTGCCATCTTCAATTTTGTGACCTGATATTTCAAGAGCACCACAATCCCTAAAATTCATTTTCTTCCCCTTAGAAAACAAGAGGGAGGCTTTATTCAAGTACGTCACCATGTTTGCTGGGCTGCAAGCTCATTTGGAACAGAGGCAAGCTTTTTCTGTTTGGCAGACATGCATAGTTGATTTTAAAAAGCACTTTGGTTTTATTTTTAAGTTAACATTTATGCAATTATTGTGGGATCACTTTTATTAAGGATTAGATCAGAAAATAAGTGCTGGTGTTTACTCATTTTATAGCAATGGCATACCAAAAATGGTTGATCTAAATGTCTTCTACGGTTTGCAGAAAAAGTGCCATTTTGTTAAGTAGGTGGCTTTTAAACAGCAGTACTACTTGGCAGCACTCATTCAGAAGTGATTCTTTCCATCAGTTTAAAACACAACATGAATTACAAGCAGAGAAAAAATATACAATTTCCTCGGGTGCTGACTTTCCTGGCCCCACGCTTTCAGCTCTTGAGGAGTAAAACTCTCACAGAATCTGTTATAAATCTCAAGATGTCTCATGACCCATGTGATGTTCATTTTACTAAGAAATAAAATAAAATAAGAAGTACTCAGAGCAGCTGGAGAAGAGGGAAGTAATTTGAGGGCATTGTTACACTTTGTCAATTAGTGTATGAGTCACTCAGATGGAAGGCTCAGAGGAAGAGTTTATTCGAAAAGGCCACACTAAAGAGTAAGATAGAGTGGTCTTCTCTGAACAGCTAACTAATGCCTCTAGACAGGGGTTGACAAACTATGACCCTCATGAGCCAAATCTGGCCCACAGCCTTTTTGATTACGTAGGGCTGTCGTTGAGAAGCAACAGCAGAACCGAGTAGTGCACAGACACCTTACGGCCATGATGCTTAGGATAGTTACCAGTTGGCCCCATGTCTCTAGACCCTGGCTCTAGAGAACAGCCCTGGAAGCTGGGTATACTTCTAAGTGTTAAGGTAACTTACCTAAAGATAGATTGGAAAGTTATAAAACTATAAAATAATAGCAATAACAATTTTCATTTATATAGCATCTTTAATTTCTCTAAGTACTCAAACATATTCTTGGAGTTGCTTTGAACAATATGATAAAACAGAGAAGACTTACGGTGACATCCAGATGCCACAACTGGGGATGGGGGAAGGCAGATGAATCCTCCCCTCAGAGGGCCTCTGAGAGGCTGAATGATAACTGAAGGAGAAAGTTTTCTTTCAAGTTCCTGGTGTCTTCTGCACCCCTAGGATCTTATCTGATACATAGCAGATGGTTTAAAATTCATGCATTTTAGATTAGTGTCAAGCTTAATTCTTAGTTTTACACAACTCTATAGTTTCTGCTAAAAAGCACATCAATGTCAAAGCAAGGACTTGGAATAGGAAAAACATGCAGAAGAAGTGATCAAATTCTAGAATCACGGGAGGCCAATGAGAGATAGGGAATATGTTACATGAACTTGGGCATGATGGATATGTGCCAACCCTTGGACTTTTGCTATTTCAGACCAAGCCGTCCCTCAGATCATCAGAGGGGCTAAGGATTATGTAATGTGGCAGCTGTGAGGGGGTCATCTTTGCTGCCACAAGGAGAGATGGTGCCTAAGAAAAAAGCCAAGAATGGAGAGTGTGGAGAGCTAGGAGACTGTGGGAGGCACCAGGAGAGAGAGGAAGGAGAGAGGGTGAGACAGAATGAGTCCTGATAACATAATGAGGATTTACAGCCAAATTTGTCTGGAGGAACCTTCTGAAATTTTCATGTATATCAGCCAATAAATTCTCTTTTGTCTTTAACTAGTGTGACTTGATTTCTGCCACTCCAAACTGAAAGAGACCTAACTGATACGCTGAGAACATTTTTCTACTGATAATAACTAAACCTTTATTAACAGATGTATCATTTCAATTGTGGAGATGAGCAAATATACAGGGTTTAAACATTTTCCATCAAAATCAGTAGCAGGGAAGGGCAAGGCAGGACCAAAACCATATTGATGCACCATGTTTAAATTCTAGTCTTAAAGTTACCCAAGAATGGGATTCCGTCGCTAAGCTTATATGAGATGTTTCTGAATTTCATTAAGGGAATTCTTATTTTATAATTATAGTGCTGGAAAATATTTTGTCTTCCTAGTAGTATTCATGATATTAGCCTTCCAGGGATTTATCAAAAATATTATTTTTTGAGGTTTTAGTCTTTGTTGAGGTTTTGTTCTACATCATTCATATAGTTTTGGGCCAACTTCAAACTCCAGTGAATTATGTCTATCAGGTTTCTTTTTATTCAAATACTTTATCTTCTTTTTTATTCCCAAGATACATGCTACTGCCTGCAGGGCTTAACAAAATCTGTTGGAGAGTTATTCTGTGATGTTTATGTACTAAATAAACAACGTATTCCATCTGATACTTTTACCTGTTGGAACAGCTCAAGCATCACAAATTTATAGTTCCTATGTTGAATCACTCACCAGTTGTGTAATTCAGCAAAGGCAGCTTTGATCTTCTTCACAGAACTATCCACTTCTTCCTTGATCATGACGCGATATCTAGTTAGAGAAACGGTGCAGCGTTGCAAATCCTTCACTGATTTCTCAATATTTGGGCCTAAAATTGATGTCAAAAAATATTATTAACTTGAGCATTTTATCCTCCGTTTGTAAGCTAAATGACAAAACAAAGCAATTAGCCCACCAAGAAAAATAGACTCATCTTTCGTCTAGTAAAAGTTCCATCAGGAGAATGTTTGTAACCCAGTGTGGGTGGTTTGTGTGGCACTTGAGGCTGTTATGATTTCTCTAGTGGGGTCTCTGGCTGGGCCATCTGGGGTACGCTTGTCTCCTGCACTCTTTGGAAGGAGGCTGTGATCATTATGTTCTATCACAAATTGCAGCGCCTTAGAATCTGATATGTCTAAAGACCATTTGTGCTGCTGGCTCTCTCTATAAACACCACTTTGCATGGTTAAAAGCCAGCAGGGCTTTTGGAAGAGGAAATTGACACAGAGACTGGGAGAGGTACAAATGAGCTAGAGAGAGGATGGGGCATCAGTGCCAGGTACACTGGCACTGGCCCCATCATCCAAAGCCAGGTCTGTAATTAGAGCAGCAGCACTGAAAATAGCTCTATGGGTGCCCATCTCGCCTGATTTCCTGAAACTGTCACCAGGGTCTACAGATAGTGTATCACAAACAGGCAGATTGTACTTATCACAATCAGGCCATGTTTCGTAGAAGAAAGAAATCCCCCTCAAGAAAAGTGAGAAAGCAGATCAAACTAAAGCCAAGGAAATCAGATACAACTGAGGCTGAATGAAAAGAATAGTATTTAATCTTCTGGGAATCAAAAAGGAAGTGATTTTCATTTTTAATACCAGTCATGTATCAAGTATATCCAAGCTCAGAAAAATCATAAAAATCCAGCGTGTCAAATATAAAACCCTCTTTCAATGTTACATTGTGTGCAATTTCTAACACAGAACTGAATTTACATTGGGAAGACCATATCTAAAGAACATACACCAGCCTCCAGACTCATCTTTGTTCAATGCAAGTCAAGCAATTGCGTATCAGGGAAACATGAGTCCCTTTCAGCAGTTACATTTTTAAAAGAGCTCCTGCATGAGCACTTGCTTTATAAGATATTAGGATGGAAGGTATTTGTGGTGCAAGTTTATCCATGCCTACAACAAGAAGAATGGTCTCAGAGGGGCAGAGAAAGGAGATGTAATTCCATTTAAATATTCAAGACCTTTGATTACATGGGAGGAATCACATCTGCCTTTCCATCTATGTGGGTCACAGAAAAAAAAAATGCAATTTCATGTGCATCTCTTTTCACTAAGCAGCATCTTTTGGAAAGTTCTGTCACTCTGGCACTTTTCTGTATGTGCAAAATATGTTGAATCATTTGTGCAAAAGAAATCACTTTACCTCTTTTCTTTGCCAACTCATCTGGCTTTATTTCAAGATGAGCTGCAGGGGTATTGGACTTAACAGGAGATGTTTTTGCCTTAGGCTTGCTTGGGTTACAAGGCTGCTCAGCTGACCACTGTAGGCCATCTGACCTCTCTGTTGTTCCATGTATAGGTTTGGGGTTCCCATCTAAGGATAGTTTCTGTTGCAGTAGTCTGTTGCCTTCTGTAAGAAAACACCAAATAATGACTGTGAAGTGATAAACTAAAAACACTGATGACAAAGTGATGGAGGATGCCAAGATTTTTGTTTTTGTTTACAAGTTGGCAATAATGCCTTTCATTGCAAACAGTCAAGAAACTTTTTCAAAAGAATCCCCAGAAGATTAGAGGGTGTACTAGGAGAGCCTTGTATTTTGAGTAGGAAGACTTGGGCATGTTTTGGCTCTGGTAATTACTTGTAGAGTGACCCTGGGCATCTCTGAGCCCTAGTTTCCTCATCCATAACTATCCAGGAAGGTTACTAAGAGGCCTGTAGAAGATGAGCAGTGCCTTTTTCCCCCTGCTATTCCAGTAAAGGCTTATGAGTCTTTTTTAAGTACAATTTCATATTGAGGCTATAAAAATGTAGCCCTCCTATCTCCAAGTGCTACATTAATGTCTTGTGATATTTTATTCGGAATTAATGAAGGCAGAAGAGTGATTGGAGATAGAGCAAAAATGAAGTGACAACAGATACTATAATCATTGCATCTAATTTATGGAGGGCTTAAATCAGAAAACGTCATCATAATATCTCAACTATATTTAAAATCTAGGGAGTCAGATTCTCTCTGGAGATGTAATAGATGTGGCAATAAATTAGCAGGATGTTGCTTTCGGCATCTTTTAAAGGTAGGCTCCTATTTAGTTATTGCTGGAGTGAATTAAATGGCACGTTAGTGGCCTGAAAAGGAAATGTATCACCCTTAACATCTTGCTTACTACCAGAGAAAGTTTTGGGTGTGAGAAAAGGGAAGCCAGTGTGCTTTTGAAGGCCAGGTTCTTGTAGAAAGCTTGATGAGTGCAGTTTGGATCTGGGAAAACCAAGTTCTGGTATTCCTTATGTCCTGGATAACCTTGCAGGAATGTCTTCACTTGTTTGGCTGACTGGCTTGCACTCAAACAGAACACAGTCATCTTTGTAATGCCCAGCCTTTTCAGATAGTCACCCTTGCGCTGCTACTCTCTACTCCCATGGTGCTTTGCTTTATTTCAAACCATGGTACCATGGTTTTATGTTTTAACACAAGGCTTCCGTATCTGCCCCTCACCCCTGCCTTGCAGGGGCTGCAACCTTTCCAAGGGCCAACACTCAGTCCAGTTCTGTTTCGAAGCCCTAGTACTTGTGTCTGGCTCAATGGCTTTCTGTAGAATTATGATTGAATTAAAGTACATTCGAAACAATTTCATAGAAAAAAGTAAAATACAATGAAAATCTTACCTGACACAGTCACAGAGACTACACTTGAAAAAATACAAAGGAATATGATCTAGGTCCTAGTCAATTTGATTTTAGACATTAGTCCATTCATGATCAATATAATTAGACTTCAGTTGAATACATCATTCATAACTTATGTATCAAGAAAGCACAACATACTTTTTATGAGCTGAATGAATACCCTTAAAAGTTTACTCACAGTACACAAAATGTTCAGCAAAGGTAATAAACAAAGTACATAAGTACTGAAAACAGCATTTCCTCCAGTAATAAAACAGATTCAAATGATAGTATGCAATTTTATCCTTAGTTATATTAAAGTAGAACTTCACTATAAGGCACTGGCTGTCAAACTTCAGTGTGAAATGAGTTTCCTTTGGTACATATTATACATGCAAGTTCCCAAACACCATTTCTAGAGATTCCAGTTCAGCTGTGGGCCTAGGCTTCTCCTCCCCAGTTGATTCTGTTGGAGTGGAGATGGGTGGTACCAGCCACCCTGAGAAACCCTACTGTAAAAGACAAAAGACTAATTTTATGTTGAGTCTATAAACATTTCTGTTAAAACAATGATATGCCCAAACTGGTTCCAAGTCACTACCTCTCTAAACCCCAGTTGAGGGGCAGTCTTGATGAGATACTATAAATTGAGAATTCTAGGATAGGCTGTTTTTGCACTGCTGTAAGGGAATACTTGAGCCTCGGTGATTTTTAAAGAAAAAGAGGTTTATTTGGTTCATGATTCTGTACGCTGTACGAGAAGCATGATGCCAACATCTGCTCAGCTTCTGGTGAGGGCCTAAGGAAGCTCACAATCATGGCAGAAGATGACTGGGAGCCAGCATATCACATGGTGAGAATGGGAGCAAGAGAGTGAGGGGAGAGGTGCTACATACTTTTAAACAACCAGATCTCACATGAAGTAACTGAGCAAGAACTTGCTTATCACCAAGGGGATGGTGTTAAACCATTCATGAGGCATCTGCCCCCATGATCCAATCATCTCCCACTGGGCCTTACCTCTGACACTGGGAATCGCATTTCAACATGAGATCTGGTGGGGACAAACATTCAAACCATATCAAATTTAAAACACAGATCTTTGTGTATAGTGTCGTAAAGAGATCATATTCCTGAAAATAAGTGGATTTATACTCTAACTTAATGGAAACAATGACCCTAGAGCAGAGGGAAAAATTATTGTAATGAAATGCAAAATAATTTTAAATGGAAGCCAAGCATGCAAACGAGCATGGGCTCATTAACCTAGAGCTGAAAACATTTTGTTTGTATATCAGAGAACTGATATGTGGTCTACTGGTTCGTTTCAACATTCCCCAACAAATATCAATTGAGAAATATGAGTAGAGATATTTTTTTAGGTCCTGAAAAGCTGTCTCATTGCTAGTGGAATCACTGAACATTAAAATCTTCAAGACCACTTGTACATATTTGCATACATGTATGACATGCATGTATGTCTTGTTCATCATTACTGTATGTGTTTGATATCTTGTAGATACATAATAAATACTGAATGAATAAATCAGCATTACTTCAGTACAGACTTGTCTTCAAATATAATAAAACTCTGGTACTCTTGCAGATGAAAACTGGTGGAGGGTTATAGAGCTTTAACAGAAAGTCACTGTATCAAGTGACTTTCCTCTAACATTATAGTCCAGAAATACCATCAGCTCTCCATCTATCTGGAGTCCACTTGTAAACTTCAACAGGTTGTAGCTCAATGGAGGCTGATTCACACATAAGCCTCAATGTCCAGTAAGGTAGCTACTGGTACATGTGGCTATTGAACACTGGAAATGTGGCTTGTCCAAATTGAGATGTGCTGTAAGTGTGTCATATATGCTGAAATTTGAAGATTTAGTACAAAATAAAAAATTAAAATATTTCTTTCATAATTTAAAAAATACTGACATGTTGAAATGATATTTTTGATACATTAAGTTAAATAAAATATATTACCCAATTTAATTCACCTGTTTACAATTTTTAAATGTGGCTACCAGAAAATATAAAATTATATACATAGTATGTGTTAAATTTCTATTGGATAACACTAATAGGACACACAAGGAGTGTGAGAGTGTTGCTCTTCAGTGTGTAATCACTACTGATATATATTTTAGAAAAGGATAACTGTTTTAACGAAGACTTAAAATATCCTCTGCAATTTCTACATGAGAAAAGTGGTGACAGGGTGATGTATGTCTTGTTCATCATTACTGTATGTGCTTGGTATCTCGTAGATACATAATAAATACTGAATGAACGAATCAGTGTTACTTTAGTGCTATGCATGCCTACGGCCCTTCCAATTGTAGGGAGCCTAGTTGGATATGAGTCTCTGGCTGTGTCTTCATCTAATATTCATCAAATACTTGAAGCACAGTAGCTGTATCATGGAAATAAAAGTTATGTCTGGAAACATCCCATCTGCCTAGATTTCAATACAAATTGTATACATTTTAATTTAATCCTTGTCCATGTATCTAAAAATGGCTCCTAGAAGTTTGTGTCTTTGAATTTAAAGATTACTTGAGCCTTCCTTTTATTAAAAACACTTACCAAATCCCAATTTTGTATATATACACAAATGGTATACAATGTCCTGAGTATCACGTTGGTTTCTGATTCAAGGATTCAACAGACACATATGGAGAGCACACAATGTATCAGCTCTGGTTTGTTAATAGGCAATAAATGAGAAACAGACTGACCTTAATAACTAGTATGCAAAATGTGAAAAAATAATGTAAGAGGATAGCAGAGTAAATCTTAATTGACCTTTCCCATTGAATTGTCTTGGTACCTTTGTTAAAAATTAATTGACTATATGCGTGACTATTTCTGGACCGTATTCCATTCCACAGACCTAGCTGCCAGTTCTCACACCACCATCACACTGTCCTGGTTACTATAACTATTAATACACAATGAGTCTTAATATCAGGTAATATATGTCCAGCTTTGTTCTTCTTTTTCAAGACTGTTTTGACTATCTTAGGTCCTTCGCATTTTAATATACATTTAAGAATCAATTTGCCTATTTCAACAAAACATATGATGAGATTTTCATTGGTCTTGTGTTGAATCGATAAAGCAATTTGGGGGTAAGTGGTATCTTAACAATACTGAGTCTTTTGACCCTCGACATGACATACTATGCCATTTATTAAGATTCTAAGTTTGCTTCAGCATGATTTTATAGTTCTTAGAGTCTTGTGCATCTACAGTCAAATTTATTCCTAGGTATTTTAGACTTTTTATGTTACTGTTTATAGTATTTTTAAAAATTTCAATTCCAAAATGTTGGTTGCTAGAGTTCAGGAATACAAATGCTTCTTAATATATTGAACTTGTATCTAGCAACCTGGCTAATTTCCTTATTAGCTCTGGCAGCTTTATTTATTCATTTTTTGATAGGTTTCTTAAGATTTTCTTTCTACAAACACAATGATGACAGTGGTAATGAAGTCTAACTTCTTCTTTTCCAATCATTCCTTACTTTATTTCCTTGTCTTATTAATCCTAACTACAAAGCGGAATGAGCATCCCTGCATTATTCTGCATCTCAGGGAAACTGCATTCAGTATTTTGTCAGGTATTACACAGCTGTAGAGTTTCCATATATTTATTAGACTCTAGACATTCTCTTGTATTCCTTCTTTGCTGAAAGTTTTTATTTTGTCAAGTGAATTTATTTTATACACTGAGATGATCATATTATTGTTCTCTTTTATTTATTAATAATATTATGTTGTTTTTTAATGTTAAATCACTATTGAGTTCCTGACATTAACCACACCCACTTGGTCATGGTGTATTATCCTTTTATATATTGCTTACTTCACTTATTAATGTTTTGTTGAGGATTTTTGCTTCTTTATTCATTAACAATATTCTGTAATTTTCTTTTCTTGTAATGACTTTGTCAGATTTTGATATGAGTTATGCTGGCCTCATAAAATGAGTTGGGAAGTATTCCTTCTTTCTATTTTCCGAAACTGTTTAAGATTGCAGTTATATTTATTCCTCAAATGTTAATGGAAATTCACTAATGAAGTCATCTGGGCCTGGCAATTTTAACTATGAATTTCCTTGATAAGTATAGTGTTATTCAGATTTTCTATTTCTTCTTGTGTGTTTTGGTAGGGTGTGTTTTTTAAGAATTTGTCCATTTCCTTTAAAAGTTGTTGGATTGGCATAAAGTTGTTTATAATATCCTGTTGTTAGCTTTTAAATGAATGAATTTAATTTTATTCCTGATACTGGAAATTGGTTTATTACATTTTCATTATGATTCAGTTCAAAATTTTTCTCATATCTCTTGTGAAATTTTCTTTTTGACTAACGGATTGTTTAGAAGATTAATTTTTAAACGTTCAGAGATTTTCTAGTTATCTTATTGCTATTGTTAATTCAATTATGTGTTCAGACACCATACTCTTAAGATGGTACTTTAAAATTTGAAACTTATTTTATGGTCCAGCAACTGGCCTTTTTTAAAGTAAATGCCATGTTCTCTTGAAATTGTTGGGTGTGTTGTCCTATAGATATCAATTGGTTCAAGTTGTTTGATAGTATTGTTCAAATCGTCTATGTTCTTACTAATTTTTAATCTATATGTTCTATCAGGTATTAATAATATGATATTAAGATCTACAATTGCTGTGGATATGGATTTGTCACTTTCTTTAGTTCTATATATTGCTGCTTCATGGATCTGGAATCATTAGATGCACATATATTTAGAGGTGTTATGTCTTTCTGATCAATCAAACAACGTATTACTATGAAATGAACCTTGGATATGAGGCTTGTTGTTTTTCATCAAATTTGGATAAACTGTGTCCATCATTTCTTCATAGCTTCCTCCTTTCCTCCCTGCCAAATTTCCTCTTTGCTCTTCTTCTGAGACTCCAATTACACCTTTGTGAGACTGCCTGATACTGTGCCTTAAGTCACTGAGGCTCTGGCTTTGTTTGTTTTATTCTTTTACTTTTTTTTCTCTCTGTTCTTCAGTTTGCATAGTTTCTTTTGACTTGTCTTTAAGTTCACTCATCCTTTCTTCTTCATCGTCTGAACTGTTGCTAAGCACATCTGATGACTTAAATTTTCTTTCTCTTCATCCATCATATCCATCGTTTCTTTCTGTAAAATTCTCAACATATTTTTAATTAGCAGTCCTTGTCTGCTAATTCCAACTTCTGTGTTGTCAATGGGTCTGTTTCTAATAACTAACCTTTCTCTTCATTATAGGTCACATTTTCCTGCTCCTTCCCATGTCTAGTAATTTTTAAAATTGGACACTGACCATTTTGGATGATACACTGAGAAACTCTAGATCTTCTTCTTTTCCTTTAAAGGGTTTCGACTTTTGTTTTAACAGGTGATTAATGTACTTGCAGATCACTGTCCACTCTCTTCCTCCCTTTTTGCCTTGAGGATAAATGTTACGCAGCTAAAAGAACAAGTTGGGGGATGGAACAGATGGTAAGGGGATAGTGGGCTGTTCCTTAAAATACTTTCATTTAATTCCTCTGTTTTATACTCCTCTTCTTGAGTGTGCCTTCCATCCCATGTGCTGACTCTGAACCCAGGGCTCCCCCAGTTTCTGCAGGGCAATCATCTTCCTCCCCACCAAAGCTCCTCCCTCTGTATTGTATGCTGCAGCATCTGATTCATCAATAAAGCCCCTTCCATCTACTTCCCTTCTTGTAGAAACGGATACCCTTTTTTCATTTTCTTCAGTAATGTGGATTTCTACATTTAAAAATTTATTTACTACAATTTAGGGAATTTGTTATGAAGACAACACAAATTCATACCTTTCTTTCTCTTGTTCTTGATATGCTTTATCAAATTATTTTTCAGTCAGGTTGTACCATTTACTCTCAGCTGCAGTGCCTGCAATTGTTCTCACATTTAACTCTTGCCAGCAGTGAAAACTATCAACTTACTGGTTACTAAATCTTAGTATCAACTTATACACTTTACTTGTCCTTAATTTGATTTATTTTATACAATAAATGAACTGTGCTGGTTGTTTTTGTTAGCAGTGCCAAAGAAAACAAACCCTCCTCTTGGGGGAAATATATAAACTTGGATTCAAAAGTTTTCATTATGTATGTACACCATGTATGTATTCAAATTTGAAAGTTTCTGAAAATATATATTTT
This sequence comes from Rhinopithecus roxellana, assembly GCF_007565055.1. Classification (NCBI taxonomy): domain Eukaryota; kingdom Metazoa; phylum Chordata; class Mammalia; order Primates; family Cercopithecidae; genus Rhinopithecus; species Rhinopithecus roxellana. The sequence continues at coordinate 87,290,294 of NC_044562.1, read as the reverse complement.
TTTCTCTGTAGTTTTTACTTTTTAGTGAAAGCTTGATGTACTTATAAGTAGACTGAAGAAAGAATTCAAATCTAACTTTAAGAATTCAAACCTGGCCGGGCATGGTGGCTCACGCCTGTAATCCCAGCACTTTGGGAGGCCGAGGTGGGTGGACCATGAGGTCAGGAGATCGAGACCATCCTGGCGAACACGGTGAAACCCCGTCTCTACTAAAAAAATACAAAAAAACTAGCCGGGTGTGGTGGCGGGCGCCTGTAGTCCCCGCTACTCAGGAGGCTGAGGCAGGAGAATGGCATGAACCTGAGACTCCGTCTCAAAAACAAAAAAAAGAATTCAAACCTAACTGAAAGGAATGTATTAAACATAGAATAGTTCTAAAATAATTATTTTAACCCTTTGAGTTAAGATGGTTTCATTGTCTCCTATACACAGGTAATTGCAACAAAGCACATCATCTGATCTTGAGTAAGTATTTTAAAGTAGTTCTATTTGGAAAAAATTGATAAAGAAACCAAGCATAACTTTGTTGTTGTAAAATTATGTCTAAAATTGCTAATGTCTATGTTACTTCAAGCATGCTACCATTCTTTAAAAAGTACTTATGTGAATGTGATGGTGTTTTATGACACTTGATACCTGATAATACAATTGGTAGTTCTTTGGTAATTGATCTTTGTGTTCTTAAATATTTACATAAGAAGAAATATAAATGGAAAATAAACTTCTTAAAAAGTTCCATCCCCCTACCAATCAGTTTTAAAAGTAAAAACAATGAGATCACTACAAACTTTCTGGACAGTAATATACTAATAACTTTAAAACTATTCATACTCTTTGAACCCAGTAATTCTACTTCTAAGAATATATGCTAAGGAAATAATCATGGTTGTTCACACAAATCTATATACAAGAGATGTTCACTATAATATTGTTTATAAAATCAAACAATGGAGGCCGGGTGTGATGGCTCATGCCTGTAATCCCAGCATTTTGGGAGGCCAAGGCGGGCAGATCACCTGAGGTCAGGAGTTTGAAACCAGCCTGGCCAAAATGGTGAAACTCCATCTCCACTAAAAATACAAAAATTGGCTGGAAGTGGTGGCAGGCGCCTGTAATCCTAGCTACTTGGGAAGCTGAGGCATGAGAATCACTTGAACCTGGGAGGCAGAGGTTGCAGTGAGCTGAGATCACGTCACTGCACTCCAGCCTGGGTGATAGAGTGAGACTCTGTCTCAAAAAAAAAAAAAAAAGGAACAATTCACATGGACAACAGTTTGGGAACAATTAAAAGAAATATGGCACATTCATAAAAATACAATGCAGATATTTAAATCATGTTTTTAAATAACATTTAATGATATGAAGTAACGTTGATAATCTCATGTTAAGTAAAAACCAAAATACAAAGGTTCACAGGCCATTTAGTATCATTTTTTAAAAAAATCTACATATCTGTGCATTTAAAACATTCTGAAATAAAATTTAACAATGGTTGTTCCTGGGAGGTAGGATTGTTTCCTTTTCTTCCCCTCAAATCTTACTGAATTTTCAAATTTCCTCAATTAGTATAAAGTCTTTTTAAACCCATAAACACAAAATCCATGATTATCTTTAAAAAGCAACATAGCAACTTACAAAAATTTAACTATCTTTAAAAAGCAACACAGCAACTTACAAAAATTTAATTAACCTATACTTCTCCATGTATTTTATTATTAATAATTCAATAGCGATCATGAGAAAGGATTGTGTGAATGCTCATCTTTGTTCCAGGTCCCAGAAATACAATGGTAATGAAAGACAGATGTGGTCTCTGTCTTCACAGAACTTGCAGTTTAATAGAAAGATGTATAAATCAAACCACCATACAAACAAATGAAAAATTGCAACTGTGGTGTTAGGAAAGAAAAGCATATAGTGTTCTGAAATCTGTAACTGGCATATTTGACCTGGGGATAGCAAGAAAGAATTCCCCAAGGAAGTAACACCTAAGCTGAGATCTGAATGATCTCATCTGAAATCACATGAAATAATTAGTTGAAAAGGGTGGGAAATTGTATTCCAAGCAGTGACTACATTTGTAGGGGAGAAAGCATTGTGTACCAGTTATCAAGTTATAGTGTCTCTTGGCTCCAGATCTACTCTTCTTGCCCTACTTTGTGATGCTGGAGCTGGACCCTGTAAGCAATTCTCTTTTGCCAGCTAGTAGAATGTTAACTTTGATGTCAGCAGATGGCAATAAAGTGACCCTGCAAGGCTATAAGAACAGGAGTATACCTCTCTTCGGGGTTCTGGACCTCTATTATTATTAATTATTATTATTCACAGGAATCCAGCAGCCAAGCAGAGGAGCTCCAACCTACATCCTCATGCCATGTTCCTTTCCCCATCTCCTGTCACCATCAGTGGCTTTGAGCAGCTGCAATCCATCTACACCCTCTAGCAATGGCAGCCTCTTAACAGAAGAACTCAGTCAATGTCCTTTGACAAGTTTTTTCACCACCACAAGGCTGCACATTCCTCTGGTAGCCATACACCTTCTTTAATCAGATCAGAATCTCAGTCTTGGCTTGGGGGCCTCCCCTAGTCCTTAGTTCCTTTATTGTCTGATTTTCTTCAGTATAGATAGAGTAATTGCTCTCATGCTAAATGTGGACACCTTATGGTCCTCATTTATCCCTTCCAGTAGTTAGTAACCTCCTACTGTTTTAATTAACAATGTTTTACATTACATTTCTCCTATTCAAATAACCAGCATGGTTCCTACCTCCTGACTTGATCTTGACTGATACACATGGCCAATATGAGGGCCCAAACAGAGATCTATGAGGTCCCGAACAGAGACCAGCATGGCTAAGGTAGAGAGAGAGAAAGAAGGAATGTGCCATGCAAGGAGGGTGGAGTGGGACACAGGGGCCAGACTATGTTGGACTTGCAGGACAGGGTAAGTCTTCCTGTCTTTATCGTAAGAGGTCATCAGATTTGTGTTTTGAAAAGATTACAGGATAGAGAATGATTTACAAAGGAACAAGGGTAAGTGCTAGGAGATTAATGAGTGGACTATTGCTGCAGTGCAGGCAAGTGAGGATGGTAGTTTTGGTGGGAAGGCAGGGGAAGAGACTGAGCAATGAATGAATTCTAGAAATACATGGAAATGAAAACCAACAGGAAATGGGGATAGACTGGAAATGGGGAGTGAGAAAGAGGGAGATGTCATGACTGATGACTAGATTTCTACTTTGCACAATTGGATAGATGGTGCATTAGGATCAGGAACACTAAAAGAGAGCCACGACTGGGAAGGGAGATGATGAGTTTGTTTTGAGCATGTTGTTGAAGTGCTTTGAAATATCAAAGTGAAAAAGCAAAAGAAGAGTCTGGAGTTCAGTGTAGCCGGAACTAGGAAGATGAGTTTGTGAGGCATCTTACATAATTAAAGCTAGAGTATGGCTGAAATAATCTAAGGAGAGTGTGTAGCTTTATATGATGAAGGACCTGAGATCAAACAAGCCCAGGGAGCTTCAGCAATTTAATAGCCAGGTAAAGAAGAATGGCCTCCAAAGGGAACAGAGAGGAAGCAGTAAAGACAGAGGGACACAATCAGGAGAGTGTCATGTCATAGAAACCACAGGGAAAGGATAGAGTTGTTAAGAACAGAGTGGTCAACAATGCTGAATACTGCTAAAAGGAAAAAATAAAGATGAAAAAACAATGGCTAGATTCAATAACATGGAGGCCATCGCTAAACTTACCTAAAACAGCTTACCTAGAGCAGTTTATTTGGAGAGATGGGGCTGAAAACCATAACAGTGAGGTGATGAGTGAGAGGGAGGTGAAGAGTGGAGACAGGGAGTAAAGGTAACTCTCTGAATATGTTACAGAATAATGGTCTAGTGATGAAGCCTCAAGAAAACGCCTTTTTTTTTTTTTTTTTTTTTTTTTTTTTGAGACACAGTCTTGCTGCTCTGTCACCCAGGCTGGAGTGCTGTGGTGTGATCATGATTCACTGTAGCCTCGACCCCCAGCTCAAGTGATCCTCCCACCTTAGCCTCCCTAGCAGCTGGGACTATAGGCATTTGCTAACATGCTCAGCTAATTTTTGTATTTTTTTAAGAGATGGGGTTTGCCATGTTGCCCAGGCTAAGAAAACCATTCTCCCATAATTATTATATACTGTGATTTGCAAGTTTCATCATTCTTCTATCTTTATATGACAGGGTAATTAACAAAAATTTGAGGAAACAATAACTTTGGAACAGAGACCAAAATAGACAGGTTTGTGCAGCAGACACAATGTCAGTTCTGCCTTCTCATAATGTCTTTATCAAATACAGACAGACTTTATTATTTCATTCAAATCCTATGAAGCTTGATCAGCTCAGAGGGCATAAAGGTGGTAACTTTTTGACTGGAATAACATATTTAGTTTTATTTACATTCACTGTCTTTACAAGATCTCATATGTCATTAATACTTTAATAGGTTTAATATATATGTATATTATTATATATAATAATATATACATACATATGAAAAGGTAATAAAGTCAATGGACTAATTTGTCAATGACACAAGGTAGGCCGGTTAACTTGATTTTTTCCACTGTCTTATTTCTCTGCAAAACAGGTTTAATTCTTATTGCATTAAAAAAACTTTTCTTAATTTTTAATTTTTGTGGGTACATAGTAGGTTTATGTATTTATGAGGTGCTTGAGATATTTTGATATAGGTATACAATGCATAATAATCACATCAGAGGAAATGGAGTTTCCATCTTATTGCATTTTAATAGAAACAGTTAAATCTTTGTTCAAAAATCTTTAAAAATTTTTTTGAAAGCCTTTTGATCTTTGTAAGTGGTACATTCCATTTAATTAGGTCCATTTGTAACTGAAATCACCATAACAAGGAGAGGTGGGAAGTTATAAAGGTATCAGCTATTCAGAGATGAGTAGTTTTGTGTTTCTGCTGTACGGTTGCAGCAAAAATGCTTTTGAATGAGAAAGAGAAGAGAGCGGGCTTTGGTTTCACTCTGCCCAGGTGACTGAAAAATACCTGAGGGATTTTATGTTTCCTGTGCCCTCATATCACTACATCCTGTGTCTATCTCTGTCTCTTTCTGCTTTATCATACATAAAGAAAGGAAGGGCTCTAAGTCACTGCAAATGCTATTTAAGATACCAAGTTACTTGAAGCTGAGGTTGAGACTGAATAACACAACTATAAATGGGAATTAATACCAAGTATTTGAATGCTAAAACAATAATTAAAGATGAATGACAACAGTAATTATGTGCTTTAAAATATAAACTTTATTTTTATTTTTTATTTTTTGAGGCAGGGTCTTGCTTTGTTGCGCAGGCTGAGGTACGGTGGTGTGATCATGGCTTACTGCAGCCTTGACCTCTTGGGCTCAAGTGATCCTCTCACCTCAGCCCTGCAAGTAGCTGGGAGCATAGGCATGGACCACCACGCCCTGATAATTTTTAAGTTGTTTTTAGAACCAATTCTCACGATGTTGCCCAGTCTGGTCTTGAACTCCTGGGCTCAAATGATCCTCCTGCCTTGGCCTCCCAAAGTGCTGGGATTACAGGCATGAGCCACTGTGCCTGACCAAAATATAAACTTCAGAAATCCATGTTCATATGATAGTACTTAACATCAGCTATATATATGTTAATACAGTATTAGATCTTTAATTAAAAAAAAATAGTAAAGGCCAAGGTGGGTGGATCACGAGGTCAGGAGATGGAGACCATCCTGGCTAACATGGTGAAACCCTGTCTCTACTGAAAATACAAAAAATTAGCTAGGTGTGGTGGCATGTGCCTGTAGTCCCAGCTACCAAGGAGGCTGAGGCAGAAGAATCGCTTCAACCCGGGAGGCAGAGATTGCAGTGAGCTGAGATCGTGCCACTGCACCCCAGCCTGGGTGACAGAGTGAGACTCCATCTCAAAAAAAAAAAAAAAAAAAAAAAAAAAGTTAAAACCTATGGCTATAATCCAACAAGGGCATCAGCTAAGGTACTTAACAAAAATTTAAATGAAACACTGGCTGTTCAGACCATTGTAAGTTGGCATGAGACAGCCTGAATTGAAGCATTGGGATCTTAGCTTCAATATCTCCAGACACGTCACAGCAAGACCTTCTATGGAATTGCCGCACACATGCACTCCCCAGCTGCCCTTCTACATGCTGCCTTTATAACGTTTATTACAGTCTAGAATTATGTTGGTAACTTAGTTGTATTCTGGTTTATTATCTATCTCTTCTCCCCATCCCCCCACCCCAAAGAACGTCAACTCTGCAAGAGCAAAACCTTTGTTGTCTTGTCCACTTCCTGTAGAGTTCCTGACACATGTTGGATGCTTAAAAATATTTACTCAATGGATAAATGAATGATAAGAGGAAAGGTTTACCCTGTTCCAGATGCTGAGCTCATCACTTTATATATCTCATTTACTGCTCACCACAATATTGTAAAGTGGAGGAATGTTCTTTATTTTGCAGATGAGGAAAGTGAGATGAAGAGTGGTTAACCTGTCCAGGGTCACACACCTCATAAGTGATGAGGCCAAGATTTGAAACCAAACATGTCCAACGCTAAAGCCCTGGTTCTTAGCTGTGATATTATATTGCTTCCATTTGAGAGCTGGCACTGCTGAAATCCTAGAATATACACATTTGACTTTTACTATTAAAGTTCTAAGCTGGCTGCTTTCTTTTTGTTGATCTTTGCTAATCCTCTGTCCAATATAGGGCTTAGAGAAGCAGGGGAGGTAATCTTGAGGCCAGGACCAACAGCAACATAAAAAAATCTGCTTGAACAACCTGTGGGGAACCACCTACCACAACAATAGTGTGAAATGGTGGTGGGTTGTTTTTGTTGTTTGTTACAGGAAGCACAAATTGGGGGGAGCGACTAACATTCTAAAGGCACAGGACCCTTTCTCTCACATTTGGTTCAGTTCACTTGAGGATGAGAAACCAGCTCTGTGCAGATGCTGCTCCCAAGCACAGAAGCTGCATTGCAAAGGTAACGACGACAGGGTTGTTCCTGCTCTGTGGTACAGGGCAGGCTGTACGGTCCAGTTCGTGAAGGTCAGCAACCACGGCATGGAGCCTTCTGTTCCAAGGAACAGGGACTGAAGACTTGGCTTCCCAGGATGCTTTACACGAGGAGGCAACATAAAGGATGGCTGCTGGGTCAGCAAGAAGAGCTCAAGAGAGGGAAAGCCCTGCCCCAGAGTTTATCTCTGGGATGCTGCTGATGGTCCACAGTCCTGCTCCTTTCCTATTCAATGGGAATTACGTCCAGTGGGATAAAGACAAGAGAGGAATCTGAATTCCTATTCTAGCCTAAGTGGAGACAAGTAAATGCTATACATTTTAGCTTATGAGCCTCAGGAAACATAGGGCAGGAGGAACATTTGGGAAAATTAGACCCTAAGGTCAAAATGTGCTTTAGACATTTAGATAGGGTCTTAGAAAAAAGTATTATCCTTGGCACTACTTTTTTTTTTTTTTTTTTTTTTTTAAGTAATTTTTTTTTTTTTTTTTTTTTTTTTTTTTTTTTTAACCTTTTTTTTTTTTTTATTATACTTTAAGTTCTAGGGTACATGTGCATAACGTGCAGGTTTGTTACATATGTATACTTATGCCATGTTGGTGTGCTGCACCCATCAACTCGTCAGCACCCATCAATTCATCATTTATATCATGTATAACTCCCCAATGCAATCCCTCCCTCCTCCCCCCTCCCCCCTCCCCCCTCCCCATGATAGACCCCAGTGTGTGATGTTCCCCTTCCCGAGTCCAAGTGATCTCATTGTTCAGTTCCCACCTATGAGTGAGAACATGCGGTGTTTGGTTTTCTCTTCTTGTGATAGTTTGCTAAGAATGATGGTTTCCAGCTGCATCCATGTCCCTACAAAGGACGCAAACTCATCCTTTTTTATGGCACATATACACCATGGCACTACTTTTAGTAAAATAATTTTTGTTTGTTTGTTTTTGTTTTTGAGATAGGGATTTGCCCTGTACCCCAGGTTAGAGTGTAGTGGCGCAATCACAGCTCACTGCAGCCTCAAACTCCTGGGCTCAAAGGATTTTCCCATCTCAACCTCCCAAGCAGCTGGGACTACAGGTATGAACCACCGTCCCAAGCTAATTTTTCTTTTTTTTTAAAGAGATAAGAGCTCGCTATGTTGTCCAGGCTGGTCTCAAACTCCTGGCCTCAAGTAATCTTCCCACCTCAGCCTCTGAAAGTGCTGGGATTACAGGTGGGAGCCACTGCGCCTGCTCGGCAAAAATAAATCTTGATCTACTCTTTGCCTGATTTTGTATTTGAGCCCAGGGTGATTTTGATTGGATTATATAAAAGATCCAATTTGAGCTGTTATTAAGAATTCTGAGATGCAGAAAAAAACTACTCTCAGGCTTAAAACATACTCCTAAACTTCTAAGCTATCTGCTGACACACAGCATTGTCCCACTTGACAGTGCTATATTTACAACCTGAAATGATGATGCTTTTGGTGGTGATTTTTCACGTAGGAAGTCACACTAACACCCCTGAGCCACCTGCATATATCTTAAAGCTAACTTTCCCCTACCAAAAAGTGACTCTGTTTATGACTTTTAAAAAGAGGGATCCTGAATGTCAAGGTGTTATAAAAAGATAAAACACACATCCCACATGTTCACAGCCTCCTGCCCAGTGGGGCACTCTGGGCAGGCTTTGTTGAGCTAGTTCCATTATTGGAGGGCTTGATAAACGCTCCACTATAGTAGCCTGGAGATTTCTTTTAGGCTTATGCTGTGAACTCACTCAAGCACAGAATATCATTATGTGGCTTTGTTATTGTGACTTTTTTCTAATTTTTCAATTACACACTTTTTTTAGGAGTTAGGGAACCCATGGTTTTAGCAGTAACTCTCTACTACATGATAAAATTGCATGGATTTGAGTCAGCCTTTTGCAAACTACAGAGAGTTCAAAAGGGTTATCCTCTCAGCTTCTCAACCCAGGAGCCTTGGTTTCTTCAGTTATAAAGTGGGGAGCCAGGATTAAAGTTTCACTCTCATCCTTTCTAGTTCCAACATTCTACTCAAAATGGGGTGCAGAGTGTCTACAGCCTAACACTCATCTGCAGATGAGTTAGAGCTCTTGCGATTGCCAATAGATTGAGCAAATATATTAAAGCCATTAGATAGTTTTGGCATCAACTTTCTGATGAAACTTCATAATTTGAAGGCAGGAAAATCTAACTACAATAGTCCTGCCTTATTCATGGTTTCAGTAACCCATGGTGAACTGCGGTCCAAACATAGCAAACAGAAAATTCCAGAAATAAACAACTCATTAAGTTTTCAGTTTCATACTGTTCTGAGTAGTGTGATGAAATCTTGTGCCATCTCACTCTGTCCTGCCCAGGATATGATCATGCCTTCATCCAGAGTATCCATGCCATACACGATACCTGCCCACTCATCACTCTAGTGACTGTCTTGGTGATCAGATTGGGTGTCATCGCATCTCATCATGCAGGCATTTTATCATCTCACATCATCACAATAAGGATGTTTATAGTGCAATAAGATATTTTGAGAGAGAGAGACAGAGAGTGAGCAAGAAAGAGACCAGTATATTGCTATAATTGTTCTATTTATTATTGGTTATTTTTAATCTCTTACTGTGCCTAATTTATAAATTAAATTGTAGCACAGTATAGTATAGTACAGGAAAAAAACAGTACACATGATTTCAGGCATCCACTGGGGGTCCTGGAACCTATCTTCCAAGGATAAGGGCAGATTACTATAGCTAAAAACTCATTTCAAAATTTACAATCATAGCAGGTGGGCTGCTAATGAAGTTAAGGGCCAAGAAGGAGAATTTGCTTCCTTTTGGAAGAACATCTACTAACCTTCCATTACCATCATTTCTTCTTCTTTTTTTTTTTTTTGAGGGGTCTCACTCTGCTGTCCAGGCTGGTGTGCAGTGGCACGATCACAGTTCACTGCAGCCTCAACCTCCCGGGCTCAGGTGATTCTCCCACCTAAGCCTCCCAGGTAGCTGGAAGTACAGGCATGCACCACCAGGCCCAGCTAATTTTTGTATTATTTATAGAGAGGGGGTTTTGCCCTGTTGCCCAGGCTGGTCTTGGACTCCTGGGCTCAAACAATCCTCCCGCCTCAGCCTTCCAAAGTGCTGGGATGACAAGCGTGAGTCATCATGCCTGGCTCATTTATTCTTTAACAGAAAAATTTGTTGCACAGGCATTTGTAATGAATCAGTGACTGTATTAACAAATAATACTAACACATCTGAATGCCTTCATGCTATACTTAAAAAACAGAAGGGAGAATGGGATCACTGTGCAAGAAAGAATTCTTCACAGAAAGTTTCATGTTAGGGTTTCCAAAAGCCCCCTTGTACCCACTCCCCTGGGGGGTACTTAACTTTCAAGGAAGCTGTCCACTGGGAAGGAGACACTTCTAAATTGCATTTACCTTAATGTCATATACTTGATAGAATTACTGACATTGTTTTACAAAGAAGGCATAAATTATAAGTAAATGAAAATATATACATGCTAAGCTTTTATTCTATGATTGATATCAAAATGGCAACTTGAGTAATTAGATTTTGAAAGTAATTCATGTGAAAGCAATAACAAGTAAAGTTGGGAATCTGCCACTCGATTATTTAATTTCTTTCTCTTGCTCTGACTATAAATCAAAACAGTCTTAAAATTGTAGGCACAGTGAAAATTGAATTGAAAAATTCCTGGAGAATTCAGATTCAAAATGAAATAGGTTATTTTGTTGTTGTCATTGTTTGGTTTTAGGAAACCATCATGAAGTAAATAAGGATTATATGAGTTTCAGCACTATTGGTGGAGTTGTTAGGAAATGTGTTTCTGGAAGAAAATTCATGCTTTGTGAGCAATTTAAGAAATTACTAGCGTATTATAGAGTGTGCCAGTTATTTAACGCCTTCTCACTGCCACCCTGATTTGGTACATGTCACCATTTGCTTTTCTGTTTGCACCTCCATCTCTTCTGGTAGACTGAACTTTTCTTAGGCATGGATGGGTCTTATTCATATTTGGTTTGTCAGAGGATAGCAGTGTGTCATATACAGCAGGTGCAATACCTGAGGGCACTCAGTAAAGTTCTCCTTACTTCTCTCTAACCCTCCAAATCCTTTTTACCACCTCAGTTCTATTGGTCCTTTAATACCCAATGCTCCCAGGAAATCTCCCAGGATCACTCAGTTGGATACTGCACCTCTCTTCCCCAAACCTTAAACTCACCAGTGAATCTACAGCCTTCTCTTCAAAGATATCAGAATGTGATTCCATCAGGGCCTAGACCATATAATATCCTTCTCTGAATCTACTGTGGCATCCAGCACAGTGCTCTGAATATAACAAGAGTTTAAAACACCACTGATTCAACAAACTCAGGATTTTATAACTAGAAGGACTTTGGGGGTCAACTAGTGTAGTGGTTCTCATCAAGGGATCTACCACCTTTTAGGAGACATTCTGAAAAACTGAGGGGGCATTTTTAAAAATTAGCAAAATGATTGTGTGTGTGTGTTGGGGATGGGGTTGGGGGGCAGGATGCTAGATGACTTGCAATCCTGGGAATATCCTACACAACAAAGAATTATCCTGTGTCCTGAACTTTCTTATGTTCCCCTGGACATTCATGATTGTTAAAAAAAAAAAAAAAAAAAAAAAAATATATATATATATATATATATATATATATATAATTATGTGAGTCTAGACAGTTTTACTATGGATTTCCAACATTTGCTTGGATTTCCAAGATTCAACTATTGTGTAAATTAAAGTAAGATGGTACTTTATGATGTTTAGAACTTGACTGAGAATTTTTGGCCATGTGGAAAACCACATCAGCAGTCATGATATTAGAGTTGACACTCATTACCCTAAACCGGACTGCATTTGTAGCAGGTGCATTCACAGTGATTACGAAGTAGCCTTTTGAAGATTAATAAATATATAGTTAGAGCACAAATAATTAATGTTCCAGATTCTAACACCCTGGAAGATTATGTTCTGTCACATCATATAAAAAATACCAGCAGTTAAAATAATTTGATCTGCCCTTTCTAAAAGAAAACATTTAAAAACATTTCTTTTTGTCACCAATTATTCCTTCTACCCCAGGTGAATTCTAGCAAAGGTGTTTATACAGAATATTTCTTTAAACTAGAATTTCCATTAAAAAAGACTGGCTAAGTGTGGTGGCTCATGTCTGTAATACCAGCACTTTGGGATGCCAAGGCAGGATTGCTTGAGTCCAGGAGTTCAAGGCTGCAGCTGCAGTGAGCTATGACCACACCACTGCACTCTAGCCTTGCACAGCAAGACCCTGACTCAAAAAAAAAAAAAAAAAAAAAAAAAAAAAAAGAGAGAGAGAGAAAATCCTCTGACTTTGTGTAGAGCTAGATTGAGCATTTATTCTCTGCCCTGTTACATTCCCCTTCACCCCCCATCCTGGCTTCAGGAAGGCTGAATTGTACACACTGCAGAAAAACAACCTTCCATTTTCAACAATATCAACAGTAGCCCCAATGAGCTCCCTTTGTGCTCTTTATATCTGTCTCTTCCTAAGCAATTTTACTTAAGCATTACTGACCTGTGACCACACGAAGTGCCTTTGAAGGTTCCTCAGGTATTGAGATCTTTTTCTCACGAGGGACAAGGGCTGGTTTTTCATTAGCAGAATCCGTGGACGAGCTGTCCTTCTCGCAGCCATTCATGGGGCCGTTTTGAATCTGTGGTGGCTGTGGCTGCAGGGGCCCTGCCTCGGGCCTCTCCACCTTGTCTTTAGCATCTTTGTTGCCTTGATGCTGCTTGGACTTGCTTCTTTTTCTTTTATTGTTCTAGAATGAGAAACACATGAGAACATAATATTCAACTCAGACTCTTGAAATATAAGGTGAATCTGAGAGATGAAAATAAGTTACGTTATCTGTTTTGGTTCCTGGCTCTTCTTACAGACTGGATGAATATTTACGTCTTTATTAAACCCAAGTTAATTTAAGTATCTTTTCTCTTATAGTAAGTTGTATAAACTTTCACCTCATAAACACAATTAAAAAGGTTCCAATAAAAGGAAGAAAAAACCAACAAGGAATGGCTTAAATAACTGACATATTATTTGGGCAACTTGAGGCTCTACAGTAAAATCTTGTGATAACCATCCTGAAAAAACTTGATTTCAGTTATCCTGCCATCGGGGATTAGCTCTCATCTCAAAGTGGTGAATGCTGGAGAGGCAAGGAGGCCACTAAGGTTCCCATCTGCTGGGCAGAAGGAGAGGTATGGGGAGGACTACTAGGGAAAAGGCAGGCAACTTCTTCTTGTAAAATGAGGGCACAGAAGGTAGGTCCTTAAAGTCCAGGTTGGGTCTCTGAAATAGAAACCAGTCAACCAGGAGATTCCTGGAATTGCTGTCATTGTCTAGCGAGCCCCAGGTAGCCACAGGATCCATAATCATCCCCATGATTATTTATTTATTTATTTATTTTAACAAGGTCTCACTCTGGCTCTGTCGCCCAGGCTGAAATGCAGTTGCGTAATCACAGCTCACTGCAGCTTCACCCTCCTGGGCGTAAGCGATCCTCCCACCTCAGCCTCCTGAGTAGCTGTTACTACAGGCATGCATCACCACATGCAGCTATTTTAAAAAAATTTTTTGTAGATACAGGGTCTCCCTATGTTGCTCAGGCTGGTCTCGAACTTCTGGGCTCAAGTGATTCTCCTGCCTCTGCCTCCCAAAGTGCTGAGATTACAGGCATGAGCCACTGTGCCCTGCCATCCCATGAATACTTCAGCTGGAGCAGACAACAGCTTCAAGGTAATGCCAAACTGATATAAGTCCCCCTTTTCCTGTGAGATAGCTCCTGGACCTCTCGACTGCTAGCTGAATAGCATTACAAGGCTTCATTTTATTTCCTTTGAAATAACACCACCCTGCATTTTATACAATTGAAATTGTTTAGACCCCCCGATATCACAAAAGTCTAAAATACAGAGTTTTACTATATTTCTCTTAAAATGTTCTAATGGTGAATACATAAGAATATCAAGAAAATTAAGAAGATGTTGTTCCTAATTATGTTATATGCTTGACTTGATGTTGCTTTGTACCCAGTTGATATTCAGTGTACTCAACAAACAGTATGATACCAGCCCCGCCAATCGGAACAGACGTCTGAACCATAAGAAAGACCCTGTCCCACCTGCTGAACGAGTGAGTGCCAGGTGAGCATCAGCCTGGCTTCGTTCTTCAACATATTTACAAAAGAAGAAACTGTTTCCTCTTCTCAATTCTCCTCCCTGTTCTCTTTTCCTTTGGAACCACAATCATGCCCCAGTAAGTGCTTTCCTAGGTGAGAGGTGTGTGTCCCAGGGTGAAGGCAAGGCCAGTGGCACTTATTCCCACAAGACACCCACAGCAGCTTCTGGCTCTCAAGCCTCACGTCTATTTGGCTGGGAGACCATTTTCCTTTTCAGCCTCCAGGAGGGAGACTCAGTAATGAGTTGGATCTGCAGCTGCTATCTGCTCTTTTTTTCACATCAGAAAAATCTAATACCCAAACCACACATTCGAAATTTTTCTATGTAAGTCTAAATACTGCCTTTCAATCACTTGCAAATCATGTTCATCTCACACAGAGGCCTGGGAAGCTATGATTAAAGATTAAGCAGAGATTGTCAAAGATGGTGGCATACAAAGGTTAAAAAAAAAAACTCACAATTTTCCTATTCTACATGAAACTAGGAGGAGAAAAACGGAAAGGATGATTCCTGTAATTTCAGTAATCTTCAGGTTTTATGAAAGTAATACTGTGTTATTGTTTGTTCAGAACCTGTTTTGCAGGCCTGTGATCTTCCCCCATGGGGAAGGGTAGACTGGCGTACGATATCCTGGGAAAACCGAAACACAAGGCCTTGCTGTGTCATAGCGGGAATGAGTGGAACAGTTACTTTGAAAGGTGCGGCACACTTTTGCTAGTGTGTATGCACAGATGCATCTCACGAGCTCCCAGAAATCCCAGGCCCTTTGTGACTTGACAAAAAAGCATACCAATTTGAATGGGACACAGTAAAATCCCCTTCCCTTTGTTCTCAAAGAGCAGTACACCAGTGTTCAAGAAGGTCCCTTACTTATTATGGTTCTAAGGAACTTTCTTTTCTTCTTCTTTTATTAATGATCCACCTTAGAATTCAGCCAAAAAAGCATCTCAGGGCAGCCTTGGACAGCTTCTTTCAGGTGGAAAAACATGCGAAAATATATTTAGAGGTTTTCAAGTATCTTTAAAATACTCCTTAATTTTTTTCTTTGTGCTACAGGATACGTTCAGGCAAGTTAATGTTTTGAATCCTTTGAATTCTCCAGCTGGGCTCCCCTTTATACTTAAAAAAGAGAGCAACTCTGGGACTTCTTAAGCACACCTGGTTGTTAAAAACACTGAGCAGAAAATAAGGGCATTACAAGTGAGAGTATCTGGTAATTTACGAGAGTCATGAATTTGGAAGCTTTCTGGGTGTATATATTAACATATTTGAAAGAAGCAAAAAACTGGCAGCCTTGTTAAAATAACAACCATGAAGGTTTTGATTGAAGATGTTACCAATTTACAATCAATATTAATCTTACCTTCTTTTTTCCTGTCATATTCCATTCTTTTAGAACTTGAATTGCACTGCCTAGATAAAGACAAAGAATCTTCAACAAATATTCACATCATAAAACATCACACAAAATTCATCTCTGCCTTTCCATCTTGGTAGCAGCTTTTTTTTTTCTTTTTGGCTTTTTCATTTGTTTTGATACATCCTATCTTAATAAAAATGCCAGTTTCATTTTTTATTTCCCAGATTTTCATTTAATTCACTGTATGATCTTGGTTTTATCAAAATATTAAGACTTACTACATGAAGCTTACTTTTTTATCATTATATTGTCTTAGGGAAAATGAAATGTATCTTGAGAATTTTCTAGCAGCTTTGTTGCCATAGGTAGAATTAAAATTATTCTGTTTGATATATGAATAAAAATACCTATAATCTTCTGAACCAAATATGGGATTCTGAATATTATTAACAATGTGAATTTCAGCTTTCTGTTTGGCCACTCCTCCTCTTTTTCTGTTCCTATTCATATGTTCACATCTCGCAGGGGGATGAGGAAGACATATTACAATGATATTAGTTTCTCTGGCATTAGCATGGATAGAGATGGGATGCGGTCTTTACAAGACTTCTACCTCAAAACCAAAAAAAGTTCATTAAGTGAAAAGTTGGGCCCCAGGTTCTGTCCATCCCATTCACATATGTAGGTAGAACTGCACTGACTGAGAGAAGATACCTAATTAAATTACAAGACATTAAAAAAATGTTTTATCGCTGGCCAGCTGCAACCCATGTTTCCACATAGTCTAACAAAGTTCATTCATTCATTCCAATTGTGCTGAAGGTAGTTTCAATAACAAGTTATTGGTAATGAGGACATCAGTTGTTTTCAGATAAATAGGCACAGTATTTCTAAAAGAGAGTAGCTCTTTTAAGTGTATTCTTTTAACGATTTTAAGCATTCTCTAAATATACTAATAGCTCTAATCTAAATATACTAATAGCTCTCTACAAGGAGTATGTTGGCTAAACAAAGATAAATTTCAGGCTGGTCTTTATAATAAATTTCAAATTAGTAGGGTCCCAATTATTGAGTCTACTGTCACTGTTAGATAAGCAGAAGGCTTATGGCTTTGACTAACGTTTAGACAGGCTAATTATTCCTATCTATTTAAAGTTTCCAACTCAATGCCCCTCTTAGACTTGTCTGAGTTGCATGTACTTGAAATAAGACTGCACCTAAAAGTAAGCTATAATTCAGACTTTTTATTAACTGGGTTGGTCTTCCTCTAATTTGTCCAGAGAATTAATGTTTCACAGCATTTTCCTTTTGAAGAAATTTAGAAAGTCACTTTCGTTAGATTTCTTGGTAAGTCTTGGTTAATAATAATTAGGGCAATTCTTACTTATAGCTATGCTTCAGTTTTCTAAATAAAACTAAAATTTAAAAATGCTAAATACTGTTCATTTTAATCAGAAGGTGGTGTTGAGTTGCTTACTGTTTTCACAACTGCCATATTCAATTAGTTCTCTAATTGTCATGTTTTGATATACATTCTATTTGTAATTTGGACAATGAGCTTTAGGGACTAATTTTGAAGAAGAAATAGCCATATTTACAGAGGATTTTGAAACTGTTATTATTAAATTTTAATTATACTGAAACGGCTTGGAGTTTTTCAGCCACTCAGAGTGCTTTCTGTATGCCTCATAAATGACTCCTAACAACTATTTTTGACTGTCAGTTGTTTGGCTTTTTTTTTTTTTTTTGAGACAGGGTCTCACACTGTTGCCCGGGCTGGAGTGCAGTGGTGTAAATATGGCTCACTGCAGCCTGGGTCCAACCAATCCTCCTGCCTCAGCCTCCTGAGTAGCTGGGACTACAGGCATGTGTCACCACTCTAGACTAACTTAAAAAAAATTGTAGAGACCGTGTCTCACCATGTTGTCCAGGTCTCAAACTCCTGGCAGTCCTTCTTCCTTGACCTCCCAAAGTGCTGGGGTTACAGGCATGAGCCACCTTCCTGGCACCCAGTATTTTTAAATCAAGTTTTCCTACTGCTTCCCAACCCAAATGACTTCTCATGAGGCTTCTCAGCAATCAAAGAGTTTTATTAATGAGATCTCAACATTGAAAAAGTGAAAATTTCAAGAAGGACAAGCAAGGTGCTCTGTTTAAATACAAACAGATTTGATGACAGTCCATCAGTTACTGTGCATCTGTGCATCTCATCAAGATCACGCTGCAATAAAAACTTTCATGATGAGGAATGTGGGGGGCCTCAATCCAAGTGGGGGTAGCAAGGAATGGGGATAATAGCCTTTTTCCTTTCCTAAAGCTTTTTTTCCATGCAGGTGATGTTGGCAAGTAAAATCTGAAAAGAGAATGTATCTGATCCAGGATGTGCTTCTTTCCAGATATTTTTTCAGACAAACTGCACCTAATGCTGCAAAGTTAGATTAATATTGCATTCTCTACTATTTGCTTCTCGTGACTAAAAATTATATATCTCTTAGTATATGAAGCAGGGAAAAACAGTGAGAAAAGTTGTGCACCATGGATTTGCTTCTAGGTCTACTGAATGATAACCATTTGCTAATTCAATTAGGACCCTAAACCTTGACTGCTGATATCAGAATGTGACCATATTGCTTGGTTCCAAGACCTTGCCCTGAAATGCAATTATACTTTTAGAAACTCAAGACGGTTATTCTACTCCTAGGAAAATAAGTAAATCAAACTGTCCTTGACAAACTGTAAATAGGATATAACTGAGAAATGTGCTGGCAGGTCTTCCTTGACCTTATTTGACAGATTATGTGTAGCTTGCCCATATTTACAAAATAGAAACTAATGCCAGGACAGAAGACATATGATAACTAAGGACAAGTAAGAGATCTTTGTTCAAAACTGGAACTGGTTTAATTTGATTAGGAGGGGAGAATTTCCCCATAATTTACAGGAAATCCAAAGCATTACATTGTAAATTTATAGGATAAACATATTCCTGAGACTTTAGATTTTGTAACATCTCTGGCAATGGACTACCTAAATAACAAATTTTTTAAAATAAAGCAAAAAGATTTTAGAGGTAGATAAGATAAACTGATATTGATTAATTTGGCAATCTAAAAATCATAAAATAAAGACATTAAAGAATAAACCAGTCCTCTTAGACTACATAAGCATCAAGTTTAAGAATTCCAGTCATACAGCCAAGTAGAATTATGCCGGTTGGAGAAGTGAGAAGACTTTCCAGATAAGGACCAAAATACATTATCCTCCATTCATAAGAATGACATCAAATAAAGGACACATTTATTTATTTATTTATCTACTGAGACAGAGGCGCACTCTGTCGTCCAGGCTGGAGCGCAATGGTACAATCTCAGCTTACTGCAACCTCTGCCTCCCGGGCTCAAGCCATCCTCCCACCTCAGCCTCCAAGAAGCTAGGTAGGACTATAGGCATACACTATGAAGCCTGGCTAATTTTTATATATTTTTTAATAAAGACAGGGTTTCACCATGCTTCCCAGGCTGGTCTCGAACTCCTGGCCTCAAGTGATCTGCCCACCTTGGCTTCCCAAAGTGCTGGGACTATCGACATGAGTCACTGCTGGCCAAGGACACATTTAATATCAAATTGGAATGACTGGTAGGCAAGGAAATTAGTAGCACTATAATCAATATCCTTTGAAAACTATCTAGAGTCTGTTTTTCCTTAAATGAGAGATAAAGAACTTCCAAATTCTATTCTTATTGAGTGTGTCTATGTGTTTTTAAAATCTACCACTTTTTTTTTTTTTTTTTTTTTTTGAGACAGGGTCTCACTCTGTCACCTAGGCTGGAGGGCAGTGGTACGATCATGTGAAGCCTAACACATTTTTATGAGACCTAAAGTACTCATAATGAATTGACACTCAGTTCATTTAAGGAAAAAAATATGGAATATCTGGAATATTTAGGTCTAACATCTTCAGCTGCAAGGCACAGGTATACCTACCATCCACAAAGGCTTGCACGGCTTTATCCACATTAAAATCAAACTGTTGTAGCACCAGGACTATTTCATTATTGCTTTTGTTGGGAACAACTGATCTAACTGCATAGATCTGTAAAGAAAAAAAAAAAAAGAAATAGAAAGGTGAACACTTTAAATATTTTTCATCTATGAATTGCCCACTAGATAGAATTATAACTATTAGACAGGCCTTGAAAAGCCAACTAATCTACCTTCTTGCCATCAAGCATACTCAAGGCATTCCAGACCAGTGAAAATTCATCCTGGTAATCACCTTGATACCCACTTTATTTGTGTACACATTTTTACAAAGACCTCCTTGTAGGCGTGTAGGAGCATGTGTGAAAAGCCACCTCTGGTTTTTCAATCTACCCTCCCCCAAGACTACAGATGCATACAAGATGTGTTCTCAGTGAGGACACAGAGTCTTTTTCCGTCTCAGGCTTCCTTTCCACTGGCTCAGGGAGTATCTTTAGAAGATGTACAGAAATAGCCTCATGCCTCAGCTTCTCTATCTGCACAGTGGAAACAGTCATCTTGAGGGTCACAGAAGTGTGTTGTGAAATTCCATTCATGTTTAAAGATACAAAAATGTGGAGCATTGTATTTCTGAAATGGTAATCTTATAATCCAAAAAAATGTTTGTGAACACACTTCTGAAAATCAAACATTGAAAATAGTAAAAGTAAATACATATATCCACTAAGAATTTCAATAGGTTAAAGTTTATATTCAATGTTTAATGACATATATGCATTTCTCAAATTCTTATATTCTTTCTTCTTGCCTATTAGAATTAATTGACCTTTATCTCACAGCACTTGCAATAACTACAGAATGTTCTATTGATTTTAGTAAAACCTGGTTCACCCAATTTTCTATCACAGGGATTACTGCAGCTGCTACTGACAAATACTAGAGTACTGCATGGTGCAAAGGTAAGTGATCATTAAAGCACTGTACGGTCTTCGAATGTTTTCATCAGCAGTTAAATTATGACCAGTGGGTTTCAGAGTTAAATGCAGTTTAGTATAATTGGATTCACAGAATATGGATTAAATGGGTATGGTATGTGTAATGTGATGCTATTGACCAGAACATTTCATTGAACAGGAGAGCCTATTTCCTGATTATGTTAGAAAACAGATCACCTATTCCATACAGATCTGCATGTAAGAGTATTTAGGTTGTAATGAGATAACAGCACAAGCTACTGTCATGTACCCACCCAGCACAAGCATAGGTGGGTATATGACTTGTAAAGGTGCTGACACTATAGATTAGAAAGCTGGTTTTGAATCTTGACATTTTATAAGTGCTAAATATTTGAGTTTTACTGAGGACTCTAATATTTTGTGTATATATATATATTTATATATTTGTATGTGTGTGACTCATACAATCAATAGATCAAAACAATCAATAGATCGTTTTCTATTCTCACATTTCATTGTTCTTAGTTTTCCTAGCATCCATTAAAAAAAATGAACGTCTTCAAATCTAAGTTCTTTCTCACTTATTCTCTGTGTCTTCTTTAAAAATCCAATTCTGTGAGTGTTTTTTGAACACCTACTATGTGACAAGCCATCGAACTTCCTGGAACTTAAGAGACTAGAGGAGGATTTACATATTGACCAAATAACTGCATAAATATATGCCTATAAATTCAATTTAAGTGGTATAAAATCATATGACAGGGAGACTTGACTTACATGACTTTATCCACTGAGACCTGGATGGAGGATGAATGAGAAGAGATGGGTGGGAGGGGAAGGGGAAAAGCATTTTGAGCATAGGGAACAGCATGAGTGAGGAGCGAGGCATGGATGAGGAGGGAGGAGCTGGACGTGATTGGGGAGGGAGGCAGAGGGTAGGCTTCTAGAGCACAAGAGGAAATCAGAACTGGGCAGGGACCAGATCGTACAGGGCCTACAAGGCTGTGCAAAGGATTCTGATCTTGTGAGCATCCCTCAACTATCCTTTTGTTGAGCTTTTTTTGTTTTTGCTTTTTTTTTGAGCAAGGCCAAGATGGGGAGGAAAAAACCACAAAAAATCCCTCCATCCAGCCCAGGAAGATCATTAACAGAATGTGTCCAACAATACATAATATTTGCCGCATTGTTACCAGTGCACTGGAATTATACCTAAAGATTACGTTACCCTTCCAATATAGCTCTTTTAAGTAAAATCTAGCATTTATTTCAAGCCACTATGGCTTAGTTCATATTACATAAAATTTCTTAATACTCACCATCATTATTACCACATCAGGCACATCTACATAATATAATAAATACAATAGTAATTATATTAACTACATTATAGTTATATTAGACAAAGGTTTTCAATACACCTACACAGCTGTGTGAACTGCAAAAACCTAGAATTATGGAATAAACATAAAAAAATGGCTTTATGGCCGGGCGCGGTGGCTCAAGCCTGTAATCCCAGCACTTTGGGAGGCCGAGACGGGCGGATCACGAGGTCAGGAGATCGAGACCATCCTGGCTAACATGGTGAAACCCCGTCTCTACTAAAAAAATCTACAAAAAACTAGCCGGGCGAGGTGGCGGCGCCTGTAGTCCCAGCTACTCGGGAGGCTGAGGCAGGAGAATGGCGTGAACCCGGGAGGCGGAGCTTGCAGTGAGCTGAGATCCGGCCACAGCACTCCAGCCTGGGTGACAGAGCGAGACTCCGTCTCAAAAAAAAAAAAAAAAAACAAACAAAAATGGCTTTATTTGCCTCCAGTCTCTCCCCTGCAAAATACAATGTTGTATTATGTTAAGGCAAAACACAAAATAAACCACTACTTGTAGAGATACTTCCTTTTTAGATGTTTATACTACTCTTGCCTATCCTCCTTTAAAAGAAAAAAATACATGATAAGATGTGCACAGAAAACATTTTCTATCCTTTCATTTTGTATATCCTAGCACTGACTGTATCCTTAGAAAACTGTCAATAACTGAGTTCTGGTATCAAATCTAACTGAATATCAGATGCAATTCCTGGAGGAATATATTTAATTAGGACAGGTATTCCAAGTTTTACAGAAAAAAGGGGGAAAAAAATAGTTTCTGCTTATACTTGGATATCACATAGCAATGTTGAATTCTAGTAAATTTCTGGGCCAACCTCTGTTTCTGCTTTAATCACTTGACTTGGCTAATGTGGAGAGAGCAGCATTGTTTCTCAGCCTGTTGTTTATAAATTCACTATGTTTATTTTCCTATGGAAATGTCTTCGAGAAAGATGGAGAAATTGTGTGAACTCACATATGCACATAAAAATAAAGGAACCTCACTGTGTCACTACTCATAATTCAGTGGTATCAAAAAGGGTTTAAGCATTTTAATCTAAAAAAAAAAGCCGTCATTATAAAGAGCTTTAAATATAAGGCATGATGACCAAGGAAGAGTTATGGTGAGCCTGTACTGAAAGGCTTGCCTTTGCAGTTGGAAACCAAGCTTCCGAAGACGGATGCTCCTGGAGGAATGGAGCAATCAATAATGCGTGACTAATGGTAGTTTGCATACGGAGAACTCATAAAATTCACGCCCGCAGCGGCTGTTTTGCAGAGGCTGTTTTTGGCGCAGCTTCACACACACAGCCTTTTACTTCATTGTCACAGCCCAGGCTAACACCTAAGCCACTGTTTGAAGCTGCACTTGGCTGCACCCCTAAAGGGCTCTCATGCCATAAACAAAGTGGTCTCACCAGGTGGCCGCTGTTGGATGACAGTCAAGATGGCTAGTTAGTGGTTCATTTAGCAACTGTTTTACCTTCCCAAAATTATGTTCCCCTATTTTGCTTCTGCTAATTTCACCCTGGTTTGGCAAAGTCAGTGTGCTATCTAGAAACAGCATGATGTTTTGATGCCACCTCTTGAGGGTTTTAGTCATGATCCTTCCTCTCTCTGGGGCTTCCCTATCTGACTCTGCAGGCTCTGCCCCATTGAGCCTCAGGCCCGCCCTGCTGGCCTTTTGCCTGCACTAACTGGGCAGTGAGGCAGTGTGACTTTCTTGGACGTTGTTTGGTTTCAGTTTCCCAAACTAACTTATCTTCTCAGTACCTGAGATGTCTGGTTAGGAGCTGTTAATGGATTTCCTCATTCATACTGTGCATCTTTTGAGCCTGGCTGTGATGACCCTTAGAAATTCTTCTTGGCTTCCTGATGAGTCACTAAAACTACGTGTGAGTTTCAAAAGTGGCTCTGCCCAAAGTTTTCAATCCACCCACACAGTTGTGTGATCAGCAAAGACCCGGTATTATCAAATAAACATAAAATAACTGCTCTCTCTGCTTCCAGTCTCTCCCCTGCAATTCAGTCCCAGGCAGCTGCTCTTCCTGGAGTATATTCATGACCATTTTACCCTCTTCCTTAAGAACTTAAGAATAAAGTTCATTACCTGCAACCTGGCATTCAAGGCCAGCAACAATTGGGCTCCAACTTGCTTTCTAAATGCCCAACTTTACCCCTTCACAGACAAGCTCCCCATGCCCAGTTGGGAGCCCCCACCCCCAGGCTGGGTTTTTTAAAGATGTGTCTGAATTGTACATTCCAGGTGAAATGCCATGTGTTCCATGAAATCCTTCTCCATGCTCCCTGCCAGAGGTCATCTTTGCCTCAACTCCTGTAGCCCCTGGTCAGCAAGTGTCTTAGCCCCTTTCCTTTATAGCTCCAGTATTTGTGTGTGTGTCGTGTCTCCCAGATGGCAGGCAACGTGAGGGCAGAATCCTCATCTTGGCCATTTTTGGATAATCACCATGCCCACTCACAAGCAACTAATATGATGCATGTAGTAGGCATTTAATACATATATGTGGAGTGAGAGAACGCCAACTTGTAGCTACACCAGGCAGCTGCTCGGAGTCAAAAGAAGACTCCATTGGTGTGTGTGTAGACCATCCCAGCACTCTGCATCTACCACCCATGATAACAGTGGGCAGGTCTCACTTGATTGATGTCATTAAGCATAATATGGGTAGGGAGAACATATATGTGTTCTTCAAATTTCAATAACAGAGACTGGAGGAATATTTATGAGATTTTTACATTCTTACAATTTTATTTCTGTACAATAAGGTACTCATGGTATTTTGTGGAGTTTTAAAAATATGAAAAAGCACAGTAACTGCCTGTCTATCCTTCCAAGGCTCACCTTAGCAGACAGACGTTGGCTGAGCCCCTATTAAATGACAGGAGCTGAGGATACAAAGAAAAACCAGATATAGTTCTGCTGTAAGGAGGCATAGTTTAGCAGTGGAGCCAGAAATGTCTACAATAAAAGTAGGTAATAAGTGCTGTATTGTCCTTACGAACAGGGCACTGTGCTGCTACAGAGAAGGAATTAAGTTTGCCCGAGTAAGGGAGAGTACTTTATTGAGAGCCAAATGTCATGGAAAGAGCGCTGGAGTTAGACAGACCTATGTTCTAATCTTGGCTCTGCTACATTCTAGCTCTATGACCTTGGGTGAACTAATTAAATTTTTGAAACTTGGTTCTGTAGCTGTAAAATGAGGATATTATCTTCTAGAGTCTGTGTAAAAATGGAAAGGGATGATGCCTGCAAAGTGTTTCCTATATAATTTGGCATATATTAGCTACTCAATAGATTTTAAAAAGAAAAAAAGCGGGAGCATTTGCATTAAGGGTCCCTTCAGGTGTGGCTTTGAAGTGGAAAGACCATGTGGCTTGAATGTTGGTCAAGATGTATTTGGGGGAAGATTACCCTGTCTACCCTTTTTCTTAAGAGAACCTCCTCCCTCCACAGACTTGCTAAGGGGTCCGTGGACCCAAGACTCTGTCCCTACTTTTCCCTTCTCTATGGTGTAACTGGTACAATGAGGAAGCCTAAGTCTATCTTTAGGGTGGTTAATGTGATATTATCCCCTTCTTCTTCTTTCATTTAATTATTTACTAAACATCTACTATGATCAGGCACTGCACTAGTGGCTGGATACAGCCATAACAAAACAGATATGGTCACTGCCAAAACTAGAGAGGGAAATGGATATAAACATAGAAATTAAAATATATCACTGCAACTTGTGCTAGGTGAGTGCTATGAAGGCAGCAATCAACAGAACACAGTGACAATTACAGTGGTCAGGAAGTGGCCTGGCTAGAAAAGACAAAGTGAGCCAATTAGACCCTCTGCCTTGAAGGTCTGAACTATTCAACACAAAGGGAGAGAAGTTGGAGAGCAGAGGAAGAGAGGCTGGACTTGCAGCTGCCTCACTTTCTCTTTCCTGTTCCTTTAACTTTTCCTGAAGTCTCATGAGACGCTGCCAGACTTTTATAATAATAACCTCTCTCTCTCTCTTTTTTTTTTTTAACTTGTGCTAGTTTGAGAGGGTTTCATTTTCTAGAGAAAGTATGGTATGCCTGGAGGCAACATTAATAGCCAGGGCTGGAAATAAAAATAATAAAGCTAAATAATTAATCCCGATTGGCAAAGGTGAGAAAAGGAAGATTTTAAAGATAAGTCCCATTAGAATGTACATGGCAGCTGGGAGAAGAGAGGCCTGAGACCTCTGCTCACACACTTCTTCCAGCACTGACGTTGCCACCATTATTTACTTATGTGACTTCTTGTTCTACTGAGCGACAGGGAGCATATCTTTATATCCACAGGGTCTAGAGCAATGGGTGGCATTCAGTAGATGATTCATAAATGTTTGCAGAATGGATGACTGACTGAATGAGTAAAAGGAAGCAGGGAGTCCAGTAAGATGGTTACTGACATATTCTAGTTTTACTTATTCATTTTTAAGTGCATCTCTAATTAAGAATTAAGTATTACACACTATTAAAAAGCTTAATGGATTCAGGCCCAAAATGTATGGAGTGCCTCCTGGGTGCCAGGCACAGCATATGGCTGGCTCATTCCTTAAGAAGCCTGCAATCTTGGAGGTGAGCTTAACCTTATCCCCTATGATAAGGACAGCAATCAAGCAGCCAGCAACCTCCTCCTCACACCAATGGGAAATGGAGTTATTTATGGGTTTGCCGTTCCTGCAACTTTGAAAGGAGTTTTATAATCAGCTTTGGTCACATTTCTCAAATGCTGAGCCATTCAGAGATGCCTTAAAAACAGCTCATCTGTGTATGCTTTGCTTCACTTGCTGGGCCACTAATATCTACACAGTAATGGAGGTAGTTTTCCTATGAATTTTCTTGGGGAAGAAAATACTCTTTGCAGACCAGTACCTTTGCATCATGGATAATTCCATAATTTAATTGCCTTTTCTAACATCTACTTCCTGCCAGCAAAAAATATGCATGAGGTGTTGTCATGTTCTACTTGGCTGACTTTTGGGGAATTAACACCAGGGGTACAAATCAAAATTAACTTTTTTTTTTTTTTTTTTTTTTTTTGGGCAGGAAACCAGGAGGAGAAAGAATAATGCAGATTTGAAGATGGAAAAAAGAAACAGTTTTTATAGAATTATGGGAAGTAAAAGTGGGAAGGATCTTAGAGACGGTCTAGTTGTGGCTTCTCGAACTTTAAAATACATTCTGATCACCTGGGGATTTGATTGGGATGAAGATTCTGATTCAGAGGCTTGGAGTGGGTCCTGAATTCTACATTTCTAATCAGCTCCCAGTTGATGTAAATGCTGCTTGTCCAGGGATGTGGTAGGCAGAATAATGGCCCCCCAAAGATATCCATGGCCTTATCCCCCTGGAACGTGTGAACATGTTAGGTTACGTGGCAAACTGAATTTGCAGATGGAATTGAGGTTGCTAATTAGCTGACCTTCAAATGGGGAGATCATCCTGGATTATCTCGGTGGGTCCTTATAATTTGATGGAGATGGAAGACAGTCAGTGTGACAGTGATGCAATGAGAGAAAGGCTTGGCCAGTCTCTCCGGGTTTGAAGACAAAAGGGGCCACAAACCAAGGAATGCAGGCAGCTTCTAACAGCTAGAAAAGGCAAGGAAGATTATTCTTCCCAGGGCTCCAGAACGGATACCTTGAGTTCAGCCCAAGGAGACCCATTCGGACTTCTGACCTCCAGAACTAGAAGATAATCAATGTGTGTTGTTTTAAGCTGCTGAAGTTGTGGCAGTTTGTTACAGCAGCAACCGGAAATGAATACAATGGACCACACTTTGAGAAACAAAGGCCTACTCTTCTCTTCCTCCCTCCTTATAAGAAGATGTCTTTCCCTATCCCACCAACTATCACCTCTTAAAAATATATACCTTCCAGATGGCAACCCTTTCCACAAAGGTTTGGGGGAATTGTAGCCATTCACTCATTCAAGCCACATTTTGTGAGGGAAAGTGAAATGAATCTGACACAATCTTTGCATCCAACGAGCTGACAAAAGAGTAAGGAAAATAAGGCAAAGTCATAAATAACTAGCACATCATTCTGGTAACAACGTCCTCTCAGAATCTTACCTGCTCTCTATTCTTTCTTTCATTAACCTGGACAGGCTCCCCTGTCTTTCACCTGGACTCTGGAAAAGGCCTCCTAATGGGATTCTCTGGCTTAGTTTCTCCTCTCTCCAATCCATCTTAAAACAGTTATTGCACAATTAATCTCCCCAAACTGTGTGAGCGTGTTCACTGATGGAGGGAAGGAGATGGCAGTGAGAAAGAATTAGAAGAGGGGAAGAGAGGAGATAAATTATGAAGTGAGTTTCCACCGGAAATACGAGAAACATCATCAAAACCCATGTGGAATGGAAGGGAGGTTCTTCTGTTTTTCTAAGAATTCAGAGAAAGGAGAAAAGGAGAAGAAGGGAGAGTGAAGACATAATAAAAATTTCAGATTGTGAAGGGGAAAATTTATGGAAACCATTCCTCTGTGTAAGAGTTTTAGAATTCGCTTTGGGGCTTAAAAAGTGGAGAAAGGTTTAGAGCTGCCCTTATGGGAATGAGATAGGAAACGACCTTGACGAACGACGGACTGCTGAGCAGGCCTGTGGGTCCACGGTGCTGGACTGCACAGATCTGTTACGGTGCCGATCGGCATGGTTTCCCCAACAATTCTCAACAAGCCAGAAGCAGGAGCAACAGAACGATCCATGGTTACAAACTGTAAGAAATGTAGGGGTAGATTTTAGGGCTCTGAAACACAGGGGCTGCGTATCACTAAGGTGGCTGATGAAGGCATCTGTGGTCTATAAAGTGGGGGCGATGAATTGGAAGACTAGAGAGAGGCTAAGGGACGAGAAAGAACAGATGTTAAAGACAGTTAGACGATGAGAGAGGTTGATGATAAGGACATGCTCAGAGAAGGGATGTTAGACATTGCCAGTCTGTGGTCCCAGTCCTGCCTGCTGGTGTGTAAGTATAACCCCTTTTCTGCAGTCCAGCCCTTTGCTTTTTAAAAAGAACTAAAGTGTTCTCCACAATTCCATCTTTATAGAGTAAATACGCTCTTTTGCAATTTTTCATAAGCTGTGCTTCCCAAGTTTTTACTATCTGATCAAGCTCTTCTGAGCATATCCTGTTAAAATATGGTGCTGTAAAAGAAGTACATTGCTCCAGAAGTGGTTGGATTACAGCAGAGGACTGTGAGACCTGCACCTGCCTTGGTTGGACCCCATTTATCCATTAAAGGAGTCTAAGGTGACATTCGCAATTTTAGGAGCCACATTAATTAATCACTAGGTCAAATGCAAGTTACTTGCTACTAACTTTCCTTCCATTGAGTTTGAGACAAGTGTCCCCTGGCCTTGTGCAATGACTAGAACACAAAGGTATGATTTTATATTCATCTTTCTTAAATTTCAGTATGTAAGTTCTGACTCATCACTCCAGCCAGCTGTTATGTTTTGGAACCTTGAATTTTGTCCCATCATAAACAGGAATGTTTCAGCCATTCCTTCCAATTTTGTATCATTTTAAAAATTAGTCAACATCCTCTATATCTTAGATTTGTTTATCTGAATTTTGTATAGGCCATGGCCAAGTATAGAGGCCAGAGTATTATCATAAAAACTTCCCTCAAAGTTGAAATTAATCTTTTAATACTTGTTCATTCATTTCTCCAGTCAGTCACAATGCACAGACTCAGAAGCTGGACTGCAGCAGTGACAGATGTACTGGGGTTTATAGTCTAGGAAGGCAAATGTTTGATGAATGCTATAGAAGAAGCAGTGAGGATGCTCTGGCATCTATAACAGGGGACCTGTCCTAGTCTAGAGAGTAAGGGAAGCCCCCTCCAAGGACTGAAGTTAGCTTAAAACAAGAACGATGGGTTAGTAGCACTATAGTTAGGCAAGGGGAATGGGAGGGAAGGTGGAGCATTCCAGGAAGAGGGCACAACGTCTATGAACAGATAGGATTGAGTGACTGGAAGAGCATGCTCAAAGGAATGAAGGTCAAAGATTGCTGGAGCATTAAGTATGAAAAGGAGGGGGACTGTGGGTGACGCTGGAGAAGAAAGGCACAAGGCAAAAGTGGGCAAGGTCCTGGAAGCCTTATTATAATTTTGAGGTTTATTCTAAGGGCAAGCCATTGAAGGGCTTTACTCAGGAGAGGAACATGACACTTGCATATTAAAGGTCATTCCAGTTTCTTTATGAATGTGTTGGAGGAGATCAAATGGATGCCTGTTAGGATTCCAACAGTGTCCAGGGGAGAGAAAATGGACCAAGATGGGGCAGTGTAGAAAAAGACTCACAAATTTCTTGGGAGGAAGCAATTGATTTGCGATTAACTAGATGCAGGGAATGGGGAAAATGAAGAAACATGGGTGACTCCTTGGTTTCTGGCTCGACTGTCTATGTGGCTGGTGGGATCATTTCCTGAGAACGGACCAGTGGTGGTAGCTTTACTCTTTCAGGAGTCTGTGAGACATCCGTGTCCAGATATCTAACAGGCAGCTGAATCTGTAAATCTGGAGCTCCAGAAAAGAATTGAGCCAGGGATAGAGATTTTGGCACCATCAGCATCAAAGTGAGTCTCAACCCTGGCTGCAAACTGAAATTACTTGGTGATTTTTCAAAATATAGCTACACCTGAGCCCCACTCCAGATTATCAAATCTGGGACTTGGCACTCCTTTTAAAAAAAAGTTTTCCCAGGGACTCTAATATCCATCCAGAATTGAGGACCGTGAGTGAGAAATCATGAAAGATAGGTAAGGGACACTGGATGAGACAAAGGAGAGAAGGTGGCACAGGACAGATCTCTTTTTAGGTATAACTGCTCACCTGTCAACTCATTTACCTGAGTGTACTAACTACACACCCACACCTCTCCATTATTTATATATTACTATAATTTCAAAAATAGCAGTTCTAGTTTAGAACAGTTTTACTTTCTGTAAAGCAAAACTCTTCGAGCGGGCACTCTCTCTCTGTAAGAGGGTATCCCAGGTATCCACTGTTGCATAACAAGTGTCCAAAATTTTGTGGCTCAGAACAACAATCTATTTTTCACTATTTCTGTGGCTTAGGAATTAGGGAGGAATTTGGCAGAGTAGTCTGCCTCGGGGTCTCTCATGGAGACGGATGGTGGGGGAGAGGGATGCTGGTACAGATGGGGTGTGTCTGAGCCTCTCTCTCTGTGCAGTCTGAAGGTTTCTCCAAGTGGTCTGTGTTGATGGGCTAGTCTGGGCTTCCTTGAAGCATGGTGCAACAGTCAAGACTGTTTACATGGCAGACCAGAGAGCCACTGCAATATCCCACCTGGTGAAGAAGTAGCAGAATCACCTGGCTTTGGAAAAGTCTTTTCCTTCCTACTATACTGGTCAACCAGCTACAAAAGTCTGCCCAGTTTTAAGGGGAGAGGCAGGCTCCATCTTTTAATGCAGGAAGATACTATTGTTGCCTCTTTGAAAAACATGGTTGGCTTTGAATAGTTAAAGTTAATGAAATCAACAACCCAGATTTCTTTTTACCAATTCTTCATCTGTACTTTGTCCGGTCACTGAACATTTGGAATAAAAGCAAATTTATTTAACAGTTATAATAATACTAAATGAAAACCAATAGTTTATGTTAGATACAACTTCTTTAATTCCTAGAAATGAGCAGATGACTTATAGAGTAAGAGATATTCAAATGGACTTCTCTCCTATCTAAAGAAATAGTAAAATTGGAGACTGATTTGAGTAATAATAAAATTTCAGTCTCCCACACACAAAAAAGTAAAATTAAAATGAACTAAAGTTCTTAAATCTTTAAATTTAGTCCATGATCAACTTTTTATATCAGAATTTTGATTTTTAATCTGACACTGGGAAGTTTAAATATATACATATAACTATCAAATCATTGTTAGCAACAGTCTCTCTGACCTACATTTAAACAAGCAATAAGCCTAATACATATCTCATTTTACCCATTTAGCTAGCATATATTCAGTATATACCTACATGTTTTCTATAATTGTTCTTGATTCTTCTCATATTTTCCCAGAACTACCAGTTAGACTTGCACATAATTTTAGGGTACACTGAGTCCTTGAGTCCACTGGAAGTCTGTTTTCAGCCAGCTGGTTATACCTACACGGTATTAGGACTTAGGTAAATACTCTGTCTGGCCACTATTGCTCATGAATTCTGTATTTGAATTTATTACTGAGGACAAGAAAATGTTATCTTCATTCAAGGCATTTTGTTTCTGGTATTTTAATCAGAGTAGAAACTAAGACACTTTAATCTTCTGCTTCTAACTTAGAATATTCAGTAAAATCTTTCTTCTCATCTTCTTTGCAATTTAAAGTCTCCACTTGGGGGCAGGGGTTGGGGGGGAAATGGTAATTATTGACATTTACTCTCCCTGAGGGATTTTTTTTCCTGCTGATTCACAGAACTTTTCAGATAAAGAGTACCATAAAGGCATAAGTCACTATTACCCTTTAATCAAAACCAGAACAAAGGAGTTAATTACCTTTCAGTCAATACCAGAATAAGGGAGTTGGGTTAATCTCTAAATTATATTAACCTTGGATATTTCTTCACTGTGGTGTGGAGGAAGCTGATGATTTAAACACCATGGAAACTAGAAGCACACACTCTGTCTCTTTGAGGGGAGTTTATTTGTTCACCTACATTTTTTATTTTAACAGGTTTGATCAATTAAAAAAGAGCACGATGATTTGAATACCAGTCAAAATTATCATCTGATTGGCCAGATCTTGTTTTCCCAATGATTTTATGAGTTTATTTGTTTGCTTTTCCTCTAAAGGCAGTAAAAAAGAATTAAAACCAGTCAGCATTTGCCAAATTCCTAAAATTACAATTTGAGCCACTAAAAAATTTAAAAACCACAATTGTCCATTGGAAGATGAGTGGATCAAGAAAATGTGGTATATATACACAGTGGAATATTATCTAGCCTTACAAAAGGAAACCCTGCAATGTGCAACAACACTGATGAATCTTGAGGATACTATGCTAAGTGGAATCAGCCTGGCACAGGACAAATACTGCATGACTCCCTTCATATGAAGCATGTAAAATAGTCAAACTCATAGAAGCAGGGACTAGGATGGTGGTTTCCAGGGCCTGGAAGGAGGAGGAAATGGAGAAATGTTGTTCAATGGGTATAAGATTTCAGTTATGCAAGATGAGTAAGTTCTAGATGCACTGTGCCTATGGCTAACAATACTGTACTGGCATTTAAAAACACAATAAGAGGGTAAATTTCATGTTAAATGTGCTTAGCATAGTATTTTTAAAAAGAAAGAAAAACGTTAAGTTATATAATTGATCCTAAATCATTATTTCAATATATTTTTGATAATTACCTTCAAGAATTGAGAAGCAGAGTTCGAAAGCATTCCTAAGACAAGAGGGCATCAGAAATGTTATGCCAGTGAACCATACATGGACTTTTAAGATGGTTCAATCAGGTTCCTTCATTTTATAAGAAACTGACGTACTGAGAGGTTATGTGCTAAGTTCAACCTGAGGCAACCAGTTTGTATCAGGACTCAGGTTGGTGCCCATGTTCTCTGATCTGTAGCACAGTCTCCCTTTTGGTCTTTCACAGTGCCAGTGCGTAGGAGGTGGGAAAGACCACAGGTTCATCCAATGATAGAGCTGCCAAGGATTTTGGAGTTCATCTAGGTGAACTCCCATCGTTTAGCAGATTAAAACATTGAAGCCAAGAGAATAAATACAATGTATATACATTGTACACAAAGGACACAGGTTTTCAGTATAATGATGTTCCTTTGTTAGTTTACATGTGGTTTGAAACAAAGTATATTTTTAATGGACAATAAGATTACTGAATCACTGTTCACCCTAGAAGTTGAGAAGGCTCCCCATACTAGTGGCAGTAGACTTGGTTTGCTAAAGGATGGGAAATTCTAGAGTTTGCATTTTAATTTACTAATTACTTTAGAATGATGGTTCTCAAACTTTTAATTTATTCTTTTCAATAAACATAAAAATGTCAAGCTTTTCTCATGTAATTGAATTCCAAAATAGGTATTCCAATTTCCTTTTAAAAAATGTATATATATGTATTTGTGTATATATATATATAGTGTTACACTCTGAGACATTGTGGTAGCTACAGAAATCAATACAGTTGACTGACAGCCTCTGCCACTCCTCTGGGTCCCCCAGTGCATTTACACCCCAGCCACACTCCCCCCAGGAGGCTGCTAGTTAACAGCTGAGGAGGCTGGGGACTAGTGAAAGCTCATTTCTGAACATTCCTCCAGTGGGCAACATTGGCCTAAACACTCCTCATCAGCCTGCCGAAATTCAATACTGCATTGTAAGTTTGAGGCGTTCTCTGCTCGATTTTCCTTTCTTCTCCCTCTTCTTTCAAGCTATCAGATTTGTATGGAAGTCTACAGCCTCTCCCTGCCTGCTCTGGCTGCCTACCCTCTTCGCCATCTCTTCTAATCCCATCTTATCTTGGCATCTGTCTCTTGGAGGACTCAAAAGAAAACGAGTATGTGGGTTTTTTTTTTTCTAATTATACCTATTTTTCCCCCACTGACATTTTAATACTTGCCCTAGACCCAGGAAGTATGTCCCACTTCCTTCTTCCTCCCCGTAAATTGAGAATTACCATTAGACAATAGTGGCTAAATTAGTTAACATTGATTAATTAGCCAATATTTGGGGGGCACAAAGTCTATGATATTATTATTATAGGAGCTATTAAGTACACAAATAAATCAAAAGTCCATCAGGAGCTTATAATCAAGTTAAGGAGCAATGACTTATAGGGAAAATGTGGTTTTAATAATAATACAAGCAATAACAATTTTAAGGTCTGAGTCTATGCATCTGTCTGTCTGTCTGTCTACCTGTCTGTCTAATCTATCTGAACAGATTTCCAGTGTGCAAGGTTAGGAGAGAAGGAACTATTGTTACAACATTCCAACATTGTCATTTTCTTCTCTGTAAAAACTGAATATTTTAATACGAAGGATCATGGAGAGAAATAACTAGAATGTTGGTAAAGTACCTATAAATCCCAAGGGATTGTGAACAGAGTTACTGTTTCCTGCTGCCAAAGGGTTTCATTTTTGACATGCTCTTGTATTCTTTAGCATTAATCATCTATCTTATATATACCTCTCAGCCGCAGTGCACAGGGGCTACCAGGAAAGACTGGAAGGAGTGGGGGTGGGGAGGCAGGAGAAGCAGGAGAGAAACACTGTGAATTCCAATCATGTAGCCTGGAAAAAGCAATGCGATGCTAATCCTACAATAGTAAATTTCTTCTTATCCCCTGAAACTGATGCTGACATTTCCATTTATTCATTCAGTTCCTTTAGACTCCTTGTCTAATCTCTTCTAGTTGCCAAGCAACAGTAACAGCAGTTCTGTACGTAAGCATTAGGCAACAACTATTGTCAATGTTTCTCCTTTCTGTGAACGGGAAATTTAATGACCCTTTCCTATGAGAAAATGATGACAAGAACCTGTTCCATGGTGAAATCTGAAAGCTGTGTGGCTTGTGTTCTTGTTTGAATCCAAGGGTTGGACTAAATTGACTTCAACACTCCTGCAAAATTTTCCCAAAAGCTTGCATGGTTTGCACTTTCAAAACAACTACTTAGCATTAAAACTTATCTCAAATCCCATGAAGCAAGTTATCTATTAAATGGAGTTAATGTTTAAAAGGTGCATAACGATGGGTTTCTTCTGTACCAAATGCTTGGATTTTTCTGACCACACTCCACCCCATATAAAGATTTGAACTATACTTCACTACTTTGTAAAATGCAAATCAAGAGAGTTACAAGAAAAAAATAATAAAATAGTATATATTGATTCAAAAATAATTAAAAATCTGCTCATCTGTTGGGGACAGACACCAGGACACACAGACATGAACACTTTCTATCTCCATTATCTGCAGAGATATTGAACATGTCACCTCTCTGGACAAGAGACTTTTCTCCTTTTTCCGATTCCTCCTTTTTTATTTTAATGATTCTATACAATTATTGTTTATAAACCAATTTAACTCTATAACAGCTCTAAAAGCTATTGCCAGTGAGTGGTGCAGCTCAGCAATGGCATTATAGTCTGAGCTGTTCCCCATTTCCATATCATCATATTGTCTAGTCTCGCTTACTTTTTGTAGGCTCAGCAATAGCTATAAAAGTTTGAAAAAGTCAAGTCCACTTTTATGTTCTTTTTCTTATTTGGTCTTTTTACTTTTTCTTTCTAATCTTGGTTCTATGGGAATTTATATTTTGAGTTTCAAACTTTTTTTTTTTTTTTTTAAAGACTGAGTGTCACTCTGTCGCCCAGGCTGGAGTGAAGTGGCATGCTCTCGGCTCACTGTAACCTCTGCCCCCTGGGTTCAAGTGATTCTCCTGCCTCAGCCTCCTGAGGAATTGGGATTACAGGTGCCCGCCACTACGCCCAGCTAATTTTTGTATTTTTAGTAGAGACAGGGTTTCGCCATGTTGGCCAGGCTAGTCTCGATCTCCTGACCTCAGGTGATCCGCCTGCCTCGGCCTCCCAAAGTGCAGGTGTGAGCCACCGTGCCTGGCCTCAAACAAAAATGTTAATTAACTAGAGCTCCTTTTCCATTTTCTAATTGTGAAATAAACAGATAAGCTCCCCCAGATGCTTTCTAGTTTATATTGTTAAGAGCTCATAAAGCAGCTCTACATTTATTATTGTACTTGATGACTTTGTGAGGCAGATTTTATTATCATGTCCAATTTACAGATTAGGAAATTGAGGCCCAGAAAAGTTAAGTGGCTTATTTCAGGATGCTCAACTAATAATCTCTGACTTCTGTCTCCAAACTCCACACTCTTTCCACAGCCTTACCTTGTTGGATGTCACCTCCCAAGTGTACTGCGTCTTCCAGTGTGGCTTAGGGACCACTCATTGGAATTAGTTATCAGTGCATAATTGGACACTTTGCAATTATTAACCCCATTCACAAGGAACTTCTTTACTTTCCATCATCAAGTTTTACTACTGAATTGTATTCTATTTAAACTGATTTATGAGAATGCATTAAAAATATCTGACTAAAATTTCTATTTTATCTATACTAGTTCTAATAATCCTTTCTTATTCAATTAAAATTACATTTAAGCATTTGTAAATCTAATTTACCTTGGTACCCACATATTTTACACAGAAATAATCTAATGGTGACTATTAAGTCCTACACTGAAATCATCTATAAATTTCTAGTGTTCAATTTCTGTAAAAATACATTATTTGGAAAAGAAGCTATTAAAAATGAATAAGCCCCATATATATAAAACCTTATATATATAAAACCTATATATAAGATCAGATTAGCCCAAAGATTTTGTTCTGATACCTCACCTTCACAAAGTGACATTTGGGGAATTTTTTTCTCTCTTTACTTTTTTATTTCATGCAGCGGGATATGACCGGTTACTTAGCAAAGGACCTCATTTGGTATTGTGAAGCTTACCTGAGACCACCTGTATGATTATGTAAACATACAACTTTTCTGAAGAACCACAGGTAGTCAACATAAGTTACCCAAGTTTCTGTTTTAAATTACCCAAGAAATTTAAAACATGCTTTATTTAACAGCAAAAAGAGTACTAAAATGAGATGACATTTCCATTAACCTACATTTCATTTTTCAAGAAGACTTGAGATTTTGCAAAACATCGTAAATGGGAAATGAAGTCTCTAAAGAACTTAACAATTCAAGCAGGCGTGTTCATTCATTCATTATTCATTCATTTATCTAACTCTATCTGGGGGGTCAACTATGTATCAAACCCAAGAATAAGTAATAGTAAGAACCATTCACCGCCTCCAAGAAGCACATAGTCTCACATGGTGAGACGGAGCCACAGCCGACAATTACACTCCCTGGAATAACAGCTGCAGTGGAGAATGCAGAGAACCCCACAGAAGTACAAGCTGAATGACAGAAGAAGGGTGAATCATTCAGGCAGGGCAAGAGAAAGGAGAGAGGTGAGTCCCTAAGGAGGACATCCCAGACAGATGAAACAGCCTTTGCAAAGGAGGCAGACATATTTAAGGTCAGGGTGGCGACTGAGAGATGCATGGAGATGTGGCAGTGGATAAAGGTATAAAAGGTGGACTCATGCAGGGGATGTATGTAATGCTCAAGAGACCAGACTCTGATTGCAACCATATTTTCAATTTAATTCCTTATCGCTATAATCCAACAAGATAGAGATATTTTAAAATGAACAGTTAAAAGATTGTCAATTTTAAGTTTCAGTTGTCTTCAATATTAAACCTGAAATTATTAGCTACCTGCTCCTTTGGACTAAAAGCTGCATGAAGGCAGGAATCATTTCCTCACCAAAGCACCTACTCGAATTCATCCAATAGAGGACCCACTAGAGACAACTGATTAACTCATTTGATTCCAACACTTCTTATGAAGTAATTAATTTCTCACAGTGCTTGACTAGATACTGCATCAACGGCACTACAAAGATGTTTTATCTGATCTCTACAATCTTGTACTCTAAGACATAACAGTTGTTATTATTCTTAATTTTCATAATTAAAATGTCATTGCTCTGTGTGGCAGACTGAGAAACAAACTAATCATAAAAAGGCCATGAAAGCTAATAACTAAGGACAGTAAGTATACTAAAATAAATCAATGTAAAATTATAAACGATCAGAATTTTCAGTTGTTTATTATGGTTTATTTTACTGAGTTGAGAAATCAATTAACCTTTTGACATGGGAAGATGGAATTCACTAAATAAGTTACAGAAGCACTACTTCCATTTTCATCACCCTCTTTCAAAATAGTGCCAACACTTTGATAAGTTATGGAAATGCAGTGGGAAAACACTACTGTTAACTGTCACGTGGACATCTGACACTGCTCATGAGGAGTGGAATGACTGTGGCTCATAAGCCTATGCATGGAGCATTCACACTGAACCTCCATGATCTGTGCGCTGACAGATCAGCCTATTTTCCCTCATTGGCATGATGCCACCTCTGTTTTGAATAAGACACTCTAACACTCTAATGTTGGCTGCTGAGCCTACCATATTAGTCTGTCCACCAGCCATGCTTTGCAGGGATCAATTGCTATGAGTCTGATTCTTTAAAGCGCTTTTCCTTTCCATGGTCCAACTCTAGGAGCTGTTCTATCTCAGCAGATATTAGCAAAGGGGCTGCCGATCCTTGGTCAGCATCATGGCGCCCAACCCAGCTTCTCAAATTGGGGAATACATATTCTCACTTGAATATATGACTAAGTTCAGACATTATATGAAGAAGCCATGATATAAAAGGGA
Source organism: Rhinopithecus roxellana (assembly GCF_007565055.1). Lineage (NCBI taxonomy): Eukaryota > Metazoa > Chordata > Mammalia > Primates > Cercopithecidae > Rhinopithecus > Rhinopithecus roxellana. The sequence goes on along the minus strand of NC_044562.1, from coordinate 87,250,888 downwards.
CATCTTGCTGCTATTTTTAACTCAATGGCCAGTAAGTTTGTAAAGATACAGGAAAAAACAAACTCAGCTTCTCCTACTACACTCTCACAATGCAGAATACTTCTGGGGACCTCTGGTAACCCATATGTGTGGGGGACTTCTCTCCACCAAGCAATCCTTCAGCAGTGGATTCTTCAGCAGACATCAGCTGAGTGTTCTCCCACTTAGTTCTCCCAGTGTTAATTCTGACACTGTCCACCTGGAGATAGCATCAGATTCCACAGATTGAGAGCTCAGTTCCACAAGACCACCCCCCACTTCAGATTCCAGCACAAGCACAGTTGGCCCTCCATGTCCACAGGCTCCATATCTGTGGATTCAACCAATCACAGAACAAAAATATTTTGGGGAAAAAACAGTAAAAAATATCAGGAGTGTACTGAGTACCTATGGCTTTTGGAATCATAAAATCAAAATATCTTAAGTCAAACCACCATAAATCAGGGACTGTCTATAATTTGCTAGAGTGGCTCACAGAACTTAGAGAACACATTTACTGGTTTATTACAAAGGATATTATTAAGGTTACTGATGAACACGAGATAGAAGAGATGCACAGGGCAAGGTATGTGGGAAGGGGTTCAAAGCTAACATGCCCTCTCTGGGTTCACCACGCCAAACCTCCAAGTATTTAGCTCAGCCCTTTTGGGTTTTTATGGAGGCTTCGTTACATAGGCATGACTGCTTACATCATTGGCCACCAGTGATCAATTTAACCTTCAGCTCCTCTCCCCTCCTGCCAGTTTGGTGGAGGGAAAATTCCAACCCTCTAATCACCTGGTTGGTTCCCTGGGCAACCAGCCCCCATTGGACGATATCCAAGAGCCCTCAGCCAAAGATCAGCTCATTAGCATACAAAAAGACGCTTATCATTTTGAAGATACCAAGGATTTTAGGAATGGTATATATATTTCATAATAAGTATCACAAAGTTACAATGATTTTATACTGAAATAATGTGTGGAATATATTATTAAATACAATGGATAAAAATTTTGCATCAATTTTTAAGACAACACGTTATAATACTCCAAGGAAATTGTATGTTGTCAGAAGTTAGTTTTGACCATGTGCCCAGAGACTTGGGGTAACACATCAGTCCTTCTGTGTCTTGGGGGCATTTTGATGGAAAATCCTGAGAAGCAGTAATATGTGGAAAGGGTACAGGCTTTAGAACCAGACACAGCTAAGTTTGAATCCTTGTTCCTCCACATTTCTTGAGAGTTTGACTTTGACCAAGACAAGTCTGACCTAAAGCCTCAGTGTCCTCATCAAACAGAAAGGTTATTTAATATGAAGATTTATAAAATATGTAGCACAGTCACTGATGGAGCCAGGTGAGATTTTTAGAAGATGTAAGATCAAGTCATACTCCAGCTTAAAACCTTCCAGCAGTTTCTTTCTGCTCTCTGAATAATGCCCTACATGGCAGTATCAAGGTTCCAAACCTTTCAGGACATGGACCTCCTTTGGCAGTCTGGTGAAGACTTTGGGGTCTTTCTCAAAACAACATTTTAAAATTCATGAAATAAACTGCATGTGATTACAAAGGCAACTACTTATATTGAAATATACTTAGAATATTCATAAAAACAAACATGCTATAGTAATATATGTACTTCTCTATTAACACATCAAATAACATCATATAGTAACAGGGTTCTATAACTATAGTAAGTTTGAAGTAGTGATGAACAAACAACATTTCAGGATATCTGCAACAAATGTAACTGAATATGAAAATGTCTGTGATTTTTAATTGTGAAAGTCACAGGCACTGCTGCTCTATTGTGGGTTTTTTGTTTGTTTGTTCTCTGAGACGAAGTCTTGCTCTGTTACCCAGTCTGGAGTGCAATGGCGTGATCTTGGCTCACCGCAACCTCCGCCTCCAGGGTATAAGTGATTCCCCTGCCTCAGCCTCCTGAGTAGCTGGGATTACGTGTGCCTGGCACCACACCCAGATAATTTTGTATTTTTAGTAGAGACAGCATTTCTCCAGGTTGGTCAGGCTGTCTTGAACTCCCAACTTCCGGTGATCCAACCACCTCAGCCTCCCAAAGTGCTGGGATTACAGGTGTGAGCCACCACACCCAGCCCTACTCTGTTTTTCTTTTTTCCTTTGCCTACATTCATGACTGGAGGAACTAGTAAATTTCATTTAGATATTAGTGAAGATAAAAATGTATTTGTTCTCATCTATATTCATGGACCCATGGATTGTAACCACGATCCCTTGGAGATCCACGGACCTGGACAGAGAGCCGGCATTCTAAGCGGTATTCTTTGACTTCATCTCCCATCATCAATCACCTTTGTCTGCCACACTTGGACCACACTGACCACTTGGCTCGTCAAACACATTCAACTTAATCCACCTTAGGCATCTGCTTTGCTTTTGTCTCTGTCTGGAATTCTCTGTCCTCAGATCTTTGTATGGTTGTTTCTTTCCCCATCTTTATCTCAATCAAATGTCACCTCCTCCAAAGGGCTTCCCTGACCACCCCACACAGAGCAGCCACCTCCCCTTGCCTCCCCCTTCATCACACCACCCTGCTGTTTTCTCCACAGTCGTTATCACTGCCTGAAACAATTGTGTTCATTTAGATATTCTTGTGTTTACTCTCTGCTTCCCTGCCCTAAAATATGAGCTCCATGGGAGCAGGAACTTCATCCACATGTTCAGCGCCATACCCCTGGCATCTAGAGTGGTGTTTGGGTCTATTACCCCGTTGCTAAGTGAAAGAAAAAATAGTAAGAGCTTCACAAATGTCACTTCTCTCATCCTTCACTCTGTATTTTTGGTATGGTGAGGATACAAAGAGATGAAAAACAAACCCCTGCCCTCACATGGTTTACAGTCCAGAGAAGGCTGTGGGGTGACACTGTGGAAGGTGCACCAGCACTGTGGTGGCTTGGGCTCCTGTCTAGACTCTCCCACATGCCTGTAAAACCACTGGCAAACCAGTGCTAGGGCCTCAGTTCCTATGGTGTCAGACAAATGGGTTGGACAAATTTATCTTCATGGTCTACAGTTTATGATCCTTAAGAGCTAACAGTGCAAGGCAGCATATGTGGCAAGTGAGGGATTCTGACCCTCAGTGGAGGACGCAGCATAGACTTGGAAAGAGCTCTGAAATGGAATCAGTCTCCAACAAATCATGAGAAGTGGGGATTTTCAGAATCATGAACTCTCAGCGTTGAAAGAAACGTCAAAGGCTGCCCAGCATGACCACCAGGTGTTACACTGGATGTCTCTCTGAGTCCCTTTCTGAAGAGATAATATAATACCCTTGCTCCTAGATGTAACCCAGCGTGGGGGTGAAGAGTATGAACTGTGGAATGGCACACCGCCTGGGTTCAAATCCCAGTTCTGCTGTTTACCAGCTACGTGAACTTAGCCAAATTACTTAACGTCTCTGTTTCTCAACTTCCACCTCTGTAAAATGGAAATAACAACAGTATCTTCTTTATGGGGTTATGGTCAAGAGTAAATGAAAAAATGAGTGTCATATGCTTAACATGCTTTCAGTAAACATTACTTATGATTCTTTCTGCTCAACGGTTCACTGGTATGGCAAACTTACTACATATCCCCCAAAACTATTTTCCCTTTCTCCATTGTAACTGAGTTTTTACCAGCTAGGGACTGTATTACCCAGTTTGGAGTTTCTGTGAGCCAATATATAACTTGATCTTACCTTTTCCTTGACATTCACATGAGTATTGAGTTCAGCCATCTTGCTTCTAGTGGAATAGGCCCTATAAAGAAAGAAAAAAGATTAAGTTTTAAAATTGATTTCTCAATGTGTTATTTTTTTACTCTCTTCTGACATAGTAAACAACTTCATTCGGTCATAATCATAAATATCATTTTAGAATATAAAAATACTTTCAAGCTAGGCATCTGACTTAGATATGTTCTAAAAGCATGTTACAATAACTCTAGAAGACAAAGTAAAATCTTTTATTCATACTGTATTGACATGAAAAATGACAAAGACAGATGGGAATTTATCTAAATTGTGTTTCTTCCTATTATGTAGAAGAAAGGTGGTCAAAAATAGAGAGAAGGGAAATTGTACCTATTTTAACTAAGTATTGTCATCACAGTCCTCACTGTCTCAAAGCTTTTATCGGCTCCTAGGTAATCTAACAAACATTTATTGAATATATCTCTCCTATATGTACATAACAATACCAAGCACTGCAGGAAGAAACAGGAGGAAACTACTCCAGGTTTAAACATAAGAATCCACCCCCAACTTCTTTTCTTGTCTTTTTTTTCCCCAACTTTTCTCTCTATCTGGAATGCTCTAATTTCAGATCTTTGCAGGGTTGTTCCTTTCCTATAGTCTTTTTTTGGGGGCCGGCCTCAAAATCTTTTTTTTGAGCTTGTCTCAAAACAAATCTAAAGGAAAACCTACCTGTTGTCAGACTGGAATGCAGTGGCGTGATCGCAGTTCCCTGCAGCCTCGATCTCCTCAACTCAAGCGATCCTGCCACCTCAGCCTCCCAAGTAGGTGGAGCTGCAGGTATGCACCACTGCCCTCAGCTAATTTTTGTACTTTTTGCAGAGACAAGGGTCTCACTTTGTTGCCCAGGCAGGTCTCAAACTTCTGGGCTCAAGCAATCCTCCCCCTTCAGCCTTTCGAAACACTGGGATTATAGGCGTGAGCCACTGTGCCTGTCCTCTGCAGTCTTCATCTTAGCTCGAGTATCACCTCTTCCAAGAGGGCTTCACTGACCACCATATCTAAAGCTGCCACCTCTCCTGCCTTACTCAACAGAATATAACAGTTTTAAATTTGTTTTTTCACTTACTAACACATCATGAGCAACATTCCAGATCAATACATATGTATCTTCACCATAATTTTTATTGTCCATAATTTCTTAATCTCCATTTTCAAACGGACCCTTAAAACTGCCCATAATCCTTCTGTTTATTCAAAATCTTCAGGTTTTCTGCCTTTGTTGTCCAATCTCCTTTGTAAAGTGGCCCCTCTGAGAAGATCTGTGTTCCCAAAATCAAGCTGTTGTGTTTTCTTTTCCCTTATCTGGTCAAAATCTTTCACCATTATAATGGAAGACAAATCTTAAGACTTTAACAGATTCAATCTTTTTGAAATAGAGAATAAATGACTTAAATGCACAAACAGATTGGTTCAGAAATTAGCAGCCAGTCAGGCCAACATATACCACCTATTTGCATGTTGAATGGTTTTTGTCAATCAAGAACCACTGAAACACTTTCTTATATTCTTTTGCTTTTGTTATAAAGAGTGTCCCCACCTCCAGAGTAGACACATGCTAGGAATAACTTGCAAAAATTCTCTGATTCCTCCCCACTATTTTATTTTACACCTACATCTTAAATAGAGCATAAATTCAGATCCATTATCTTTTGCTGATTTTAGGATGAAAGCTTGGTAATATGTAATGTTAACTCTATTACTACTCAAATTATTCTCAACTAGGAATCCAGAGAGACAAATTATCAAATATTAGGAAGAGTAAGATTTTATTTTTATAAGTTTCTAAATAATACTGCCACTGACACAAGCATTTGGACATGCTAGCAGGAGAGACCCTGCATACTTGCTTCCAGTAAAGCAGCACTTTCCGAAATGCTCCACAAAAGTGCCCAGTCTATCGGTAAGTTCTATATCCCTTGACTTGGCATATAGGAGAATCAGTTGGTGCAAAAGTAATTGTGATTTTTGCCATTGAAAGTAATGGCTAACGCATCACCAAGACAGTCCTAAGCCAAAAGAACAAAGCTAGAGGCATCATGCTACCTAACTTCAAACTATACTACAAGGCTACAGTAACCAAAACAGCATGATACTGGTACAAAAACAGAGATACAGACCAATGGAACAGAACAGAGCCCTCAGAAATAATACCACACATCTACAACCATCTGATCTTTGACAAACCTGACAAAAACAAGAAATGGGGAAAGGATTCCCTATTTAATAAATGATGCTGGGAAAACTGGCTAGCCATAAGTAGAGAGCTGAAACTGGATGCCTTCCTTATACCTTATACAAAAATTAATTCAAGATGGAAGAGAGACTTAAATGTGAGACCTAAAACCATAAAAACCCTAGAAGAAAACCTAGGCAACACCATTCAGGACATAGGCATGGGCAAGGACTTCATGTCTAAAACACAAAAAACAATGGCAACAAAAGCCAAAATTGACAAATGGGATCTAATTAAACTAAAGAGCTTCTGCACAGCAAAAGAAACTACCATCGGAGTGAGCAGACAACCTACAGAATGGGAGAAAATTTTTGCAATCTACTCATCTGACAAAGGGCTAATATCCAGAACCTACAAAGAACTCAGACAAATTTAAAAGAAAAAAACAAACGACCCTATCAAAAGGTGGGCAAAGGATATGAACAGACACTTCTCAAAAGAAGATATTTATACAGCCAACAGATACATGAAAAAATGCTCATCACCACTAGCCATCAGAAAAATGCAAATCAAAACCACAATGAGATACCATCTCACACCAGTTAGAATGGCCATCATTAAAAAGTCAGGAAACAACAGGTGCTGGAGAGGATGTGGAGAAATAGGAACACTTTTACACTGTTGGTGGGAGTATAAACTAGTTCAACCATTGTGGAAGACAGTGTGGCAATTCCTCAGGGATCTAGAACTAGAAATACCATTTGACCCAGCCATCCTATTACTGGGTATATACCCAAAGGATTATAAATCATGCTGCTATAAAGACACATGCACACGTATGTTTATTGCGGCACCATTCACAATAGCAAAGACTTGGAACCAACCCAAATGTCCATCAGTGACAGACTGGATTAAGAAAATGTGGTACATATACACCATGGAATACTATGCAGCCATAAAAAAGTATGAGTTTGCGTCCTTTGTAGGGACATGGATGCAGCTGGAAACCATCACTCTCAGCAAACTATCACAAGAACAAAACCAAACACCGCATGTTCTCACTCATAGGTGGGAACTGAACAATGAGAACACTTGGACACAGGAAGGGGAACATCACACACTGGGGCCTGTTGTGGGGTGGGTGGAGTGGAGAGGGATAGCATTAGGAGATATACCTAATGTAAATGATGAGTTAATGGGTGCAGCACACCAACATGACACATGCATACATATGTAACAAACCTGCACGTTGTGCACACGTACCCTAGAACTTAAAGTGTAATAAAAAAGAAAAAGAAAACAAAGAAAACAAAGAAGCAAACAAACAAACAAAAAAAGAAGTTATTTTGTGATATCTGAAGACTTCCTATTTCCTTTACGTATTTGGGTTTTTGTCCATAATAAAAACTATAGTATGAAAAAAAAAAAAAAAAGAAAGTAATGGCTAAGGCCACAAATACTTTTGCACCAACCTAATAGTTGGCAAATAACACTTGAATTTTATTTTTACTTATTCCTGCCCCTGAAAGTTACTCACTTGTAAATAAAGGATTCTTTTCTGATTATTTCTAATAGTGGACACGAATGATGTGTGAAGTACAAGAACAAATAATTAGGTGCTTTTGTTTACAAGCCATGGATGGAAAGTGAAGCCTTTCGTTGGTCATTACAAGCCTGCAAGATGGTCTGCAATCATTATATTGGAAGATTTCCGGATGGCTGACTTTCTTATTCAAATGAAAGTTTTAGTATTATGTAAACATACACTGTATATATATGAATTTTTCAGTGTGTGATAGTATATGAATGTGTATATGGGGGGGTGGGGGGGAGAAGAGAGAGAGTATACCTAAGAACTATGAAGAACTGAATGGTGACAGCTGAATTTGGTGCCATTAAGAATGAATCTGTGAGCCACAATGCCTTTCAATAGACCAGATCAGCTGATTCTTCTGGACACATCTAATTTTGCCATTACAGATATGTGAAATTTAATAGAAGCTTTTGCTTTGTTTTGCATTTGGGCTTTGATGTCTAGGGTTTGGATATGCAGCATTTTCTAAAGCTGAAATGTTATAATCCGCAGGGGAATCAGGAAGCAATTCCATTGAAGACAGAAAATTCATGAGATCTGAAGACATGGTGACAATGGATGGTAAGCTATATTCATAAGAAAACATACACGCACACACACTCACAACCTCCTTGGCAATTCTTTTTCTCTTTGACCTCAAAGTCTAACTCAAGGAAGACTCTTCTTTGAGACTGATGTTAGTAAGATTAGTTACAATTTTATTCAAATCATAATTTTATTTTTTTGTGGAAGGAAAATGCTGGCCGTGAGCGTAGAATGGGGCTATTTTAAGTTTTTCAGATGGGAAGATAAGATAAAAATAATTATAGGGACCCATTCCTTGTCCATTTTACTCTCAATTATTTTTCCCATGTGGAAGGCTGCTTCTACAGGCTCTACCTTCCAGGTGGGTTCCAATACCCTCTCCACATCACAGTAAAATAAAATCTTACTGTGGGACAGGCAAGGTTATTCTCAGTGTGTCCTGAAGGTCCTTGTTGAGTGTCTGCACCCTCCCATTGGCACTAGTCCCTCCAGAATGTCCGGAAGCCCACCTTGCCCTTGCATAACATCATGTGCTCATTACCTTTACTGAGCTGACCCTCCCTGCTATGAAAATGAAACTGGGCTGTGTCCCTATTTTGAGATTCTCTTTTCTGCTATGAACTCTATCTGCTCAGTCAGCTCAATTTCATCTGAATCTTAATTGTTTAAAGTAGTCAAGAAACTTTTCAATATATTTTCACCTCATTTCACATGACAGGCCCAGAGTTTAGCAACGTGAAGCCTCAGTCCTCCAAGGTGCAGACATCTAGGTAAGCCCAAGAAGCCTCTAATGCTGTGATTTTTAGGACCTACAGTGAGTAACAGGTGTCTGGGGACGACAGACCTTCTCCCTAACATCTTGGTCATCATGCTTGGTAGTGTATCACTGCCAAACATGACCGAATACTCACACCTTAACATGCATCGACCACAAGAGCTTTTAAATCTATAAGAAAGGTACAGGGATCTTTGACTTCTTGAGAAGAACCTGGTTTCTCCTCGTTATTATCATTTGAAATTGTTATTGGAACAGACCAATTACTGAGGGCTATTCAAGTCCATGGATACATGTTTTATACATACCAATGAATCAACACAAAATTAAGATACTCAGAAATAAAAGTCCTGATACTGGTGCAACATTTCAACAACTTAGACATTTTTTTAAAACTTTTTTCCCTAAAATTGCTATTTAGATTTCAGGAATACCATTACAAACATATATAGATACAATCATCTAATTTTTATGTATGTCTTAAAGAAAAATAGGGATCAAGGAAATTGTTAAAACTTATTAGGGAAACATATTAGTCATAAAGAAAAGATTTTCACCATTTTAATACATCATCTGTATATACTTTTCTAGGATAAAATTTATGAACCACAAATACGGTTACCACCAATCACTTCAAACACAAAAGTGTATTGAACTGATCACTAAGCAAAAATCTTACACAACATGCATTAACAGTAGCCAGAAAATCTATCAGCTTAGAACAAAGATAAACATTTTTTTATGAAAAATAAACCCAAATAATAGAAATTCTGGTAAATATGTTTGTCTCAGTATTTCCAACTGATACAATTCAACAAAGTTTAATATGTATGACAGTCTGTAAAGTTTTAAAAATACATATTTATGTTTCTAATGCAATCACATAAAACATGCAAAGTTCTATCAATGTACTGAGCTATCAAATCGCTTTCTGACTTGCTTGTCTCCTTTCTCCCTCCTGTTTGATGGTATAGGCAGTAATAAAGTTTCACTTTTGTTTCTCTGAAACCCATTAATGCTCTTAGGTTTACTTTCCTGTTCTCGGGTATTACATCACTTTCCTTGAACTGGATTTAAGAAACCATAGGAAATACATAAGAAAACATTTTGAGTAATGATTTTAACAAAATTTTCAAGGTTATTAACGCAAAATTTCCCATGATTTATAAAAACATAAAAATCATACTGCGTATTTGGGGCCGTTAATAGGGTATTTCATAAATTATCATAATGTAAGCTGGAGTGGGTAAATGCCAAATGTCATGACATATGGCTTAGAGAGGGAAAATGACCAAGTTGGTAGAGATTGGATCGAGTTGAGTTTCCGGCTAATCAAAAGACTTAACCAGGGAGCTCTGAAAAAGTGAGATTTCTGGGCCCCAAGGTCAGTTGGTGTGGGGAAGTTGTGATGAAAAACAGCAACTCCCAGGTCATTTTCATGCAAAGCCAGATTTGAATGTGGCTAGTCTAAAGTGAAATGTGTTGGAAGGGTTTAATAGAGGCCGAATTTCAAAGACTGAGTACTAAAAAAGGAATATAAGCTGTCTCATTAATACTTTTTATATTGATTATATGTTGAAATGGTAGTATTTGATAGATTGGATTAAATAAAATACAATATTAAAATTAATTTCATCCACTTCTTTTCACTTTTTCAATGTGACTGCTAGAAAATGTACGACTGCATGTATGGCTTACGTTATATTTCTATTGGAAAGTACTGTCCCAGAGCAGAGGTTCTTAAAGTGTGGTTCCCAGATGAGTAGCATCAGCATCACCTGGGAACTTGTTAAAGATGCAAATACTCTGCTCCTCACCAGACAGAAAGAGAAGCTCTGGAGGGCAGGGGCAGCACAGCAATCAGTGCTTAACAAGCCATGCACTAGCAAAACCGTGAGAACCACTAGTGTCTCCATCCTGGAACATAAAGAAAGAGCCTCTTCCTTAATCCCAAATATTACACACAAGAAACAGATTCTCATGGAAGCCTAGAGAGATAAGGAGAAGATGAGTTTCCTCCAAATTATGTTGTTAAGGAATAATCTTTTCACAAATACATTATTAATAATAATTAGCACACTTCTGGAGAACTTACGACGTACCAGACACTCTGCTAAGTGCTTGACATACATTTTTTTCATTTTACCATCACAACTCTACAAATAGAAATTAAGATTATCCCCATATTTGCCAGGCGCGGTGGCTCACTCCTGTAATCCCAGCACTTTGGGAAGCCGAGGCGGGCGGATCACCTGAGGTCAGGAGTTCGAGACCCCCCTGGCCAAGATGGTGAAACCCCATCTCTACTTAAAATACAAAAAATTAGCTGGGTGTGGTGGTACACACCTGTAATCCCAGCTACTCGGGAGGCCGAGGCAGGAGAATTGCTTGAACCCAGGAGGTGAAGGTTGCAGTGAGCCAAGATCACGCCACTGCACTCCAGACTAGGGGACACGAGCGAGACTTCATCTCAAAAAAAAAAAAAAAAAAAAAGATTATCCCCATTTTTACATACGTGGAAACTGAAGCACCTTTAAAGAGATCTAGTAACTGCTCAAGGTCCCATAGTAAGTGGCAGGGCCAGGACTCAAACCTAAGGCAGTCCAACTCAGCAAGCCCATGGCCATTGGGCTAATAGCACCTCAAAACCATCATAAATAAGTCACGAGGCTCACTGTCTATGAAATACAGTAAGAACTCCGCCAGGGGAATAAAACCGTTCTCCGGGACCTGCCTTCTCAGGCCAGACAGGCCCACGATAATGCCTTGTGCATGCACAGGACGCACAAACTGCAGCGCGAAACCACTCCACTCACACAGGAATGGGCATAAATTAACTTGTTTTAAAGAAATGGTTATATTTGGCTGGGCACGATGGCTCACTCCTGTAATCCCAGCACTTTGGGAGGCTGAGGTGGGTGGATCACCTGAGGTCAGGAGTTCGAGATTAGCCTGACCAGTATGACAAAACCTCGTCTCTCCTAAAAATACAAAAATTAGCTGGGCGTGATGGTGTGTGCTTGTAGTCCCAGATGCTTGGGGGGGTAAGGTGGGGGGGGGAAGGGGCTGAGACAGGAGAATTGCTTGAACCCGGGAGGTGGGGCGGAAGTTGCAGTGAGCTGAGATTACATCACTGCACTCCAGGCTGGGCGACAGAGTGAGACTCCATTCGCCACAACACCCCCACCAGAAAAAGGCTGTTTTCCTGCAGATTCCTACCTCAGGTGAAGTTGCAGTTAGTGGGCCCTCAGCCAACAAATTGTTTCTTGTGAGCTGTGATGCTGCCAGTGGCTCCGTGACATTCTGGGGTCTAAAGGTATAACTAATCGAATTACTAACTTAAATTATTAAGTTAGAGTTATTAAAGTGTCTGTGTACCTGACTTTGGTATAGCCTAGACAATGCTATTGAAAATCCTGCATCACTATGATCATGTAGATCCTGAGACATTTTAGACATTTTCTCACGGCTGCTCAGAGGGGAAGAATCAGCACTGATCTTGTGTGTAGGAAGTCAATTATGCCATGTGATTTGAGAAGCAGCAAAAATCTCTCAGGCAAAACAGCATCCAACGGTATCTCTGAGTATGAGCTTCTTAAGAGACATACGCATTTCTACTTAGTTGAAGGCACGTTATTACCTCTGGAAAAAGGTGCACTACCACAGATTAATTTATTTCATTGTCCTACTGCCATCAATTGGCCCTTAGCAGAGAGCAGTGCTCTGAGAGGATGGGAAACAGGACAGGTAAGTTTCAATAGGTGAGAGCTGGAAGGACTTCACATCTGTCTATAAAGGGCACCATTCCTCCTGATGGACCACAGTGTGGCACGAGGGTCTCAGGTCTCCAGGTTGTGGTTTCTTTTGGCTCTTACGTACTACAGGTCTGTACGGGCACTGGGAATTGATGGAAACACTTACAAAGGCGTGGGCGCCGTCTCCAATGATGTACAGTAGTAGGCTATTTCTCTGTACAGGTCACTTTTAAACCAGAGACGAATCATCCAGTGCCCTAAGCACAATCAGGGGCACTTGCATGCCAGCTGAAGAGGGAAACAGTGTTCCTTCTACAAAACTGAGATTTGGTCTAAATTTAGTAGTAGGTATGTTTTCTGTCGCCTAACTGTTCAATTGCCTAATTTCTCTTCCATTTTGTCCCCTCCTTCTTTTCCTTCCATCCTTTGCTACTCCTTATCTGGCATGATAACAACTGAGGTCTCTTCTATTTCAAGTGTTTTTGCTCTTTGTTTCTGTGGTTTAATTTCCATAGTTTAATAAAAGTTCTTGTTCCTCAAAGGAAAGTCGCTTTAATTATTAGGACTGAGAAACATAAAAAATGAAACACAGTGGTGACTGAAATATGAATTTCATATGAAGATACTTAGATTGGTATTTTTTGTTTAATTTGGAGAAGAAAACTCAAGGTTGCATTTTCATTCAAAGACATTTCAATGTACTCAACCCACTGTTAGAACAACTTCACTGAAAAGCATTTTAAGGGCAAATGTCAGAAAAAATTTCACATTTAAAAGCTCTGGCTTGGCCTTTTTTGAAAAGCAGAGTTAGCCTTTGGTTTAGAAATGTCACTGTCTACTAAGTTCTTTGTGGGGGGAAGAAAGAAAATTGAATGTTTTATTTAAACAGGTCATTAAGAGTCAATACTTATGTGAAAAGGCCTGCTTTCAGAGGCAGATAAAAGCTTCCAATCTCTTAGAATATCACTTGAGCAGATCTAGGGCAAGGTGTGCTGATGCAAGTTTGAGACCTTCATGGGAGAACATCTTCACTCAACAGCCCCGAGTGCTGAGTGCTCGTATGGCAGGCAACGTCATCTGCGTGGCGCACACTGTTGTATATGCTGCACGTACACGGCAGAGAGAAACACAAAGCGCACTTTATGGCAGTCCAGCTTTGAATTTTCCATTTCAGTACTGGCAAATGCTTATGAATGAAGATTAACCATTTTTGCATAAAGTGCCAAACCACCTCCCCACAGCAGCAGAATGCAAATGGGCACAAAAGAGCAAAGGACAGCTAAAATAAATGCGGCAGATCTAAGGCAGTGCAAGCACAGGGGGAGGAGGACGCATGGCAGGCTTTATTAGCATTCACCTACGGCATGGTTTTTCTATTTAATTTGAAATTATTTCATTTCATAGGTCTCTGCTGACTTGAGAATATAAATAAATGGCTTTTTCTAAAAGTGACCCAATGCTGGCTCCTATAAGGATCTGCTTCTGATTGCTGGGCTTTAAAGCAAACATGTGTTTCCATAGAGATGTGGGCGACCCAGACCTGGTGCAAGTACCCACTTGTATCAGCAACTCAATTATACTCGGTTCTTTTAAGATGCGATGATGTAAGCTCAAGTCTTTAAAATATGCCCATCCTCAGAGACGTCTCAGGAAAGGTGAAGTGGCCAACGTTATGTGAAGCAGAAAAGAGGTTCAGCAGAATAAATGCCACCCTCTTCAAGCACACTGTAATTGGTTCTCTCCCTGCAGAGCACACTGCTTTGCTCCCCCATCCCCCCAACCGCCCGCTGGCAAATCCCAAATCCCAGAGGGGTTTGGACAAAAGATCAAACATAGTTCTTTATACTCCAGAGCCCCAAGTACTTTACTACAAACTCCCCAATGTTGAAAAAGAAATATCATGTGTTCCCTTTCTTCCTTTCCTTCCCCCATCTCTTCAGCCATGGGCAATTCCTACAGAAAGGGCAATGTTTTTTCTTATAATTTGACAAACATTCATTAAACACCGACAATGTGCCAGGGTCTGTGGGGGAATGCTGGCAGTGGTTAAAGTTACACTTACTGAACTCTTACCGTATACCCAGCACTGCTCTAAGCACGTTCCATGTATTAACTCCTATTATTCTCAGAATCGCCCTAAGCAGTGTATACTTCTATTTTCGTTATCACCATTTTATAGAAAAATAAACGTGAGCACAGAGAAGTAAGCTACTCACTAAGTCACAGAGTTATTCAGTCCCTGGTTGAGCTAAGATTTGAACTTACATCTCCTGGCTCCAGAGCTCTTGGCCCCAAAGGAGCTTACAGGTCAATGATGAAGACAGATATGTACACAAAAACACAGGAGAATGCCAGGCAAGGAAGTGGGGAAGGAAATGACATTGAGAACTAAAAGAATTACAGTTGGAATTCAGCTGGCTCAAGGTTCTGGGCACGGCAACACTGGGGCTGTGGTCTGTCCAGCTCAAAAGTCCCATCCCAGAGGGTCGGGTGCAAAAGTATTCGAGGCACGCTTGCCGTTAGTGGGATTGGGGATGGGGCTGTATGCTTTTTAAACTTGTAATGGCATCTTTACAAGGACAACACTGCATACTCATGTCCAAAGAAAACATGGATTATGGTTCTGCAATATAACTCCGGACCGGCAAAGAGAACCCCTAACTAAATCTGGCAAACAAAAGCTCTGTGTTTATAGCTAACTCTGGGAAGCTGGCTCGGTTGTCATGGAATAAAAACGCGGAAGAGGAACCCATCATCTCTTCACAGCACATTCTGGTTTCAAAAACCTCTGTTCCAACCAACTCACAGTATCCTAATTCACTGAGTCAGAACTCTCCTAGTAAACATTTAATAATTTTCTCTAAGTGGCAGAGAAAGTCAGGTTCTTCCTAGTTCCTTGAAATGTTACTGGCACTAGCTGAACAAAAACAGTATATGATGTACTACCTTAAACACACTGGCACTTGGTGGGAAAGAAATACGGGGGAGCGAAGGCAGGGCTTAGACTTCCAGCTGCAAAGCGTCCCCAAGCAGCCAGCCCTCTTTCCCACCCCATTACTGCTCTTCTTACGGCCTCCCAGAAAATGTAACCTCAACTCACTTTTTAAGGTTTCCTTGCGCTCCAAATCAGGGCTCTCAGTCCCGTTTCCAGCGACTGGCTTTCTCAGGAGGCAGATAAGCTCTGTTCCCCCACTGGCCACCTTTATCAACTTGCTTTTACTGTGACCAGTAAGTCATCTCAGTAGTGACGAATGTGGAGGCAGAAACCAGGGTAGTAGCAGGATCTTGGGCGTGTCTGAGTAATCAGCAGTGGGCTGGTGGCCTTGGCCACCTGATCAACAGGAAGACTCACCTTCAGAAAGACTGCTTGTTTCTTTTTTGTGAAACTGCCCAGTATTTTTGCCTTCAGGCTCCTGTTAGTGAATGCCAACTCTTCATCCTTCTTATCTTAGGGAAGGTATAGCTCTAAGACTGAACTTGCAACCTTTACACTGACTGCCCCTGAGGCTGAGGAGGTTTAGGCTGGGACTGTAGTCATCATTCCAAAGGTCAGTTTCTGGGCATGATTGTCTGCTAAGGGCTTCTTATCTTCCGGGAGACACCAGGACAGGCATATCAATCAGTTAGTACACATTCTAGCACTGCACCCTGACACCAGTTCCTGGTTCTACACCTAATTGAAAACATCTGTTAGCTAATTTTGCATTAAATGGAAAATGTACAAACCATGTCCAGGGGTATACATTTTATAAAGGGGCATGTGTTCACACAAGGAAGTGAAGTTCTTGCCTGATGTTTATTCAGTTTAACAGCAAAACACCAGGGTGAGAAGCATGTGGTAGAGTACATTTGGGGCAGAGCGGAGAAGGGTTTCTTACCTGTCAGACCTGCTCCATCTATACACACATTAATCCTATATATGTTACCTGTTCACTCGTTTGAGTTTTAGAAATCTAACACATACATTCTACATGTTCTTAGAAAGGCTCACTTCCCTCTTGGATCAGGCCCCACCATCAGAGCCCATCTAGCTGACCACACGCAGGCAGTTGGCCTAGAAAGTTGCTACCACCAGCCCTGTGCCTCTGTCACCAAGCACAGGATCTTGGGCCCTTAAATATTCTCAAAGAGTAAACACTGCCTATTTTC
The DNA here is from genome assembly GCF_007565055.1 of Rhinopithecus roxellana. Classification (NCBI taxonomy): domain Eukaryota; kingdom Metazoa; phylum Chordata; class Mammalia; order Primates; family Cercopithecidae; genus Rhinopithecus; species Rhinopithecus roxellana. The sequence goes on along the minus strand of NC_044562.1, from coordinate 87,234,123 downwards.
TGCAATACAGATTATTCCTTATGTGCTTATGACCGAAAACAAGCAATTACAATTCACCAAGATTGAATCCCAGCTCTGTCTCTTACTAGTTTTGGGATTTGGGCAAGTACCTTGATCTAGGCCGTGTTTCCTCATCAGTAAAGTGGGGATAATAATAGTAACTATGGCACAGGGCGGTAAGAAGGATGAAATGAGTTCATGTTTGTAAAGTGATTACAACAGTGCCTGGCACACAGCAAGTGCTATAAAAGTGCTATAAAATACTAGATTCCCTCACAGCTCATGTGGTGGCTTTCCCACTGTCCTCATTTTACAGGTGAGAATCTAAGGATTATGAGGTTACCAACATGCATCCAGCCAGTAACAGAGCCGGACCTTGAAACCTGACCTTCTGACCACAAATTGTCCTGGTGTGGCTACACCCGTCCCTTTTCCAACTCACACTGTCACCTGATGGGAGAGGTGGGGTGACTCGAGAGAGGAGAGGGTGGCGGCCCGAGGCTAGAGGCCTGACTGCAGCCCTGTGAAGGGAATATGAACTCTTAGGGCTCTGTCTGTGTCCACAGGGTCATTTGTTTTCCATGCTTTTAAAATAGCTGCACTGGCAGAAGCAAATCCATTACTACAATATCACTTCCCCATAGAATGGATCGGAAACCCATGTCAGGTCACGGTTTCCTGCCTTGTAGCTATCAGATGTGCTCAGTGCTTTTGTGACCAAATTCACAGCTTAAGGTACTTGTCTTCAGAGGACAATAAACAGTCATAACATAGAAAGAGCAAAGTTCAAATAAAGCCTTGGAGCTAATAAGGGAACGATCTAAAAATTACTAAACCTCTTTCCATACATGATTTCAAGTAATTGTATCAACATGAATAAAAGAAAGAATTTGTATGATTTTAATTCCCTTTAGTTTATTCTAATGCAGTCACAGATAATAAAAACTCATTTTGATCATTTAGTATACGCTCAAGATTCATTCTAGGGGGTCATATTTACTATCTTAGTGAACCTTCAATTTCTAGCTGTAATACAAAATAGAAATTTATCACCTGAAATATGCTGTAATGGGAAATTAATAAATACTTTTAAAGTGCTTCAAGTATACAAGACTTTAACAGATTTAATACATTACAAAAAAATTCCTTCCTTTTAAAAAGACTGCTTCTGACAAATTCTACTTTGCCTTTCTCTCTTCCAAAGTTCCAAATACAATGCCTTTGACAAGCTAAGTATTCAATGAAGACACATGGAAAGAAAGGAATAAATGTCCTCTCATTTTTATTCTTCTTGTCTTGCTTGCAATGAATTTTTAATAATTTTTTCTCCAGTTTTTAACCCTTCATACTAAGTTATCACTTTAAATGCCACCCTTTTAAAACCAGCATTGTCAGGCCGGGCACAGTCACTCACACTTGTAATCCCAGCACTTTGGGAGGCTGAGGTGGGTGGATCCCTTGAGTTCAGGAGTTCGAGAGCAGCCTGGGCAACATGGTGAAACCCTCTCTCTACTAAAAATACTAAAATTAGCCAGGCGTGGTTGCATGTGCCTGTAGTCCCAGCTACTAGGGAAGCTGAAGTGGGAGGATCACTTGAGCCCAGGAGGTCGAGGCTACAGTGAGCTGTGATCATGCCACCGGCACTCCAGCCTGGGTGACACAGTGAGACCCTATCTCAAAAAACAAAAAACCCAGTATTATCCAATATTGTTTTAGCCATATCATTTCACACACCTTCCAATCCACTCTGCTCTTCCTCCCAGCATACCTCCAACCTTGCAATATCTTTTAGTCATTATCAGAGTCAAGGTCTAATCATGAGCACCCAAACCCTCTATATCTTCCTTATTGGGCCCCATGTATCCCCTTTAACCTGGTAGCTTGTCCAGCATCTTTTACTGATTTTATTTCTTCTTAATGTAGAGGCTTATACCCAGGATAAAGTCACTAGACTATAGCTCTCTAGTTCCTCTCCATCAAAGTCAACACTTTTGTCCAAAAACGAAAGACTGAAATTCACCTTTTCTATGGAGTATGAAAAAAAAATTCATTTTCATCCAATGCTAAACACATTTAACCATTAGCCTCACTCCTATATACCCATGTAACTCCAGCATAGATGGGGATTTTCATTGCTGTTGGCACCTACATGCACTTAACGGACCCTTCATAAACTATCTCATGGTCTGCCTTGGCCACACTTAGTTTGTAGCATAAAAGGCTGGAGAGCAGACACTCATCTGGCCTTTGCACGGAGCTCTGGCCTGCCCTATGGCTCAACTCACGCTGCGGGAAGTTCAGAAAGTACCAGATGCTTCCAATGGTGTACAAGCATTAGCAATACATAGTTTAATCTCTTCCAAATCATTTTCCTAAAGATTGAATGAATCAAAACTTTTAATACAGTGGCTCAAATAATGCACAGGCCTCTCAGCTAAATATAATACCACACATTATTTACCTCTGGAAGACTTTAGTAGTTATTCGATCTACCTAACACCAATTTTGAGGTGTAAATGTATTAGGTTTTGATCACCTGTTTGGTGAAGTAGATCCATCTCTCACAGCTTTGATTCCATTTATACCCATTCTTGGCTGATTTGTAGAGACAAATAATTAGGAATGTTTTATTTTACTAATGCTAACAATTTTATTATCTAACTGTGGAACATGTCCTTTGAGTGTGCTTCCTCTGGGCCAGACCCTACGTGTAGAGGGTGTCTGTGTGCGTGTGTCCCTATGAGAACTGAGACTCAATGCCCATTCTTGGTGGGGGTATATATTGTCATGCACGGGGGTATTAAAACCAAGAGAAATAAGAATGTTTAACAAAATAGTAAACAAATCATTCTGAAATGATTATAACCATGTACATAAAGTGGCTTCTGGAGGAATGAGATGGCTTTAGTTTAGGTGAGCTTAATCAAAGAGGGCTTCAGAGAGGGAGTGCTCTTTTGCACTACTTTGAGGCAATACTGGCAATGATGGGAATGGCACTGCAGGTATGAGGAAGAGCGAAAATGAAACTTCGCTTGCAGAAACAGTGACTAATGTGTAAAGTCAGAAAGAAAACCTACCTGCTTAGTACACATAAGTCAATTAATAAATATTTACTGGGAGTCCACGATTTATCTCTGCTAGATGCAATGTGTTTAGTTAACTATGATGCAGTATAATTTTAAGATTGGCTCCTGCAGGGAGATAAGATTAGCAGGCAGTAAGCAATGAGATGACATTAGAAGGCAGTATTTGGAGGAGGTGTCTATGTGGTATGGTTTACATTTGTTCTGTTCATAATGCAGCTAAAGGTAATATCCTTGCTTCATTATTCTTTTAGTAAATGGGAAAGTTCCTTCTCATCCTATCCCAGCCCAATTCTCCCTCCCACCCCACTGTCATTTTTGGTTACATGGTTCTTAATCTAGACCTTATGCATTTTCTCTGTTATTCTTAAAATGCCGAATTGAAAACAGGATCTTTTAAAATAACTTCCAATTGGTGCAAGCTGACTTTCCGTACTTTTAGTTTTGTAAAAATACATGCTTTAATCTGACAAATATTAAAGGGCTCCAAAACAAATAAAACTATATAGGTGAATTATACTTACCTCTAGGAAAGTAACTCAAACTGTATTTAACATTCCATATGGTTTTATTTTTACCTGATTTTACATCCTGTGAGATGAGTAACACCAAATATTATATAACTTACCAAACTCAGTCTGGAAAAAGAGATAACCAGACACTGAAAAGACACTCTTGTTTGTTTTACCAAATGTTCTCTTAAAAATGTGAGAAGGTAGTAGAAAGGGAAAATGTTGTCAAAACTTAAATCTACATTTGTATCTATTTCTGAATGGCTACCAGCCAGTCTTTAAGTCTTGGTTTCATTTTTCGTTCCAAGCTTTCGAATGATACTTGACTAGACAGAATGAGACCACTCTAGATGTCTCATAGAGAACATAGGGTTAGGATTGAGGAAAGACTCTAATGGTCACAGTATTAGTCAGTTTTCTTCTTCTTCTTCTTCTTCTTTTTTTTTTTTTGGCAGTCAAATTTAGCACAGGGGGATTAAACGCCAACTTTAGTGACACTAATGTTAGTAAGTTCTGATAACCCACTACCATCAGACCAACCTAGTCAGTTTTTGAAGAATCCTAAAGCCATGCTGTATGGTGGGGAAAAATTAATTTAGCTTACGACAAAGCGTTCTCCTTCAAGCCTCCGAATAATCAGTCTCTTGCTTTACAAAGACTTCTTGGGTCTGACAGCTCTGCCATGCCTTTAGCAATAGCTGTCATTTACTGACCACAGTCATTCATTCATTCAGTATTCATTTTAGCACTTAGTGGGTATCTGCTCTGAGCCACGTACCATCCTAGGTGCTGGGGATACAACAGTGAAGAAACCAAACAAAACCCTCTTTAGGCACCACACTGAATGATTCTATTTCACTGAGACCTCACAACGTACCTGCATGTAGGTATTATTATCTCCATTTTAGAGATGAGGGAACTAAGGCTTATATGTTAAGGCCCAGGTTCCAAAGCTAGTCAATAGCAAGGCTAAGACTGAAACCTCTCAAACTAACTCCCAAGCTGGTCCTCATTCCACTAGTCTGGTGCCATTGTTTTGGTTCAATACAAATAAAAGGAATATGTAGCTTAAAAATTATTTAGAGGGTTCATTCCAGTTGCAACATCTTAGTACTCACAAAAATTAGAATTGTAGATGTAAAGCCAGCTTGGCAAAAATGCCAAAGGGGGAAGGAAAATTATCAATGGGAGGAACAACATTTTCTCAGTGCTTTAAATTTTGCTCTCCACTTCCCACTGAGGACAAATCACCCTTTGTCCTCAAAGGGTGATGGAATACCCTTTCCCGGGCCACCTGCCACATTCTTTCTCACCCATTCCTTAACTTACTATCTCCTTATGTTCCTTTCCCTTTATTCCTGTTACATTTGGTGTCATTAAAGGGCAGGTGAAGCTGTCCTGGGAGGTAGTGAGACTCCTGTCACAGAATCTGTTCAAGCAGAAGCTGGCTGGCCACTGAATGAGAATGATGGAAAGGGAATTCACTTACAGTTCGGGAAGATGGGGCACCTCTGCCTTGTAACTCCAGAATTCCAAAGGGAGAAACAATGTTGTTTTTGCAGTCTCTTCCCCTGAGTTTACCATGAGGCATCTGGAGTGGTCTCATTCTGTCTTAGTTACGTGTTGTCTGAAAGCTTGAAGCAAAAACTGAAGCCAAGTCAAGTCCAGCTGATACCTACAAGGTACACTCTCAGAAGTCAATTATTTCCTTTGGGTTTTTATGCCTGGGAGTCTGAGATGTCATGCAAAGAGTCTTTCTTTCTGCAGGCAGGGCCAGAAATGCCTCAAATCTACGGCTTTGTTAGAAAATACGGTATGACTTACCATTCGAAGCAAAATCTAAAGAAGCTGTTGGACGACACAAACAAATACCTTCTAACGGACTTTTCATGTTTGGTTTGGTTTGTAACTCAACCCAACTTTCATGAGAAGCATCTCTTGGTCCTAATGTACCCACAATCTGCAAGCTGGTGAAGCTTCAACATTGAACTCAACATCCAGTAACTGTTTACTCTTCTGGAGTCCTGCGACTCTACGTATAAGGGAATTTATACATTCCTAAACTAATTTGTAGGTAAGACATTTTGTCTTGGCAGATCTTGAGAACTTTATTCTTGAGAGTGCACTTATTCCTCATTTGACACAGTCTGGAGTCTTCATACATACACCTGAGCTATAAGTTAATCCCCCAATCAACATCTTCATTAAATAGTCCTCCAGACCTTGCTCAAATATATTCTACAATGGGGATCCATGCCTCCTAAAAGAGCTTTTTCTGTACAAGTCTACTTGTGACTAAACCCTTGGCTAAGATGGAATCAACTGCCTTCCATGAATATGCTAGCTTTGCCTTCAGACACTCCTTCAATCTGGTCACTCTTCCAAAACTCCCAGATTCATCTTACGTATGCTTTCCTCTATCCTAGTACACAATTGTTCATTGAATTGAAGGATGTCAATGTTGGAAAGAACTTTATATAATACATTCCTAAACAAATTTGTGGGTAAGACATTTTGTCTTGTCAGAACTTGAGAACTTTATTCTTCCCACCCTGAGATACATATATATACTCAGTGGTTTTATTCATTTTTTTAATGCAGCCTAGGATTGCATTTTCTTGACAATCACATCATGGTATACACTGATCATGAGTCTCAACCCTGTCTCTACTAAAAATACAAAAATTCGTCAGGCATGGTGGTGTACACCTGTTATCCTAGCTACCCGGAGGCTAAGGCAGGAAAACTGCCTAAATCTAGGAGACTCAGGCTGCAGTGAGCTGAGATCACACCACTCTACTCCAGCCTGGGTGACAGTGCGAAACTCCGTCTCAAAAAATAAATAAATAGAATGAATAAATAAATGTTCTTTTATATTATGAATTAATTTGAACATGCCCTTTGCAGCCATAACTCTCTCTCTCTCTCTCTTGTTTTTTTTTTTTTAGAACTATCAAATCTCTAATTCTAATCATTCAAACAGTTATGGACTGTTAGACTTGGAGTATGTGTGTGTGTGAGACAGAATGTGTACATTAACTTTGATAATTTGGAAACATAATCATGATTATATTATCACAATTTCATTGTTTATTCTTTCATTTTTTACATATGCACACATATTTTACATATGCATATGTAAAACTTACTGGTATCAGCTACGTGCCAAGTACTGTTTGAGGAGCTTCAGGAGTACCTAGAAAGAGCCCTAATTTGAATGTAGAGGTGGGCTTCCCATCTCTTCAGTTATCTTCTCTTTTAGAGCCTCAGGCTATAGAACCGTATCTTCTTCTTCTCTGAACTATCTGGGAGTTCCCCTGAAGTCTGTAATACATGTCTGCCATATCCACCATCTGCTCCTTAGCGCAAAAACTTAAACATTGTGGTCACAATCCTCCAAGTGCTGGCCTACAGCAGACACTCAATATGTATTTATCGAATAAATTGATAAAGGTTCCTTCTACTTTTATCTTATCAACCAATCTTTTCTTGGTTAAAATTAGGTCCAATATAGCAGTTCCCTTCATTTCCGTTACTTCCCTAGAGAGAAAATGGCAGTGAGGCAAATTAGTATCTGAGACCCCATTTTCATTTAAATATGAATAAGACTTCGAGCAGATGCCCAAATAGCTTAAGTCTCTCATCGCTCTTATTACCTCAGTGTCATTTTTGTACATTATAGCAGAACTAAATCATACCGATGCCCAATATGACTGAATGGTCTAAGTTCATTTAGTCAACTAAACTATGTATTGTCCACCACATGTGAGGAATTGTCCTGGACACTGCATTTTTTTCTTCTTCCTTTTAACTTCACCAAGCATGCATCTTCTTTTGGGTTTTTGGATTCTCACACCTCTGCCTCCCTGAGAAGTTCGGGATTCCTGCTCCACGGAAACAACTTCTGTTTCTGCTCTGTTACAAATCCTGCCATTCATCAACTTTTTTTTAGGGCAGATTAGTTAAAGCCAGGTTTCTCAACTTTTTTTTAACGAAAACTTTCTTAATTTCTTATAATGCTGTTTTAAATACCAAATTAAGTATAGTAATTTAAAAATCAGAAACATGAGACAAAATACTACATTGTTTATAAACTACAACTCTTACCACTAGCATACCAATTAGGAACCATTTATCTGAATCTGAAAATAAATAACATTTTTAAAGAATATAGCCAAATTTATAATGTGATTCAGTTGATCATCAACATGATCAGTAACTTTTAGGATTCGAACTTTCATTTACACACCCATTTACTCTATATGTAGCATAAAAATTGGAATTCACTTTCAATACTAGGATATGTAAATATGGGCATTCATTTCCTAACTTCTTCAACCTACTTTTTAGAAAGTAATTTAAGTAATCTATAATCAAATTCAAACACTGCACTCAAACCACATAATTTATTTTCTATATGAAATAAAGATATACTCTTATTTTCTTGAAAAGTATAGATTTTCATCTGGGCTTCTGTACCAAGATTTTGAGTCATCAGATCATTTTCATTGACTATGATTTCAGTACAGAATAACTTGTGTGCACAGAAACAACAAATCAATTTGTCTTTGCTGTTTTCCTGGTGTGTTGCTGAAAGACTGTGTTCTGTCCACACGAGGTCATGGCCCTGACCTCGAAGTGGATTTTGCTGAGTAAGCAGGTCAGAGATTATCATGATTGCAAAATAAGCAAGAAGGCATGAAAGTAATGAAGAAAGACAGAGTTGGGGGAAAAAACCAACTTAATGTTAATTAGCCTATAAGCTAAGCTAAACACAGTTTTTGCCCAAAGATAAAAGAAATTCTGTATGGGGCAAGAAAATGTTTAATGAAATACAGACTAAAATTTATCTGTAGTTAGTTTACTTAGAATACTGATGTTTTATCCTCTCAGGTATATCTTTTCAATAACATTAAGACTTTGCAGTAAGGTTAAGAAGTAATTTCTGAAAAGCGTTTAGTCTGTTTTTGAGTCTTCAATTAGTGACAGTCACCAGCAAATGTTGAGCAAATTTTGGAAAAATTAATTGCACCTATAGAAAGTCTTAGTAAATTACTACTTTGGTTTATTATGTACTATATATTAATAAAACATCTAAGTGTGTTTAATTTACTAGCAAGAAGTACCTGAGACATGGTGAGATTTTGATTCTATGGTAATAAGCTTTAGGAATGTAGAAAACAACATCTTATAATCTGTAAGCCTCCAATACAATCTGGCAGTGTGACATGGATTCCTCCATTAATTAGGAGTTAGCTGAGCAGACATCACATGTGAGCTACTGCAATTATTTACAATTAATATTGCACATTTTTACTGCTGGCATGTTAGTTTGCATTTTCCTTTTATTTTCATATCAAATATTTCACACAGTCATGGTATTATACCGATTACCAACTCAAGTCCATCAATAATCATCAATATTTGCAGACTTTTTTCTTATTGATACTGCTGTTTTTACATACTAGTTTATTTAATTATATTCACTTGAAATTCTTACTTAGTATAACAAGATTTCATTAACTCTCTCTAGGTAAAAAACAAACGGATATAAGAATAAGAAAGCAGACATAAGCAGAATTTATTTCTTCAGGCTCAAAAGCCTTCTTTTGAGTGTGCCAATCAGTCTAAATGAAGAGGACATTCTATGATAAGTAAGCCCTTGGGATCAAGGACAGAAACATCAGCCCAAAATAGGTATGAATCCGTTGACTGTTAATGTATGTAAGTGGATAGGGTGAAATAATTAATCCCTGTTCAAGAAGTCCAGGCAATCCTCCCAACTTGTACTTTGCAAGATATGATTGTTGATTTCTGGTTCTGGGACAGCTAATGAGTTGCATTAGAATCCCAGTATGTTCATGTTTGAAAAGAACTCCCTAGCATCTCAACAAAATTTCCCTTTTTATAAATGAGGAAACTGAGGCTGTATGGACAGAAGGAACTTGATGAAAGTCACACTACTAGAAAGTAGCAGGGCCAGGACTTAAAACACAGGTCTTCCATTTTTATTCATTCAAGAAAATTTTATTGAGCATCTCCTATGTATATAGGCTTGTGCTGAGTCCCAGTTAGAAGAACAGTACATGAAGTACAATCCCTAGCTTCAAGGAACTTTGATTTTAGTGAGGGTTACCAGACAAGTGAACAGAAAACAATACAATACGAGTTATTCTAGGGGAAGCACAAAGTTTTATTAGACCACTTTGAGTTGGGCAAACAACAAAAATTAGGAGGGTCAAGGAAAGCTTCCAGGTCGATGTCAGGTTTAAGCTGGGCCCTGAAGTAGCTAGGTGAATGGGGCACAGTGAAGAAGAAAGAAAAAGGAAGAACATGATCCTCAGAAAAAAAGAAATACCCTAAGAATAAGGCCATAATGTTTCTGGCTAATCCATTATCCATATTAACACTTTGTTAGCCTAAGTATATCACAGTAGAGTCTGATCATCTCTGAGTTCACAGACAGAGTCCAATGTACAGACTTTGAAGACTGAAAACCAGGCTTTGAAACATGGCCTCAATTGAGAAGTCCTGCATAGGCAACCAGCCAGTGGCAGCCCCACAGTGGTCACATTGCTGTCCCAGCCAAGCGGGTACAGCTGTCACCCTCCTTGAGCCCCATGGTCTTTGGCTGTAAACAGGCGTAATTGCCGTCTATTTGTCTATTTCATAGTGATGTTGTGATGATGCTCCCCTTTCTCAGCGGGAAACAGAAGTAATAATATGTATTTCACAGTGATTTTGTGTGCATTAAAAGATAACATAAGTAAACCCACATAATATTAGCACTTGGGTAGTAGGAATACAATTCTGTTGGTTTCTTGTCCTGTGATAATGCAAAAGCAGTTCTCTGGGAATCTGACTGACCCAGCAAAGACAGAGGAAAACCTGTGGCCTTCACTTTATTCACTTACACCAGGATCTACCCAACTGACTTAACTGACCTGAAGGACGTCAATGAATGTCAGATTGTTAAGATTCTCCTTTTTAGAGAGACTTTCTTAATCATTAAAACAAAACAAAAATAAGAAAACAATACACGGAGTTTATTCTTCCAGCCCAGTCATCCCTGAACTGTAATGCCTCACTCGAGAATGCCCACTCCACCTGGGACTGCCCTGCACTCACCGGGATGACGGGCAACTGCTTCTCTGCTCCCTGCTGGGAGCTTCCCTCCCCTACCTCTCCACAGACCCCAATAAGCCTTCAGACATTCCTGCAGTCCAGGCAGAAAGGAGAAAGAAAATACAGGGAGAATTACTTTGGGGAAGGACATACGAGTGGGTGGTACCTGGATGGCACTAGAATAAATTTCCCATAACTTGGCAACAAGTGAAATAAAAATATCTTCTGAGAGTTGATATATAAAATCAACGAATGATGAATCCTAGGAAAGACTTTAAAGTCCCCTTAAAGTGACCAGGCCAGTACAAGGCTTGACTGTCGCCACTGACATAAAGAAAGAAGTCCATTGGCAACCTAAACATGGGAACAGGGCACTCAGAGGGAAATCTTACCCATCTGAACACTGGCAAGGCTGAGATACATCACTGTGTTCCCTATGCCAAGTACTTCTCACAAATTATTTTATTTAGCAATTACAACAAACCAGTGACATAGCTCATTCTATTCTTTTTAAAAACAGGAGAGGAAACAGTGTTTCCTAGTGCTGCTGTAACACATTAGCACACATTTAGTGGCTTAAGATAACACAAATTTATTACTTTACAGTTTTGTAAGTCAGAAGTCTGACAAGGATCCTTTTTGGAAGCTCTAGGGGAGGATCTGTTTCCTTGCCCTTTCTAGATTCTAGAGGCCACCCACCTTCTTTAGCTCATGTCTCCTTCCCCCATCTTCAAAGCCTACAGTGTCCCATCTCTCTGACCATTCTTCCATAGTAACATCTCCCTCTGACTCTGAGCTCAGTCATAATATCTGATTTTTTTTCACTCTCCAAGAACAATTTTCACACCCTTGAGGGCAATATTGCCCCTGCTGAGAATTCATGATTTATTCAAACAGGAATATTAATACTGAAGTGAGTGCCTGTTGCTGATCTTCCACCACAACCTCCCCAATTTTCCTTCCTCTGGTATGTGCCAGCCATGCAGTTGGAGACTGATCCAAGGCTTTAAGCTTTGACCACAGAAATTGATGCAGAAAAGGTATATACTAAAGCACTCAGCCAATGAGACTTTTCATTATTTTGTTTTCTCTACAACAGACAGTAGAAATGCTAACATTTGTATATCAAACAAATGACCAGCTATGAAACATATTTTCAATGTAATTTTTAATATCCTCTGTACACTTAAATTAATCCAATTCTTAGGAAGAGCTATGTATTTATTTCTTGGTCCTAGTTAAAATAATGAATGTCCTTGAGCTAATTCTGCCATGGTTTTTATTACTTTTCTCAATAACAAAAGCCAGAAACAAAATTTGATGTTGCTTCTAGGTGTTTAAATAGATAAAAATCAGCATGACTGTCAAAATCCATGTTGGTCTTGTCAGGTTGACAGGAAAACCAGGGTTACAACTGAAGAAGATGAATATGGACACTAACAGGAAAAAGTGCTTGGCTAGTCAAGTAAACAAATAAGAAACGTAAGTCTCCAATAGAGTATGTATAGCACTGCACTATAACAAGCAAACTGTCTCTTTATGATTATTTTCCTAGAGAAGACATTGCTAAAGTAATGCAGATTTTATAATGAGGTGGTAGTAGTAGTATAACTATTAAAAAAACTTTAAATTTTCATTCATTAGCATTTTAAAAGTTTAATTTTAATCATTAAAGGCCTCAAATATACATTACTGCCCCTTTCAGAGACATGTAGCGATAACTGAGACTAATAGAAGGATCTGAATCAAGGGGCAATGGCAGTATGGCTTCTGCGGCCTAAAATCACAGTGATCATGCATGTGATCTTGGTTTTATACTGAACCTCTCTGGCCTGAAAACTGTATCTAGAAAATTTATTCAATTGTACAGTAGCAAAATATATTCTTGGCGGTTAAGTTTCAAATTATTTTCCAGCAGGAGGAGAGGTATATCTCATCATTGAACTGGAGGCCTGAGAGCCACAAAGTTGCAACACCAACCTGCCACTGCAGAGCGACATTTTCTCCTTCTTTATATCCTCAGGTATTTTTTACTTTGCTTGCTAGTCCCCTAGCTGAACTCGGGGTCAAAACACGCTGCTCAGGTTGGCGCTATAAAGCCACAGGCAAAGCAAACTGTTGTCCCCCAAATCCATTACTTCCTTCCACCTGGGTGCACAGTCACCCATCTAAAGGTCATAATTTCCATCCTCCCTTGCAATTAAGTATCTTCATGTAGCTAAGTCCTGGCCAATGGAATGTGAATGGAAGTAATACGCAAAACTTCGGGGTTGTACCTTTAAAAGGAAGGGGTGTGCTTCCTACTTCCTTTTGTCCCCTTCTTGCCAGCTGAAGTGTGACAAGAACTTGAAATGGAAGCCATAAAGTAAGGACGACAGGACAACCTGCCAGGAAGACTGTGCAGCTCTCCCACCAGCCTGTATGCCTAGACTGTGAAATGAGGGAGAAACAGACTTTTGTGTTTCTAAGCCAGTGTTGTTTGCATTTATCTCGGCAGCCAAATTGGTAACAAAACTAATATTTAATCCAGAAATTTCCTGCACTCCAGCATTCACAACTCTTCTTTTTTCAAGACAAGGTATGTCTCTGTTGTCCAGGCTGGAGTGCAGTGGCTCCATCACAGCTACTTGCAGCCTCAACTTCCCAGGCTGAAGCAATCCTCTTGCCTCAGTCTCCCGAGGAGCTGGCATTACAGGTATGTGCCACCCTGCCTAGCTTTTTTTTTTTTTTTTTCATTTTTTGTAGAGACAAGGTCTGGTTATGTTGCTCAGGCTGGTCTTGAACTCCTGGGCTCAAAGATCTTCCTGACTTGGTCTCCCGAAGTGCTGGGATTACAGGCGTGGCCCTGCATTCACACCTTTGGGTTAAGAAGGTTTCAATATCCTCAAGACTTATATATAAATGTCCTAATACCCTGAAGAAATCATAATGGACAGGTAAAGAACTGATTCTGAATTAACATTACAGTTTTTCTTTTAAGCTGAATACTGGGGATAAATATACAGAAGCACACAGAAACCAGCAAATGATCCTTTTATTTAGTTCCCACAACTAAAGTGGGATGTGAAAAACTGAAGAGGATGTAGAAAAGTGCATGCACAGAAACAGGTGCACGATGGCAAAGGATTGGCTTATTCAGTTGTAAATCCAGCGGTCAACTTAATATCCCTGTTTCAGACAAAGGATGGTAATGAACTGAGCCTTCCACAATGGAAAGAAAACCATTTTAAACTACAAGAAAGACTTAACGATTTGGAGAAACATATTCTGTTAGCCTGTAGTTAATCATTTTAGTTACTGAGGGAAGTTTTGAAATCTTTTTCCCTGCAGATATTTTTTTAATTGGATAGATTTTAATTTTCTAGAATGTCATGTTAGAATTCTGCCCTAGGAGGACAAGAAGGAGGGAGTGAGGATGGAGATTATCTCAACAAGGTCCTTCATCCAGGGACCAGGGCTTCCAATCCTTCCTCCTCCCCTGAGTCCCTTTCCCTTCTTTCTCCTTTTTCTTCTCTCTTTCTCTCATGACACTAAGTTGGTTTGTGCTTACAAGAGAAGCAACAAGCTTTGTTTCTCCTTGCTTTGTTTCTCATGACCACACGCTTTGACCTATGTCCATTCTATAATGTGCCACAGATTGCAAAATTTAATGGTAGGAACAGTGTGAATGTGTATGTAGGTGTGTGTATCTGTGTAGGGATGTGGGTATGTGGGGCGGGGGGGTGGGGAATAGTGGGTGGAGCTAGAAAAGGAGTTTCACAATGGATCCAGAAGCAATTCACAGACACACACACACAGCCCTGTTCTGCTCTGTTCTATCCTACCATTGGGAATTCAGATGAGGAACTCTAGTTTTGGGGGTGAGGGGGGAGTGTCATACAATGGCATCAAGCCTCAGGCCTCAGTACAGATCCATCTTCAAGGACACAATTCTACTCATCCCCTCAACAGGTCATGTACCATGCTAGTCCTTTTGGTAAAAAAAGAAAGAGTGCTTCTTTTCAGGTAGATACATTTGAAACAAAACAAGAGCTTATTACAAGGTGATGAAAGCCAAAATAGCAGTACTTTATTTATTTGGAGGAAATTCCATATTGTGAGGACACTGCTGACCACCGGCCACCCGCTTCCCCTCCCCCAAGGAGGAGCGGCTTATCTCATTGGTTCATTTGAAAGAATAAACCCACTCCCCACTCTGATAGGATCCTTCTGTTTGCCTGCAAAGAGGGTACCTTCCCACCTTCTCTTGGCCATGCAATAAGCTTTGGGCACAGGCCCTGCCCCTGGTTGGGGAGGACAGAGGTAGAGAAAGGATGTAACATCCCACTCTGCCTGTACTGGGTCTCCTTACTGCAGGGGCAAAGTATTAGCAAACCATCCCGGCCCTGATCTAAAGCCACATTTTCCAGTGAGCTTTTATCAGAAAGAAAACTGACATTTTACTCTCCCCTTGCCTGACTGCTTTCTCTCTCAACATTACCTGGCACATTGTAGGAAACTAGTAAACAATTTTTGAAGGAGAGAATAAATGGACTTGGGTGGACCAGTTAGCTGACCTCCTAAAACCCCAGTGAAATTGTTCTGAACTTGAGGCTTCTATGTATTTTTTATCACTCACCCCATAGTTATAGTGCTAGCACATGGACCATGTATGTTATTTATTTATAAAGGTTAAACATGTGCCTCTCTACTAATATATCGCATACTTTATAGAAATACTCTAAAATAGAAATTTGAAAATATATGGAAAAAATGTTAATATAAGCTCCAATATATTCTTACACCCCCCGAGGATTATTTTGAGCACTCCACTTTGGAGCCCACTGGTCTAGACTTTCAGTACTATAGAAGTTCAGAAGAGAAGGACTTAGAAGTCTGGAGTAGTCCAGACAGACTCAGTTGGACTGGAAAGGCCCTGGTTCACAGCCTTGCACTCCTTGCCACATGCTGTAAGATGACTTTCACTTTGGAGAAGATGCTTAATGTATATGTGTCGAAAACTGGAAGGAGAAGGTGAGGACTGATAACAGTTGCTGAATGGGCAGGATTTACAGAGCTAGAAGGAAAATGGGAGAGGCATGCCAAGTGAGAGTTCTCTGGGAATACTTTATTCCAAGAACAGGCTTATTACAGAAATGGGATAGAAGTTGGCCTTCATCACACTGACTTGAGCGCCAATGTATTGCAGAGTAACAGGAAATAATGTCAGTCATTGGAAGACAGAGAAGAATGAAAGTGACGGGTTACCTTGAACAACGAAGGTAGAGAAATCTTGATTTGATTTGCTGTAGAATAAAATATGGAACCATTCAATATTTTAAAGATACAAACATCATCATGATATCTATGTTTTGTGAAGATTACTCTGAGGTTAGGGTGCAAACTGGATGGAAAAAAAATTGGATTTGGTTAGAGCAGCTCAGAAGAGTCTGCAGTGAGACTATTAGAATTTGATTAGAGTGATAAAAGTGGTAATAATGAAGAAAGTATGAAACTGAACATCAATTAGAAAGAATATGACCAAGTCTCAGTAAAATATGGAGGAAGAAAGAGAAGAAACCAAATACTCCTAGAAATGAGTCCACCATTTAAAAACTAAACAACCCTAATTGATTTCTTCAAGTTTTTTTTTTTTTTTTTTTTTTTTTTTTTTTTTGAGATGGAGTCTCGCTCTGTCGCCCAGGCTGGAGTGCAGCGGCTGGATCTCAGCTCACTGCAAGCTCCGCCTCCCGGGTTTACGCCATTCTCCTGCCTCAGCCTCCCGAGTAGCTGGGACTACAGGCGCCCGCCACCTCACCCGGCTAGTTTTTTGTGTTTTTTAGTAGAGACGGGGTTTCACCATGTTAGCCAGGATGGTCTCGATCTCCTGACCTCGTGATCCGCCCGTCTCGGCCTCCCAAAGTGCTGGGATTACAGGCTTGAGCTACCACGCCCGGCCTGATTTCTTGAAGTTTTTTATCCTGTTTTGCTAGAGTAAGTAACAGCAGTGTGAGTTGATATTTCCTTACTCCTATTTAAAAGCTTGGGGCTCAGCCTCTAACCTCAAAGAAAATTTGTGTGTGTGTATTTTTTTTTAAGAGGCAGGGTCTCATTCTGTCATGTTGTCCAGGCTGGAGTGCAGTGGTATAATCATGGCTCACTGCAACTTTGAACTCCTGGGCTCAAGGGATCCTCCCCTTCAGCCTCCCAAGTAGCTAGGACCACAGGTGTGCACTGCCACACCTGGCTAATTTTAAATTTTGTTTTAAGATAGAGATGGAGTCTCACTATGTTGCCTGGTCTCAAACTCAGTTGCCTGGTCTCAAACTCCTGGCCTCAAGTGACCCTCCTGCCTTGACCTCCCAAGGTGCTGGGATTACAGGTATGGCCCATTGCATCCAACTAAAAAATTCTTAAACATGGAAGATGGACTAAATTTTCAAGAGCCCAAGATATTACTAAATTTGCTATAAGACGCAATTTAGGAATGGCACTCTGCCTTGAAAAAAAAAAAAAAGGAAATATCACCTTTGTGTGTATGTAGTAAACAACTCCTGATTTTCTGCATGTGAGTGAGCAGAGCAATCTAGTCAACCACAGGGTGAAGACCAATATTAAATTCACGTACCTTTTTGCCAGGGTTTTCCTATATGTGAACTCCACTGTATTTCTAGCCATAGAGTTTAGCTCTAAGATAATTTAGCCAAATGAATACTAAAAGACATGGAATAGAGGTGTAGATCATGAAAATGCTGGAAGAAAAAGAAATCCAAGCATTTTCATCAACTAGTGCTAATTCTGTGAACAGGTCATATGATGTGCCTGCATCTGTACAGTTCATCTTTTGAAACCTGTGTGCTAGATCCCTCAATGACTTATTCTGAAAATGGTCTCCTAAGATGGTAAGAAATGACCAAAAATTACATAAAGCTCACTTTCCAAATAGAGTTATGCAGAAAATAATCTGCCATCTGGCTTTCTGGCTAACTTCACTTCTTTCCTTTTAGGCAGATATTCTTTTATCCAGACCACACAGTTTGTTCGTCTAGTTGGTTCACGAAAATTTCAGAACATGACTCTGTAGCAGGAATGTTTGGCAAGTGACAGAACATTAGCTGCTTAACATCAGGCAGTTTCCTTGTCTCGGTGGTTAAGCAAGTCTCTCCCAGGCTACGTGTGCTTGGGTGCCTTCAGCTATAAATTCAAACTGATGATCTGATGATATCTTTGATATCTCTCAAAGATCTCATTCTGTCATGTTGTCCAGGCTGGAGTGCAGTGGTATAATCATGGCTCACTGCAACTTTGAACTCCTGGGCTCAAGGGATCCTCCCCTTCAGCCTCCCAAGTAGCTAGGACCACAGGTGTGCACTGCCACGCCTGGCTAATTTTAAATTTTGTTTTAAGATAGAGATGGAGTCTCACTATGTTGCCTGGTCTCAAACTCAGTTGCCTGGTCTCAAACTCCTGGCCTCAAGTGACCCTCCTGCCTTGACCTCCCAAGGTGCTGGGATTACAGGTATGGCCCATTGCATCCAACTAAAAAATTCTTAAACATGGAAGATGGACTAAATTTTCAAGAGCCCAAGATATTACTAAATTTGCTATAAGATGCAATTTAGGAATGGCACTCTGCCTTGAAAAAAAAAAATGCACTTTGAGACATGTATTGCTCATGTACATATACTGATGCTCAGAAATTAACTACGAAGACTTTAAAAATCAGTGCTACTTCATGAGAAACATTATGATAGTCTACTTGAATGGAGACCGATCTAAACCAAGTCACTGTACTTGTCATTTCATGTGAAATGGGAATAAAGTTTCCCTATTTTGGTTACATAAAAAACAACCTGTGCTTTAAAATTTAGCCAAGGTGTACTGAAGTATGGAAAAAGTAATTTGGTCTAGGTTGGCTTTTCAAAACCCATTTAAACTAAGAAAAGAGGCGTTTGATTTTTTAAAAATCAGATCAGTTGTACAGTTATTTTTCCCCCTCTCTGCATTTTTCAAAAGGCAGAAATCAATGGTCTTTGTAACCACCTACCTGTCTCCAAAGAAAGTGGCAGGCTGAGCTGAAAGTTAGAGCCTCCAAACTTCTGCCAATGTAAGGGAGGAAGGCTTTTAATGACACTGTGGGCTTGGCATTATTTCTCAGTGGCCTCACTTAGCCAGCAATGCTAAGGGTTGCAGCAGAGCCTAAAGCATAATTCTACAGACACTGACAATGAAAGGACCTTCAGGAATGTAGTAACCAATCCTACAGAAGCAGTTTAGTAGGGAAAACACATGTCTAAAAATATCTGGCCCCAAATAAAGGTGGAATGAACAGAATTCAACATCTGTGAAGAATGTTGGATGATGACATTATAGTTCTCAAGAAAATATTCAGTGAGAACTTCACACAATGTTAATAAGCAAAGCTTATCTAGATCCTTGAAAATAACAATTCCATTGCTATGGTTTGAATGCATCCCTCAAAGTTCGTGGGTTGGAAACTTAATCCCCAATGCAACAGTGCTGGGGGGTGATTAGGTCATGAAGGCTCTGCCCTCATAAATGATTAATGTCCTTACTTCAGGAACGGGTTAGTTATCTGGAGACTGGCTTTGTTGTAAAAGGAAGGTGAGCCCCGTCTTGCTCTCTTGCCAGTCATGAGATGAAGCAGCACAAAGGCCCTCCCTTCACCAGACACCAGTGCCATACTTCCTAGCCTCCAGAACCATGAGCCAAATAGACTTCTGTTCACAAATTACACATTCTAGAGTATTCTGTTACACAAAATAGGCGAAGACATCCATGATCCCTAAAGCTTTATTAGTCATTTACCAAGCCATCCTCAGATTTTTATTTCCTATTGAATCTAGTTGATAAGTTATATTGTTCATTTGCATAATTCCATTTCCTCCACTATGTCTTTGATCCAGAGTATGACATCATGGAGTCAGAGAATGGAAAATGTTTCTATATTTTGAGAGAAAAAAAAGCAATGTTTCTGATAACCCATTTTTTCCCCTCCTTCTAAGCTAAACACTTATAATTCTTAACATGTTTTTTTCTTGGAACCATTTTTTTACTTCTGGCTTTATGCAAAACGTGAGAATTTTCTATCTCAGAAAATGGCACTAGTTCATTTCTTATGATGTCCCCATTGTATGTTCATTGCCAGTGAGACAATCTGTTTAGCGCCATCATTATTATTACTATAAACAGACCGGTATAATGTGCTTTTATGCATGTTTATCACTTTCAGTTTCAGAACTGTATTATTTAGGCCTTGATCAGAAAGGTTTTCATATGAATAATGAGCCTGGCTTTCTGGTCTGAAATTCCAATACACTTTATAGATACAAATAATACCCATTTGCCAAGAGTGGACTGACTTGTAATTCAAATAAGAAATTCAAAACCACAGAGGTAAATGTACTATTAGTGTTGGGCTTAGACCTGTAAACAGGAATATAATTCATGAATTTCATTAATTATTTAGCCAACCACTACACAGATATTTCTCAGTCAAGTTGTAAAATCGTAACATTCAGGTTTTAAGTGTGTTTTACAGGTACACACAATAATCTTAATCTCTAAAGACTTGGAAATAAGGAAACAACCTTCTTTATTTCCTTACGAAATAAGACTCAGTCATCTAATTTTCACCTTCCAGGTGTAAGGATCTTATCAAATAGCTGAATACTGAAGTCAGAGACAGTCTGAAATTGTCTGAATTATATTCTGTCTGCTAATTACCTGCAAATGTGTTTGCTTCACTGTTTAAAAAGGCATAGATATATGTGTCTGCATAAACATATTAGTATACACAATGGAATATGGAATGGAAGAACTCAATTCAGAATTTAAATTTGTAACTTCTAGTCTTGCTTTCCGCAGCTCAAATGTATCAAGTTCTCCCAGTCCCAGTCTCACCATCTGTAAAGCAGCTGTGAAGACCAAACGTGTGTGGAAACCTTTTGTAAACAGTGAAATAGAAATCACTAAATGCACATGAGGTTTGTCTGTTTGTGTGTGTGGTTGCTATACCTTGACCCAATTCACATGAACATGACAATGAATGGGGCTTGTCCTCCTTATCTGTCTCACAGACATCCAGATTTTTAAAAAGGATACTTGTAAATCCAAAAGAATCAAAGTAAATGAAGGAAGAAAGAATCATACCACATTAGAGAAAATACTGAGGAGCCCACTAGGTCCAGCCCAGGAGGTGTTTGGGGTGAGACCCCCTAACTGTGTCTTTTGCACAGCTTCTCCTTCCATTCCAGAAACCACGATTCTTCCAGAAGGACCAAGTTTTTCCACAGGTGGTCTCCACAGCAGTGCCGCAGTGGCTCTGGCATTGAGGGGAACAGACAGCAGGCGGGTGAAGGGCAAAGAGGGGAAACAAAAGAGATGTCTGAAAAGGGAGAGATGGAGGAAGGGCAGCCTTTTATGTCTACGGGAAACCTGTTTGTCAAGTTCTTGTAAGTCAGGGATTGTACGTATATCCAACCATACTTTACTACAATTAAAAAAAAAAAGTCATTCACGGTTGACATTTCCTAAATGTCATGTATAGCTACGAAACACAACCCTGGCAAGATGTCAAAGGTACTGCCTTTGTTGCTAAAATCTGGTTTGTTCAGGCACAGCAAATAACTAACAAACTCATGGCCATTTTCTCTTAAATTGAAAAATATTTTCTGATGTATCCCAGAAAGCACTTTTAAAATACATCTACAGACAGTTAAAAGCTATTTGTATTTTCTACAAACTATCCCTCCAAATGGGAAGAAAGGAGAGGAATAAGAATCCTTGGCAACAGCTAGCCTCCCGCAATGGTGAGGGTTTGAGAGGCACGAGAATGAAGTGGGTAAGTTTAAGTGGGAAGAAAAGACTGAACTCCATTCTTTTTTATTTTTTATTTTTTGAGATGCAATCTCGCTCTGTCGCTAAGGCTGGAGTGCAATGGCACAATCTCGGCTTACTGCAACCTCCACCTCCTGGGTTCAAGTGATTCTCCTGCCTCAACCTCCTGAATAGCTGGCATTACAGGTGCCAGCCACCACACTCGGCTAATTTTTGTATTTTTAGTAGAGATGGGATTTTACCATGTTGCCAAACTGGTCTCAAACTCTTGGCTTCAAGCAGCCCTCCCGCCTCGGCCTTCCAAAGTGCCGGGATTACAGGTGTGAGCCACCGCGCCTGCCTGAACTTGATTCTTTACTAGGGCAGGCTACACTGCCCAAAACCTATGGCTCCACTTCCAGGATCACAGGGTGAAGTTAAAGTCATCTCATTGTATGAGAGTGAGGAACATCAACATCCCTCTCTACTAAGAGCAGAAAGCCTTCACTAAATTCCATGGTCTTGGCTATGCCTCTTTCCCTCTTTGGGATAAATGACAGGGTCTGAGCTAAAGATTCACATTATTAAAATTATAGACCGAGGCAAATAATTATTCATGGTTAGTTAAGCTTAAGTTTGCTCCAACATGCCTTCCTGAAGTGATTCCTCTCAAAAACAAACATACTTGGGAAATGTTTAACTTCATTAAGCCCTCACTGACATCAAGAAGGTATATTTCCAATGGACACTACCATGCGAAATATGGATTGGACAACTTAACTGAAGGCCCACTTTGCTATTTATGGAATGTTCTCTTCTCACTGTAAAGAGAGGACCCGAGTTCTGCCAAGAAAATGTAAAAGCTGTAGTTTCCTATAATAGGGGTGCATATTTCTGTTTTAGACCATAGCACAGTACTTGTAGAAGTCATTGCTTCAGTAAGAATTGATTATGTGTTCACTTCTCAAGGACAATGGGTCTGAGTGGCAAATACCTTCAGAATTTTTTTGGGGGGGATAAGCTAAACTAAGTCAGATTTCTTTGTGAAAAAAGGGGATGTGGCAAAACAAAGGGCAGTTAGATTCAAAGTTTGAAATTTTGGGGTATCATAGCTATTGGGGGTAGGGAATGGTGAAAGGTTAGAAGAGGGTGGAAATATCCAGAGACCACATCCATTTGCTCTTCTTGTTTTCCGCTTCAGGGGTAGTGACTTCTTTTGAAAAATGAGAGGTTTATTTTCATAACAGGCAGTGAGGAATAGTTAGGCAGATGTGTGTGGGTTGGTTCTGGCCCTTGATTAGCAGACGGGAATGATACTGCCTTTAAGTTTCACCAAATATATCCGTCAAAACACATACAAGGGACCTCCACTTGGATTGCACAATCAAGATCCCAAATTTCAATGCAGCGATCATGCTGTTTTAGGAAAGTTTAAATGGAGCCAAATTTCCATTTCCAGAACTGTTCTCAGATGTGGTTAACAGATTACATGGACTTTTTCATCTCCTCTTCTTTGCTCCTCTAGGTTGAAAAGTCTAAAATCAAGGCATTTTTGAAAAATTTTCTGTGTTTTGATCAAGGAAGTACTTGATAGAGGCCAGATGTCATTCTGCTACCAGAGTATCCTTTCTCAGAACCACAGCAAGAATGCTCCCAACCCTTTTAAAGAAAGTGCATGCCATGTACATGTAGATGCTGTTGTCAGAGTAGTTCAGACTTTGGGCAGCTAAAACTGGAATGTGGCTTTGAGAACACTATAAAGTTCACTGTGTGGCTATGCATGTGTGTCAATGTAGGTGTTCCCCTCTCCTGCTTTCTCATTTTTTTCCCTCATACGTGCAGGTTTTTGTGCTGTTAATCTTCTTGGAATGTAGCTCTTATCAGCACCTAGAGGAATTCATTACTCCTTCACCTTCGCTGTTCTCCAGCCCATGAGGCTAAGGAACAAGAGAGCAATTGTCTGGGGAGCTGAACCCTGAATTCAGGTGTGCTGGCACTGAGTTACTGTCTACCTGATTTTTCCTATAATCAAAAGGGAAGGGGAGAAATTAATAATGCTTCTCTCTCCAAGGGAGCAGGAGGAAAAGAGCCTTCAGGAATAGAGGCCAAGGCCCCCTGCCATTAAATCCAGCTATTTTAAAGCTAAGGGTTAAAAAAGGAAAAAGAAAAAAAAGCAGCAGGTTAGCAGATTCAAAAGAGATTCTAAGCTGTGTCTGTATAACAGAGCAAATGATCAATACAGTGGGGGTAAAAACTAGTTAAGCCAGTTATTTGGGATAATGTTTAAAAGAGAGAAAATCATGCTTGTTTACATATATATATATCTATAAACTTCTGCTGGTTATATAGTAGACTCAAAACAAAAATATTTTGTATTTTATATAAAGCCTGCAAAAACTCATTTTATGTTCTTTAAGTATATGCCCTTCTCTATCACCCTTAAATTGCCAGTTTTGCTCACACAAGAAAATAAACTTAGAATACAAATATAGCACCACCTCTTTTGGTTGTAAACCATGAGGCTTTGCCACACTGTCAGGCATTTACAAAAAGTAAAAGGCAAGACACAAACACCCATCAGTCTCTGGCTCTTTCTTCAAGCACGTAAACTGAGATGTACACGGAAATGGGAAACTACCCAAGCCAGAAAGGTAGCCAAATAGACTGGAAAAGAGATATAGCAACATTCTTAGAATCCATTAAAAGGCAATAGAAAGCAACCATTAATTGAACAACACTCAACTAGATTGACAAGATAGAACTGAAATGGCACAGGGGGCTTCCACCCTCTTAAAGAGCCATGTCAAGGAGCAGGGGATTTATAACCAAAACCCTCAGATATTTCTAGAAGCCAACAGGGAAACCTTATACCAAAGACTACATCATTGTTAGCAATGTTTTTACAAGGTTGATTTATAGCTGCATTAAAAAAAAAAAAAATCTCAATCTATAACTCCTCACTACTGAAGGGAGGAGTGAATAAAAAAATTTTTATGTCCCATCCTTCAGTTTAAGGCTATGTAAATCAGTTACCAATTCTGAATATTGTATTAGATGAAACCCTTTGTTAACAATTATGCATGTCAGAACACCAGGAATAATGTAGTATTAACTAAAATACATCAGGTGTTGGAGAAAAGTTACTGACAAGGTAATATATTTATTTTTTAATGGGAAAGTTTAGTTCTTGGCAAAACAACATATGTGTCATTAATTTAATTTTAATTTCTCAGGATTTTGAAAAGCATCTCAACCTCAAATGTTTTTACTGCAAATATGTTGCTATAATCACACAATCTTCTACTATACATTAAGTTTATTCACTTAGCAAACATTATTCCTCTGTATTCCTGGTACTTACACACTTGGAGAAAAGCTTGCTATTGCTGGTTAGTGCATCTAAAAACACAAACACTGAGATGTCTGGCACTCCCTCCCAGCAAGTGCTCAGCTACAGAAGAAATATACAAATGCACCTCTCCCTCAGAGTTCTCACTGCTTTCCACCCATTGATTTAATAGTGGTGCATTTCATTTTCAAAACACTTCCATAAACATGACTGTGAACCATGCTGTGAGGTTAATTTTTGGTGATAACACAAAACCTGAGATTTGTTTTTCAGAAGGTTCTTGGCAGTGACTGAACATATGGTGTGATCTTTGCGGAGGGTAATTCCTCACTTGCTTCACCCATTCTCTGTATTGTTGAAGCCAAGAGCCTCAACACTCCAAAGGAAACCAAAAAAAAAAAAAAAAAAGTGAACCACACTCAGCCCTAGTCAGTCACTATCCACAGGATTTTAGGTCTACTTAAAATTTAAATTTAGGCCAGGCCTGGGGGCTCATGCCTATAATCCCAGTACTTTGGGAGGCTGAGGTGGGCAGATCACTTGAGGTCAGGAGCCCGCGACCAGCCTGGCCAACACGGTGAAACCCCGTCTCTACTAAAAATACAAAATACAAAATAGCTGGGCGGGGTGGCACACACCTGTAGTCCCAGCTACTTCGGAGGCTGAGACACGAGTATTGCTTGAACCTAGGAGGCAGAGGCTGCAGTGAACGATCATGCCACTGCACTCCAGCCTGGGTGACACAGTGAGACACCATCTCAAAAAATAAAATGAAATCAAAATATAATACAAATTTAGAAATTTGTATTAAGAGAGAAAAATTTAAAGAATACGTTTTTTAAAATGGCTATTAACATGGGGTGGGGGTGGTTACCACTGTGCTGATCTCTGTTTTCTTCCAAAACCTACTTGGATGGTGAGAAATTAATTTTTAAAGGGTACAAGCCCAAAAGGACAACAAATGAGAAGATGAGACAAAAATGGCTGAGGCATGACACAACCGTTCAGAAAGATGGAAAGCAGACAAAAGAGTGGGAACTCGATCCAGCAGAGGCCACTGAGACTTAAGGGCCCACAGATAAGAACACAGAGAAGCCAGTTGTCTGACGACCAAAGAACCCCCGGAAGGCTGAGAGGGGTGACAGACCCACCTCACTCACAGCAGCCAAGCAACCATCCCTCCCAACCCTGTGGGACACATGTGGTTTCCTCTCTAGAAAACTGAACCCAAGAGGCTGAGACCCCAGGCATTATGGAGGGCAGGCTGAGGCTCCAGGTTGAAAACAAATCTGTCTGGGCACTAACAGTCAGGCCTCCAGCTGTCTCCCATTCAACAGCCTGGGCAGTGACTACTCTTAGACCCCCAGGCCGGAGATGTGAATTTCATTCCTGGGTATTGGAATCACCACAGTAGGAAGACATTTAGATGTTGACACTTTGGTGGGAGGACGGAGTAAAAGGTGGCTTGCAACAAACTGAATTTGCTGAAAGGAATGAATTCCTGCCTTTCAGTGCATGGATGAGAATGGCAATTAATAGGAGACCAGAAGGCGAGGGTTAGACGATAAACAGGGTAGTCTTTTATTTCCCTGACCTGAGCATTGAGAACCTTGGGTTTCATTACTGCCTGTGTCTTTGACTCTTTCTCTTTTCTGAGACGAAGTCTCGCTCTGTTGCCCAGGCTGGAGTGCAGTGGCACCATCTCAGCTCACTGCAACCTCCGCCTCCTGGGTTCAAGGGATTCTCATGCCTCAGACTTCTGAGTAGCCAGGATTACAGGCATGTGCCACCACACTCGGCTAATTTTTTTTGTACTTTTAGTAGAGACAAGGTTTCACCATGTTGGTCAGTCTTGTCTCAAATTCTTGACCTCAAACGATCCACCTGCCTCAGCCTCCCCAAATGCTGGGATTACAGGTGTGAGCCACCATGCCCGGCCTATGTGTCTTTGACTCTTGATGTAGCTTGTGAGTCATTTCTCCTTTCTAGACCTCAGCTTCCTCATTTGTAAACTGGCGGGTTATGCCCCTAGGGTCCTGCTATTCTCAGATGTTGGAACACTCTTCCCAGAAGGTCTAAAATGACAGACGGAATGCTGGTGGTCTCTAACGTGATGCCAACTGCAGGCCTGAGACTTGGCTGACTTCTCAGGGTCCTTCTGCTCCCTCGGCAAGTGGCTGCCACTCTTAGATGTGATGCAATAACACCATTCTTCTTTTTTAAAAAAGGCTGTTTTAAACAAATTTGCACCGAAAGTAGAGGACAAGATCTCAAGATAGTAAAAGCACCTAGGATATGTCAATACTGACTCTTCATTTTTCTACACAAGAAAGTAAAAGCATGATCAGCAAGGAATAGAGCCAACCCAAATTCAACTTCTTCACATGCACACTTTTTTTTTTTTTTTCTTAATGAAACTCAGGAGAAAAGAGTGAAAAACTCAATAATATTTCTCTTTCTTTTCAAGGGCCAGTTCTGAGACGGAGTAATAGTTAACATTTCCTAACACTTAGTACAGGCCAGAAGCACTGAGCTAGGAACTTTCCAGGCCTTTTCTCATTAGATTCTCAGGTGTGCCCATCCTACAAAGGAAGGAAGTGAGGCTCCTAGAGCTTAGTGATCTACTGGTACACATGAAGGTACCAGTGTCAGACGTAGGTCTCTCCGACTGTAGAGCCCGCACTCCATCATTCCACTTCACTGCCTCACCTCCACCCAGCCCCACTGTCCTCCACTCAGATAGCCAGTCCCTGGCTGCTGCAGGAAGACTTCCCGCAGTCTGCTCTCCAATGATGTGTCCTTTGGCTTCAAAGGAATTGACATGATCGGCCCTTCTGCTGAAAAGTTAGAAGGCATTCTGAAAAATCAATACTGGTTTCGGCAAGAAGCAGCCTTGCCCAAAGCTAATTGAAGGCCATCTGAACATCTTCAGAACTGTGGCCATAATCATCTGTCTTGCTGCTTACCATGTCTCAACATGCATCTGCAGTAAATCACTTCAAAATCACTTTTACATGTTCACTCATACCAGAGAGGACAACAATATTTTTTGTCACTGCCCTATAACTTCCCCATCTAAACTCAGAACACTAGTATTACGGTTACATAATAGGCAGCCTGCTGACATTACTATTTTAAAGCACCACTTTTTCAGGGTTTATCACAAGTCGTTTTAAATTTCATTTAGCTCTAACTTGTTATACAACTTTATGTTCAGAAACAATGTCCTCTGCTCTATCAGCAAGCTATACTGGAAAATACAATTGCTGTGATTTGAAAAAAATTTCTTGGCAAGCTTTTGATTCCACCCTTTTAGCGGGCCATATACGGGGTGATAATGGAAAGAGAAGTTATATGACTTACTGTAAGATATTACTCAGGAAAACTAGAGGATATATATTTTGATAGCTAATCCAGATTAATGCTGCAGCCTTGAGCCTTCAATTTCGTTTACTATATATGAATTCAGTGACTAAATTGTTGTTCATGTAACTTTGCAAACCAAGCAATCAGTTTACTAGATCATCAGAGACTAATAACTCAGAGAAGAAACTGGCAAACTTGGTGGAGTGGACATCTGTAGTACGATCATTCAGTATCCATCCATTCCCACTTCTCCTAGCCCTACTTTGCTTCAGGGGACCCAGTGAAGCTGCCACCAATCTGAGCTCTGGGGTTGTTATATGACCAGGATGGACCCATCTGCACATTGTATTCTATTTGTCTCAGTTATGGGTTCAAGGCAGCTCAAAATGGGCAATGAGGCCAAGGACATGCAAACCGAGGGCTTTGTTTAAGCTGTTAGGAAACTGGACTTTTTTGCTGGGCTTGAATGAAGAGGATGATGAGACTAAAGTTGACTTGACCATCCTGTGACCAGGTGGAGCTCAGAAAGGAGCCAGAAGAAGCAGAGTCAAGACATGTACAGGGCAGTCAACTCCCACTGAAAACGTTTCCTGGAACTCCCACCTAGTGATCTCTGTGTTAGCTACCCCTCACTGCGAATGAGGCTACGAAATGCCGTCTTTTAGCTGGGGACATTATCCCTTTGAATAAAATCAGAGTGTGTTATTAAGGAAGAAGAAAAGAATGGGTGCTGGGTAGGAAATTAGTGACCTCTTCTGTGGCCCACTTGGGTTGCATTTTCCATGCTCAGCATAGAAAACAGACAATTATCTGACACATATAAAGGAAGAATGGCATATTTCAGAGTCTAAATTAGAGATGGAATTAAAACACATGAGTCTTTGGTTTGTAAAATCTTTCATTAGGCAACAACCTGTTATTTTGCAGTAGCTTCATTGAAAATTATTATTCAATTGAAAAATAATGTAACTACAATTAAAAATGCAGAATCTACAAGCATGTACATCAACCCAATTTTGCATATTCAACTTAGATACTGAAAAAAATGTTGTTAAAAATCCTAGTTTCTTCTTATATTATAGGAAAAAATCAAGCTACATATTTATGAGCCCACTGTCTCCAGGCAAGAATCCTTCAGTTTCAAATTATGCCTTAGACTTCTACAGGTTTGGTTAGAAATGATAACAAATGTAGGAATCTTTGAATTGACATTTAGTTCTCCAGGGATAGCTTTAAAAACTAGAGAATAATGGAAGTAGCTGCTTTTAAGAATTTTTTTCAGTAGTCGCAAAGACATATCATATGTTAGAGGATATAAAGAATGCCAAAATGAGATTCTCTCTGAAATTATTTAGTGTTTTATGAGAAAAGGAAGATAAACAAAAAAAATGGTTTTTTGGACCAAGAGAAATAAGTGGCAGGGGAGTCACAGAAATGGAGTGTTAACAGACACTCTGCCTTTGGTCTTGAGTTATGAAGGCAACAATAAATGACCTTTATAGATCATAGTCACACAACTTCAGAACTGAGAGGAAGGTTGAAAACAACCACATTCAACTCTTTCACTTTCCTGAGGAGAAAAACTTGGACCTAAAAAAACTAGATCATCTTTCTAATATTCCCCAAGAAGTTCACAGCAAAGCCAGGATCAAAATACAGGTTTCCTAACTCGTGGAGCTGTAATACTCTTTCCACTAACATCCATTCAGAAGTCATGGAATTAGGAAGTCAGTCTGCCAGATGTTACTGCTAATTTACCTCTACATTTATTGTGAAGTCATTCTGAAATTATATTTTTAAAGGAAGGAGAGAGTGGTAATACTATGACATCTGCCAAGGGTGATTAACGAGGAAAAATATACGACATCTTGCCTCACTGAACTAAACCAGGTTCAGGGTTTGCAGACAGACAGAGGCCTCCTGGATACAAAAGGAAGAGGCTGAGAGGTTGTCAGGGGTTTAACAGCTGGTGGGAATTTTATTTTCTGATGGAAGTGATTTCTTTGTTACAGTTTGCTTCAACTGCTTCCCACCTACAGCTGAAGTTCTCCTGAAACACTGAGCAGCTCTCAGCTATGTAACCCTCACCTTAAGCGCTCCAAAAAAGTTAAAAACTAGAGTAATCAACAAGTGATACAAAAACTAGGTCTTCTGAAGGTCTTTCTTCAAAGGAGCAAAAGATCAAGGACAGTATTTCAGAGTAGGTTACTTTGACTGTACTACAAATGATACAATGAATCCTTCTTAATAATACATTATCATCACTTGGCAGCTAGTAAATAGGAGAAATGCAGGGAATCCCCACTCAGCAGTTTCTCTGGGTAAACCTAGAAAGTGTAGACCTGGGATTTGGGAGTAGGAAGAAACCCCAGAACTGGCCTAATAAATTGAGTTCCTTCATTTTGCAGGGCAGTCTAGGAAGAAAGCTAATAATCTCTGCTAAATCAAATGGACTAAAGAGTAGTTAGTGTTCTCAAAATCACAGCACACATGTTCAGCTGAAATATGTTTACAAACAAATACAGCCAAAAGCCTCATATGAAGTCTCTCAGTCATCCAGAGTCAGTCACTTTCATAAGGTTTGACCTAAATATTTTCCTTTTCTCAATTAAAATAACCTTTGTTGCTGGAATAACTGGCTAGCCATACGCAGAAGATCGAAACTGGACCACTTTCTTACACCATATATAAAAATCAACTCAAGATGGATTAGACTTAATTGTAAAACCCAAAACTATAAAAAGTCCTGAAAGACAACCTAGGCAATCCTCTTATGGACATAGGGATGGGCAAAGATTTCATGATGAAGATGCCAAAAGCAATCGCAACAAAAGCAAAAACTGACAAATGGGATCTAATTAAACTGAAGAGTTTCTGCACAGCAAAAGAAACCATCAATCAACAGAGCAAACAGACAACCTAAAGAATGGGAGAAAATATTTGCAAACTATGCATCTGACAAAGGTCTAGTATCCAGCATCTATATGGTACTTAAACAAATTTACAAGAAAAAAACAAACAGCCGCATCAAAAAGTGGGCAAAGGATATGAACAGACATTTCTCAAAAGGAGACACACGTGCCAACAAAAAGTATATAAAAAAAGCTCGATATCACTGGTTATTACAGAAATGCAAATCAAAACCACAATGAGATACCATCTCACATCAGTCAGAATGGCTATTACTAAAAAGTCAAAAAATAACAGAATAACAGATCCTGGCAAAGTTGCAGAGAAAAAGAACATGTATACACTGTTGGTGGGAGTGTAAATGAGTTCAACCATTGTGGAAAGCAGTGTGCAATTCCTCAAAGAGCTAAAAACAGAACTACCATTTGACCGAGCAACCCTATTACAGGATATATACTCAAAGGAATATAAATCATTCTACCATAAAGACATGCACACAATTGTTCACTGCAGCACTATTCACAATAGCAAAGACATGGAATCAGCCTAAATGCCCATCAATGACAGACTTGATAATGACAATGTGGTACATATACACCATGGAATACTATGCAGCCATAAAAAAGAACAAAATCATCTTTTGTGTAAATGTGGATGGAGCTAGAGGCCATTATCCTTAGCAAACAAACATAGGAACAGAAAAATAAAAATATTGCATGTTCTCACTTGTAAGTGGGAGCTAAATTATGAGAAGTCATGGACACAAAGAGAGAACAACAGACACTGGGGCCTACTTGAGTGTAGAGGGTGGAAGGAGGGAAAGGATCAGAAAAAATAACTAATGAGTACTAGGCTTAGTACCTGGAAGATGACATAATCTGTAAAACAAACTCCCACGACATGAGTTTACCTGTGCAACAAACCTGGACATGTACCCTCAAATCTAAAATTAAAAAAAAAAAAAAACCTCTATGGATTCTTTCCTGCTTATTATGAAAGCAGTGTATGTTCAGAGTAGGAAAATTAGAAGACATAGATAAAATAGAAGAATGCCCCAAATCTTCCCACCCAGAGAACCACTTTAAAAACTCTTAAATACATTTCCAGAATATTTTCTAAGAATACATACATATATTAACCAAAATATGATCACATTGCATACTTGGCTTTTGTTGACATTTTATTACCTAACAATGTATCATAAACATCTTTTCATTATCAATATTTATCAACAACAGCATCTACTGTGGCTGAACAGTATTTTATTGTATGACTGTGACATCATATATAGAATATATTTAATTTGTAATTGAAGCAATTTCCTGTTTACCATATTATAAACAATGATGTAATGAACATCTTGGTGGCTAAAACCTTTCCACATATCTTTAATTATTTCCCTAGCACAAATTCCTAGAAATAAAACAGTAAATATATTTTAAAGGATTAAAAACAAACATAGTGACAAACTGCCCTCTAGAAAGGGCATCATATACTTCAATTTACTTGAGTTACTTGCCTATCAAGTGTTATGATCAGCTTAGTACTACATGAAGAGAAACTAAACAGGCACCCTTGGGTTGGTAAAGTATGATAGATGTGCTTGTATCCATAATTCTGACAAATATTCTGGAAATGTATTTAAGAGTTTTTAAAGTGGTTCTCTGGGTGGGAAGATTTGGGGCATTCTTCTATTTTGTCTATGTCTTCTAATTTTCCTACTCTGAACATACACTGCTTTCATAATAAGCAGGAAAGAATCCATAGAGGTTTTTTTTTTTTAATTTTAGATTTGAGGGTACATGTCCAGGTTTGTTACATAGGTAAACTCATGTCGTGGGGGTTTGTTTTACAGATTATGTCATCTTCCAGGTACTAAGCCTAGAATGTTTACTACAGACACCTTAATCAATTAGGTGATTTATATTACATACTCCCTATTTATATACTTCCAGCCAAGACTGACATACATTCCATTTTGACTCTTTCTTTGGGACCTGATGCCTTTTCTCCCTCCCCTGTGTTAAGTACTCTTCTTATACACTTACCAACATTCTTAAAAACATTCTAAATGGTCAGTCCCTGACAATATTATTGTAGTGCTGATTACATGCACCAGCTAAAAATCTCCATCCAAGTTATTCTCCCAATTAGATGCCAGATCAGTTTGAAGTCTGACATTTTAATGAAGTGACAAAAAAATTACATTTGAAGTTTAGGCAAAATCAACACGTACCTTAAAGAGAGAAAGAAAAATATATTTTATTGAAATTTTATTTGAAATGTTTTCACATTTTATTTGAAATTTTTTTATTTATTCATTTATATTCCACCTGATTCCAAAAAGGACTTACAGCAGCTTTTCCTTTTAGATGTGTTTTCTAAATTGGACATTTCTGCCTCATTGAGACTGCCAACTTCTTTCCTAAAATAAGGATATTCTTCTATCATAACTGCTATATTTGGAGACTGAATGGCAAGGATATTGTTCTTATCCAGAAAGGAGGAAAATATAACTCACCATGATCACAAACTCTCCTTGGAAGAGCCCCCAAACAGGGTGACCCT
Organism: Rhinopithecus roxellana; assembly: GCF_007565055.1. Lineage (NCBI taxonomy): Eukaryota > Metazoa > Chordata > Mammalia > Primates > Cercopithecidae > Rhinopithecus > Rhinopithecus roxellana. The sequence goes on along the minus strand of NC_044562.1, from coordinate 87,200,392 downwards.
GGGTATGCAATACCAGTCCCAGAAAACACCAGGAAAAACTCAAATTTCTAGGGTGCATAAAACCTCCAAAGAATCACAGAAAGTCAGGCCTTTGGCTCTTCACTTCCCCCATGGGACTGTAAGGGCTCAGCCCCCCAACATCCTGACTTGTGTGAACATAATGAGAAATGAAGGTACCAGACCCAGAGACACAGAGGAGCTGCACAGCAGGGAAGGCAGGCCCAGCATCAGACGGAAGAGGAAGGCTTCACTCCCCTGTAAAGCAGCTGCAAGAGAACAACCAGTCTCCTGTTAAGCTTGTCTTTCTCAGCGTCCTCTTCCATTTTCTTTCCAGGTCCTCTTCCAATACCACTCAGCGGACTCTTCTGCAGCTCTGGTCTCCTGTCCCACATTTTGAAGCACAGTCATTTTGGTCTGCAGCCTTTCTAAGTCTTTATCTTTGGAATTGTTTTCCATCTGTCTTCCATTGGCCTACACCTTGCCCAGTATCTCTTGCGTTTCAGGGCCCTGTGCTGGCAGTACAAGACATGGTCCCAGGTGCAGTATTACACATTGAGTGATAGTTAGTGATAAGTCCATGGTACATGGTGGATAGACACTGGAAAGAAAACTTACTTTGCATGATTCAGAAAAAAGGGAGGGAGTGTCAAGTGCTATATTAAAGGGAGATTAGAGTAAATGGAAAACAGATATTGAACTTACTTGGCATATTAAAAATGTTACAGTTGTCCGGGCACGGTGGCTCACGCCTGTAATCTCAGCACTTTGGGAGGCTGAGGCAGGCGGATCTTGATCAGGAGATCAAGACCATCCTGGCTAACACAGTGAAACCCCGTCTCTACTAAAAATGCAAAAAATTAGCCAAGCATGGTGGCAGGTGCCTGTAGTCCTAGCTACTCGGGAGGCTGAGGCAGGAGAATTACTTGAACCCGGGAGGTGGAGCTTGCAGTGAGCTGAGATCATACCACTGCACTCCAGCCTGGGTGACAGAGTGAGACTCTGTCTCAAAATAAATAAATAAATACATACATACATACATACATACATACATACATACATACACACACACACACATACATACATAAAAATAAATTTAAAAATTATGGTTAATTTTGCCTATCCTCTAAACGCTTCCAAATGCCACCGTTTTGGAAAGAAAAAATCACTTTCATTGTGAAACCTGAGGTCTTCCTGTGGTTTCAAAACAGCCTTAAGAAAAACACAGTTTTTCATCTGAACCAGCAGAATATCCAAGCAGCAAAGGACAAATTCACCAATGAGACTCCTAACAGAAAACACCATATCAACATTTCCCCCAGACTTCAACCTTATGCTTGAGCACATCACAATTAAGTGCATCCTCTCAAGTAATTATTTTACTTGATCCTCACAATTTAGTAAGGTAAGTGTTACTATTCCCATTTTGGAGATGAGGAAACTTAGGTTCTCAGAGGTTCTATGACGTACCTGAGTCACTGAGTTTAGTTCAGTGGTTAAGAACATAGGTGCTGAAGTCAGACTGCCTAGGTTCAAATCCAGGCCCTGCCCAGGGTTAATTGTGTGACCTTGAGGAAATTACCTAGCTTTACTGTGCCTCCGTGTGTTCATCCATAAAACACACATAAATGATAATATTAGCCACCTCGCAGGGCCGTTGTGAGAATTGGTTGGGATAATGCATTAAAGCAGTTTTAGAATTAAGAAGTCGGTCTGCCAGTGACACATATGTGCACATACAGAGTAAGCACTTAAGAAATATTAGCAAAACTGAATTCCCAGAACTAAGTACTTTAGGGCCATAAGAGCTATCCTTATCTTTAACAGTTACATTGCTTCTGTGATTCATAATTTTATCAGCAGAGACATTAGCTGACTATTTCTCACAAAAGGAAAACGCATGATAAAAGAAAACATTGAATTGGATAAAATGGCTCAAAAAGGAAAAGCAAGGGCAAAAGTTCAAGTGTGCCTTCTGAAAAGAACCCCATTTATTTTTGTTTCCAGAAAAATACTATACATGATTTAAGTATTTTCAGTTATTTTTCGAGCACAATGAAAGGTCAAGCTAAATGGAAGTAATATTTGTGTAACCCATGGTGACTGTCAGGAAGTCTGTTTCCCATGGTCAGGTCCTCAATCCGGACAATGCGGCACTTCTCTGGAGGACCACTCTGAGCAGAAAGGGCCATGCCTCCCCACAGCCCTCCCCACCTCCCGCTGCACCCCCTCCATGTGAGTACTCTGAAAGAGCAGAGAACAAAGATGCAGCTGGCAACACTAGAGTGCTGTGGAAAAGAGCAATTTCACCCAGGGAAGAGGGCAGTGGAAAATCAGCAGAGGAATATTACCAAGACACGCTTTCTTGTTTCTGGTTTCTTGTAGCACTGAGGGCAAAAAAAAGAAGCTGAAGTGCAGAGAATGTGTTGTTGGGGGAATAGGAAGGAATAGAGACACCCAGCAGGACAGAGGATTTGCAGAAAAAACTGCTGGTGGCCAGAATAACTACAAAACACATACCAGCCACAAGAAGACACCAAAGCAGCAAGAGTAAAGAGTGCAGGGCAGAGAAACTCTGCGAGCACAGCGTATGTCACAGGACCATAAGAGAGGCCACCCAATACCAAAGATGAGCGATTGCTCAGCCCTTTTCTAATGCGTGGGCAAAACTGGGGAGATGGCCACAGTGAGGCTCTTAGATTGCAGATGTGATGTGGGTCGAGGTTTCTTTCTATAAGTGAGACTTCCAGCTAACGCATCAGGTGAAGGATCACGTGGAGGCACAAGTGTCATCTGGAGAGTTGAAAAGTCAACTGCAGTGTGAACGATCTCATCTAAGGAACTCAGGGCACCCCCGACACACGGGTTGCATGTGAAAAAGGAAATCTCACTCTAAACAGGAACATAATCGGCATTTGAACACAAAATTATGGACTGTCATTCAACCCAGAAGTTTTTCATGCCACAAACGTTAAAAAGTAACAGTAACATAATTACACTTGCACTGCACTTTAAACTTTGTAAAAAATTATAAAGATCTTCTGGCCCACATGGATGTTTTTTGCTTGCCCCGACAAGACATGTTCCTTGCATTATTTCTAAAAGTCCCTAAGAATTGACTTTATGTTATTGCAAGCATGTTTTTAAATCCATAAATACATGCATTGAATTTATCTATGGATACTATACATAAAAAGCAAATGGTGGATTTTAGGTACTGAATCTATTCTAAAATATCTACTTATTTTCCAGAATGACCAATTAAATATAATTTATGTTAACTAAACCAGGTGTAAACATTTCAATACTCTGCATAGACCATTAAACACATCTCATTAAGAAGTTCCTATATTTTCAAACCTTCAGACATTGTAAGGGGGTACTATAGATGAATAATTATTTTCAAAAGGAATGTATTAAAGGATATCCCTTAAGGGTCTTTAAAAACAGGTCTTAAAAGTATAAACAGGAAGCATGCTATAGGGTTATAAAGAATAGTGGAATAAAAATGATTGTGGCCTACTTCCATAAAGAAGCATTAAAAAAAAAAAAAAAAGCTAAAATTACTTCCAGCTTGCTGAGTTAAAATGAACTGTTATTTCATGAGGCAAGTGTCTTATTTACTCTTTGCCCTATATACAATAATAACATGTGTTGTTGAGAGTCAACAGTTCACATTAGCATTTTTTAATTTAGGAAAAAGGGGAAATTGTAAACCCTAAGGAACAGCTTTCTGGCTGACATCGTTCAGCATGCCTGGAGGATGATGTGTACTTTGTACCCAAATCTTTATTAAGCCTTCTGTCCTTGAGATACAAAGATAACACTTCTGACCCACAGTCAGCAGGGCATTGGCTTTGAGGTTCTTTCTCTTTCTTTCCTTCAGCTTTGATGAGAAATTTGTGCTGATCCACCCTCTTTTGGTCATCTGGTTTCCTAAGCGACTGACAGTGCACATTTGGGAGACAGCTGCCTGGCTTTGAGAGAGAAGTGCAGCTTGGAGAAGAAGGGAAGTGAAGTGGAGAGGTAACCCCTTGGCCTTCGCACTGGTACTAACCAACTGATGTGTTAAAAACAAAATTCTATAAAGTAGACTGACATTCTTAGTATGGTAAGAACTCGGCACAACTATTTTCATTAAGAAAAGCTGTGATAAGATGAATCTTTTCATTGTACATGCTAACTACTGAAGTAAATTAAGCCTTTGGGAAGGTTGTATCAATTCCTTCTATACCACTGGACTTTCAGGTTGTTCCAGGCTTTGGTTTCTCCAAGCCCTTACTCTACATCACAGCACTTGCCTTATTCAGGTTTTTTTTTTTTTTTGAGGCGGAGTCTCGCTCTGTCGCCCGGACTGGAGTGCAGTGGCCGGATCTCAGCTCACTGCAAGCTCCGCCTCCCGGGTTTACGCCATTCTCCTGCCTCAGCCTCCCGAGTAGCTGGGACTACAGGCGCCCGCCACCTCGCCCAGCTAGTTTTTGTATTTTTTTTTTTTTAGTAGAGACGGGGTTTCACTGTGTTAGCCAGGATGGTCTCGATCTCCTGACCTCGTGATCCGCCCGTCTCGGCCTCCCAACTTATTCAGGTTTTTTGCAGCTCTCATCACTCGCTATAACTATTGGGTTTATTCACTTGATTACATGTTTCCTCATTGTCTGGCCTTCCCACTACAATATAAACTCCATATATTAGAAGATCTCAATCTACTAAAATTAGCTACTGATTCCTTGAGTAGAGTTAATCTGGGGCTGGGCACAGTGGCTCACACCTGCAACCCTAATACTTTGGGAGGCCGAGGTGGGTGGATTGCTTGAGCCCAAGAGTTCAATACCAGCCTCAGCAACATGGTAAAACGCCGTTTCTACAAAAAATACGAAAATTAGCCAGAAGTGGTGGCACACACCTGTATTCCCAGCTACTCTGGAGGCTGAGGTGGGGGGATCACATGAGCCCAGGAGGTTGAGGCTGCAGTGATGACTGGACTGCTACACTCCAGCCTGAGCAACTGAGTGAGACCCCATCTCAAAAAACAACAAAAAAAGTTAATTTGTTTCAGAGTATATCTGGTTCAATAAATTAATCACCAATATATAGATCACAGAAGAAAATACCTGAGTATATATGTTCATTCAACAAATACTAATTGAGTATGTCTTATGTATTAGGCAGTGGACACAGCACAGGGAATACTAGTGAACACAGCAGAACCTAGACAGCTGGCAGTCTATTATGGGGCTAGCTGAATATCTTATGTAATATCTTGCTAAAGCTTTCAGCAGAACACAGAGAAAGAAAAAGAAGAGAGGCCATCAGCTTGTGCATCAGGGAGCAAGCAAGCTCTTAGAGGACAAAGTCACATCTCTCTCACATTTTAAATTGCATCTCCCTAACTCTCCACTGCTCCAGGTAAGCCACACATGCCTTTCAACTGGCTGTCAGAGCCCTCTTCAAGTTCTCTTTTCAGAACGTTTTGCAAACATCTTATAAACAATTTTGCTATCCCAGAAAATGCCCAGGTACCCCTTTGAAAGAAAAGGAAAATTCCTTTGAGATTTTTTTTTCTCAGTAACAAGGAATGCAATTAGGCCTATACTTGGCACTCTGTCAGTTCCCATAGCCAAGAAATCTCAGGGTTAGGAAAACAAAGCTACAAAGATGCTTTTGCTATTGACTATGGCTGGCCCAGAGTTCAAGGGTTAAAGCCCGAGAATGTTTTACCCCTTTAATTTCCCACATAACTAACTTCCAAATACCAAAGCTTAGAGGACCCAGAATGCAAAATCCTTCCCATTACTTTATTAAAAAATTTTGTATGCTGTGATTTACTGCTAATGCTCGTCTTTCAAAGCATTAGTCAGGACACCTGCAAACCTTCCTGCAGTGGCTGCCAATAGAAGTTTAACATTTCATGGATTAGTACTTAAAATCTGACGAATAATAAATCATCCCTGTAAACAGTGTGAGGCACTGGGTTGATAATGTATTAAGAGTTGGTTAAAAAGATGAACTATAGATTACATTATAACTCAACACTGTGGAAAACCAAGGCTAAGTAAACTAATGATCGTTATTACCATATCTGTCTCTTCAGCGGTCTGCTTTCTCTAAGAAAGACATTTTCTTTTAACAGAAAGAAAATTTCACTAAGTATGAACAATATGAAATTTGGTTGTTTCATATGTATATGTGCTTGAAAAACAAGGAATCAACACTCTTCACAGCTTTTAAAATGAATGATCCAAAGGGGACAATACACTAACATTTAGAACTTGTCAGGGGCAATACTGAAAGAATCGTTTACCTTGTTTCGGGAGTTATTCATCAGCTTTTCAGACATATGAACATTTAAATCATTTCCATCCTTGAAATATTGTAAGTAATTACTTAAGTCCTGGTAGAACAAGTGTTATGTATCAGATACACATTGGGTATGAGGAACAGCAGTACACATCTTTTTTAGAAATGGCTGTGATACAATCAAATACACTTTAATAGGTTCACCAGAGAAAAAAAATTAAGGTCTTTTAATGGTATGATGACCTGCCTGTGATTGTGGTATGCAGACTCTTCCACACATTTTAGCTATGAGCAGTAAGTAGCCTTTGAACTACATGACAGTAGTATCCAAGTTATTTTCAATTCACATGTTTTGTATGTGTCTGGTTTTTTTTTAAATTCATATACATGTATTATTGCATTAATACGTTGTATACCTTATAAAACATGGAAAAAGGATGACAGAATGGATACAATATTTGCTAATCATAGTATCTCAAGGCAATACATACAAGACGAAGTTCATGATTAAACACGGTGAATATAAATACCTTAGTTTTCCAGACACCATAAAATTTTGGTGGCCAGCTTCTTGCCAGATTTGATTCAACGGTCACTGTCATTAACTCACAATGTGGCAACAAAGAGTTCATGCAAAGCTTTGCCATTCTTTTCTTGCTTGCAATATTAAAATTGTCTTCAACTTACGAGAATTCTTTCCAGAATCTTTTAAAAATTCTGCTAGTTTGTGAGGTTTTGTTAAAACTAAAATATAGAATTTGTAAATCCAGTTAACCCGGCACAATATATTTCACAATATAACCAAGACAGATGGGACAGTAGAGAAGCCACTGGGAAGCCCCTGAGCTGGGCACTCCCATTCTTTGCTCAGGAGACCTCGCCTATGCCCCAGGCAATACCTAACGACCAGATATGTGGACTCAAGGCCAGTGCCAATGTCAATACAGTTGCCATCAGTTACCATAATGTTTCATGATAACAAAATGAATGTAAATGCAAGTCCTAATCAATTTCTTTTCTCACCCAAATTAATCTTCTCAAGTGCTCCCTGGGGTGCATATCTCACTTTGGAGACCACTTTCCCATGCAGTGATGCAGTCATTTACTTCTAAGAGCCAGTTATAATCATAGAAATCTCTAGACCTAAAACCAGGCAGGACAAGGTGTGAACTAAGCCAGGCCAAAGAGATACTTTGTTTATCTTCTAAACTTTTTAAATTATTGCTATAACTCCTTAACAGAAAAGTAGATTTAAAAATTCATTTATTTTGCCCACATCACTACCAGCCCGGTCAAAGCACACAATATTGCCAGCGCCCTTGGAAGCCCTCCACGTCCTTTCTCTCTCCTCTCTTAGAGGTAAGCACTATCTCGGTATCTGATTCTTTCAGTAATAAGTTCCTTGCTTTTCTTTAATGTTTCAGTCACTTGAATATACACACCTTAGCAAAAGAGTTTAGTTTTGTCTGTTTTTTAATAAGACTGTTATGTAATCTTGTGTCTTTTCTCTCTCTTTTTTTTTTTTTTTTTTTTTTTTTGAGACAGGGTCTTGCCCTGTCACCCAGACTGGAGTGCAGTGGTGTGATCATGGCTCACTGCAGCCTTCCCTTCCTGGGCTCAACTGATCCTCCCACCTCAGCCTCCCGAATAGCTGGGACTACAGGCACACACCACCACACCCAGCTAAGGTGTTTTTTTTTTTTGTATTTTTTGTAGAAAAGGGATTCACCATGTTGCCCAGGCTGGTCTTGAACTCCTGGGCTCAAACAATCCCCCAGCCTTGGCCTCCCAAAGGGCTGGCATTACAGGCATGAACTATCAAACCCACCCCATATCTTCTGTCTTTCAACATGCTGTCTGTGGGATACATTATTGTGTATAGCTCTAGTTCATTTCTTTACTGCGGTATAGTAGTCTAGCGGCATAGAATTACACCACAATTTATTCATCTATTCTCCTAGTGATACAGAATATTTTACACATGTCTCTGGATGCATATAAGTATATATTTCTCTAGAATACATAGATACATACATATGCACACACACAGACACACACAGGCAGTTAACTTAGTTTAAAAAAAAAAACCCTAATGAATTCCAGCAATTCATTCTTTTGGCAATGAATTAAGAAATTGTAGGCCGGGCGCGGTGGCTCAAGCCTGTAATCCCAGCACTTTGGGAGGCCGAGACGGGCGGATCACGAGGTCAGGAGATCGAGACCATCCTGGCTAACACGGTGAAACCCCGTCTCTACTAAAAAATACAAAAAACTAGCTGGGCGAGGTGGCGGGCGCCTGTAGTCCCAGCTACTCGAGGCTGAGGCAGGAGAATGGCGTAAACCCGGGAGGCGGAGCTTGCAGTGAGCTGAGATCCGGCCACTGCACTCCAGCCCGGGCGACAGAGCGAGACTCCGTCTCAAAAAAAAAAAAAAAAAAAAAAAAAAAAAAAAAAGAAATTGTAATTAACTCTTATGAAGCTATGAAGAAAATTCATTAAATTACTAGATTTATCTCTCAGTAGACTTTCACTCCTACACAATCACTAAATCTCAGCCATGACAATAAATGCATTTTACTGTATTAAAAAATAGTTTGGGCCAGGCATGGTGGCTCACACCTGTAATCCCACCACTGTGGGAGGCCAAGGCGGGAGGATCACTTAAGCCCAGCAGTTTGAGACCAGCTTGGGCAACAAAGTGAGACACCCCCATCTCTATAAAAAATAAAAAAATTAGCCAGTTGTGGCGGCATGCACCTGTGGTCCCAGCTACACCAGAGGCTCAAGCAAGAGAATTGTGTTAGCCCAGGAGGTTGAACTTTAGTGAGCCGTGTTGGTGCTACTGCGCTCCAATCCAGGTGACAGAGTGAGACCCTGTCTCTAAAAACAAACAAACAAACAAACAAAAACAAACAAAAACAAAGAGCTTGAAAATTTCCAGTGAACTTATTAAAGCTGATTCTTCCAAATCTCTCTTTTCCTTTCTGTCTCTCCCTTTCCCTCTCCCTCTCTCTCTCACACACGCACATTTTACATATTATAATAAAATTTTTCCTCTTAATGAGGGCTAATATTGTGCATACACACATTAGAGAACAAAATGTTCATTCAAATTTTAAAGTAATTTTGCACCAAAAGTGTTCCAAGTTAATATTGATCAAGCCTGGAAAGCCAAAAAATGATATTTCTGTAGCCAAACTAAGGAGTACAAGCACAAATAACAGAGATTAATTCAAAATTCAGACCATCATAAGTGTTCTCCAAGTGGACTGTAGAAATGGGACATACTTAGATGACAATAAAGCAAAATCTGCCTCTGGTCCACCATTGTCTTCCCAATAACAACACAATTAACTAACATTTTTTATTGTGCCAGCACTTTCAACATATCAACCTACCTATACTTTACATATATGGGCTTGTTTAATCATCAAAACAACCCAATGAGGTGAATACTCTCATTTGTCCCATTTTACAAGAAGAAACTGAGGCACAGAGAGGGGGACTAACTTGACCAAGGTCCCACTGCTGTAAGTAGCTGAGTTGGGACTCAAAATTATTCCTCCTGGAGCCTCGGTCTATATTCCCTACACTGCCTTGCAAAATGTTAGTTTTGTTGTTATTGTCAGCATTGTTATTGTTATTTTGATAACAACAAGAATAGTTACTTGAGATCAGAGCAAAATGTGTGAATCCTAGGGGGAAAAACATCTCTGCACATTTATTTTGATCTATGAGAAATTTGTGAAAATGATTGCAACCAAGCAACTCTCTAATTCTGGGAGAAGAAATTAAGAAATGAATTAAGGGATTCGGTGGATACCCAAATTAGTCATTAGAACTTCAAGATCTGGAATTCTGGTCTAAATCCAGCTTTGGCACTCGCATCCAAAATAAACATGACCAGATAAGTATCACAGTTCACAATTAAAATGGATTTATATGACTTATGTGTCCACATGGGACAGGCCTCTTCCTAATTGAATTCAGACACCTCTTCAGTTATTGTGGGCTTCATTTACCATCTTCCTAGTCTTTCATAACTGCTGGCAATAGGATTATGCTGAGGGAGAAATCATTTTCAATCAGTGATGTCTGCAGTACAAGCATGAAAAGATAAAAGTAAAGCCTTTGAGCTGTAATTAGAAAATTCCTAAAGTGTGCTCATGTGGCATATGGTTTAGACTACTACCAACTGGCAAGACCAGTTACAGGATGTCTAATGTCACTGTTCTGGGATAAGCAGCCAGTACAAGTAGCGTTCCAACACATGATTAGAGTAATCTTTTGCAGGGTAAAACATTCCTGCTTTCCACCTCTAATATGATTAGTGACAGGCAGCTGGAGGCATCTCGTTCTCCTGACAAAAATATGATCAGAATTGTTTTCAATTGGTACATCTTTCCATCAAGCTGTTGCCTTCCAGCAGAATAATCAGAGTTTCTGATTATTTGGTATACGTTTCAAGAAAACAGGAATTGATTGTGCCCTTGCTTGTCTGATGGGTAGAAGGCTGCCAGGATTTACATAGTAACTCTTCAGCTGCCTAAACAAAGGAAAACTAAGCAGTGTGTGCGCCTGTGCATGCAGACATGTGTATGGAGACAGAGAGACAGAAAATCAACCAGTTGTTTCTATATTAATTCTCTTTGAACAACTGAAAGTGCTTTCATTGTGATTCAAATAAGAGGAAGCAAAATATTCAATTCTATTCATGGAAAACAACCAACTCCCACTAACATTTATGGCTCTTTTCAAAAAGTTACAATCATCTTACCACTAAAGTTTGCATTTATGGAAAAAGAATCAAGTTTATATTAAACATTAATGGAAATATCCAGGAGGCAATAAGACCTCGTTAATTTGGACTATTTCAATTTGGAATTTATGATTATTTAACAGAGGGTCTGGACCAAGGATGATTTTCCCACAAGGAATATATGGCTTGTTAAGTAAATTAATTTAAATAAGACCATTGGAAGGAAAAATTTTAAAAATGATAATAATAAAAATACTTTCAGGGAAAATATGGACCTAAAACAACATGCTTTCTGTTCAGCAAATACTTTTGATATCCCTATTCAAATACCAATACTGATTAACAATAACAGTTACCATTTTATTGAATATCAATTTTGTGTAAGTTTGCCTTGCATACATGAGCTTGAAAACATCTTGACAATTCTGCAAGATAGGTATAATTATCCTCATCTTAGAGAAGAGGAAACTGAGGCTCAGAAAAGTAAGTGACATGCGAAGAATGCACGATTATTAGGCAGCAGAGGCAGGACACAGAGCCAGGCTGTCTGTCTCATGAGTCTGCGTCCTACTCCCACTCAATGCAGACTGAGCACTGTCAATTCCAAGTCAGACTTCTGCAATCACAGGAGCTCATTCTTCAACAAGAACAACAAGAGCAAAAGCGGCTATCACTATGAGGAGGGAAAGCCAGGCAGTCTGGCTCCAGAGCCCACCACTCTCTAAATCACAAGAATGTCTTTAAAAGCCCTATTTTTTTGTGGTACTTCAAAGTATTTCATATGCATGAAACTACTCTAAAGATCCACAGACGTGGCAAGGCAGGTGGGGAAGGGGGATGTGGGTGGGGTCTGACTTACATCCACCAGACCCCACTGCCCTATCAGGAGTAACTTCAGTCAACACACTCTAAAAGAGAACTCTGGTGTTGAGCCCTGAGAGGCAGCAGAGGCTGCCAAAGGCTGTGACAAGGCTCCCAGGAGTCAGCTGCAGGTGTAGGGACAGCTAGCCATGGCAGCAGTAGGAGGTCACAGAGAGGGAATGGCCATCTCTACTCACCTGGGAATCCACAGCAATGTTCCTGAAAGCAGCCTGGGTTCTGAAGCGCTCTAGGAAAAATGGAAATTTGGGAAGTCAGGCGGGTCTCAAATTAGTAGCCACACCACCCATTTCCCATCATACTCAAAACCCAAGCACAGGACCTGGAGTCAAGCAGACAGGGAATTTGTACTCACCCATGACTTAATAGCTATGTGACTCTGGGTAGGTGGAGTAACCTCTCTGCGCCTCAGTTTATTCAACTATAAGATGGGGATAATAATAGTATCTTCCTCACAAAGTTGTGGACTGGATGATATATAACATATGCAATGCATTTAGCAGATTGCCTAGCATATAATAGTGACATTTCAGTAACACCAACAATAGCTACCATCTATTGCCTGCTTAGGAAGTGTCTAGCATTGTTCTAGGGCTTCACACAGGCTAACTCTTCAATACTCTGAGGTAGGCCCTGGTATCACTGGCACTTTAGAGGTGTTAGAAAATGAGGCACCAGAGAGGTCAAATCACCTGTCTCATGAAAATGTAACTGGAAATCAAGTTCCAGAGCCTGGACTATTCACCAAAATATTTTGTCCAATTTAATGTTAGCTATTGTTCTTCTTGTTATAATCCTCTCCTCTCCCAAAGATATCCTATAAAGTACACACAATCCCAAAGAACTCACCATTCAACCAGTAACCACTCAGGTGGAAAGATGGGTGCCAAGGTCATAAGTCAACCAATCAATCACTCACTCGGTCACCTATCACTTCACGTGTTTCTTAAGAATGCCTATGTCTCTAACACTCTGCTGAGCACTGTGTGGGGATTCAAATGCTCTGCTAACTGGTCCTACGAGACGCAGAAGATTGACCTCCACAAAATGACTGGAGAACAACTGCGAGGGAGGCGCTGGAAAGAAGCGGACGGAGCCTCAGGACACGGGATGCTGTTCCTGGCTCTGGCACCAACTCTCTGGGTGACCTTCTCCAAGCCAGCTGATCTCTCTGGGCTTCATCTTTAAATGAGAGGATTGGCCTAAAGGCTTTAAGCCCTGAGATTCTACTTTACAACTTTGACTTTCTTTTGGACTTTTTCTCCCTACCAGTCCAGTTTTGAAAAAACATAACCCTTTATTTAGCCAACAAACATTGACTGAACACAGTGTTAGGCACCATGAATAGTGCCAAAGATATAACACAGGACACAGCCTACACTTTGTCATGACCTCCATAAGCATGGAGAATTCTCATCCTATGAAATCTCAGCAACCAGAAGACAAGGGAAGAATGCAGCCTGAGGACAACTACACACACTTGGTCTGTCCCAATCTGCACCAGTCTAACATCCAGGATGCACGTGCCCCAAGTGCCCAGCAGTCTGGGAAGGGGTGGGGTGTCATGCTAAGCAAATGGGGAGGGTAAGAATGTCTATGAAAAATAAGGCAGAAACAAGACAACCAATGCGATGCTTGGGTAGAAGTTAGATTTGTTTTCTAAAAGTTAGTAGTGTTGTATGCAACAAACCAAAGTGACAAGAACTCAGCTGGTACTTAATTTGACTTTCTTGACTTCAATAAAGTATACCAATGGCTATTTTGATAGCAATCTTGTGTGTGTGTGTGCCTGCTTCTATGGGAAACATTTACTTCTACACAAATGCAACTGACTTTATATAAAGATCAGTTCATCTCACCTAGATACATTTGCTTTCACAAAAACTCCTCGGAGGGTAATAATTTAGTGAGTGTAATACTTCCATTAAAAAAGGAATTGATTTTAAAATACACTTTTCACACTTTTGACAAAAACAATTTTCTAATTTTCTTTATGCCCCACAAAAGGCAAACGCTGTTGTGTTGACAAAGTAATAAATAACATGAGTTGTCAAATGAGATATTAAACATTTATGGATTAAATTTTTAATAAAGACTTTTAGACATTCCCCAAAATATCCATCAATCTTTGACATGGAAGGAAGCAGCATTTTGGTAAATTCCATCCCCTGCTACACTAGAAGTCAGCACAAGATATTTACGACTCAAGAGAGGGCAATGATAACTTTTGTTTTTGAGATGGAGTCTCGCTCTGTCACCCAGACTGGAGTGCAGTGGTACGATCTTGGTGCACTGCAACCTCCGCCTCCTGAGTTCAAGTGATTTTCCTGCCTCAGCCTCTTAGGTAGCTGGAATTACAGGTGCACATCACCACACCCGGCTAATTTTTGTATTTTTAGTAGAGATGGGATTTCACCATGTTGGCCAGGCTGGTCTCAAACTCCTGACCTCAAGTAATCTGCCCGCCTCAGCCTCCCAAAGTGGTGGGATTACAGGTGTGAGCCACCACACCTGGCTCAATGATGGCATTTTTAATAGGATGGTTAAATATTTGCAGCATAGGATTTCAGAAGGCACAGGATGGCCAAACAGGGCCAGGCATGGTGGCTCAAGCCTGCAATCCTAGCACTTTGGGAGGCCAAGGCGGGTGGATCACCTGAGGTCAGGCGTTCACGACCAGCCTGGCCAACACGGCGAAACCCCATCTCTACTCAAAAAAAAAAAAAAAAAAAAAAAAAAAAAAAAAATTAGCCAGGCATGGTGGCACACGCCTGTAATACCAGCTACTTGGGAGGCTGAGGCAGGAGAATCGCTTGAACTGGGGAGGCAGAGGCTGCAGGTTGCAGTGAGCCAAGATTGTACCACTACACTCCAGCCTGGGCGACAGAGCAAGACTCCGTCTCCGAAAAAAAAAAAAAAAGGAATGGTCAAACATATCATGCATTATTTTGATAGGTTTTCAAGTAGCAGATATACTGTCTTTACTATGTTTCTACCAAAGTAACCTGTGCATGGGAGTCTAGAGAAAAGCTGGTTCCTAAACTGGCTCTGAAAGGGATTCCAAAATTATTTTATGCAATGGCAACATTGTTGGAATACATGCATAAACCTCAAAGAGGACAACTTTGAGGAACAATGCTATTTGTATAAATAGCTTTCTTAAGCCTAGAAAGAAAAAAGATTGAAATTTCAGTAGTGATAATCCCTAGGGTGAAGGATTACAGGTAATTTTTCTTCTTTTTAATAATTTTCTGTTTTCTAAACTTTCTATAATGAGTACGTATTACTCTAACAATTTGAATTTTTTTTTTCAATCTCAGAATATATTATGGAAAACAGCCTTTAAAAAGTGAAAAGGAGTTAGGCATGGTGGCAAGCCCTTGTAGCTCCAGCTACCTGGGAGGCTGAGGCAAGAGGATAGCTTTAGTCCAGAGTTCAAGGCTATTATGTGCTATGATTGCATCTGTGAAGAGCCCAAGACCCCATCTCTAAAAAATGTGAAAAGGCTCTGGAATCAGACAAACTTGGGTTCAAACCTCAGACTATACCCTTTCTACCTCAGTACCCTTTGATAAGTTACTTAGCAGCTGAAGTCTCACGTTTATCTGGAAAATATAAACAATAGCATGTGCCTTGAGCATCATTTTGCCTGTGAAAGGTGAATTATTTTAAGTGCTTAGCACAGAGTACGAGCCCAATAAATGGTAAGTACTCACCTAGACAACGAACACACAGAAGATAGGTGAGGCTTTTCTGATAACACATAGTAAATAAATGTGTTGGTGTTTATAAACTGATGCATCAGACTATTTGTTAATAGAAATACTGAGTTTGTAATAGGTGACTTCTAGAAATCATCAAATAGTTAAAACGTCAGAGAAAGAGTAAATAGAAATGTGATTCTACTCCACTCTCCTTCCCATTATTTGATTATAAGATTCCTACAGTCCGGCCAGGGGCAGTGGCTCACGCCTGAAATCCTAGCACTTTGGGAGGCTAAGGCAGGCAGATCAGTTGAAGCCAGGAGTTCAAGACCAGCCTGGCCAACATGGTGAAACTCCATCTCTACTAAAAATACAAAAATTAGCTGGGCGTGGTGGTGTGCACCTATAGTCCCAACTACTTGGGAGGCTGAGGCAGGAGAATTACTTGAACACAGGAGGCAGAGATTGCGGTGAGCCAAGATGGCACCACTGTACTCCAGCCTGGGTAACAGAGTGAGACTCTGTCTAAAAAAATAAAAAAATAAAAAGATTCCTACGTCCAAGACTCTTGGGTTCAGCTGTACCTGCCACTTTGCTCACATGTACCTGCTCAGAAATCCTTTGAATGGGACGGAATTTGGGAGAAGGATTAAAGCAGTTCTATTTGAGGATAGAGAAAGAAACCACAGCTATCACAATAAAAATATTTTCCATGTTGTCATTCCTTATGATTAAGAAAGCAAGATAAATTATGGAATTGCTTAAATGAGGGGTAAGGTACAAGATTACAGATTCTCTGGCTTTTCTTTTTTTTTTTTTTTATGGTAGCTATGTTGATGTTTTCATCCTTTTCCTCTGAAGGTAGTTCAATCAGTTAGGTTTATGATAAAATATATATACTCAACAAAATATGGCTGTTGGGGAGATGTTGCCCTTGGATATATGTTGCTGTACCTTGACTACAGCAAGAAATATTGATTTAACTGGCTTTAATATCAAGTCAGGTATTTGTTGACACATGGAAATGAAAAATATCAAAACCATGAAAAGCTTAATATATAGGTCAAATCCCATTTCAGCTCACTACAAGGGGCTCTCTAAAGTCTTCTGCTGTATTGGAATTGTGTTCTACTGATACTTGCCTAAGTTGCTGGATAACAGAGATTTTCATTATAATGGAATTTGCCACACAAATGGATATTAGTATAGATTTTTATGTAGTACAATTTATTGTATAGAAAGTACAACAGAAAAAAATTAATTGCGTCTTCAGCTCTCCCTTCTCTCAACTCTGGAGACATATCTTGCTTCTTACCTAAGGCATGCACATTCTTTCCTTTCAAGACCTGATTCCCCTTTGTTCCTCTCACAGTGCCTGGTACAGAGGAGACACTCAGGAAATAGCTGATGAACTCAATGAAAGCTTTGGTACCAAAGCAAAGAAGGGAAATTCAGAATAGTTTCCTGTGTCGAAGGAGAAATAAAATTTAGAAATTGATTCCAAATAAGAATAGCAAGTAGGTTGACCCTCACCACCTGGCATGCTCAGAGAATCCTGGGACCAGTGGGCCTTGGGTGGGCGCCCTACTGCTAAGCAGTCATAGAGGCTTGTCTAAAATGTCCAGCACTTAGCTCATACACTTCCATCCCTCAGGAACTCCACAGAGACATTTCAATCATTAATTGCCTGAAACACCTTCAAGGTCCTACAGTATAGTCCAAGCAAGGGTGGTCAATGAGCAAATCCTGTTGTCCTAAGGGACTAAGATAAAGGGCGACTCATCATGACTATCTGGGAGGCCATAAAAGCCAGGGAGGCCAGAACACAGCAGACCAGGAAAAGGGAGTCAGAGCAGCCCCAGAGTTGGGATTTACTCTCTTGCGGTCAGACCCAGAAGCAGTTTCTGAGCCCTTCACTTCATCACCAGCACTGGGGGGGAAGAACCAAGAGAGACCTCCAAAAAGCTTTGCACGGACACTACCCAGTGTCAAAGTTCCCAAATTCCCATTCCCTTTCCTTCTCCCCTCCAGCACTGGGATTACTTTAATAATAAAAGAGTTGCCTATAATTTTCTGTAATGCAATCTTCTGAAATATTTTTTCTACCTTATATTCTTTTTCTTCGAGCCTTTCTTATTGAAGGGTAAAATATGCATCAAATACCAGTTTTGTTTCTATTTTAGAATAACACAATAGATCTAAATGCCTATTACTAAAAAGGTGTTTACTGTGATCAAAGGAACCACCTATTGAAGTCAAAAGGCCCCCCTCCCTCATTAGAGGAATATGCCCTGGATGTGAGCATCCAAACTCTGAGAGACTCTAAGCTAGGCACCAGCGGTTTCCAGGGCAGAAAAAGGGTCTGTCTCATTATTACTGGATAAAGTCTAAGCAAAGAGTTAGAAGGGTCTAGTGAGGTTAGCCCCAGGAGTCATATATTTCTATATATATCTTACAAATATTTCCATGCTTCATTTGAAAATATTTTAAATAGTAAATTGGCTCATGTTTGAGGGGGATGACCTGTAGTCATTAATTAATAACTTAGAAACAAATCATAAGGAGACTTGTGGGTGAAGCAATGGTTTGCTCAATACATCTGACCCTCCAAATGAGCTCCGACTATGTAGTAGTCATTATCTCCATTTGAAAGCTGAGGACACTCAGGGATAGGAAAGTTGTTTGCCCAGGGGTAGACAGCTACCACACAATGGAGCCATGCTGTAAATCCAACCTGCAGATCTCATAGCTAATTCTCTGTTCACAGTTCTAACTATTCACTAGTTGCATAGTAAGCTCAAATTTAACTTGCTAGTACCAACATGCCAAGTTGCTGGTCATGTTCTGTCGAGATTGGAAGGCTTTTTGGCCTTGGGGCCATGAGTGACACTGTTTCTCCCTTGCAAAAACTAAAATGACTGAAGGAAAATCAGAATAATCCTAAGACAAAAATGAGCAAGCTCAAAGGCTATAAAAATTCAAGATCTCAAAAATCAAAGATAGCTTTCTTGACAACAGTTGGTTATAAACTCTGCAACAAAGTACCTCTCAGATCTGAAATATTACTCCTAGAGCTGGGTTTTTCCCCCATTTTTACTAAGAATTGAAACCCACAAAATGACAAACCAGGATTACCCTATTAAAAGACAACTTCAATTGCTCCTTTGTTCTAAGAAACTGTGTGTTAGGTACTGACTGGCAATACCTGTACCTTGATCTTCACATTAATTATGCATTTTTCCTACAAAATTGGCTGCCACAGTACACACTGTAAGTCAGATTTGAGAGCTGCCAAGAGAAATGTTCCGAATGGCTGACTTTTTAAAGACAACTTGTCAGTTCACCAAATAATTCTTTGGGGGCTTATCCCAGTATACTTCATCTCTCATATATCTATACTTATACCTACAGCAATTATTACAGCACTTTCCTGATGTATCAGCTTACAGCTAAGGCTAAAGAGGTATTTTTTTTCCATTCAACCCCTAATATACAAGTAATGAAACGTACAATTCCTTTGACAGCATCAATTTACTTTGGCTGTTGTTACTGCTTAATTCCTAAACTGACTTACATGAAATACCCAGATTCCTAGGGAGATAGTGATTCTGGCTTAGTCCGTACAACTAAAACAAAGAAGAGTTTTATATTATCAACTCAATAAATATTTTCTTCCTTGAGGTTTCTTTTCATCAAATAATCATATCAATGCTTCATTTCCTTTAGTTAACACCTTATTTTAATGAGGCTTGATTCCAAAACATATAAGAATACACACACGCAAGAGGTACTATATTGAGTAAGTCAAGCATTCCAGCCAAGTATCCTATCTTTCATGTGGCACCAAGTGACATTTTGTAGAAGGCACAATGCTAACTATTCATTCGGCAAGCCTCAAAAAGATAGGCATGAACTACATGCCAGAATGGAAAAAGTGCAAGCTTTGAAATCTGACACTGGCTTCAAACACCATCTCTACCACCACTATCTCTCCGTGACCTTGAGCAAATGACTTCTCTTCCCTCAGAGCTCTGTCATCTGAAAAATGGGCGTAACAGACTTACCTCAAAGGGGTTGTGAAAGTTCAAAGAGAATTTTGTCGTAAAGAACATGGCATATAACCTGGAACATTAATAGACACTAAAGAATTGTCAGGTTTTTTCTGCCTCTCCATAAAATGCGATTAGTAATTCATTTTGAATTTGTTGTCTACTCACAAAACATAATGTAAAGGATATTAGCTGTGGTGTTCTTCGTGATCACAGTGAATTAAAAATTGTTTATCCATAGAATAACATTAAAGTATATTCATATACTGAAATTTATGCAATCATTCTAAATATTTTTCAAATAATATTTTATGACAAGGAAATTTTTACTCCAGAATTTAAGTGAAGAAAGCAGAAAAGAAAACCTGCATAATAAAAATAGTTCACATTTGCTGAGCATATGCTATGGGCCAAGAACCATACTATGTACTTTATTTGTATTATCTTATTAATTTTTACAATAAACTTACTAGGTATATAGTATTATTATCCCCATTTTATAGAAGTAGAAATTAAGGTTTGGAGAGTTAAGGAATTCATAATCACTACATAAGTTGTATAGCCAGGGTTGAAATCTCCAAGTGCCTGATTCCAAAGCTCTTTACTGACTATGTCATGCTGATTTTTCAGTACAAACCTCCTGGGTCCACCAAGAGCTAGTTTAAAACACATAAATATACACATGTACATACACTCACAACCTCACACAAATGCACATCTGAAAGGGAAACCCCAAATGCTAACAGTGACAATCTCTCAGAGGTGAAATTTTAGTTGACTTTTAATTAATTTTTTATCCATTTCAGTAGTTTCGACATCCAAAGAGTATGTATTATTTTTAACATCAGATTTTTTTTTCAAAAGAAGGTGCATGAAGGCACTTTGAAAAATATAAAGTATGAAACAAACACTAGTATTTTTATGAAGCAATCATTTATTCCTTGATATATTATTATAGATTTGTGTTTCTTAAGAATACTACTGTTTTAAATTGCTTTTTTTCCATCTAGTCCAAGGCAGACAACACGCTTTTTAAAAACTATTTTGTACATAAGTACAATAAAATATAGCACAGAAAGCACCATATGTGTTACTTGACAGATATTTGACATTAATATGAGAGTCAAAGAATTTGTGTGGGAGGAAAAATAAACCTCTTTTCAAATAACACAGAATTTTCAGCTTAGTGAAAACACATCCATTAGTGACACAATGCCATCAGAGCTCTCTCTGTCATGGTCACGTCAGCGATACTGTCATGGAGCCATCTACACAGGCTGGCATGCTGTTTGGACATGCCTCAGCCTGATGATTCTCTGTCCCAGGAGGTGAGAATATCATGATGTGTTGGAGTGACACCTATGGAGTAATTTCCTATCACCCCACCAATTCTTTTTAAGAGTAATGATTCTGTGAAGAGAATAGAATGATGTATTACATAGCAATTCCTTTGAACCAAACAAGTTCATATGAGTTGAAATGATAGGTGAAGTTTGATTTTATTTTACAAAATTATTTTCTCTTAGATACATGAAAAATAAGGTGATTTACATATGCTTTTCCAAGAAATTTTTCAAAAGAAAAATTAATGCAATCTAAAAATTACTCTCATGAATCTTATTCTTTATCATAGGCGTTCTACTGAGTGGCAATAAGTGGACCAATAATGATTTCATTACTAAGGCATTTGACTAAGACTTTCCCTGACTCTATGCTCTTGGACAAGAAAGTAAACATAAGTGAAAGACTGTCAAGCTAGTTAAAAAAAAAAAAAAATTCACATACTGATGTTCATAATTCTCTTGTAGAATGTCACAGGGCTCTGCCTTTGGCCTATCTTGGTCAAATATCAACGACAAAGTAACATTTCCAAGTGTGCAATTGATAAGTATGTAAAAGTCTAACATCACTAATATATTGAATTTAAAAATTTTAGAATTCAAAGCCGTCTTGATAAAGAGGAAAAATAATTTGACAAAAAGAGACAAAATGTAGGATAAATGTATGTAAAGTCCTCTAAGTAGGCACACATGATTCACTGCTCAAGTAAAGAACAAAGGAGACCTGGCTTTGTAGTAGTTGTTAAGAAAAAAAGCTTGGAAGTTTTCTTTAGCTTCGTATATGAACAATGTGCTGCTCCCGATTTACAAGTAAGGCCCACACAGTATTTGACCAGATTAATAAAAGAAGGGTGCCCTGATCAAGGGAGTGAATAGCAGCCTAGTGTTTTCTCCCGTTCAGAGTACTCAGTCAGGAGTAGGCTGTTGCATTCAAGATGCCGCTTGTTTTTTTGTTTTGTTTTGTTTTGAGGTGGGGACTTGTTCTGTCGTCTAGGCCGGAGTGCTGGAGTGCAGTGGCGCAATCTTGGCTCACCGCAACCTCCACCTTCGGGGTTCAAGTGATTTTCCTGCCTCAGCCTCCTGAGTAGCTGGGACTACAGGCATGTGCCACCACGCTCAGCTAATTTTTGTATTTTTAGCAGAGATGGGGTTTTGCCATATTGGCCTGGCTGGTCTCAAACTCCTGACTTCAAGTGATAGCCCCACCTCGGCCTTCAAAGTGTTGGGATTACAGGTGTAAGCCACAACATCTGGCCAGATGCCTCACTTTTAAGATGGCATTGACAGAGTGGTGGGTGCCCAGAGGAATGTTAACAGGATGAGAACTATCAGTTAAGAGAACTAGAACTGCATAGCCCTGAAAGGAGAAGACTTCGAGAAGGAGATACAATAGCTATGGTCAAATATTTGAAGAGCGACCACAGAGAAGGTGCATATTTCTTCTGTGGCATCCAAAGTGCAGATGGAAGACCAATAGGGAAGCTGCAGGGAGGCAGGCTTCAGTGCACCACTGGGAAGAGGTTTTACAAATATCTGTGTCCACCTGTGCTTGAGGAAGTATTGGTCCAATCACAAATAACACGAAGTCCAAATCGAAAGGGACTTAAGGTCCAGCAGCATTGCAGACTACTGTCATTAGCATTACTTGGCATCATAAAATGTTGACCAAAACTCCTCATTCTTGGCTGGTTCAAATGGCAACTGGGATAATGTGGAAAGAATTCCTGCATTTGGTGGGATGTTAGACCACAGTATCCATTTTCTGTTTCCAATGCCTGCTTTCTACATGTCTAATTTCTTATCAGTGAGTTTCATGAAGATACTCCTAGTACATACCTGTAAGTAATATCTAAATATGCTTCACCTTAATAAATGAGGGGGAAGAAAATGTAAATTTAAATGCAATCTAGGAGAGTCCAGAAGGTGAAATTCTACAAAAGTTTGGAAATTATAAATTAGCATTGCCATGGAAACCTTAGTTGATATCATCCACTGCAACTGAAACAGTTCTTGTTCAGGGAGTACCAGAACAATGAATGAGTTTATATATTCAGTGCCACAAACCAGCATTAAATAACATTTTTAGTGCCATTATTTCTAATTTTTGAGGAAGTAGATTTACATAGTCTCCTTGAGTGTTCATGATTTTGATATGGCACTAAAATCGAGGGTATGGAATTACAGTGGAGTGATCAACTGCATCAAGAGCTGAGCAAGTCACTGGAAGCTCAGTGCATGTACTGAATCCACCATTCAGATTCCACAGAGTTCTCGTTATTTAACGAGAAAGGAAAATGACCTGCCAGATCAGGACATTTGCAGTCACAGTGACTGGCATAACATCTTCCCCTTTTCCCTTAAAAGATTATAGGACGGACCACATTCCTACAATAAACACTTGTCGATCAGGGCAGTATTTGAGATCAGACTATCTGCTGTTTACAGCACTTCAACAAATGGGTTTTCTTGGCTATGTACTGGTAATCACTACAATACATGAAAGTCAGCCCACACTGAGAACAATATTGCCTCCAATCAAAATCATTCTTACCTTAGTGTACTAAAGCTTTTTCCCTCTTGTAAGCAACAAAGCTACAACAAAAGAACTTCCCAAACACCCACAGCTAAGGAAAGAATGGTTCCAACAAAATAAGTGTGAAAAATCTGTCCCTGGCGTCCAATTCGTATATAAATCTTCTTTTTCAGGATATTTTAGTGGCTTTCTTCATTTGTAATCTATCAGCAAAGAATAGAAATAAAAATTTATTTTGATGGCAGTGCACCTGACTATTCAGAGATTCAAAAACCTGCTTTGTTAATTGTTATGCTATCCTGGCAGAGGATGTAAACATGCCTTTTTTCCAAGGCTTCATGTTATACCTATAATCTCAGATGGACATTTTCACAAATGCAAACCACAGGGAGGATGGGACTTAAGCAAAATGTGAAGGCAACTTCCTTCTGGTCCTTTTTCACCCTTGGCTGGGTAAAATCTGGACCCCTTGCCCCAGATTTCATATCCTCTTCCTGATCAGTCTCAGGGAAAGGTCTATAAAATTATTCAACATAAGGAGGGTGAATTGAGATATATTGAGATATGAGGGTAAGTTTGACTTACCACCTCCATAGCATTTGCATTTTAGGACCTGGTGCCAGGCACTTTATATTTTATCTTATTTGGTCATAACAAAATATAACAAAATTGTAGGCGTTACTTCACTTCATACATAAGAAAACTGGGGTTCAGAAAGATTAAATAACTTGCTCAAGTTCATATAGCCAGTAATTGCATGACTCAAAATCAGGTCTTTCAAGTGCCAAAGCCTGTCCTCTTTTTCTTCTAAATCATACTTGTCTTAGGAAACTAGAGTTTTTATAATGTAGGCTTTCACATATTGGAGAGCAAAAAAGAGAAACTTGATATTTGAAGTGCCCTTTTCAGCAGTATGGATTCTGAAATCACAACATAAAGGCGGCCACCTTTCTCATACACACATAAGAGCACTAGAGACAAAGACATGAATGTATCATAATTTAAGAAAATCAGTCCTTATCTGTCTTCCCTTCTCCTTCCAAGTTGTACAAATGGGACTCAGAGACCAACGGGACAGCAAACTAGCAAGCAAAGTTTGCTGTCAGGGGTCTGGAACCAGGGAAAAGCCAAGCTCCAGGCAAGTTATTCAATTCTAAATATCTATTCGGTTTCCTGACCCCTGCTGGTAGTTCTCAGTACTAAAGAGGCCTAGAAGGGAGTAGCAGTGGTCCACCCCTAGGGACACTACTGTCCCAAGAAGGCTTGGAGAAACGTAACAGGACCCTCACCTAAGACAACTTGGGGTCCCTCCACAAGAACACAAATCCAGGACTTGGGAATGTAGGAGACAAGGTGGAACCCAGCACAAAAGTGGAAACTCATTTACCCAAGAACGAGACTGAGTTATGGCTACCTGGCTAAACTACCTGGACAAGGCAAACTGCAAGGTCGATCTGCTAAGTCGCTAAGGTTCAGATGAAAGGAAGCTGTATTCCCTCTGGAAAGGGCCTAAACTGGTCCTAGATCCTGCAAATGAGGGAGAAATAATCACATCAAGGTAGTCACCACTCAGGCCATTTTCTATAATATAGGACTTTCAAACTTTTGTTTTTAGCACAAGAACCTTTGCCCCTAACAAAATCTTATACAAAATGCCTACTCATTCAGCAAATAAAAACAGCTGCCCAGGTTGAAACCAACAGAGGAAGTTCTTCTCAGAATTTAAGAGTCCAACAGACTATAGCAGGCAAACCACCATGAGAGAAGACACTGAGTCACACTGCCTATCAGATTTCACTGGAATCTAATCCTACTGGATTGTCCTCTTGATAGTCACAGTTTCTTCCCATCAAATCTTCCAGGAGGGTTTCCCCTTCCTGATCCAACCTGATAAGATCTGGTTTCCTACCAAAGGTTGGCTTTTGCACCGTGAACATATAAAGCTCTGCATATTTTTTTTTTTTTTTTTTTTTTTTTTTGAGATGGAGTCTCTCACTGTCGCCCAGACTGCAGTGCAGTGGCGTGATCTCGGCTCACTGCAAGCTTCGTCTCCTGGGTTCACGCCATTCTCTTGCCTCAGCCTCCCGAGTAGCTGGGACTACAGGCACCCACCAACATGCCTGGCTCTTTTTTTTTTTGTATTTTTAGTAGAGATGGGGTTTCATCGTGTTAGCCAGATGCTCTGCATATCTCTTAAGGCAACACGTGCTATCTTCCAGGTCTTTCTGACAGCCCATATGCCCTTCCCTCAAAGCTCTTCAGACCAACTCATCCACAGATTACTGCCCTCAGTGTCTTAAGGCATAGCTAATTTCTGTACAGCCCTTATCAGCCTGGGGCACATCATTTTGTTTGACGCACAATGACTGTATGGTGTGCATATTTTTCAGACTCCAGATTCACTGATTCATTAACTTGTTCAGGATCCTACAGCCAGACAGTAGGGAAGCTGGGACTTAGCCCACTAGGAAGAATCAATGGCAGGATGGGGAATATCAGAGACCTGGCTCTCAAGGTTTCAGCTGGTACCTCACAAGTAGGCGGCTTCCAAGGAATGTGACTCCACTTTCCCTTCCCTTGTTCCTCCTGTCTACCTCAAATCCTTCTTCTACCACACCACGAGAATTCCTGCCTCCCACTCCTGATGATGGCTGGGTGGGCCTGCTGAGACAGATGTGCTTTAATAGTGCTTTCCACACTATGCCCACTGTACATATAACTCCTGGCTGTAGTGTTCAGAATCTGTCTCTCCAATTCTGAATCTTATCCAAACATTTCATACCTCTGGATTGAAAAAATGAGCAACTGCTACTTCTCTATGCCAATAGGACTGACTTAATCACTCAAAAAGCTCACGGGCTTGGCTCGTACAGGATGCATCTCCTGGGAATGACATGTTCCCTAACAATGCTGTCCAAAAGAACTATAATGTGAGCACACAGGTAATGTTTAATTTTCTAGTAATTATATTTTATTTTATTATTTTTTCTTTATGTCACATGTTAACATCCACGAAGTAATCACATTTTAAAAAATAAAAAATATGTGAAATTAATTTTAGTAATATATTTTGTTTAACCCACTGTATCAAAACTATTGCTGTTTCAACATGTAGTCAATATTAAAATTTGTTAAAGGAGAAATTTTACATTTTTTATATAGTCTCAAATCATGGTGTATTTTACACTTACACACATCTCAACTTGGACTAGCTGTATTTCCAGCGCCCAATAGCCACGTGTAGCTAGTGGCTACAGTACTGAACAGCAGGTCTATCATCTCGCCTCTGTTCCCATCCCTCCTATCATTTATTTCCTTTAGTGGAGATGCTATGGGCAGGGGCAGACAGTAGGGACCAGGATCATTAGAGGAGACTGACACATATCTGAAGGGAAGGCCCACATCACAAAGAAGCTTTCCTGCCATACCAGGGAGCTTAGATTTTAACCTGACGATGCAGAAACTCTTCTGAAGGATTTTAAGCAGTGGAGTGTCATAATCAGATTTGCCTTTCAGAAAGGCAGCAGTGTGAGGAACAAACTGGAGACAGGCCAGGCAGAAGCCAGAGAGACCAGTTGTGAGGCTACTGCAATAATCCTCAAGAGAAGGGATGAGGGCCCGAACCACGGCAGTAATAAAGGTTATGATACAGGGAGAAAAGGGCAGATTCAAGAGAATCTGAAAAGACAGTCTCTATATAAAATGTAGAGGCTGAAGAAGGCAAAGAAGTTGTCCTAGGTTTTAAACTTGGTGAAGCAGATTTCATTCATTGAGATAGAAAACACAGGAGTATGCTGGATTGAAGTTGGGGAAGTGATGTTTTGAACTTGTTGAGTTAAAGATACTTGGAACACATGTCAGATAAGATTTCAAGGCTGGAGATGCAGATTTCCAATGGAATCAATGGCATATAGGTGGCAGTAGAAGAAAACAGAAGATGTGCTGCCACGGGGCAAATGTGGAGAGGGCTGAGGGCTCAACTGTAGGGGATGCTACGGTTTGAGAAGAAGGGAGGACAGTAAAGAGAAGTCCAAATACACAGCAGCTGGACAAGAAAGAAAATTAGGAGAAACGGATAACTCAGAAAACAGGTGGGCAACATTTTAAGAATGTTGTGACTATCAACATTTTAGATAATGGTGGTCCATTATCTAGACAGAGGTGGTCATTAGGAGAGGACAGGAGTGTAGGGGGTTGAAGATGAAAGGAAGGTGGCGAGGTGCAGGATGTGTATGAGGACCTGAACTTCAAGGAGCTGCCTGCTAAGACCAGGAATAAGGAAACATACCCAAACCTAAAAAGAAGCGACCAAAGGCATTCATCACTTTCTGTTTTTATAAAGAATAAGACGTACGTATGTTTATAGGCTGAAAGAAAAGGATAATTGAGACCCTGAAGAAAAGACAATGAAGCAAGATCCCCGAGGAAGCAAGAGGGATTAGTCTCAGACTGGAATAAGGGAGAGGAAGAAAAGGAGTGGGAAGAGAGCCTGCCATTTATAAGGTACACAGATCACCACTGCAAAACCATTTTTCCTTAATTAGAAACATAAATGTAATATAGCTATCCGTGAAGGCTTTCTCTTTCTTTAATAGTACTACTTATCATGTATAAAATCAAATAAATGCTGAGCATGGGAAGAAGTCACTAGAGCTCCAGACCTGTGGTCTTGGTAGATTACCAAGCCTTTCACACACCTTCAAACTATGCCTAAACATCACCTCAGGTGATACTCATCACCTGCAGAGCCACAGGGGTTGTTGACAGCTAGTAGCCTCTCTGACTTGTTGGTTTCTGTGAAGACTGATAGGTAAATATTTTCAGTGTCACCATGTGTTACCTCACAGGGTGGTGTCAGAAAAAGCAGGGCCTGGGTTTCAGACACCAGATTCATCTGCCAATTATCAACTCTGCAGACTCAATCAAGTTATGTAACTTCCCTGAGCTTCAGTTTCCCTGTCCAATAAGGATATATAATCCTTACCTTCCAAGATTCCTTTGAGGTTTAAATAAGATGATAAGATGATCAATAAGTGATAACTATGATGATGATGACTGTATTCACTTTGTTCTGAATCTCTAGGAACTGGATGCTGATACTGAATTAGTACTTTGCAATAGCTAGCATCTTGATCCCTAAGGTGAATTAAAGAATCAATCCTAGTGTTAGGAAGGAAACTTGAAAATCCATAAGGCCACCTAACGTTTGCATCCTTTCTTCATCTCAGTGCATATGCAGTTTCTGCCTGCAAACTGCCTGGGCTTTATACCTGCTCTACAAATTACTAGCTACTCAACCTTTCTAGGCTTCAGTTTTGCTCTTCAGTAAAACTGGAGTAACAGGAGCATGTACTTCATAGCACTGTTTCAAGAATAAAGGAGAGAATGCACATAATCAAATAAGATATTGCCTGGTATAGGCTATGCTTATTTATACATGTTTAGTGATGGGGGCCTATCACCTCCTGAAATAGCACAATCCATAATGGTGCAACTTCCCATATATTGACCCCAAATCCGTATTCCTCAAACATTCCCATTGGCCCTAGCTTTACAGACCATGGGAGTAGTTCCACAAAATCAGAATGGGGGTTCTATATAACAGTATGTTTACACCTTTACTCAGCTAGGCTAGGTGCACCGCACAGTGTCCCACAGATGGCTGGCTGCTTGGGAACACAATCTCGGGTGGACCTCTCATTATTTACATTACTGTGAAAGTGTCAACCTTCAGTGGCATTTCCATAATACAGGAGGCCTTTTTGAGCATTCTGAGTGAGCTGGATGCTATCCAGGAACACACTGGTTATATTGCTTCCAAGATTTATTTTTCGCTTTGTGTCATAGTCAGTTCAGCACTTGGCACCACACGTAATTATTGCAGGTATCTATATATCCTTTAGGTTACATTATTGAACACTGCAGCCCACCAATGCTCAGAAGGCTCCTAGCTGCGTTCAACTCAGAAGCAGAAGTACTGTAAGAGTGCTGATGTAAAGCCAACAAATTGGCCCTGGAATTCACTCACATCACTCTTCCCTCATTCTTATATTCCCAATAACACTGAAATCTTATCCAGATCTTTTCAGTAATCACCTCAAACTACTGTCATTCTAAGAAGATCCCCTCCACTCTCCAACAGAAGAAGATTTTTTTCCCTTCTGTGCTCTGTTAGACCTTTGTTTCTGGGATACATCTGTTATTTTTCCTGCTAGGCTATAAACTCCTTCCCAGCAGAAACAGTGCCTTGTACAAAATTCTTACTAAAGAATTAAATTTGGTCCTGAATACAATGGGATGTGGTAGACTCTTCCCTACATCACCTTTCACCCTCAGATACGTGCCCAGATATACTTTTTTTAATCTACAAGGATGCTTTTAAATGAAAAACTTGAGCAGCCTGCAATAAATACAGTCTGAAATTTTAGAGCCAATTAGCTGAACTTTTATATAACTGATAACTTTAGCCTAATTGTTTGACGTATAAAATACTGGCATAAAGCCTGAATGCTTTTTTTGCTCAGTACTGGGGCCCATCACTCCACCTTAAAATAACTACAGGCTTCTTAATTCCAACTCACAACTGCCAGACTCCATCATTACCCCAACTCTGGGAAATGCCGAGTCCTCAGAATTCTCACAGCTCATGAATGGAGAAGCTGATTAGAACCACTGAAGAAAAATGGGGAAAAAAACCCTTGACAGACGCCTCCTTCAAATGCCTGTCCCTTTTATCCAATGTCAACATGAATTTCTAAGTTAACAAATATTTACTGAGGTCATGACTATGTGTCAGGCTGTGAGTTAGGCTCTGAGGACCCAATGGTGAACAGTACAGAGTCAATATCAAAGCCCATCATTTTTTAAAAATCATTCTTACATTTATTCATTTTATGGGTATATTTATCAAGTGCTTCCTATGGCCAGGGCCTGTAGACAGAATAAAAGGCACATCAATGCCCTGAAGGAACTTGCTATCTAGTTGAGAAAGCAAGAATGAAGCATGAAACAGCGTAAAAAAGGATCCGATGGTCTAGAGGAACTATGCAAACAAAAGGGCGGAAAGAACCAATGAGAGTAACATGATCAGGGCAGGCTGACTTGAAGAATGTGGTTAGGTCAGAGTGAAAAAGAAAAGAGACATTCTAAAAGGCAGGGCATGAACAAAAAAAGGACACAAGAAAATGAGCATGTCATCTTAGAAGGGCAGTGAGATCCAACTAGTAGAAACAGAAGGTTCGTGTTGGAAAGAAGTAGAAAATAATTTGGTAAGTTAATTTGGGGCAAGACTGTGAGATACACTGAAACCAAGTTGAGAGGATGAGCAATGGGGGAGGCCACGGAAAGTATTTGCACTATGGTGCAATACTAAACAATGCTAAAGTATTGTTCCCATGAAACAATCCTTGGAGAAGAGTTCTGAGGGAAGAGTTTTAGGAAGGTTGATATGGTGGAAGTGCGTAGAATGGGGAAAACTCAATTACAGAGAGACCAAGATGTAGACTATAATCATCCTAGAAACAGTGATGGCTGACGGCCTCCTATTCGATTGGGGAGAGTGAAGAATGAAAAGCTCACGGGCTTGGCTTGTACAGCATGCATCTCCTGGGAATGAGATGTCCCCTAACAATGCTGTCCAGGGGTGGCTCAGAGAAACCATTAAACAGGAAGAGTTAACAGGACCTGACACACAGTTTCACAGAGGCAGTGAGAGAGAGAAGAGTCAGCAATGGTTCCTACATCTCCAGTCTGGGTGATGAAGAGAATGCTAAACAGATCAAGAAGGGAAAGTCTTTTCATCATAAAAGAAACAAGTTTAGAGAGAATAAGAAAAGTTTGTTATCAAGCATGTAGTCTTTAGCTTGACAGCAGGACATCCACCATAAAAAGTCTATTAATTAAGCAAGCAGATAAATAGGAATGGAGTTTGGATCAGTACTAGAGACAAAGATTTGTATGATGTAAGGAAGGATAACATCACATTTTAAAATTTTGTATTAGAAAATAAAAACACTAGCTATTAAACAAAAATAATAAAAAATTATATAAGTTGTAGAGAGAAATATATCTTCATAAAACTATTTTTCTCAGCTATGATACTTAGGGGATCCTACCCATTACCACAACACTGAAGGAATAAGCTTCTGCAGAAATTCAACATATGGCCTATTTACATAACAAGCATCACAACTCCAAATGAGCCATTTTGATGTGTCAAAGAAATAACACCTTCATAGCAAGACTACTTCAAAAAAGGGAAGAAAAAAGAAAGGTTTGTTTTTCTTCTATAATTATATTTACTGGGTTTTTAACTGTTTGGAACATGAAAATCTTATTTTAATTGTGTGATTACACTTAAAGGCAAAACAGTGATGAAATGGATTAGTTGAATGTTGCACACCCATTCAGAGATCAATAAACAGACCCAATCACTTAAATCTGTCCATATGAGACATCTACTCTCACGTCCTGTGTCATGCTTGTAAAATCTACTCTTCTGTGCACAGAAATTATAACAAACATATGATTTAATTATCACAGTCAAATGACAGTAAAAGTGCTACAGAAGATGGCTAGGAAAGAAGTACTACGAAGCAGTGACGAAGCAGCACCTGTCAAGTGCACATAAAACGCACTCCACTCTTGTCATACAGTGGGACAGGTGGTAGCAGCTTAGATCTTACGAAGAGCAACCTCAACTTTTTCCATCCTATCCAAACTGTAACTAGAAGTTTTTGTCCTGGCTCACTTCACAAAACGCTGATTAAAACAGTATAAAGTAATAGAATGAAGACCACCTATGCTCTTTCAACACACAACCATTCACGAATATTCACTGTGAATGATAGCACAATTCTGATCGCAGACTGAGAAGCTGACAAAAATTAGGACCCAAAGTGAGATATTTCTAAAGCTTAACTTCTGATGTAAAAGCTTACCATTTAACAGGTCCATAAAATACTTCAGACTGGCATGCAATCAAAGACTGCAACGGTGTGGCCTAAGTATTTTCTTTCCCTGATCCTTACTGGTGTGGCAGAGCAGCTTCACAAGCCCACAGATACCTCTCTCCACAATGGCCTCGTGAAAATCAGTGCATGCAGAGAAACTATTTACTGAAGACTTTCATTAGGGGGCTCCCTAAAACAAAATGAATACAAAAGGAGTCTGATCATTTTGCCTGTCTAAATGAGCACATTAAACTAAGTTGATTCTTAGAAAATCATTTAATATTTTCAGGGATTAAAGAAAGAAAATTGCTAATTAATACAGTCTTTTCCCAGATGTTCAGTTCTTACTAACGTCTTTAGCTATTCTCTGCATTCAAGTGATTGTATTTTTATGCAAATTATCTTTTGGGGCTAGTCTCTAGTTTGTGTGTCTGTGTCTGTATTTAAAGCCACACAGATACAGAATTTGACATGTTTTCTGTTCTGCTGCTCCATACAATAGGTTTTAACACAGCTTGAGCTTATTCCAAAACTCTAATTAGAAACGGCAGTATTTGCCTTGCCCAAATAGAAAACCATTCCCAAAGTTGATTTTTCCCCAGTTAAAATTCAACAAAGAATATCATACACAGATATTTTTAAACACGACAGTTACTAGATAAAACTGCCCTAACAACACATTGCTTTCTGGTTAAGCAACACAATTTCATAAGGCCTATCAAACTTTATCCAGACGGCCACTCTATTTTCAAGGTATCTTTCAAAATAATTGGTTATATCACTTGAAGTCTTTTTTCTTTATTCAGAATGAAGAGATTTCTGACTTCCTGTCCTTTTCCCTGCCATATTACATACATCTGCTTAAACTCTGGAAAACAGTACCAATCAAAGTGGTGATGAATCCTTCCTTTAAGACAAACTAAAACGATGTTAAAAAGGTTACACGACCTTACTCTTTCAAGTACTGGTATAAAACCACTTTCTCTAAACAGGTTCTAAAATTTCAGAGTTGTTTGTCTTAAAGTCTGTCGGCTTGTGAGGGGGCTGGTACATATTTTAATATTCAAATTTAAAAAATAAGCAAAGAGACTGTGTTTGAAGTTCAAGGGTTTTCACTAGTTCTCAAGCTACAAACCCTGTAATACAAAAGAAAACGTACAGAAAGAATCTTTCACGAAAGTGGCAGGTCTCCAAAACCCTGACATCTGCTAAAACCAGGATTGACGGGGGATGAGAAGCTCGTGAAGTTCACAAACACACCAACCCCGCGGGAACGCGAAACCTCCACTCGCAAAGACGCGACGCTTCCGCCGCATCCCCGCGCAGGTGAAGACTCGGTCCTTCAGCCCCGCGTGTGCGGCAGCGTGATATTCCGAGTGCGCCGGAGTCCAGCGGGAACGCCTCCCACGACACCCCCATCTCCCGCTCGGGTCCGCTGCCTGCGGACTCCGGGGTCCCCCCGCCCAGATGCGGCGGCGCGACCGCTTCATCCCGCGGCCAGGGCGCTAGGCGTCTACTCCCGCCACCCCCATCCGCCCCCGCGCAGCGCGGACGCCGACGCATCCAGCTCCCGCTGGGCGCCAGTGGCTGGGGGTTCCTTGGGGCCGTGGCCCCCGCACCCGGCTGGGATCCGAGGGCGGGGTGGTCCCAGCTGACGTGGGCTTTGCGGCTCCGGGCCAGAGAGCGTCTTGGGGGGCGGTGGGTCTCCCTCCGGCTTGGGAGGGGACGGGAGCGCCCAGGCGGGAGGAGGGCAGGAGAGGAACCGCGGTCGCGGGCGATTCAGATCCGGGGCGGGCGGGTCCACGTCGGAGCGCGGCGGCCACACGCTCGCCCGGGGAGCGCCACTGTGCGTCCCAGCCGGCGCCTCCTCCCGCTCGCCCGCGCGGGCCGGAGAAAGGAAGGACGGCGACCTTCGCGTCCGGTCCGCGCCACCAGCCCGCGTCGGCGCCGAGCGCGGGCCACACCCAGCGCCCCGGGAGGCTGCGGAGGCTGGGCGGCCCGGGCTGCGAACGCCCGGCCCGGCCGAGTCTCCGTCCCGGCCGCGCAGGCCCCGCCGCGTCCGCCCGCGCCGTGCATCCCCAGCCGGCCCGGCGTGGAGGGGGTCCCGGGCGACGGCGGCCGGGGGTCCCGGGCTTACCTCTGCGGAGCGCCGGCCGCTCCGTCCCGGGCCGGGGCCCCGGGGCGCGGTCGCCAGGGGAGGCGCCGCGGCAGTGGCGGCCCCTGCGGCTCGGAGGGCGGGCCGAGCGCGAGCCGCTGCCTGGGCCGCGCGCCGTCCGGAGCTCGCCCCGCGCTGCCGGCGCTCGCAGCGGAGGGCGCAGCCAGCTCGGCCCCCAGACTGGATTCCTTCACTGACACAACTCCGGCTCGGCCGCCCCACGCAGGGACACTCCCGCCCCTTGCAGGCTGCCCCCGCCCGCCGGGCCGCCAGCCCTCCCCTCGGTGTCACTCACCAGGCGCACACACCCCAGCCGGCGCCCCTCGCTCCCGCTCGCACACACAGCGCTGCTCACGCCTCTCTCGGGTTTTGTATCCGCTCACACGCACGTTCTGACACAGATCCCGTCCCTCCACACGCCCTCCCTAGCTCCTTTCCCACCCCACTTTCTAGAAGAATCCCCGTACAGCTTCCGCACTTTGCTTGCGTGCTCCACAACGACCTCCTTGCCTTTCCCCAAACCTCCACTTCACCGAAACTCCCCGTTTTTGAAAGATTTTGTCACAATCCGCACGTGTTGCAGGAGAAGCATCTCCTACCCGAGAAAATGAACTTTGCTCCCCCAGCACTGTCTGCAAATACGAGATGTTTCACCATTTAGAAGGTAGTAATGCTTTCTGGAGAGGATCCAAGCTCAAAATGTAAACAAAGATAGCCCATTCGAAAATAACCTGAAAAATCAGGCGCGGAAAAAGTGCTGGGGCTCGGGTCGGCCCTTGGAAACCCGGCCAACCCGGGGTGTTCCGCTTCCTCCTCTGCGCTGCGGCTCTGCACCCTGGGCTCCAAACGTGTGTGTAATAACCAAGTTACACATGGGTACCGTGGGCTTCAGCCTTGGGTTTCTGCCTGGGAGTACAGTAGTCGGGAGAGTAAAAGCAGTTTCTCAATCATTATTCATGATGGAAGCACTTTAGATAACACTCCTTTTCCAGAGGCAGTAGAGTGAAATGCAGGCAGCTCTCCAATTCAGTTTGTTTGTTTGTTTGTTTGTTTAGAAGGGTGACTTCTTAGCTTCCTTTTTTTTTTTTTTTTTGGCAATACCAATAACTGTTTCTGAGCGGCAACTTGGCTATCAAGCTCCTTACAAATATCAGACCAGGGTCGGTTGTGCCTCTGGAGCTCCACACTCTAATGGGCCTCTGAGTGCACTGCAGAAGTGTACATTATCCAATGTTCAGGAATTCATAATTTGAAATAAAATACAAACACCTTTCGGATAAAGTTCAAATCTGCTAACATAATGTGGCCCTGTTGACAACGCACTGCTGAAATAGAGGAGCTAAAAGGAAAGGAACTTTTCTTGTGTGACTTGGAGTGGTGATTCTTGCTACCTTATTGTCACCTTCGATTGGTGTGTGGATCATATAATTTATTTAACAGACATTAGCAAGTGCTTTATAAGTACTAGCTCATTTAATCCTTCAAAGAGCCCCATCGGGTTATTTTTGTCCTGTTTTACAGATAAAGAAACTGAGGGCTGGGCCCAGTGGCTCACACCTGTAATCCCAGCACTTTCGAAGGCTGAGCTGGGCAAATCTCTTGAGCCCTGGAGTTCAAGACCAGCCTGGGACCATAGTGAAACCCCATCTCTACCAAAACAAACAAATAATAATAATTGGCCGGGCATGGTGGTGCACGCCTGTAGTCCCAGCTACTTAGGAGGCTAAGGTGGGAGGACCACCTGAGCCGAGGAGGCTGAGGTTGCAGTGAGCCAGGATCACACCCCTGCGCTGTGGTGTGGGCAACAAAGCCAGAGCCTTTAAAAGAAAAGAAAGAAAGAAACTGAGGCACAGAGAGGTGAAATAAGTTGCCTAAGTTTTTAGCTACTAAGTGGTAAAGGAAGAATTTGAACCTAGACCGTTGAACCCCGCCCGTGCTACAGAGAGGAAAGCTTGCTTCTGGAAGCCATACCACACATAAAGAACAAACATCCTATTGCTTATTAAATTTAGGTGTAATAAGTAACTTGTAACCATTTGACTTGAAATTTGATGCACTTCTTGGTCCTCTGGCTAAATAATTTATTTATGTTTTTGAGAGGTTTCCTCCATAATTAGAATTCCAAAATTAATAATAAACGACACTTTTCCTAGGAAGGGCTTTGGAAGTAACATTGAACTCAAGTCTTCATTCTTTTCTTACACCACTTCATAATCTTCCCATGACTCCAAATCTAACTTGCTTAGTGAAGTCTGACAGAAGAAAATGCTTTCAAAAACTGAATATGACCAGAGGGAAGAAAGGGTTTTAAGAAGACCATATACGGCCTTGATAATCGAAGACTGCTTCTTACTAAGTACTGTAGGTAGGAGCTATAAGAATAAATGCTGTATGTGTTGAGAGCAAAGATGTTACAGCAGTGAATCAATGATAAAACAAACAGAGACTAGGCGGCTAGGAGTAACCACTGTACCACAGACTAGGCTAAAAGTAATTCTCTACTGGGAGTGGAGGCCTAGCCCGTGAAAAGACAAGTATAGAATAACTTCGAAGAAAACAATTATATCTTTCAAGAGTTAGCTAAGGGGCCCAGCCAAAAAAAAAAAATCTGAGTTTTAAAAGTTTTACAGACAGTGTATTTCAAATGAAACTTGAACCTTTTGCTGTTCAAATTAATTTCTTCTGGAAATAATAAGAACTTCTGTTAGAGAGGATTTAATATGCTTATTGAAACATGTAAAATCTTCTTGCACATCATATAACTAACAAAGCATTATTTTTCTGAGTTAGGCATAAATGGAGATATAAAAGTCTGAAGAAATAAAATATGAATAAGATATATGTTGGTGTTTGAAAAATTACATTGTTTAACATCTTGATCTGTGTAATGCTAGTTTGACTGTATTGTTCAAAATGATTCTCTGTGATTACAATCCAGAAATTGAATCTCATTTTACTATTTTCTAAACTAAATAGAAAGGTGAAGGTCTTTTCTTAAGCGAACAAAACAAGAACCATAAGAGCAGATGTTTTCTGAGGGGTGAACAAAGGATATTCGTTTATATTTTTTAACATTTCCATATAGGTATTTTTAATCTGTGCATACTGCTTTCCTCCACATTGTCACCTACACTCTTTATTCGGAGTGCCTAATTGTAAGCCTGGAGAAACAATGCCATATTCTTCAATAAAGCTGACTCTTTTCTTGCAGTATTGATTTCTGCAAAATGCCATATTCCCTGCTTGCCACCCCTGGATTGTACCAGGCTCCTGATTCTCTAGGTATGATCATTCAGAGCATGGCTCACATTCGTGGATATAGCTCAGATCCTGGAAACCTGTTTTAGGCTATGATCAATTGTGACTCTATTAAGATTTTGATATCTGAATAAGTAGTGGGGACAGAGAGGAATTTTAATTGCTAGGCTCCAGATCACTAGGCAATATTCATATTTATTGGGGAGGGCATCTACCATCTAGGATCTTGGACTTTGTGTGCAGTGACTGAATGGAATCTGGGTTATCTCCCCTAGGGAGGGGATGAATATGTGTTCTGTGTTTGTTAGTGTGCAATCCAGTAGGGCTGCTCACAAATATTCCAGCCCTGCTGCCTTCGAAGCACATGATGAGATTGCATTTCCCCACCTGACTATGGTATAGCCCTGCGAGTTGCTTCAGCCAATGAAAGGTGGCTGGAAGTGAGGAGTATCACTTTGGGTCAGTCACCACATTCTCTTTTCTTCCTAGTGCTGCAACATCAAGGTGCCTGGTGGTGACTGCTTCATCAGACTGGAGTGAATGACAACAATGAGCAATGCCATCCCTGCTGAGCATTAGTGGACATGTAGTATGATCAAGAAATAAACCTTTGTTGTTCTAAGCAACTGATATTTGATGGTTGTTTGTTTCTGCAGTGTAATCTAGCCTATTCTGATTAAAAATAGGAAGGAAGAAAGAAACAGATAATTGCAGGGTACACCTTGGCAGAATATGGCTAATTATTCCCTTTCCTCCTCAGCGCACAATAAATTCACATTTCCTAGCTTCCCAAATTGTTAGGTGAAGCCAGGGACTGAATTCTGGCCAGTGGAATGTAGGTGAAAGTGTTGTACTCCCCTTTCGGGCCTCCTCCATGGAAAGCCTCCCACATGATCTCTCTTTCCCATCTGCCATGTGGAAACTAAGGACCCTGAGACTTCAAAGCAGAAGTCAGCAAACTTTTTCTGTAAAGGGCTAAATAGTAAATATTTTAGCCTTTGTGGATCATATAGTCTCTATCACAATTGCTCAACTCTGCTGTTTTATGGAAAGCAGCCATAGGCACTATGTAAACAAATAGGCATGACTGTGTTCCAATAATACTTTATTTACAAAAACAGGCAGTGGGCTGCATGTGACCTGTGGGTTGTAATTTGCTGACCCCTTATCAAGAGGAGGGTAGAGCTAGGATGGAAGGAGCCTGGGTCTGTGAGTCACCCTGTCACTACTTCTTATAGACACTCACAAACACCTGATATTAAAACATTTAATATAAACATTTAATATACCTGTGTCTGCTTGTTGAACACCCACAGTTGTTATCTGAACACCCACAATTGTTATCTGAGTAAAAAAAAAAAATCCTTCTGTTGAATGAAGCATGACTAATACAGTGTCTTAGCTCATATTCCAGAAAAATTCCAGATGAATTAATAATCTAAACATAAAAAACTCTAAAAGACTAAAAGAAAATATAGGAGACTTTTACAATATTGGTTATCTTTATAATTACTAATTAGAAATATCATGAAAAAATTTCAGAAACTGTAACAGAAAAAAATTAAACAGATAAGACTACAAAAAATTTTAACATTTCTATCAAATGAAGGGTACCATAAAAAATGTTACCTAAGGGGAGAAAATATACGCAACATGTATACACAACAGGAAAGGGTTAATATGAGTAATACAGACAGCTTCTTGAAAGCAATATGAAAAGAGAAAAAAGAGAAGAAGCAAAATAAGAAAATGGACAAAGAAAATAGACAATTCTCAAAAGAAGGACTATGTGCTAATAAGCATCTGAAAACATACCCAATCTCATCAATGATCATAGCATAAAAAAAAACAAGATAGCATCTATGATTTGTCAGATTGGCAAAAATATATTTTACTATCAGGTGTTTGTGTCTATAAGAAATAGGAACTTTCATACTTAGCTGACTGGAGCATGAATTAATAAACATTTTTGGAAAGTAATTTGCAGTACCTATAGATATTAAAAATGCATGTATCCTTTAACCACACTTTTCCACTACAAGTGATTTCATCTACAGAAATATTAAGTGTGCAAAAATATATTTACAGATATGTCGATTGTAATATTATTTGTAAGGGCCAAAAGAATTTCGACCACGTTCCACTTTTATAAATAGAGGAATGGTTCATCTATTTCTCTATTTGGGCACATCTACACTGTAGAAAAAGAAATAGCTGTTTAAAAATGAGGGAGCTATGTATGTGTTGACATGGAAGAGTGTCCATGATATATTTTTGAGTGATAAGAGCAAGTCAGAACACTGTGTACAGTATGAACTCTAAACAGCAAGGGGGCAGGGCGGGGAGGATGGAAATTCTTGTCTCTTGAAGGATACTCACACTGTTGACCCTGGCAACCCTTTGACCCTTAGGGTGATGGTGAAAGGGGTGAAATTTGCCCTTTTAACTTTGTGCACATTTTTATCATTATAATTTTTTTAAAAGTAAAAAGATGGAAGGCAACAGAAACTAAAAGAAAAACCTATCGTGGACACTGGCCAACGCCAAGCAGTTGAGGGGAGGGATGGGTGGGCAGAGAAACAAAGACTTGTTGAAGACCTGCCGAGGCAAATCCAAAGGGATGACTCACTCCCTTGGTGTTCTGGTGCAGCAGATCAAGTTGTTATGACCTGAGACCAGGGCTCTGCTTGGAAATTTTCCAGAAAAGATGAAGACTTGGGGTGAGAAGAGAAAGTATAACCTTGCTGGCCTGAGGGTAAAACATGTTGGAAAGAAGAAACTCAAACAATGCACTTTGGCTGAACTTGTTCAGTCTATACAGGAGCTAAATATTAGGTTATCTTTTCTTTGTTTCAGGCATTTTTTGTGTTCAAACCTTCTCTCCTCAGAACAGTTGCCTGAAATGAACATGTACCTAATAGAGGGAGTTTTTGTTTGTTTGTTTTAAAGGTTTCATATCACTGTGTATTCTAGGAAGAT
The DNA here is from genome assembly GCF_007565055.1 of Rhinopithecus roxellana. NCBI lineage: Eukaryota > Metazoa > Chordata > Mammalia > Primates > Cercopithecidae > Rhinopithecus > Rhinopithecus roxellana. The sequence goes on along the minus strand of NC_044562.1, from coordinate 87,159,492 downwards.
AATTTTAGGTTTAGATTGTGCCAACAGAAAGACAAATGGAACCAGTGTGTATTCTAAGTGAATAGGCTATCACTCATTCAGGATGCATGCATTTGTTCTCTGATGTATACAGATGATCCTTGAGCAACATGGATTTGAACTGTGTGGGTCCACTTATATGTGGATTGTTTTCAATAACATTTACACCCAGTATGCCTGCTTCTTCTGCCTCTTCTTTCATTTCCTCCACCTATTCTGCCTGTGCCAAACCTGAGAGCAAGACCAGCCCTCCTCTTCCTCCTCCTCAATCTACTCAATGTGAAGACAGTAAGGATGAAGACCTTTATGATGATCCACTTCCACTTAGTGAATAAAAAATATATTTCCTCTTACTTACAATAATTTTCTTAATAACATTTTTTCTCTACCTTACTTTAGTCTAAAAATACAGTATATAATACATATCACATAGCTAATCTACTGTTTATGTTATTAGTAAGCCCTACAGTTAACAGTAGGCTACTAATAGTTAAGTTTTGGGGGAGTTAAAAGTTATACCCAGATTTTCAACTGCATGGGGGTCAACACTTCTAGACCTCGTATTGCTGAAGGGTGAACTGTATTAGCATCTTCCATTTACCAAGAGCAGTTTTTGTCATAAATCTGATTACCTGTGAGGTAGAAAATCTTGCATGTTTATTAACCATTTGTTTTCAGTAATGTCACGTTGATCTGTTATTTAACACGAAGTTTTATTTTTATTGAATTTAGCTTATACTCTAAAATTCTCTACAATAGTATATATTATTTACCTTACAAGCAAAGGACTACTGGTGTTGTTTCTGGATGTCACACTGGGGAGGTTTAATGGGTCTTGTCATAGACTCAGATTCAGTATTTAAAGAGAAACCTTTGAATTCATCTGGGTCACAGAGTAAGAACAAGCTGCAGGCAGATGCAGGCATGTTTCTGGTTAGTTGTGCTCTGAGTGCTTTTTGCCCAAATCTTCCCAAACGTGGGACTGGCCTTGCCTAGCATGGGATACCTGAAGCATACCTGAAGCATGGGATAGGCTTGTGACACTGAGATGGCATATTAGTTTGCTAGGGCTGTTGTAACAAAAACCCACAAACTGAGTGGCTTAAACAATAGGAATATGTTGTCTCACAGTTCCGGAGACTGAAAGTTGTCTCACAGTTCTGGAGGCTGAAAGTACAGGCAGGGTTGGTTCGTTCTGAGAGCTGTGAAGGAAAGGTCTCTCATGGTTTATGGATGCCCATGTTCTCGCTGTGTCTGTTCACATCATCTTCCCTCTACATATGTCTGTCTCTATGTCCAAATTTCCCCCTTTTTCACAGGACATCAGTTATATTGAATTAGGGCCCACCCTAAGGACCTCATTTTAAAGCCCTTATCTCCAAATAAGGTCATTCTGAAGTACTGGGGGTTAGAACTCCAACAGATCTTTTTTGGGATGGCACAATTCAGCCCTTAACAGATGGCATAATAATTAATTGTAAAAGTGGGGTTAGAGCCAGGGCCTCTGACTGGCTCCCTAGCATTCTTGATCAGACTATATTATCTCTACATTTCAGGGTCTCTTCGCTGCTCTTTTTCCCATGTTCCTATTGATTCCTGTGCATTGTTCTATCACAATAATTAGGTAACTGTATATTGACCTCCCTTATGGGACTTATGTGCTCCCTGAGCAGGGACTGTGTTCTTTGGTCCTGGTGTCTAACACGGTGACTGACCCAGAAAAAGTGAATGAATGGATAGTGATATAACATGTGTGTTTAAAAAATATTCACACTGTCATGTGTTTTCCTGATTGCACAACTAAATGTAAGTGAGTCTAGACTTAACCCTGTGACACAAAATGACATGCAACTTGAAACTTAAAAGAAGAACTTATTAAATACTTATTAAAATACTTATTATATACATTGTGGTGCATTGTAGGCAGCAGCTTCTAAATAAGAAGGTGGAATAAGAAAATCCAAGACAGAGAGAAAGGATCTTTATATTCAGCTTCTTCATAAATGAAGCAAGTTCAGCCAAAGGATATTGTGCTCTGCTTACACTAGTAATGAACTTTAGATTTAAAGTCTAATTTAAAAATTACTGTTAGAGGAAGTAGAAATACTTTTGTTGAGATTATTCTGTGGCTAACAAATAGGATTCATGGGGAAGGCCTATGGGAGCTGTGTTTTTGTAAAACCTACTGAAGACAAGTCAGGAGGGCAGCTTAATAGCAGTTCAAGTGAAAACACAGAGATGTTTATGAGTGAGCTCTTCTGTCTCTGCTGAAGACAGAACAAGAATAGTTTATGCTACCACATGCATGGGTTCAGTTGACTATGAAGTAAGAATTTCCCAGTAGAATATTAAATATCAGGATGGCTTGAATTCCAATGCAAGCTGTGGTTTTACATCTTTCTACCATTTAAATGAAATCTCCTAAAAGATATTGCGCCAACCTCTTTCACACTTACTAGTCCAAGACCATGGAAAAGTTACATCATTTCTACTGAGGGTCAGTTTCCTTATTCATAAAATGGGCTTAATGATAAGGTTAGAGGAGATTACACGTACAGCCTATAGCACAGTCCTGGTACACTGAAACTGCTACAAAAATAATATCAAGGATGAAAATGAGAGCAAATGTTTATTAATTATTTACTACATGCTGATCACCATTCTGAGCATTTAATGTGTTTTTTTCACTTTAGTTTTACAGTCATTGTGTGAGGTAGATGCTTTTATTTCCATTTTATAGATGAGAAAACTAAGGCACAGAGAGATTAAGCAATTTGCCCCGAATCCCAGGGCTAGTAAGTGGCAAAGTTCTAATATAACCCAAGCAGTCTGTCTCCACAGCATGTGCTCTAGTCTATAATATTAGCAAATGCTACATGTTTTTAAACAAAGAAATATTAGCTTCTCAATATAATAAAAAATTGGCATAGTCTAGTGGTTCCCAGGCTTTCATAATCGTTCTTATTCTTTTTCTTCCATGAGTTGAATAATTTTGTTTACTAAAATACTGTAATTATAAGTAATAATTAATTCATTTTTCATTGTTATTAATCAAAGACATATGGAACAGAGGTCCTGATCAATAAGAGGTAATGGCATTTATGAGAACTGATACAATTCCTGTCAAAGGCAAAGCATCTTGACATCTTAGTTCGTTCATGCAGCTTGATCATTGCATAGTGTGCACCAGGCTTTCTGAAATACCTGTAATCATTAATTGGTCCTCTTTCACCCAATATTAATTTCACAGAAGTTAATATTCTGTGATGAGTCACCTCTGATGTTGATCGATAAATTCCCTCTACTGAAATACCAGGATGTAGGTTTTTCCCCCGCAAATGATTCCTCCGTATGATTATATGTGTTCTGAAGGCATACAGATGGACTACATTAGCAGTTCTCAAATAGCTAGGTCAGCAGTTTTGGAAAAGTCTTTTTAGGGTCCAGGATGTATTTTCAAAATATATATTCCATGATGAAATGTTGAATCACTGGCTATAGCTGAGTGTGGAAGGGTTATCTGTAAGCTGGAGGCTGAAGATATAAGGATCTCGGATGAGAAGTGTTGTTTGTGTGTGTACACGTGAGCATGAGCATTCAGGGGTCAATGATGGAGAGAAACAAGCAATGGTGTGCTGGTAGATACCTCTTTGGAAAAAAAAGAAAGCCCTGATTAATAGTGTTTGCCAATTTCCATGTTGTACATACTCCTACTATGACTAATTTCAAGGTACCAACAGTTTAACAAGTTATATTTTTATAATTATTTTGTTTTTAACAATCAGTTCTCCCAAGCCAATGCATGCCTGCTCGAACAAACCACTAGAAGTAAACACACTTGTTTATCATCAGTCTCAGGGTTCACCCTGGAAATGCTACTAATGAAAATAGGTGTCTGATAGACCAGGTGAAGGATAAAGTCAAGAAAACATAATCTCAAGAGGACTTTGAAGATGGAAGACTTAACAGCCAGAAAATGATTCTGAGGCAAGAAGTCTACCAAGAGGAGAAGTGTATGAAGGTTGCAATCCAGTTATCAAGTTGAGAATGAAAATCTTAAGTACAGGGCATATTCTAGAAATCATGACTGAATAAACAAGGGAGGAGAAGGGAGGAAGATGCTGCAGTTCAAGCAGGGTAAGGAGCTGTTGCCCAGGACTAGATGTGTTTCAATCAGATGAAACACATCATGGCCCCTTTTCCACATTTACCTCTTGTGCAATATGCTCATCTCCCCTTCCCCAGGGGAACTGTAAGCATCTTTGGCAGTACTGAAAAGTACTGTTTACCAGGAATTAATAGACAAAGTAATCTGAGCCTGGTGTCAACAACCTGGAAGGTCAATTAGGAGAAATGAAGCAACCGAACAATCATGTCGATAAACATAGCAATAGAAACATTCAAAGCAGACTATATTTGGAGACCCAGGTGAGTGGTCAGCAGGCAGGCAGATGTAGAGAAGTCTGTCAGGTGATATCAAGTCAGAGTGATAACACAGGACACTGGTTCAGGGAAAGAGGGAGGATACAATGAGAATGGAAAGTTGCTAAGCCAAGTAATTCTGTTAGAGGCTGCTAGTTCCCTACCCAAAATCTACTGTTTCCCTTTTACTTAGAACCCTGGTTTCATTTTGTTAGCACAGCAAGGTTTGGCCATATGACTAATTTTTAGCCAATGAAATACAAGGATAAGTTTCTAGGTGGAAATCTCTGGAAAGTTCTGTAAAAAGAGGACAAATGACTGCTTTGTGCCTTTTGCCTGCTTTCCCCCTTTCTCCAGTTTTTTCCTTGGAAGACAACCCTGATGGCTGGAGCTTCAACAGACAATTTGGGCCAGGAGGTAAACTTGAAAATGAAAACCAAGGCCAGGAGTGGTGGCTTACACCTGTAATCCCGGTGCTTTGGGAGACTGAGGCAGAAGGATCACTTGAGGCCAGGTTACAAAAAGTTAAATTAAATTAGTTGGGTATGGTGGTGTGCACCTCCAGTCCTAGCTACTCGGGAGGCTGAGGCAAGAGGATCGCTTGCAGGAGTTCCAGGCTATAATGAGCTGTGATCGCAGCACTACACGCCAGCCTGGGTGACAGAGCGAGACCCTGACAAGAGAGAAAGACAGAAAAAAGGAGGGAGAGAAAGAAAGGAAAGAATGGGAGGAAGAGAGGAAGGGGGGAAGGGAGGGAGGGAGGGAGGGAGGGAGGAAAGAAGGAAGGAAGGAAGGAAGGAAGGAAGGAAGGAAGGAAGGAAGGAAGGAAGGAAGGAAGGAAGGAAGGAAGGAAATAGAAACCAGTGCCAAGGCTGGTGTTCCAGTAAGAACCCATCTTGGTCTCTGACTACTGAGAAGCCATCGAACAGTCTGAGACTATCTACTTTTGGATGTTTTTTATGTGACAGAAAAACTTTTATTTAAACCACTGTTATTCCCTACTTTGGTTACAAGCAGCCAGTTGGAATTCCTGTCTGATGTAGCCAGGTAACAAAACAGGCACTAAGGAATAGGAAGCCAAGAAGGGGATTATGTTTCAAGAATTCTAGTACAAGGCAGGGAAAAAGGAAGAAGCCTAGTTGCTAGGACCAGAACGTAAGATGAAAACCAGACTAGCAACACTCCTCAAAGCCTAGTTCACTGAAAGAGAGAGCTACTCAAATCCAAATCCAAAACCCTCCCACCAAGCATTTTCTTTTCCCAATAAGCCACAGGCAGAACAGCCACGACCTACAGAAAACAGCCAAATGCCTGCAGCTGTGAGCAGGTGTAAGACGGCTGTAAGGGCCATCTCAGGGGAGGGGACCAGGTAGGTCATTATATCAAAGAGCGAATGAACTGCATCTGCAGCCATGGACAAAGAGAAGCAAAGATTTCAGAGATATTTCAGTGTCATTCTCATTGGGGAAATCTATCAGCATCTGGCTGCTAACAAGCCTGGTGATCATACTCTAGGCCCTGCCTGCTCTGGCACTTTAAACTCTCCCCCCTCATCAGGACCAGATTCCTGGGTGCATGAAGATGGCAGGAGAGGAAAGAGTGTAAAGAAGTGGAGGTGGTGGAGGGGAGAGGTGGAACTGGAAAGGAATAAGGGGGCCAGGGACTTGAGTGAAGGAGAAAAAGTATAATGGAGCAATGACTGCCATACATTTTGATCAAAATTAGGAAACTATGATTGTGTTCACATGGGGGAAAAAAGAGCAGAGAATTGAGAGACAGAAGTCTAGACACATGAATATCATCTTTTTAATGCTCTAGTGTGTTGTAATGTCCTGTCTGAGAAGGAATAATTCAAATATCCAACTGTTTATTTTCTGCCTCCTTTACAATAACCAACGTGCAAAGCAAGAATATTAGTGTACCAGTGTTTGGCTTCCTCAGTGCAGTGGCACAAAAAGTCCTCTCACCAAGGCCACTGGAGACATAATTGCTAAATTCGATTGACACTGTTCACTCCTTATCTTTTGCATCCCCCGAGTCATTTGACACTGTCCTCCTTTTGAGAACGCTCTACTCCTTGTGCTGTCGCTGTGAGTTCTCATCCAAACTCTCTGCTCACTTTCTTTTTGGTCTCAAATTGGCTTATCTTCCCTCTCCTGCCTCTTGATTGTTAGTGTTTCTAGTGTTCTGTCCTCAGTTCTTTCCACTTCTCAGTCTAGAACCTATTTCTAGGCATATCTTTCATGCAAGTTATTTCATTAACTCTGTATATCTGGTAACTCCAATGTCTATATTTTCAGATCAAAAATCTGTCCTGAGCTCTAAACTTCTATATCCTAAATCTACACACACACAGCTCCAGTCCCACAAGTCCAAAATTTGAGCCCTCCGAGCTCTGAAAGCCTTTGCAGGGTAACAGTTACATCTCATATCTTCTTAAAAAATCGCTTCAGTGCATGGAAGCATTCAGGAAATATTGTCAAATGAAAATATGGCTGGATATTTTCAACAAATATATACTTACATTTCATTTATTTAATATTTTATAGTATAATTGACTAACAATAAATTGCACATATTTAAAGTGTACAATTGCATAAGTGTTGGCATATATATATGCCTTTTAAACTTTCATCACAGTCAAGATAGGGAACATAGTCCTAACCCCTAAAAGTTTTCTCTTTGTGTCCCATTGTAATCCCATCCTAATTTACTTCCCCCCCCCTCCGGAGACCTCCCCTCACCCAACATTCTGCCAGGTAACCACTGACCTAGTTCCTGTCAGTATAATTTCCATTTTACATAATTTTATATCTATTTTATGTATTCTTTTTGGGGAGGGGGCTGGCTTCTTTTACTCTGCATAATTATTTTAAGAATTGTCCACATTGCTTTAGGTATCAATAGTTCATTCCTTGTTATTGCTAAGTAGTATGCTATTGTAATGGTATACCACAGTTTATTTATTCATTTGCCTGTTGATGGAGACATGTGTTGTTTCCAGTTTTTAGCTATTATAAATAAAGCTGCTGTGAGTATCTGCAGAAAAGTCTTTGTGTGAACATATACTTTACCTTTGCTTGGGTAAATTAAGAACAGAATGATTGGATTATATGGTAGGTATACGCTTAACTTTATAAGAAACTTTTTCCACATTGAACTATTTTACATTCACACGGCAGCCTATGAGCATTTTGTTCCTCTACATCCCCACCGACACTTGATATGGTCAGCAATTTTAATCATTCTAGCAATTACACCTTTTACAAATAGGTGTAAAGTGGTAACTCATAGAAGCTTTACTTAGCATTTTCCTAGTGACTAATTATTAATTATGCTGAGCATATTTCTATGTGCTTAAATGTCTTCCGTATTTAACTCTGAATTGGTACATTAGAGAATCTTCAGGGTTATTCATGAACCATCTTTTCTGTATAAATATCTTCTCTGGTGAAATGTGTGTTCACTTACTTTGCCCATTTAAAAAATGTGTTATTTTCTTATTACTGAGTTTTGAGAGTTTTTAAATATTCAGAATACAAGTTTTCTATCAGATATATGATTTACGAATATTTTCTCCCAGTCTGTGGCTTGTCTGTTCATTCTTTTAACTGTGTCTTTTGAAGAGCAGATGTTTTAAATTTTAATGAAGTCAAATTTGTTCTTTTATGGATTGTGCTTTTGGTATCTTATCCAAGAAATCTTTGCCAACCAAAGGTCACAAATACTTTCTTCTATGTTTGTTTCCAGATATTTTATCATTTTAGGTTTTATATTTAGGTCTACAATCCATTTTGAGTTATATTTTATATATGGTAGCAGTTATGAAGTATATTGTTTTGTATGAGGACATTTAATTGTTGAAACATATATTTTACAAATTATAAGAAAGTCTGTTCTTGTTGTGAATAGGTGGAAGTCTTTACTTTAAGATTTTTAAAGATCAATATGCCGACAGCCCAAACGAATTGCTTGCCTAATTCTTTTTTTTTTTTTTTTTTTTTTGAGATGGAGTCTCGCTCTGTCGCCCAGGCCAGAGTGCAGTGGCGCAATCTCGGCTCACTGCAAGCTCCTTTTCCTGGGTTCATGCCATTCTCCTGCCTCAGCCTCCCGAGTAGCTGGGACTACAGGCGCCCGCCACCACGTCTGGCTAATTTTTTTTGTATTTTTAGTAGAGACGGGGTTTCACCATGTTAGCCAGTATGGTCTCCGTCTCCTGACCTAGTGATCCACCCGCCTCGGCCTCCCAAAGTGCTGGAATTACAGGCGTGAGCAACTGCGCCCGGCCACCTAATTCTTAAAAGTACATTCTTTACTTACTCTAATTTTGAAGTGTCTCATTAACTTTCTTATTTTTATAGAGAGGAATAAATCCACACTTTTGGTTTTCTGCTCCATTGGTTTACTTGCTTATCCAATTTGAGTTCTATAAGCTTGCTTTGATCCTGGGCCTTCAGTAGGGTTGGGGGTAGGAGGAATGGGAGGCAGGGTAGGTATGAACTCTGGATGAACGTGCCTAACTGATACCTTAGAATGCTCCTAACTCTGAATTCATACATTAGGGAAAAATTCAGGGTTATTTCATGAAGCATCTTTTCTGTATAAATTTTGGCCCTAGCAAGAATAGAATACCTTTAACAGTATGTGTATATCCGTGCAATTTAGTAAGAAGTGGAAAGAGGATGGCTGATTACAGATCTTTTTAATTTCGATGCATTAAAGAGAGAATTCCTGGATTATATTTATGTTCCTTCCTTGGAGTGGCCCACCAGAATTTGAACGAAAATGTCTCAGATAAATGGAGACGTCTGAGAAGTCCTGAAGCCATTCTTAGGCCAGGGATAGCAAATGGACATTCTCAGCCTGCTCAGTTCAGTCCAGAGACACCTTATTATTGGCAGTGGGAAGTATCCACTTGGCAATTTCTTTTGTGGGAGGGTTGTGGGCAGGATCTTGCTCTGTCACCCAGGCTAGAGTGCAGTGGCACAAACACAGTTCATTGCAGCCTGGACATCCTGGGCTCAAGCAATGCTCCCATCTCAGTCTCCCCAATACCTGGGACTGTACGCATGAGCCACCATGCCTGGATGATTTTCTGTAGAGATGGGGTTTCACCAGGTTGCCCAGACTGGTCTCGAACTCCTAAACTCAAGCAATCCTCCCACCTCAGCCTCCCAAAATGCTGGGATTACAGGCTTGAGCCACCATGCCTGGCCCACACTTGGCAAATTTTTTAATGAGATACATTTGCCATTAACCTCCCAATTCTCTTTTTCTTCACTTCCTTTTCTGGTGGTTTCTTCTTCTTAGGTAGCCAAGCTCTCATGCTTTCACCCTTCCTCAAGTCTGCCCAGGAATGATGATTATGTCTGAATGTATCATCTTAACAGGAATATTGGCATGTTAGTGGAGGGCCAAGGCTTACTTTCTCATAGTGGAATGCCACAGCTCAATAAAACAATGCTTGCAGAGGTCTGTTTTTGGGTAGCTATTTCAGCTAAGTACTGGATATATATGGACATATGTGTTGTCTCTAAGCATCCATTCTCCATCTCGTTCTCTATAGCCTCCAACATCTTTGGGTACCCATGTAGTTTTATAAAAGCTGAGCCCACATTTAGCTTCAGGTGTGGAATATTGACAAATTAGCTCTTTCATTGTTCCTAGCTCCTGAGGTGGGTTCATGGATAGGGAAAGTGTCCTAAATTGGTTCAATGAGAGCGCATCTTAAGACTAGTTCAGAAACTTTCAGAAATTTATTCTCTACTCCTCCAAACAGGGGATTGTAAAATTGTAAGGGCTGAAACTGCTGCCAAAAGAGGAGAGCATCTATTTGGAATGTGGAAATGAAGCCAACACTGTAGATGGCAGAAGGGATAGACAGTGAGAAAAGTCCTTGGTGATATCATTGAACTCCCAGGTCAAACTTTGGTGGAATACTTCAAGACCATTCAATTGTGTGATGCAATAAGTTTCCCTTTTTAAAAATGCCTTGTCACTTAACTGAAAGAAACAACTGGGCTTTTTAAGGTTACGAGGAACTGAGACAGTTTCTGGTCTCCTCAGATTTATTAAGATATATCAGAAAGTCTCAGCAAGTCTCATGAAAAATTGAAAATTGGTTCAAGAAACAATTGAGGGCCAGGCATTGTGGCTCATGCCTGTAATCCCAGCACTGTGGGAGGCCAAGGCGGGTGAATCGTTTGAGGTCAGGAGTTCAAGATCAGCTGGGCCAACATGCTAAACCCTATCTCTACTAAAAATACAAAAAATTAGCCAGGCATGGTGGTGTATGCCTGTAGTCCAAGTTACTCAGGAGGTTGAGGCAGGAGAATAACTTGAAGCCAGGAGGCGGAAGTTCCAGTGAGCTGAGATCATGCCACTGCACTCCAGCCTGGGCAACAGCGCTAGACTCTGTCTCAAAAAAAAAAAAAAAAAAAGGTTTGAGATTTAGCAAATCTATTTTGTATTAATCTCTTCAGAAGTTAGCGTCTAATCTTACTCCAGTGCTCTACTATGTTGGCAATTTAACTGCTCTCTTCTCTAAATGCTACTAGTTACCTGGCTGTCTTACACTCTCTCACATCCAAATTTTAGTTTAGTCAGTCAATTAAAATTTCAGGGCAACACATGTGCCTGACAATCCCTCTCAAACCTTGTTGGCAAACATAGATATCTGCCTGCTTAATTCCACTCTGGATATTCCTAGGATAAGGAGATCAATGATAAAAACGCATGGTGATGAGGGATAAGGAAATCCTCAACAGCAGGCAATGAGTGTGGAAGTCACTCAAGAGCTTTCTCAGAAGGGAGTCTACTAGGTGCTGTGTATATATCCTGTCCAAGACAGTATGCTTTCTGGAATCCCTAAACTTATAATGAGAAGCATGAGAGACTGAAGGAGCTAGGAAGCTGAGTCAAAAGGGATCTGAACATGTGTCTATAGGAACTACTGGAATGACCCTGTTGGTAGTTCCTATGTAATCATGTAATAAAAACGCTAAAAGGTGATTTTGGCAAATATAACATGAGAATCTAAATGCCAAGGCGATGTGTGTGGGGCCGCTACAGTGTCTCCTGCAATCATATCAACCGGCTTCCTTTCCTTTGGCTTCTGGTTGGATTCTGTTAAGAGAGAACCCTGGCAAGAAATGGGAGAGATGGAGGAGAATGCTGTTAGACTATTTATTTCCCTGGCTCTCTTACTACTGGATTGCCTCAGGCTGGCTGACGCAACCTTGACCAGATCACATTCTGAAGATCACAACCATGCTTGCTACAAAAGTCTCTCCTTCTAGGTTGTGGTAACCTCTCCTTGCCCTCTGCTATTACCAGCCTTGTTCTGGCACTATCTCTATTCATTCTCCTGTAACCTGATTACGACCTAATAAACAGTGCCCTTCTTTTTGGCCAAGTCTAATTTATCTTTTACCCCAAGTCAGTTACTGCTTGTGTCCTAAAAAAATGTTGCCATCTCACACCAGTCGGAATGCCTATTACTAAAAAGTCAAAAAGTAACAGATGCTGGTGAGGTTGTGGAGAATAAGGAATGCTTGTACACTGTTAGTGGGAGTGTAAATTAGCTCAACCATTGTGGAAGATAGTGTGGTGATTCCTGAAAGACCTAAAAACAGAAATACCGTTCCACCCAGCAATCCCACTGCTGGGTACATACCCAAAGGAATATAAATCATTCTATTACAAAGACACATGCACATGTATGTTCACTGCAGCACTATTCACAATGGCAAAGACATGGAATCAACCCAAATGCCCATCAATGATAGACCGGATAAAGAAAATGTGCATATACACTATGGAATACTTGCAGCCATAAAAAAGAATGGGGTAATGTCCTTTGCAGGGACGTGGATGGAACTGGAGGCCATTATCCTTAGTAAACTAATGTAGGAACAGAAAACTAAATACTGCATGCTCTCATTTAGAAGTGGGTGCTAAATGATGAGAACACATGGGCACACAGAGGGGAACAATACAATCTAAGGCCTGTCAGAGAGTGGAGGGTGGAAGGAGGTAGAGGATCAGGAAAAATAACTAATGGGTGTAAGGGTTAAGACCTGGGTGATGAAATAATCTGTACAACAAAACCCCATGACACAAGTTTGCCTATGTACCTGCACATGTACCCCTGAGCTTAAAATAAAAGTTAAAAAAAAAGGATGTTGTTTGTCTCCAAGTCATAAAGCTATTCACCTAAGTTCTCTTTTAAAAGAGTTATGGTTTTAGATTTATATTTAAGTCTCTGTTCATTGCAAATTAATTGTTGTGTACAATGTGAGCTATGGGTCAAAGACTCTTCTCCTCCATATGGATATCCAGTTATTCCAGTGCCGTTTATTGAAAAGATTCCTTTCACTTTTAAATTGATTTTATTGATGTGGTTAGATTTATTTCTACCATTTTGGTATTCTTTTCTGTTTATCCCCTCTGTTGATTTGTTTATTCTTCTTTTATGCCTTTTTTAGGACCAATTGAATGTATTTTAGAATTCCATTTCAGTCTATCAATAGGCCGTTAGCCATACCTCTTAGCATCATACATTTTATTAATTGCTCTAGGAATGACAATATCTATCCTTAACTTTTTATGGTCCACTTAGGGTTATTACTTACTGTTTTGTGTAAAATGTAGAAAGCTTACATTTACAGAGGTTCATTTACCTCATTTTTCCTTTATGCTATAGTTGCCTTATTTATTGCATCTCCATATATTATAAATCTAAACTGCATGCTTTTTAAAAGTTGGGGAAAAAAGAGGTTTTAATAATTACCCAGCTCTTTACCATTTTTAATGCTTTTTATCCGTTAAGTTTCCATCTAGTATCATTTCTTTCCAGCCTAAATAATGTTCTATTTCTTTTAGTACAGGTCTTCTGATGATGAATCTTCTTATTAGTTTCTTTTTGAAAAATCTGTATTTAGTCTTTATTTCCTCTTTATTCTTGAAGGGTATTGTCTCTGGCTATACTTTTTTTCTTTCAGCACTGTAAGTATGTCATTTCACTGCCCTTTGGCCTCCTTTGTTTCAAATAAGGAGTTAATGATAACTCCTATATAATGAGACGATATATTTTTTTCCCTCAGGCTGCTTTGAAGATTTTTTCTTTGTTTTTTTGTTTTTAGCAGTTTATCATGTGGTAGGCATGGTTTTCTTCATATTCATTCCACTTGAGTTTTGCTAAGCCTCTTCAATCTATAAATGTGTAACTTTTACCAAATTTAGAAAAATTTTGGTCATAATTTCTCCAAATATTCTTGTCTTCCCCATTCTTTTTTTACTGTTCTTCTGGGACTCCAATCATAAATGTGTTAGGCATTTTGATACTGTCTCTCAGATTCCTGAGTATCTGTCTTGTAATCAATCTTCCTTTCTCTCTCTCTCTCTTGTCTTCTTTTTTTTTTTTTTTTGTAAGGGTTACTCTGTCACCCAGGCTGGAGTGCAGTGGCATGATCATGGCTCACTGCAGCTTCCACCTCCCAGGCTCAAGCAATCCTCCCACTTCAGCCTTCTGAGTAGCTGGAACTACAGGCATGCACCACCACACCCAGCTAATTTTTGTTTGTTTGTTTTCTGTAGGGATGGAGTCTCACCATGTTGCCATGGCTGTTCTCGAACTCCTGAGCTCAAGCAGTCCTCCCACCTCAGCCTCCCAAAGTGCTGGGATGTAAGCCACCACGCCCAGCCTGCCTATTCTTTAGATCAGATACTTTCTATTAATCTATCTTAAAATTTTCTATTTCCTCAGTCGAACTTGTTATGCTTCATTTGGTGAATTTTTTATTTCAAGAATTTTACCTTTCAGTTTTAGAATTTCCATTTGCCCTTTTTATAGTTTCTGCTTTTCTGCTGAAATTTCCTATCTTTTAATTCATTTTGATCATATTTTCCTGTATCTCACTGACCATTGGTTAAAAGTTGCTTTAAAACTCTTGTCCTCTTGTCTGCTAATTCTAATGTTTAATCACTTTGGGTTTGGTTCATATTGATTGGTGTTTCTCTCCAGAATGGGTCATAATTTACTAATTTTTATGTGTTGGATATCTTAGATTATACCCTAGACATCATGATTATTATGCTGTAGAAATTGAATTGTGTTAAATTCCTCTGAAGAGTGTTTCTCTTTTCTCGTTTGGATTTAGTCAGGCAATTAATTTGGTTAGACTCAAACTTCACACTCTGTTTCTTGAGTGGTAGTTCAAATCTCAGTCCAGTTCTTTTATCCTTATCTAAACTTTAGGGGTCAGGCAGAGATGTATGTAGTTATTTGGAATTCCATCTCTCTAAATACTTTCTGGGATAATTCTTTTACTTTCTTAAAGCTGAATTCCGCCACTCTTTGTCTTCTGCTTCTCTAGGGCAGAACAACTGGATTTTCTATCAGAGTTTCTAGCTACTCTGCATGGTGCCAACTGCAGCCAATCCCTGGGCTAAAGCCATAAAGGTGGGAAACTCACCCCATACCACCTTCTTCTTCCCTGTGCTACAGCCTTCCAAAATCTGCCTTTTTTTGTTCACTCTCTAGGCCTTCAGATTGTCGTGTTACTATATTTTCCCTAAATTTTATAGTTGTTATCTATGGTTTAACAGGAGCTTATTCAGCCATTCCTAGAAGCAGAAGCTCTTGATTCTATAAATTTTTGGAGTGTGTTCTCTCACAGGACAGGCAATGTCTGGATTCCTGCTACAAGAACTGGGTCACCATGAAATTTACCCACCTAATGATGTTTTGCATATTCTGTGTTGATCTTCATCATTTCCTCTCAAAGCCATCCAAGTTTTCTGTTACTGCTTAGTAAAGCCATTTCATTCTCCAAAGTGTACTTCCCAGTTTACATTTTTATGGGCATCCTATTTACAGCTTTAGAGAATGCTGTTCAGTACTTATTGCCTCTGAAATATCTCAAGGGATGCCTTTCTAGTTTGCCCTCTGAGATTTTCATTCTTTCTCTTTTACATTTCTTTTGAGCCCCGTTTGCCTTTTAAGGAGCAGTAATGACTAAAACTTCACCCTGTCTTATACTTCCATATTTATGAGCAGTTAGATTCTGTTGCATCTCCCTCTCCATATTGGGTAGATTAAATTTGGCCTCCACTATCTCATTTTTCTCTTCATACTTTTCTAGCCTGACCATTAAGATCACATTTCCCCCAAGAAAATTTCTTTCTCCCTCTAGCTTAATCAGTTTGTATTTCTTTATTTTTCTTTGACTCCATTGCTGCTCCTATTCTGCAAGTCAAAAACATATTTTAATATTACATTTTATTTTTGTAAAAGAAATGCATGCATATATATATATCAAACCATCAAATATTACTACAAAGTTTTAACAAACACCAGCTGTTCCTTGGCCACCTGTTTCTCCATCCCTATCCCAAAGCCCATCCCCAGAGGCAATCACTTTGTGTTGTTTTACCTGATTTTTCTGGCATTATTCTCCATGTTTCCAAATAACATGATTAGGTTGTTATAGATGTTTACTGATTCTTTTGTCCTATATGTTCTATGGGCATGGTCTGGGTGCACCCAGAGAAGACCTTAAATTGAGGACTTGAGTAAAATAGCTTATTTAGGTGGGAATCCTTAGAAGTACAGATAGGGCAATGAGAAGTGACACAGGGAAGGAGATGAAGCCTAATAAAGGATATGATATCAAGCATTGCCACTGTTGACAATTGAAGCTTGATCCTACTGGTGAACTCTTGGAAATGGGTAGAACATGCCTTGGAATGACCTGTGAGGGGCAAAGAGTTGTGGTAGCTATCCTCCAACTCCTATCAGTCATTGGTTGAGGAGTACTTTCAGAATTCACTACCTGTCAGGGACCTTTAGCCGTTCCGTGTACAGGTCAAGTAGATTACATTGGCTTAGGAAATCCATTAGGTAAAGAATTGCATGTGCTTTCAGTTAGAAGCCATTGAGTAGGCATGAATGGCAATGGGAAGTGCCAAGGTGATATGTGGGGGAGCCCTCATCATATATTGTGCAACTATATCAATGGGTTCCTTTACCTTTGGCTTCTGGCTGGATTCAGTCAACAGGAAGCCCTGGTGGGAGAAGAGAGGAATGAAAAAGAGTGGCACTAGAGTATTTATCTTCCTGACTTTCTTCCTATATGATCGCCCCAGGCTAGCTGTGTCCTTTGATCAATGGTCACTGCTGTGCATTCTGAAGCTCACAGCTCCTCTCAAGGTGACCTTTCTATAGATTCTCTATTTCAAGGTCCTGATAATCTCTCCCTACCCTCTGCTGTCACCAGCTCTGTCCTGGTGTTATCCTTTGTTCTTTTGCTACACTCTGTTCCCATCTTTGTCAACAGTCCCTTTGAAAATATACTCTCCTCAAATTCTTCTAATTGGAGTGTGCCATCTTTTTCTTGTTGAGACCCTGATGGAAGAATGTAGCTTGAAACAGCAACCAGATCATTCTGAACTAGGTTAGCCACCAGCTACCACCATAAAACTATGGATTCTGTCCCATGGAGGGCAAACCCCTTCTTGGAAGATGAGGAGAATGTTTATTTCCCCAGGGGCTAGCCATATCAAAAGCAGAAAGAACTAAGCTAGAAACAGTTCAGTTCCTTTCTCCAAATTCACAGATATATTATTCCTTCCTTGGGGAGGAGTAGTGAGGTGGAAAGAGGACAGACACTCTCTTCCCATTACTTTCAAAGAAGTGGATTTTCCCACTCTACAGGCCATGGAGGAAATGCTGGGAGGAGCAGAGAATGGTCTCTATAATTTAGTCGAGCTGAGCTTAGGCAAACTTGGTCACCTGCTACCCTCACACTCACTGGACTGTGGGTTTGTGTCAGATGTCACAACCTCGCGACAAACTAAAGTGTCTGTGAAGTGGAGATTTAGCGAAGCAGAGATTAATTAGAAAAGTGAATTGCTCATGGTGTGTGACATAGTAAAATAATAAACATATTCCTATCACAAAAGGGAATGCTTGGCCAGGCATGGTAGCCCACACCTGTAATCCCAACACTTTGGGTGGTCAAGGCAGAAGGATTGCTTGAGCCCAGAAGTTCAAAACCAGCCTGGGCAATGTAATTAGACCCATATCTACAAAAAAACAAAAACAAAAATTTAGCTGGGTGTGGTAGCATGTTTCTGTAGTCCAAGCTATTTGGGAGGCTGAGCTGGGAGGATCGCTAGAGCCTGGGGGTTGAGGCTGTAGTGAGCTGTGATCACACTACTGCACTTCAGCCTCGGTGACAGAGCAAGACCCTGTCTCAAAAAAAATAAAAATAAAAATAAAAAATGGGCGGGAGGACAGGAGGTGGAAACGCACGCAATTTGTATTCTTATAATTGTTGGCATTTTTAATTTCTTTTTTTTTTAATGTCCTCAGAACTTATCAGCCTGTGAATGTGAAAGAAGTTATGTTATTAATAATATTGCGCAAGCTTTATATTCCCACCTGCATTGCCCTGAGATCTTAGCTCCATCCCCCATTGGAGTCTCCTTGAAGGTCCCCTCTGCCCTGGAGACCCCAGGTGTTGTCTTATGGTGACTCAGCTCTTCTGGCCCTGCCTTTGTGAGGAAACAGTTATTTGCTAGGCACTCAGATGAAGCATCTTTACACCTCCTTTGCTGCTAGGATCCTCACTGATGGTACCTTGGCAGGGGCCTGTTCCACCAGAGTCACTGAGTGCTCTGTGTAGAAATAAGTAGTATGATAGTATGATCTTCTCTCCAACTTCATGATGCTCTTTGTCTCCTGGATCCCACATAGTACTATATGAGCTTCAATTCTCCCCAAAACCCTGACTTCCAAAGTTGATCTCAGATTTTCTTTTTAGATACACATTCTGACCCCAAATCAGCTTGATTAGATGGGCTACAATAACATTCCTGGGTCTGGAAAATCTCCAAAACCTAATGGCCAAATCATTACTATTTCCTCCCCTTCTCTGCCTCTTTTCCTCCCACCCCTACTCCTGGAACAATACATTTACCACTCAAGGATGCAGTGGACAGTTGTGCAGGTTGTAGACTGTGTAAGTAACACCCTCTAGAACTGCACAGCTCATAATCATGCCAACTGGCCCTGTTAGTATTAAAACCATTATTGCTGACCTCCTGGCCTTGTGGCTTTAGCAATCTATTCTTTTATTAGGCACTACATTAAATAAATAACTTTAAACATTTTAAATAAGTAAATGATCAGTAAAACCAGTAGCTTATAACCTGTATCACTCAAAGAGTAGACCTTGGACTGGCAGCAGGAGCATCACCTGAGAACTTGTAAAAATGCAAACTCTGGGTCTCACAGAGACTCCTAAATCAGAATCTTTGGAGTTTGGGCCTGAAAGTCTGTGGTTTAACAATCTCTGTAGGCAATTCTTCACAGGTTCATGTTAAAAGTACTGGTCTACAATCTACACAATCTCTTGAATTTGGCTAAGCTAACAGGATGAATGTAGGTGAGATATAACAAAAGTAAATAATAATGTATAATTATAATACATTAACATATATATTACATATGTATTATATAAATGTAATAATGTGTCACTGATGCTTCCAATTAAACCTCTTGGAAAAGGGGGCTGACAGGGATTCAAAATCTGTTACTGGGAAGTTCTTATCTTGGCCAGCCTCTAACAAGCATATCACCTGTAACAGGGAACGGGGATAATGACAGAGAACTTACTGGACTGTTGTGCAAATCAAATGAGAAACTAATGTGATGGTTCTATGCTCCCAAATGTTTATAATTCTTATTAATAATATGACTCTTTTAAGTCACTTGAATACCGTTTATTAAATTTCCACTTTAGGGAACTAAAATAGTATGTGGCAACTCCCCAAAATGCTTTTATCCATGTTTTTCTACTCCTGCATAATTGAAGAATGCCTTATTACGCTACACCTTCTACAAATTGCTCCTGGAAGGGGCAAAGTTTTCTTTCTTTTTTGTTTTTTTAAGGATGGATTTTAAAAATCTTTTGTATTAGTGACTATTCATTGTGAATCAGAATAAAAGATATTTTTACCCCTCCAGTAAGTTATATTTGATGATCACATGCTCGGACAATTTCAGTCCACTTTAGAGGTACAAATGGGTCCTTTTAAGTGCCATTATTTTTAAAAATTGTTATTTTTGCTACAGATTCATTAACAATTGAAAACTTGAATTAGAAGTAACCTAAAAACATCTTACTTTATGTCAATGAAGTCTATTAAATACAAATGAAATTCATTTTTGCAACACTCAGTGAAGAACATATCACACCTAATGCAAATCTGTTCTCAGATTTTTTAGAAAATAATCTGAACAAAGAGGAACTAAGTAAAATGTAATTTTAATATCATACTAACATGACAGAATAGGAGAAATAGAAGGTCAAAATGTTGCACTCATTTTTAGTTAATTAAGGTAAGCCCAGGAGGTTTCATTTTAATTATACACCAGAGGTGATGTCTTCAGGGAGTTCAAATAAATGCTCATTATCAATTTGAACTTAAAGTAGGCATTGGAAAATACCTGCACAAATTCAGTAAAATCATCACACTTCTGTTAAATCCTCAAAGTTCATTGGTAGTTTTCCTTTGTTTTGCTCTAAGCTTTTTACCCATAATAAAATGAGAGACCATATACGACAGGACCTAGCACACAAGTTGGCACATATGCTCATAAGAAATGTTAGTTTCCTTTCTTTCCTTGCCCTTTATTAAACTTAAAGAGACTTATTAAATCTCTGGTCACATATTCATCTAGGATTTTTTAAACCATTTTTAAAACAGCAAGTAAATATTCTTACTTAAAACTCCAGGGAATATTAGAGCTATTTGAAGACAAAATCTTTCAAGTACTAGTAAGTGCTTAAAGTATTGCATAATCACACACATTAATAGTAAACATTTTAACACGAGAAGGGTTTTGCATATGTTGCTGATGCTTACATTTTTAACCACTATTTTCAGGGATTACAAATTCTGTCATAGAATTTAATTCAGAGGAAAATTAGGAACCTCAGATGATAGATGATCAAGTCAAAAGGAATTCATATTTAAAATAAAAGCAAAAAAATTATTTAACTGTTTTTAGATCATTGGAAGAAATTCAAAATCAGAAATATATTTTGAAATGAATAATTCTGCAGTAATACAATTCTCAATATTTTATTTCTTACAATGAAAATTTGTAGATTTACATATAAAACAATATAATGATTCAGTTGTATAAATCTACAAGTTAAAATCAATGTTATTACTATGCACAGCATTTGTTACATATTAATTACATTGTTTGTAGTGTGTGACGTGTGTGTGTGTGTGTGTGTACATGTTCACGACACAAATGGACTCAAGAATGTTTAACTTTCTTAAATTCAGAAATGCAGGGCCAATTTTATCCCCTTCCAATTTGAAATTAGGGGTCTCAAAGATTCCAGACTGGAATACAGGAAATGAAAGTCCCTGCAATGCCCACAGAATAGGTACCAGATGGAGAGCAGGGTTACCCAGTATTTGGAACAAGGCAGCCCAGAAGATTATATCCCAGGAAACAACAAAATGAAAGTAACTGAACCATAAAGTACATGTTGTGGCTCATTTATGTAGCCAAATGCACAAGAACTGTCTTGCCTTCTCTGTTTAACCATTTAGGGTAGAATCTTAAACAGGGCAATAAAGGACTTTAGATCAATCTAGTTTGATCTCTTTATTGTACAAATAAGGCTCAGAAAGATTAAGTGACTTGTTCATATCACAAGGAGTAGGTGGAAGAACAGGGTCTTGAACTCTAATTCTCAGCCGAGTGCTTTCCCCACTATAGCCTAAGGCCTTTCTCCGGTATTAATTACCAGCATCACAAATGCTGTGTGAAGGCTGAAGTGAAAGCTTGACTCTGACTTTGTGGGTACAATCAGGGAGGGACTCCAGTCTTGCCCAGACCTGCTTTGAAGTTTGGTCCTGCACAAGTGGAAAGCCCTAAGGAATCTCTAGAATGAAGAAACACACACCTTCAAGAGTGATTATGTGGTATGTGAAGATGCACCCAAAAAGACAGACTGGAACCACATTATAGAGTCGTCTATATCCAGGCTACTAAATCTGGAAGTTATTTGGCATGCCAAGGCAAGTCCCTCCCGATGCCCAGAACAGTGTAGGTATTAATGTTTGTTATATGAATAATGAGCTGTGGATAGTTTTGAGCTGGTTCTGGGCTGTGTTCTTATCACACGTGTACTTCAGGCTGCTAGATCTTTGAGTGAGGCTTGAGGAGGCTGGTGGTTGGGAGAGTAGATGTAATCACAAGGATGAAAAAGAGTCTACAGTAAGTTCTAAAATTTTAACATATGTAAGTGTACTTTTAATAGCCTTATTGGTGCATAATTAGACTTTTTAATAAAAGGATTGCTCATAAGTGAATCCAAAATATTTAAGTTTAAGTGGAAGAAACCAGACACACAAAACTTGGGTCAGTGTAGCTCTTTTAGCAAGCAGACACCAAGAGAGAATTGAAGGCCAAGAGATACCTTACAAAAAATAAGGGAGAGAGGAAGTAGATACAGGTAGGAGAGCCATCATGCAGCAATACCAGTCAGACACCTATGAGAGGACAGTGGGGAAGAAGAAGGGAGGAGGAAGGAGGGTTAGGTAGGAAGCATCTTAGACTGGGGGACATCTCTGAGAAAGACCTGGCTAAGCTGATGGGGATCTCTAGAGCAAAGATTGCCCATAGGGGGATCCCATGTTGGCCAACAATAGCTTGGCTTTGGTGCCTTTACCATGCCCAGTCATTGGCTGGGGGCAGCCTAGGGCGAGTGTGGTTTTGGTGGAATTCTGCAATGGATCCTGATAGTGCAATAGCTAAAGGCCATGGGCTCACTGCACTGCTTGCTGCAGGTTTTCTCCTGAAGGGACATCTGAGTGGCACACATCCATGACAACTGCAATAGTATTTGATTCCATCTGCACGAAGTTGAAAAACAGGCAAGTCAAGATAGTGGTTACCTTTAGGGACAGGTCATAGCTGGAAGGGGATACAAAAGGGACTTCTAGGGCACTGATAATGTTCTGTCTTTTAATGTGGGTGCTGGTTACACATCAGGTATGTTTGCTTTGTGAAAATTTCATTGAGCTGTAGACTTATGATTGTGCATTTTTCTGTTAGGTAATATTAATGCCAAAAGATAAAATAAAAAGATTGCTTAACAAGTTCAAAATAAAATAATATTGAAGAGTTTACTATAGTAGAAAATATCAAAAAGTTTGTTAGAAATTCAAATAATTTACTTTAAATAGAATAAAAATATAGACTAAAATGAAACAGTGTGGACCAAGAGAGGTCACAGGGGCAAGGCTGACAGATTCTGGCAAGTTTGTAAGGCTTCTAATTTGGAGGCAAGGGGGGTGGGGATTAGAGCAGAGAGAGGAACCTATGAATAGAGGCCAGTGGTGGTGGGTTGAGGGGAGTAAAGGTTACCATAAAAGAATGATCAGGCAGGGTGTGGAGTCCCAGCAGACAAAACAGCATTGGCAACCGGAAAGCCAAATTGGACAAGACAACATAGATGCATTTTGGAACCAACTCTTTGCATGCAAGTATTTAGCACACACCTTGTCAGCTACAGGAGAGAAACATGCCAATATGTAGACTGGGGCATCAAGCAGAATTATTTGACCACGAGGTTGGATTTCAGGGCCAAGGCTGGTTATCAGGTAAATGGATGAAGCTACTGAACCATCAATTTTGTTGGCTTTCTGCTCATCACTGGTAAAAGGAACAAACATATAACAAACAAATCAATTGTTTACATACATCAGGAAAAGATGACTTTCCTGTAAAACAGATTAAACTTTAGCAACTTGGAAAAGGTGGTTCACTTGTGGTACGAAAATATCCATCGGTTATATGTGACTCTGAGTAAAAAATATAACTCAGGAGAAAAGTGAGAGGACTGTAAAATTCATGGAAGGGCTATTTGCAGAAAAGGAAATTTCTAATTGCTTGACTTTAAGTAAATTTTTGATTTTCACTATAAATTCTTAAGTTCATGGTTTACTGAAATAAATCCTTATATTTGTTCAGTAAATTACTTATTTTACATCTTTTTTTGCACGTATGATTTCTTTAGTTCTTTGGATCAGCTGTGATGTCTGCGGAATGGATTCAGTTTCTTCCTTAATTTAAAAAATATAGGGTTACATTAGTCAATGTTCTCCAGAAAACAGAATCAATACTGGTGGTGGGGGGAGAGATTTTAAGGGATTGGTTCATGTGCTTCTGAAGGCTAGCAGGTCCAAAATCTGCAATGTGGGCTGGCACTCTGGAGACTGAGGAATGGGCTGATGTTGCAGTTCAAAGTCCAAAGGCTGACCATCTGCTGCAGAATTCACTCTTAATCGGGTAAGTTAGCCTTTTTGGTCTTTTCTGGTCTTCAGCTTACTGGATGAGGACCACTCACGTTATGAATGGCAATCTGCTTTACTCAAAGTCCACCAGTCCAAAAACACCCTTACAGAAACATCCAGATTAGTGTTTGACCACATATCTGGGCACTACAGCCCATTCAAATTGACATATGAAATGAACCATCATAAGGTCTTAGAGTCCAGGACTTACTCAAGTCTATGGAGTTAATTAGTCACAGAATTGTTTCTAAAATTCTGGGCTTCTGACATTAAGTTCCCTATACGAGACTTACTGAGCACTAGAATTAAGGTATAGTCTTCATAAATTTCGATTTAGGGAGCAAGAATGGAAAGGAGTTAGCCAGAAATGTCAGTTATAATTCCATAAGTGCTAAAAGCAAAAATCAGACCCTAGATAATTAGGAACCATGAAAAACCTTACTCCTCCTTAGTTAATGTTATGTGTAATTATACAAAATCACAAAACCATAAATGAACTCAAAATAAGAGAAAAGAAACTAAACCATCTGTCTAAATTTAAAAGATGCCTGTAGAGACGCTCAAGTTCAGGCCTGGAGTATTTCGCTACAACATCTAGTTGTAGTAGATGTGAATAACCCGGCAATATATGGGGTCAGGGTGGGCTGGCGAGGAGCAAAGTTCAGCTAGAAGGCTGGTCTGTTCTGGGAAGTCTGACCTATAGTTGGGGGCAGGCTTAGGCTTTCAGACTTGTAAGCCAGCAGAATAAGTAGGGTTTCAAGCAGCATGGCTTTCCCTGCCATCCACACATCATTCCCCATCCTCCTCATCTTGGCAGGAGTTTCTGTGTCTCAGACGGGCTGGCCAAAGCAAGTCATCATCATCATGATGATGTAAGATCTATGGCAAAAATTCATATTCCAAACCCATAGATCCATGAACTGATGATTCTGGAGGCTTCCTTGTCACAACAGAGTAAATTCACACACACTGCAGTCTCCTACTTCTATTTACTTGTGATAATGAAGAATACAAATTGTATGCCTCTTTGAAGATCTCAGATAATCCCCAAACCTAATTTTAAATTAAATAGTTTCAACTTCCTGCCTCACTAAACAGCTGTTCTTTTGGTCAATTCTTCTCGCCCTCCCTTTGCAAATCCTAGTGGGGACAAAACAGCATGCACAAATATGTGTCCTGTTTTTATATGCTAAAAATTTCATGGCTCAGCTGTACATAAATTGTTATATTTCAAATACACCCCAAGTGAGGGACTTGAGATTTAAAATCATCCCAAGGTAAAGGAAGAAGTCCTTTGATTTTATAGTGTTCATGTCCAAATTCACCTGCCATATAGTTCTGATTTTTATAAGTCGTATTTGCTAAAAGGAAGGTAAAACAGTGTTAATAGAAAGATGGGTGATAAATGCAATTAATTAAGCACCTACTAAGTGCCAAGTAGTATGCTGGACATGGCCCTGAGTACTCAGTGAGAACAAACCATGTTGAACATCTCTGCTTCTCAGTAAGTATTTTGTAGCCCACCTTTGATGCTCGGGATAGGCCTTAAGTTTCTAATGAAAGGCAAGCTCCAATATTTAGCATAGCCATGGAACAATAAACGTGCAACTGCTTAAGATAAAACAATGAATCACGTTGCATTTCTCTGCCTGAATAAAAGAAGCAGTCCTTTGTCCTGCCTTTGCTTCATGCTCAGCAGATGCTGGCTTCCCCCAAAGATAAAGCGTTCTTTGTGTGCTGTGCCCTCAGCTTCTCTGGGTATAGGATGGCAGCTTCTGTATGCAGATGCTGAAAAGTCTTTCTGAGAGTGTTTACATAGTAGTTGTCTCTTGAGCACATGCTTATTTTTAGTGGTAAATTATCAGAGCTTGTGAGACTGAAACCTCAGCTACTTTTTGCATGTGTTTTAAGTAACCGAATTTCAGACTCAGAAACCATAGACCACAAATCAGCCATGACAATAGTTTTCAGACCTCACCCTCTCATCGTGCCAGGTAATTGAAATTGATTAATGACTTACCGATTTAACAATGGTCAGTGAGGGTCCACAAAATGCTTATTTTCAGATTATTCATAGTTGGAAGTCAATTTATTCAACACCAAGAAGAATGAGCTAAAATACTGCTCTTTGTGGAGGTAGAAACCTTAGATCAGTGATCTCAAGTCATTGCTCAGCATCTGTAGAGAGCCAGAGCAAAGAAAAAGGGTCAAGTCCTAAGACCTGATGGAAAAACTGCTCAAATTGCTAATAGGGAGGTAAAGGCTGCCTTGGATACTTAGAATTCCACAGATGCTGCCCTCAGCAATATCCTTGATACTGCCCGAAAGTGGCAGAGATTGCTCCAAATCCTTCCGGAAGAGACCTGGGAGACACAGTAAACTCATATCCAAGATAGCTGTTTTTATGGGGCGCAGCAAATGAAGAGCAGAGGCTCTGCCCCAGGCTGTCTGCTTTGTACTTTGTCACCTCAGAGATTTAAGGAAGCAGCTTCATTCACGGATGACCAGGAAGGTTTAAGGGCAACATAGATTTTTTTTTAAAGTCAGGACTCTTGGTTCTAAGCAACAGAACTCAACCTAACTTTTACCTTTTTTTTTTTTTTTTTTTTTTTTTTGCATTTTATTTATTTATTTATTTATTTATTTATTTTTATTTTACTTTAAGTTCTGGGATACATGTGCTGAACATGCAGGTTTGTTATATAGATATACATGTGCAGTGGTAGTTGCTTTGCTGCACCTATCAACCCATCATCTAGATTTTAAGCCCTGCATGCATTAGTTATTTGCCCTTGTGCTCTCCCTCCCCTTCCCCCCAACCAGCCAACAGACCCTGGTGTGTGATGTTCCCCTCCCTGTGTTCATGTGTTCTCATTGTTCAGCTCCCACTTATGAGTGAGAACATGTGATGTTTGGTTTTCTGTTCCTGTGTTAGTTTGCTGAGGATGATGGTTTCCAGCTTCATCCATGTCCCTGCAAAGGACATGAACTCATTCTTTTTTGTGGCTGCATAGTATTCCATGGTACATATGTGCCAGTCATATTTTCTTTATCCAGTCTATCATTGATGGGCATTTGAATTGGTTCCAAGTCTTTGTTATTGTAAATATTGCTGCAATAATCAGCTTCTTAAACTCTCAGTTATATGAAACAAACAGAAAATCTTCCAAATGGATACACAGAAAATGTTTTGTTTCATGTAACTGACAGTCTAAGAAATATATCCAAGGATTCAAATGATGTCATCAGAATTCTATGCCTCTTTCCATCTCTGGACCCTGCTTGTCTTTATTGCACATGCATGCCCTCTCCACATGGTGGGCAAGTTTCCTGTAGTACCTGGTTAGAAGTCACAGTGGAAAAAATAGCTGCCTCTACTGTGTCCATATGGCGGTCCCAGAAATGGACTTTGATTGGCTCCACTTGGACCACATGTGCCTCTCTGGGCCAATTACTACACCTTGAGAGCCATGATTGAATAACCTGACTCATGTGCCCACTCCTATGGCCAAAGTAGGTGGGGCTGTGTGATAATAGCTCTGTGAGAATCTCACCACATATGCAAGGGGTGGGTTCTCCAAGGAAGGGATGATAATAAACAAAAACAATGCCCAGTATAATATAAGTGGTTCATAGAACTCTAGTGGTCTTAAAAATAGATTACCGACTGCTCCTTTTTCCACCCACACTCTTCCTTTGTCATTCAAGGCAGTCCTTGATACACTGTGTATGCACTTGAGATAGGTCCAAATAAGTCATGTACTAACCTACACCTAATAAACCTTAGGTTGTTGCTGCTTTCATTAAGCCAAATTTTTTAAAATTAACTGAACAATTTATTATTTTAGTTATTTCAGAGCCAAGGTTTTGCTATGTGGCCCAGGCTGGACTCAAAATCTTGGGCTTTTTAAATGATCCTCCCATCTCAGCCTCCCAAGTAGCTGAGATTACAGGCATGGGTCACTGCACCAGTTAAGCCAAATTGTTCTGTTAGGATAGCATGCCATTGAGTGATATTTGGTAGACGAAAATACAGAGGAATATAAGCTTCTTAGGAGGCAGAATTTGGCTTCATGTCTGTTTGTTTCTGCCATAACAATGAACATACAGTGTCTAGCACATGGAGGGCCTAAATTATTGTTTGTTAAGTAGGCCAACATGTCCTTTGGGGGCTTGGTAAATCCAACAGCTAAAGAATCTACATCTTCTGAGAATGTCTAGTTTTCCCAGACTCTTCCACACCAGAAATCCCATTTTTTTTTTCACTAAAGGATTTCCTTTAGCTAAAGACCTTGGGAAGAGTCTAGGCAGGTAACATATGAGATTGGCAAAGTGTGATGGCTGATGTTTTAGAGTTAGGTCTGATTTTAAAATTTCTAATTTTTTTTTTTTTTTTTTTTTTTTTTTTTTTTTGAGACGGAGTCTGGCTCTGTTGCCCAGGCTGGAGTACAGTGGCCAGATCTCAGCTCACTGCAAGCTCCGCCTCCCGGGTTCCCGCCATTCTCCTGCCTCAGCCTCCCGAGTAGCTGGGACTACAGGCGCCCGCCACCACGCCCGGCTAGTTTTTTTTTGTATTTTTAGTAGAGACGGGGTTTCACCATGTTAGCCAGGATGGTCTCGATCTCCTGACCTCGTGATCCGCCCGTCTCGGCCTCCCAAAGTGCTGGGATTACAGGCTTGAGCCACCGCGCCCGGCCAAAATTTCTAATTTTCAATAAAATTTCCAATAAATTGGGTTACCTCAGTGTGATGGTGAATTTTATGTGTCAACTTCACTGGCCATGGAGTACCCAGATTAAACATTTCTGGGTGTGTCTGTGAGGGTGTTTCTGGATAAAATTAGCGTTTGAATTAGTGGACCCAGTAACTAGGTTGCCTTCTTCAATGTAGAAGGGCATCATCCAATCACAAAAAGTGGAGGAAGGAGGAATTTCCCCCTTTTGCTTCTTGCCTTCTTGTTTGAACTGGGACTTTGGTCTTCTCCTACCCTTGGACTGAGATTTACGTCACTGGCTTATTTTGGTTCTCAGGCCTACAGACTTGGACTGAATTACACCACTGGCTTTCCTAATAGCATGAGCCAGTTCCTCATAATAAATTTCTCTCCTTTTCATTCTCTTTCTCTCTCTTTCTCTGAGAGATATGTAGATATATCAGAGACGACATATAGTTTCTTTGGAGATCCTTGACTAATATACTCAGGCAAATTATTTAATCTCTTGGATCCTCAGTTTCCCCTGGTAGTATTATCCTTAGTGAAAGGGTAATAAAAATACCTACTTCACAGATTGATAGGAAGAACAACTGAAATAATATTTGAGAAAATTGGCACATAATAATAGATTTTGTTGAGGGAGCAGAGACAGGTACTGATAGGTGGACCAAAAACAAAAGAACCTAAAATGGTAAGGGGTTGAATGGGGAAATTAAGGGCCCAGAAGACAAAATTTATTTATTTAAGGTTGTCCACTGTGATGTATTTGTGCTGTTGTGGCTACAAAAGCTAAAATCATTGGTAGAGAAGATATATCCATTAATCAATTAATTGCCGCCAATCTTGTACCCCTAGGGCACAGCATCTATGGTTTGGTCACAGTATATTTAAAAAATTCATCTAGTGGCATCATAACAAAATTTCAGGGATAGCTATCAAAATGAAACAACAGTCACTCTAAGAGTAGGTGCAAAAACTCTAACAGCAGAGTTGAGAACATCTTTGAGGGGCACACCAGTTAGTGGCATTTGTATTAAGCTCAAAGATACATTCATAAACTTTACTAGAATATGAAAATTTTAGAGAAATAGCATAGTATTAGACCTTACTTTTATAGTTACTAGAATGTAAAAATTCTCCCTAGAGACACAACCCTCCCCTCCATGGCTTATGCTGAATTAAGTAGTACTATATTTGAGGAAGTTTTACATTTCCCTCAATGCAAATCTATTTTAAGGTCAGCTAAGCTCAACTAAAAATAAAAGCCCAGCGTGGGCCTGCTGCTAATGCTTTATACATTGCATTTATATAAGAACTGGCTGGCTTATTGCTGTGTATTGATATCTAGTAGAACTGTTGTTATATGTTGATTATTTCTGTGTTGGCCAACTAGGAATTATGAATGACTATGCCCTAACAACAATTTTTAGTTGTATGTGAAAAACTTGTAAAGGATGGGACTTAAACAGTTTTGAAAACATTTTGTACTGTGATTTTGGAAAAATATATAATCTAAAATAACAGACAGAAAAATTAAGTCCCACATTAGTCCTCCATGGATCTCTACACGGTTTTAGGATTGGCCCAGGGTTACTTCCAGCTCAGGTTGTCCTTTTTCTTCCCTCCAATGGGTCTGGGAGATTTGTTACCTCTCTGGTTTCCTCTGGAGGAAATAGGAAAGGCATACTTGAGACAATGGCAGAGAAGTTTTTAAATAATTACAAAAATAATCTTACCATGTACTCCTTTGGCAGTTGTCGCTGGTTGATAATACCTGGTGGCTCTGCAACCCACAGACCTCTCACAATCCACATCGCTAAAGCTTGAATTAATTCTTTTCCTGCCAAACCTGTTGATTCATCCTTGCTTACTAATCGGTGCTGATGGCACCATTTCCACCCTGTCAGCCTGACAAGAAACTTGAGTTACCCTTGAGTAGTCCTTGTCCTTTATATCTAATTGACCACCAAGTACTTCCCCAGGATATATCCAAAAAGTTTTTAGTTCCATTCTCCCTCTCCATTATCATTGTCATTGTCTGATTCAGATACTATTTTTACCCTTGACTTTGGCAAGAGTTCCCATTGAATCTCTCCTTCCCTTCCTACACTCTTCCTTCTTATATATTATCCATGTAATAGACAGATACATTTTTACAAAATGTGATCATTTACTTTCCGACTTAAAAAAGAAACCCAGTCATCTACGATTTTAGTTAGTAACTCTGGCCCAGAGAAAATATCACCAATATTTAAGTATTCCATCATGAAAATAATTGACAATCATTATTATTAGATTAGTGCAAAAATAATTGTGGTTTTGGCCATTCCTTTTAGTGACAACGGCTGCAACTACTTTTGCACTAGCCTAATACATTAATATTGCAACAAAATTTATGGGAAGAGGAAACAATGAAGCAAGATCAGCACAAACAATTTATTAGAGCTTCACCTAGGAAACTAATGTGTATTATATTGAGAATGTTATCTCAGAACTTCGTTAAGACGAGGACTTCTTAAAGAGATTTATCAGTCTCTATTTGTACCTCAAAATGGAGACTTAAAATAGCAACTGGTTAAAAGAGACTATATTTCTTAAAAGATAATTGAGCCATTTTCTAATCAAAAGCAACTATCAAAAGTACAATAAAAAGTGACAAAGATAATGAACTACCACTATTCTCATTTAATTCCAACATACCACATGTACTTCCAACAACAACAACAAGAAAAAGCACATAAACTGACTTAAAGTATTTGGAAGCCTAGAACAAATTTTTAATCATAGTAATGCTTTTTCATAATTTTCTAATAGTGGTAGTGTAAGATGTTATGCAATATAAACAATTAATAAGCAATTTATTTTTGCCTTGCCTTTAAAAATATTTCGTTAGCTATACCTAAAAGATTATACGTAAATTACTAGGTAATATGACAACAGTGAATCTGCCTCTCCACCAAAGAACCTGAACATTAATTGTAATTCCCATAAATCTGTTTACTCCTCCTCTATGTAGCTCCCAGTTCTCCTGCAGAGGTAACCCAACCTGAGACAGTTTTTTCTAGGAGTGGTCTGAGAAAAACCAGTGATAAGATGAGGTTTTGAAGCTGGGTCACATACCTCCCTGTCAGCAATGGGGCCTTCATTACTATGGTAGGAGGAGTCCATATGGCACCTGGTGCAAAGTGGCAGTCCAGTGGTTAACCCTCTCACCAGAGGCGGATTGGGATGGTGTACTGGAGCAGTGTACTACACCAGCTGTCATGACACTGACATGCTAGGCACTTGAGAAATATGTAAATAGTAACTGTGAGGGCAACAGAATTAGATGGCTATAGCTAAGAACTGTTGATGCCCTAGGAAGAGGTAAGAAAAAGCTGCAAGTGACAAATGAGCAACTGAAAAGCTAGGATTGAAAAGCAGAGGGCTTCTCTGGCAGCTTATAATGGGGCTCTCATCTCCTGCATCAAGAGACAGAAAGCTGCAGACCAGGCCCTAGCCCGGGACTTAAGGGACCAAGCTCCAGAGAAGGTTAAACTTCAACCAAGACAGGTCTGTTATGCCAATGTCAGGTCCTGTTTGGGGAAAAATGGGCCCCACTCTTGGGATGCAGACATCTGGGTAAATCTCCCCTAATATTTCAAGTGCTCAGACTTCTGAACTCTTTGAACCTTCAGACGCATCTCACCACCTTCTCCTATGAAGAATGAGCACACTGCCCTTTTTGGAGAAAATTTAGAGGTCTCTCCCCAACATGATGACAAGTACCCCCTCAGAATCTGCCCCTACCTTCCCTCCTAACCACTCTGCTTATTGTTAGGGTTAAGTCGTAGCTTTCATCAGATGAAGAATGTTAGGGAACTCATAGGAAAGACAGGGATCTTGCCCCGGAAGGAGCTGCAAGACTTGCCAGCATGCTTCCGTAGGAAGGAGGAGATTTTCAAGGAATAGTTAGATTCTGATGGAGGTTGACCAAGTGACAAAAGCATATGATTGAGCTGGAGAGAATAAATTGATTTGAGATTACTATCCTGAGCTACAGGATTTAATACCACGGCAGGGACCTCAGGAGATAGGGCTGGCTTGCTATTAGAGTGACTCCCAGAAACATAGAAAAAGAGATGATCCACATGCAGTTGAAATGCTCAAATTGCCATGACAGATGGTTAAGGAAGCAATGAAAAGGCTTGGTGAAGCAGGCATGAAGATTCATCATGGGAATGCCTAGAGGATATACTATCAACAAGGAATTGCTGGTGAGGGGTCACCAGCATCACTAACATGTTCCGTGGTGGCTCTCCTCTGTAGTCCGGAGCTGGAGTAGGAGAGGTCAGTACAGACTGAGGCTTGTGGATAACAACGGGAATGCTAGGACCCTGACACCACAGAGGTTCAGTGGACACAATGGTTTGTAATGAGTGGTGAGTGTGGAGTGGCAGCCAAGGAAGCCTGCCCTACAGAGAATTATGAAGATGCTTAAGGGAACATAATATTCTTAGATGCAAAATAGGTGGGCAGTTGACAAGACCACTACTCAGCTTGTACCGTCAGGAAAGAACAGAGATAATCACCAGGAGACTAGGGGCAGTTGCCTCGATACCAAGTCCCTTGCATTTCCCCCAAACCTGTGCCAAACCTAGAGCCTAGAAACTGATGATAAGGCCAGGTACCCAAGAGAAATAACGGAAACACCATGATGAGCATATGTGGTAACAATTCCCTCAGTGCTTCCCCACAGGAACCTATGGCCATTTACTCAGATAAATGTACACATGGGAAAGGGAAATACCCAAGTATTTTGAGAACTATTGGATGCAGGGTGTTATCATGGCTCGTTAGTATGGAACACAGTAGGGCCAGGTAAAAAACAAAGTCCTGGCTAAAGTTAACTTACGGTGGGCTCCCTGGCCTATAGACTCACCTGCTCCATTGGTCGTTTCTTTGGTTCCAGAATGTACAATAAAATTCCTATACACGGCAGTTGGAATAATCCCCATATTGGGTCTTTTGCCTGTAGAGAAGGTGAAACGGAGGCCTTAGAAACTGCTCCTCTTCCCAGCCATGACAGTAAATCAAGAACAATAATTCTGGAGGAGTGATGATAAGAGTGGAGGTGAATGCCACCTTTATGGAACTAAAGTGGGGTTGGAAAACTATCTTTGTAAGGGCCAGATGGTAAATACTTTAGACTTTATGGGCTAGATGTCTCCTTTGCAATGACTTTACTCTTGTAGCAGAGAGCAGCCATGAACAATACATAAACAAATGAGCATGCATGTCTGTGTTCCAAAAAACTTTTATTTATAAAACAGGTCAGCTCATAGCTTGCCACCCCTAATCTAGAGAATGAGTGAGTGGGTAGGGGGGAGATGCACATCACTTCTTCACTGAAGTCGCCAGTCTGGTCCCTGAACAACCCAGATTCTGGGAGGATAGCAGTAGACGACCCCAAAGCCAACCCACTACTATCCCTAATTGCAGCTCCTGTGCCTGTTCTGGCCTCTTTGCTACAGTAGATTAACATGGCCTCAGATACATCATATGCAGCTCCTAATTTGGTGAATATGTTCTTTCTATTCTGATCAAACAGATGATCATAAAGAGTTCACACGCACATGGAATGGGCAGCGATACATTAGCATAGCTTTAAAGTGTTGCCCCCGGCTATGTTCCTTTATGCCCTCCGTCATGACATAGTCTGAAGCAATCTACAAAACATCACATGGATTCAATAGCTCAATGATACTGAGCTAATCGGGCTGGATGAGTTGGACTGGATGAGCAAGATGCAATTGGAGGCTTCAGTTAAGACACACATGCTGTAGAGGGTGGAAGATAAGTACTGTGAAGATCGAGGGGCCTGCTACATGGGTAAACATTTCGGGATTCCGGTGATCAGGGGTATGCTGAAACCTGTCCTCCAAAATTAAATGAAGAGGAAGATCCGCTGTTATACAGTGGGAGCAGAGAGAAATAGGTTGCATCACCCAAGTGATCCACATAGATGCTTTTGGGCACTCCTTTGCTCATCTCTGTTGGCAAATGGGTAAGTTCAGCAACTCCCACCTAAGAAGGACATGGTGACCAAGGGCTCAGATCCTTTATGGACGGTCTGCATCACACCAGGACATTAGCCACCAAGACAGCAGAGCTCATAGTTAAGGGTGGGGAAATTCAGAATGGATAGTGGAGGAGGGAGATGATGGGTATCAGTTGCATCCTTATGTCCAGCTGTAGTGGCAGTCATTTGTCCTGTTAACCATACCAAGTTTCCTTCAGAAAGACAAGCACATTGTAATCCTGGGAGAGCTGAATGTATATGAATAAATAGATTTGAGTGGTGCAAGGGGTGGACTATGGCAAATATAAAGATGCCTGCCCAGATAACTCTTCAATAGGGATATTTTTGCAGCAGGTGCTAGGAATCAGCAGGTAGTCTCCAACTATGATTGCTTCAATAACAGAGAGTCACTTGGCCCCAGGTATACCCATTCTGGTTTGGCCCACATCCAGTGATTTATCTTGGTGGGGGGTCTAAAGGCCTGATTATTTGAGTCCACTGCAGGACAATCCTGACAGATTGTATATGCACCAGTGCCCTCCATAGTTTTGGCCTAGGCTCTGTGCCTGCATTGCAGTTGAATTTCTCCCTTTGCACTTTTATAGGTGTTAATCCCTAATAAATATTCTGCCTCACCAGCTACTTGCAGACAAACCAACCTGTGACATGCAGTTTCATTATGATGGCATGGATTTCTTTTTGTTTACGATGTTTGGTATTAATTTTTCTTTCTAGATCTGTGGATTCATGGTTTTCATTAATTCTGGGAAATTTAGATAGCTATTATCTCTGTAAATACTATCTATTCTCATTTAACTCTGTGCTTTCTCTGAGATTCTCATGAGATATATATTATTGCTTCTCTTTCTACCCTCTATATATTTTTCACCTTTTTCTTATTACTTTGTGCTAAAATTTTGGTAATTTTAAAAATAGACCTCTTCCACTGCACTATTTGTCTCTTCTTTGAACAGTAAACTGATGCTGCAGTCTTTAAGATTTCTATTACAAAATTTTATTTTTTACTTTCAAAGTTTTCAGTAAAAAAAATTAAATTTGTCTATTCATTTCCTCATAATATTTTATCAATTGGTCATAGTTGTAATTGAATCCTGTACAACTTTGTACATTTTATACATGGCTGTTCTATATTCTGTATCTAAGAGTTCCAATATCTATGTCTGAAAGGGTTCATATCTGTTTTTGGGTTTTTTTTGGTTTGATTTTTATTTTGTTTTTTTTCTGCCACCTCTTGGAGTGGCTTGCATTTGTGTGAGTTTGTTGATCTTTGATTGTGCATCTATTACTTGATCTTAATTAGTGAGAGATAAATTGCATATTGGAAAAGTTTACCCCAGATATGATTTGATTCTGTGAGTGACCAGTGGGCTCTATACCTGAAAGCCCCTAGGTCTGTTCTCACTCTCTTCACATAGCCAAACCACACAGTTTTAACTATAGAAGCTTTATAATATATTTTAATAAATGATAATATTACACCTCCCACTGAAGGTCTCAGCTAGTCCAGGAAATCTGGAGTTTTTTCCTCTGTCATAGAGGGCCATGCCATTGCTCAACCAGCCTTAGTTACCTCTGTCCCTTCCAGCTGCCCCAGCTCCTGGCACCTCTTATCCCAGGTGACTTTTTGGAGCTTAGAGAAGGATCTCTGAACACATCTTCTGTCTCTCATGAAACTAGTCGTGTCTCAGAGTATATCTTCAATAGGATTTATTGTTTTGCAGTAGGGGTGTTGCTCAGAGCATCTAGTTAGCCATGATAATAGAGATGATAGCTTTTACTTAAAAATACAACACATAAGAACTTATTAGGCCAAATGTGTATGACTGTGTTCAGATTCCATTCTTGCTCACACATGTATTGAGCATGACTGTAATGAGAGGAGTAGACATTATTGAAAGCTACTTGTGTGCTTTGTATAGATTTTCTTCCAAAAATATTTTATCTTTTTAAGTATGGAAAATTTCAAATACATGGAAGAGGAGAGAGAATAGTATAATGGGCCTCTATGTACCTATCATCCACCTTCAATAATTTCCAGTTTATAGCCACTCTAATTTTATCTGTTCTCTCCTCTCATCTCACATTATTTTGAAGCAAATTCAAGACAGCATATGATTTCAACCATAAATATTTAAATAACTGTCTCTAAACATTAAATACTGTTTTTTTAAAAACATAACCACAAGAGCACGCTCACACCTGAAAAGTTGACAATGATTCCTTTATATCACCAAATACATTAAGAATACTAACTCTTATCTGTGATATCAGTTACAAACAATTTTTCCAAATTTATCATTTGTTTTTATACTTTGCTTTTGGGATATTGTGTGATGCAAAAGTTTCTTTTTTTAATCTTTTATCTTTTTTTTTTTTTTTTTGACAGAGTCTCGCTCTGTTGCCCAGGCTGGAGTGCAGTGGTGCAATCTTGGCTCACTGCAACCTCTGCCTTCTGGATTTAAGCTATTCTTGTGCCTCAGCCTCCTGAGTAGCTGGGATTACAGACATGCACAACCACTCCTGGCTAATTTGTGTATTTTTAGTAGAGTCAGGGTTTTGCCATGTTGGCTAGGCTGGTTTCAAACTCCTGGCCTCAAGTGATCTACTTGCCTTGGCCTCCCAAAGTGCTGGGATTACAGGCATGAACCACTGCACCTGGCAGAGTTTCTTTTATTATATACAGTCAAATACATTGTATTAGTCCATTCTTGCACTGCTATAAAGAAATAATACCTGAGACTGGGTAATCTATAAAAAAAAAGATGTTTAACTGGCTCATGGTTCTGCAAGTTATACAGGAAGCATGGCAGATTCTGCTTTTGAGGAGGCCTCAGGGAACTTACAATCAGGACATAAGGCAAAGCGGGAGCAGGTGACTGGCATGGCAGCAGGAGTCGGAAGGGGTGGTGGTGGTGGTGTTACACACCTTTAAACACTAGCTCTCATGAGAACTCACTCGCTGTCATGACACAGTACCAAGGGGGAAACCCACCCCAGGATCCAATCACCTCCCACCAGGCCCCACCTCCAACTTTGGGGAATGCAATTCGACATGAGATTTGGGTGGGGACACAGATCCAAACCATATCATTCCTCATCTCATGTCTTTCTCACATTGCAAAATACAATCATCCCTTCTCAACACTCCTCCAAAGTATTAACTCATTCCAGCATTAGCTCAAAGTCCAAAGTCTCATCTGAGACAAGGTTCATCCTTTCTCCCTATAAGCCTGTAAAATAAAAAAACAAGTTAGTTACTCCCAAGATACAATGGGGGTGTATGCATTGAGTAAATATCCCTATTCCAAAAGGGAGAGATGAGCTAAAAGAAAGGGGCTATAGGTCCCATGCAAGTCCAAAACCCAGGAGGTCAGTCATTAAATGTTAAAGATTCAAAATAATCTCCTTTGACTGCATGTCTCATATCCAGGGCACACTCGTGCAAGGGGTGGGCTCCCAAGGCTTTGGGCAGCTCTAATCCTGTGACTTTGCAGGGTTCAGCCCCTACAGATGATCTCATGGGCTGGTGTTGAGTATCTGTGGTTTTTCTAGGTGCATGGTACAAGCTGCTGGTGGATCTACCATTCTGGGGTGTGGAAGATGGTGACTGTCTTCTCACAGGTCTACTAGGCAGTGCCTCAGTGGGGACTCTGTGTGGGGGCTCCAATCCCACATTTCCCCCACTGTACTGCCCTAGTAGAGGTTCTCCATGAGGGTTCTATCCCTACAGCAGGCTTCATACATCCTCTGAAATCTAGGCAGAGACTCCTAAGCCTCAACTCTTGCATTCTGTGCACTCACAGGCTTAACACCACGTGGAACACACCAAGGCTTACAGTTAGCACTCTTTGAAGCTATTGCTGAGTTGTACCTGGGTCCCTTTGAGCCATGGCTAGAACTGGAGTGACCAGGATGCAGGGAGCAGTGTCCTGAGGCTGCATGGGCTTTGGGGCCCTGGGCCTGGCCATAAAACCATTCTTCCCTCCTAGGCCTCTAGGCCCGTGATGGGAGGAGCTGTCACAAAGGTCTCTGAAATGCCTTTGCGACCTTTCCCCCATTGTCTCTGCTATTAGCATTTGGTTCCCTTTTACTTATGCAAATTTCTGCAGTCATCTTGAATTCCTCCCTCTCAAAAAGGCTTTTATTCCCCACCACATGCCCAGCCTGCCAGTTTTCCAAACTTTTACACTCTACTTCCATTTTAAATATAAGTTCCAATTTCACATCATTTATTTGCTCATACATATGAGCATAGGTTGTTAGAAGTAGCCTGCCCACATCTTGAACACTTTGCTGCTTAGAAATTTCTTCCACCATGTACCCAAAATCATCACTCTCAGGTTTAAAGTTCCATAGATCCCTAGGGCAGGGGCACAACGCAGCCAGGCTGTGTGCTAACGCGTAACAAAAGTCACCTTTGCTCCAGTTTCCAGTAAGTTCCTCTTTTCCATCTGAGCCCTCCTTAGCCTGGCCTTCATTATTCATATCACTACCAGCATTTTGGTCATGACCATTCAACCAGTCTCTAGGCAGTTCCAAACTTTCTCTCATTTTCCTATCTTCTTCTGAGCTCTCCACACTCTTCCAACCTTTGCCTGTTACCCAGTTCCAAAGTTGCTTCCACATTTTCCGGTATCTTTATAGCAATGCCTCACTCCTTGGTACCAGTTCCCTGTAATAGTCTGTTCTAATTTCTAAAGAAATAACTGAGACTGGATAATTTATAAGAAAAGAGGTTTAATTGACTCATGGTTCTGCAGGCTGTACAGTAAGCATGGTGGCATCAGCTCTCGGGGAGGCCTCAGGAAACTTACAATCAGTGCTTTAAGGCAAAGTGGTTAGTGACACTTCACATGGTCACAGTAGGAGGAAGAGAGAGATGGGAGGAAGTGTTACAAACTTTTAAACAACTGGATCTCATGACAACTCGCTCACTATCATGACACAGTCCCAAGGGGGAAATCTACCTCCATGGTTTATTCTTCCCACCAAGCCCTGTCTCCAAACTTGGGGATCACATTTCTACATGAGATTTGGTCAAAGATACAGATCCCTGTTTGTTTTTACACTAAACTGGAAAAGATACTAACAGAAGGTAGCTCACCAATAACCTCTACATGTAATGTCTGGTTTTTCTGTGTATAAGTAACTTTCATTTCACTAGCATAATCTTATTTTATTTATTTAGAAAAATATCAAATATCAATCCTTTTCCCTCATGGTTCCTAGATATTTGAGTTGTAGTTAGGAAAGTTCTTCCACTCTCAGATTATAAATTCACTAATGTTGTTTTCTTCTACTTATTATATGATTTATTTTATATGTTTAAGTCTCCTATCTGGAATGTATCCTGATATGTGGTGTGAAGAATGGATGCAATTTTACATTAATCCTTGTCATTCTCCAGTTATCCTTTACCATTTTCTAAAACATACATTTTCCCCTACTGATTTGAGATGCCAAGTTTATCAAACTTTAAATTCTTATATAAAATTAATTCTATTTCTGCATTTTCTGTGTCTTTCCATTGGTGCGTCATCAATCTCTTCGTGTACCAAACCCAGCTTTAATTATAGAGGTTTTATAATATATTTTAATATCTGGTAATACTATCCCTTCCACACATAATTTATCCTTTTTTTGAAGTTTTTATTTCTGCTAATCTTGCTCGTGTGTGTTTTTTTTTAACATGTAAAGTTTCTAAAAGGGTTTTTCCTGCTATTATCGCTTGCCTTACAAAAGAACTTTAAAATCAGGTTACGACCCTCATTCTTAATGAATATAGTTTTTACTAAAATAGAATTATCTTGCTTGTTAAGTTATATTTGCTATCTTATTTTCCTGCAATATATTGATACTTCTCAATGCACTACAGGAATATTTTTAGAGCATATGTATTGTATAATATGTATCTCTTATTTTGAATAATTTTTAATATTTATCTTTGCACTAAACTCGAGAAAACACTAACTGAAACAGAAGGTATCTCACTAATAACTTCTACATGTAATATCTAGTTGTTCTGTGTGCAAGTAACTCTCATTTCACTAGCATGATCATATTTTATTTATTTAAAAATGTATTTCTTATTGTATATATTTAAGGTACACAACATATTTTGATATATATAATCAGTGAAATAATTACTATAGTCAAACAAATCCATCACCTTCCATAGTTAACTTTTGTGTGTCTGTGTGATAACAGCACCTAAAATCTACTCTGTTAGCAAACTTTTGGTATATAATACAATATTTGTAACTGTAGTCTTCATGCTGTGCATTACGTCTATAGACTTATTCATCCTACATAACTGCAAATTTGTACTCTTTGACCTATTTCCCCCAATTTCCTCTCCCTTTCTGCCCCTGGTAACTACCATTTGTCTCTGTTTCTATTTATTCAACTTTCTTTTATTAGAAAAATGTTCTGCATTTACATGTGATCATATAGTATTTTTCTTTTTGTGTCTGGCTTATTTCACTTAGCATAACATCCTCGGGTTCATCCATGTTGTTACAAATGTCTCTCTGCTTGTTGGAAACCATGTCCCTTCACAGGGACAGCACGATGCTGGGTACTTAAAGGCTTCTCAGTAAGTATGAATTGGCTTTTGCATGGCAAATACACATTATCATTATGTTGCTTGTGTTTATAGAGTGATTACTGAAAGGGAAGCCCTGTGCTAAGTGCTGTGCAAGGTGTAAAGATGAATCATCACAAAGATCAAGGAGCTTACAACACAGTGAGGAAGATAAGATGTGGACCTAAATAATTATACCACAAGACCTATAACCCAGAAGAGATGTACAATGCATGCCAAGCAATAAAAAGAGAGAGAGATATTAGTTCTACCTTGGGGACCGGGCAACAAGTTAGCATGCCAACATCTTGTTTGTTTTGAGAATTAATCAACTAGGAATGCATCCATTGAAGAATCAGGGCAAAACTATCAGTTTGTCAAACCGGTTTCCATGAAAATAAATTAATGCATATTTCCTTGTAAAGCGCTTCTTTCCTCTGGTATTTACTTACCGTCTTGTAGATATGCCCTGGAGAAATGAGTATTTTGGCTGGTGAGGAGGTAATGAGTTACTTGTAAGTCATTATTATGAAGAAGCTATTGCTCCAGAATGATATTCACTGAGGACTCCAGAATGATATTTACTCCTTTCTGGATGCAAGGCACATCGCTGCCTGATTGGGCCTGAGAAGAGTGGGTGCACCCTAACGTCGGAGAGGGAGGGTGCGGCTTGGGTACAATTTCAAACTGAAATGTGTTTCTGGTTGCAAAGCAAAATGAGTACTAAGAGACAAAGCAAAGCAGGGAAATCGGCTCTTTGGGACTGACACCTGAGCTCAACAACCAGCTAAACACTCCCTCTGTTTCCTTTTTGAGCCGCCTCACTATTCCCTTTACTGGACATCCCCAAAAGATTGTTCAGTTCTTAAATCCCTTGTGTGGTGGTAAGAGGTCTGGGAAGTTTCTGGAGGGAAGAAGTGGTTTCTGTGGGTGTGATCTGGTGGACACCCAACTGGAAGCCTCTTTGGAAAGCCCCCGAAGCCCCCGTGGGCTCTTGCTAGGCCCTCTGCCCTCCTGTTCCCAGTCTACTGCTCACTCCACACTTAGCATCCACTCACTTCGACTCCCGAGAAGACTGGCCCTTCAGAAGAGACAGGAAAACATCTGTGAGGGGAATCCCTCAACTCCATGTATGCCCTTGCCCTGAAAGATGAATTCCTAGTTGGTTCTCAGGCTAACAGGCTGAGATGTGTCTTAGACTGTATTCTATAGAATGAGAATATGGCTTTATTTATAATTTTATAAATCCAGCTGTGATGGTTAATTTCATGTGACAACTTGACTGAGCCATGGGGTATCCAGAACCCCGACTGATACACCAGCCTTGTGATAATATTGGTTATTGTAATAAAATGTTCAATATGGCACAATTGCTACAGATACAAATGGTAATCTAATATATTCTCTTACTATATCCTTGGGAGAATGATAAAGGATGACTTGGCTAAAGTTTACAAAGTCTGTGGCTGTACCTGGAAATAAAGAAGACTCATGAGTACCATATTAATTTCTACTGGCTTATCTTGTACCTTGTATCCTGAGAAACTCCCACTTTCATGCAGAAAACGGAATCTTTTGCCTTCCACATCATTGTGGGGATCTGAAAGAGTTTCTAGTTGTGTTGTAGGAATTTTGGGGGCACATTAGGTAGGCCTCATTACTAAAATCTTACTAGAGTGATAGTTTGAGTTTTGTCCTGAAATGTTACCATTCAGACAATATAGAGGCCGTGAAAAGACACCCTGGCCAGAGAGCCTGAATAAACACCTGAACAAACACCAGAGCTTCCCGTGGCCCAGGGCTGCTCAGTGTATCATCCAAAGAAACTTGGTCTAGCATCCAAAAGCAATCGAAGGGCCATTCACATCTTTAATTGCGTTTCTGAAAGAACTTTTATCTTCCAGTGATCCCATGATTTTACTTTGTGATTCGGTTTACAACCTGTAGAAACGTCTCGGAGGGACTTGGTTCCTCACCAGGCGATCCAGAGCTTCTCCCTCTCTTGACGGCTCCTCTTCACTTTCTCTTCACTCTCTTCTCCAAGTCTCAGCCTCGGTGGCCCTAGTTCTCAGAGCGCCTCCCGACTGCCTTTCGCCTTTCTGATCTTGTTTTTCTCTTATCCATTTACCCGATTCTGCCTCAGGGAACCTGGAAACGGGGCTGGCAATGAAAGAAGGCCATTGGTAAAGTGGGGGAGAGGGAGAAGTTGAAGGGACAAGTGTAAATCTTTCTCTAGATGAAATCTTAAAAATACCGATCTTTTATTTCCTCTCACTGTCACACTGCGAGGTGGCGCCACGGGTCAGTCTGGAGTAGAAGACATGTTAACTGTTGCCTCAGCACCCAGGGAATACTCCTTCCATCCATGGCTGCCTGCACAGGGCTTCTGGATTGCCCATTGGAAGAAAGCTAGCACATCTCTGAGGCTTTGCTAAGCTTCATCCAAACTCTTGTATGGATATGAATCCTTTTCAATGACTCGACACTTGTACCCCTCATTCCACACACAGATGGTGTTGGGTCTTGACAACCAGAGAGGGCTGGGATAGAATGGAAAGAAAAGTCTCTGTGCTGGTGCTGAGTTGGACCCCCATTACACACAC
Organism: Rhinopithecus roxellana; assembly: GCF_007565055.1. Lineage (NCBI taxonomy): Eukaryota > Metazoa > Chordata > Mammalia > Primates > Cercopithecidae > Rhinopithecus > Rhinopithecus roxellana. The sequence goes on along the minus strand of NC_044562.1, from coordinate 87,115,681 downwards.
AACTGGCTCATTTTATCTTCTAGAATAACCCTGTGGGATGGGCAGAGCAAGCACGAATATTACTATTCTCATTTTCTAGCCCATCAGACTTGGCATTTCTGTTAAATGTTAGCGAGTGCTTCAGAGCAGTAGGGAGAGTTGTTCAGGCTAATTGTAATTATATTAACTTACCTTAAGCATCCTGGGTATTTTTCCCTTTTTTATATTAAAAAAGTCCACTTGAAGATATGAAATAAACATGTTGTTTTTTTCCACTGGAAATCATGCACCACATCTTTTACAAAGAAAAACATTGAATTTATCAGCATATTTATACTGTAATCATTTTCTGTGATTACTTTTCATTTTTATGCTAATATAACTAGAATTTATGTATTGCCTTATTTTTTCATAGTGCATCTATTCTGATAAATACAGAGAAAGGAAAAAACACCCAAAAACATCTCCTGAGAAAGACCATAAATATACCTTTTTATCATCCTTAATAGCAGCGCATTTTATTTTGTCTTCTTTCTCTCTCTGCCTCTCTCTCTGACTTCATCAGAAAAAATCTATAATATTTATGGATATGACATAGATTTAGAAATAGATTTATTTATAGGATCAAAGTAGATATCGACCCTAGTTCACCAAAAACAAGGTCATTCCTCAGTTCCTGTGAATCTCCCAAGTCTGCAGCCTCTTCAATTACATGGCCTGACCCTTCCTTGGTCTGTGGGATTTTTGGAGGACCATTATAATGATTACAAAGCTACTTCTCAGTGAACTGATTGCACTGAATGGCACACATTACCTTTGGGCAAAAAACAGGTGTATCAGCGAGGCATTCAAATGCATGACCCTTGAAGCCTGAGGAGTATATCTGAGGTGAAATAAAAGGGAGGCCTGGCCATAACAGCTCAGATGCCCATGTTGGGGACACCAGCCAAATAAAGGGGGTCTGTAGACACCCCCTTGTCTTCTGGGGGGCTGGGGGCTGGAGGACAAACTTAGGACAAACTGGGGGCTGGAGGACAAACTGAAAGCAGGTCTGTGTCACGTGGAGGAAGCGGGATTAAACCCACAGCTGCTCAGCATTGTTGCTTTTTCCACTTGAAAACTTTATTTTAATAATCATGTTTGAATTTCTTCTGACCACGAAAAATAAGTTGAGTTGAAATCTGTGGCAGCATCTTCTTTTCTTGCTAGAGGCAAGCAGGAACCCTCCTGTTCTAGGTACAGATATGAAGAACTCCAGAAGTTTAGCTTTCCTTCACTTTTCTTTTTTAAAAGAGTTGGAAGTAGACGTAATAGAGAAAAGCTTAAGCGTGATGAAGATTTTCTTTTTCTTTTCTTTTCTTTTCTTTTTTTTTTGAGATGGAGTCTGGCTCTGTCGCTCAGGCTGGAGTGCAGTGGCCGGATCTCAGCTCACTGCAAGCTCTGCCTCCCGGGTTTACGCCATTCTCCTGCCTCAGCCTCCCGAGTAGCTGGGACTACAGGCGCCCGCCACCTCGCCTGGCTCATTTTTTGTATTTTTAGTAGAGACTGGGTTTCACCGTGTTAGCCAGGATGGTCTCGATCTCCTGACCTCGTGATCCGCCCATCTCAGCCTCCCAAAGTGCTGGGATTACAGGCTTGAGCCACCGCGCCCGGCTTTCTTTTTTTTTTTTTTTTTGAAACAGAGTCTTGCTTTGTCACCTTGGCTAGAGTGCACAGGCACCATCTCTGGTCACTGCAGCCTTTGCCTCCTGAGTTCAAGCAATTCTCCTGCCTCAGCCTCCTGAGTAGCTGGGATTACAGACGTGCGGCACCACCCCTAGCTAATTTTTGTATTTTTAGTAAGGACAGGGTTTCAACCACATTTGTTAGGCTAGCCTTGAACTCCCAACCTCAGGTGATCCACCCATCTTGGCCTCCCAAAATGTTGGGATTACAGGCATGAGCCACTGCACTCAACCCAGCCACTGTGCCTAGCCAAGATTTCTGAAACGAGAACTTGGGTGGTGCTGCACAAGAGCTAGCGGTGGTGCTGCACGTCGGTAATCCCAGCTACTCAGGAGGCTGAGGCAGGAGAATTGCTAGAACTCAGGAGGCAGAGATAGCAGTGACCAGAGATCGTGCCTGTGCACCCCAGCCTAGGTGACAAAGCAAGACTTTGTTGTTCCATACTTATGAGGCCAGCAGGGCCCTCCCCACCTGTTTTCCAGACACAGATGCTAACCTTCTCTGCATGCCCCAGACCTCACGGCCTGTGTTCACCCTGCAGCTCCGCAGGACGAAAGCCCGAACTGGTCAACTGGTGCCTGACTGCATGCTTTCCAGCACTGCTCACTGGAGGTCACATGAGTTCTCCTCTAGGAGTCCTGTCTTACATCCTACCCTGTGTTTACCCCTATCTAGACTAGGGCTGAGTTCATGGCAAAAGCACAGCAGGTGCTGGCCACCAAAACCCCTTTTGGTCTCAAAGTGCTTCAGCCTCTAAAATGTGGATCATGTTTTGAAACATTAAGCAATGTGTACATCCTTCCACTTCCTTGTAAATCATGTTCTTTGATAGCCTTTGTAGCTCCAGAGAAGGGAGTGGGTACTGCTTTCAGGAGAGAATGAATGTGACCAGAGCTGCTGGTCGCCCTTAGAATGTCTTTGTGCAAATTTTTAAAAAGGGTCTTCTTGCTGTAAGTAGACACAACCCAGTGCCAGCTCACTCATAGCTGGGTAAGCAGAGGTAGGTACCTGCTGTCTCATTTGGGCATTCTTGTGCGGGCCATAGTCTGTACAACTGTACATGGTGGCCCCTTTTGTAAGTGCTAACCCTGGCCAACCTGAGAGAAGAAAAAAGAAAGGTCATCTCTCTGGTCCTCAGTGGCTTGTGGGGAGGAGAACTAGATGGAGGTAAGAGAAGCACGGACTTTGAGTCCTGACATTTCGTTTTCAGAGGGGTGACATATTTTGTATAAGTTTAGGAGAAAGCTCAAAGACAAGGACATTTATCCCATTCCTATTTGGGAGGATGCCCTCTTGCAGTGATAGCCTGTATCACACTGTCCAGTGTGGCTGGGCGGAGAGGAATGTTGTGCTAGCACGCCTCTGCTTTCGTGTGGTTGCAGAGCTCTGAATGTCCTGCATGGCTGTGAAAGAATGCATGGGGACTGAGAGTGTAGCTGGGAAACCTGCCAGCAGGTATCACCACAGTAGGGCCATTGTGACCTGTGGCTAGGAGTACAGAGCACCATCTTGGATGGGCATCCAATGGAAGTCATGGCCAAACCTCAGGAGACCCTAATTCCAGGGACAGCCTGGGGATATCCAGAGAGCAGAGGAGTGGGCTCTGCCCTGATTGAGCGCAGGGATCTGACTGCCCATTCACAAGCCCCGGATCTGGCATCTAGTGCCAGGAGAGTGCCCCACAGCCAGAGCCAAGAGACCAGGGAGCAGGCAGATGGGCCCAAGCCCATCTCAGAGCTCTCAGAGCTATCCTTCTCATGCCACTAAGTGGTCACGCAGCCTTCCTTGGTTCTCCAGGACGTCACTTCAGAGAGGAGTAGGAAATCCGAAAGTATGGCATTTGCCTGAAAGATAATGATTTCTCCAAAGAGACTATTTAAATGATTGCATAAAACTATGTTGATGAGGCTGGAATTTCATGTTGTCCTCCTTACACAGTGGGACAGAGGCTTATAGCAAAGACTGGATCAGCTTTAGCAGATAAAGAAGCCACATTTTGGGGAGGCTGAGGCAGGAGAATTGCTTGAACCCAAGGGGGCAGAGGTTGCAGTGAGTCGAGATCTCGCTACTGCACTCCAGCCTAGGCAACAGAGTGAGACTTAAAAAAAAAAAAAAAAAAAAAAAAAAAAAAAAAAAAAAAAAAAAGCTACATATTTTTCTGGCCTCTCTTCTTTGTGGAATTGCCCCCACCTTCACCCTCATTCCTTATCTTCCTGGCCAGTCACCCTATGACATGAGTGGAGCAGGTAAAGCAAACATCTGGTTGGTGGTGAAGCTTGGACTGGAGCCCAGACCTTTTGTCCAAGTCTATTCTCCAGACTGTCCCTCAAAGGCCACGAACAGACTGGCACCAATCTAAGAAGAAGTTCTTACCCGTCTGTCTTCAGCCAGGCTTCCCAGAAGACAACCCTGAGACAAAGATGTATGTGCAAGTGAAATATGAAGGAATGGCTCTCAGGAGAAACCAATAAGGGAGTGGGAGAAACAGGACAGGGATGGGAGGGAACCCAGGCAAGGGCATGACTCCAGGGGAAATCCCAGTTTCAGCCTGAGCACGCAGAGAGCTCAGGAGTATGTATTCTCCCCAGTGACAAATTCTTACAGCTTGATAGTTTTCTCCCCTCCTGTACTTTACCAAGAATGACTGGGTTTTCCATTTAGATAAAGTCTCATGCGTTTCTCATCTGTCAGCTGAAAATTGCAAACAGAGGTTGTTTATCTCCAGGAAGGCAGCAGGGCTTTCATCCTCACGTGCCGTCTGTTAGGTGATAGACAAACTCTGGTCTAGAGTGGGGGCTAAACTCCCAAACATGAGCCCAAACCATCTCTAGAAGCCCAAGGGCTGTTCTCTGAAGGTGCGCTGGTGGAAGCTATCAAAAGCAAAGCACAGAAGCTGAGGGATGAGAACAGAGAACCCACAGGAGGGATCTGAGATGTGGGCGCACCCCCAGAACCCCCAACAGTGTCTGCTTTCTCTCTGTCGTTTGAGGTTATCAACTATCCTCTTTCTTGGGAAGAACAGTCCTTTAGTCTGAGATTATGTTCTTTTGGTGTTAAAGTGCTGTCCCTTTTATGAAGAACTGGCAATAGTGGCTAGTAAGACTTGGTATTGATCCTATGTCTTACTTAGAAAAAGGAAAGTTGCCAACTGTCTCTTAGTTCCTCAACCTTTTTTTTTCTTTTTTTTGACATATTACTTGTCCACAAAACCCCAAAAGTCTGGGAACCACCATATCAGTCCATGTTGCTTCTCCTTTTGATTGGTTTCCAAAGTACTTCCTAACCATTCTCTCTGTGATTGAAAACAAAACAGGCAACTAAAACAATAAAGAGTTTGGAATCCAGCTCAGTAATAATTGTGTAAACACTGCTTTTCCTCCCAGGAGGGCCTCTGTAGTCATCAGCCTGTGCATTTTCCCATGCAACTTGAAGGCGGGGGGCAAGGGAAAAGCTGACCCAGAAGGAATGTCCCGATTGCCACTCTGGCCTCACTTCTCCTCCATGACTCCTAGGCTAGGTGGCACTGGCTGCAGTGGTAGGTGGGAGGGTATCTCTTCCCCACCTCCTACCCTTCCAAACCCATCAGGAAATACCCAGAAACCACCAGTACACCAGTATGTGAGTGTATGAGTGTATGAGTGTGTGTGTGTGTGTGTGTGTGTGTGTGTGTAGTGGGTGACTAAATGTTGCATGAGAACTAGAGAGTGGTGAGAAAGGCTAGTAGTGATGAGGGTCCAGTTAAATGTGAAAATTAGAAGTTCCTCCATCTATGCCTTGTTCTTGTTCAAAGGAGTAAGTTGCATCAGCTTAATATTCTCCCCAGTGACAAATTCTTACAGCTGACAGTTTTCTCCCCTCCAGTACTTTACAAAGAATGACTGGGTTTTCCATTTGGATAAAGCTTCATGCGTTTCTCATCTGCCAGCTGAAAATTGCAAACAGGAAAATTCTGTTCTTTGGAGCAGTTCCTGGAGCAGAGGGATAGTTTCAGTTGATCAAAATCGTTTATAGTGCCTGATGGTTTTTACTTGAGCTGTAAGAATCAAGGATTTATTTGTGTAAAGGAATATCGCTGATCATTCTGTTCAGTTTTATGCTGTTGACTCTTAAAAATGTGTGGCCACCAATAAGGTGTTCCAATAGTCTCATTTTAATGAGCAAGAATCAATATATTTTGATTCCATATGATCTTATAGAAAATTTTATTTAAATTTATGATTTTAACATAATTATATGTCTAAAATATTTATTCAATATCAAATACATGCCAAGTGCAGTTTTAGGTGCTAGGGATCCAGCAGTGAGTTAAAGCCATAGTATTGTTGTCAAAGAGTTGAGCTAGCATTTCTTGTGAAATTACTTTTTAAATAACATATTTGCATGGGGGCAATCTAATGTTATATGATGTAGAAATTAAAATTCACTAACAAATATTGAATTACTATTATTTTGTTCCTAAAGTCAGAAGGAAGGTCCTACCAAAGCCAGAAAATATCACGTTTTAATACAGGTATTTAATAGATTTAATCTCCTCTGAAAATAAGTAACATTTAAATAGAAAATAATTCTTGAAGTTCACAAGTTCCTAAATCTGTAAGATTTAAATGACTTAGGGGCCAGCCAGAGAACCTGGATTTCATCAGGCAGACAACAGCAAGGAAATCATGTAGATGAAAATCCCCGATTTCCTTCCCTGAAAGGGAGAGTGACTTGTGGATTACCTAGATAATTGTCTCAGTTCTCTACCTTTAAAGATTACCTGAGAGATAGGCCAGGATAACATGAATTTATTTAATGTTGCTTAGTTCTCTAAATTCTTTAACAATATAAAGAGATTTACCTTTAATTGCATCAAATCACCAAGCCAGGACTTAATCTGTTGAGGTCTTTGGTGCTGAAATCTAGTAAAGCCCCCAAAATGTTTCTTGTCAGGGATTCTGTGCCAGAAACAATCAATAGAGAAGGCAAAGGGAGGCTCATGTAAGTTAATGACACTTGGAATGTGATAGGTACCTTGCAACATCACACTGATGATGCAGCTCTTCCTTCTTCTTCTTCTTCTTTTTTTATTTTTTCCGTTTTTTTTCTTTTTTCTTTTTTTGAGGCAGAGTCTCACTCTGTCACCCAGGCTGGAGTGGAGTGCAGTAGTGCGATCTTGGCTCACTGCAACCTCTGCCTCCCAGGCTCAAGCGATTCTCCTGCCTCAGCCTCCCGAGTAGCTGGGATTACAGGTGCACATCACCACACGTAGCTAATTTTTTTTCCTGTTTTTAGTAGAGACAGGATTTCACCATATTGGCCAGGCTGGTCTTGCACTCCTGATCTCAAGTGATCCTCTGGCCTCAGCCTCTCAAAGTGCTGGGATTACAGGCGTGAGCCACCACACCCAGCCAGCTCTTCCTTCTTAAACATGTGTTACTGTACTGTGTTATTTTGCCACATGATGCCAGTACAGGGCCTTTTCACTAAATTTTGGAGAGAGCCAAATTCAGCCAAAAGAGGCCCTTTTAACTAAATAATGGAGTTTTATAAAAATCATAATGCACAGCTGAGCATGGTGGCTCACGCCTGTAATCCCAGCACTTTGGGGAGGGAGGATGCTTGAGTCTGGGAGTTTGTGACCAGCCTGGGCAATGTAGTGAGACTCCATTTCTACAAAAAACAAAAACAAAAACAAAACAAAACAGCAAAGTGTGGTGGTGTGCACCTGTAGTCCCAACTACTCAGGAGGCTGAGGTTGGAGCATCACTTGAGCCTGGGAGGTTGAGGCTGCAGTGAGCTGTGATCATGCCACTTGCACTCAGCTGGGTGACAGAGTGAGACCTTGTCTTAAAATAAAATAAAATAAAATAAAATAAAGTAAAATAAAATAATGATAGTAGTAATAATGCTTCTCCAGCTCAAGGACATCTGCTTATGAGTAATTTTAAAAATTAGCTTTATAATTACTTGTGAAGTTTCTTTTTGTGTCCTACAATTTAATTTAATCGTAGCATTTATTGCACATTTTCCATATACTAGACATTTCCCCAAGTGCTTTACATGCATTATCTCATTTAATTCTCATAAAACCCTGTAATGAGGGTATTCCAGCTTTACAGATGAATTAACTGAGGATTTGGAGAGGTTAAGCAAATGCCCAAAGTCACGTAGGTAGTAATGGGGAGAGGTAGGTCTTGGAATCGGGTCTCGTTATGCCCAAAGTCCACGTTGCCAGCTTCACTCTGCTCTCCCACTACTTGATGACACGCTGATGCCACCAGAAATTAAGTTAGATTCCAGGATTATAGAGCAATTTCTGGTAACTTCTAGGAAATGACAGAAATCTTTCCTAGAGTAGTTTCCCCAAGCTCCTCTCCCATTCCACCCATGTAGCATAATGACGCTATTGTGCCTTCAGAGTGAGTTTTTTAGTTGGGTAAACACTCACCTAGCCAGCTGGAACCCACACCCAGCAGCTTCCTCGTACAAATACTCACTGTTTATAATATTAATTACCCCGTGCAGTACAAATCTTTTAGAAAAATGCATGATGTGTACTCAAAAAGCATTTTTTTTCCACACAGTCTTGTTACTCAAAAATGTTGGCAAGGGATCATAAGAACATCATAAGCCCTGCATAGAATGTAAGAAAAACAAAAATACAACTGAATTTAAAGAGGGTGTGTTCATTCCAGAGATGTTTTTGCTTCTTAATGACCATTCTTCCTTCAAAGTTGAGATGGCTGTATTTCTGACGAGGATGGCGCTATTCTGTCTCCAAATGCTGTTCTTTAGTTAGATGTTCCAAGCAACTCTATAATTTGAAAATAACATCATGAGAAAAGAAAAAAAGCACACATACCATTTTAAAGTTTTGCATACCTGTGTATTTAGGAGGTTTTTTTTTAAGTGTGGAAATTTAAAAGTAAACTTAGAATTTCTAAGACAAGAAATTTTCAGAATTTAAATATTTTTAAGATAAAACTGAGTTCTGTATTAAGATAGATGTATAAAAGAGAAAAGAGTTGAATCCTTAGTTTTCAACTAACTCAAGATGCAAACTACCTATATATTTATAAACCACGGTTGATATCTTTATTGGTGGTCATCTTCAAATTTCAAAAATATGTAGATTTAGAGAATAATATACAATAATAATTTGCAGGTAAGCATTTGCCTGTATCAAATGTATTAAGATGTTTCTGGCTGGGCACGGTGGTTTATGCCTGTAATGCCAGCACTTTGGGAGGCCGAGGCAGGCAGATCACCTGAGGTCAGGAGTTCGAGACCAGCCTGACTAACATGGTAAAACCCCATGTCTGCTAAAAATACAAACATTAGCCAGGCATAGTGGCGGGTGCCCGTAGTCCCAGCTACTCGGTAGGCAGAGGCAGGAGAACCACTTGAACCTGGGAGGTGGAGGTTGCAGTGAGCCGAGATTGCACCATTGCACTCCAGCCTGGGCGATGGAATGAGACTCCTTTAGAAAAAAAAAAAAAATTGTTTCTAGCAAAGACACCTGGAGTGGCAGCTGTTTTGCCACCATGAGGCCATAAACAAATGTGCTAACGGATATAGTTCCTTGATGACATTGACAAGACTCCTCCCTTCTTGTTAAATAAATAATATGTTATTAACAACAACAAAACATAATTTATCTAAAATTTAACCAAATAACATATGTTTGAAAAAAAAAAAAAAGCATCCCTCGTCTAATGGCTAGTGCTTGCAGGTGTGGGCCCAACACTTTCAACCACCTGTGACTTCGGGTGTGTCACAGAATCCCTCCTCCAAACCTCATCTGTGTGATTTCTAAATAATGAGCTAGGCCCAAATGTGGGTTACAACCCAATAGTAGATTGACAAGTCAAGTTAGTGCATCAAAACTAGTGATAAAAAATATCAAATTATGGCCAGGTGCAGTGGGTCATGCCTGGAGTCCCAGCACTTTGGGAGGCCTAGGTGGGTGGATCACCTGAGGTCAGGAGTTCGAGACCAGCTTGGCCAACATGGTGAAACCCCCTCTCTACTAAAAGTACAAAAATTAGCCAGGCATGGTGGCAGGTGCCTGTAATCCCAGCTACACAGGAGGCTGAGGCAGGAGAATCACTTGAATGTGGGAAGAGGAAGTTGCAGTGAGCCGAGATTGTGCACTGCACTCCAGCCTGAGTGACAGAGCTAGACTCTGTCTCAAAAAAGAAGAAAATTACATAGAATGGAATTAAAGAATAGAAAGTATCAGTGTATCATGCTTGAGAGGAAAAAACAATTTACACCATGTTTCAGATACCCACACGTGTGGTATACTGAGTTGTGATGTAAGATTTATTTCATTCTGTAGGTGATAGTCAAAAAAGTTCGAGAAACGCTGAGATAGATAACTTTTAGGTCCCCTCAGCTGTGATATTCCTTCGGCCTTTTGTGTCAGTGATACTGTGGCAGAGACTGCACACAAATTGTCCATCAAAATTAATGATCCCCTTCCATATTATGAAGTCATGGCTGTGCACCAGAGACTCTAATTCCTAGTTCCTCTTGCAGGTAGATGGGACCATGTGACGAGTTCTCGCCAGTGGATTGTAAGCAGAAGTGATACGCATCACTTCCAGGCAGAAGTGGTTAAGGAGCAAGTGAGTCTTCTGGCTCTCTTCTTCTCTTGCTATCACCTCCATACAGACGGACTTATTGACCTTGGGAACTCTGTGTTGGAGATAGTGAAGCCAGAAGATGGAACTAGCCTTGTGCTTCAAATGCTGCTTGGAGAACAGTCTCCGCCCTTGAGGAACACCTATTTTGGTGTTCATATGAGCAAGAAGTAAACTTCTCTTGTATTTGTGCCATTATACATATTGGAGGGTCTGCTTGTCATGACAATGAGTGATTTGAATCCAGAAAATACCCAACAGCTGGAGAGAGAGCACTGGAGGCTGTGCTTCACGCAGGGCCTGGCTGGCACACAGGCGATACTGCATTCTGTTAAGAGTTCCTGTATGCTTGTCTTGCACGTTAAAGAGGTAGCAGAACATGTATTCAGTAGTCTTGCCTTCTGATAATCCTCTTGACCAAAACTTTCAGGATAGGCAGAAAATTCCACTACTGTGGTGATAGTCTCTTAACAGCCACTAGAAAAATTAAAAAGTATTTCATAACCTAGAGGAAATTAGAGTAGGTATAATTTTAAAATAGCTTACTCCATTTCTCTTTGTGAAAGTAGTATTTTGTGTTTCTCTGAGTCTAAATAGTTTACAAAGACTATATATATATATATATATACACATTTTAGACAGAGTCTCGCTCTGTCATCCAGGCTGGAGTGTGGTGGTACCACCTTGGTTCTCTGTAACCTCCATCTCCCAGGTTCAAGCAATTCTCCTGCCTCAACCTCCTGAGTAGCTGGGATTACAGGTACCCACCACCATGCCCAGCTAATTTTTGTATTTTTAGTAAAGACAGGGGTTTCACCATGTTGGCCAGGCTGGTCTTGAACTCTTGACCTCGGGTGATCTGGCCGCCTCGGCCTCCCAAAGTGCTGGGATTACAGGTGTGAGCCACGGCGCCCAGCCTACAAAGTACTTCTATATGTAACATACATCACTTGACTCTACAAACAATTTTGGCGATAGGAAAGCAGGAAATAATTGCCCCCATCTCACAGACGAAAAAATACAGGCTTCGTGGAATTTAGTAAATTAAAGTTTATACCAGGAGTAGCAGAACCAGCCCTTGAATCGCACAACTTTAAAGCCCAAGTCTGTTTCTCCTCTGAGCTTGTTAGGTCTGGGTTTTGTTTGCTGCTGTATTTTCAGCACCAGCCTGAAATGTAAAAGGGTCTACTAAATGGGCCGGCGCAGTGGCTCACGCCTATAATCCCAGCACTTTGGGAGGCTGAGGCGCGCGGATCACGAGGTCAGGAGATCGAGACCATCCTGGCTAACATGGTGAAACCCCGTCTCTACTAAAAATACAAAAAAATTAGCCGGGCGTGGTGGCGGGTGCCTGTAGTCCCAGCTACTCGAGAGGCTGAGGCAGGAGAATGGCATGAATCCGGGAGGCGGAGCTTGCAATAAGCCGAGATGGCGCCACTGCACTCCAGCCTGGGTGACAGCGAGACTCCGTTTCAAAAAAAAAAAAAAAGGTCTAATAAATGAAGATCCTTACTGCTTCTCCTGGTTTTGGCTGAAGTCCCCACTGTCTTTGCTACAGGAAAATGCCTACTTTGTTTTTTTTTTCCCCATCCAGTGTTGGAGCAGTAACAGTGGACTTGAGCTTTGAGTCAATTAAGGTGATGTTAGAAAGTGGAAAATGGAGTGGTTCGCATTCTGCTGATTAAAGAGTATTTTTTGGATTTAATGAGATTTAAAACATTTTCCAGGGAATTCAAAACTCCCTTGGAATTATAAGAATTACGAAACATATTTTGAGCAGCATGATGACAATACGGCGTCGTTAAGCATTAAATGAAATAAAAATATCCACAACCATTTTTGCCTGTCTAAATATAGGAGAGTATCTGAAAAACGAAAGAGACCAAAATGCACCCAGATTTTCAGGAAAAGAAAGTCCTTATCAATAAAGCATCAAGTCCTAAGTAGATGAGTGGGCTCTGTTTTACTTCTTTCTTTCTTTCTTTCTTTCTTTCTTTCTTTCTTTCTTTCTTTCTTTCTTTCTTTCTTTATTTATTTGTTTATTTATTTATTTATTTATAGTCTTGGTTATGCTTATAGACATGGTTGCTGAAGAAAAGCAGAGAAGTTTTTTATTTTACCAGTTAAAAGAACTTCTCTAGAAGTTACAAAAAGATTAATTACTGGGCCCCACATAACTATTTCAAAAATGGTATTTTTGTAGCTATATATATAAATAAAACCATTTCCAAAGCAGAGGTCTCTGTAGGAAATTTTGGACCAATGTTTCCATTATTAAATATGTTTATGAGCTAAAAAGTTTCCTAGATCCAAACCTGCCTGTCTCGTTATTTTTGGACGCAGTGGAGTCTCAAGCTTGGAGGGAAACCGTCTGCAGTGTTTGGTTGGATCTCAAGGCACCCACAGCACAACTGAGAGGCAGCCTCTTCTGACGAGTCTGTTGCTGGCACAGCCTGGCTTCGTCTCCGGGCACGTATTGTTGGGGGAAAACCCAAATAGTCACTGGATCCATTCTTGAGAGCATAATCTGGGGCTTGTCTGAAAATTTAATAGCTAGAATGGGAGGTAAGCCAGTTAGCTACCACAGGGAGGGTCTAGGGGGCTGAAAAGGGTAGCCAAAAGCTCAGAGCTTCTTGCAAATGTTTTTATAACTGGAACATCTCTCTTCAACTGGTTCATAAAGAAAAATGTCTTTCATTGTAGAGCTAATCTAGTTTGGTGATCAGCCCAATGCATGTAAGAACCAAACGCTCTGCTATTTGCAGATTAGCTCAACTGATGAAGTATTCTAAAATCACTTGTTTTGTGTGTGTGCTAAAAGTCTCTTCCAAATATTACGGAGGGAGAACATTCTTTGATTTAATGACTTCAGTGTTCATATCATTCCCATGTTGGAGACTGTGGGTCCATGTGGGCTGGGCATCCTCTAAGAGATAGAATCTGGAATTAATTAGAAAGAAATTACTACCCCAATAAACATATGTTAAAATTATCTTAGCGTTCAATAATTAAAGAGGTAGGAAATACCACTACTCTGGAACCCTCTTATAAGTGCCGATAAAAGAGTCAAGCTCCTAGTTGTGCGCGTACATAATACAGCTCCCAGCACAGTGCACTGTTTAATGAAAATTCCTGGCTGGAGAGCTGACTCCATTAGGAAAGGTTCACATCAGACAGAAGTGTTTACCAGGGCACATTACGTGTTCATTGCAATGATTAGAGGAAAATGGTTTTACAGCCATGGAATTGCTGCAGGGGGAAAAAAGCTAACATTAGCTTCTTCCTCTGCACAAGGCTTTATATTCTCCTATAAATGTGAAGAGACAAAGAAATATCTATTAGTAATTCTTTTTTTGGGGGAGAAAAACATATTTTACTATCATAAGGATTCTGAACATAAGAAAATTATGATGGAAGCAATCCATGATGGATGGAATGCATAGATTTGTTGATTATTCATTCACTAAAAACAATTATGGAATACCTTCTAGGCCAAAGGCACCCTGTGAAGGGATAGAAGGATATAAAAATAAATTTCAAAATTCCTGCCCTTAGAGAATTTACAGGCCAGGCATGGTGGCTCACGACTGTAATCTCAGCACTTTGGGAGGTTGAGGTGGGCAGATTGCTTGAGGCCAGGAGTTTGAGACCACCCTGGGCAACATAGTGAGACCCCTGTCTCTACAAAGAAGTGAAAAAAAAAAAAAAGGCTGGGCTTGGTGGTGCATGCTTGTGGTCCCAGCTACTCAGGAGACTGAGGTGGGAGGATCACTTGAGCCCAGGAGGTTGAGGCTGCTGTGAGCCATGATTGTACCACGACTCCAGCCTGGAAAACAGAATGAGACCCTGTTTCAAAAACAAAAACAAAAACAAAAAACAAAAAACAAAAAACTACAGTGTAGAAATGTAGAAAGTGAAACAGTAGGATGACAAATACCTATAAAATCAGGTACAATGAGAGAAGAGATGTTAGTTATAGCAGAACAAAAGTAGGGGAAGAATAATTCTGGCAATGAGGGAGGCTTTAAGAAGGAGGTAACATCTGAGCTAGGCTCGGCAGGATGAGTTGAATTTCAGGAGGGGAATTGCAGGAGGGAGCAAGGCATTCCCTGCAGAGGAAGATGGAGCAAAAGCATTGCTCGGGGAAGCTGCAGGGTGTGTTTTGGGAACAGTGGGCAACATGGCGTGATAGGAATCTCCTGTGCTTGGGGGGGGTGCAGTGGGACACAGGCCTGACAGGGAAAATGGACAATTATAAAATCCCTTTGAAAGTTTATAAATTCAGGGTGTTCCTATTTCCTCTAGAGAAACTGCATTTTTCATCTTACACACCAGCTGAATTGAGGACGTAATTGGTGGTTTTAAGTCCAATTATATTTAACTCTGTTGAAGGTAAGGACTATGGATTTTGATGTTACTTTTGACAGGATATGCATAATAAGGCGTTTGATAGAGGTTAAAACAATGGCACAAAGTACAGTGGTCTTTCCCTCAGCTAGTAAACAAGAAAGAGATGACAAAAAGTGAGAAATGAGCCAATTAAATTACGCAAAAACATCATGCTTGCAGAGAAACACAGAAAAACTCAGGCTTTAGGATTGTACTTCAAAGCCTAATTTACTTTCCCTTTTAACCAGTTTTCTTATTTCCTTAGGATTTCCTCTAAACTAGTAATTAGATTACACTAAGGAAAAAGAAAAATTTAAAAAGATGATCTTAATGAGTAATTTTAGGAAGGAATTTGAAGGGTAGATTCTATTTAGAAGTTATTTCTGTTATCTCAGTTCTTCACTAGAGGAGAATGATTTTGTGTTTCTCCCTCCCTCCCAGAAGATGATTCTAGAGATTGCATTCTGCTCCTGATAAGTTAAGTTAGTAAACACAGATGCAACCAAGTGCAGTCCAAGTGAAAGAAGAGAAGAGAAATTACTCGGTATTTTTAAGATGTATAAACAGATCTCTTAAATTAAGAGAGTTAGTTTCTAATTATATATATGTATATCTATATTTTATAATATATATTTCAAATTATATACAAATATATATTTAATAGGTATATTATTAAATATCTGAGGAAGCAACCTCAGATCCATTGGTTCAACCCTTTACATGAGACTGAAATCATTTAAAAATTACTTTCCTAAATTACTTTCCTTTTCTATCAAAACAAAACACTTGACAGAAAAACAGCGCTTATCATACTGGTACTATCTTACTAGTTTTGTGTGTTTTCTGTCTTGTACAACCAGAAAGAAAGGCACTTAAGGGCAGGGACCATATCTTTTTTGTTCACAAGTGTACCTCTTTGCATTTAGCACAATGCTTGGAAAATCACTATTATCATGATGATTATCTTCATCATGCAACTAATACTTACTGGGGAGTAAACTTACTATATGTGCTTTGCATGTATTACCTCATTCACTATTACACTGAAGGTTATTGATATATGTTTGTTGAATATAAATGGACTTCTTTTGAAGAAATGGAGTATAATGCTGACAAGTTATCCAAATGGTGTACTAAAGGTTTAATCGTACTAAAGGTTTTTGCTCATGGCAGAAAAATTGGAGATCTTGGAGAGACATTAGATGAGAAAGAAGTACCAGGAAAAAAGAAAAGGGTAGTGATGGTTAGGTTCACACATTTTACCTGTCTTCTTCACTGATTCTTCTTTTTCAAACGACCTAATTATTTATTTTCCTCATTATGTAGGCATACATACTCAATGCAAACCTCCAGAAAAGTTTTTCTATTCTGGAAGCATTTCACTTATGCATAGGCATCTTTTTGCCACTTTGCAGAAAAGGATTGCTTAGTGACTTGCCACCATCCAAGTAACAGAGATTAGGCCCTTAGTAGCAACTCAACAAATGCACTGATGATTAATTTAAAGCTGCTGCCCGGAGGGTGCTGATTTTTCATTGAGCCAAATTTCAGATCAATGTATTACATTTCTTTCTTATGAATGACATCATCTAAAAATGAAAGGGCAAATAAAAAGTTAGCAAACTCCTTCCTGGCATGTATTGATCCTCAAATATTGAGGCATATATTAGAATCAACTGAGTTCATTGCAGCAGAAAATGAATAGGCTCAACTAGCCTCAAAAGTACAAGCATTTTACAATTTCTGAGTGGTTTAAAAATATGTACACATTTTTTAATGTGTATGGGTTGATAGGTACAGCAAACCACCATGGCACATGTATATCTATGTAATAAACCTGCACGTTCTGTACATGTATCCCATAACTTGGAGTAAACTTTAAAAAAATACAAGTATACGTTTTAAAAGTCTCATTAAGTATGTAATGCCAGCAAACGGATGTTTAGAGACCATTACCTAATCTCATCTCTGCCATTCCTGATTGTTGGAGGCAGTGATGTGCCTATGGTGTTTGAACTTCAGAACAGCACATAGCTTTTGAATGGCAGTGACACAGCCTCAGCAGGGAGTATGCCTTGTGAAGCTCTTTCTGTCTGAACCAGTCTGCCTAAGTGGTTTCCTGCAGTCCACAAAATGCATTCACATGTGGTGTCTACATCGGATAATGTTGTATCTTGTGGCTTCTATGGGGTCTGGAAGTAGTGAACAACATAGGAAAGTGAGAAGTCATCCAAATGCTGGAAGGAAGATGGCAAAGATAAAGCTGCAAACAGCATCACTGGGAAGCAAAGACTGAGGTCTGTACAGGGTGAAGCTTTACGAGTGCCTATTAAAGGCTAGAGTCTCAGGGCATCCTAGTGACTTTGCTTTCTCCTGCCCTTTTTGTCTCCTCCTTACTCTTCCAGAAAGAAGTTCATGATGGGAACATTTTCCCATGGCTACTATCTCACCTGTATTTTGAGTGCAATCCTCCAAGAATTAGCCAATGCATTGTGGCCACAGCCTTGTAAAATTCAGAGAAGATGCTGATGCCTGAGGTGCAAAACCCTTTCATGTACAGTGTCTTTTTTTCTTCCTACAACAATCTTATAAAATAATTTGTGATGAAATTATTCTTTCTTGACCAATACTTTGTCAGTAAATGTTGGATTCCAAGCTCACTATTATAGAAACGGGAATCTCGTACCTCTGTTGTTCCCTCCACAGTGCCTACTATTATGCTTGGCACATCAATAAACATGTTTATCATTAATTGCAAGCAAATTCCTTGGAAGGAAGGTCTTCAGTAAGGTCTTCAGTATAGGTACTGTTTTATTAGACTCCTCTAAGGAACCAGAAGGTCCATTCAAAAGCTTCAATGGATAGAATTTAACAAATGTTCTCTTTGAAGAGGTGTGGGCAGGGAACTAGAACCAACGGGGGAGGATGAGGTACCTAGGATGCATTAGGAAGTCATGGCCACCCTCAACCCTGAAGGGGAAGGCGAGCGATCTTACTGGAACCCCATGCAAACCAAACAGAATCCTTGAAAGAGGAACGTTCTGAGAAAAGCTGAAGATACAAAGCAACCTAGAGGAATCTGGGAGAATGCAACCATTGCCCAAACCTTTGGCCTAGAGGAGCGCAGGAAGGTCATGGAATAAGTACTGCAGCTTCTCTCTCCTCCTTCTCCTTCATCTGCTGCTAACACCTCTGATCGGCCAAACCCAAGCAAAGTCAAGGAGGTTGACAGTGAAGCAGTCCATGGATGTCTGCCTCCTGAGACTCAGAGTGGGGAAGAGATGGTAGAGAGTAGGTCTGGAGAGGCAAACAGAGTATTAGCATAGGAAATTAATCAATACTTAGTGACTGGAATTTTTCTTTGTTCCCCGCTTCTTTATACCAACCTTATACATCAAGATTTACCACAGAGCCATAGATATTCCTCCTTCTGTTGTTTTTTTGTTTGAGATGGTCTCACTCTGTCACTCAGGCTGGAGTGCTGTGGCACAAACATGGCTCACTACATCCTCAACCTCCTGGGCTCGAGTGATCTTCCCACCTCAGCCTCCTGAGTAGCTGGGACTACAGGTGCTACACACTTAGCTATTTTTAAAATTTTTTGTAGAAACAGGGCCTCCCTATGTTGTCCAGGCTGGTCTTAAACTTCTGGGCTTAACTGATCTGCCCGCCTCAGCCTCCCAAAGTTCTGGGCTTACAGATATGAGCCACTGACCCCAGCCCCTTCTGTTCTTTATAATGGAGATGCCTATTACTTTTGTGTTTGTCTTTAAGAAACACAATTTCTCATGAAGTAATATGTATGTGTATGCACACACATAAAATTAAAAAGGCATAAGGCATATTTTTTTCATTTGCCCAATAGAACTAGCTTAATGAATAAGCTAGGATTTGTGGAGTCCTATGATGAAGTAGCTTTGTTTTTCTCACACCACAATATTTCAGAACTGCTCTATCTGCTCTCTTTTCTCCATCACGTGACGGTATCTGAGGCACATTCCATCTTTTTCTTTCTAGCCACATTTTAATATTAAAATATTGTCATTCTCATGTATTAAGAAGTCTACCTTAACCTAGATCAACATTTCCAATCTGTCATGCAATTAAAAACTTTGCTCCTGGCCTGCACAGCTTCACCTGACCCATGCTTGAACATTTGCAGAGGGAAATTGAAGCGAGAGGACCCTCTTTTCTCTTCTTACTCCTTGTTTTCTGGCTCTGTGTTCTAAGTTCTCATGGCTTCTCTCATGGAGTACCTTTGTGGGTTCTGTGATTATTTGGTGACCCCCTTCTCTTAGATTCTCCCACTGCACCCTCCCCTGGTTATTTTTGGCTCATCCCTCAGTTCCATCACGTCTCCCATGAGGTTGTGCAGTACAGCAGCTCAGTAGCTCCTGTTTCTGGTAGGATGCTTCTCACAGATTCCAGGATAAGGAATGACTTCTCTGGGAGCTCTCTCTGCTAAGAGCCTTCACTATGGACTTGTCTAAGTCAAAGTCAGGTATGGGTCTGCGTCCTTCAAACTTCATGGACCCACATCAAGTTCTCTGAGAGGTATTCCTAAACCAGCCTTTGAAGGTGGCTGGGAAAAGCATAGCACTCCAACAAATCTCTCCAGAAAAATTTCTCCCAGCCTCCCATCTTCAGCCTTTCTTAGTATGGAGAGAATGGAGCTAGAAGAAGGGCCTAGAAGTCACACACAGATGTTTTGGGCCCTTCATGAGAACCTATAAGCACTTAAAAGCTATTGTTCTCAGTCTTAATACACAGACTGGAAAAAACAGGAGTCATTTAGACTCCTGTTACAGCTTCCATATTGTAAAAATAGTAAAAACTAAATTTTATAACCTCACCTGCACAGGAAAGTTATCATTCTAAGTATTCTACTCCAGTCTTTTTGATAGACCTGTGTTACACAGTTGTAAACTCACTACTGTGATCTTCTTCCCTGTTTTATTTGGTAGTTGGTTACCAGCACTTTTCCTATTTCTATGTGGCTTATTTAATAATTTAACAATAATAAATTGAACACCAATTATGCATAGACACTACACAGCACCAATAATATAGTAGTTAAGAAAACAGACATTCATAGGTTACATTCCAAACGGGCTGTTAGGCATTAAAGAGATAATCACAAAGAAAGCATGAGTTATATGATCATTTAACATGTGTAACTCATATTTCATTAGGTGGATATGCCATATTTTACTCAACTATTTCCCTGTAGTTTCATATTCTGAGTAATGTCATAATCATGCAAATTGCATTTTCCATATTCTGAATTATTTCATTAGGCTAGATTCCAACAAAAGACAATTAGACACAGTGCATTTTTAATTAGCTTGAATTGAAATACTTATTTTTTTAGAATTCTTATACAATTTCACAATATCCACATAAAGCACTTAAAGTAATGTTGCCCATATGGTAATCACTCAATGCACATTAGTTATTATTACTATCACTACTAGCCTTTGCAATAGAGTTATCCTTGGATGTTGTGACATCAGATTTAGGAGTCATAGGATGTTAAAGGGATGCTGCACTTTTATGAAGAAAATGTATTACATACTTTCCTTAAAAATAGTTTCCCATGAAACCAAAGCAAAAAACACAGAAAATAGAGGTAGAATTAGATATTTCACGTTTCTTTGGTTTCCTTAGACTTCTCGACTAGTGTTTTTTTCCTGGACTACTCTAATTTCTCTTTGCTACAGAGCTAGGCTGATGGCAGTCTAGAAGTTAAAGAAAAGAATCAGAAAATTAAGTTCCTCAGTTCATGATCGCATCATCATCCAAATTTCCATCAGTTGCTTCTAGCTCATCTACTACTTCTTTATGTAGTTTATGAGAGAAGTTTTGTAAAGCACAAAAAATAAAAACATGCTTGTCATTAGAAACTATCATATGTTACATAATATTATTACCACATGTATTATTATAACGTATTACAATATAATATAAAAATATGTCTGTCCCTAGAAATAATATACATATTTTTGTATATAGCTCATTCATGCTTGTTTCAACTCATCGTTTATTAACCAAACAACCTAGAAAATAAGTAAATAAAACAAAATGCATTAAAAAGTCAAGGAGGGCTGGGTGTGGTGGCTCACACCTGCATCCCAGCACTTTGGGAGGCTGAGGTGAGTGGATCATCTGAGGTCAGGAGTTCAAGACCAGCCTGGCCAACATGGTGAAATCCTATCTCTACTAAAAATACAGAATTAGCTGGGCTTAGTGGCTCATGTGTGTAATCTCAGCTACTTGGGAGGTTGAGACAGGAGAATCACCTGAGCCCACGAGGTGGAGGTTGCAGTGAGCCGAGATTGTACCACTGCATTCCAGCCTGGGCAATAGAACTAGGCATACTCTCAAAAACAAAAACGAACAAACAAAAAATGAACAACAACAGCAACAACAAAAAGTCAAGGAGAACTTAACAAAAATTATAATGTAAGATTTCAATATATCTCTCTCAAAATTGGAACCATCTAGGACAAAACCTTCAGATTTTGCTCATAGTTTTGTTTTTTCCCCAGAATGGCTTTATCCTACCTCAACACCAGTGGGAATCATGTTCACCCCCTAAATGTTATTTTAGGGTCATTTTCTCTAGGAAACTTTTCATTCCACCCTCTCTCCAGATAGAAATTTACCATTCCTCCCATTTGGACTCTAGTGAATTCCTTACATACATGTGTCTAACACAGATCTGCAAGCTTTTCTCATGCTTATTGGTGAAAGGTCTATCTCCTCTACGAAGCTGTAAATTCCTTGAGAAAATTCACTGAGACATTATTTTGATTGAGTAATCAAGCTGTTTCTACTCTCACCCTGAACTTCACTGAATTTCTTCTCTTGAACCCTGATCCTCCTCCAGTCAAGCCACTAAACATGGGCCCTCCCTGCCTGAGGGGCCATAACGATGGCAACATTTTGTCTTTTAAGTTTAAAAAAGATAAAGCTGAGGTTCAGGGAGGAAGATAGAGAGCCAGTCCAGCCCCTTCTTTTATATTAAGAAGTATTTCTCCAAGCCATGCCAGGGGTGTAGATCTATGAGCTGGAAGGAGAGTTAGAGGACTGACTGTTGAAGAGTCTCTCTGAAGTTTCCGTGAGAAAGCACTCCTGCACTACTTAGCTAAATTCTCAAAAGGGGACCATGGAATTCCCAGGTAAGTTTGGGGTTCTGTGAGCATGGGATAAAGGAGAGGGTCCCCACATTTTTCCAGCTTCCTAGAATTTTCTCTGCATATGTCAGAATGAGGTTTGTGTTAATCAGCTTTTGCTGTGGCAACAATCAACCCCACAATTTCAATGACTTATAGCAATGAACATTCATTTCTTGACCACAGTCCTGTGGGTCATGTGGGTCTGTTAAATGTGTCTTTTCATCCCAGACTAGAACTGACGAAATATTTCTTATTTAGCCCAAGAGGTCAGGCCAAAACACTCAATTGCTTTCAGAGCTTCTGCTCAAAGTGACAAATGCCACGTCTGTTCATATCTCATTAAACAAAGCATGTCACATGGCCAAACCAAAAGGCAATGAGGCAGGGATGCATATTCCTCCCATGATTAGGGAAGACAAGTCACATGACAATGGGTGGGGAATATAATCCTATTATATGGGGAGGAATTGCTCAGTTGGAAAAAATAATTCAATCTACCGCAGTGCAGTACCAATGTAGGGATGTTCATCATGGGATGTCCTGGCTGAGAGGCTTGTAACTGCTCCTGAAAGGCACAAGAGAGCTTCTTTTTTTTTTTTTGGCAAGTCAATTTGCTTTATTAATATTAAAATCACAGATTTCCCTGTTTTTCTTTTTTTGGTTTCTTTTTTTGTTTGTTTTTTACATCATAATTTCTTTTTTTTTCCTTCTTTTTTAAAATTTTTTATTATACTTTAAGTTCTAGGGTACATGTGCACAACATGCAGATTTGTTACATAGGTATACATGTGCCATGTTGGTGTGCTGCACCCATTAACTTGTCATTTACATTAGGTATTTCTCTTGATGCTATCCCTCCCCCTATCCCTGCACCCAATGACAGGCCCCAGTGTGTGATGTTCCACACGCTGTGTCCAAGTGTTCTCATTGTTCAATTCCCACCTATGAGTGAGAACATGCAGTGTTTGGTTTTCTGTCCTTGTGATAGTTTGCTTAGAATGATGGTTTCCAGCTTCGTCCATGTTCCTACAAAGGCTGTGAACTCATTCCTTTTTATGGCTGCCTAGTATTCTGTTGTGTATATGAGTCACATTTTCTTAATGCAGTCTATCATTGATGGACATTTGGGTTGGTTCCAAGTCTTTGCTATTGTGAATAGTGCTGCAATAAACATACATGTGCATGTGTCTTTATAGTGGCATGATTCATAATCCTTTGGGTATATACTCAGTAATGGAATCACTGGGTCAAATGGTATTTCTAGTTCTGGATCCTTGAGGAATCGACACACTGTCTTCCACAATGGCTGAACTAGTTTACACTCCCACCAACGGTGTAAAAGTGTTCCTATTTCTTCACATCCTCTCCAGCATCTGTTGTTTCCTGACTTTTTAATGATGGCCATTCTAACTGATGTGAGATGGTATCTCATTGTGGTTTTGATTTGCATTTCTCTGATGACCAGTGATGATGAGCATTTTTTCATGTGTCTGTTGGCTGCATAAATGTCTTCTTTTGAGAAGTGTCTGTTCATATCCTTTGCCCACTTTTTGATGGGATTGTTTGATTTTTTTTCTTGTATATTTGTTTAAGTTCTTTGTAGATTCTGGATATTAGCCCTTTGTTAGATGGGTAGATTGCAAAAATTTTCTCCCATTCTGTAGGCTGCCTCTTCACTCTGATGGTAGTTTCTTTTGCTGTGCAGAAGCTCTTTAGTTTAATTAGATCCCATTTGTCTATTTTGGCTTTTGTTGCTATTGCTTTTGGTGTTTTAGTCATGAAGTCCTTGCCAATGCGTATGTTCTGAATGATATTGCCTAGGTTTTCTTCTAGGGTTTTCATGGTTTTAGGTCTAACATTTCAGTCTTTAATCCATCTTGAATTAATTTTTGTATAAAGTGTATGGAAGGGATCCAGTTTCAGCTTTCTACACATGGCTAGCCAGTTTTCCCAGCACCATTTATTAAACAGGGACTCCTTTCCCCATTTCCTCAAGAGAGCTCCTTAGATCTCCACTGCCCCAGGAGGGCCACAGAGATGGCTGACAGTAGACTTGCACATCTGGATGAGGAGGATACAGTGTGCATGAACTGAAGATAAGACTTGTTTCACTAATGCAAAGATGAAGGGGTGGCCATGCCCGAGAACTCAAACAATTGATTAGACACCTTAGCAGATGCCAGCACAAGGCAAAGGGGAGCTGCCAAACAGACCCCTCTCTATTTTCCCACCACCACTGCTGTTAGCCCCTGGGGAAGTCAGCCCCCAGTACCTGGAGAATGGAAAGAGGAAAAGAGAAAATCTGCAAATGGACCCTGAAACAACCTATTTTATCTGGAAAGATTAAATTATGGATTACACCATTAAACAGACAGAAGTTGATTTCAGTTATTGAAAAACAAATTCCATTTGTGCTCATCTGAGTTAATGAATTGAAAGTATCCTACCTGTCACACGTGTTTATATCCCTCAATTGAGGCACATGCCTGGCAGGTAGTAGGTGTTCAAGAAATGTTTATTCAAATGAAGGAAGAAATAATGTATGGATAATTAAGATAGAACAATTCTTATTTGTTATTGGAATTTAGGTAAATCATTTATCTTTTTTAGACTTTAAAGATTAGCTTTTATTTTCAGTCTTCCTTTGTTCTCTAAAGAGGATGGTTTTTGAGACACTTGTGTTCATCTATATGCTTGATGTGATTGAGATGTGGTAATTTTGAAAACAATGCATGTAAAAGAGATCCCAAACATGAATGTCTATTTCTTTAGTGCAAGCCAGGTCTGTTGATGGCTATCTGAGATGGGTTCTCAAGACTCATTCATTGTTAATTGGGACAGAGACTTAATATCTTGGAACCTATTGAAATAGAAATGGAAAAAGATGTTCCATCTATCTTCGAAGACTTGACTATATATATGTGCAAACACAGAAGCAGTCACTGATCTTTGAAGTTGAGCTAACAGCTTTAATTCCCTAATAACTAATGAAGTTGAGCATCATTTGTGCATTTACTGGTCATTTGGATATCTTCCTTTGTGAAGTGTCTGTCAATTCATTGCCCAGTTTTTTTTTTTTCACTGAGTTTTCTGTTTTCCTTCATATTGATTTGTAGGAATTTAAAAAAAATGTTCTGTGTTCAAATCCTTTGTGTTAGTATTTTCTCCCACTCTGTGAGTGTAAATTATCTTTCTGTTAAAGGTATCTTTTTATAAACAGAAGTTGTAAATCTTAATATAATTTAATTTATCCATCTTCCTTTTATGATCAGCATTATTTTTATGTCCTGTTTAAGAAATTTGGCCAACTCTAAGGTACACTCCTTGGAAAGTTACTTTTCAGGCACTTAATTTTTTTACACTGGTTCTGTTGCCACCTTTTTTCCTTCTTGGACTCTTGCAGCACGAGCATTGCATAAGGGCAACACCTGAGTTTAACTTTTGAGTGTGTGAAAAAGAGGTCTTTGAGAAAAAACTTAATTCTTAGCAATTCTCTTTCCTCCAAGTTTGTGGAGATTTTTATGTGCTTTCATAATTTACTGTCCATCCAGAGTGCCTATCCAAATCCAAATCCAAATCCAGTCCCACAAGACCACACTCAGCTGAAGCCATGTTTTCCTTAAGGTAACAGAGGAAGCAAAAGTGTGGAAGGATACTAACTTCAATGCCCTAAAACTAGGCTCCAAGCCAACTTTATCTCTGAGTGCACCTTTCCTCGTAATCATCAAAAACAGTAATGATTTTTTTTAATTGTCAAAAATCAATAGCAACACTGAATTTGGTATTCTACAAAATTCTACCCGATGTAAACTGTGCGAAGGGCTTAAAGTGTTACCCCTCCTTCTCCTTCATGGTCTTAGATGTAAGCTGCAGCTCAGTTGTTTTATAGTTGAGAGAAGGTACTATGACCACTGGTTTCCAGGACAAATTTTTATGGGGGACAATAATAAAGCATGTCTCTTGTGAGACTCTTCCAGAGTTTCATTTTGTTTCAACAGTTTCACAAAATTTTTTTTTCAGGAGGATAAGATCATTATTTTAGCATCATTTTGAAGCTGCTGTAAGGTTAATGAACATATTTTATGCCTTATGCCTAACTTCATTTTCTCTACAATGTAGAAACCATTAGGAAACAAGCGTATAAAGAGTAATAGCACTAGCATTAAGCATGAGAAGACCTGCAAATCAAGGAAAGTCTGCGTGCAAGGCTTTTACTGTCTCATTTTGGTCTGTTATTGTCGGAGCCAAACAGTAGTGCCACAAATAGTATTTATAGTCCAAGTGTGATAAATAGCCATAACAATGAAATATGCCTACTTAAAACAAAACAAAAATAAACAAAACTAATACCTTTTTTTTTTTTTTTTTTTTTTTTTTTTGAAACGGAGTCTGGCTCTGTCGCCCAGGCTGGAGTGCGGTGGCCGGATCTCAGCTCACTGCAAGCTCCGCCTCCCAGGTTCACGCCATTCTCCTGCCTCTACCTCCCAAGTAGCTGGGACTACAGGCGCCCGCCTCGTCACCTGGCTAGTTTTTTGTATTCTTTAGTAGAGACGGGGTTTCACCGTATTAGCCAGGATGGTCTCGATCTCCTGACCTTGTGATCCTCCCGTCTCGGCCTCCCAAAGTGCTGGGATTACAGGCTTGAGCCACCGTGCCCGGCCATTATACCTTTTCTTTATACAACATCCTGTTTTAAAATAAATTTCTGTTCATCGAGGTCTAGGAATAAGAAACCAGATTCTGTTTTCAGATTTAGCATGCTGCTCTGTCTATCAATTACACATCCAATGCACATTGAGTGTCTAGTTTGTGCCAAGAGTTGTGCTCAGTGCTGAGAATACTAAGATGACTACACCAGGGTCTCTGACTTTCAGGATTTTGTAATGGGAGACAGATAAGGAAACTGACAACTCCATTACATGGTGCTAACTGCTGTGGAGAGGAAGCACGGGGTGTAAGTACTATAAAAATTCAACAGGACATTCAGAGAAGACTTCTCAAAGGAGGTGATACATGAGCCGACAGCTGACGGATGATTTGGAGTCTGCTAGTTGAAGATGAGAGTGATCTGGGAAAAGGAGGTGCATGGAAAGAGCCATACATAAATAGTATTGTACTTCAAATAATGGCAAAGAAGAGCCCTTGGGGGAACGGTGGGAGGGAAACTGGAAGGTTAGGCGAGGAAAAGGTCATTATCTGTGTTGAGCTTCTAAAAACAAAGTGATGAGTGTCAAATGCTGCAAAGAAGAAGACAGAAAAATACTATTGAATTTGGCAGCACTAAGATCATTGGAGATTATATCAAGATCATTTCAGTTGGGCGATGGATAAGGATGATGGATTGCCATGGGTAGAAGTCAACGAGAAGTTCAGCGACTGTTAGTCTTTTTCTTAAGAACCTTGGTTGGAGGATGAGGAAGCAAAGGCAAGTTTGATTGGCTTGTGGGGGTCGGTTTTATTTTTCTTTTCACTTTATATTTGGCAGAATTTTAGACATCAGAAAACTTCCAATAGCGCAAATAATTTCTATACTCACATTTTATTATATTCTCTGTATTTGCTTTATTTCTCTCTCTCTTTTTCTTTCTCTTTTGGTCATTTTAATTTTTTCTGAACTGGTGAGGAGTAAGTCATAGATATTATGCTGTTTTAACACCTCATACTTCAGTGTATTTCCTAAAAAGCAAGAATATTCTTTTATACAACTGCAACTTACTGACCAAAATCAGGAAATTAATATTGAGACAATACCTAGTCAACAGACCTTACTGAGATTTTTCCAGTTGTTTCAATAATGTCCTACATTGCACAAGAACACTCTAGACATGTGTGTTGCATTCAAGTGTCATGTTGCGTTAGTCTTCTTTAGTCTGGAACCAGCCTTTCTTCATACATCATGAAGTATTCACATTTTTAAAGAGGATAGGATTCTCTTTTGTAGGATGTCCCTTGATTTGGATTAGTCTGATGTTTCCTCATGATTAGATTCTGGTAATGCTTTTATGGTAGGAGCACTATATAAGGAATGTTATGTCTTTCACAGTACATCATATCGGGGACACCTGGTTTTGATTTATCCCAGGACTGGTCAGTTTGATCATTTGGTCAAGGTGGTATTTGTTAGGTTTCTCTACTATAAACTTACTGTTTTTCTCTTTGTAATTAATATGAATCTTGTGGGAAGATACCTTGACACTATGTAAAGGTCCTGTTTCTCCTCAAATTTTCACTCCCTAGCTATATAATTTATTGATAATTCTTGCCTAAATCAACTATTATTATATATGATTACCAAATGGTAATTTGCTAAATTCATCCTGCCTTCTACATTTAATGATTGGCTTCATAATATAAGGAAAAGCATCCCATTCTTCTCCACTACTCTAACTATTTATTCATTCATGTCATTGCAAACCTTGGATTCTTTTTCTTTTTTTTTTTTTTTCAGGTGGAGTTTCACTCTTGTCGCCCAGACTGGAGTGCAATGGTGCAATCTCCACTCACTGCAACCTCTGTCTCCAGGGTTCAGGCAATTCTCCTGCCTCAGCCTCCTGAGTAGCTGGAACTACAGGCACCCACCACTATGCCTGGCTAATTGTTTTTTGTATTTTTAGTAGAGACAGAGTTTCACCATGTTGGCAAAAAGGAGGTGCATGGAAAGAGCCATACATAAAAGGTACTGCATTTCAAATAATGGCAAAGAAGTGTCCTTGAGGGGAACGGTTGAGGCCAGGCTGGTCTCAAACTCCCAACCTCAGGTGATCCTCATGCCTCAGTCTCCCAAAGTGCTGGGATTACAGGCATGAGCCACCATGCCCAGCTGAACCCTGGATTCTTATTTATTCAAAGAGTTAAAGTCTTTGAGATGCCAAGGCAGGAGGATCACTTGAGGTCAAGAATGCAAGACCAGACTAGCCAACAGAGCAAGAACCCCATCTCTACTGAAAAAGAAATTAACTGAGCATGGTGGTGCACATCTGTAATCCCAGCTACTCAGCAGGCTGAGGTAGGAGGATTGCTTGAGCCCAGGAGTTTGAGGCTGCAGTGACTCTGTCATCCTGGGTGACAGAGCAAAAACCTGAACCTAAAAAAAAAAAAAAAAAAAAAAAAAAAGTTAAAATCCTTTACTAAGGATAGTTTGAAAAGATACCTGAGCACATTTGTAGGCATAGAAGAGTCAAGGGAGATATAGAAGAGAGTGTATG
Source organism: Rhinopithecus roxellana (assembly GCF_007565055.1). Taxonomy (NCBI): domain Eukaryota; kingdom Metazoa; phylum Chordata; class Mammalia; order Primates; family Cercopithecidae; genus Rhinopithecus; species Rhinopithecus roxellana. Next base: position 87,086,578 of record NC_044562.1, on the reverse strand, counting down.
ATTGATGCAGTAAAGCAACTAACATGCTTTTACTCTCCAACCCTGTTAAACTCCAACTGGGCTAGGTGTTGATCATGCAAAGAGGAGCAAAATAGGGCCACATCCCAGAGGGAGTTCAAGTACTGGAAGAGAGGGCTAGGGAGGGGCAGCCCACTGGGAAAAGGGCCAGAACCATTTACAAATGTGACTTGTAAGCATCGTAGATATGAAAGTAGAGCTGTGAGTGGCACTTGGAGGAGAGTTGGCGAAGATCTCTCCAAAGAAATGACCTTTGAGTTGTAATCTCAGTAGATTACTCAGTAATCTCAGTAAATTAGTTGGATGGAAGTGAGGGAAAGAATAATAAAGAAGAGTGGGAAAGAAATAATACCCACGGAAATGTGGAAATAGCTTGTTAATTTTCCCTGGAAATTTGGAGAAATAAAAGGCTCTCTGTGAGTTGAGAGTTAACACCAAAAGCTGCAAGGATTTGTAGTCCCTGAAGGTTTAGGCAGCATTGGCTCCATCTGGGGATCAAGGGTCAGAGGGTGTGAAGACTTTGATACAGAACAGATCTTTATTTCTAAAGGAAATCCCTCCTGGACCAAGCCCCAGAAAAAGACACCCTACCTCCCACCTTGGTTACCACAATCTTCAAAATGAACTCTATGCCCACTTTAAGGAGTTAGTGGCTAGATCTCAGTAGGCTTGTTCAGGGAATCTCATGGGAATCTGGAATTTCCCTTTAAACGTTTGCTCTTGATTCCTGAAAATGTACTCACAGGCAATTTGCTTGAGGAGAAAATAAATCTGACTGCAATGTTAATTATGTATCTTTATTTATTTTATCCACACTAGCAATAACAAGATGTTAACCAGAATGCAAAAAGTTCAGTTTATTTCAAATTTTACCCTAATTCCAAAGATGCAGAGATATTGTACATTAGTGAAGCTTTCAATAGATTAATATCTTACACCTAAAAAAAGCTTCAGTGGGAGTTTTTTGCTCATGTGTCTTTGTTTTTAAAGAATGAAAAGGCAGATTAATGTGAATTTAAATACCTGGAAGAAAAAAAAGAAGAAATATATCTGTTGTTCCATTATCCAGTACATATAATACTCCCAAAGAAATTTAAACTTAAAGACTTAGAATCTTTGATTTCATTTTAGCAAATGCTGTCTAACTGCAAATGTAGGTCACATAGTTTTGGCATCCTGTGTGGTTTTCCAGCTGTCTGCTGAATACAGAAAACAGAAGAATACGTGTTCCATTGCCCAACACACTTGAGAGTGAATTTCATATTAAAGCCTGAAGTTATTCACTTATTGAAATTTATGTTTCTTCAACATTCCCACTTCAGCTTTTTCCTTCTCTTTGAGGTCAGGATTTTTAAGTGGTTAAGAGGATACAGCATTTTCTCCCTTTCTTTCCATCAGTGAACTTCAGTTTACAAATAAACTCAATCTTGGTAAAGATTAAATGAAATTAATTTGGTTATGATAACAAAAACTGGCCTGTGATAATTCTGATTATTCCCAATGCAAATAAACAGAAACTAACATACCAATGGCTTCACTGAGCTTTTGGAGACAGGAGGACAAGTAAGATAGGGCCATTGCCCCCTGCAGCCTGTGAGCTGGATACTCATCGATACTGACAAAATAGGGCAATTAATGGTAAATGTCGTGAGTGATAACAAATGTCACAGAAAGCCAAAGGAGTGCACAATGAAGGACAAGGGAGAAAGAAAAAGAAATGTGTGAAGCTCTGAACCCATGCGGTCATCCCACCAAATGGACGGAGCTGAAGGGCTCCCCTGTTTTGCCACCAAACAATCTGTGACCCTCTGACAAGTCCAGTTAAATAAAATTCCACAAATATATATTGAGCTTTTGGTGTCAAGAACAAAAGTCAGCTAGAATTAGCTTAAATTTAAAGTGGACACTTGTTATAGTAAGAATCAAAGGAGTCTCCTAGAATCCAAATGCAGGAGCACATGCTGACTTCTAGAACAGTTGAGCCAAGAAGCTGGAAAGGCATCAAAGTCTCTATCCACATCTTGTCCAGCTTCTCGCACTCTGCAGAGAGACTTTAGCACTTCTACAGTCCTCGTGGTACAATACAGCTGTCCATATCTCTCAAGGTGACATGCTGCCTTAGAGCTTTTCTTCCATTTCTCAGAAGAGAGACTCTCTCTAAGTCAGCTAAGAGAAAGGTGTCCATCACACATCCAGTCCACCATGGCCAAGGGCAGTCATATTGAAAAACATGATGGTGGTGGTGATGGGAGGGGGTGTGGGGCAGTGGTAGCTCCCAAAGAAGGGGGCGTCAATTGGTGTGAACTGGTGCCATGCCCAAAATGTGTCTCAACAAACACCGACCATGTGTACACCATGGTGCTTCAGGGTCTCTCTGCTCTCATATAGTAGAAGAGGAGGATGGTGAGGTACGACTGGTTTGGAGTGATCACTATGAAGGAAGACATCACATCAGGGAATTGAATGGGCTGGAGGAATCTAAGGAGTGGGAGACTCTAGCGATGCGAGGATCAGGAAAGGCCTCATGTAGAAGACATTGGAGATGGGCCTTGACAGTGGGTTGGTTGCAGAGGTAGAGATGTACATAACAGAAGGGATGGGGACAAGAAGAAGCTGGACATAGTCAGCAGAGAGAACCCTGAGAACAGAGAGGCTTGGAGGCAAGAAGACCATGCTCTGAGAAAATGAGAGAGAGCCCCCAGTTATTAAGCCCCCATCAATTAAGATGAGATTTGGCTGCATGCAATAAAATGAAACAAAAGAATGGATAACTAAATAATTGTGGCTTAAGCAAGAAAGAAGTTTATCTTTCATTTAGAGGAGTCCAGATGTTGGGAGTTCAGGGTTGGTAGGATAACACTGTGATCTTCGAGAAACCAGGCTCTTTCTCTCATTCTGTGCTTCCATCCCCAGTACTTGGCTTCTACTTTATAGTCCAGGAGGGCAGCCCAAGGTCCAGCATCGTACCTGCATTCTGCCTTGCCATAAGGAAGAAGACATGTAAAAGTGGACACCCCCTAACACTTAAGTGTGCTCCCCACAAGATGCATACAACATTTTTGTTTACTTCCTATTTGCCAAAACTTTGTCAAAGAGACATGCTTAACTGCAAGGCAAACTGGGAAATATAGTGGTCCTGTGCTCGTATAATAGTCAAGAGGGCTTTTTTTTTTTTTTTTTTTTTGAGATGGGATCTTGCTGTGTTGCCCAGGCTGGAGTGCAGTGGCACAATCTCGGCTGACTGCAAGCTCCGTCTCCCAGGTTCACGTCATTCTCCTGCCTCAACCTCCCGAGTAGCTGGGATTACAGGCGCCCGCCTCCACGCCCGGCTAATTTTTTTTTGTGTTTTTAGTAGAGACGGGGTTTCACCGTGTTAGCCAGGATGGTATGGATCTCCTGACCTCATGATCTGCCCGCCTTGGCCTCCCAAAGTGCTGGGATTACAGACGTGAGCCACCTCGCCCAGGCTAAGAGTGCTATTTCTAAGGAAGAAGAGAAGAATAAAATATTGTGATATAAGCCGTCTCTTTCACTCTCACTTTGCCAAAAATGTAGGTCCCATATGAGGGATGAGGCAAGAAAATTAGGTTAGGATCCTTTGAATGTAAGGCCAAGGAGGTTGTCTAATTTGGTTGGCTGTGGGCAACCATCAAGGGTTTTGGAGCAGGCAAGTGATATGATCCGAATTATACTTTAAGAAGATTGCTACTGAAATGATTATAAAACAAGTTAGTAACTACTGAGTGCCATTTGAAAGTTAAAGGCTGTTCAGGGTCTGTAGGATGTGCTAGAGGTGGGAGAGCTTCTAGGGGGATGGGAGCAGAGAATAACAAGGAGACTATATTAGTTGAGTCTAGAAAAAAAATTAATAGGATCTAAACTGGGCCCGTAGCAATGAGAAGATGGGATGATGAGTGAGAAGGAGAGGAAAAAGGAAATTCCAGTTTTGAGCCTTAGGGATTGGGGACTATTGGTGTTATTAATAGAAACAGGGAAGTCAGAGGAGGAGTAGGTGGTTGCGCATAAAGGGAAGACCATTGATTTGGCACCAGGTCCTGTGGTTTGGGCATCCAAGCAAGGATGTCCAGTAGGATGACTGGAAAATGAGGGGATTTAAACAACAATCTCCAGGAAGACTTTTCACAATTCTAGGATTCTTTGGTGTTAAATTACTAGCACTTTAACAGCAGTGTGTGGCTTAGGACTTACGATGCCACTGATTCATATCCTGTGCTTGCAACTCTCTGAGAAGCTGAGAAGGCAATAAACCTCCATCACTCTTTAGTATTGAAGTTTCAGGTTATTCAAGGCACTCTGAGCACACTTAGCGTGGGTAAGTAAGACTTGGGTGTACTGATACTGCTATATTTCCAGAAAAATGTCAATAAAGCTGCAAATGTAATTTTGAAGCTAGGTTTTAAGTGGAGAGATTGGTTGTCGAGGTGAACACTAAAGGCTATTCAGAGAAATTCTCACTTCAGGGTTTTATCATTTGTTTATAAATCAGCGATTCATTCATTTAATAAATATTTATTGAGCACTGCTAGGATGTACTAAACACAGGTTTCAAAAGCGTGGTAAGGCAGACATGGTCCCTGCCTTTACGGAACTTAGTCTAGACCAGCGGCTGGCAAACTTCAGCCCCTGGGCCAAATCTGGCCTGCTGCCTGTTTTCATTCTGCCTGTGAGCTAAGAATGGTTTTTACATTTGTAAACAGTAGAAAAAAGAATCAAAGGAAGAGTGGTGCTTTGTGACACATGCAAATTATAAGAAATCCAAATTTTAGTGTTCATAAAAAGCATTTTATTTTGCACAGCCACACCCATTCACTCACATATTGTCTCTGGTTGCTTTCATGCTGTAATGGCAGAGTTGAGTAAGTGCGACAGAGACTGCATGGATTGCAAGGCCAAAAACATTTATTATTTGGCCCTGTACATAAAGTGTGTCAACCCCTGGTCTTGATAGAAGTAATCACACAAATGACCACACAAATATATATTCAAGCCAAGTGGGTGGGTTTTACTATTGTCTGGTCCTACTCAAGCACCTTTTCTCCCTCCCACTCTTCCAGCTAAATATCAAGGCCTGTGGTAAGTAGTCTCCAAAAGATGGCTCCCAGTGAATTGTGCTTCCCAGGATTTAGGCTTTTGGAGTCGTCCCTTCACTTTAAATCTGGCTAACCTGCAACTTGCTTGTTAGCAAGAGTTACGGTGGAGGTTACACTGTGTGGTGTGGCTTCTATACTAGGTCAGAAGAAGCCTTGTTCTTTATGGTAAGCAGTTTTATTCTATATTTAGTGTAGATACTTTAGACAATAAAAAGGAACATGTTTTGAATTTTTGATTTAGATATAGTTTATATACTAATGAATATTAGCATCAGATAGTTGAATATTTTAAGTACCACCCAGGTTCATTGCTGCTGTCTCCCAGGGCTCCCTGGTGCTGGCCAAGGATGGCGCTTGGCACTCCTCATACTGACTCCACTTTTCTTCTCTACCTGGTCCCCAAGATCTTCTCTCAGGTTACAGCATCATCTCTGCTTTCCATCCCTACCTTCCCCCCCTCAACCTAGCCTTTTAATTCTCACAAGCCTCTATTGAAAATTGAAGGACTGAGCATTAAATGTTTCTTGCTTCTGTCATTCCCTCTATAAAAATTACACTTGTCTTTGAGTAAATGGATGCACCTGATTTGGGGAAATGTCATGTATAAGTTGTGGAAGAAAAAAAAAAACCCCAAAGTGAATATTTCAAGTTATTACTGCACAACACTAAGAATTGTGATAAGTACTACCAAGGAAAAGTACAGGACATTATGAAAGAGTAAAGTGTGATTTACAAGGATGATTGATTGGGAAATCAGGATCTGCCCCTGAAGAAGTGACCTTTAAGCTCAGGTCTAAAGGACAGGAAGAAATTAAGCAAAGACAAGGATGAGATTTAAGGAAGAAAAAACCTATTTAAAGGCCCTGAGGCACATTAGAAAAGATCTGAAAGAAAACTAGAGATTTGGGCAAAGATGGCAAATGGGACACATGCACCACTTGATTTTCTTCTGAAATTCCACTAAAGTCTTAATAAAGACAGACCCCAGGATGACAGCTGCTCATCAGAGGTAGAAGTCTGGGCAAGGGAGATTTAAGAAGATAAAAATTGTCATGCACTTAATTGTTTGAGAGTATGGAGGAGATATGTACATACCTGCAGGAGAGTTTAAGGTTAACTTAGTGATAAGAAAATCAAGCCAACGGGGGAGAAAAGGACAATTATTAACTTTTGGGCAAAAAAGTTATTCAGGAAGAGAAGAGTAACCTTTGATACTATATGGCTCAGCTGTAAAAATGTTTGCTTTGTCAAAATAATGCAAACACAGGGTATTGCTCGAACCTCAGTGATCAGGTGACTATATGGAGGCATAGACATGGGGAAGGGGTTGTTAGGGGAGAACATGGGAGAGCAACGTAGGAGGATGCATTGTCATCTTCCACAGTAAGGACTCAACAGGAGAAGCTTAACAGTAAAAGTAGCCTTCAAAGCATGGTATTTAGAGATGTGTGGGCAAAATCCCAAAGAATCAGCTGACTAGCTGCAAGTGGTAGCCTTTGGGGAGACAGCAGCTAGGAGATGACATTTCCTCAGATGGGGACATAACGAAGTTTGCAGAATCTTTTGACTTTTTTTCTGTAAGTGCATTATAACTTAAATTAAAAATAAAAACCTGCAGTGACAGGACTATCAGGAGAGAGAGGGGGTGGGGTCTGAAGCAGGGAAGTGGAATCTTGTCAGCCATAGTGAGGATTTTAAGAGCAATAGGAAGCAAGTGAAGGAAGGAGTTTTTCAAAGGGCAATTGTAGGACCAGATTTATATTTTAGAAGGATGAGTCTTGCTACAGTGCGCAGAACAGATAGAGGAGGCCAGAGTAGCCCTGGGAGACCTGATGGAGAGCCATTGCCCTCACATTGAGAGTAGCTTGAAGGAGGGTGGGAGCAGGGTGGCCGTGAAGATGCAGAGAAGTGGAAAAATTCAGGATGTACTTTGGAAGTAGAGGCATTTCTTGAGTAACTACGAAGGAGAGTAAGAAGAGGAAAAGGAGATTTTTCCTTTATGAATAACCACCGTAAAGCAACTTCAGAATTGCAGATAATAACTCTAAACTTATTCCATAGAAAAACCATTCCGATTAATGCTGAATGTAACGTTGCAAATTGGCAAGGATATTCATTTCAGGCTCGGTGCCTTTGGAAAATATGCGGGCTAGCCTCTTCGTGGTCCTGCATCCAACAATCCTATTTTCTTCAATTAAGCAGCTATTTCAAAGACTTGTCATCTGTTTACCATTAATACATATTAATACAGCCACCCATGGATCCACAGCAAAAAAACAGCTAGAAAGCCTACATTATACTAGTACAATTTCAGATGCTTTTTCATATGCGTATATTTCAATTTCAAAACAACATTTTTAGAGTGAAGTAACACAGTAAAAGTAAAATGACAGTAAATTTAACTCTGCTAAAAAAAAGTATCAAACCTTATATTACTTAAAAATCAATGTTCTTTTTTTGGCTTTTGCTTTACTCATATGTTTAAAGTGAAGAACTTAGTCGTCATCCTACCTCCCAACCCCCACATGCACAGTATTATTTACTTTCAGGCCATCTGGCAGTTTTTCCTTGCCATGATTTAAAATTTTCCTAATGTTTGCTAACAAAATTTGGGTGTTATTTTCTTTCTATAATAGTTCTTTTCATTTCCCCTAGGAGAGGAAGAGACTGAGATGTTCTGATAAAAGTTTAATTTAAAAAGGAGAAAAAAAAAAGGTGAGTGAAATAACTCCTTTAAGCTCAGTCCTCTTTACAAAGGCACCTTGATTCTGTGCCCCAGTAACTTGATTTGCTGACTCATGAAACAGGCAAACATGTCACAAGAACAAGCAATAGTTTGTGTGTCTGGGATTTAAACCCAAAGCCCGCAAGTGATCAGAATTAGATGGAATGGAGTTTGCTCATTCTTACTAATCACTTTTTGTCTAATTTTCTTTGCATCCATATCTGGAGCAGTTTCAAAGTATTGACAGGAGTAGGGTAGGCAGACAGAGTAGAAAGAACTTCCTGGTGTTTTGTAGCAGACAATTTTTCCTACTCCAGGGCCAAAAACTATTTGTTTGACTCTTTGTAACCCTTTTCTCATCAAACCTCCTGACTAATGTAAGTAAGATCTGTGTATTTCAGCATTCAGATATAACAGATGTTAATATTTTCCCATGTTTGGTCCACATCTTTTATATTAGGAAATAAAATGTCACAGGTACTGCTGAAGCTCACTTTGTCTCCCTCCATGATCCCATTTTTCTTTCTTTTTCCAGAGGTAATCACTATCCTGAGGCTTAGTGTACCTTTCTTATCCATGTTTTACACTTTTACTATTACTATATGCATATATATTCATAAAAAACATGTACTATAGCCTGGTTTAAAGCCTTCCATAAATTGATTTATGCTCTACATTTCATTTTGCAACTTCCTTTTTTTTCTATCAACATTTTGTTTTGCAGGTTTACACATGTTGATGCAGTAGCCCTAGTTTATTCATTTTCACTGTAATATAGTGCTCTGATAGATGAAACCCCCCACCACAATCTATCTATCCATTCTTTGTTTTGATGAACACTTAGATTCTCTTCATTTATCTTATTACAAACAATTCTGAAGTGAATGTGGTAGACTGCATTAACGGCTCCCTGTACCCATGTCCTTTACCATATGACTTTGTGGTTCCTCTCACTAGAGTATGTTTTCCTGCCCCTTGACTTTGAGTTTGGCCATGTGATTTGCTTTGGCCAATGAAATGTTAGCAGGAATGACATGTTCAAAGGCTGGAGCAGTGCCTATATGATTGTGCTTGTCCTTTTGAGTCTCTGACATTGCTGTGAGCATAACACGCTTGGACTACTCTCTAGGCCCAGGAGGAGGATGAGATACATGGATCAGAGCAGGGCTGCCTGGCTGAGTGCAGCCTGTATCGGCTGATCCCCAGGTGCATGTGAACTATCGCAGCCAAGCTCAGTAGAGCCACCTAGATCAGTTAACCTCTAGCCAACCTACAGAAGCCCAAGCTCAATAAATGTTTCCTCTTGAATGCCGTTTAAATGTATTAGTTGTTTGTAATAAAACAGTAAACATTTTTTGTAAGTGAAAGAAAAGTTCTGATTTCTGCCTACAAATGAAATTGCTGAGTTACAATGGATATGAATTTTCATTTCCTCTAGATATTTCTAAATTCCTCTCGAAGGAATTGAACTAATTTATACTTCCACCAGTGGTATATCCCATTTTTCTACATTCTTATAGACACTTGTTAGGTTGTGTATTTATTTCTCACTTCTTGCTACATTTCCCTATTTTCTATTGAGGTTTACACTTACATTTGAGACTATATTCTTCAGCTATGCCAGCTTGGATTTGACATGTGAGTAAAGAAGCCATCTTGAAAATGAATTCTCCAGCCCCAGCTGTTCTGGCCATCAGCCATTCAAGTCACTCCTAATCATTCAAGTTGTTCCAGCTGAGGCCCCAGACACTGGAGCAGAGAAGAGCCGTTTCTTTGCCCTTTCTGAATTTCTGACCTAGAGAATCCATGGGCATAACAAAATGTTTGTTGCTTTATACCACTAAGCTTTGGGGTGGCTTTTTATGCAGCAATACATAAAAGAAACACTGGCTCATCATTTTACCTGGTGTGCAACCCTTTTAGCCCCAGTGTAGTGCAAAGGTTGGCCTCCAGCTGCCTCTGCCTGCTTGCGTAGCTGGAGCTCAGCAGGCCTGCAGCTTCACTCCTGGCTCACTGCTTTCAGTTATGACTTCATTTTCATCCAAGACAATTTTTGGTTTTGTTTTTGAACTCTTTATTTTAAAAGGTTTTTTCATACATATCACTCATTGCTGCATGCCTGGAGTAGAGGTGGCAGGTCTCAAACCAATCTTACAACACCGCCATCTTGCCTGGTTTGCATTTTTAGCATAAGATGTCATCAAGCATGTGGTCAATTCAGGCCCCTGGATCATATTTATACTTCATTCGTTCATTTATTATAAATGTTAATTAGCACTTAGCACCTACTATGTGCAAGCACTTTTCTAGACACGCTATAGGATACCAAGAAGAGTTGGACATGTCCCAGGCTCTCAAACAGCTTACAGTCTGGTAAAGAGGATAAGGTGAATGCAAAGAACTGTAATAGCGCATAGAGTCATAAACTGCAGTATAAATGCAATGATGGACATATATAAAAAGTACTGTGACATGAAGAAGACAAATAGACCAATGTAAACCAAGTCAGCAGTGGTCCAAGAACCAAACTGGGCTATCTGTTCCGATGTGTCTGTGACACATTGGAGAGCTGAGCTGGAGCTGAACTCAGAGAACTATAGGACCAGTCATGGGTTTACCTCCACTGTGCCTGTTACCACTGCCCAGATGGCCCTGAAATTGCTACCTCTTGTCTGGACCTCATGAAAGTTTCTTTCTCTCACATCTTTCCTGTCTCTGGTCAAAGTATCCACCAGTCTCCTAGAAATATGGATGTGAAAACTCAGAGTTGCCTTTCATGCTTCCTCTTATTTTCTCCTCTGTCTCTAGCAGCCTATCAACTGTTCCCTTCAATCATCTCTTCAGTGCATTTATCTACTCATCCCATAACCATCACCCTAGTGCTGGTCTTCACCAGCTTTACTGCCCAATGTATATTTGGCATATCTAATTCTAGGCTTTCACATTTCCCATTCCTTGGGCCAGATTCTTCTCCTTCAATGCCCCATTTATTATGCTCCCTGCCAGCTTCAAAACCTTCAAAAACTTCCCCATTTTGTACTGTATCTCAAGTAAACTCCTTAGTTGGACCTAAAGGCCTTCCCTAAATCAGTTATACTCTCATCAAAGTGTGCAATTTTCTTGGTGATACTGGGACCATCTCCTCTTTGTCATGAGCATTTATTCTCATATTCACAGTGTTTTCCATGCTGCCTAATGTCTGGAAGTTCCTTGCTTGTTATTGATATTTTTAAGGCATTTTTCTTCAAGAGTTTCTGTTATGAAATATTTTCTTGTCCTTTAAAACTTTCACATAAAAAACTGCTGAAAGAACCGAGGGTGCTGTCATGCAAGGAAATGTTGAAGAATGGTCTGAACAGAAGAGAACAGCATAGTGGTTAAGTAGAGTCCATAAGAGGCCATGGAAGGAGGTTGGGCAGATGCTATTGTCGTCATTTCCTAGGTCAATTGAGGCTCAGGGAATCTGAGTATTTACTTATGGTCACAAAGCTATCCAACATCTAAACAAGGCCTGAGCCGTACATAACCCTCTGAACCCAGAAAGAGTTCCATACCATATCAGAGTTAGACACTGTGTATGTAATCAATTGATAGAAGTCTCCTGAAGATAGATGTCTGTTCAAAATGAGAAACAACTTTCCAACAATTAAAGTTATGTAAGAGCAGAATGAGTAACCTTATTTTAAAAATGAGTTTTGTATATATTAGAAGCAAAGGCGGGATAATGGGAAGAGTTTTTATGTTTGGAAGGGAGAAGATATAACCTTTAAGATCCTTTCGAAGGATAAAGTTCTGTGACTGCCAGCTTGTTTGTAAATGCTGCTTTTACCTGAGAGTAAAAGCTCAATAAAAGTGGAGAAGGGAGGGAGGAGGGATGTGAGGGAACTAATGTTTATTTAATAAGTATTATAGGTGACATCCTAAGGGATTTACATTTTTATTTAATCCTTACAGCAACCCAGTGAAATAGGTTTTTATTATCACCACTCTAAATGCACACACACAAAAATCAAGGTTAAGAGAGGGTAATAAATTTGCCCAAGACAACAAAACTGATAAGTGAATAAAGTGGAATTCAAGCCAAATAGAGGAAGGAAGGGGAATGAAGTCGAGTGTGTATTCCCCCAACTCCCTATATGTGGGGTCTCCAAGGCTGACTGTTTGTCTGAACCATAAGGGTCAGGTGCCCTCTCCAACGGCCATTTTCTTTTTACCACATCATGTTGAATCTGGTGGAACTTGAAAAAAAAAGCTTATTATTTGATTGCTAATAAGGAATCAAATGAATAGACAGAGAACAAAACAAAAAAAGAGAATTAAGCCAATATATTGACAGGTCAGAATTTTATTGCTCTTGACAAAAGTTTGCTGTGTGACCTATAGAGCAAGAGTAGATGCCAAGGGATATTTAACATAACATTTAAAATTCAATGAGAACAAACTATAATTATAGGAACTATTTAGAATCATTATCCTAAAGATATTTCTGACCAAACATGGAGGGATCTAAAGTAGCTTTAGTTCTAAGTGCAATGTAACTTGAGCCTGCAGTAGGTAACATGTATCTGCTTTAAAGAGACAGCAATTCACTTTTTCTGGTATCATTGAAGACTAGATAGTTCTTAAATTACTTTCAAGAAACTCTGGTTTGAGTACAGATATGTGGAGCAAATTAAGAGATAATGTCAAACATCTGCTCTTCAAGTATCTCCACTTATTTATGTTCACTTGTCTTGAGACACCCACCGGCACCTGCCTTCAGCCCTGGTGATGGCTGCTTTGGATGTGGAGTGCTGGAGAGGTGTGCTTAGCTGGGTGGTTTGGTCTACCATGATAACTTTTCCACATGGAAAATACAGTATCCTAAATAATCAGCCTGAGGGACATGGTGTTTTGATTGAAAATCCACTCAAATAAACTGATGCATTATTGAAGAAAAAATAGCCTGTGTAAGATTTGAAATAAGTTTGTATTTTAAAAGTAATGCCTATGATTCTCTGGCTGGATACCATCAGCTGATGTTTCTCATAGGAAACCCAAGCTGGGGGGAGTTTTATTATGGTCGCATGAGTGTGAGAGCTCCTGGAGCAGGGCAGAATTTCTGCCCATGTTATGGTATTGGAGCAGAAAGAGAGGTGGCCAATGTAAAAACTTTGCAAGTAGAATGTTCTTTATGGTTTTTAAGTTTGAATTCCATGTATCATTTCAGTTTCAAGCCCTTGGTGCATAAAGTCTATAAGCCGCTTTGGATGATTTTTAGTAGAGAATTGATTATGTGGTTAACTTTAAACAAACTAGCATTTTAGTGCTGACTGAAGGATTTTAGATTTTAATCTTTAGTGTAGGCTCCCAGGAATGTGTGTGTGTGTGTGTGTGTGTGTGTGTGTGTGTGTGTGTGTGTGTGTGTGTGTGTTAAAGCCTAGATTTTTAAATTCCTAACAGTGAATATTTAAATATCCTTCATTCTCTGTCTGATAGTAAATACCAGACTGGTTTTCTAAATGGTCACTTTGGCTTGTAACTTTTAAAATAGTCATGAGTTTAGAAAGCAGTCAATCAGGGTCTATGAAATTAAAATAAAATAGGCCGTAGAGTCAGCAGACAGAAGAATAAAGAATCTTTGAAATCTAATTGAGGAAGGGAAACAATTGGCTCAAAGACATCCAAATTACATCATCAAGCTAGAAATCAAGTCTGGGGACTAAGGATATAGTAGATGCCAAATGTCTTCTGTTAACCGCTGCAGACCCTCTTTCCACTCCCTTTCTGCCATAATCTGTGCCTTGGGAGTCAGACCTGCACTGAACATGCTAACAGGCTCCTTTGCCCCCTGACTTCCATTTGGTTTAGGTTAACAGGAAGTACTGGAAGAACCTGGAGGAAGAAGGTGTTTATTCCACAGGCTCCTTCCCTCTGGGTTCTCTGAAAGCAAATGGAAGGGCTCCACTCCTGTCAGGAGGCCCTTCCCACATATCCCGTCCTGTCTCACTTTCCCTTCTTCCTTGCCCCTTCAGGTCTAGGGGTGGTGAGATCCCTAGACCCCAGCCTGGGTGCTGGGTACTGCACTACTCCTGTTACTACTATTGCTACTATTGTTAATAGCCCAATTATTAAACTCTTCTCAAATTATCTTCTTTTTAAATTTTAGTACGTATTCTGCTTTCTGCATAGCTTTAACCCTTGAACCATAAAAATAAACAGAAAGAAAGAAAGGAACGAGGAAGGGAGCAAGGGAAGGAAAGGAAGAGAGAGGAAAAAGAATGAAACCAGAGCTGTGTGCTTTGTAGCGTCTCTGCGACCTTACTAAATTAGAGTAAGAGACATTTGTTAAAGTGAGTCTCTTGGACAATTCCTGAGGGCAAAGTCTCAGCTATGGCTGAGCCACTGAGGGAGCATCATGGTATTTCAGGGGTGCCTTCATACTTGATTGCACGAAATAACAGAGAGGTAAACATTGGTCACTTGATAATTGTCCTTCTCTGAGACTAGCTTGTTCCGGCGGTGGATGCTATCGGATTCTCTGCAGCCTCTGTGCTCATTCAATATGTGTTTGTAACACATCTTGGAGCTTTATTAGGCAAGAGGTGCCTGGGTTTATTTTTTGCCCTTTTAATTATTTAGACAATAGCTTTTTCTTTTCTGGCTAAATTGAGTGTTCAGGATTTGAACTCAAAAGGGTGGAGACTCACTTAATAATTCTGAAGGCAATACATCCTTCTGGAAGGTCCTGCCTAAGGGAAAAGATCTTTTTGTGTCCTTCTTGTTTGAATAAAAGAGGTGAATTGAATGTATCCGTTAAAACATAGATAAATTCAAGGGGAAAATATAGTTAATAAGCTATCTACTTGGGTGTCAAATTTTAGTGACAACATATTTCATAGATTATTTTTGGCAAACATTTCACAGGCAATTTATAGAATGAGTTAGGCTAGCCAATCAGGTCTTTAAAGCATTCAAGAAATTATTAAGGGTCCGTTTGGTGCAGAGCCTTGGACCAGGCAAAAGGGACCCAGTGTTGATCCAGAGAGACAAGATTCCTGCTCTCAAAGGGCTTGCACGCTGGCTGACACATAGATGGCTGAGAAAAATCCATTGCTCCCACATGAATTTTGTAGTGACTAGCAGACACTTTTATTATATTTCAGCCTCAAGTTCAACAAGCCTTACAGGATTCATCAAACACAGATTTTTTTCACCATTCATCCATGTGGGTGGCTTCCACGTTTTTTCTTGCTTTCTGAACTTTATATTTTTGTCATTAAGTACTTTCATCTTTGAAATGGTTACTGTATCAAAAACAAGTTCACGGAAACCCAGCTGTACAGTGAGCATGAAATACTTATTACACCTCTCAGGACTGCAAGTTTAGGGCACAGGGATGTTTACTCCCTTTTTTCCTGGGTGAATGTTTGGTTTGTGAGTCGTTTCCAATTACAATACCAGGCAGCCAAGTATCCAGGAAGGACAGTAACTTTCCAGGTTTGCAATGAACAAGATGTGCCCCAAGCAATATCTGGTAGGAATCATCCTGCATAGCTTTCTTCTATTATCTTTCTCTGACCTGAGAGGCATTCTGCTTCGCCTTCAAAAGGACTTTTATGAGCCAGATGTTCAACCCATATTGTATTTTGTGACTTTGGAAAGAAATCTGAGCACCTGGACAAGCGCTAGGAGGAGTGAAATGTTTAAAGAATGGTAAGAAAACGCCCAACTCACACAGTCCATTATAAGCACGAGGCACCAGAGTGTGATGAGTCCTTCCATTGTTAGATCAAACAAAGCAGCAACAACTTCCTTTGTTTTCAACACTGATAAGATATTTCTATACAGCTGCAGGTTTTTAAAAGATCACAAAGAAACTACAGTTCATGAAAAGTGCTATATTATGTGCGATATCTGTGATTTTAAAAAAGCAAGATTTCATTATCTTAAAGACACTGAAAATACATCCGCTCTGAAAATTCATCTAATTTAGGAGTGAATCACTGTCTGGATTAAGTCCTAGCATTGGTCCGCACAGTTCAATCTGACTGTTCTGTAAATATAACTAAATGCAATGGTCTCCATCAGCTGGAAGATAAAATTTTAAGCAGACAAAGCATTTTGTCCATTGCATACTTCTCTTTTTCTTTCCTCTTCATGCCCTATTCCCTGTAACTCTTTCTATCCATTAAAAATCAAGTTCAGGAAAAATCTTTCAGACTGAAATGTACGTGACTGGGTAGTTAAGAGCTCTCACAGAGTGTGTGCACTTCCACTGGATGTAAAGAAGTCAATCTCCAGCAGAGATTTAGGGTGCCAAGGAGTAAAGGGAGGAGATGGGGGCAGTGGTCCTCCCTGACTGTCTTGCTGCCTCATCAGTTTGATAGATGTGGTGCCGACCACCACCACTCATGTGCATGGATGGTGGTGACAATGGGGTAAGGTGGATGCTGCTGCCAATGTCCTATATGCTAGTTTTTAAAGAAGAATGCTTCCAGGTCTGCCTGGGATGGAACACCAAGTCTTATAGCTCACATAGGTATTTTAGAAGAAAGAAAAATGGAGTTGAAAACGTCCCAACTTTGCTTCCTATATCTTGGCCACCTCTGCATGTGTATATAACACAATGCCGCAAGTCTGGCTCATTTGTTTCTCCCATTGAGTAGAAAGGAACGTCTCTCCCTGGATGTCAGAGACGGAGATGCCAAGAAACAAAAGATGGAGACAGATCACATATAGTTATGAATATGGGCTCCAGAGCCAGACTGCATGGGTTCAAATCTTGACTCTTCAGGTTTGTGACTTTGGGGAAGTTAGTCAACTTTTCTGTGCTTTAGTTTCATAACCTATAAAATGAAGAAAATACTAGTACTGGCCTCATATGTGTGTTGAGAATTATTTATATGACGTGCATAGAATATTGCCTAGTGTTTGGATGAACGGAGGCAAGATGGCGCACTTCCGGGTTCTTCATCCCCCCAACTTTTCCCGCACGTGCGAAAATCCAGCCGGCGACCCGGGAAGGTGCAGACCAACTAGGCATGCGCCAGGTGATGTCAATCTGAAGAGACCAAGATTTACCTGGTCGCACCTGCGGAATGCCCCCGGACACGCCCGTGCCCCGCCTATCGCCCTCCCACTCCTAGAAAAGCCGCTCCGGAGGATCGCCACGCGCGGACTTCCCAGCTTCCCCACTGCGGTTGATTCCTCACTGCGGTCGGAACTGTTGGAACTCCGTCCGAGAGCTGTACGGGTGACTCTGGGGGCCCCTTTTGTCGGGGGGGGGGGGGGGGGGGGGGGGGCAACAGACCTCTCCCTACCCACCTTCTTCCCTTGAAGCTAGGTGACCAAAATAAACTTGCAGTTTTGCTCCTACCCCTTGCCTAGTCGCTGGTTCTTTTGTACCCGCTCTGGTGGTCTTAGAAAAACAAAACACCTAGGACATGGGAAGTGTTGTGTATTGATAATAATTTTAAAATGATTATAATATTGTTCTTAATGGGGACCTCTGAGATTCCAGAGCCCACTATTTTAACTGCTCTTTCTCTAGGACCCGTACCCCCAGCCCCAGTCTCCCTTGGCTGTATTCTCCTGGCAGTACTCCAGCGCTGATCTCAGAGCTCATAATTTGAGCTACTGAGTGAGTTCTGCTAAAGAAAACATCACAGTGCAGCAGATTTGTGTCACCACACATTTGTGAGCACCAATTTCAACAGGGCTCCTAACACCACCAGAAATTCTGTTTCTCTGCCTCATTCTCCATAAAAACTAGTATTTCTTTTTTTTCATTTTAGAAGAAGCCAATTTTATCAAACATTTCAAATAAATTTGTATTGTGGTTAAATTCCAAGGTCAAGTCAATAATACAGTGATACAGAGTGACTTAGAGAAAATATTTTAGACTAGAATTCATGATTTCTTTAAGTGATCAGAAGTTGATGTGTTTAACAAAAAATAGCTAAATAGAATTATATGTAGGCTGGGTACAGTGGCTCAAGTCTGTAGTCCCAGCACTTTGGGAGACCGAGGTGGGTAGATAGCTTAAGTCCAGGAGTTTGTAACCAGCCTGGGCAACATGGAACATCCCTGTCTCTACAAAACATACAAAAGTTAGCTGGTCATTGTGGTGTGCATGGGTAGTCCCAGATACTCAGGAGGATGAGGCGGGAGGATCATCTGAGCCCAGGAGGTCGAGGCTGCAGTGAGCTGTGATTGCAATGCCATACTCCAGCCTGGGTGTCGGAGTGAGACCCTATTTCAAAAAAAAAAAGAATAAATAAATAAATATAATTATATGCAAATTACATACATGCTTATACTATAATCCATTGTGGCCAGGCAATAATAGGCTTCAAAGGTTTAACAAAAATTAGTAGATGAGGATTGAAATTGGCAATGAAGAACTAGTATTTCCAGCCTTGCCTGGTCCCTTCCAGTCTCTAGCTTCCCATCTTCATCCCTTATTCTCAGTGGATAATCTTGCTTCCCACCTCATAAGAAAAGAGATGCGAGAATGGAATTATAATTATGCTGCTTCCAAATCCACAAACGTACTTGCATCTCCTACCCTGGGAGAAATGCCTCTTCTCCCTTTAGGATGCTGGGAAGGATCCCCTTCTCTCCCACTTCTGCAGGGATCCCTTCATTGGTTATTCACCTTCCTTCTTATATTTTCAGTATGTCCTTTTCCAGTGGTTCCTTTTCCCATCTGCATCTAGATAAACTGGAGTCTCACTACATACACACACACACACACACATACACACATACACATACACACACTTAAGTGCACACACACACACATACATACACATACAAACACACACACACACATACATACACATACACACACACGCCTTTTCTTAATACCAGGGCCCCTTGCAGCCAAGGACCAAGCAATCTCCCCCTTTCTATTCATAACCAAACTTTTTTTTAAGTCTACTTTTGTATTCTTTAACATAATTTTAAAAATTCATTATTAATATTATTTTTGATTGACAAGTCATAATTATAGACATCTATAGCATACAACATGATGTTTTGATATATGTATACAAGGTGACATGATTAAATCTAGTGAATTAACGTATCCATCACCTTGCTTCCCTACCATTTCTTATGGTGAGACATTTGAAATTTACTCTCTCACTCTCTTAGTTATTTTGAAATATAAACTACATTATTATTGATAATAGTTGTGCAGTAGATCTCAAAACCTTTCTCTCCTGTCTTTGTGAAACTTTGTACCCTTTGATCCACAACTCATTCCATCCCTCTCCATGCCCCACTCCAGGCTCTGGTGACTGCTGTTCTACTCTCTACTTCTATGAGTTCAACCCTATTAGATTCCACATATAAGTGAGATCATGTGGTATTTTTCTGGGCCTGGCTTATTTCATTTAGCATAATTTCTTCCAGATTCATCCATATTGTCACAATTGACAGGATTTCCTCCTTTTTAAAGGCTAAATAGTATTCCATTGTGTATACTTACCACATTTTCTTTTTTTAAAAATATTTACTTTTTATTTCTCTAGATTTGGGGGTTATGGGTGGTGTTTTGTTACACGAATAAGTTCTTTAGTGGTGATTTCTGAGATTTTGGTGCACTCATCGCTTGAGCAGTGTACATAGTACCCAATGTGTAGTATTTAAAAAAAATTATTTTGGGAGGCCGAGGTGGGCCAATCATGAGGTCAGGGGTTCGAGACCAGCCTGGTCAACATGGTGAAACCCTATCTCTACTAAAGATAGAAAAAATTAATCTGGCCTGGTGGCGCATGCCTGTAATCACAGCTACTTAGGAGGCTGAGGCAGGAGAATTGCTTGAATCCAGGAGGCACAGGTTGCAGTGAGCCGAGGTCATGCCATTGCACTCCAGCCTGGGTGACAGGGTGAAACTCCATCTCAAAAAATACATATTATATTACTTTTTAATTTTTTATTTCCATAGATTTTTGGGGAACAGGTGGTATTTGGTTACATGAATAAGTTATTTAGTGGTGATTTCTGAGATTTTGGTGTGCCCATCGCCCAGGCAGTGTACACAGTACCCAATGTGTAGTCTTTTTAAAAAAATTACAATTATTAATTTTTAATGTCCATAGGTTTTTGGGGAACAGGTGGTATTTGGTTACATGAGTAAGTTCTTTAGTGGTGATTTGTGAGATTTTGGTGCACCCATCACCTGGGCAGTATACACTGAACACAATCGGAAGTCTTTTACCCTTCACCTGCTTCTGACCCTTTCCCCTGAGTGCTCAAAGTCCAATGTATCATTCTTATGCCTTTGCATCCTCACAGCTTAGCTCCCACATATGAGTGAGAACATACAATGTTTGGTTTTCCATTTCTCAGTTACATCACTTAGAATAATAGTCCAATTCCATCCAGGTTGCTGTGAATGTCATTATTAACATTTCATTTCTTTTTCATGGCTAAGTAGTATTCCATGGTGCATATACATATATATATATATATATAAAAATCACATTTTCATTTTTTTTGGCTTTCCAATTGTATATCAATCAGGCACTTTCAGTAGATTTTTATAATTTATTAAAATTTGGCTCTATGTTAAAATATCTGGTGGCTTTTTTTTTTATACTTTAAGTTCTGGGATACATATGCAGAACATGCAGGTTTGTTACATAGGTATACACATGCCATGGTGATTTGCTGCACCCATCAACCCCTTATCTATGTTAGGTATTTCTCCTAATGCTATCCCTCCCCTAGGCCCCCACCTCCCAACAGGCCCCAGTGTGTGCTGTTGCCCTCCCTGTGTCCATGTGTTCTCATTGTTCAACTCCCACTTATGAGTAAGAACATGCAGTATTTGGTTTTCTGTTCCTGTGTTAGTTTGCTGAGAATGATGTTTTCCAGCTTCATTCATGTCCCTGCAAAGGACATGAACTCATTCATTTTTATGGCTGTATAGTATTCCATGGTGTATATGTGCCACATTTTCTTTATCCAGTCTATCATTGATGGGCATTCGGGTTGGTTCCAAGTCTTTGCTGTTGTAAATAGTGATGCAATAAACATATGTGTGCATGTGTCTTTATAGTAGAATGATTTATAATCCTTTGGGTATATACCCAGTAATAGGATTGCTGGGTCAAATGGCATTTCTAGTTCTAGATCTTTGAGGAATCGCCACACTGTCTTCCACAATGGTTGAACTAATTTATACTCTCACCAACAGTGTAAAAGTGTTCCTATTTCTTCCTATCCTCTCCAGCATCTGTTGTTTCCTTAGTTTTTAATGATTGCCATTCTAACTGGCGCGAGATCATATTTCACTGTGGTTTTGATTTGCTTTTCTCTAATGACCAGTGATGATGAGATTTTTTTCATATGTTTGTTGGTTGCATAAATGTCTTCTTTTGAGAAGTATCTGTTCATATCCTTTGCCTACTTTTTGATGGAGTTGTTTGTTTGTTTTTCTTGTGAATTTGTTTAAGTTCCTTGTAGATTCTGGATTTAGTCCTTTGTTAGATGGATAGATTGCAAAAATGTTCTCCCATTCTGTAGGTTGCCTGTTCACTCTGAGGATAGTTTCTTTTGCTGTGCTGAATCTCCTTGGTTTAATTAGATCCCATTTGTCAATTTTGGCTTTTGTTGACATTGCATTTGGTGTTTTAGTCATGAAGTCTTTGCCCATGCCTATTTCCTAAATGGTATTGCCTAGGTTTTCTTCTAGGGTTTGTATGGTTTTAGGTCTTACGTTTAAGTCTTTAATCCATCTTGAGTTAATTTTTGTATAAGGTGTAAGGAAGGGGTCCAGTTTCAGTTTTCGGCATATGGCTAGCCTGTTTTCCCAACACCATTTATTAAATAGGGAATCCTTTTCCTATTGCTTGTTTTTGTCTGGTTTGTCAAAGATCAGATGGTTGTAGATGTGTGACATTATTTCTGAGGGCTCTGTTCTGTTCCATGGGTCTATATATCTGTTTTGGTACCAGTACCATGCTGTTTTGGTTATTGTAGCCTTGTAGTATAGGTTGAAGTCAAGTAGCATGATGCCTCCAGCTTTGTTCTTTTTGCTTAAGATTGTCTTGGCTATACAGGCTCTTTTTTGGTACCATATGAAATTTAAAGTTGTTTTTTCTAATTCTGTGAAGAAATTAGATGGTAGCTTGATGGGGATAGCATTGAATCTATGAATTACTTTAGGCAGTATGGCCATTTTCACAATATCGATTCTTCCTATCCATGAGCATGGAATGTTTTTCCATTTGTTTGTGTCCTCTCTTATTTCATTGAGCAGTGGTTTGTAGTTCTCCTTGAAGAGGCCCTTTATATCCCTTGTACATTGTATTCCTAGGTATTTTATTCTCTTTGTAGCAACTGTGAGTGGGAGTTCACTCATGATTTGGCTCTCTGTTTGTCACTTGTTGGTGTATAGGAATGCTTGTGATTTTTGCACATTGATTTTGTATCCTGAGACTTTGCTGAAGTTGCTTATCAGCTTAAGGAGATTTTGGGCTAAGATGATGGGGTTTTCTAAATATACAATCATGTCATCAGCAAACAGGGACAATTTGACTTCCTCTCTTCCTATTTGAATGCCCTTTATTTCTTCCTCTTGCCTGATTGCCCTAGCCAGAACTTCCAATACTATGTTGAATAGGACTGGTGAGAGAGGGCATCCTTGTCTGTGCCGGTTTTCAAAGGGAATGCTTCCAGCTTTTGTCCATTCAGTATGATATTGGCTGTGGGTTTGTCATAAATAGCTCTTATTATTTTAGATATGTTCCATCAATGCCTACTTTATTGAGAGTTTTTAGCATAAAAGGGTGTTGAATTATATCGAAGGCCTTTTCTGCATCTACTGAGATAATCATGTAGCTTTTGTCATTGGTTCTGTTTATGTGATGTATTATGTTTATTGATTTGCGTATGTTGAACCAGCCTTGCAGCCCAGGGATGAAACTGACTTGATTGTGGTGGATTTTTGATGTGCTTCTGGATTTGGTTTGCCAGTAATTATTTGAGGATTTTTGCTTCAATGTTCATCAGTGATACTGGCCTGAAATTTTCTTTTTTTGTTGTGTCTCCGCCAGGTTTTGTTATCAGGATGATGCTGGCCTCATAAAATGAGTTAGGGAGGATTCCCTCTTTTTCTATTGTTTGGAATAGTTTCAGAAGGAATGGTACCAGCTCCTCTTTGTACTTCTGGTAGAATTTGGCTGTGAATCCATCTGGTTCTGGGCTTGTTTTTGGTTGATAGGCTATTAATTACTGCCTCAATTTCAGAACTTGTTATTAGTCTATTCAGGAATTTGACTTCTTCCTGCTTTAGTCTTGGAAGGGTGTATGTGTCCAGGCATTTATCCATTTCTCCTAGATTTTCTAGTTTATTTGCATAGAGGTGTTTACAGTATTCTCTGATGGTAGTTTGTATTTCTGTGGGATCGGTGGTGATCTCCCCTTTATCATTTTTTTTGTGTCTGTTTGATTCATCTCTCTTTTCTTCTTTATTAGTCTGGCTAATTTACCTTTGCATTTTTTTTTCAGTTTCATTTAGTTCTGCTCTGATCTTTATTCTTTTTTTCCAGCTTGTTTTGTTTTGGATTGTTCTTGTGTCTTCAGTTCCATGAGGTGTTGTTACCAGTGGAAGGTGTCCAGGTTCTTGGCATCTTGAACAAAGAATTGGACAAAATGCACAAACAAAGTGAGGAAAGCAAAAGCAGAGATTTATTGAAAATGAAAGTACACTCCACAGTGTGGGAGTGGGCCCAAGCATAGGAGCTCAAAAGCCTCAGTGACAGAATTTTCCAGGGTTTCAATACTCTAGAGGTTTTCCATTGGTTACTTGGTGTATGCTCTATGTAAATAAAGAGAATGAAGTGAAGTTACATTCATTTACTTGGAATGTGCCCTATGTAAATGGAGAGGATGTTACTTGTTGTGTGTGATCTATGTAAATGGAGAGGATGAATGTGAAGTTACAAAGTGTAAATGGAGAAGATTTTACTTGGTATGTGTGGTCTATGCAAATGGAGAGGGTGAATGTAAAGTTACAAAGTGTAAATGGTGTAAATGGAGAGGATAAAGTGAAGTTGCAAAGCCATTCACATTCCTGTCATTGCTGAAGTGCTGAAGTGCTGAAATGTTGACTTAGTTCTAGGAAGTCAGCATGGATCAACCTTATGTTCCCTGTCTCCAGGCCTTATTCTCCTGCCTCAGTGTGACCTTAGATTGTCTATTTGTGCCTTTTCAGACTTTTTGGTGTAGGCATTTAATGCTGTAATTTTTCCTCTTAGCATCACTTTTGCTGTATGCCAGAGGTTTTGATAGGTTGTGTCATTATTATCATTGAGTTCAAAGTTCAAATTTTTAAATTTCCTTCTTGATTTCATTGTTGACCCAACGATCATTCTGGAGCAGGTTATTTAATTTGCATGTATTTGCATAGTTTTGAGGGTTCCTTTTGGAGTTAACTTCTAATTTTATTCCACTGTGGTCTGAGAGAGTACTTGATATAATTTCAACTTCCTTGAATTTACTGAGACTTGTTTTGTGCACTATTGTGTGGTCTATCTTGGAGAATGCTGCATGTGTTGATGAATAGAGTATACATTCTGCAGTTGGGTAGAATGTTTCTTAAACATCTGTTAAGTCCATTTGTTAGAGGGTATAGCTTAGGTCTGTTGTTTCTTTGTTGACTTTCTCTCTTGATGACCTGTCTAGTGCTGTCAGTGGGGTGTTCAAGTCATCCACTATTACTGTGTTGCCATCTATCTCATTTCTTAGGTCTAGTAGTAATTGTTTTATAAATTTCCAATATTAGGTGCATGTATATTTAGGATTGTGATATTTCCCTGACCACCAGAGAACAACCCCCTTTGACTAATTTTCCATTACCTACCCAAATCCTATAAAACAGCCCCACCCCATCTCCCTTCGCTGACTCTTTTCTGACTCAGCCTGCCGGCACCCAGGTGAAGTAAACTGCCTTGTTGCTCACATAAAGGCTGTTTGGTGGTCTCTTCACACGGACTCACGTGAGAGAACATCCTTTTCCACCCCTTTACTTGAAGTTTATGTGAGTCGTTATGTGTTAGGTGACTCTCCTGAAGACAGCAGAAACTTGGTTGGTGAATATTTGTCCATTCTACCATTCTGTATCTTTTAAGTGGAGCATTTAGGCCATTTACATTCAACATTAATATTGAGATGTGAGGTACTATTCTATTCATCATGCCATTTGTTTCCTGAATACCTTTTTTTTTATTGTGTTATGTAGGTCCTGTGAGATTTATGCTTTAAGGAGGTTCCATTTTGATGTGCTTTGAGGATTTGTTTCAAGATTTAGAGCTCCTTTTAGCAGTTCTCACGGTGTCAGTTTGGTGGTGCTGATTGTCTCAGAATTTGTCTGGAGAAAAACTGTATCTTTCCTTCATTTATGAGGCTTACTTTCACTGGATACAAAATTCTTGGCTGATAATTGTTTTGTTTAAGGAGGCTAAAACTAGAACCTCAAACCCTCCTAGCTTGTAGGGTTTCTGCTGAGAAATCTGCTGTTAAACTGATAGGTTTTCCTTTATAGGGTTACCTGATGCTTTTGCCTCACAGCTCCTAAGATTCTTTCTTTCATCTTGACTTTAGATAACCTGAAGACTATGTGCCTAGGTGATGATCCTTTTGTGATGAATTTCTTATATTTTGATTTCTAGACCCCAGCAAGGCTGGGGAAATTTTCCTTGATTATTCCCTCAATATGTTTTCCAGATTTTAGATTTCTCTTCTTCCTTGGGAACACCAATTATTCTTAGGTTTGGACACTTAACATAGTCCCAAACTTCTTAACTTCTGGGAGGCTTTGTTCATTTTTTTTTGTTTTTGTTTTTGAGATGGGATTCTGCTCTTGTCGCCCAGGCTGGAGTGAAATGGCACAATCTTGGCTCACTGAAACCTCCGCCTCTTGGGTTCAAGCAATTCTCTTGCCTCAGCCTCCCAAGTAGCTGGGATTACAGGTGTGTACCACCATGCCCAGCTAATTTTTGTATTTTTAGTAGAGATAGGGTTTCACCATGTTGACCAGGCTTGCCTTGAATTCCTGATGTCAGGTGACCCATCCACTTTGGCCTCCCAAAGTGTCAGGATTACAATATGAGTGACTGCACCTGGTCTGTTTATTTATTTATTTTTAATTCTTTTTTCTTTGTCCTTGATGGATTGAGTTAATTCAAAAGCCTTGTCTTCAAGCTTGAAAGTTCTTTCTTCTGCTTGTTGGATTCTATCACTGAGATTTTCCAATGCATTTTGCATTTCTCTAAGTGTGTCCTTGATTTCCAGAAGTTGCGAAGATTTTTTATATATGCTAGCTACTTCACTGAAGGTTTTTCATTTCATATCCTGTATCACGTTTTTAATTTCAAGTTGTACTTCACCTTTCTCTGGTGCCTCCTTGATTAGCTTAATAATTGACCTTCTGAATTCTTTTTCTGGCAATTCAGAGATTTTGACTTGGTTTAGGTCCATTGCTGGTAAGCTGGTGTAATCTTTTGGGGGTGTTAAAGAATCTTGTTTTGTCATATTACCAGAATTGTTTCTCCAATTCCTTTTCATTTAGGTAGACTATGTCAGAGGGAAGATCTGGGACCCCAGAGCTGCTGTTCAGATTCTTTTGTTCCACAGGGTAGTCCCTTGATGGGGTGTTCTCCCCCTTCTCCTAGGGATGGGGCTTCCTGAGAGCTGAACTGTCATGATTGGTTTTGCTCTTCTGGGTCTGGCCCCCAGTGGAGCTACCAGGCTCCGGGCTGGTACTGGTGAGTATCTGCAAAGAGTCCTATGGTGTGATGCATCTTCAGGTCTTTCAGCTGTGGATACCAGCACCTGCTCCAGTGGAGGAAGCAGGGAAGTGAAGTGGATTCTGTGAGGGTCTTTGGTTGTATTTTTTTTTTTTTTTTTTTTTTTTTTTTTTTTTTTTTTAGTGCACTGGTTTTATGTTGGTTGGCCTCCAGCCAGGAGGTGGCACTTTCAAGAGTGCATCAACTGTGGTACTACGGGGAGGAAGTGAAGTTGCCCTGGGGTCGCCTGGTTACATGTTCAGGTTTCTCAGGTGGTGGGCAGGGCCTTAGAGCTCCCAAGAGATTATGTCCTTTGTCTTTGACAACCGGGGTGGGTAGAGAAAGACCACCAGGTTGGCACAGGGATACATGTGTCTGAGCTGAGACTCTCTTTGGGTGGGGCATGCTGCAGCTGCTGTAGGGGCTGGGGGCGTGGTTCCCAGGCCAATGGAGTTTTGTTCCCGGGGGATTACAGCTGCCTCTGCTAAGTCACACAGGTTGCCAGGGAAGTGGGGTAAAGCTGGCAGTCACAGGCCTCACCCTGCTGCCACACAGCCTGCAGTCCTAAGGGCTGGTTTCACTCCCACCATGCTCCTCCAACTGTATCAAGTCCAGGCAGCCAGTGACCAGGGTTGAGAACTTTCCCCAGACCATGAGCCTCCCCGCTGAGAAAGCAAGTGGACTCACAGCTTTTTGGCATCCGGGGAGTCTGCAGAAGTGATCCAGTTCCTTCAAAGGGTCTGTGGATTCTCTTGGCTTTCCAGGTATGTTGCTGTGGCAGTTCATGGAGCAAAAGTTCACAATATGAGTCTCCACATGCGGCTCTGTCTGTCCAAGAGGGAGCTGCAAGCTAGTCCTGCCTCCTATCTGCCATCTTAACCCTGTACCACATTTTCTTTATCCATTCATCTACTTACAGACCTTTAGGTTGGTTTCATATCTTGGTTATTGTGAACAATGCTGCAATGTTCATAGGAGTGCAGATAGTCCTTTGACATATTGATTTCAGTTCCTTTGTATATATATCCAAAGTGGGATTACTGCATTGCATGGTAGTTCTGTTTTTAGTTTACTGAGGAACCTGCATACTGCTTACCAAAGTGTCTGTACCAATTTACATTCCCACCAACAGTGTATAAGGGTTCCCTTTTCTCTGCTTCCTCTTCAATACTTATCTCGAGCTTTTTGGTAAAAGCCATTTGAAAAACTGTGATGTCTCATTGTGGTTTTAACTTGTGTTTCCCTAATGATTAGTGGTGCTGAGAATTTTTCACATACCTGTTACCGTTTGTGTGTCTTCTTTTGAAAAATAGTCAGGTCCTTTAGCCAATTTTCAACTAGCATATTTATTTTCTTGCTGTTGAGTTGTTTGGGTTCCTTATATATTTTGGGTATTAACTTTTTATTAGATGTATGGTTTGTAAATATTTTCCCTCATTCTTTGGGTTGTCTCTTCACTCTTTTAATTGTTCCCTTTGCTGTGCAGGAACTTGTTAGTTTGATGACATCAATTTGTCTACTTTTACTTTTGTTTCCTGTGCATTTGGAATCCTATCCAAAAAATCATCGCCCGGACCAATGTAGTGGAGCTTTCCCCCTGGGTTTTCTTCTGGAAGTTTTAAAGTTTCAGGTCTTAGATATAAGTCTTTAATCCATATTGAGTTGGCTTTTGTATATGGTGTAAGGTTCTAATATCAAGATAAAGGTCTAATATCATTCTTCTGTATGTGGATATCTAGTTTTTCAACAACACTTATTGAAGATATTTTCCTTTCCACATTGTGTTTTCTTGGCACCTTTGTCAAAAATCAGGCTGGGTGCAGTGGCTCACACCTGTAATCTCAGCACTTTGGGAGGCCAAGGTGGGTAGATCACTTTAGGTCAGGAGTTCGAGACCAGCCTGGCCAAATGTTAAAAACCAGTCTCTACTAAAAATACAAAATTAGCTAGGCATGGTGGTTCTTGCCTATAATCCCAGCTAATTGGAAGGCTGAGGCAGGAGAATTGCTTGAACCCGGGAGGCAGAGGTTGCAGTGAGCCGAAATCATGCCACTGTACTCCAGCCTGGGTGACAAGAGTGAAACTGTCAAAAAAAAAGAAAAGAAAAGAAAAAAAATTCTCTATAAATTTGTGGGTTTATTTCTGGGCTTTCTATCCTGATCGATGTGTCTGTTTTTATACAGTTTCATGCTGTTTTGATTATAATCCCTTTATAGGATATTTTGAAATCAAGGAATTTAATGTCTCCAGCTTTGTTCTTTTGGCTATGCGGCATCTCACAATCGAACTTTTTAAAGAATTGTCTACATTTGCTGTTACCATTTCTACACCAAGGATAAGAATACGCGTTATCCTTGAACCCCCAGGCTACTGAAAATTATCTTGCCCAAATTCTTGTTGTGAAATCTTAAGGACATTTTTCAGTTGTTGCTTTGCTCTATTTTTTCAAAAATGTTCTTCTCTTTTCTTCTAGCTACACAGTTATCTGGTTTTTCTTTTATATCCTTGACTGTTTCTTCTCACACGTCTTTGCAACCTTTCCTTTTCCACTCATTCCTTAAATATTAGCAGTCCTAAGAAATCTTTTCTTGGCAGTCTGATTTTCTTCCTGTAAACTCTATAGACAACATCCTCTACTTTCAGCTATATGCCGATGGCACCAAAAGCTATATCTCTAATGCAACCTTCCTCCTAATTTCATTGCCCATATAGCAATTGCCTGTTACATGTCTCTACTTGGATGTCTTTCTAGCACCATACATTTAGCATATCTAGGCAAAACAAATGAACATTCCCCTAAACCACTGCACACACACACACACACACACACACACACACACACACTACACACACACACACACACACGCAGAGAGAGAGAGAGAGAGAGAGAGAGAACCGGAGTTGACTCTCTCAGGGAATGGAACCGTCATTCACCCAGTGCCCAAACCAGAACCTTGGGGATGTTATCTTTAAATTCTCTATCTTCTCTGCTCTCTACTTCGTATCAATTACCTTTGATCTTTCTTCCGTCTCCAAAATGTCTCTTAAATCCATTCCCTTGGTTCACTTCTTTCTGTTCTACCTGGCCTTTATTTCTCACCTGAATTACAGCCACTGCTTCACACTTGGTTTCCCATTTTATGTTCTATATGCTAACCTTGGATCATCTTTAAATATTACAACCTCCTTAAGTCTCTTGCTTAAAATCCTGGACGAATTTTCCATTGCCTCTAGGATTAGTACAAACTCCTCTTCAGGGCTTTGCTTGGTGCTTTCCAGGCTCTGGCCCCTGACAGTGTCTCTAGCCTCCTCTCACCACTTCCCCTTGAGTTCTGTTCTGTAGGCATAAGAACTTCCTTGGGCTTTGCAGACACAGCTTGCCATGCTTATATGTGGCGTTCCCAGGTGCTGTTCCTTCTGCTTTGAACACTGTCTCTTAGCCTATGAATTTTTTTCTGGCATATTTTTTAATCCTTCAGATGTCTAACCACTAGATTAAAAGTTTTTTTGAGTGCAGAGATCATTCCCCTCCTTTCCAGCAGATCTGCACCACCTTTAGCATAATGCCTGACATATAGGAGGTATTCAGTACATAGTAGTTGAAAAAGAACTGGATAAACAAATGTAAGAATTGTGGGAATTCATCTTTTCAATTGTCTCTGATATCTCACATCTTATCAGGAGTCACATCCATGCCTCTCTCCCCATCTCAAAATTCAGCTTCTCTCCCCATTTCCTATGACTTCCCATACTTTTTATTTTATTTTTTAATTTCTTATAGCCCAGAGACTGCAAATGACTAGACTATGGAACAAATATGGCAGGTGGATTCTGTTTCATCTACATAATATTTTAAATTTTGAATTAGTTGCCAACATTGAAAATGCAGGAGGTTTTCACTTTTCACAGAAATAGGACGAAAATTCTAAACTTTATATAGAACCACAAAAGACACTGAATAGCTAAAGCAATCTTGAGCAAAATGAACAAAGCTGAAGGCATCATACTACCTGGCTTCAAATTTTACTACAAAGTTAGAGTAACCAAATCAACATTGTTCTGGCATAAAACAGACAGACACACAGACCAATGGAGCTGAATATAGAACCCAGATGTAAACCCAACCATTCATAGCCAACTCATCTTTGGTAAAGGCACCCAGAACATACAATGGGAAAAAGATAGTCTTTTCACTAAATGGTGCTGGGTAAGGCCAGGCACGGTGGCTCATGCATGTAATCCCAGCACTTTGGAAGGCTGAGGCAGACAGATTAACTGAGGTTAGGAGATAGAGACCAGCCTGGCCAACAAGGTGAAACTTCATCTCTACTAAAAATACAAAAATTAGCCAGACGTGGTGGTGCACACCTGTAATCCCAGCTACTTGGGAGGCTGAGACAGAAGAATAGCTTGAAGCTGGGAGGTGGAGGTTGCAGTGAGCCAAGATCTTACCGCTGCACTCCAGCCTGGGCAACAGAGTGAGAATCTGTGTCAAAAAAAAAGAAATGTTTTTAAAAATTCAGGAAGTTTTTTTTACATAAAAATCCAGCTTCTCTTGAATGAATAAGAAAAAATCAAAGATCTCTCTACACTTACCAGCATTCCATAAACAGTTGGAGTTGGGTAAAAGACAGGTAGTTTCCAGTTTACCTCGTCACACCAGACACACTTCATCACTAGATTTCTTTGTAGTGCTTGCTGTACCTGTAGGCATCTAATTTGCAACACCTGGTACAGATTTGCTCCTCAACCGTCGATTCATCAGGCAGTAAATTCAATCTAAGAAACATTTGTGGAGCTCCCAAACATGCACAGAATTGCATAGCATTTCTGTGCTGGCTCCCAAACAATGGGGTCAATATTGATATCATCACGCTGCCCAGTGTGGATCCGCTGTTGTCTATGTGCATTGCCTGCTGTCGGGCAGGGGTGAGCTCAGAGATGTGCTTCACAGGTGTCTCCTCCATGGACTACAGACATAGCGACAGAGACGCTAGCTACAGCACTTAAATGTCCAGCTTCCATAAGCATCCCACAGCCATCCCACCATCCAGACTATCAGCCCCTCCTGGGTCCTG
Source organism: Rhinopithecus roxellana (assembly GCF_007565055.1). NCBI lineage: Eukaryota > Metazoa > Chordata > Mammalia > Primates > Cercopithecidae > Rhinopithecus > Rhinopithecus roxellana. The sequence continues at coordinate 87,054,864 of NC_044562.1, read as the reverse complement.
CACATAAGTAGTGCGCATCTCTGCCTCTTCTGAGAACCTCCAAACCACCATCCTCTTTCAGTGTGTGGGAAGTTGCCGCCTGGACTTGAGCCAGACACCCAGTTTAATCCAGGACACCAGCCCTGGTTCCTCCAGTGCTAGCATAATCTGGGTGGCCAGGAACAAAGGAAGGGAAATCCAAACCTTTCAGAGACATAATCCTGGCATCCTGCTAGTATACATTTTACGCCCCCCTTATTAACTCATTGTAGCAAAACAGTAACAAAATAAGATGCCAGTCAGCACTTTTTTCAACTCTCATCATGTTATATTGATTTTTCAGTTTCTTTGTATTATCTTCCTCAGTGGTCTTCGAGTTTCCCGAGGATGAGCCATCTTTTACTCATGATATCTATCTCCAGTACCTAGCATATGTTCTTCCATATTATATTTGCTAAGTAAATATTATTTTAATAATGAATATAATACGGGTCAATGTTCTGATGTTCTGAGTCTCTTACAAGTAAGTGGTTAAGACTTAGGGGAACACAAACCCTAATGCAGTTATTTTCAAAGACCCCTTTTCAAGAATAGTACAATGCTGTAGAAATCCGAGGAACTCCAGAGACAAGCAGTTCAATTTATTCTGTTCAAGGTAAATCCCCCTTCCAACTTATTAGTGATAACTGGAGATGACATTTCCAAGTAATCATTTCTTTTTCAGTGAGTCAGGGCTGGGATAGTTTCAAAGCTGTAATCCTTACTTAGCTACACTGATTTCTGTCATTAAAGATTATCCTTGAAATAGTGAATGAATGCACGTTTCTTACCCTGGGGCTAAAATGCATCTGAAAGTCCAGCCATTCTTTGCTGTGGATGAAAGTTCACATTTCTCTGTAACACAAGTTACATGAACAGGTAAATTAAAACAAGTTTTGCACTGTGATTTTCCATTAATCACGATTATCAATTCATGAATTCGTGATAAGCTTGTTTGGTTAAATCTGATCTTTCACCTCCATGTTTAGAAGTTGAATTAAGGATAATTGCATGCATTATACCACTTGTGACAGTATTTGAGCTGATTAGCTTGTAGAGACTGATTAGGTGAAGGCTATAGTCATATAAAAGTGTGCATTATAATAGGCTATGTAGATGAGCTTGTGGTGATATTGTATATGACATGAAACTGAAAGAACAGATTTTTATTCAAATTAGAGACTCTCTTAATTGTACTCCACAAGCGTCACGGTACATGACAGTCACTGAATGACTATGTAAATTTAGCCCCACGTTTTTATCAACTACCCATCATGGCTTTCCTGCTCTCTGCTGAAGAAAAAGAAAAAGCATAAATAGAATGGGAGATAAAAATGCAAAACAAAGAACACAGCACAAAACACACTAACATGTGAATCCCTACAACATGACATGCAGTGTAGCATTTCATTCCATCTATTGCCAAGCCTTATGAGACACTTTATTTTGATAAAGGTCTTAGAGAGACTCCAGACTGTCCCACAATACATAAAGACTCTTGCCTCATCCTCACACCTCCTATTCCCATGAGCTTTCCTTCTTATTATCTTTGGATTCTGTGGTGATATCTTGCTTGGCTTTGGTGCTCCAGTTTGCTTTATGTTTTTCCTGTTGACCTGTTTATCATTGATAATTTAATCATAGTTGCTGCTGGCAGCCTCCAGGTTTGTGCATCCTGCTTGGTTTCTGCGTGTGGCAATTACCTGATATAATCTGGGCTTCTAATATTCCTGGAGAGCATAATGCACCAGCAACAGCTATTCTGAAAAGTAATAACATAACCAGGAATGTTTTCTACCCCCATCTTTTCCAGACCAGCCTTCCATTTAGTGGAATATTTTTAAATGTCCCATCTTTAGCAGACAAGATAAAGCAAAATGTGATATTCTGGTGTGATGGTGACAGAGGACTCTTGAATTATCTCAGTCTAGCCATTTCAGGGCATTTAGAGAGGTTGTTGTAGGTAATGTGATTTTCTTGGAGAAGCATTGTGAAGAGAACTTGCAGAAAAATAAATAAATAAATAAACCAAAACAAAAACCAAATTTTACGGAAAGGTGGCCTAATAAAAACACAAACCCAGTTTTCTTTTTTGATCCCAGATACTTATTATTCAGTTGTTTTTCCTAAGAACATACATTTTCTGGCTTGTATCTTTTCTTGTACAACTTAATTGAAAACATTCTAAATATATGCAACTTAATAAAAACATTTGGTGGGCCAATCAAAAAGCATGGTTATCATATGACTTTCCTACATATTTGATCTTTCTACAGGAATCATCTATGGGCTGGGGATATAGACTAGGTCAAGAGGAGTATAATTTTAGTTTAACCTGACCCTTGGTTTAGCCTGTATTATAGAAGAACCTCCAGTTCAATGTGATGCCCTCATCTCCCCCCACACCCGCCTTCCCATTTATGAAACAACAATGAAATTCATCATGTGTGTTAGGCAGAATAATGCCCCCCTCAAGATATGTATGCAGTAATCCCAGAACCTGCAGATACATTAATTTACATGACAAAGGAGACTTTGCAGATGTGATTAAGAGTATGGATTTGGAGATGAGGAGATTATTGGGGTGAGCCCAATCTAAACACAAGTTCCTAAAGGCAGATAACCTTTCCAAATGGCTTAAAGAGATGAGATGCAAGAAGGGGAAGAATTCAAAGCATGAGAGGGACTCAACCTGCCAGTTGCTGGCTTTAAAGATGGAAGAAAGGGGCTGTGAGCCCAGGAAAGTGGCAGCCTCCAGAGTGGCCCTTGGCTGGGAGCCTGCATATAAACCAGGACCTCAGTCCTACAACTGCAACGAACAGAGTTCTGCCCGTAACACCAATAAGCAAGGACGTAGATTCTTCCCCACAGCCTCCAGAAAACAAAGCAGCATATTGACACTGTGAGTTTTAGCCCAGTGAAACCCATACAGCTCTTCTGACCTACAGAGCTACAAGATAATACATTTGTGTTGTTTAAACTACTATTGGAATTACTTATCACAGCAGCAGTAAGAAACTAACACAGCATGTGACAGGCAGATAGCATCACTATGGGAGATTAGGAAGGTGTCGGCCTTTTTGTTTTCTTCCCTAAACTCTTTGCCAGCTATAAAGCATTCTGGGGTTGCCCACTCAGCTACCCCTACCTTTCTGAAGAGAGTTCTGGATCAGCTCCATCTTTTGAAACTTTGTGAGGGGGAATGAAATAAGAGAAGAGGGAAAAAGGAGAGTTAGAACAGACCACAGCCTCAGAGGAGGCTCTTGCAAAAAGCTGTTAACAAAGAGAGGTACTAAATTCCCTATGGGGCTGAGTAGGCTAAGGGTCGGCAAGTGCTCAGGGAGCTGTATGGAAATGTGGAGGTAGGAGAGGCTGTCTAGAGAGTGTCAGGACCCAAATCTAACGGGCTGAAAGGAGTTGGTGGGGAGGGAGGGAAGATAGGAGAGAAAGAGAGGGAAGATGGTCCAGGAGATATGGAGTTTTTAAGAGTTGTTAAGAATTCTGTGTTCATATCCCATAACTATATTTTTCAGAGATACAGGCAAAGATTGGATTTTTTAATTTAGACTATGCTTCTTCAAAAACAATTCCATTCTGGATTGAGCCAAGGGTCCACGATGAACACTTGGTAAGGACAAGAGAAATAACTGAACTGAATATGAATTAAATATTCAGATAAAAGGAAATATGTAAAATCTAGATCAAACTGGCACTTTCTTGTCACTTTTCTCAGGAGTCTATGTATAGATTTAGATAGATTGATAGGTGGATAGGATAACTGAGACTAACAACTTTATAATAGGGTTCTTTTGCTATGCCAGTAGCTAAGTCTCCCTGGACAGAACATTTTTATTTATTTATTTATTTATTGAGACAGGGTCTTGCTCTGTCACTCAGGCTGGAGTGCAGTGGAGCGTCTCCGCTCACTGCAAGCTCCGCCTCCCAGGTTCACGCCATTCTCCTTCCTCAGCCACAGGTGCTCGCCACCACGCCTGGCTAATTTTTTGTATCTTTTTTTAGTAGAGATGGGATTTCACCGTGTTAGCCAGGATGGTCTCGATCTCCTGACCTCATGATCCTCCCACCTCAGTCTCTCAAAGTGCTGGGATTACAGGTGTGAGCCACCACGCCCAGCCAGAACATTTTTATTTCACTAACTAAGCCTCCAGCTTAAACTGATGTTTGCTCAACATTAAATAGGATTAGTTAGACCTAGGTTCAAATTATAGCTCCCCCTGTTACTAACTATCTGACATTAAGGATGAAATTACACAATCTTTCTGGGTCCCAGTTTCCTCACCTCTAAAATGGGGGTAATAACATCTGTCTTTCCATGTCATTGTGAGAATTAGATACACTGTCTAAAAAGTGTCTTGCAGAGCCCTTGGTACATGGTACGCATTTAAGAAACAGCAGCCAGTGTTATGATCAGGAGCCTGGAGGATATTATTGTCATAATTTAACCCAGGATATGAAAGAGGACAAGTAGATGACAGTTGGTAAAACTTAGTGGCAATTTTCTTTGGAATTGTTGACATAAATAAATGCATGAGTCCTTGATTATACATTTTCCAGAAACTTCAATTAATTGTGGTTTCATTTCTGAAACTCTGTCCTCAACTCCAGGACTTGCACAAGTGAAAAACACTTAGCATCAAATTTAGAATTATAAAAAAAAAAAGCAATATAGAATCCAAGTGTTTGCTCCTCAGCATGTTATAATCAATCATAACTAACCCCATGCCCTTGCTCGTAATCAAACTTTCTTTCCTTGATTTCCCCTTTATTTATGAGAATGTAGATTAAAGCTCAGGCTGCAACACAGACCTTGGTCAAAACTGGGAAGTGTTAAAAATTGATATTTGTCAGTTTTCCCTTTAGTGTGATACTCAAATCAAATCTCCAAGGCCAGTCTTCAAGCTCTTGTCTAATGCTTGGGGTGTCTGCCACTACCGCTGCACTGTGCCCATCTGTCTCTCCTTTCAGAGTCCAGGAAATTCTTCTGTTGAAGTCCATTTCTTTTGAATATTGGTGAACAGACACCATCTACTCTTGTTTTAGTTGCTCTCCCTAGTTCACTGCATAGATGACGTATTAGTTAGCTGTAACCTACCATCTACTAACAACCTCAAAATCTCAAGGGCTTACAACTAAAATAACTGTTTTCATGTTCAGCAGTCTGCAAGTAGACTGAAGTGCAGTTTTTATGGGCTGGGAGGGTTTTTTTTAGGTTGCAGGTCTGTTGGGCTTAGCTACAGGCTGTCGGCTAACTCCATGTCTGCTCCCAGTGTATTTCATTCTCCTTGGACTCGTGACCACCCAGGGAATGTCCTCATGGTGAAGGGTTGGTGCACAAGCCAAACCACACAAGCACGTTTCAAGTCTCTGCTCACAACGTTTACTGACATTCCATTTACCAAGTCAAGTCACATGGTCAAGCCCAACATCAATGGCATAAGGAAGAATGCAAAGTTGCATGGCAAAAGGCATGGGAGTATAAGGTGAAACTACAGGGAATTGCTGATATTTGACCATTTTTACTTAATCAAAAATGGAAATTTTATATAGCCTGACCTTATATTCCTATTGCCCAAGGAAATGAATAACTAGATAATCTTCATTTAATCCAATCTACCACAGATGACTTCCATTTAACACACTGAATTTCACAACCAATATATTAATTTTTAAAATGTTAAAACCTTAATATCTTTGAATGGATTATAATATACCTAACTGTGACCTTGTAGACTCATATCTTTTTAAAAAATATACAATTTAGTAGTTGTTAGTATATTCATGTAGTTGTGCAATCATCACCAAATCTAATTTCAGAACGATTTTATTCCAAAAAGAAACTTGTACCTGTTAGCAGTCATTCTATGTTTCCCCTCCCCCTAGTCCCTGGAAACCAATAATCTTTTTCTGTCTCTAAGCACTTGCCTGTTCTGGACATTTCATACAAATAAAATCATACAATATGACATTTTGTGACAGGTTTCTTTCACTTAGAATAAGGCTTCCAGGTTCATTTATGTTGCTGCATGATCAGTACTTCAATCTTTTTTATGATCAAATAATTACCCGTTGTATGCATATACCACATGGTTTTTTTTGTTTTTGTTTTTGTTTTTGTTTTACCATTGGATGGATATTTGTGTTGATTCCACTTTTTTGGGTATTTTGAATAATGCTGCCATAAACGTGTGTGTACATGTTTTTGTGGGTACATATGTTTTCAATTCTGTTGAATATATACATAGTGGAGTTTCTGGGTTGTGTGGTAATTCTATGTTTAACATCTTGAGGAGCTGCCAAACTCTTTTCCAAAGTGGCTGCAGCATTTTACAATCCCACCTGCTATGTATGAGTTTTCCAATTTCTCCACATCCTTACCAACACGTGTTATTGTTTGTCTTTTTAATTCAGCCAACCTAATGGGTGTGAAGTGGTTGTGTCTCTTGGTGGTTTTAACTCACATTTCCTTAATGACTAACGACTTAGAGCTTTTTTTCTTGTGGTTATTTGCCATTTGCATATCTTCTTTGGAGAAATGTCTATTCAAGTCCTTTACCTCTTTTTTAATTGGTTGTCTTTTTGTTGGTGAGTTGTTAAGAACTGGATACTAGATTTTTATTGGATATATGATTTGCAAATATTTTCACCCATTTGACTTTCTTGATAGAGTCCTTTAATGCAAAAATGTTTTTAATTGTGATGAAGTTCAATTCACATACTTTTTTGTTGCTCTTTCTGTCTGTGCTTTTGTTGTCACATCTAAGAAACCATTGCCTAACCAAGGTCATGAAGATTTCTACCTCTCTTTTTTCTAAGAGTTTTAGCTTTAGCTCTTACATTTAGGTCTATGACTCATTTCGAGTTAATTTTTGTATATGATGTGAAGTATGGTTTCAACTTCATTCTTTACATGGGGATATCCAGTTGTCCATAGGCCATTTGTTGAAAAGACTATTCTTTTCCCATTGAATTATGTTGGCATGCTTGTTGAAAATCAATTGACTATAAATATAAGAATTTATTTCTGAATTCTCAGTTCTATCGCATTGACTTATGTGCTTATTGTTATGTGAATGTCACACTATATTGTTTATTGCAACTTTATTGTAGTTCTTTTTTTGAGATAGGGTCTTGCTCTGTTGCCTGGGCTGGAGTGCTGTGGTGTGATTACAGCTCACTACAGCCTTGACCTCTCAAGCTGAAAACGATCCTCCTGCCTCAGCCTCTCAAGTGCCTAGGACTACAGGCATGAGCAACCATGCCCAGCTAATTTATTTTTAACTTTTTTGGAGAGATGGGGTAACACTATGTTACCAGACTGGTCTTGAACTCCTGGGCTCGAGTGATCCTCCTGCCTCAGCCTCCCAAAGTGCTGGGATTACAGGGGTGAACCACTATACCTGGCCTATAGTAAGTTTTGAAATAAGGAAGTGCAAGCCTTCCAACTTTGTTTTTCCCTTTCAAGGTTGTTTTGGCTATTCTATGTCCTTTTCACTTCCATATTAATTTTAGAATCAACTTGTCAGTTTCTGCCAAAAAAAAAAAAAAAAAAAAAAAGCCATACTTGGATTTTGATAGAGATTATGTTGAATCTGAAGATCGGTTTGGGGCATACTGCCATTTTCAGAACATTATGCTTTCTGATCCATGAACATGGGATGTAGTTCTAAATATTTACGTCTTGTTTCATAGTTCTCAGAGTACAAGCATTGCAGTACTTTTGTTAAGTTTATTTCTAAACATTTTATTCTTTTTGATGCTATTATAAGTGGAATTGTTTTCTTAATTGCATTTTTAGTGTGTTCATTGCTACTTAAAGAAATATAATTAACTTTTCTGTATTGATTTAGTACACTGCAACCTTGCTGAACTCATTTATTAGCTCCAATAGTTTTTTTAATACAAATTAATTAGGATTTTCTACATACAAGATTCTATGTGAATAGAGATATCTTTATGTTTTCCTTTCTAATGTGGATGGTTTTTTATTTCTTCTTCTGACTAAATGGCCCTGGATAGAACCTCCAGTGCAATCTCAAATAGAAGCAGCAAGAGTAACCTTCCTCATCTTGTTCTTATGGAGAACATTTTTCATGTTTCAGACTAAATGTTGGTTTTTACGGATGTCCTTTATCACATTGTGAAAGTTCTTCCCTATTTCTAGGTTGTTGAGTGTTTTGATCATAAAGGGCTGTTTTTAGTCTCTTTGTGCTTATTTCACATACCTCCACAATAAGGAATCAATGTCAGGGTTTAGTTCTTGATGAAAGAAAGAACTTGTTCCCTTTAATCTCAATGCTTATGAGTATCTTCCTTTACCCAACAATAGCTTTTATATTTACTGTAACTAATATACTCAATTCTAAAATATACCCATTAATCCTTATTTGTTTAATTTTTAGAAAACATTCAGGTTAAGATGAATGCACACAGATTAAAAATTTCAGTGACTGCAAGGCAGCCTGCTTAGGGCAAGCTGTGTTAATAATTTTTTCCATCAAAATCTTCTGACCTGAAACAAATGTGCAACTCTATAATTTTCCCATTTTAATTAACTTTAAAAACTAATACCAACTGAAGAAATTTTAAATGAGTTCATTAGTCCAAATATGCACATTTTTTTCTCTCAACAATCAAAATAAAAGAACATTCCTAAAAAGCTTAAAAAACAATTCCCAAATCCATATACTGTGCATTTTATGTTTTGTCTGAGTTTGTACTTATCAAATAAGCAAAATATATAAATCTGATATACTTCATCCTACCCTCTTTTGCCTTGTAGTTTGGCATCTCTTTTCTAGTTTACTTGGGTTTTCTTGTTTTTCTCTTGGCCCAAGTAAGTATCTCATAGATATAATTTGTCTCCAAACCCTTAATCCCAAATGACAGCAAATGTACCCTGTACAGTTGAGGAAATAAACATAAAATAAGTAGTACATACCTGAATGCAGTGTTTTCTAACCCACTTTGTGGGTCATAAACTATTTTTAAAAACTGATGCTCACTGTGGGCCCTCTCCCGAGAAAAATGCACACATGCATACATAAATAAAATTCTGGATACAATTTTAGGAAGTCCTCATACGTGCACAGAGAATATGAAAAAAATTCAATATGTGTTTGAGCCTATATGTGCAGTTAATTAGGCGAGTATAGTAGGAAAATTCCAAAGATGTAGGGATTACAATTATTTTTTTCACGTTTTGCCTGTCATTTTTGTGTCCAGTTTAGACTCTTGTGTTCCAGACTATCACACTGGACATCCCTGATGTTTCAAATGCTTCAGTCTTTTGCAGACAAATACTAGAAATGATCCTGCCTCGTGGTGCAGCAGACAACTGGTTAATGCTCTGTGGACTGGAAAGAAAAAGAGCAATACAGAGAAACAATATTTCATTTTGCCTAGGATCTCTTTTTTATTGAATTTCTTGCCCCTTTGTTCCCTTCTCTCCCAGCTAAGAGCTTCCCGTATTGTCTCGAGGATGGGAAAACACAAGTTGGGGGAAGGAGGAGGCTAATTTTTCAGTGAGGCTCTTCAATGCCAATGACATGACAGATGGATTTGGAGGTTCACACAATCACTTTTTCTTTAATCATGCTGGCTACCACATGGTGCAGAGACACAATTGGAAATGAAGGCTCGTCCAGGAGGGATGTTTTAAAGTACATTATCTATGCATAAACTATGTACAGACAGTTTGCAGAGCATGGAGCAGCCTTGCATTCTGGATATTGAGCCCTGCTCTGAAATGCTGCAGTGTGCATGTGTGTGAGTGGCATGCACGTGTGCGCGCACACACACACACCCTCCTAGTTGAGCAATTGTCTTATAAAGATCCTCTCTGAAAGAAAACACATTTTATCTGAAGTGCCACAAAGAGAAGAAGATTCATGCCATCCGTCAATCTCCAGTAACTGACATTCAGCTCACAGATAGACTCCCCTCTTTTAATTTTTAAATCACTGTATGAATCAAAGCACTGTATTGTTCTCAGTCCCATTTCAGCTGTTCTGAGTAGATCCTATCTCCTTGTCTCCTACTTGTTTCTTGGATTTTCTCCTATTGTGTGTGTCTTATAGAAAGCATTCACGGGCTTCTGAGACACATGGTTAAAAAAAGGTATTCATTTTTCTTTAGTTAATAAATACACGAATTTTCTTAGGAAACTGTTTGTGTTGGCTCAGTGAAGTTCAGGCTATCAATTTCCAACTTTGAGTCATTGTGACATGAGAGCGAGGCACTGGCAGTGAACCTATGGCTGAGGAAGAGAGTTCAAGTTGAAGCTGCAACAAACAAATCCTAGAGGTGATTCCTTTAGCCCTGGTGCCTGATATTTTCAAAAAATGCCCTGGGAAATAAAACTTTATGGTGGCTTTGCCTTCATAAATCCTGGAGGAAATTAAAAGGAAGAATACTTAACTTTTAGTAAACCATCTTAGCCCCACTTATTATCCCAGGCAATCCACTTTCTGTGCTGTTCATTTCAGTTTTCCAGGGTTGAGCTGCAGAGCTCTAGTATCAGTTTATCTTAAAGAAAAACAAGGCGGTAGAGTATAATTATTCTCTTTCGTGACATCAGATGGTACACCCTACACTACTGGCAGAATGGAGCATTGTTTCTAATGGTAAAATGTTAGAGTACTGTAATTGTCTATCTGACACTTATGAGGACAAAGAGGAAAAGTTAGTGGTTCTTTCCTTTTTCATCTAAAACTGTTTCATTTGAAGCAATATTTTGAATACCTTTTATGAGCTGCATTGTCCTTTTTTTGTTTTTTGTTTTTTGTTTTTGAGATGGAGTCTCGCTCTGTTGCCAGGCTGGAGTGCAGTGGCGCGATCTTGTCTCAGTGCAACCTCCGACTCCTGGGTTCAAGTGATTCTCATGCCTCAGCCTCCCAAGTAGCTGGGATTACAGGTACGCGCCACTACACCCAGCTAATTTTTGTATTTTTAGTGGAGACAGGGTTTCACCATGTTGGCCAGGATAGTCTCGATCTCCTGACCTCATGATCCGCCTGCCTCAGCCTCCCAAAGTGTTGGGATTACAGGTGTGAGTCACCCCACTCAGTCACATTGTCCTTTCTAATACAGAAACCAGACATCTACTCAATAGTAAAATTCTCACCATATTTAGGAAAGGAAGAGACAGGCAGAGCAAGTGGGCAGTGCCAAGCAGAGCAGGGATGAGATATTGGATACACTTTTGGGAACTTCCAAACTCTCCCGCAATACCCAAAACAGTTCTCTAGCAACCCGAATCCATCAATCTGCCTCTTTGGTTGTGTCACACTCACTCTCAAGAAGCACCATAGAGGAAGGATAATATCTATTATTTAGAAATTATATTTAGCAAAAATCTATATGTATTATCACATCTCATTTTCTTTTAAACAATGCAGAAAAATATAGAAAACAATTTGGCATCTATTATATTTAAAAGCTTATTTAAATTTATTTATATTAATTAAATACGTTTTGAGATTCTACCAGGACATTGTAGGCAGATGCTAAAGAGGATGCAATGTCTAAAAAAGTATAATTCCTGCTTTCGGGGAACTTAAAATCTTGTATAAAATTTAAGTAATATTTGTAACCAAGTCATTTGCAAGTCCTTTATTTGCATATGCAAATTAAGTGAAAAAATTTGAATGGCAATGTGAAGATAGGTGTCTATGATTACATCTTTCTTGAAATACATCTTAGGATTCATCATGTTCAATTGTATTTTGATACAAGAACCATGAAAATTTGTTAGAGAAATGTGCTGCTGTCATGTTATCTAGTCGTTTTCTTTCTGTTCACTGTCCAAACTTCCAACTGTAAAAAGGTGGACTTGTAAGCAAATGGTTGCAGTAAACTTTCAGACAGGCAACGATTATACCTTCAGATCTTCTCTTATCTGGCATTCTTGTCACTTGGGGTATATAGCATGTATCCTGCAGCTTGCATTACACATTTCGCTCTAGGCGTACTTGATATACATACTTGACTATTAAATGAAAAAATGCTAACATGTCACATCACCATGTTCAGACTAAAATGAACAGTTTCTTACATTGTGTGGCCACTGGCTAACTGCACATGGCTACAGGAAAAGACTTCCCTCCCAAGGACCCCATTGTCCATTTGTCCTTAAATCTTGAGTGCATTTGGTCTAATCTTATGCTCTTAGTTCCTGGCTTAAAAGAAAGGCCTTAGAAATGTTTTTAATTTTTTTCTCCCACTCTTTTTAACGCTCAGCCTTTGTGCTTCTGTAATTCAACACTGGTAGTTGTGTGGGTTCATAGAGACAAGCCTATACCAGGGAGAGAACTGCAGCAACAGGAAGTCAGACTTCCCCAGCATCCCCTGGCCCCTGAGGGTTTGGTAACATTACCAGGGGATGACCTGCTGACTACTTCAAAAAACATTTATCAAGCACCTAGTTCAATGCCTATTGTTCTTCAGATTTCTATGCACTTTGTCCCATTTAATTCTTATTTCAATCCAAGGATGTAGATATTCTAATATCCCCAATTTATAGATAGGGATGAGGAAACTGAGTTTCAGGGAAGTTAGATGTCTTGACCATATTGACACTTAAATCTTGGTCTTCAGAGCCAAGTTCATTTTTAATATAACTCAGCTTTCTCCCTCATTTGTAACCTAAGAAGAAAGTTGAGCCTGAAATGAATCAGTCAACTACATGCCACATTTTAAGCTATAATAGAAAGTGAGGCAGGGTCGTACTTTTCTAAGTTTTTGAAACAATGTAAAAACAAAAACCCTCATTTATTTCAGCCTGAACATTGTAATATAACATTGCAGCATTTTCCATTAAAAACAAGAAATTAACACATATCCAAATAAACTAAAGAAAACTGTAAGTGTTCATGTTTCAGAAATATCACTGGATATGTTATCAGAGAGGATTGTTATTCTCTATGTATTGCTTGTGTGGATAAAATGGATAGTTTTACATTTCTGACCAGTGTTTTCAAGCCTTTATATAGACACTTCATGATCGCTGCTTCACTGGGTATCTTGGTTGTACCCTCCAACAATCCAGGAAACTAGTACATATATGTTTTTCAGTGGACACAACACCAGCTTTCTGGGCCTCAGAGCCCCCAGTTTCTCCATGTCTTTTCACATCATGTACAGACATGTCCTTGGCTTCAAGATTCCAAAAGGGGTTTCCTCTAGGTGACACTCAGGTCTCTTCCCTGTGCCCCTTCTTACTTCTCCGCATGAGAGGAGGCGTTGATATGGGATCAACTGGATTTGCAAGAAATTAACATCGTTTGGTCTATGCTTTGTGAATCAAAGTTCTTAAAATGCTGCAGACTCCCTTGTTTCTTTTCTTTCTGCCATGAAGCAATTCTGAATGGTTTGCTTTGGAGACTCAAACTGTTCCTATGGAAGAGAATATTTGAAAGGCCAACTTAGTTACCGAATTAAAGTCATGTTCAATGAAACTAATATATTAATCTTTGTGTTCTTGTTCTTGTATCTCAGCTCTCAGTTGACTGGAAGATGTTATTTGTCATCTCCCAAACTCAATAGGAACAAATATTTCAACCCTTACACCTGCCAATGCCAACCATCAACATCCTGGAACACCTGGAAGGCTGAAAGCAGAATTTGATATTTCACTGGTTATTTGCTGCTGATCCCATAGGGAGATCTACACTAGATGAAAAAGGTCTTGGTAGCCCTACCATTGTTTGTCCATATTCAGCCATCCATTTAATTTATGTTATCATCTACAGAGTGAGCACTGTGCAAAGTGATAAGGATACAAAGATGGTTAGGACATGCCACGTGCCCTGAGGAATTTGCAGAATGGTAGAGAAGACAGGCAGATAGGCCAGAGGTGACACAGCAATATGATCAGTGACATAACACAGTATATTTAGTGACAACAGAAGCACAAAGCAAGGACTGCTAACTCAGATCCTGCAGTGAGGGGATGGGACTGGCACTACCAGAACTAGTCCCAGTCTGTTAGTCCCAGTACTAGGTCTAGTAGCCCCAGTCCCATACCCTCACTGCAGGATATCCAGTAATGGAGCATTCATGAATAAACTCTTGAGGATTAGAAATAATTGGACAAAAAGAGAAGCTGGAGGAAGGATGTTCCAGGAAAGGAGTGAAGGGTGTGCTCAGGAAAATGCTTAGAATGCAACAAGCCCGAGAGGAGAAAGCCTGGGAGATCTTGATGAGGTTGAAGAGCAGATGCAGGGGGCATATTCCCTTGCATCATATCTAGTGTGGAAAGGAGAGAGTATTTTCCAGCAAATCTCACTATCCCTGCCCTTACCTGAACTGTGTCCTGGGGAATGGGATGTGCCTATAAGCTGGAGCTGAGATCACAAGGACAGAACTCCACCCAAAGCACATTCATTGAGAGTGGGGTGACTGGTCCCCAGAGGGGAGGTGAAGGTGCAGTCACTGGTTGATCAGATGCAGGATAGCAGAGAGAACACATGTTCATTGGAGAGGGATGCATTTCTACAAGGCCCCAATAGCTGGGAGGTGTCAATCTTGTAGGAAATTTCTAGGTGTGAATCCCAGCTCTGTTACAGACTCACAGGTCTCTCTTTGCATTGGTTTCCTCTTCTGTAACACGGAAATAATAAAGCATTCTTTTCAGCGTTGCAATGAGGTAATATGTGTAAGCCTAATACCAGGCACACAAGAGGCATTTATTTGGTGGAAGTTGTTATTATGACCTATTTTCAGTGCTATCTGGCTTCTTTTTTTCTTTTTTGGTGTTTTTCCTATTCTGTGACCTTTCACTCATTTGTAAGCAAGGGTTTTAGAATCATGTTTCAGTGATCTTCTGTTGTGTAACAACCACCATAGAATTTAGTGACTTAAACTCACAGTGATTTATGACTTCTCACAATTCTGTGCCTTGACAGGGTTCAGCTGCATGGTTCCTATGCTGGTCTCATTTGGGGTCTCTCATGCCACTTGTAGTCTAATGGTAGGAGCTGGAACATCTAAAGTGGTCTTAAGTCTGGCTCCTGTGTGGGAATGGCCAGAAGGATGGACTCAGATGGGACACTGGGATGGCTAAGCCTCTCCTCCTCAAATCATCTTGGGACCTCTTCCTGCCCACTTAGCTTCTCCATGTAGTCTGTCCAGATTTCCTGGTAGATAAGATCATCTGAAAGTATAAAAGTAAAAGCTGCTAAACTTTCTTAAAGCATGTGTTCAGAACTGGCACAGTATTATTTCTGCCACATTCTACAGATAAAGCACCCAGACTCAAGGTGAGAAGACCACACAAGGGCATGAGGACTTGTGTTATGGGATCTTTGGGGTGTTGATTTTCTGGCTGGAAACCTCTGTGGCTAGTGGTGCCTTTGCCCAAGTTCTTGTCCTGCATCCAGGAAGAATGAGGTACACAGACTAGTGAAGGGTGAAGAAGATGAAAAGGAGTTTTATTAAGTGTTACGACAGCTCAGAGGAGACCTGCAGTGGGTGGCTCCTCTCTGTAGGCAGGTTGTCCCATCAAGTATCAAGCTCCCACCAGAGAGGATGCCTGGAGAGGATTGCTTCTCTCTGCAGCTGGTAGTCTGGACATCTCTGCAGGTCTCTGAAGCTCTTAGCAGAGACGGCAGTTCCTCTCTGCAGCTGGTTTCCCATTGTCTCTCTGTTTTCTCCATCCTCTACTTGCTCTGGCTAAGCTGGGGACTTTTATGGACCTCAGAAGGGAGGAAATGTGTGCCCATTGGTCCATGGGCGGGCATGGGAGGGCTGGAAAAGGCACCACAAGTCCCCACTCTGGTCTGCGGGACTGGCAGCCCAGCCCCCAGTCTTCAGGCCCTTTTTGGCCTGAAGGTAGGGTCTCACCGGGACTGACCCCTTCTGCCCAAGGACCTGTCTGCCTCCTGCTGCCATTCACGGAACCCAGGCTTGGCCCTGACTTCTCTCAGATTGGAAGGAGTGCCAACAGCAGAGAGAGGGAGGAGGAGGAGCAGGCACTTCTGAGCCTGCAAGGGCAAGAGAGCCTTCCTTGGGCCCCCAGGAGTGCAGGGATGCCTGAGTCTGCAGCTGCATTTTGGGTGGGACTCTTGCCTGCCCAGTGCAGTGGGAGCCTGGGTGTACAACCCCTGTTTGGGCAGCTGCAGTGGCACCTGGGGAGCTCCCCAAGAGCACAGGGAGGCTTGAATCCACAGTAGTGATTTGGGAAGCTGCAGCCCCGCCCTGGAGTAGGGGGATCCCTCCTGCTCCACAGAGCAGGAGGCCTGAATCTACAGCTGCAGTTTGGGCAGCTGCAGCAGCACCCAGGGAGCTCCTGCCCCAGCTTGGAAGGGGGAGGGGGGCAGGGCTCTTGCTTGTCCCAGCTCCCACCAGCTCCACTGAACGTGCAGTCCCAGCTATGCCTCCTGGTTGCAGCTAGCATGATGGTAGCAGCAGGCCTTCTGGAGCAGCCGGTGCCATCACTGGGAGGTGTGGTTCAATGGGCTCTCCTTTGGAGATGAGCTGCTTCATAGACTTCAATTTGTGTATAGTACTGGTCTACAATCCCTTCTTCAAAACTCTTAGATATTTTTCATAATTCAGATGTTTTTAGATATTAGAGAGTTCATATAATACATATGCTGCATATGATATGCCCATCAGTTAGAAGCAGCATCCCATAACCAAGCACATTAATATTTCTGTAATAAATGTATTTAATATAAATATGTTATTCATAATTTATGAAGTAGAATAATTGCAGATTCAAATAGCCTCATATACAGTCAGATCAAGTTGTGGTGTTTTCGAGATTTTTGAGTTTTAAATTATGGGTAAAACATTATGGAGCTGTATTTTGAATCAAAATAACCTCTTAAAGTTAAAATAAATTTCTCCTCTCTTGAGCCTATAGCTGGATGTCAGCTTAGGTCCTCTGGGAGGCAGACACCAAAACAATCGGAAGTGTGAGTAATTCAGGAGGAGGGAAATGACTGTGAAAGAGAGAGGGGATGGGAAATAGGAGCAGGCAGGGAAGGGCTTTAGGTCATGTGGTAGGTCTGATGCCTGTGAAAGGGGATGAGGAAGGAGGGAGGATGAAGCAGGGAGAGCCTCTGCTGCAGTGCAATGCTGAGAAAGTCCAGTGAGCCCTATCTAGAGCTCCATGCAGAGCCAGGCTGTCCTGCTGGAGGAGTCCCATGTTGGGCAGAAATGGCCAGACCCAAGCACCCCTGCTGTTCTCTGTCACAGGTTGGAGCCGCCTGGGAAGAGGTGCTGCCCTGAGGCCAGAAACTCACCGCACAAGGTTTTCTCGTGAAAGGAGACCTGAGCTCATGCCTCAGTGGCTGCCTTGCCCTCAGCCCTCAGCCCACAGACTTTCCTCTGGTCCTACATTTGTAGTTAACACAATGTGTTTCAGGAATGTGTCCTCTGTGTAACTGGGTGGGGTGGGGAAGGGTTCAATCCTATGTCAGGACTGTCTAATCCATCAGCTGCACCATGTTGCTAAAAAAGAAAAAAAAAAAAAAAGAGAGAGAGAGAGAAATGTCTGAGTGAAGACTTAGAAGGCCTAGAGGCCGGGCGCGGTGGCTCAAGCCTGTAATCCCAGCACTATGGGAGGCCGAGACGGGCGGATCACGAGGTCAGGAGATCGAGACCATCCTGGCTAATACGGTGAAACCGCGTCTCTACTAAAAAATACAAAAAACTAGCCGGGCGACGAGGCGGGCGCCCGTAGTCTCAGCTACTCGGGAGGCTGAGACAGGAGAATGGCGTGAACCCGGGAGGAGGAGCTTGCAGTGAGCTGAGAGCCGGCCACTGCACTCCAGCCTGGGCGGCAGAGCAAGACTCCGTCTCAAAAAAAAAAAAAAAAAAAAAAAAAAGAAGGCCTAGAAGGACTGAGGCAAGCAGGGAGACTATGCTGTGCTTGGCAAACGAAGGGAGGGTGAGTTTTAGTTGGGTGAATCTTCTCCATGGTATTTAGGATCCTGTCCCGTCTCTCCCTCCCTCAGCAAACCTCTGACCCACATGTAACTGCGGAATGGGCTACACCTGAACACTAATTAAATGCTGACCCCACTGACCCTCCCAACCCATCACAATCACAGAACTTAGCTCATGACATTCACCTTCATGGTGCCTTTTGTCGCTCTCAGTGATCCCAGAAGACCAGCAGCTTAAGGCTTAAATGAAGTGCATCTTACAGAGCAGGAGCCCAGTGGGCAAACATCCCAAATCCCCAGTTAATGACAGAACTGGGGCTGCCTCCCATCCCAGATCTTTCCATTTCCCTGCTCTTCCCCTTCCCTCTCCATGTTAGGAAGTTTGCTCCAAGTGAAATTCGCTTCTACCCTAGGGCTAAGGTGCTAATGGCAGAATTGTTATTTTAGCAGTATCTGGAAAGTCCAAAGGTAACAATTAAAATCACATTTCTCTAAAATAATTATTCAAAGTCTCATTTAGAAATGTGTCAGTCTTCCTGCCAGATTAGAAGTCCTGGGGAGTCTTCCAACAGCTTGGCCACTGAGCGTTCTACAAGCTCTTATGTATTCTGGTGAGCTCCATGTTCTCTCAATAAGTATACTATCTTTGCGGATGTTTATGAAGTCTTCCAACATGGCCACAAAGCATGGGGACAGGTGTTGCGAAGGGTGCAGAAGAGGTATCAAAAATTACTCTCAACAAAGCTCTGACCAGTTTTTCTGATGTGTGAGTAGATAACTATCCTCTAGGAGTGGTCAGCCATACAGAGTGGACAAACTTGCTGAAGACTGAGTGTGCTTTTGTAAGTTTAATGTGATAATCAGGTAAAACATATAATCCAGTAAAATGTAAAGTTAATCTTACACATGCAGTGGTGTACATGACAGTTCTCCTACTACATAGTGATTAGGCATCAATGAAAGTGGCGCCCATAAATGCCTATGATTAGATCTGGAATTCCTCCATGGGTGAAGGGAAATGGATAGAGAATCTAGGAAATGCTATTGCATGTTTAATATATTATGGAGTTTATTTATTTATTTACTTTTTTTTTTTTTTTTTGAGGCGGAGTCTCTCTCTGTTGCCCGGACTGGAGTGCAGTGGCCGGAACTCGGCTCACTGCAAGCTCCGCCTCCCGGGTTTATGCCATTCTCCTGCCTCAGCCTCCCGAGTAGCTGGGACTACAGGCGCCCGCCACCTCGCCTGGCTAGTTTTTGTATTTTCAGTAGAGACGGGGTTTCACCGTGTTAGCCAGGATGGTCTCGATCTCCTGACCTCGTGATCTGCCCGCCTCGGCCTCCCAAAGTGCTGGGATTACAGGCTTGAGCCACCGCGCCCGGCCTATTTACTTTTTTGAGACGGAGTCTTGCTCTGTCGCCCAGGCTGTAGTGCAATGGTGTGATCTCGGCTCACTGCAACCTCCACCTCTTGGGTTCAAGCAATTCTCCTCCCTCAGCCTCCCAAGTAGCTGGGATTACAGGTGCCCGCCACAATGCCCGGCTACTTTTTGTATTTTTTTTTTCTTTTAGTAGAGACCAGGTTTCACCATGTTGGTCAGGCTGGTCTTGAGCTCCTGACCTCAGATGATCCACTTGCCTCGGCCTCCCGAAGTGCTGAGATTACAGGCGTGAGCCACCATGCCTGGCCTTGGAGTTTTTCTTAAAGAAAAATACCCCTCGGCTAGCAGTTCCGATGTCCGTTTTGTGACAGAGTTCTGAGTACATCTGAGTGTGTGATTTTTTTTTCTCCTCCCAGCTGCTTCTCTAGGATTATAAAAATAAGGAGGAAGGGGGTGAATTGCACTGTAAGGTTCCTTGGCATCTGAGGATGAAATTCTGCTATTACAATAGAAGGATTTTTACAATGGCCAAGACAAAAATATTTTGAATATGAAAGAAAGTGCCTAAAGTAAGTATTCTTTTTAAACAGTTGAGTTGTGTTTCTAGTTTGTATTTTTGGTTAATCCTCCAAGAGTCTCTGATCAGGGCCAGCACTGATTGGGTTCTTGGTACTGTGAGCATCTTGGTTCATTTGGCTGTACTCATGGCCCCACAGTGGGAAGACCAAGTTCTCTTTTTTTATTCTTCTGCAACTGGGGCTCAACATCCATTTAAGAGACATTCGTTGAGCACCTATCCTATGCCAAGTGCAGGCTGGCGCTGGAGTTCAGGGTGAATCAAGCAAGGTCCCTGTTCTCAAGTATCGCCCACCCTAGTGGAGGAGCAAGCCATGCAAACAGATGGCTATGAGGAGGTAATGAAGACTGCCATGGAGGTATGAATGCTGCAGAGGCTCAAAGCAGAGAGGCTAGGTCTAGGCAAAGAAGGCAAGCCTGAGATGGGTCTTAGAGACTGTGTCAGAGTTTTCAATACAGAGTAGGATAAAAGGACCTTTCAGATTGAGAGGATCATTATCACATGAAGGCTGCTCAGGAGATGATGAGAAGCTGACCTGGGAGAAGTGGCAGGAGGTGAAGCTGGGCAGCAGCCATGTTGGGAAGAGCTCAGGACACCATGCAAAGGGGTTTGGACTGCCTTGGGGTGTGAGTCCCTGCCAGTGACCCGGGCTGAGTTCCCTGGATTGGTCCCAAGTACTCAGATCTTGGAACAGTCTTTTCTGTGGGAGCCTTGCAAGAGTCCAGCTGCTCCTGGCTCTTCCCTCTCTTCTCTCCACCTGTTCCTCACCCAGACCTCTGTAGCCAGCTGGAAGGAGTGGGGGAATCAGTGCAAACAATCCTCGATGCCAGCACCTCATCCTCCACACTCCCAGTTCCCAGGCAAGAACCTCCAGCAGCTGCCACCGCTTCCCAGGGGAGCCCAGACAGTTGTCTTTTTTGGCACATGATGCAGGGAGCTGGTGGAGATTTGCCATTTTTTCCCACTCAGGCTTTTCTGACTCACTGGCTTCCTAGAAAAAACTCAAGTAGACTTAGGCACTGACTTTGAGGAAGTTCGAGCTCAAAATCAGGAGAGATGCTCCAGCTTAGCAAGAGAACTCTTCTTGCCACCTGCGCCCCACGTGCTTGGGATTCTTTGTAGAACAGTCAAAGCCTTCCACAGTTAAAGATGAAAGGCTGGACCCCACAGAAGCCTGGGGAACTATCACACAATACAAATGAGTTTTAGTCTCACCATGCCATTTCCGTTCCTTTAATGTGGAGGAAGAACTAGAATTTTAAAAGCACGAGGCAATAAAGTCAAAAGGAAAAGAAAATTGCCAATATATGCCAGGCACTGTGTTAGTAAGTTGTACACATTATAAAAACTAATTCTCACTACAAGCCCAGTAAGATGGATGTTATAATCTTCAGTTTATGAAAGAAGAAATTAATGATTGGACAATGTAGAAAACTTGTCCAAGTGAGGCTTAGGATTCCACAGTTTTCTACCTGGATGATCCTAGGGGAGAGAAGGAGAGGCTGGGGTCATTGGAGACCAACTTCACTGGTTTTGCTTTGTGTAGGCAGTGAAAGATGGGTTGCCCCAGGAATTTGGGGAGTACTGGTGCCCTAGTCTAGAGGAGTTTATATTCTAGTTGGGTATAAAATCTTAGGAACAAATGACTCCTGGCATTTAGTTAGGTACAAAACTGTTGAAGAGTAACCACAGAACCTTAGTACTAGAGGATTTTTCTTATAAGTTATCTTAACCAATTCCTATTTTACCAATGGGGAAACTGAGGACAAAGGCATGGAAGCACTTGCCAAGGTTAGCTCATTTGCAGAAAAGTGGGTCAAGATCCTCAGTTTTTGATTACCAGCTGAGTGAAATCTTCACTTCCTTCTCAACAGATAATCTCCTCATTGTACCATGTAGTTTTTGTGTGATCTTTCTGCTTCCTTCACGAAAGCTTCCTTCATGACAGACCCAGGCCTGGCTGGGGTGCCTTGTGGAAGAGATGTGTGGTCTTGGGTGCCCTGGCAAGGTCAGGGGAGAGGCAGAAACAGGAGCAAGGAATAATGACTGTATTTTCTTCGTAAACTTTAGTTCCAGTCATGAAAAGTACAAAAAGTAAATGCCCTCCAAAAACAGTAATAACTCTCATTTGACAAGTATTTAAAACTACCAAAATAATTTTGATGTCCAATGAGGGCCAATTAAGAGGATTTTTGTCTATATTTGTAAAACTTCTAAGACCTGATCACTCAATTGGGGCATTAGGAGGGAATTGTGGGATATACACTGAAACCATTCTATATGTCATTGAATTTGATATTCACATAAGTTATTTATAATCGCAGAGCAGGTGAAGTTGTTTTCCTTGCTGCCAATTGTCTCATGTTGTTTTCCTCTACCTCTGGGGAAATTTCTCAGAACAAGATATAAAACTCACTCATTCTGAAGTGTAAATAGCTAATGATGCTTAAAGTAACATTTCTCCTAGGAGTATTTTCATTGTAACATTTTAAGTCAGATAAATGAAGCTTTGTTGGAGAAACAGCAGGCTTTATTTCAAGGTAGAAGAGAAACTCCTAAGGGTAAACAGAACATTCTTAGGCTTCTGAAATCACACTGTATAAGTTCTTCTTTAGTTTTTCAGCTAGAGGAGTCCTTTCTGCTTTTAAAAATAATAGCTATGGAAGCAACCAAGATGTCCTTCAGTAAGTGACTGGATAAATAAACTGTGGTACATCCAGACAATGAAATATTATTCAGCACTAAAAAGAGATGAGCTATCAAACTATGAAAAAATATGGAGGAAATTTAAATGCAGATTACTAAGTGAAAGAAGCCAATCTGAAAAGGCAACCTACTGCATGATTCCAACTATATGACATTCTGGCAAAGGCAAAACTATAGATCAATAAAAGATAAGTGGTCACCAGGGATTAGGGGTGGGGGAGCTATGTGGAGGGGCACAGAGGACTTTTAGGTCAGAGAAACTACTCTGAATGATGCTGTAGTGGGTAGATACATGTCATTATAAATCTGTCCAAGCCCATAGAATATACAAGGCCAAGAGTCAAACCTAATGCAAACTATAGACTTTGAGTGATTGATATGGTTTGGATATGTGTCTCTGCCCAACTCTCATATTGAAATGTAATCCCCAATGTTGGATGTGGGGCCTGGTGTGAGGTGACTGGATCATGTGGGTGAGTTTCTCATAAATGGTTTAGCACAATCCCCCATCATACTGTCCTCACCATAGTAAGTGAATTCTGTGAGGTCTTTCTTTAAAAGTGTATAGCACCTCCCCCTCACTATCTTGCTCCTGCTTTCACCATGTGATGTACAAATTCTTGCTTTGCCTTCTGCCATGATTGTAAGCTTCCAGATCTTCCTGTACAGCCTGCAGAACTATGGGCCAATGGAACATCTTTTATTTATAAATTACCCAATCTAGATATTTCTTTACAGCAATGCAAGAACAGCCCAATACAGGATGATGTGTCAATGTAGGCTTATCAATTATAACAAATGTGCCACTCTGGTTGGGGATGTGGATAATGAGGGAGCCTATGCATGTGTGGGGGAAGAGGGGACATGGGACATCTTTGTACTTTCCTCTCAATTTTGCTGTGAACCTAAATTTTGCTGTGAACCTAAAACTGCTCTAAGAAATTGCTTTTCAAAAATAGCCATCAATTAGTTAATATAAATTACGTCTGGAATTTACCTAATTCTATGAGTGAATAATAATAGTGGATTAAACATATTGAATGTTTACCAAGTGCCAGCCATTTGAGTAAGTAATTTACATCTGAAACTAATTTCATCTTCCAGCTCCATATCAATTTTATGGATAAAAGAGTCAAGTGTCTAGAGTCAAAGTAAGTTGCCAAGAAAGATTTTAGTGTGCCCACTTCACGGCTGAGAAAAGTGAGCTTAAAGAGAAATAGAAACTCTTAACTACCCTTTGTTTCCTTCCCCTATATTCTCTAACTCTAGTTAACATGGAAAACACTATTTGCTTCTGTTTTTTGTTTTGAGATTCTGCTTTCTATGTGATGTTTAGTAATAGGCTAAGTTATTACATCTGAAGTGAATAGAAATAAGTCCAATTTGGCTCATGCTCCAAAACAAAATTGGTAAGGGCAGATTCTATGCGGGTCATTTATGGACATATGTGACTACATTGTTTTCTGAATGGACATGGAAACCATGATGATTATGATCTTTTGAAAAATTCATAGTTGAAACAGATCCAACTTAATTATAAGATGTGCTTTATGAGGTTGTGTGTACAAATCACCAAGGAAAAGAAAGAACAGAAGGTCACAGAATTTGTATCCGTGCAAGCATATGGATTAGTGTCTAAACACACATACACACACACACAGAGAGAGAGAGAAAGAGAGAGAGAGAGAGAGATTTCCACACATCTGGCTTGATTCACAAAGAATCAGGAAATTCAGTTGAAACACAAACCATTTTTATTTGTGTACTGTCTGGAGAAATATTATGGAATGTTATGGAAACAAAACTCCAAGCAGAGCCATAGGGCCGCTCAATTAAGAGCTAAATAAGTAGCAGTGCCCAAACCCTGTGTAGGTAATTAAGACCCAGGGTCTGAATCCTCTGCCATCCCCATGTCTTCCTTTTTCATTTAGGACAAGTAACTGGGGTAGGAAGATGACAGAGATTCAGACTGCACGCTTGTTATGACAGAGACAATAACTTTTTGTACAATGTCCAAAAAGGAATGGAAAAGATTTTTTTTATTGTGGTTATGGGCTAGACCCTTAACTTTTTATTTCGATGAATCACACATGTGGTTTTCTCTATGGGGACAGAGTGTTTAGAACACTCTGGAAAATCAGTTTTAACAAGACTTCAGTGTAGCTGCATTATCCTGCACATAGTAGGCACTCAATAATATTTATAGAATCATTTATTTGGCAAGAAAATAATCCTTCAGCAAATATATATTGAGTTTTTAACATATGCCAGGGACTTTACTAGGCTCATGGGACACAAGAACAAAAAATAGAGCACTCTTTTCTCTGATGAAGACTATGTTCTACTAAACAGGACATAAACAAATGTGTAAAATATGTAATGTGTCAAATGGTGATAAGTGCTCTGGTAGGCTGAATAATGGGCCCCAAAGATGGTCCACTTCATAATCCCTGAACCTATAAATATGTTCCCTTATTTGCTACAAGAGACTTTACAGATGTAACTAAGTTAAGAATTTTGAGGTGGAGAGTTTAACTGGATTATCCAGGTAAACCCAACATAATCTCAAGAGTCCTTGTAAGAAGGAGAGGTGATGATGGAAGCAGAAGTAAGAGTGATGTGGACCCACTAGCCAAGGATGCAGGAAGCCAATGAACCTGGGAAAGGCTGGAATCAAATTCTCCCCTACGGCCCCCGGAAAGGATGCAGCCCTGTTTAGACCTTGATTTTAACCTAGTGAAACGAATTTCAGATTTTGAACTTACAGAACTGTAAGGAAATAACTTTGTGTTGTTGGAAGAAACTAAGTTTGTGATAATTTGTTACAGCAGCAACAGAAGACTAATACAGATACTCTGGGGAAAATAAAGGAAAGGGAGTAGAGGGTGTTGAGGTGGAAGAGGCAGAGGGCTAAGAGTGGTTGCAATTTAAAATAAAGTGAGTGGGGAAGGTGTGCCAGCTTGTAATGTCTAAAGATGGTAACCATGACATCACCCATCCCACATGCTTTCCTCACAGTATGACTTTGAAACTTCTCCCATTAGATGGTGGGTGGGGGGAGGAGTGGGGTTCTCTTTTCCTCTCCTTACCCCTAGGTAAGTTTATGGCTCTGGTGAAAGAGATAATGTGTCACTTCTGAGGCTAGGTCATAAAAGATAATACAGCATCTGCCTGGTGCTCTTTGAGATACACTCTTGGAACTCAGCCATCATGCAGCCAGGAAGCCCACAGAGCTATGGAGAGGCCACATATAGGTGTTCTGGTTGAGGTATCCGCTGACACAATTGCTAGACTTGTGAGTGAGTCAGTTTTCAACTCCCGGCTGTGATGTCACCCTCAGCTATTCTCACTGTGCCCTTGCTGAGTTCCTAACCCACAGAATCCTTGAGCGTATAAGAATAATTGTTGTTTTAACAACTGAGTTTTGAGGACATTTGTTGTGGCACAAAAGTAACTGGAACAGAAGGCCACATTGAGAGGGTGACATTTAAGCAAAATCCTAAAGGTAGTAAGGGAGCCATCACAATGTCTAGTGAAAGATTATTCAAGGTAGGAGAAAATGTAACTGCAAAAGCCCTAAAGGGAACGAAGGCCTTGTGTACCTGGTATGAATCAGGAACAGTTAGGGGGCTGTTGCAGAAATATAGATTGTATAGGGGCTTGTAGACCATGGGAAGAATTTGGGCCTTTCCTCTGAGTGAAACTGGAAAGTTCTGAGTGGGATAGGGGAAGATCTGACTCAGATTTACGAAACATCAATCCAACTGCTACATTCAGAATGAACTGTAGTGGGGCAAGGGTGGGAGCATGGAGACCAGGAAGGAGGATATTTTTCTAATCAAAAAGAGAAACTTGGACTAGGATGGTAACAATAGGAGTTGTAAGACATTTGGGCATATTTTGAAGATAGAGTCAACAGGTATTTAGGATATGTATTTTTAAGATTGAGATATTGTGATAGATTGGATATGGGTGAGAGAAAGAGAATGACTGTAAAATTGGTTTAAACAACTGAAAGAATAGATTTGCCACTTATGAGATAGAGGACTGTTAAAGAACAGACTCAGAGAAAGTCACAAGTTCAGTTTTGGGCATAATAAGCTTGAGATGCCCATTAGACATCTAAGAGCAGACTGTTGGATGCACAGGTTTGACACTCAAGAAGGGGTATAGGCTGGAGACATACATTTATATAATAGGGCTCAGCTTTGAGACTGGTTGAGATCACCAAGGACATGATTGAAGAAAGAGAGGAGGTTCAAGCACTCTGATATTTAAAGGTCAGGGAGATGAAAGGAGAAAGCCACAGAAACTGAAGCAGTATATAGCCCAAAAGGTAGGAGGAAGACTGGGAAGGTGTGGTTTCCTGGAAGACAATTAAGGACAGTATTTCAAGGAGGAGAGAGTGACCAGCAATGTCAAGTGATGAGGTTAAGCAAGGTGAGAACCAAGAAGTGGCCATTGTCTTTAGCAATGTTGGAGTCGCAAGTATCCTTCATAAACCCAATCTCATTGGTTGTGGTGGTAGAGAATGAATGAATGCTTGTTAATCAGATTTCATGAAGGTATTTTTTCTTTGAAAGAATATGGGACATTTTCCTGTACAGCACAAGACAAAGGACAGGAAAGTATGCTGAGATGTCCAAAGCATTAGCTGGAGTACATTCAGATGTTGTTAAGCTCAGTACTCTGGACACAATGTTACTGGAAGGGTTCAGAGCTTCCAGGGATGGACTGTGGTGAAAATTTTAAGATCCTAAGCAAGCATAAGGCATATCCTTTGTTTATTGCCAATTAAATAGATCTCAAACTTCCTTCCAAGATAAAGGCAATTCGCCTCCTGGTTAGAAATGCAGCCTCTGAATTCGTCTATCTATATGTGAATCTTGATTCTAACTGTTAGCCAAGTGCAT
This sequence comes from Rhinopithecus roxellana, assembly GCF_007565055.1. Taxonomy (NCBI): domain Eukaryota; kingdom Metazoa; phylum Chordata; class Mammalia; order Primates; family Cercopithecidae; genus Rhinopithecus; species Rhinopithecus roxellana. The sequence goes on along the minus strand of NC_044562.1, from coordinate 87,027,359 downwards.
GGCTTATTTAAATCTCAAATTCCTCATCCGTAAAGTGGGGCTAATAATGATATATACCACATAGGATGATGTAAAGATTGGATTATATTTAACATGAACAGTGATGTGTGATAAACTTTCAGTGACTGTAAGCTCTTATTACCATTAATTACATAAAATGGGGAGAGAAGAGAAGTCTTTTGTATTGGCTCAAAGTAAATCAGTGCTACACAAATAAATATTTAATAAGCTGATCTTCATAAGGGTAACTCTGTCTGTTTAGCTGGTTTAGCTGTAATGGGGATTGTCTGTAGTTGCAAGAGTTTATAGTCTCAGGTAACTCCATGCATCCTTCATTATGTTAGAATCAAACCAGTAAAGAGGGGTTGCCATTATTAACCTTAGTATTTTATTGTCAGGATCAAAACACACAATAAAAGAACTTTATAAACTTTATAAAGTATTATGAGGTTGTAAGTCAGTGTTGGTTTATGACCACGGCATTGCAACTTTGATGTGGACCCCCTGGAGTCCAACTGTCCCAGGCTTTGACCACTTCTGCCCTCCCCCAAAACCTACCACTAATTCACATGCACACTTAGAATGGGCTATTTTGGTGCTGGAAATTCATACATGATCACATTCCAAAAGGAGCAGATGAAAAATGCTTGAGAAGGCTAAAAAGGAACACTCAGAACTGAAAAACCATTCCTTAAAAATCTCAAAAGTCTGAATTGTTGTCAAATTTGGTATCCCTAACACGTCCGTGTGATGTGATCTGGGCCTATATGAAAGTATACATTGCCGGCCGGGCGCGGTGGCTCAAGCCTGTAATCCCAGCATTTTGGGAGGCCGAGACGGGCGGATCACGAGGTCAGGAGATCGAGACCATCCTGGCTAACATGGTGAAACCCCGTCTCTACTAAAAAAAATACAAAAAACTAGCCGGGTGAGGTGGCGGGCACCTGTAGTCCCAGCTACTCAGGAGGCTGAGGCAGGAGAATGGTGTAAACCCGGGAGGCGGAGCTTGCAGTGAGCGGAGATGCGGCCACTGCACTCCAGCCTGGGCGACAGAGTGAGACTCTGTCTCAAAAAAAAAAAAAAAAAAAGTATACATTGCCCTAATGAAATAATGAAAAGGGAATGATAAATGCAGCAAATAGAGAATCCTAACTCAACTTCCACACATGGAAACAATTGTCTAAATTATGGCAAAACGTGGCAATCCCACACTGGCCTCATTATTTACTTAAGAACAAAATCATAGAACACAGGAAAATCATCCTCATGTGCAAGTTTTGCTGCTCACTTTTCTAAATTACTATGTGCATGCTATAGTATTTGGATTAAAAGCTTCACTCTCCTCTCCTCCCACCCCCACCAAAAATCAGGTCCTTAATACCAAAGTAAAGCACAAGACTGTTATCTCAGTGATTCAAATAAATTCTTTGAATTCTTGCCTTAATGTCTTTGCTTTTTACAGAAAAACCTTCTGTGGTTGACAGAAAAAAAAATGAATGAATTTGAAAGATGAATCTAAAAAGCATCTACCAGCTTGGCAGGAGACTGCGGAAACCCCAGTATCCCAGTCCTTGCTGCCATATGTGCAAAGAAACTTGGGAAACACTCTTCCCTAAGCCTTTATTACTCAAAGTGTAGATAATGGACTGGAAGCACCAGCATCACCTGAAGGCCTGCTAGAAATGCCCAACTTCAGGTCCTACCTCAGGCCTTCTAAGTAGGAATCAACATTTCAACAACACCCCTGGCCAATTCGTATGCATACTGAAGTATGAGAAGCAATTTCTAAAAAATTCTCACCAGTTCAGTTGGAGGGGAGCTTCCAAACTGCTTGTTCAGCTTAGTGTGAGGCTGCATTTTTAAAACTCATCTTAGATCCATGCAGGTGACTGACAGCATTGAGGACAAGTGTACAATGAGCCTCATACCATTATGCATAAATGTTCCTCCTTACCCATTAAAAAGGTTCAAAAGATACTATGCTGCAGATATTCCACATAATGACCTTCCAAATTTCTTGGCACCAATCATCTTCTAAGAGACTCTGGTGCCTGCACATATTAAATTAAACCTCCTGTCTTTGCAAACTGTCAGTTCTCTGAAACTGACTTTTGAGCTATGCCCCATAAATGAGGTTATTGGAGAAAATACATCAGGTATAACATAGACAAACTATAGACAGATGCTTAAGGAAATAAGAAGATTAAGGTACCTTTGAGAAACTGGCCTAATTATCAACTGTGGTAAGTTTCTGCATCATTGAAATTCTGTTTTTCATATGCTCTGATAGTGTAGGGGAGAAAACCAGAAATCTGCTTTAAGACGTGATTCACAAACACACAGCTGTTGCCTTAACTATAGGGTCATGCACATATTTTTCTTGTCTTCCAGGTGTTTTCTGAGGATGCATTAAGTAGAATTTCAGTGAGTTGGAGAGCTCTATCCAATGTATAAATTAAACTTAAAGCTTCTCAAAGCAAGTTCAAGCCAAATTGCCCTCCTCTGCTTGTTTGAGGCAGTTACTAAGGAAGCAATGGAAATGACACTTTTTAAGCCAGACTCTCATAAATCAGGTGTTTCCACACTTCTTGAAGTGACAATAGAAAGCCAATTGGAAAACATAATAGCAAAAGACACTGCTCCCAAACTGTCGGCAGACTTTGGAGTGAGTATAATGTTTGACAGGAAAGACTGTGTGTGAACATTATTCATTGCACCAAGAACCACCCAAAGGCACCTTCCGAGCAAAGATTAATGAAAGAGAATTCTCAGGAAGTAACATAATACAGAATATCTTCCTCTTCTTCACCCACTTCTCCTTTGGGGAGATCCAGATTTAGCTTGGAACAAAATTTAGAATTCTGAAGGTGTGACGAAAGGCAAGTCGTAGTCTACAAGGCTATTACAGCGTGAGGGTCTCACCTCTGGACATATGGTATGGCATTTCTTAACCCAATTCGGGTATCCTTTAGGAGAGTGAGAAGATTGCATTGATGAGGAACTAGATATTCAGTGTCCTGTCCTCACAGAAAACCGATACCCCAACTTTAATGGGATTAATGATGTTCAGTTTGATTTTAGTTTGTTGTTCTCCTGGTGCCACTCTGAATTCATCAAATTTTCAAACGTCGGACCCACCTTCTTGACACTCTTATTAATATTCTTTGCCTGTCAGAATTGATCATGGGCTCTTTGAAGAGTCAGTGCAGAGTTATTCCTTAAGATAAAAACATAGAAGAAAGACTGATTTCATTTGTCAGTCTACACTTACAAGCAGCTGAGATTTTCCTTTGAAATGCGGAACTCTAAAGATCTTTCTAAGTTCTGTGGCTGAGGAACCACGTCCCCAGGCATTCTAGAAACTCACCTCCTTGAAAAAGTGGGTTGATGATCTAAGAATGGGAGGCTCCAAGTTTTCAGAACTGAATGCTACCTGACTGCCAGCTAAATAGTGAGGGTCATTTTCCAGTCAGCAATGAAGATTATAAACTCGTAGACACTTTTTAGAATTGAAATGTACATTTACTGTGATTTAACCTAAAGAAGGTTTCCACTGGAAGTATGTTAACTACTCACACTTTGAACTTGGTGATTCTCAATTTTGTTGAGCATTAGGATTCCATTTTTAAAGTGTTTTTAGAAAAGATTTTTTATGTGGAAATAATTGTAAAGTTACAGAAAATTTGCAAGAATGAGAAGAAAATAAAGAACTATACTTGTTACCTGGATTCGTTTATCGTGAACATTTTATCTCATTTACTTTATCATTTATGTCCTCCTTCACTCTCTTTCCCAATATAATATTTTTATGAACCATTTAAAGATGTTACATACATCATGACCTTAATCTTTAAATGTTTCAGTGTATATTTCCTAAGAATAGGGGATGATTTTTAGTTAATCTATATCCATACTTAATGGACCCAGCAATGCCTTTTTTAGTACATTTCTCTATTCTATTGTAAAATCCATGCTAGGCTAAGGTATTGCATTTAATCGTCATCTCTCCTTTAACTTGGAACATTTTTGCAGCCTTTCTTAGTATTGTATAATACTAACATTTTTGGAGAATATAGTCCCCACCCCTACTTTTAATAGAATGTTCCATATTTTTAGTTTCTCTCTTTGCATTCATGATTAGATTCAGGTTTTGCATTGTTGGTTTGACTGGAGCACTACATAGATGATGTTGTGTCAGTCAGGATTTCTCTGTTAAAGTAAAAAGATAATTTGCTAGCTACCATGTGATCTGAATTTTTCTTTTATTTGTTTGATTCATAGACAGTGCTTCAAGCAGTTCACGGTGCACTGATATCAATACCAGGGGAGGACTCTAAATGCCTGTCCACTGCACCTTGAGTTGTGCCAATTTTATCACTTGAGTGAGTTCATTGAGATAGAACGCTTGCAGGCAGGTTCAGCGAAGCAACTTTATTGTCAATAGATAGGCAGTGAGGGACAGTAGAAGCCTAGAATTTATGGTGAGCCAGTCCCTTGAGGCTCAGAAAAGCTGTGCAGGGCAGCTGGAATCTCATCTGCATGTGTACTACTTGGACCACAGCTGAGGAATGTGGAAAAGCAGCCAGCCTTGGGTTTTATACCCCAGGGTTATTAGACTTGCTGGGCTCAAGTGATGTAGGACATCCTGTTCTAGAAGAGACAGAAACAGAGCCCAAGCTCTTCCAGTCAATTCGTCCTTATCTCAGGATGTTGCATTCCCTGCACATTCTACAGTTATTGTCGAGAACAAGTGAGAAAGGGGAAGGTTTGAGGCCACGCAGAGAGCTGTCCTGCAAGTGTTTAGTGTGCCTGTAGATATGTGAATACTTTGAAAATTCCATGTGTTAGTGGCCCATTGAATGCTGTATTTTCTGCATTTAATCTTGCCTTTTTGTTTTTGTTTTTGTTTTTGTTTTTTGTGATGGAGTCTCACCCCGTTGCCAGGCTGGAGTGCAGTGGCACAATCTCGGCTCTCTGCAACCTCTACCTCCTGAGTTCAAGTGATTCTCTTGCCTCAGCCTCCTGAATAGCTGGGATTACAGGTGTGTGCCACCATGCCTGGCTAATTTTTGTATTTTTAGTGGAGATGGGGTTTCACCATGTTGCCAGACTGGCTTCGAACATCTGGCTTCAAGTGATCCTCCTGCCTCTGCCTCCCAAAAGGGTGGGATTACCAGTGTGAGCCACAGTGCCCAGCTCAATTCTCCTTTTAATCTCTGGGGCCATTTGCCATCTTGCATATCGTCAGTCTTAGGGCAAGTCCTGGTATTGGTCTACACCAAGCACTTGCTGGCACCTTTCCAACCACTGGGCCAGAGATTTGGATTTAGGTTGGCCTGATGATCTTCAAATGTCACTCATTTCCCAGCAGGTGAGCTGTCTCCTTTACCTTGTCAGGGACAGGTGCTCTTGGGTCACTTGTCCCTGCTTGTTTCACCTTTGGTTGCCTCCTGTTCCCTTGGTTAATTCACATTAACTTACATGCACACACGCACATTATGTGCACAATGCTTTTTGTTTTCTTTTTTTGAGACAGTCTTGCTCTGTTGCCCAGACTGGAGTGCAGTGGCACGATCTCAGCTCACTGCAACCTGCACCTCCTGGGTTCAAGCAATTCTCCCGCCTCAGCCTCCTGAGTAGCTGGGGTTACAGGTGTCTGTCACCACACCCAGCTAATTTTTTTAGTTTTAGTAGAGAGGGGGTTTCACCACATTGGCCAAGCTGGTCTCAAATTCCTGACCTCAGGTGATCCACCTGCCTTGGCCTCACAAAGTGCTGGGATTACAGGCATGAGTCGCCATACCCAGCTGGGTTGTGAACAATGCTTTTTATAATACTTTTCATGGATGAGTACCATTTGTGTTTTATTCTCTTTATTTCCTCCTTTCCCTTTCCTAGAAGAGGTCACAGCCTTTGTACTTCTTGCTTCAGGGATATTTGAAGAGTTGAAAGCAGACACTGCTTAAAACAACTTCTTTTTCTGGCTTTTCTGAAAGTCTGAGAATACTAAGCAAGTGTGTCCCCTGACAAGGAAGAGACTGGAGAAGAGTAGGCCAAAGACTGTCAGAGAGAGGGTGAACATTCTATAAAGCAGGGCAAGGTCCACAGTCTCTCTTGTTGCCCTCTGGGAGGTAGCAGGGTTTTTGGTTTGGTTTTGTTTTGTTTTTTTAAGGGAAATGCCCTCTGTGCCTAGGGAGACTGACCCCAGGCACTGGAGCCCCAGAACCTATAGTTTTGCACGGAAATATGGTATAGAAGGAACATGCCGTTGGATAGCTTTTGTTTTTATGTTTTATTAAAAAATTATCATACAAAAATCTTTTTTTTTTTTTTTTTTTGAGGCGGACTCTCGCTCTGTTACCCAGACTGGAGTGCAGTGGCCGGATCTCAGCTCACTGCAAACTCTGCCTCCCAGGTTTACGCCATTCTCTTGCCTCAGCCTCCCGAGTAGCTGGGACTACAGGCACCCGCCACCTCGCCTGGCTAGTTTTTGTATTTTTAGTAGAGACGGGGTTTCACCATGTTAGCCAAGGATGGTCTCGATCTCCTGACCTCGTGATCCACCCTTCTCGGCCTCCCAAAGTGCTGGGATTACAGGCTTGAGCCACCGCGCCCGGCCACAAAAATCTTTTTTAATAATAAAAAGAAAAATTATTTTATAGTAAAATCAACTGTTTTGTACAGATCTATAAATTTTAACATAGATTAACGTATCCTAGAGATTCATGTAATCAAGATACAGAACAGTTCCATCACCCTCTCAAAGCTCCCTTATTGTCCCTTTACAGTCAGAGCCCGCCCCCATCCCTAACCCCTGGAAACCATTGATTCGTTTTCCATCACTGTAGTTCTGTCTTACAGAGAATGTCAAATAAATGGAATAATACAATGTGTATCCTTTTGAGACTGACTCCTCTCACTTAGCATGTCTTTGAGATTCATCCATGTTGTGTGCATCGCTAGCTCTTTCTTTCTATGGCTGAGTAGTATTCCACAGCATGGCTGCACTGCGGTCTGTTTAGCCCTTCCCCCTCTGAAGGGCACTTGGGTTGTTTCCAGCTTTTGATGATCACACACAAAGTTGCTATAAACATTCATCCACAGATTTTGGTGTGAACATAAGATTCTATTTCTGGGTCAATATCCAGGATTGAAATTTCTGGTCATATGGTCAAGGTATGTTTAACTTTATAAAAAATTGCCACACTTTTCCAGAGCTGCTGCACCATTTTACATTTCCACCAGCAACGTATGAGGGTTCCAGTTGTTCTGCAGCCTCAACGGCACTTGGTATCAGCAGTTATTTCCTATTATTGCCATTGTAATAGGCGTGTAGTGTTATCTCTTAGTGGTTTTAATTTGTATTTCCCTAACAAAGCCCCTGGATTTAAGGCCTCATGTGGCTTCTGACGGTAAATTTATTAGTAGTTTCTAGTATGGGGCAGATATGGGGATGGCCTCACAGATACTTTGTTGTAATGACTCAGAGTGGGGAGTGAAGAAAAAGGTCTGATAATAAGCAAGAATAAAACTCTCTATAATGGGGTTATACAATGGATGGGGTTTCTAAGTCAGATTTAAATAAAATAAAATAATTTGACAGTTCGTGCAAGCCCAATTGTGATGAAAAGCCATGCCTATTTCATGTGCCTTACAGACATTTCAAATCTGTGTAGTCATAACTTGGTACATCCTACCTTGTGGTACATCGTATGCTTGATTGCATTTGTATCACTTGATTATGAAAACCTTAGTGAAGTATTTTAAAAGGATTGCTCAGAGAATTGCCAACACAAATATGTACCAGAATTCTGGCTGGACATGCAATATTTCTGTGGATTTAGCACAATGGAAAAAAACTGCAAACTAAGTATAATAAAAACGGTGAGCATATAGGCCCTAGTGTTGGTTTGTCAGTGTTGAAATAATTAAAGACGGCTACCCATCAATACCTAACTGATACAGACAACCCAGTCTCCAATGTGCTAGAACTAAGAAATGGTCAAATGTGAGTATTTTAATAAGTAAGTCAAATGTCTCTCTTCTCCTGGCCCCTAACCATAAATGTTCTCTAAAACTATACTTTCAAGTATTCATTCTCTACATTCTCTTCCTTGGGGCTCCATGAACCTCCATTGTGGGAGTTTCTGTGTCACATTCCCTGCTTCATGATTCAGGAGGCTCTTATTGTGTAAGGAAGAATGTGTCCGGTCTTTGTCCCAGGTTCCTGGCACAGAGCTTCTAAAACCCTTGGAATTTGCCAAGTGGTAGAACTGTTTTTGTTATTCATGAATCCCCTGGATCCCACCTGAGTTTATGCTAATGAGATGACTCAAAGTGAGCCCCTAGGTAGCTTCAGGATGGGGATTAGTCACTGGAAAGATCAGCCAGCCATGTAATGAGAGGGTTGGAATGTTGAGCTAGTTCAACCTCTGAGAGGAGGAGAGCCAGAGATTGAGTTACATCCTTGGCCAGTGATTTAATCACTCCTGCCTATGTAATGCTATACCAATTAAAAAACAACTCTGGATACTGAAGCTCAGTGGAGCTACCTGATTGGTGAATACATTTTTGTTTTATTTTATCTTATTTTATTTTATTTTTGAGACAAGGCCTCACTGTTGCCCAGGCTAGAATGAAATGGTGACTTCATAGCTCACTGCTGCCTCAAACTCTTGGGCTCAAGGCATCCTCCCACCTCAGCCTCCCACATAGCTAGGACTACAGGTTTGAGGCACTGTGCTCCAGGCCATGATTGGTGAACACACTGATATCTCAGGAGGGTGATACATCCTGATTCCATGAGAAGCAGACATAGAAGCTCCATGTTTGGGACCTTCCCAGACCTCTCCCTATATGTTTCTTAATTTGGCTGGTCTGATTTATATATATATATATATTTTTTATTTATTATTATTATACTTTAAGTTCTAGGGTACATGTGCATAACGTGGAGGTTTGTTACATATGTATACTTGTGCCATGTTGGTGTGCTGCACCCATCAACTCGTCAGCACCCATCAATTCGTCATTTATATCAGGTATAACTCCCAATGCAATCCCTCCCCCCTCCCCCCTCCCCATAATAGGCCCCGATGTGTGATGTTCCCCTTCCCGAGTCCAAGTGATCTCATTGTTCAGTTCCCAACTATGAGTGAGAACATGTGGTGTTTGGTTCTCTGTTCTTGTGATAGTTTGCTAAGAATGATGGTTTCCAGCTGCATCCATGTCCCTACAAAGGATGCAAACTCATCCTTTTTTATGGCTGCATAATATTCCATGGTGTATATGTGCCACATTTTCTTAATCCAGTCTGTCACAGATGGACATTTGGGTTGATTCCAGGTCTTTGCTATTGTGAATAGTGCCGCAATAAACATACGTGTGCATGTGTCTTTATAGCAGCATGATTTATAATCCTTTGGGTATATACCCAGTAGTGGGATGGCTGGGTCATATGGTACATCTAGATCTAGATCCTTGAGGAATCGCCATACTGTTTTCCATAATGGTTGAACTAGTTTACAATCCCACCAACAGTGTAGAAGTGTTCCTATTTCTCCACATCCTCTCCAGCACCTGTTCTTTCCTGACTCTTTAATGATTGCCATTCTAACTGGTGTGAGATGGTATCTCATTGTGGTTTTGATTTGCATTTCTCTGATGGCGAGTGATGATGAGCATTTTTTCATGTGTCTGTTGGCTGTATGAATGTCTTCTTTTGAGAAATGTCTGTTCATACCCTTTGCCCACTTTTTGATGGGGTTGTTTGTTTTTTTTCTTGTAAATTTGTTTGAGTTCTTTGTAGATTCTGGATATTAGCCCTTTGTCAGATGAGTAGATTGCAAAAATTTTCTCCCATTCTGTAGGTTGCCTCTTCACTCTGATGGTAGTTTCTTTTGCTGTGCAGAAGCTCTTTAGTTTAATTAGATCCCATTTGTCAATTTTGGCTTTTGCTGCCATTGCTTTTGGTGTTTTAGACATGAAGTCCTTGCCCATGCCTATGTCCTGAATGGTACTACCTAGGTTTTCTTCTAGGGTTTTTATGGTATTAGGTCTAACATTTAAGTCTCTAATCCATCTTGAATTAATTTTCGTATAAGGAGTAAGGAAAGGATCCAGTTTCAGCTTTCTACTTATGGCTAGCCAATTTTCCCAGCACCATTTATTAAATAGGGAATCCTTTCCCCATTTCTTGTTTCTCTCAGGTTTGTCAAAGATCAGATGGCTGTAGATGTGTGGTATTATTTCTGAGGACTCTGTTCTGTTCCATTGGTCTATATCTCTGTTTTGGTACCAGTACCATGCTGTTTTGGTTACTGTAGCCTTGTAGAATAGTTTGAAGTCAGGTAGCGTGACGCCTCCAGCTTTGTTCTTTTGACTTAGGATTGTCTTGGCAATGCGGGCCCTTTTTTGGTTCCATATGAACTTTAAAGCCGTTTTTTTCCAATTCTGTGAAGAAACTCATTGGTAGCTTGATGGGGATGGCATTGAATCTATAAATTACCTTGGGCAGTATGGCCATTTTCACAATATTGATTCTTCCTATCCATGAGCATGGTATGTTCTTCCATTTGTTAGTGTCCTCTTTTATTTCACTGAGCAGTGGTTTGTAGCTCTCCTTGAAGAGGTCCTTTACATCCCTTGTAAGTTGGATTCCTAGGTATTTTATTCCCTTTGAAGCAATTGTGAATGGAAGGTCATTCCTGATTTGGCTCTCTGTTTGTCTGTTACTGGTGTATAAGAATGCTTGTGATTTTTGCACATTAATTTTGTATCCTGAGACTTTGCTGAAGTTGCTTATCAGCTTAAGGAGATTTTGGGCTGAGACAATGGGGTTTTCTAAATATACAATCATGTCACCTGCAAACAGGGACAATTTGACTTCTTCTTTTCCTAACTGGATACCCTTGATTTCTTTCTCTTGCCTGATTGCCCTAGCCAGAACTTCCAACACTATGTTGAATAGGAGTGGTGAGAGAGGGCATCCCTGTCTTGTGCCAGTTTTCAAAGGGAATTTTTCCAGTTTTTGCCCATTCAGTATGATATTGGCTGTGGGTTTGTCATAAATAGCTCTTATTATTTTGAGGTACGTTCCATCAATACCGAATTTATTGAGCGTTTTTAGCATGAAGGGCTGTTGAATTTTGTCAAAAGCCTTTTCTGCATCTATTGAGATAATCATGTGGTTCTTGTCTTTGGTTCGGTTTATATGCTGGATTACGTTTATTGATTTGTGAATGTTGAACCAGCCTTGCATCCCAGGGATGAAGCCCACTTGATCATGGTGGATAAGCTTTTTGATGTGCTGCTGGATTCGGTTTGCCAGTATTTTATTGAGGATTTTTGCATCGATGTTCATCAGGGATATTGGTCTAAAATTTTCTTTTTTTGTTGTGTCTCTGCCAGGCTTTGGTATCAGGATGATGTTGGCCTCATAAAATGAGTTAGGGAGGATTCCGTCTTTTTCTATTGATTGGAATAGTTTCAGAAGGAATGGTACCAGCTCCTTCTTGTACCTCTGGTAGAATTCAGCTGTGAATCCATCTGGTCCTGGACTTTTTTTGGTTGGTAGGCTATTAATTATTGCCTCAATTTCAGAGCCCATTATTGGTCTATTCAGGGATTCAACTTCTTCCTGGTTTAGTCTTGGAAGAGTGTAAGTGTCCAGGAAATTATCCATTTCTTCCAGATTTTCTAGTTGATTTGCGTAGAGGTGTTTATAGTATTCTCTGATGGTAGTTTGTATTTCTGTGGGGTCCGTGGTGATATCCCCTTTATCATTTTTTATTGCGTCTATTTGATTCTTCTCTCTTTTCTTCTTTATTAGTCTTGCTAGCGGTCTGTCAATTTTGTTGATTTTTCCAAAAAACCAACTCCTGGATTCATTGATTTTTTGGAGGGTTTTTTGTGTCTCTATCTCCTTCAGTTCTTCTCTGATCTTAGGTATTTCTCGCCTTCTGCTAGCTTTTGAATGTGTTTGCTCTTGCTTCTCCAGTTCTTTTAATTGTGATGTTAGAGTGTCAATTTTAGATCTTTCCAGCTTTCTCTTGTGGGCATTTAGTGCTATAAATTTCCCTCTACACACTGCTTTAAATGTGTCCCAGAGATTCTGGTATGTTGTATCTTTGTTCTCATTGGTGTCAAAGAACATCTTTATTTCTGCCTTCATTTTGTTATGTACCCAGTAGTCATTCAGGAGCAGGTTGTTCAGTTTCCATGTAGTTGAGCGGTTTTGATTGAGTTTCTTAGTCCTGAGTTCTAGTTTGATTGCACTGTGGTCTGAGAGACACTTTGTTATAATTTCTGTTCTTTTACATTTGCTAAGGAGTGCTTTACTTCCAATTATGTGGTCAATTTTGGAATAAGTGTGATGTGGTGCTGAGAAGAATGTATATTCTGGTGATTTGGGGTGGAGAGTTCTATAGATGTCTATTAGGTCTGCTTGGTGCAGAGATGAGTTCAATTCCTGGATATCCTTGTTAACTTTCTGTCTCGTTGATCTGTCTAATGTTGACAGTGGAGTGTTGAAGTCTGCCATTATTATTGTGTGGGAGTCTAAGTCTCTTTGTAAGTCTCTAAGGACTTGCTTTATGAATATGGGTGCTCCTGTATTGGGTGCATATATATTTAGGATCGTTAGGTCTTCCTGTTGAATTGATCCCTTTACCATTATGTAATGGCCTTCTTTGTCTCTTTTGATCTTTGATGGTTTAAAGTCTATTTTATCAGAGACTAGGATTGCAACCCCTGCTTTTTTTTGTTCTCCATTTGCTTGGTAGATCTTCCTCCATCCCTTTATTTTGAGCCTATGTATGTCTCTGCATGTGAGATGGGTCTCCTGAATACAGCAGATTGATGGGTCTTGACTCTTTACCCAGTTTGCCAGTCTGTGTCTTTTAATTGGAGCATTTAGTCCATTAACATTTAAGGTTAATATTGTTATGTGTGAACTTGATCCTGCCATTATGATATTAACTGGTTATTTTGCTCGTTAGTTGATGCAGTTTCTTCCTAGCCTTGATGGTCTTTACATTTTGGCATGTTTTTGCAATGGCTGGTACCGGTTGTTCCTTTCCATGTTTAGGGCTTCCTTCAGGGTCTCTTATAAGGCAGGCCTGGTGGTGACAAAATCTCTAAGCATTTGCTTATCTGTAAAGGATTTTATTTCTCCTTTACTTATGAAACTTAGTTTGGCTGGATATGAAATTCTGGGTTTAAAATTCTTTTCTTTAAGAACGTTGAATATTGGCCCCCACTCTCCTCTGGCTTGTAGAGTTTCTGCCGAGAGGTCTGCTGTTAGTCTGATGGGCTTCCCTTTGTGGGTAACCCGACCTTTCTCTCTGGCTGCCCTTAAGATTTTTTCCTTCATTTCAACTTTGGTGAATCTGGTAATTATGTGTCTTGGAGTTGCTCTTCTCAAGGAGTATCTTTGTGGTGTTCTCTGTATTTCTTGAATTTGAATGTTGGCCTGCCCTACTAGGTTGGGGAAGTTCTCCTGGATGATATCCTGAAGAGTGTTTTCCAACTTGGTTCCATTTTCCCCCTTACTTTCAGGCACGCCAATCAGACGTAGATTTGGTCTTTTTACATAATCCCATACTTCTTGCAGGCTTTGTTCATTTCTTTTTCTTCTTTTTTCTTTTGGTTTCTCTTCTCACTTCATTTCATTCATTTGATCCTCAATCGCTGATACTCTTTCTTCCAGTTGATCAAGTCGGTTACTGAAGCTTGTGGATTTGTCACGTATTTCTCGTGTCATGGTTTTCATCTCTGTCATTTCATTTATGACCTTCTCTGCATTAATTATTCTAGCTATCAATTCTTCCACTCTTTTTTCAAGATTTTTAGTTTCTTTGCGCTGGGTATGTAATTCCTCCTTTAGCTCTGAGAAGTTTGATGGACTGAAGCCCTCTTCTCTCATGTCGTCAAAGTCATTCTCTGATCAGCTTTGATCTGTTGCTGGCGATGAGCTGCGCTCCTTTGCAGGGGGAGATGCGCTCTTATGTTTTGAATTTCCAGCTTTTCTGCCCTGCTTCTTCCCCATCTTTGTGGTTTTATCTGCCTCTGGTCTTTGATGATGGTGACGTACTGATGGGGTTTTGGTATAGGTGTTCTTCCTGTTTGATAGTTTTCCTTCTAATAGTGAGGACCCTCAGCTGTGGGTCTGTTGGAGATTGCTTGAGGTCCACTCCAGACCCTGTTTGCCTGGGTATCAGCAGCAGAGGTTGCAGAAGATAGAATATTGCTGAACAGCGAGTGTACCTGTCTGATTCTTACTTTGGAAGCTTCCTCTCAGGGGTGTACTCCACCCTGTGAGGTGTGGGGTGTCAGACTGCCCCTAGTGGGGGATGTCTCCCAGTTAGGCTACTCAGGGGTCAGGGACCCACTTGAGCAGGCAGTCTGTCCATTCTCAGATCTCAACCTCCATGTTGGGAGATCCACTGCTCTCTTCAAAGCTGTCAGACAGAGTTGTTTGCATCTGCACAGGTTTCTGCTGCATTTTTTGTTGTTGTTTAGCTGTGCCCTGTCCCCAGAGGTGGATTCTACAGAGACAGGCAGGTTTCCTTGAGCTGCTGTTGAGCTCCACCCAGTTCGAGCTTCCCAGCGGCTTTGTTTACCTACTTAAGCCTCAGCAATGGCGGGCGCCCCTCCCCCAGCCTCGCTGCCACCTTGTGGTTAGATTGCAGACTGCTGTGCTAGCAATGAGGGAGGCTCCGTGGCCGTGGGACCCTCCCAGCCAGGTGTGGGTATAATCTCCTGGTGTGCCCGTTTGCTTAAAGCACAGTATTGGGGTGGGAATTACCCGATTTTCCAGGTGTTGTGTGTCTCAGTTCCCCTGGCTAGGAAAAGGGATTCCCTTCCCCCTTGCGCTTCCCAGGTGAGGCAATGCCTCGCCCTGCTTCAGCTCTCGCTGGTTGGGCTGCAGCAGCTGACCAGCACCGATTGTCCGGCACTCCCCAGTGAGATGACCCCAGTACCTCAGTTGAAAATGCAGAAATCACCCGTCTTCTGTGTCACTCGCGCCGGGAGTTGGAGACTGGAGCTGTTCCTATTGATTTATATATTTTTAAATAAAACTGTTATAATAGGTAGCAAGTCAGGAAGACATGAGCAGGGCAGGAGAGCCCTCCACCGGCCCCCCATCCAGGAATGTCAGGTGACCATCCGTGGTGGTTAGGCAGTTAACTGTCTCTCTAAAATAGTAATAGGTTGCAGTCAGCACCAGGGAAAGGCAGTTTCCTAATAGATAGAAACACCTGAAACTGATCATCAGCTTCCCAATAAGATCTCAGAAACTGGGCAAGTGGGCTCACATATGCCTATGAAGAGTCAAAATGGTGGCGTTTAACCTTCTGGAGGCATTCTACCGGAAAAGGGAATGCCTCAGGTGAGCATGCGTACAACGCCAGTGAACACTTGGCACATGCTCACGTCCCAAATGCTAGCAGGCCACTGCACATGCACACAGCCCACTCCAAGGGAAGAATCAGTAGAGAAGGGCTGCAAGGCCCTGGAGGTATGCCAACATATAAAACCCCAAGCCAAAAGGTCAAACCTCACACTTGACCTCCAAGTTTCCCCACTGGCACTCTTACAAGTGTACTCTACTTTCTTTTCATTCTTACGCTAAAGCTTTTTAATAAACGTCCTCTCCTGCTCTAAAACCTGCCTCAGTCTCTTCTTCTGCTTTATGCCCCTCAGTCGAATTCTTTCTTCTGAGGAGTCAAGAATTGAGGTTGCTGCAGACCCGTGTGGATTCACCACCAGTGACAAAACCATAATTGTAAGTGCAGTGTTTTTCTGAGTTCTGTGAGTCATTTTAGTGAGTTGTTGAACCAAAGCAGTGTTACGAGACTCCTCTGGAGTTGTAGCTGGTTGGTCAGAAGTGTCGGTGGCCTGGGGACTCCACTTGTGGCTGGCTCCATCTGATAGGGAGACAATCTTGTGGAGGACTGAGTCCCTAACTTGTGGGGTCTACACTAAACTCTGAGTGGTTAGTGCCAGAACTGATTGCGGTATACCCGTTTGGGCTAAAACAGAATATTCGATGAGTCAGTGGGCAGGACCTGTGGGCAAAACTGTTGCTATTGCTCCAGATCCCACCTCTCGTGTCCCTCCTCCCCTGCCACAATAGACATAGGCAGGCTGTCAGCACAGAGTCCTGCAATCCACGAAGATCTGGCCCAGATGGTGTTTGCCTGATGTTCTAATAAGAGAAAAAAGCCCCAGCTACTTCTCTGATCCTTCAGGGAAATGCAAATGTGACACCCCTCTATTTTTTCTCTTTCCGTAACCCCTTATTTCAGATACAGGGGAGGGCTTCCTCCATCAGGCTGGTGATATCCTCCTTCTACAGCAGAAATATGCTGCGGCTTTTTTCTTATTCTTTTGGCCTTCAGAAGAAAGAGTACTGAATGCCAGTGTCTTCAAGTGTATGCTTGTGAGGCTCTTCCGAAAGAGCGAGAATGGATCCAGAGAGCCACTTGGCCTCGGGATGCTCCTTTGGTCCATCTCTATTCACCAGAGACATTCTAGTGTTGTGGCTTTTAAAGGGTGAGTTCACTAACCCTGCATTCTCTCCTCCGTGTCTCAATTGGTGCGTCCCCTTGCCCTTGGGCAGTTTTTCCAGACAGTGTGTCACAAACACTACATTCCTTGTGAGAAGGAGGTGGGATGATCAATGAAAACTCCCTGATAAGTTACATGTACTCTGAGCAGTGCTGTCAGGCTTAAAGGTCACATATTTCTGCAATATAAAAATCACAGAGCACAGTGGAAACCTCATGCATAAGCAAAGCTTCTCATTGCATTCAAAAGTAATTTAAATGGCTGAGAGCTTATCTCTATGATAAAGGCTGCACCTTTTTATGTATGTTAAAGCTAAGAAAAGTGCTTAAAATCCTCCCTGGCATTTGCCTTGCAGAGCTCTTGTGGGAGTAATGGGCCATGACATGCTTGGAGCTCCTAGAAGGAAAAGTGTGATGCAAGTGTAAATGTATTATTATTGCCATTAGGAATGGTGATCTGGGGGGAAGATTAAATGCTAAAGATAAAAATCACCAAAATCTCTGAGAAATGCAAAACTGGGCCCATACTTCAATTAAATTAAATGACCACATAATGCTACATTTTAATCCTGTGAGCATAAATTAACATAAAAACAAAATGACAGAAAATTGCCAGCATCAGCAGGAAATAGAGAGGCCATTAGTCATCACCCTCTGAAGCCCCCTCTCATTATTCAGTGCCTAGGAACTCGACAACTGCAAAGTGCTTAGCAGTCATTTGTTGGTAAATGTGCTTCTCAAAGCTGGTTCTCTCCCAGGCCCTCTGTCTAGCCATTGGCCCACATTTTCCTCTTAATGCATGGCCTGAACTGGGGCACTGGTCTTCATGGCCTGTTCCCTTAAGCAGCTGCAAATACTCCCCAGTGCTTTGGGTTCTCTAGGATTCTGCAGAGCTGTAGTAGTTAGCTGATACTTGATTGATAAAGGAGCCAGTCCTGATTCATGCTTGTTCCACTGCCACCTGGTTCCTAGTATGAGGTGACAGAGGGTTAACCCTATGGTTTCTGGTGCCAGACTTGTATAGGAGCAATTTTTGCTTTGTCTATAAAATTTCCTAGAAGGAACTCTAGAACTAGAGCAGTCTGACAGTTCCTTGAGTCCTGTGATCAGTGTGAATAGATATGTTTTGGATTTCTCGTTGTGCTGTGCTCTGTCCTCTCATTTAGCTTCCTAAAAGGAAACCTCAGGTCTCTCATAAGACACTTTTAGTAATGTTGAAAGAAAACAATAAGTGAACTTTTTTCTTCCCAGAAGTATGGGTTGTCACCATTGCAGAGTAAGGTGATATGTTGATTTTCAAACCAGCATTTAGCTATATAGCAGGAGTTGGGCCTTGACCCAATATTGTGTCCAATTACAGGAGTTCAGAAGTGTCCTAGCATGTCTCATGAGCCACCAGGGCAGACCTGAGCAATATCTATTTTCAAGAGGAGCTGAGCTGCTTCCTGAACATAATTCATCTGACAGAGGAAGAAACCAGACTGTAGACCTGATGCACAGAGCCTCAGCCAGAGAAGGGAGCTGATTTTGAATATGGCATGGTGCTGTCTCTCTACTCCTTCCTGAGCATATACCCAATGCCTCATGCTGGTGCCAGTAACATTGATTCCCAAGCAACACTACTTTGAAGCCCTTCTAATGGAAAAATACTTAATGGAGGGAGACACCCCAACACCACACTGCATCAACTGCTGTGGAGCTTGGTACCTTCAGGGCTTTGGTGCGTTGCCTGATGACAATGGAGGAGGAACCCTGCAATATGAAGCTTCTTTCTATGCACATATGAGATAACCCTGGAGACACACAGAAATATTCAATAAGAGTATTTCAGGAGACTAGAGAGCTGTATGAATAGGTGTGTAAAAGTCAGTAAATCTTGATTATTTTGTATCCATAGGCTGGTGGGGCTTGAGGAATCTGGAGTTCACAGATGCATAGTGCATATGCCAAGTTTTACCTATGAATTATTTTAATAAATATTCTTTCGGTGCCTAGTATGTCTGGCATTATGCTAAGTCCTGAATTTATAAGTCTCTAAATCTAGTGGTAATGAAGAGATATCAATAAGTAACTTCAATGATGATGAGGAGGAAGAAGACAATGATGACAACTGTCATTTGTTGAGTATTAATTATATGCATGCATTGTGTTAGGTAATTTACATATATTATTACTAATCTTTGCTACAGCCATACAAGATAGTGCTTAATAAGTTCATTTTAAAGATGAAGAAAATTGAGACACAGACATGTCATATGGCTGGTAGATGTCAGAGATGAAATTCAAATACAGATTTGTATGACCACAATCTGACATCTATTACGTGATAGGTCATTTAGTAGAAAAACATCTACTAAACAATGGCATAAGAGGGAAAAGAGAAATTAATGTGAATCTTGACTACTGAGAATGAACATCAGGTTTCAGATAAGCACTTTCAGCGCTTGATCATACAAAATGTGATAGCAGTGACTGTAAGACTTTTTACATATGAGTGTACCATATAGTAGTCCCTCATCATTTTACCAGAAAGACAAGAAGGAGCATATGAAAAGTGTCAGAATATCGACCTTTTCCTAGCACCTTGAAGGAGCAGCTTGTTCCAAAGTGATGGCAATTGAGAAATGCCTGTGACATCATCTTGTTCTCTTAGGATCCAATGGGAGTCCCTGATGACTCAGCCACAGCCAGCACAGAGAACACATTCACTCCACATTCACTTGATTTAATTTCTCCAATAAAAACCAAATGTGTTTATTATTTATAGGAACATCCTCCATCCAAAAAAAAAAAAAAAAAAAAAAAGCAGTTATTTGTCTGAATAAAAGGATGCTCCAAGTTGTGAAGTTTTCTGGCTATTTTCGTGTTTTTAAGATCACCAAGAT
Source organism: Rhinopithecus roxellana (assembly GCF_007565055.1). Lineage (NCBI taxonomy): Eukaryota > Metazoa > Chordata > Mammalia > Primates > Cercopithecidae > Rhinopithecus > Rhinopithecus roxellana. The sequence continues at coordinate 87,007,903 of NC_044562.1, read as the reverse complement.
TAATATGAAAACCCTTTGGAAAGATTTCAGGAGTAAAGAGAAACTGAAAGTTAAAGTGTGAAAAGTGAATTAAAGTTCAACCTGGAAGGAAGACATAACATCTTTGACAAGATAATATAAGCCAATAGGAAAATGAGTCAATTTATACGTAACCTCTCAGAAACACGTTTATTTTAGCATGTAAAGCACACCTGTGCGTGCAGACTAGCACCGACTCAATCTTGTCAGAAGAATATAGTGTTCTTTTACTAATAGGAGCTACTTCATTATTTCCACAAAGATAAATGCCATCGATGACCCAAAAGTGAGATGTATAGATGGTCCACTTAAGATTTGAGAATTGTGAGGAAAATATGCCATCACCCTAAATGAGCTACTCAGTGACATCTAATCCTGAAGAAAGACAAGATGTTTCCTGACACTTGTTTATTGCTACAATGATATACTGGGCATGAAGTATGCCTTCAAATTATTTGCTCTCCAAGAAACAGAAACCTATCCCTCTAATGCTATTACCGTAATAGTCTAGACAAATACATGCAATTTCATGTCATTTCGTCTAGGCATTATCAGCTGGATTTTATGCTGTCGTTTCTCCCAAGCGAAGCTGATATCATTACCATATGGCTACAGCCAGCAAACAGTTCTGCTGTTATCTCATACCCTCATAGAATCTTTTTCCCCAAATGTCAATTTCATTCAAATGCATTCCATATGAACAACATTCAAAGGAACAGTTCTCTAATTCTGCCACCCACCCATTCTCCCTTCCAAAAATCAGTCTTACAAGAGAAATTCAGGGTTTTTCTGGCAAGATCTTAAAGATATCCTATTTAAGTGCTTAATTCTAGGATGTCGAGCGGAGCAGAGCACTTGAGCTGTGAAAGACAGACACGTGTTTTTATTGTAGGCATCACTCTGCTACACTGTTCACACTTGATTATGCATCATTCCTAAAATTCCATTTCTCAGCACAACTGTAGTCCCCAACAAAAGCTCAGTGAGGGATCCATTCCTTTCTCCTCAACTTGTACCCTTGGCTCGTATTAATTTTAATGTAACTTACATGATAGTAACAATATTCATAAATTCAAAAGATAACCACTGCCACTTTTGGAGCTTTTCCATTTCAAAACATTCAAGTATGATTATCTGGGCAAAAGAAAAATGATTTCTTTCTATAACTTTCCTCCTAAACAGACAAGCAAGAATGTACTGTATTATAATTAGAATTTCAATCATTTCGAAGCCCAGCTGCCTCCATAGATTACTTTTCCTATGTGTATCTATGAAGTGACATGATCGGCTTACTTAAATACTTCTTGTGTTAGTTTTTTAGGGCTACTACAACAAAATACCATAGACCAGGTGGCTTATCAACAACACAAACTTAATTCTCGCAGTTCTGGAAGCTGGAAGTCCAAGATCAGGGTGCTAGCATGATCACTGGTGAGGGCCTTCTTCTGAATTGCAGACTGCCAACATCTTGTATCCCCATGTAGCAGACAGAAGGAGAACTAGCTCCCTGGCCTCTTCTTATACCAGCATGAATCCCTTTCATGAGGGTTCCACCCTCATGGCCTAATCACTTCCCAAAGGTCCTACCTCCAAATACCACCACATTGGATTAGATTTCAACATACAAATGTGTGGGGAATGAGGGGGCTGCATAACACTTCTCTAGAGAGCAAAGGCCCCCAGGGAACCCAATGTCTTACAGGGCTGCTAAGCTCCACCTGGTCAATCTATTAGACTGTAAGGTCGACGAAGACACAAAGCAAGTCTGTCTCATCTACCAGTAGCTATTTAGTAGACCCTCTGGGAAGGCCCTGTGCCTTGTCCCAAATCCATTCTCTGTTGTGTGTGTGTATATATAGGGAGGGTCTGAGGTGGGTGCAGAGAAATGAGAGGGTTCTCTCTCTCATTTTCTGCCAGCCCAGGGCAGCATCCTTTGTGGAGACTGCATCTCCTCCCTGGCTTCAGTTCCATCAGACAGGCCCTACTGCGGTTCTGGCTTTCCCAGGGCCCCTTGCCTGAATTCCAGCAACACTCCCTCCTCCTACTGTCCTGGAGTTCTAGGAGTGCTAAGTTCTTCCTGTTGCTATTTTCTGGGATGCCTCACCATCCTATTTGGCTGCAGCCCCTCTATACCCTGTATCACCTATTCCTGGTAATTAAATTACCCTGTTCTGTTTTCCTAGTTGGACCTTCAAAAAATTCTTGTTGAATAAATGAACCTTGTAGGAGTTTCTGTTGCTGGACACTATAACTGGGGTGACCCTGCAGCTCTCAGAGGACCAGCTCTCTGCTGCTCATCCCCAGGCTTGTCTATGTTCTCAGAGTGTGGCCCCAGACCAGCAGCAGCACCACATGGGGCTATAATCCCAGCATCACCTGGAAATTTGTTAGAAATACAAAAATGAAAATCTTCAGACCCTACACCAGACATTCTGAATCAGAAACTCTGGAACAATCTGAGTTTTTAAGCTCCCAGGGCATTGTGATACAAGCTAAGTTTGAGTACTACTGTCCTACAGGCCATGGGACCTCACCCCAGGACTGGAGAATCCTTAGCTCCAGACCTATCAGTGCACTTGCAGGAGGCTTAAATGTTCTGTAAGTGAGACCATCCCAACTTCTAAGCTACTTCAATTAATAAGATAAGGAAAACACTACATCATATTGATGAAACTCATTAAGAATTCTTTACTAACTCCATTTAATTCTTCCCAATGATCAGTTGAATGTCAGTTGAATAGCTTTTCATTTTAACCTGAAATTATCATTTTCAGACAGGCTAATTTAGCAAGGTTGACAATATTCAGACTTTAAGAACCTTCACCTAGTTTAATATACATTCCACATCCTAATTTCTTATTAAAAGTGGAAATGGTAGAGTTGTTTTCCATAGTGATATCATAAATAATAAACAGAAAGATGGTTTGAAAGTTATCTAGGACAATTATGTAGAAGTTTTAATATTAATGGTGCTTATTGTATCCCATTCAAGGTGCCAGGCACTGTGCTTTCTCTCTTCTTCATACCTATATTCTTACCTCTGTTATGTAATTTATCCCTTGCAACAAAACTAGGAGGTAGCCAGTTGTATTCCTGTTTTACTGATGAGGAAATGGAGATTTAGAGAAGTTAAGTGGTAACCTGAGGTCACAGAGCTTAGGATGTAGTGCGGGAATCCTCTGTACTACACCATTTGGATGTTCATTTATTCACCAGGATCTAGGATGTTATGTTATGTTATGTTATGCTATGTTCTCTGATATAACAGTAACCTAGACAGACACAGTCTCTTACCCTCCCTTCTTCCCCATGAAGTCTTTAGCAAGGGGGATACATAGACACAAAACAAGTTAACAAAAACATAAATGCAGTTATTGTGAGTGCAGTGGCCACCACGGAGGAAGCAAGCATGGGGTTGAGATATTGCCAATGGGAAGAGTAACCCACCCCAAATAGGTGGGCAGGAAAGGTTTTCATGAGGAGGACAGATGCAAGCTGATCACAGGATGAACAGTAGCCAGCCATGCAGAGCAAAGGGACGATCAGCAGGAAGAGAGGAACATGTATGTGCGAGGAGCTGTAAAGAGAGAAAGAGCTTGGGACACTGGAGATACTGAAAGGAGGCCAGCTTGGCTGGGAGGTCAGGAAGAGAGGGCAAGAGTGAGATGGGGGATCAGGGAATGATGTGAGAAACAAACACACAGAGCCTGATGACAAGTCCAGGTACAGAGATTGAGTTGTTTTTCAGTGCAATGAGTATTCATTTTACATAGGGTGTGGCAGCCTGTGTGTTTTAAGAGGCTCTCTCTTGTTGTCTATGGAGCATGGAGTAGATGGGGATGACACAGGAAGCAGAGCAATCATTTGGAAGGTTATTATAAGACAAAAGATGACAGTGACTCAGTCTAGGGAGATGGCTGTGGAGGTGTAGATAAATGGATGAAATTGGAATTTGAATTCGAGGAAGAGCCAACAAAATTTCCTGATAAATTATTCATGGAAGGTGGGTAAAATGATGACTTAGAGGTGTTTTTATTTAGCAGCTTTATTGAGGTATAATTTATACCACAAAATTCACCTATCACATATATGCAGTTCAAAAGTTTTTAGTGAATTTATAGAGTTGTGCAACCATCTCCACAGTCCAGTTTTGGAACATTTCCATCATCAGAGAAAGTTCCCTTAGGATACTTTGTGGTCAATCCCCACCCCCATCTCCATCTAAGACAACAAGTTTTCTACTTTCTCTTTATAGATTTACCTTTGTGGAAATTTTATATGCATGAAATCAAATTTTATATGCATGAAGTCTTGTGTCTGGCTTTTATCACTTAACATAATGTTTTTAGAGGTTATACATGTTGCACGTATTAGTAGCTTGTTGCCTTTTTTGATGAATATTTATTGTTATGAATATAACACATTTTGTTTTTTCTTTCACCAGTTGATGAATACTTGGATTGTTTCTAATTTGAGGTTACTAATAATACTACTACTAGACATAATCGATTTCCCTTTATCTTCATAGCAATGAAATTATATCATAATCTTTAATCAAATCAATATTCAGCATTTACATTACTATAAATTGTAACTATCCATATTAAGCAGGATTATCTTCTTATTCAACTTTCTGGTTCCTCCAAGTTAATAACTGCCTTGACTTTTACATGTATTTGTCACTAAGTGCTTCCCAAACTCTCCAATGAGGAACTGTAAACCTCTATTAGCTTATTTAGAGATAATGCTCTTGGAATCCTTTTTTTTTTTTTTTTTTTTTTTTTTTTTTTTTTTTTTTTTTGAGGCGGAGTCTTGCTCTGTCGCCCAGGCTGGAGTGCAGTGGCGTGATCTCCGCTCACTGCAAGCTCCACCTCCTGGGTTCACGCCATTCTCCTGCCTCAGCCTCCCAAGTAGCTGGGACTACAGGCGCCCGCCACCTCGCCCGGCTAATTTTTTGTATTTTTAGTAGAGACGGGGTTTCACTGTGTTCGCCAGGATGGTCTCGATCTCCTGACCTTGTGATCCGCCCGTCTCGGCCTCCCAAAGTGCTGGGATTACAGGCTTGAGCCACCGCGCCCGGCCTGGAATCCTTTATCCTCCTGTTCTGATCTTAACTGGTTACTCTCTAAGCCTGCTGCACAGTTGTTGTCCTGGGACTTAGCCCTTTCTCTCCTGTGCTGGAGTGTAATTGCTGGATCCCATGATTTCCTTCATTATGGTGAAGCCAATAGTTTTTTGAGAAAGAGTGAATGAGAGATAAAACTTTGTAAGCTTGTATATGTGAAAATGTCTACATTCTGACTTCATGATTTCCTGATTTATAGTTTAGCTGGATATATAATTCTAAGTTGGAAATATTTTTATTTATCAGAATTTCAAGTCCATTGTTTTCACTGGCTTCTCACTTCAGTGTTGCTCTTCAGCAACTGAACATCAATGTTATTTATGATTTCCCTCTTTGTTTTTTTATCTCAAGTGGCTTTTAGAATCTTCACTCCTATCCTTGATATTTTGAAATTTCATACCTATAAGTTTTAGAGTGATTATTTTATCTTTAATTATGCTGCATATTCAATGAGTCTTTTTGGTTTGCAAACTCATCACTTTCATATCTGAGAAATATTCTTGAATTATTTTCTTAGTAATTCTCTCCTCTCTGTTTTCTCTGTTCTTTCTATTTCTATTTCTCTGTTCTATTTCTTTCTATCCATCAATTTGATATTAGACTTCTTGGATTGTATTCTAATTTTCATTTCTAATTCATTTTCTGTTTCCTTTGTTTTTGATTCTACTATCTGTAAGATTTCCTCAATGTTACAAACTTTTCCATTATCTTTAAAAAATTTCTTGTTTCTTTTCTATAGCACCTGTCCTTGTTTCATGATTCAATATTTTCTCTTATCAGATGATAATATTTCTGTTATTACATAATTTTTATTTTGTTTCCTGTATGTCATGTATTCTTCCATTTTCCTTGTTTCTGATTCTCATTTGTTTGTTTTGTACTTTGCCTTTTCATGTTGGTGGCTTTCCTCTAATGTCTGGTGGTCCTTAGTTATCTCATATTTTAGAGTGAGTCACTTATCTTTTGAAATTTGATGTGTATGGTGAAACTTTCCAATTGCTGAGCTTCATTGTGAGTTGATTTATTGGAGAAAAAGAGTATATCATTGGTATTTCACCAATATCAGCATCTGTAGGAACTTTCTCTTTAGGATGATTCCTACAAAGAAGAAATCCATTATCCTGACAGGAGGTATGAGCCTGAAGTCTAGGAACTGAGCAGGTGAAAGGGGCAGACTGTCTGGCTTATTAGTATGTAGATTTTCTTGCAATGCCCCAGGTATCTGAAAGGTGTCCCGCATCCACTCTCAGCTGTGCCATGTCTCCAGGTCTTCATTTTATCCAGAGGACAAATTTTCTCTTTTCTGAAACACCAAAGGAACCATATGAAAAAATTTTAGAAGCTATTACCAAGTTTTTATTCATTTAGTGTATATTGATTGAGCTTCTTACTCTAGTCAAAGCCATGTGTATACAGTGGTAAACAAATAGATGTGATCCCTGCCTGCATGGCATTTATCTACACTCTTTGTCTTGTTAGGCTTCATGAGGTTACAAGGAACCGAGACAGGTTTCTTCAGATAGGCAAAAAAGGTGTTTTTTCTCCCCCCACTCCAGATACTGTGGTTTATTGTAAATATGCAGAAAATGTTTAGAAAATGTAGGAAAACAAATAGCCATGGTCCAGGTCTTAACTGAGAAATTGAACAATGGTATCTCATCATTCAGAATCCAGCCATTCTAATTTCCACCCCCAATGCAGAGGTTGTAGAAAGATGCCCAAAATAGCAGCTCTTCCATATTTAAAAAATTTGAGATTGCCTTCTTCGCCAGGACTCCACTATTGATGCATGATTTGGGGTTGGTTGTTGGCCCCTAGCCCAGTCAGCTTTAGCCAAGAAGTCAGGGTCAGATAAAGCTCATAATGGCAACTCAGTGGGAAGGAACTGCCTTGGAGCTAATGATGGGACAGGCATAATACATTTCCTATTGCAAGTATTATCATGATACAACACATGCTCTAAAACCAGAAGAATTCTTCTTGAAACTTTTTGTTTGGATTTATCAAAACTTGCCTGATATGGAGAACACATCTATGCACAGTTCGGGATTTAGGCACCAGAGCTCAGGATGGCCAAGGGCGAAGGGTAAAGAATGGCTGGAATGACATTTAAGGAGAGAAAAATGTAGAAATGTTAGGGATTATCCAGTGTAAATAGTTTCATTACACAGAACTTTTCACATGCTATAATCTGCAAGTTACTCTCTTTGCACTTGTAACACTGGCCCAATCTAGAGCTGCCTTGTAGATCAGCCTAAAGGGCCCATCAGCCCAGAGATACCTATTATAAATCTTACATTTATAATAAAACATTCAAATGAAAGAACGTAGAAATAAACTTTCACTGTACAGAAAGGAAGGTAATTCTGAATGTTCTCATTTCAATTAGATCACAGTGCTTGCTCCAGGGGAAACAGGGAATCTTTTAGAAATGTAACAAGCTAGGGGAGATTTTGGTGAAGAATTTATTTAGTCACAGAAGGAGAATACAGAAGCCTATACTGGCCTATTTGGAGGCATTACTGGACAGCTGCTTCTTATTCCATAGCTCAACACAATGCTCTCTTTGCCATGAATTTCATGGGGCTTTAGGAAAAATCCTACAGCAATTACAGTCTGTGCACAGGAGGTTACCGTGACATGCTCCCCCTCACACCCAGGCCCCAGAGTTCAAGCCCTGGGGTTCTCTAATTTTGATACACCAAATCACTGTTATTAGGTAAATGAGTAGCAGCCATGGTAATCAGACCTTAATTAAAACAAAGTGTATAAAGCTAGGTACTATGCACCACCACCCTAATTTTGGTTCATTGCATAAAACTGATTTATCTCAGGATCATTCACTTACCATAATCATTTCCTGTTTTGAGATGAAATTTTCATTCAGAGAAATTTATAATGATGTTCTCTCTCTTACACTGTCTAGTCAATATCACAGTCTGATGATATTTCCAGAAACAAGCATTCACCAAAGGAAAATATTTTACATATTTCCAGAAATGTCTTAAGGGCGTTTTTCATGTACTGTCCACTAATACCTCTGAGCCTATTCTACACAATCCTGAGAAAAAAGAGTCAAGTATAGAGTCGCTACAATTGCTACAATTTTTGCCCTAGTGTTCAGAGCTTCTGGTAGACAGAATGTATGCCATTGTTCCAGTATGAAGAAAAAAAAAAATCTAAGTGCCTCAAGACCCAATTTCAACAAATTCCAATTCTCACTTTCCAAAGTGAAAGAAAACATCTCTATTGATTTCTGACATAAACAACTAGATCAAAAGAGCTTACTGTTTTTTGTTCAAAGTCCTCCTCCTCTCTCTCTTTTATGAGTATGTCCTCCTTTGCTTTACTTGTCTGTGACTGGCTTGTTACAGAATGAACTTACACATACATCTTTTGTTCTGAGTGAATTTTTCCTCTGTAGAATTTTTGGGCTATAAAGAACTGCAATGGAGTGATGTGTGGGTGCTGTCTGAACCAGTTATAGCATCATCCAGATGTTCTCAGAAGTTCTTAGCCCTGGATGCTGACTTGGTCGCCAGAGCCTTGGTGTGGGCTCACTGCTTCTATTATTGATGGGCTGGATACTGTCATCAGTGATGGTGCATTTGGCTGCCTCTTGACTAAGTACAGGAAAAACTGTGGGAACTAAATGATAGTATTTTGCCATTTCACGGTGGATACAGCATTCTGGGAACTCATATTTGTTGTATTTTCACAAAGTCTTAGTTGTGTTCCAAGTTTTTTTTATTTATTTATGTACTCATTCATTTTTTAAAATTAAGATATAATTCACATACAAGAAAATCTACTCTTTTATGGTGTAAAATTCTGTGATTTTGAGTTCTTCACAAAGTTTAACCATCACAGGTATCTAATCCAGAATATTTTCACCATTCCAATAAGAAGCCCACACCCATTGACAGTCATTCCCCCTCCCCGCACCCCCAAATTCCTGGTAACCATTTGTCTACTTTCTGTCTCTATGAATTTGCCTATTCTGCACATTTCTTATAAGTGGAATTAAACAATATGTGACCTTTTGCATCTGGCTTCTTTCACATACCATAATGTTTTCAAGGCTCATCCCCATGTTGTAACATGCACTTCACTTATTTTTGTGGCTGAATAACATTTCATTGTATGGATATACCAGATTTTCTATTAATTTATCAATTGATAGTTGAGTTGTTTTCACTTTTCAGCTATCATGAATAATGTTGCTATGAATATTCACATACAAGTTTTGGATGGTTATGTTTTCAATTTTCTTAGGAGTGAAATTGTTTTATCACATAGTAATTCCATATTTAACTTTTTGAGGAAATACCAAACTATTTTCCAAAATGGCTGCACCATTTTACATTCCCACTCAGCAATATGCTCTAATTTCTTTATGACATTGCCAGCACCTGTTCTTGTCTGTCTTTTTGATTATAGCCATTCTAACAAATGTGAAATGGTATTTCATTATGGTTTCTATTTGCACTTCTCTAAGAACTATTGATCTTGAGCATCTTTTCATGTACCCATTGGCCATTTGTGTATCTTTTTTTGGAGCAATGCTTATTCATGTCTTTTTTCCATTTTTTATTTGGCTTATTTGTCTCTCTTTTATGAGTATGTCCTCCTTTGCTTTACTTGTCTGTGACTGGCTTGTTATAGAATGAACTCACACATACATCATTTGTTCTGAGTGAATTTTTCCTCTATAGAATTCTTCGGGTATCCTAGATATATAAATATGTTTTAGGTACCTTATCAGATAAATGACTTGCAACTATTTTTTTGTTCATTTTGTATGTTTCCTTCTCACTTTCTGATAATGTCCTTTGAAATAATAAAGTTTCAAATTTTGAAGTTCAATTTATTTATATTTTCATTTATTGCTTGTGCCATTCATTTATTTTTACAAACTTTTTCCAGTCCCTACAATGATCCAAAATACAAAGATGAATTAAGACACCATTTCTGCCTACAAGTCAATCAGACTCCTGCATAAAAAAATAGACATGTGAACAGAAGCAATGCAGAGTCTCATTCCTAGATAGACCCATCACCTCTTTCATCCAGGTCTTTGTTCAAATGTTACCTCCTCTGAGAGATCCTTATGGACCAGCTGACCTAAAAAGCACTTGCTGCTGTCACTATCTTCTGATCCTGCTCTTTATGGCTTTGTTACTTCCTGGCTTTATCGTTCTCCCACCTGAGTGTGAGTTTCACAGATACAGGAACTTTGTGTATCATTACTGCTGAATCCCAAACATCCACAACAGCATCTGGCACCTGGTAAATGCCCAATAAATATTGATAAAAATAATAGTTGTTATATCACAGATATTGATAAGGTTTGGGTCTGTGTCCCTGCCCAAATCTCATGTCAAATTGAAATCCCCAGTGTTGGAGGTGGGGCCTGGTGGGAGGTGGATTGGATCATGGGGGTGGATTTCCACTTTGGTGCTGTTCTCATGCTACTGAATTATTGTGAGATCTGGTTGTTTAAAAGTGTGTAGCACCACCCCCCACCTTCTTCCTGCTTTGGCCATGTAATGACATTCCTGCTTCTCCTTCACCTTCTGCCATGTTTTTAAGTTTCCTGAGGCCTCCCCAGCCATGCTTCCTGTATAGCCTGCAGAACTGTGAGCCACTTAAACATCTTTTCTTTATAAAGTACTCAGTCTCAGGTATTCTTTTATAGCAATGCAATTGGTACTTAGCAGTGGGGCATTGATATAAAGATACCTGCAAATATGTAAGCAGCTTTGCAATTGAGTAACAGGCAGAGGTTGGAAGAGTGTGGAGAGCTCAGAAGAAGATAGGAAGATGAGGGAAAATTTGGAACTTTTTAGAAACTTGTTGAAAGGTTATGACCAAAATGCTGATAGTGTTATGGACAGTGAAGTCCAGGCTGAGGAGGTCTCAGATAGAAATGAGAAACTTAATGGGAACTGGAATAAGGGTCACTTTTGTTATCAGTTAGCAAGGAGCTTGGTTGGAATGTGACCCTGCCCTAGGGATCTGTGGAACTTTGAACTTGAGCGTAATGATTTAGGGTATCTGGCAGAAGCAATTTCTAAGCAGCAAAGTGTTCGAGTTATGGCCTAGCTGCTTTTAGCATCCTGTGCTCATATTTGTGAGCAAATAAATAATGTAAAATTGGAACTTATATTTAAAAGGAAAGCAGAGTGTAAAAATTTGGAAAAGTTGCAGCCTGGCCATGTAGTAGAAAAAGAAAAACCCATTTTCAGGGGAGGAATTCAAGCCGGGTGCAGAAATTTGCATAACTAAAAGGAAGGCAAATGTCGATAGCCAAGACAATGGAAAAACACCTTGAAGATATTTCAGAGAGCTTTGCAGCAGCCTCCACTCCAAATTACAAGCCTAGAGGCTTAAGAGGGAAGAATGGTTTCATGTGCCAGGTCCAGGGCCCTCATTGCTCTTTGCAGCCTCAGAACATGGTGCCCTACATCCTGGCTACTCCAGCTCCAGCCATGGCTAAAAAGTGCCAAGGTACAGCTTGGGCTGCAGCTTCAGAGGGTGAAAATCATAAGCCTTGGAGGCTTCCATATGATGTTAAGCCTGAAAGTGCACACAGTGCACGAGTTGAGGCTTGGGACCCCCCACCTAGATTTCAGAAGATGTTTCCAGGAAAAGCCTGGATGTCCAGGCAGAAGTCTGTTACAGAGGCAGAGCCCTCATGGAGAACCTCTACTAAGGTAGTGTGGAGGGGAAACGTGAGGTTGGAACTCCTACACAGAACCCCCACTGGGGTACTGCCTAGTGAAGCTGTGAGAAGACAGTGATCATCCTTCAGACCCCTGAACGGTAGATCCACTGAGTTTGCACTATGCACCTTGAAGAGTTATAGGCACTCAATGTCAGTCCATGAGACCAGCTGTGGGGGCTAAGTCCTGCAGTGCCACAGAGGCAGAGCTGCCCAAGGCCTTGGGAGCCCACCCATTGCATCAATGTGCCCTGGATGTGAGACATGGAATCAAAGGAGATTATTTTAGAGCTTTCAGATTTAATGACGGCCCTGCTGGGTTTTGGACTCACACAGGCCTGTCACCCCTTTATTTTGGCCAATTTCTCTCAGCGGACAGCCAAGAAATACAAGAGAGTATCTACCCAGTGTCTATATCCCCATTATATCTTGGAAGTAACTAATTTGTTTTTTATTTTATAGGCTCATAGGCAAAAGGGACTTGCCTTGTCTCAGATGTGACTTTGGACTTTTGAGTTAATGTTGGAATTAGTTAAGACTTTGGGATACTGTTGGGAAAGCATGACTGTATTTTGAAATGTGAGGAGGACATGAGATTTGAGAGAGCCAAGGAGCAGAATGATATGGTTTGGGTCTGTGTCCCTGCCTAAATCTCATGTCAAATTGTAATCCCCATGTTGAGGTGGGGTCTGGTGGGAGTTGATTGGATCTTGGGGGTGGATTTCCCCTTTGGTGGTGTTCTCATGGTACTGAGTGAGTTATCATGAGACCTGCTTGTTTAAAAGTGTGTAGCACCTTCCCCACACCCCTCCTGCTCTGGTCATATGAAGATTATTATATCATAATTCAGTACCTGCTTCCCCTTTGCCTTCCACTATGATTGTATCTTTCCTGAGACTTCCCCAGCCATACTTCCTTTATAGCCTGTGAAACTGCCAGCCAATTAAAACTCTTTTCTTTGTAAATTACCAATCTTAGGAATTTCTTTATAGTAGTGTGAGAATGGACTAATACAGATATAGAGATGAATCAATTATACTGAAGAAAGGATAAAGAAACCCCTCTAAAAATGGGGAGACATGAGCAGAGTCTTGAAAAATAAGTTGGTGATAGGAATGTGGTAGGTGAAACAAACTAGGAGAGAATTCCAGCAGAGGAGACACATGAGCAAAGTTCCACAGGCCTCTTACTAGAATGTAGGAATTGACAGCATCATTCTCAGGGGAGCTTTAGGGAAGTGGAGTGAGGGAAAAGAAAGGGCAGGGTCATCAGAAGTCCTGGTGTCTGATCTTAACTTTGTCCCTAATCTGTTGTTAGCTTTGAACAGGACTCTGTAACCTCCAGGCCTTGGGTTCAACCACAAAATGAAATGGCTTATCTTTAAAGTAGCCTCCAACACCAGGCGGTCAAGAATTCTATTTCAAAAAGGAGATCAATTTTTAATATCTTTAAGGTGAAGAGCCATTTATTCCATTTTCTTCTTTGTTTTAAAAATTAAATATAATTTACATGCAGTTATGAAACACAAATCTCAAGTATATGGTCAATGAATTTTTATGTAAGTGTGTACCCTTGTAATAGCCTCTCAGATCAAAATGTAGAATACTTCCTTCACCCTAGAAAGTTCCCTCATGCCCCTTCCCATGAATAGCTCCCCAGAAGTAAGTCACTATTGCAATTCCTACTTCTATAACATAGATTAGCTTTGTCAGTTCTTGAAATTCATTTAAAGGAACCCATCCAGTATGTACTATGCCTAATTTTTTTTCTCAATATAATGTCTGTGAGATTCCTTTCTGTTGTTGCATGTTTCAGTAATTTTATTACATGATTATATCATATTTCAGTTATCCATCCTACTGTTGAAGAACACTTTGATGTTTAGGGTTTTTAACTCTTATGAATAATACATGTCTCTTAGTAGACATATTCACACACTTTTCCTTGGGTTTGCATCTAGGAGTGGAATTGCTGAATCAATAGGGTAGACATATGTTTAGCTTTAGTAGATATTGCCAAATATTTACCAAAGTGGTTCTACTAATTTACATTCCCACAAAAAATATAGGAGAGTTCCAATTGTTCCACATCCTTTTCAACAATTGCTATTGTCAGTCTTTTTAATTTTACTGATTCTGGAGTATGTGTCATGGTATTCCATTGTAGTTTTGATTTGTAATTCTCCGATATAAATTATACTGATCTTTTCTTATGTTCATTGGTTATTTGGACATTCTTTTGTGAGGAGTGACAAGAAATGCCTATTCAAGTATTTTTCCTATTTTAAATTGGGTTGTTTGGTTCTTTTAACTATGGATTTGTAGAAGCCTTTATATATTATTATTATTATTATCATTTTTTTAGAGAGAATCTCACTCTGTCACCCAGGCTGGAGTGCAATGGTGTGATCTTGGCTCACTGCAACCTCCGCCTCCCAGGTTCAAGTGATTCTACTGCCTCAGCCTCCTGAGTAGCTGGGACTACAGGCAGGCAACACCGCGCCCAGCTAATTTTTGTGTTTTTAGTAGAGATGGGGTTTCACCATGTTCACCATGCTGATCTCAAACTCCTGACCTCATATGATCCGCCTGCCTTGGCCTCCCAAAGTTCTGGGATTACAGGCGTGAGCCACTGTGCTCGGCCTATGTATTCTTGAAGTTAATTCTTTGTTTTATATATAAATTTATATTAATTATATATAAATGTATGCATATGTATTATGTAGATATGTATGTAATTGTATGAATATATATATAAAATAACATGTATAATTATTATATGTATATTAACATAGATATTACAAATATCACCTCTCAGTCTGTGCCTTGCCTATTTGTTGATGATTATGAATAGGACTGAAACCCAATTTATCATTTTCTTTAAAAAAATCATTAGTGCTTTTTATGTTCTGTTTGAGAAATCTTTGCCTGTCCCAAGTTCATGAAGCTATTCCTCCTGTTTTCTTCTAAAAGAGTCATTATTTCAGTTTTCACATTTAGGCTTATGGTCCATCCTGAACTAGTTTTAGCACACAGTGTGAGATAAAGGTCAAGGTTCACTTTTTTCTGTACGGATATCCAGTTTTTCCAGCACCATTTGTTCAAATGACCACTTTTTCTTCACTGAATTGCAGTGTTGCCTTTGTCATTAATCAAGTGATTGTACTCATGAGGGTTCATTTCTCTCTATTTTGTTCCATTGTTCTATTTGTCTATCTTTGCACCAATACCACCATGTCTTAATTACTACTGTAGCTTTAGAATAAGTCTTGAAATCTGGGAGTGTTGTTTTTCAACATTTTCTTCTTCAAGTTTTCTTGTCTCCTCCCTTCTCTTTGCATTTCCATATACATTTTAGAATCAACTTGTCAATTTACACACACATGTACAGGCACACACATAAACATGACAGGATTTTGATTGTGATTGCATTCAATCTATGGATCAGTTTGAGAACTGGTATCTTAACAGTCTTGAGTTGTCCAAACCTTACATTTGGAATATGTCTCTGTTTATTTAAGGCTTCTTTAGTTTATCTTCTCAGTATATGATAGTTTTTAGCAACAATTAAAAAAAAATGCAATTTATGATAGCATCAGAAAATCAAATACCTGTAGTTTACTATGAGTCACCTCAGCAGCTGCTGCTTTTCCAATACACTTCTGTTTTGGGAGGATTTGTGGATTTTACTTGCCAGTACATGATGTATAAATATGCAAATTTTGATGATTTTATTGATAAACATTAAATTTGATTCATATTTATTTGATCTTCTTCAGGGGAATTGATACCATGTGTAAATCTATTTGAAAACTACGTCTTTTTAGAAAAATCTAAAGAGGATAAGGAAATAATGAAATTGTTGCTCTGCTTATAATTTTTTTCTACTATAATTTTTAAACTTTCCCTCTGAGCCATCTTACTCTTCTACATAGTAACTTTAATATTGACAGACATCTGAGTTATTGTTATTTATTATTATTCACTTATTACTTATTATCATATTTTTAATAAATATTATGTCCCAAAACACTCTTACTATTATTATTCTACTCAAGTTTTAAGACAATCTTGTGAATATAACAGAACAAATAGTACCTCTACTTTACAGAAAATAAAATTTAGGGCAGAGGTTAAATACTTGTCCAAGTGTGTCCAGCTGATTAGTGAACTATCTAGAACTCATAGACAGTTCTCTTGGTGGCAGTAGTTATTACTGCTTCTAGCAACAGTGTTTTCTGTTGTTGTTGTTCCTAAAATACAGCAGAGAGTACAAGGATAATTGCTGCAATACTATGCTTCATTTTTAAATCCATAGCCTAATTTGGTACTGACTACACAAGCACAGAAAATTAGATCTTGAAAAGAAGAAATGCTGTTAGGAAGGAGTCCAATTTCTTCCTATTGGTATAAATTAATGAGATAAAACTACTTTGAAACTACTTTAAGTTGCAGTGGAAGTAGAGTAACTTTGAAATTCCTTTTTATGCTTATTTTAAAATGAAACAAAAATCCATTGCTGACAAAACCCAAGAGAAATTGGTACACTCACACCCAGCAGCCAGCATGGCTCATCGCTGTTGTCTTCGTGGGATGCAGCTTGGCAATAGGAACCAAAAGAAGCAAAAAGACATTTATACCTTTTAGTTCAACTATCTCATCCCAGAGAGTTTATCCTAAGATAAGATTCAGTTAATATTGATTTTTAAAAGTCAAAACAGAATTCTTTACGAAAATGTTCTATCTACAATAGCTGGATGTCAACAAATGTGTATTCAGATTCACAGAATAATAAATGTATAGATTTGAAAGCCTTCCTTCTGTAGGCTTCAAAAGTGATCAGTCTTTCTATAACTGACACTGGCTTTACTTCCTAAGCTCACAGTTGAGTGGTGCAATGTGGCTTCCCCTGAGCCTGGTACTCTTGAGCTATGCGCACAAAGATAGAGCTTTAGTAGCTTAAGGTGGCTGGGAAGCCTGCTCTTTGGACATACTGCTTCTCACCTTCACAGATCAAAAATATTTAACTTGCTACTTCCTCTAGTCTACTACCCTCTTTTCCCAAATTATAAGTAACACCAAAGGAATTAACTAGACTATGTAAAGCTAGCATTCCAAATCCAAAACTATAAAGCAACAGCAAATATCACCACAGCAGTGGCTCTTGTACATTGTATGTTGTTTATTCTTCCATCGTATGATTTCCATCCAGGTTTCTAGTGTCCCAGCCTGCAGGGAGAGACGGAAAAACCTTGATGTTTTGGCCAGAGCCTGTTGAGAACCCACTAACTAAACAGCCTGTACAGCTGACCATGAACTTTCAGCACCACAGGGAAAAAGGAAAAAGGAATTATTTCAAGGCTCTTCCTAGGACAGGTTTGGCTTGACTTATAGAAATGTCTTCCAGGAAAGAAAATAGCATTAATGAGTAAGTTAGAAAAAACAGAACTGATTCAAGTCTCACGTATTTTCCTACACTGGATTAGGGGCACCACGTTAGTATTTTCCTCCTGGATCTATAAGCCAAGTACACGTCCATGAATTTAAACAAATACCTAGATTTCCCTAAGTTCTCAGGACTAGAAAAAAAGGTGCAAACAGCTTGGGGAGGAGACATCCCTTGCTTTCAGGTTCTTTATTACTGACAGGCATGTTTTTGTGATTGTTCACTCTTGAGGTTGTATTGTAATTTTCACTTCCAAGGCCTGCTAGTGTTTCTCAGCTGTCTGCCTCCCTTTTTCAATCCCACTCTTAGAATTTAGTCTTACTGGGAGGAGTAAGAAAAGAAAAACATAACTCTGTGCTGAGCTCATTTTACCATATGTGACATTATAGCTAGGAGTCAGGGAGCTTTTGAAAGACTCAACCTGTATTCTGTTGGCCTACAGAATATGTCAGAAAGAGCCAGAGGTTAGAGATCCAAACACCACAGTTTCTAATCCTTAACCAATCATTTTTTTGCTCTCTGGAGTAACCAGTTTATTTCATTCCAATTCAAGATGACTCTTCGGGGGCATAATTGTTCCTTATACTTCAAGAGAAGCCCATAGTTTCCCAAGAGCTTAATAACCACACCGTAGACTATGCCTTTCAAAGTATCATATGACCCTTCTTAAAGCATTTGCCTCCATTTCTGAGGTAACAAAAGGCATCTGAAAAGAATTTCTCTCAGGCTAACAAGAAATAGGTAACTCTGTTTAGTCTTTGTGTTCTACTCCTTTCTGTAGACATAGGATGTTCTTGGTACATTCTGAGCCCCATGTTGCAACTACATTTTCCTTGTAGTTTGTGAATGATCTGGGAAGAAAAAAAGAGACAGCTTTAAGGAATTGTTCTGCATCAATTAGACTTTAAACAGGAAGCAAAAGGAGGAAAAGGAATTCAGCATTTTGGAACACATCTTATTTGCTATAGACTTATGAGGCAATAGGATTGTACTGTTTGCTCAGGGAACCAAGAAAAATCTAGAAACCATTTAAATGGGAACTTGTACTGGTACACTTTTTCATCATCATGGCTTAAATGTCTACAAAGAGCTGGGCATGTCATCTCTGTCTTCAAACACGAAGAGAGCCAGCTCCACAGAGAGCTGCAAGGAATGTGTGCATAGTTCATGTAAAATATGCACTCAAAGTGGTAGTCTCAGGAAATGGTGTGCATATATGTGGAGGGATTACCTATGTTTGTGGAGGTGGAAAGTAAGGGAACAGGAGCAGCTTAGATGTTAGAGACTAAAACTGCCTCCACAGGGTTGTCAAGAATTGAATGCAAGGTCTGGACAGAGGTGTAGACATAACTAAGCACTAACCAGGCTGCACTTTGGCCTACTTCCTTATTGTTAGAAGTCATATAGCAGTAGATACTAACCATTTTCATCCCCGCTGTTCCCATAGATAGGATTTTTGACATGAAAAGCCTAAGCCAGACATGCCAGCTTATGCCTATAATCCCAACAATTTGGAAGGCCGAGGTGGGAAGATCGCTTGAGCCCAGAAGTTTGAGACTAGCCTGGGTAACATCGTAAGACCCCATCCCTATTAAATTTTTTTTTAAAAAATAGCTAAGCCTGGTGGCATGCGTCTGTAGTCCTAGATACTTGAGAGGTTGAGGCAGGAGGATTGCTAGAGCTGGAGAGGTTGAGACTGCAATGAACTATGAACACACCACTGAACTCTAGCCTGGGTGACAGAGCGAGACCCCTGTAGCCTATATATATATATATATATATATATAGAGAGAGAGAGAGAGAGAGAGAGAGAGAGAGAGAGAGAGAGAGAGACAGAATCTCTGATGTTAGAACCATACAGCTTTTATTTAAGTATTGCTTAAGATGTTTTTCAGACCCTGAATTCCAGCAACCAGTTTGAAGGCCCCCTGCAGAGGAACAGGATTAGCATGAGAATACAGCTTCTTCATCTCTCTGTCTCATGACTTCACCCTGCACTCTTTGATTAATCAATGATCTCCACACTTTGGCCCACTCCAAAACTCTTAAAAACCCTAACTTCAAATTCCTCAGGGAGATTGATTTGAGGTTTTTCTCCCATCTTTTAATTCAGTGACCCTACGATTAAACCTCTTTCTCTTCTGCAACCCAAAGTCTTGGCATATTGACTTGCTGTGTACATCAGGCCATGAATTTATTGTGGTTACCACACAATGTCAAAAATCATTCATTCCTTTGGTTGACCCACTGTTCACCTACCTGGGATAGATTTTAGGAAAAGGAAGAGCATGGAAAACAAAAGTAAGAAAATGCCAGAGCTGAAAAGAATATTAGCATAGTCACCAGATGTTGCAAATTGTCAAATCATTCACAGAATGAGACCTGTATTTATGTGGTTTGGCAGCCTTGGTGTGCTTAACACCTTTAGAATCTGAATGCTTTTAGGTTGGGAAGAACTCTCAAGTTTATGAAAGCTTCCAGGCCTTGCTATTCTCTTAAACCTGACATACTTCATGTGTATTCCTTGCCTTATCTCTGAGGGCCTTGAGTTATTGTGGTATTGTGATATAATAAAAGATATATGTTTTGTCTTTGTCACCAGTTCCTGGCACAGAGCTCTTAAAATCTTTATAATTTCCTGAGTAATAGGGGTAAGTGGAGCATCTTTTGTTATTCATAATGAGTCTCTTTCAACCACACCTGAGTTTATGCTAATGAGGTGACTCTTGTTAGGCCCTGAGATAGCGTGAGGATGGGGTAGGGTTGCCAGAGGAGTAAGTCATGTGAATAGAGGGTTGGAACATTCAGTCTCACACCCCAACCTGCTAGGAGGGGAGAGGGGCTGGAGATTGAGTTTAGTCATGAATAGCCAATGATTTAATAAACCATGCCAATGTATTGGAACCTCCATAAAGCCACCAAATGATGGGGTATGGGGATCTTCTGGGTCAGTTAACACTTAGAGGTGCTAGGAGAGTGGTGGGCCTGGAGAGGGCCTAAATGCTCCACGTCCCTCCCCTATACCATGGCCTATGCAGCTCTTCCACCTGGCTGTTCTTGAGTTTTGTCCTTCATAATAAATTGGTAATAGTAAGTAAAGTGTCTTCCTGAGTTCTGTGGCCTGTTCTAGCAAATTATCAAATTTGAGAAGGGAGTCATGAGATTTATAGCAGCAATTGTCTTTGCAAAAATTACAACAGTGAGAGAAATTTAACCTAACTAACTCTATCTTGAGTCTAAACTCACAAGCTAACTGCCTTTGTTAACTATTTTAAAAAAGTTTATAACAGTCCCTTCCTACAACTAACCACTGCTTGCTTGAGGACAAAAACCACCTTTTTGGGACTAATGAATGCTCAAAAGATTGGGATTATGTGACAGGCCTGAATTCTGCTAAGATAACATTACTATTGTTAAAACCTACGATTGGTCTTTGAAATATTTTTCAGACTTTTGCATTCTGGTAACCAACTGACCCCAGGACCCATGACCCACACTAAAGAACTAATTCAACTGATCCTGTGACCCCATCTATGAACTGACTCAGTGCAAGAAGACAGCTTCAACTCTCTCTGATTTTATTTCTGACCCAACCAATCAGCATTCCTCACTCCCTAGCCGCCTGCCAACCAAACTATCTTTGAAAATCCACAGCCTCTGAATTTTTGGAGAGGATGACTTAAATAATTACTCCCATCCTTTCTCTTGGCTAGCGCTCTGATTATTAAACCCTTTCTCTGCTACAATACTTTTGTCTCAGTGAATTGGCTTTATCTAGCCAATTCATCTTGCACCTGGCAAGATGAATCCATTGGATAATAACATAGAGAGTCAGTCAGAAGTACAGGAGGTTGGGGACTTGCCATTGGTGTCTGAAGTGGTGGCAGACTTGTCGGCCTGAGTCCTTACCTTGTGGGGTCTGCACTGATTCTGGATAGTGTCTGAACTGAACTGGATTGTAGGACATCTAGTTGGTTTCTGGAGAGTTGGAGAACTGGTTGTTGGTGTGGAAAAACACTGACACATTTAGTGTCAGAGTTGTAAATGAAAACAGCAGAGTTAGTGACCCCAAAAGATCTCCATATTTCAATGAAGAGAAAAGGCCTGTGGGAGTTGAGAGTCAATCTTTCCAACACCAAATAGCTGGTTGTGGCAGTTAGTGGTAGAACCTGTGTTCCCTAATTCCTAGCTCAAAGAACAACAGCTGCTGTTCATTTTTTTCTAGACAATATTCTAAATGCTATCTATGTATTATTTTAATTCTCAGAACAACCTTAGGAGACAAGTCCTGATTATTATCTCCATTTTATGGGCAGGGATATGGAAACTTAGAGAAGTGAAGGAAGTTGCCTAAGGTCACTCTGTGATGAAACCTGTCGGAAAACTGCTCATGTTTCCTAAACGAGATGTTTTGGAGCAGACATTGGGTAGCTTTATTCCTGTTTTTTGGAGGATTGTTTTGAAGAGGCCAGATTCAGCACAATAGCAGGTTTTCTGCTCATGTGGAAAACTAGGTGGAAGAGTTGCTCAAACTGAAAAATTCAATAAGGCTGCTATCTTTGGTCAAATTGACTGTGAGAGCTGTATAATGCTGCAAATTTGCGTGATATTTTAAGTAGATCATAAACTTAAATCGATATGTTTACTAGAATTTAGAAAAATTATCTTTTAAATTTATTATTATAGATCTTTTAAATCTGTTATTATGATTATTTTAATTATAATTAAAAATTTTAGTTTGATTTTCACATCTTGAAGTGGCTTGGGACATTTGCTTTACCATTGGGTTTGCCATATTCTCATTTCTTTTTCTTCAGTGACAGCCTAGGCCGATTTTAGATTTCAAATAGAGAGAAGTGATGGAATAATTTCTGGAGTATTTTTAAAAAGGGCTTTGTTGAATTTGTAACTCAGAAGAATATATAAATGGTCGTCACTTTATATAATAGATGAATCCTAAGAGGCTATAATTACATCTTTTTCAGGGGGGCACTGAATCAAATTTCACAATATTAGTATGAGAGTTATGAGAAAGATTGGGATCAATGAATACTTCTGTAAAACAGAGAATCATTTTGAAACGCCAGTAGTCACCCACCAACACATCTATTTTACCAGTAACAATTTTTAGCACAGTACATTTTTCTTTAAAAAAAAAATCACACCACAAAGAAGTTTTTAAACATTAAAATTTTTCCTAGACAGTGCTATAATATACAATCAAAACATCCTGAATCTTGATATTAGTGTGTAATAGTTACAGTAACTGAAGCAGCAAAAGAAATGTACATTTGGGATTGGTTTCCCTGGACTGATAGATAATAGTGAAGAAGTATTGATTTTTCACTTGTCCATTTCGTTTTCATTCTTCACCACATGCTTCAAAGAGGTCAGCTCTGAGCCACTTACTCTTTCACACCAAATATTAGATCTTTGAAACACAGGAGAAGCTCTTACTTTCTCCCCTTTTCTCTGAGATAAAACAATGAAGGGCTAAAACCTTTGGTGAGTCATAGAATCCTTTGTTTCTTCCATGCTTTGTGAAATGATGTATAGTTCATAAAAAGTATGTATAGTTCATAGCAGAGAAAGCAAGCTCTGCAGAGACATTTAGACTCCACTTAAAAGTTAAGGAGATCAGAATTTGAACACCAAGGAAAAAAGTTAAGGAGATCGGAATTTGATATGAATGCCATCTTCTTGTCACCTAGTGCTTTGATATGTGGTTAACACAACTTGCTTCATAGCATCTCTGGGCTTTCAATGGCCCTCTCAAATGTACAGAGCCAATTAAACTTGGGGTGTGGGTTGTGGATGCTACACTCTGATGATATGTGGGGCTTGTAGGATGGCTTATTGAAATAGATTCAGAATCTGGGGCCTGCATTCTTGTCCAAGCTGAGTGACCCTGAATGACTCATTTGTGGCTCCAGTTTTCCATGAATATTAACAACACCTGCTCTACCCACGTCTGGAGGCTCTTTGAGGCATCAGATGGGAAAACACATGAAATGGCTTTCAACAATACAGACAATACAGCAGAAGAAGTGGAAAATGTGAGTAAGTGGTACTGGTCCCCATGGTTGGGCTACCTCAGATGCTAGAAATCTGAGTGCAAAGGTTGAGAATTTCCTCCTGGTCAAAGTTCCCAGAGCCTTGCACTCCCACAGCAGGGTGAGGGGACACAGAAACAGCAATGGGGTTCCCAGAGAAAGGGAAGGGAGCCCTGAAGGCAAAAGTGATAGGGCGAGAGGCTGTCTCTATCTCCTATTCTTTCTCCTTCCTTAGGTAGTCTTCAAGAAGAGAGAACGCACTTAATACTTAGAACTAGAGGATGAGAGAATGAGCTATTCTTCTCATGGACACAACCATTTCTGCCAAACATCTTTTGGCCATGGTATTCTTGCCATAACCCCAAATTAATCAGGGTTACCAAGTATACATATTAATCTTCTCTCCCCTCTTTCTTTCCTTTCTTCTCTGCCTCTTTCTTTTTTAAAAAACAGCAATAACAACAACAACAAACCCTTCTTTGTATTGATTAGTTTGATTTTTAAGAAATTTTTTTTGTAAATATTTATGGGACACGTGATATTCTGATACAAGTATAGAGTGTGTAATGATCAAATCAAGATAACTGGGGCATCTATCACCTCAAGCATTTATCATTCCTTTGTGTTTGGGACATTCGAGTTCCACTCTTTTAGTTATTTTGAAATGCATAATAAATTATTGTTAACTATAGTTGCTCTATTGTGCTACTGAACACTAGATCTTATTCCTTCTCTCTAACTGTATTTTTATACCTATTAACCATCTCCCTCTTTTCCCCTGATTATTCTTCCCAGCGTCTAGTAACCATTAATCTACTCTCTGTCTCCATGAGTTGCAACTGCCTCTTTCTTTGTCATATCTGATTCTAATGTTTTCTTGCTTATTTAAGATTTTTATTGTGCAATATAATGTGCATTGAGAAAAAGAAAACTCTCCTTTAAACCAGCTAAGTGGATATACTACTGCTATACCTCAGGACTCCCAATCTGCCCTTTCCAAATCACAGGCCCCTTTTCTCCCCTAGAAGTACACTTACCCTATTCTTTATCATAATGTTATTTTTAAAAATGTGTTTTCCACTTTTATTATGCACCCCTAAAGAGTAAAGTTTAATTTCCCCTATTTTTCAATGTTATGTAAATGGACTATTACTGTATGTATTTTGTGTCTTTTTCCTCCTCAACATTAAGCTTGTGGTCTGTAATCCTATTGCTATATGTGGTTACCGCTAATTCATTTTATTACTATATAGTAGTCATTTATGACTATACCACAATGCACATATCTATCCTATTATTAAAGGGCATTTGAGTTGTTTTCTCACTCTGAATATTAAAAACAATGTTGTGATGAATGGACCAGAATTCCTGGGTCATAGGAGATTGTGTCAAAACTGTTTTACAAAGTGGTTGTACCAGTTTATATTCTCACCACACATGACATTCAGAAGAGTCTATTAAACCACTTTCTTGACAATACTTGGTATGGTAAGACTTAAACATTTTTGCTGAGGTATTGACTGTAGAATGATATGTCACAGTGGTTTTAATTTGCATTTTGTGATTTCTGGCTCATTGTATTAAACAGTAACTATCCCAAACCTTTTCAGCCTTATCACTCTCCAGTCCTCATCTCAATTCCTGGGTTCTAGCCTGCTTACAGCCCCCAAGCTGCCTGGGCCTGTGCACATACCGCTCCCTGTCTCTGTCTCCCTCCTGTCTGGCTCACTTCCTCTCTGTCAGGTCTGCCCTCAGATGTTGTGATTTGGCCCTTCCAACCCCCACATGTGTCCCCACAGCATGACTGTTGACCCCCATCACGGTGTACTGCAATTGCCAGCTGGTCCAGCTTTATTTCACACTAGGCTGTGAGGTCTCTGAGGAAAGGGTCATACCTCATTCTTCTTTTCTCTCCAACTCATAGCATATGACTCAGTTCACAGTGGGTGCCGAATAAATATTTGTATAGTGTCACAAGTTGAATGACCCATTAAAGTAATGACAGATTAAATTCTAAGTGGAGCTGGGCTCCAACCGAAATGAAAATGTGCTGTAAATGGTTGAATGGAAGAACCTAACCTGAGTATAACTTTGCATGACAGTATGGTCCTGCTAAACTATCATATTTAACTCTCCCTTCATATTGACTTTCGAGCTGAAAAGGAACCTAGAGATTGCATGATATGCCTTTCCTTTGTCATTTTACACATAAGGAGCTAGAGGACCAGAGAGGCTGACATGACTGTTGTCACCCAGAGGGATAGAGCTGAGATTCCCACTCTCATCCCCTAAGTACATTTCTTTCATCTAATTAGAAATGGCTTGTTGTCAGTTATGGGAAAAATGATTTTGAATCTTGAATAATATAGTGTACATGCAAAGGAATTCATAAGGTATTACAAACTTTTAATATCTGGATGTGACTACTAATGATAAGCTATAGGAGAATAGGAGCCACAAATTGTAAGGCTTTAAACACTCTCTGAAGTATCTGAGTTCATTATGAACAGACATAGTTGTTGCAAAATCGTCTGTCTGAAGGGCTGAGCTGTGAGCTCTAGACCAGGCTGCAATCGCTCCTGAAAGTGGCTTTTGGGTCACTGGGCCATTATTAAGGTTCCTGTCCATCTCCAGAGTACACTGCTGCCACTACTGGCTGCTGGAGTGAGGTGTGGTGGCCTGGGGAGGGGCTGTGCAGAGCCCCCCCGACTATGGTGGCCCCTGAGCTGGAGCTTCCTGCTGTAACTCTACCTTGCGGGTGACCTCATTTCTCTCTCTCAGAACACACACAAAAATTTGTGATGATATGAAAGGAAAAATGCACCTCAGTTGGACACTGGAATCAGGAGTGGGTGACTCAGAATGATGCCTGTCAGCTCCTATGACATGTCCATTCTTGTCATTCAATTGGGGAGATTTCAAGCAGAAAGAAGGAGTTTTCTAAATTATTAACTGAAAACTCAAGCACAGCTGAGCCCTTCAAACATGTCCCTTTACAGTCTTATTGAAATTCGTATTTCTTTCCAATGAGATATTGTCCAGCCATCTTAACCCTAGGGAAAATGACTGAACAAGAATCTTAAGGGGAAGCAGACTTAGAAAATGCCAGGGGGTCTTTAGTTGTGGTAGAATATTATATTATGAGTGCATTGAAACAGTGCAATAATCAAGATGTGGCTTTGGTTACCTGCTGGCACTTCGACATTAGACAGACTATTCTGCTAATTACTTCAATTGAGCACTGCCTACTTGACTTTTTTACTTCCCTGACTTAGAATGTTTGAGATGGAGTGTTTTCCCTTCTAGTATCTACCTGTATCCTACAGCAAGCAGAGAAAGACACTGTAACCCAGAAACAATGAAAGGAAATATACTTTTTGCCCTGAGGGCAACAAAGAATTGGTGTGGATGCAGAATTTTTTTTTTTTTAACAAACAAACTGTTTCATCCTTTGATTCAAGGCATTTTTGTTCTTGGAGATGGTCAGTAAAAACTAACAAGTACCACATCAATGTAGTAATAATAATAATATTAAGGAATAATGATTATTATGATATGTAATAGAGATTGGATATACAAATTACATTAAATGAAAAGAGTTTTTAAATAATTCCACCTCCTAGGTTGCATTTTATTCAGGGCTTTAGAGTTTTATATTAAATCCAAATGATTGAGTTCCTCTCTACCTTCCTTGGATACCGCTTCTTGTGACTTAATGGGAACGCCACACCTTGTGGTCATTGGCATGACAGCCTTTGCCAATATTATCCAATGGTTCTTTCCAAGACAGCAAATATACAGCAAAAGAACTGAGGTATTTTTTTTTTCATTTTAGGGCACCCTTTTGATATTACTGTTACATTAAAACCCTTCCTCTTCTCTCGACCTGACCTTCGATGCTCAGCCTTGCTTTTCAGCATGCATATCCCTCTGCAAACCAGTTGGAATTTGGCCTGGAAAAAAGACATATGGGCCTGCATGAGGTTATAAAACCTGGCTTGGAAATCCACAGCTTCTTATAAAAACACTATTTTTTTAAAAAACAAATGTACCATTTTAAGGAAGATGGTTACCAAGCAACCTGATTTAAATTATTATGAGAGACGGAGGAAATTCTTCCATTAGGTCTGTTTTTACTTAGGTCAAAAGTTTTTTCGCCTGTCTTGGTTTGAATCTATTTTTCTGTCTTTTTTTTTAAACACATGATCCTGTGTGGCCAGCTACATATTGGATACTAGACTAGAAGGGTCCTGTGAACAAAAATGGAGAATTATCCTACACACCATGCCCTTAAGAAGCTACGGCAGAGAATCTTAGGGCTCTTTGGGGGTTGTAAGAGAAACCCACTCAAACTGCTGAATTGCAAAGAGGGAATTTAATATGAGTGTAGAAATCTAAGGCTAGGAATGCATTTGAGCCTCATGGGGACTGAGCCCAGATCTTGAGGGATAGGAGAAACCAGGGCAGACTTGTTCTCAGGCTTCATATTTCTCTCTACTCAATTGCTTCATCATTCATTCTTTGTGAATTGGCTGTTCTGATTCCCCATGAATGTGATGAAAAAAGCCACCCAAGCTGTCGGTAGTGAATTCTTATAATTTTACGTTGCCTCAGCATCCATTTTGAATATGTTTATCCTTCTTATACCAGAAGCAGGGCTCAGTCACCCTTGACACAGCTTCCAGTTCTCCACCACATCCAAATGGCTGAAGTGGGTGGCCAGAGACAAGAACTTAGGGGCATCTCTCCTGCCTAGAAGCCTGGGCTCCTTGTTTTACTGCTGCTTCCTTAAAAAGACCATTCAGGCATTTACATGCAAACTTAAGGCTAGCCTCACACTGTTATTCCCTTACATACACTGCGAGTTGTTCTGTGCTTCCCTCTCTCTGCCTGACTTTTTATTCCTGCCTCAGAGGACCCTGGGGACCAAGGACTGTCCTCTCGACTCATTATATCCTATCTTCCCAGGATCAGCACATACAAATCCTTGACCTTATTTCCTATTGTGGTGGTGTAGTTAATTGGTGCCTTCCATCTGAAGAACAGGGGCTGTCCCTGGCCAGTTTCCTCAAGGCTCTGGGCTGAACACAAGGTCAGGCTCCCAGGGTCAGAGAGAGGGTCAGGCAGGCATAAACTGGACACAGCTCAGGTAAGAACCACGAGGGAGCCTTGCCAGTATAAACAAATTTCCCATGTGAGGGACTCCCTGGTTGCAGGTCAGACAACCAGGCATTAGGTCATCTGCCAGGTAAAAGAAGCATCCCACAAAGGCATACTATAAACACTGACATCCCATTAGGGCCGAGTTGCTAGCTGCTCTGGTACTGAAACCCCATTTTAGCTGGGAGCTCCCAAAATACCCTTTAAATATCTTTTTTAAAATTATTGTGGCCAGACGCAGTAGCTCACATCTGTAATCCTAACACTTTGGGAGGCTGACGCAGAGGATTGCTTGAGCCCAGGAGTTCGAGACCAGCCTGGGCAACATAGCCATCTGCCATCTCTGTTAAAATAAAAAAAAGGAAAAATATTAAAATTTCTTAGTGATAAAAAAACAGCATAACTCTTCCCTGCCATCATGTAAGACATGTTTTGCTTCTCCTTTGCCTTCCACCATGACTGTGAGACCTCCCCAGCCATGTGGAACTGTAAGTCAATTAAGCCTCTTTCCTTTATCAATTACCCAGTCTTGGGTATGTCTTTATTAGCAGCATGAGAACAGACTAATACAGTACATTGGTACTGGGTAGTGGTGTACTGCTGTAAAGATACTTGAAAATGTGGAAGCGACTTTGGAACTGGGTAACAGGCAGAGGTTGGAACAGTTTAGAGGACTCAGAGGAAGACAGGAAAATGTGGGAAAGTTTAGAACTTCCTAGAGACTTGGAGGGCTCAGAAGACAGGAAGATGTGGGGAAGTTTGGCACTTACTAGAGACTTACTGAATGGCTTTGAAAAAATGCTGATAGTGATTTGACAATAAAGTCCAGGCTAAGGTGGTTTCAGATGGAGATGAGGAAATTGTTGGGAACTGGAGTAAAGGTCATTCTCGTTATGCAAAGAGACTGGTGGTATTTATCACTGCCCTAGAGATCTGTAGAATTTTGAACTTAAGAGAGATGATTTAGGGTATGTGGCAGAAGAAATTTCTAAACAGCAAAGCATTCAAGAGGAAGCAGAGCATAAAAGTTTGAAAAATTTGCAGCCTGATGATGCAGTAGAAAAGGAAAACCCATTTCTTGGGGAGAAATTCAAGCTGGCAGCAGAAATCTGTGTAAGTAATGAGGAGCCAAATGCTAATTTCCAAGACAACGGTGACAATGTCTCCAAGGCATGTCAGAGATCAAGGCAGCCCCTCCTATCACAGACTCAGAAGCCTAGGTGGGAAAAATGGTTTCCTGGGCTGGGTTCAGGACCCGCCTGCTGTGTGCAGCCTTGGGAGTTGATGCCCTGAATCTCAGCTGCTTCAGCTCCAGCTCCAGCTCCAGCTGTGGCTGAAAGAGACCAAGGTACAGCTCAGGCCGTGACTTCAGAGGGTGCAAGCCCCAAGCCTTGGCAGCTTCCACGTGGTGTTGAGCCTGCAGGTGAACAGAAATCAAGAATTGAGGTTTGAGTTTTATATGCAAATGCCAGTCATTAGAAACTGGGTCCACCCAAACATGGTGATTCCCGTTGCCTTCTTGCCCTTGCCCCACATGTGCCTGACAACATGGCCACCCCCACATACCCCCACGTGTGTAGAACATCATGGCACCCTGCATTTGCATATTAAGAGACTAGGGTGGGAGGGCCAGCTTTTTTGTGGGCTATGTGAATGACATGCCTGGTCAAACCAATCCCCTGAGCCCTATGCAAATTAAACACCACTTCCTCCAGCCTCTATGTATACCTGGCTGGTTTCTGCCCCACTTGGGGTTTCCTCTTTCGGCTTTGGAGCTCCCCTCCCTCTGTCTCTGTATGGGGGAGCCTCTTCCTTCTGTCTTCTCTTTTCTTTCTTGCCTATTAAACTGTCTGCTCCTTAAAACCACAAAAAAAAAAAAAAAAAAAAAAAAAGAATTGAGGTTTGGGAACCTCCACCTAGATCTCAGAGTATATATGAAAATGCCTGGATGTCCAGGCAGAAGTCTTCTGGATAGGCCTAAGGGAGGAGACCACCCCTCACATTGTCTTATGCCCAATTTCTGCCTCCAAAGAAAGAAGAAGTAAAACTAAAAGGCAGAAATGGAATCCACAGGCAGATAGCCCAGCACCATGCCCTGGGCCTGGTAGTTATAAATCAACCCCTGACCTAACTGCTTGTATTATCTCTAGATTCCAGGCATTGTATGGAAAAGCATTGTGAAAATCCCTGTTCTGTTCAGTTCCATTCTGATTTCCAGTCCACGCAGCCCTCAGTCACACACTCCCTGCTTGCTCAGTCGATCACAACCCTCTTACATGGACCCCCTTAGAGTTGTAAACCCTTAAGAGGGACAGGAATTGCTCGCTCAAGGAGCTCGGTTTTTGGAGACATGAGTCCGCTGATGCTCCCAGCTGAATAAAGCCCTTTCCTTCTACAACTTGGCATCTGAGGGGTTCTTGTCTGTGACTTGTCCTGCTATAGGCTGAGCTCTCATAGAGAACCTCTACTAGAGCAGTGCGGAAGGGAAATGTGGAGTCAGAGCTCCCACACAGAGCCCCCACTGGGGCACTGCCTAGTGGAGGTGTGAGAAGAGATCACCATCCTCCAGATCCCAGAATGGTAGATCAACCAACAGCTTGCATGGTGCACCTGGACAAGCTGCAGACACTCAATACCAGCCTATGAAAACAGCCAGGAGGGGGGCCATAACCTGCAAAGCCACAGGGATGGAAATGCCGAAGGCCTTGGAAGCCCACCTCTTCCATTAGCATGAACCAGATGTGAGACATGGAGTCAAAGGAGATCATTTTGGAGCTTTAAGGTCTAATGACTGCCCTGTTGGATTTTGGACTTGCATAGGGCCTGTGGCCCCTTTGTTTGGCCAATTTCTCCCATTTGGAGTGGGCATATGTACCCAATCCCTGTACTCCCATATCTAGCAAGTAACTAACTTGCTTTTGATTTTACAGACTCATAGGTGGAAGGAAATTGCCTTGTCTCAGATGAGACTTTGGACTGTGGACTTTTGAGCTAATACTGAAATGAGTTAAGACTTTGGGGGACTGTTGGGAAGGCATGATTGGTTTTGAAATGTGAGAACGTGAGATTTGGGAGGAGCCAGGGGAGGAATGATATGGTTTGGCTGTGTCCCCACCCAAATCTCACCTTTAATTGTAATAATCTCCATATGTCAAGAGCAGGGCTAGGTGGAGATAACTGAATCATGGGGTGGTTTCTCCCATGATGTTCTTGTGGTGGTGAATAAGTCTCATGAGATCTGATGGCTTTATAAATGGGAGATCCCCTGTACAATCTCTCCTACCTGCCACCATGTAAGACATGTCTTTGTTTCTCCTTTGCCTTCCACAGTGATTGTGAGGCCTCCCAAGTCATGTGGATCTGTGAGTCAATGAAATTTCTTTCCTTTTTAAATTAGAAAAAATACACAGTATAAAATTATCGTTTTAATATCTACAATTTAGAGGTATTAAGTACATTCACAGTATTGTACAACTATCAGCATTATCTAGTTCCAGAACTTTGTTTTCATCCAAATCAGAAACCTTATAACTATTAAATAACAGTCACTCCCTTGTCCCTCTCCCCTCAGCCCCTGGTAATCAGAAATCTACTTTCTGTCTCTATGGATTTGTCTAGTTTGGATATTTTATGTAAATGGTACCATATAATATGTGGCCTTTTGTGTCTGGCTTCTTTCACTTAGCTAATGTTTTTGATGTTCGTCCATACTGTAGTGTGTATCAGCACTTTATTACTCTTTATGGCTGAATAATTTTCCATCTCATGGGTATACCATATTTTGTTTATTTTTCCATTGATGGACATTTAGGTTGGTTATACTTTTTGGCTATTATAAATGTCGCTGTGAATATTCATGTACATGTGTTTATTTAAACACCTGTTTTCAATTCTTTTGGGTATGTATCAAGGAGTCGAATTGCAGGATCATATAGTAATTCTATGTTTAACTTGTTAAGGAACTACAAAATTGTTTTCCAGTAGTGCACCATTTTAAGAGGGTATTAATTTATCTACATTTTTACAACAATTATTATTTTCTTTTTTTTTTTTTTTTTATTATGGCCATTCTAGTGATTGTGAAGTAGTATCGCATTGTGGTTTTGATTTGCAGTTCCCTGATGACTAATGGTGTTGAGCCTCTTTTAATGTACTTTGTATATCTTCTCTGGGGAAATGTCTAGTCAAATCCTTTGTTCATTTCTTACTTGAATTGTCTTTTGTTGTTGAATTGTAATAGTTCTTTGTATATTCTGCATACTGGGCCGTTATAAGATATATGGCTTGAAGCTATTTGCTCTGATACTGTGGGTTGTCTTTTCAGTCTTGATAGTGTCCTTTGATTCTAAATACCTTTTAAGTTTGAGAACCGACAGAAACTCATTTGCTTTTCCAGGTCTCGATTCTGACTGCTGAAAGAAAACTGGCATTGCCTAACTGGAGGCAGACATCCAGTCATGGCCCAGTCATCTATGGTCAAGAGTATGGGATTATTCAGCACAAATAAGGCTTCCAGGTCCACCTCTGCTGGTGTCAGAGCTGGTTCTCAGAGAATGGACAAAAATGCACCAACACCTACAGGAGAAAGTATAATGACAAGGAACCATGCATGGTTCAGGGTTTTAGTAAATGAAAAGAGTTGTTCATGGTAGAGGTAAGAAAAGCTGATACAGGACTTCAAGCGTCTTTTACGCCTGACTTTCAACTGAGGGATCAAGAAAAATTTCCCTGGAGTTGGCATCTAACTGGCTGACATGAATTGAAAAGATTTGTTCATACCAGGATAGAAAGAAGGGCATCAGTCCAGAGGTCCAAGTGGAAGCCACATTTGCTGGAGGCTCAGATTTAAGAGTGTACCTGAGAGATAGGATAATTGAAACCATGAGCGTTAGTGATTTTGCAGATAGGAAACAGAATCAAAAAATGGAATGAGGCCAAATAAGGCAAGTCTCAGTGAGGTGTGAAAAGATTTGAGTAAAAACGAGAGATGGAATCATGCAGAATGCCTACGCTTCAAGTTCAGATTTTCCCCCATGGCCATGGGGTCTTTCCTCTTATATTTAGTTTATGTCTTTTCTGCCCGGAAACTTTTCCTAGACTTATCAAACTTTGTTCTCTCTTCTCTCTGAGCTCATAGAATGTCTTTCCTTAAGATTCATGTGGTCATTAGCCTTGTATTACTAATGCAACTCTTCATGTTCACAACTCATTTTTTCATGTTGATTCTTTTATTCTTGACTCCCTAGTTAGACGATGAGTTCTTAGAGGGTTCAATGATATCTGTGTTCTCCAACATAGCGTTTTCCTAAAATAAGTGCTCAATAATATTTTTTGATGTGTTGTGAATACAAAATTCTAATAAAAATTGAAATAACTTCACAAGCTCCTTATAAGTAGGCTTCTTTAAGTTTTTTTGTTCTGTACCATTAATTTTGTCTCTTTTTTTTGAGACAGAGTCTCACTCTGTTGCCCAGCCTGGAGTGCAGTGGCACGATCTCAGCTCACTGCAACTTCTGCCTCCTGCGTTCAAATGATTCTCCCACCTCTGCCTTCTGAGTAGCTGGGATTACAGGCAAGTGCCACCATACCCAGCTAATTTTTGTATTTATAGTAGAAACTGGGCTTCACCACATTGGCCAGGCTGGTTTGAACTCCTGACCTCAAGTGATCCATCTGCCTCTGCCTCCTAAAGTTCTTGGATTACACGCATGAGCCACCACTCCTGGCTAATTGTCTCTTTATGTCTTACATGAAACAGTTCTTGTGTTGACATAGATGGGGTCAAGTTATCTATGGCATAATCTTTTCAATAAGCCCGTTCATTCATTACCATTAATGATTTTTCTCCTAAGATTATGAAAAGACTACAGAGATATGACAAAATGTGTCAATGCTTTCTCAAAAAGAAAACAGCATTTTCAATCTGAAAGATCATTAGCAATACAATGATAAAAGTAAAACTTGAAACTTGAGATAATGTATCATTACTGCTCTGAGAGGTCTAAGATAACAAATTTAAAAATTTGTCTAAAATAATTGTAGGAGTAAGATTCTTATTACCTGCTTTTATGAGAGAAAGAGAGGAAATTGCTATCTTTCTTGAGGTAGATATAATTTGTGTGAATCTGGAAATTAATGATATTATAAGATATAATTGCAGAATGTCTTAATTTCATCACATAATTATCTTCTTCCAGCAATGTAGTATATTAGCACAGTAAAAATTTAATCTGTGAAGTTCAACACACACAAAAGATTTACTAAGATTGTTTTCCCTTATGAGAAGGTGAACAATACAAGACAGCAAAATACAAAGATGCTCTTGTTACAAAGCCAAAAACTTGAGCAAACAAAAATCTATCATAAAAATGTCAAAAAGCTTACTGTTTTGCTTCAGCATTTCTCTCTCCTAGTCATTTACCATTTATATGGTCATTTGGGTTCAGTTGCTAAACTCCTAGAGAAATTATGAGAGAAGCAAACGACAGGAAATAGTGACAAAAAGAGAACTATGCTGAAGTTTTTTATGTCACCTGCAGTGGTTATTCCTGATGGTAAATCGTTCATGAATAGTGAGTTATTCTGGTCTTCTATTTCCTCTATTTTGGGATGGATGCTAGATAGCCTTTCCTAAGGCATCACATGTATCATAAATGCTGGGGAGGCTCTTAGGCCTCCAAGACGACATTATTGAAAATGGACATTTCAAGGTTCAGAGATAGTTTACTAGAAAAAGCAAGGATAAACAGTCCAAAGATCTAAGTTACACTTTGAGTTCTTTTACTAAATAACTGTGTGGCATGGCAAATTCAGTAAACTTCATTGAGTCTCTGTCTCCTTACCTTTGAAATGAGGGAGGCACGTTACATCAAGGATGGTGTTCTGTGTGAACAGTTCATGCAAACCTACTCCCAAAGGGCAAGGAAGCTGAGAGGCTGAAGAAAGAAGCTGACAAATTCAGTTTCTCAGAAAGAAACATTTTATAGGAATTTATAAACAGAAACTATGTCTTGGGCAGGCACAAGTTGAGATGGTGGATCCCTGCACTTTTACCCACTAGACCCAAGGCTTGTATAGCATAGGGAATTTGCTTAAGGACAGGGTTTATGGTAAGCATGTGTTTATGATAAAAATCAAGATTATTTTGACTTAAAGGCAGACTTTACAGTAAGTACATGAAAATAGAAATCTTAGAGGCTTTCCCGGAACTGGGGTTAATCAGAAGTCAACATGGTAGGTTAGCATTCAAGATGGAGTTGCTTTAGCCTCCTTAGATGGCAAATAAGTTTCATCTCAAATGCCAACCTTTTAACATGTAGTAGCTTTCTGGAGCACTGTGTTGAGAAGGATTCTGAAGCTGTTTCTGGGCTCACTGGAAAAGCCTTTTGCTTGGTCAGCAACATTGACCATTAAGCATAGGGGATGCAGAATGGCTACCTCCCTGCTATGAGCTCATCAGCTCTGAGACTCTATGATGGGAGGACCTGCCTGAAAAGACCGACTTTAGGTCTGCAAAGGTTTGTTTGTCACTCACAAGTCTGTAGTTTAAAGGACTTGTATGTAGCTTTGTTTGGTGACCTCCAGGTCTGCCCAACATCTTATTTTCTTTTCTGATTATGAGGCTGAGGTGTTGGCTGCTGCTGTTTGCTAGAAGACTAGAGTGGCAGCACCTTATGGGAACATATGCTCTGGGGTGTTTTCAGTGTAATCATTCTGCCTGCCTTTTATTAGTAATTCAATTGAACAAATTTCCTATGTGCTAGGCAGTCTGCTAATAGGCTGTGGTTGCCCTGCAGCTGTTTGGGGATCCATCCTCCGCAAACCAACTACTCACAAGAGCTGTAGCAATGGTTCTGGGGCTGAGAAGTGAAGGACTCTTCAGGGCAGTTTACAAGTCATTGGTTTGGCCAGTTCTTTTGTTAGCGAGGAACTAAGGGTCACTCAAGGCCACTCTCTGGGAAGGGGGCAGGGATTAAAAGGCATACAATAAAGAATCTAACAGAGCTCAAGTCAAAACCTAAAAGCAAACTGGACTTCTCAGAGTCTAGAATTTAAAGGATAACAAAGTCCTCAGATTCCCTTGCCCACGGTTCTCTGCACCTTTCCTTGCCCCAGATCTGTGTTGGGTGAATAAGCCAGCCAAACAGAGCCACTCTGACTTCTATCCTGAGATGAGTTGGTCAGCAGTGATTTTGTTAGCAGCGGTGAATCTGTAGAGGTCTGCAGCAACTTGAATCTTGCCTCCTTGGAGGAAAAAATTCAGTGGAGAGGCATAAGGCAGAGTGAGAGGACAAGGCAAGTTTTAGAGCATCAGTAAGTTTATTAAAAAGTTTTAAAGAGTCCATTCCAGGATGGCCAAATAGGAACAGCTCCGGTCTGCAGTTCCCAGCTTGATCGACACAGAAGACGGGTGATTTCTGCATTTCCAACTGAGCCTCCACTGGTGATACCCAGGAAAACAGGGTCTGGAGTGGACCTCCAGCAAACTCCAACAGACCTGCAGCTAAAGAACCTGAATGTTAGAAAGAAAACTAACAAACAGAAAGGAATAGCATCAACATCAACAAAAAGGACATCCACACAAAACCCCATCTGTAGGTCATCATCATCAAAGACCAAAGGTAGATAAAACCACAAAGATGGGGAGAAACCAGAGCAGGAAAGCTGAAAATTCTAAAAACCAGAGCACCCCTTCTCCTCCAAAGGATCGCAGCTCCTCGCCAGCAACGGAACAAAGCTGGACAGAGAATGACTTTGACGAGTTGACAGAAGTACGCTTCAGAAAGTTGGTAATAAACTTCTCTGAGCTAAAGGAGGATGTTGGAACTCATCACAAAGAAGCTAAAAACCTTGAAAAAAGATGAGACAAATGGCTAACTAGAATAAACAGTGTAGAGAAGACCTTAAATGACCTGATAGAGCTGAAAACCATGGCACAAGAAGTACAAGATGCATGAACAAGCTTCAGTAGCCGATTAGATCAAGTGGAAGAAAGGGTATCAGTGATTGAAGATCAAATTAATGAAATGAAGTGAGAAGAGAAGTTCAGAGAAAAAAGAGTAAAAAGAAATGAACCAAGCCTCCAAGAAACATGGGACTATGTGAAAAGACAAAATCTACCTCTGATTGGTGTACCTGAAAGTGACAGGGAGAATGGAACCAAGTTGGAAAACACTCTTCAGGATATTATCCAGGAGAACTTCCCCAACCTAGCAAGGCAGGCCAACATTCAAATTCAGGAAATACAGAGAAGACCACAAGATACTCCTTGAGAAGAGCAACCCCAAGACACATAATTGTCAGAATCACCAAGGTTGAAATGAAGGAAAAACTGTTAAGGGCAGCCAGAGAGAAAGGTTGGGTCACACACAAAGGGAAGCCTATCAGACTAACGGTGGATCTCTCAGCAGAAACTTTACAAGCTAGAAGAGAGTGGGGGCCAATATTCAACATTCTTAAAGAAAAGAATTTTCAACCCAGAATTTCATATCCAGCCAAACTAAGCTTCATAAGTGAAGGAGAAATAAAATCCTTTACACACAAGTGAATGCTGAGAGATTTTGTCACCACCAGGCCTGCCTTATAAGAGCTCCTGAAGGAAGCACTAAACATGGAAAGGAACAAATGGTACCAGCCACTATAAAAACATGCCAAATTGTAAAGACCATCAATGCTGGGAAGAAACTGCATCAACTAACGAGCAAAATAACCAGCTAACATCATAATGACAGGATCAAATTCACACATAGTAATATTAACCTTAAATGTAAATAGGCTAAATGCCCCAATTAAAAGACACAGACTGGCAAATTGGATAAAGAGTTAAGACCCATCAGTGTGCTGTATTCAAGAGACCCATCTCACGTGCAGAGACACCCATAGCCTCAAAATAAAGGGATGGAGGAAGATCTACCAAGCAAATGGAAAGCAAAAAAAGGCAGGGGTTGCAATCCTAGTCTCTGATAAAATAGACTTTAAACCAACAAAGATCAAAAGAGACAAAGAAGGGCATTACATAATGATAAAGGAATCAATGCAACAAGAAGAGCTAACTATCCTAAATATATATGCACCCAATACAGGAGCACCCAGATTCATAAAGCAAGTCCTTAGAGACCTAGAAAGAGACTTAGACTCCCACACAATAATAATGGGAGACTTTAACATCCCACTGTCAATATTAGACAGATCAACGAGAGACAAGGTTAACAAGGATATCCAGGACTTGAACTCAGCTCTGCACCAAGCAGACCTAATAGACATCTACAGAACTCTCCACCCCAAATCAACAGAATATACATTCTTCTCAGCACCACATCGCACTTATTCCAAAATTGACCACATCATTGGAAGTAAAGCACTCTTCAGCAAACGTAAAAGAACAGAAATCACCACAAACTGTCCCTCAGACCACAGTGCAATCAAATTAGAACTCAGGATTAAGAAACTAACTCAAAACTGCACAACTACATGGAAACTGAACAACCTGCTCCTGAATGACTACTGGGTAAATAACCAAATGAAGTCAGAAATAAAGATGTTCTTTGAAACCAATGAGAACAAAGACACAATGTACCAGAATCTCTGGGACACATTTAAAGCAGTGTGTAGAGGGAAATTTATAGCACTAAATGCCCACAAGAGAAAGCAGGAAAGATCTAAAATTGACACCCTAACATCACAATTAAAAGAACTGGAGAAGCAAGAGCAAACACATTCAAAAGCTAGCAGAAGGCAAGAAATAATTAAGATCAGAGCAGAACTGAAGGAGATAGAGACACGAAAAAACCCTTCAAAAAATCAATGAATCCAGGAGATGATTTTTTGAAATGATCAACAAAATTGATAGACTCCTAGCAAGACTAATAAAGAAGAAAAGAGAGAAGAGTCAGATAGACACAATAAAAAATGATAAAGGGGATATCACCACCAATCCCACAGAAATACAAACTAGCATCAGAGAATGCTATAAACACCTCTATGCAAATAAACTAGCAAATCTAGAAGAAATGGATAAATTCCTGGACACATACACCCTCCCAAGACTAATCCAGGAATAAGTTGAATCACTGAATAGACCAATAACGGGCTCTGAAATTGAGGCAATAATTAATAGCCTACCAACCAAAAAAAGTCCAGGACCAGATGGAGTCACAGCTGAATTCTACCAGAGATACAAAGAGGAGCTGGTACCGTTCCTTCTGAAACTATTCCAATCAATAGAAAAAGAGGGAATCCTCCCTAACTCGTTTTATGAGGCCAGCATCATCCTGATACCAAAGCCTGGCAGAGAAACAACAAAAAAAGAGAATTTTAGACCAACATCCCTGATGAACATCAATGTGAAAATCCTCAATAAAACACTGGCAAACCAAATCCAGTAGCACATCAAAAAGCTTATCCAATAAGATCAAGTTGGCTTCATCCCTGGGATGCAAGGCTGGTTCAACATACACAAATCAATAAACATAATCCATCACATAAGCAGAAATGATGACAAAAACCACATGATTATCTCAATAGATGCAGAAAAGGTCTTTGACAAAATTCAACAGTGCTTCATGCTAAAAACTCTCAACAAACAGTATTGATGGAACGTATCCCAAAATAATAAGAGTTATTTATGACAGACATATAGTTTGTATGTTTCATACATACACAGCCAGTATCATATTGAATGGGCAAAAACTGGAAGCATTCCCTTTGAAAACTGGCACAAGAGACAGGGATGCCCTCTCTTACCACTCCTATTCAAAATAGTGTTGGAAGTTCTGGCCAGGGAAATCAGGCAGGAGAAAGAAATAAAGGGTATTCACTTAGGAAAAGAGAAAGTCGAATTGTCCCTGTTTGTAGATGACATGACTGTATATTTAGAAAACCCCATCATCTCAGCCCAAAATCTCCTTAAGCTGATAAGCAACTTCAGCAAAGTCAATGTGCAAAAATCACAAGCATTCCTATACACTATTAATAGATAAACAGAGAGCCAAATCATGAGTGAACTCCCATTCACAATTACTAAAAAGAGAATAAAATACCTAGGAATCCAACTTACAAAGGATGTGAAGGACCTCTTCAAGGAGAACTACAAACCACTGCTCAACGAAATAAAAGAAGACACAAACAAATGGAAGAACATTCCATGCTCATGGATAGGAAGAATCAATATTGTGAAAATGGCCATATTGTCCAAGGTAATTTATAGATTCAATGCCATCCCCATCAAACCACCAACGACTTTCTTCATGGAATTGGAAAAAACTACTTTAAAGTTCATATGGAACCAAAAAAGAGCCCTCATTGCCAAGACAATCCTAAGCAAAAAGAACAAAGCTGGAGGCATCACGCTACCTGACTTCAAACTATACTACAAGGCTACAGTAACCAAAACAGCATGGTACAGGTACAAAAACAGAGATACAGACCAACAGAACAGAACAGAGGCCTCAGAAATAATACCACACATTTACAACCATCTGATCTTTGACAAACCTGACAAAAATAAGAAATGGGGAAAGGATTCCCTGTTTAATAAATGGTACTGGGAAAACAGGCTAGCCGTATGTAGAAAGTTGAAATTGGATCCCTTCCTTACACCTTATACAAAAATCAATTCAAGATGGATTAAAGACTGAAATGTTAGACTTAAAACCATAAAAACCCTAGAAGAAAACCTAGGCAATACCATTCAGAACACAGGCATTGGCAAGGACTTCATGTCTAAAACACAAAAAGCAATGGCAACAAAAGCCAAAATAGACAAATGGGATCTAATTAAACTAAAGAGCTTCTGCACAGCAAAAGAGACTACCATTAGAGTGAACAGGCAGCCTACAGAATGGGAGAAAATTGTTGCAATCTACCCATAGACAAAGGGCTAATATCCAGAACCTACAAAGAACTTAAAAAAATTTACAGGAAAGAAAAACAAACAACCCCATCAAAAAGTGGGCAAAGGATATGAACAGACATTTTTCAAAAGAAGACATTTATGCAGCCAACAGACACATGAAAAAACGTTCAACATCACTGGTCATCAGAGAAATGCAAATCAAAACCACAATGAGATACCATCTCACACCAGTTAGAATGGTGGTCATTAAAAAGTCAGGAAAACAACAGGTGCTGGAGAGGATGTGGAGAAATAGGAAAGCTTTTACACTGTTGGTGGGAGTGTAAACTAGTTCAACCATTGTGGAAGACAGTGTGGCAATTCCTCAGGGAACTAGAACTAGAAATACCATTTGACACAGCGATCCCATTACTAGGTATATACCCAAAGGACTATAAATCATGCTACTATAAAGACACGTGCACATGTGTTTATTGTGGCACTATTCACAATAGCAAAGACTTGGAACCAACCGAAACGTCCATCAATGATAGACTGGATTAAGAAAATGTGGCACATATACACCATGGAATACTATGCAGCCATAAAAAAAGGATGAGTTCGTGTCCTTTGTAGGGACATGGATGAAGCTGGAAACCATCATTCTCAGCCAACTATTGCAAGGACAGAAAACCAAACACCGTATGTTCTCACTCATAGGTGGGAACTGAACAATGAGAACACCTGGACACAGGGCAGGGAACATCACACACTGTGGCCTGTTGTGGGGTCGGGGGATGGTGGAAGGATAGCATTAGGAGAAATACCTAATGCAAATGATGAGTTAATGGGTGCAGCACATCAACACAGCACATGTATACATATGTAACAAACCTGCACATTGTGCACATGTACCCTAGAACTTAAAGTATTAAAAAAAAAAGTTTTAGAGCAGGAACAAAAGAAAGTAAAGTACACTTGGAAGAAGGCCAAGCGTGTGACCTGAAAGATGCAAGTATCCCATCTGACCCTTGATTTGGAATTTTATCATTGGCATGCTTCCAGGGTTTGCATCTCTCTTCCCTTGATTTTTCCTTGGGCCAGGCTGTTTGCATGTGTAGTGGCCTGCCAGTACTTGGAAGGGGCCGCAGGCGGTGGTGTGTTTACTGAAGTTGTGTGCGTGCTTGTTTGAGGCATTTTTCCTTTGGGAGGAAGGTCATATAACAGTTAAACTCTTCCATTTTGCCTCTTAGTGCACTTGCTTAAGCCTGCTCACCCAACTCCTGAGATCTTATTGGGAAGATGCTGATCACCAGCCTTAGGTGTTTTCTATCTTCTAGGAAACAGCCGTTCCCTGGCACCAGCTGCCATGAATTATCATTTTAGAGCGACAGTTTGATAACCACCTGACCATCACCTGATCGTTGTCTGACATTCCTGGAGGGGAAGCCCTCTCCTGCCCTACTCATGTCTGCCTAGCTACCTTCTCTAACAATATCAGACTTAGAAGACAGCGACTCGACCCTCCCAACACATTTTTCTCTGCACTCTGGAAAGGACATAGCATCGTTTTCTCAGTTTCCGAAGCTGTCCTGCAGTGTTAATGGCCCTGGAAAACTCCCTTTGTCCACGGTCAAGGTGAGAAGGTTGTTTGCATCATTGACATCCTGGACTTCTTGCTTTTTCCAAGGAGGAACCAACCCTCATATAGTCAAAAACCTGCATACAGCCTAATGTTTCTCTTCACATTTATGGGGGTTGCTAGGACTTCAGGTCCCTGGAAACCCGTCTCTTGCTCCTGACCTGGTTCTTGCTGTCCTATGTGTTGCGACTGAATCAGACTCTCTGGCCAGCTGGAAGGTGAGAGCAGGACTTAAGATGCTGGTGCTGTGGGTGCATGTGAGGTAGACCGCCCTGCCTGAGGAGTGGCAGTAAAATTTTGAAGGAAGAAACAGGTTTTGAGGGATTTTTAAAGAAAACCTACTAAATTTGATTATTGATAACATCTATGCAGTGGGCTGGGCTTGAAAGAAACAGGTTTTGAGGGATTTTTAAAGAAAAACTACTAAATTTGATTATTGATAACATCTATGCAGTGGGCTGGGCTTGCAGGGAGGGTGATGTGACATGGTGAGGCCAGAGTGGTCAAGTGACTGAATATTGTTGAGAGTGGGAAGTGAACAGGGCAGGAGACCAGAACTGAGGCTGAGAGTGCAGCTAAAATGATAAAGACAGGCCAGGCACAGTGGCTTACACCTGTAATAGCACTCTGGGAGGCTGAGGTGGGAGAATGGCTTGAGTCCAGTAATTCAAGACCAGCCTGGGCAATATAGTGAGACCCCATCTCTACAAAAAATTTAAAAATTAGCCAGGCATGGTGACACACGCCTATAGTCCTAGCTACTCAGGAGGCTGAGTCGGGAGGATTGCTTGAGCCTGGAAAGGGGAGGTTGCACTGAGCCAAGAATGTACCACTGCACTCCTGCTTGGGTGACAGAGCAAGACACTGTCTTAAAAAGAAAACAAACAAAAAAAAAGACCAAGAATTGGTTTGCTGTTTTTTATACCAAATACACACAGAGGTGATATTGAATGGGACTGCATTATTGTTATTATTATTAAGAAAGCTTTTTGCAAAGTGAGGTGGCTCCTGCGTATAATCGCAACATTTTGGGAGGCCAAGGTGGGAGGATTGCCTGAGGAGGGGAATTTGAGACCAGCCTGGACAACACAGCAAGACCCCATCTCTACAAAAAAGTAAATTAAAAAAATTAGCCAGACGTGGTGGCAGACATCTGTAGTTCCAGCTACTTGGAAGGCTGAGGCAGAAGGATTGCTGGAACCCAGGAGTTGGAGGCTGAAGTGAGACATGATTGCACCATTGTACTCTAGCTTGGTTGATAGTGTGAGACCCCATCTCTAAATAAATAAATAAATACATTTAAAGTTTTTTATTTGAAAGTCAATTGTTAGCACATCTAAATAAGCTCTCTCATCAAAA
This sequence comes from Rhinopithecus roxellana, assembly GCF_007565055.1. Lineage (NCBI taxonomy): Eukaryota > Metazoa > Chordata > Mammalia > Primates > Cercopithecidae > Rhinopithecus > Rhinopithecus roxellana. Next base: position 86,963,545 of record NC_044562.1, on the reverse strand, counting down.
CGACAGTAGAAAATTTCCCAGGCTAGTCCACAAAAGCCTATTTAAAATCATAAAGATGGAAGAGAGCTTAGAGATTTTCATGAACAGTACACTAAGGCAGAAAGCATAGTCATTTAGAAATAAGTTCTGAAATCAGATCACATTTACTAACTAGGTAACCTCGTATCTTATTTACTCTCACTGGGTCTCCTTCTCCTTATATGTAAAACAGAACAATACCAACCTCACAGACTTGTCATGAGGATTACATGAGATGACGCTGGGTAATGTGTAAAAGCTGAACTGCTTCTTGCTGCCATTACCACACCATGTTATGTTAAAGAAATCTGGGTCTTGCATGAGAAAGTAATTGAGGCTTTGCTGGGTCACCCAGAGGGCTAAGGGTTTTGATGCATTAGTATTTCTATACCCCTAGAAAACCCTAGGGTTGAGACTGCGAATGCACACATGCCACTATTTTGTCCCCATCATGTGTAAAAAGATGAGCATAGGATCTGGAACAAGATGAGTGCTCAACCAGGAGGATTATTAGTCTGACTTCTTCTTTTTGCATATTCAGAAACTGAGGCACAGAGAAGTGAAATGACTAGGCCTAAGGCCCCAGCTAGACTGCGGCAGGATGGGAACTAGAAATCAGGCATCGTGAGTTCATGGTCAAGATTTCTTCCTACTGTATCAACTTGCTTATCACAAAGGAACTCAAAGGTCAGTGAGCTCAACCTCCCTACTATTTGTGGATAGATGACTGTGGGAAATTGCTCCAGCTCTAACTGGGAATGCCAGAAGATATCCAGTCTCAGCCCAGAGATGAGGAAACAAGGCTTCTAGATGGAGCAACTTTTAGAGGGCATGGGGTGGAGTAGTACCAGGGGGAGGTAGAGGCCTCTGGCAATATTGACTGGCAGAAGGTTCCGTAAATGGTAGTGCTGGGAGACATCTAAGAAGTGGCATGTCTGTAGTGCCCTTTGTGAAGGGGGTTTTGGTTGGGTCAGGGAGGAAGTTCCCATAGGAGTAGCAACAGAGGTTTGGTGGCAGAGGTGGGGGAGGGGTTGACCAGGCTGCCCATTGTCATCACTGTGGACAGGCTGTTCTGAAGTGGGATTTTAATATGTAGGGAACTACAACAGAGTTTACTGTGAAAAAGAACATGATACCTCAGTTAGTCTCTATTATTGGGGCATTCTGTTACAAAATGAGGAGGGATCACATATTTAGTGAGCATATACTATGTGACAGACATTGTGCTAGGCACTGGACACACATATTCATCGTGTCTCACAAGCCAATTAGAATGGGAGGGTTCTTCGATCTTGTGCAAGAAAGAATTTAGGACGAGTCAACAAAGTGAAAGCAAGTTTATTAAGAAGGTAAAGGGGTCGGGCGCAATGGTTTACACCTGTAATCCCAGTACTTTGGGAGGCCGAGGTGGGCGGATCACCTGAGGTCAGGAGTTTGGGAGCAGCCTGGCCAATATGGTGAAATCCTGTCTCTACTAAAAATACAAAAATTAGCTGGGCATGGTGGTGGATGCCTGTAATCTCAGCTACTAAGGAGGCTGAGACAGGAGAATCGTTTGAACCTGGGAGGTTCCAGTGGCCAAGAACACAAAAACGATGGGTGGCATAGTCGAGTCCAGTGAGCCCAGGCTCTGTCTGACAAAAGCCCAGCTCCTCCCACTGCTCCGTGCAGGTTCACAGATAACTAAGCCCCTGCTAATTTATTAGACCCTCATTCTGAAATTTTGAAATTCATTAGTCTAATTTTCTGCCATACAGAAGTGGACATACTTGCCACCTTTTTCAATATATCCTCTCTTATAGAATCACAAGTCCTATTGGCTGTGGGTCTCAGTCGGGGAGAGGTTTATAACACAGGCATTTCAGTAACTGTGTAGCATTGGAGATTTTTCTTTTGGAGAGGTGCCATATCTCTTTGAGTGATGAGATGGTAGGGTGTAGTTTGAAAAAACCAGGAACTTTTACTCTTCCCTTTTCTCTCTAGTATCAACTGCCCTCACCAGTGAAAACCAGCTACCCAGACCCTTTACTCCCTTCCTCGTCACAAAAAGCTACCAGCTATTCAATCAAATATCAATTCAAAGGTTTACTATACCCTTATGAGAGATGATAAGTATCAAACAAGTTTTAAAAATGAGCATTTCTTTTGAGCCAATATTTTATTTCTATGATTTTTACTAGGAAATAGTCATAAATTTACTTATAAGGACAGTCAATTACAATATAAAACATTTAAAATCTTAAGTTAAAAAATATGTTTCAGACCAGGTGCGGTGGCTCATGCCTGTAATCCCAGCACTTTGGGAGGCTGAGGCAGGTGGATCATCTGAGGCCAGGAGTTTGAAATCAGCCTGGCCAACATGATCAAACTCCATCTCTAGTAAAAATACAAAAAATTACCTGGGCATGGTGGTGCATGCCTGTAATCCCAACTACTTGGGAGGTTGAGGCATGAGAATTGTTTGAACCTGGGAGACAGAGATTGCAGTGAGCCGAGATTGTTCCACTGCACTCCAGCCTGGGAGACAGATCGAGACTCTTGTCTCAAAAAAATATATATATATATCCATAAAATATACCATGTAATATATAGTATTATTGAATAAAAATAGCAGATAACTCATTTATATATATACAGTTGACCCTTGAACAACACGGGGGTTAGAGGAACCAACCCTCATACAGTCAAAAACCTGTGTATAACTTTTGACTCCCTCAATATGTAACTATTAACAGCCTACTCTTGACCAGAAGCCTTACTGATAACATAAACAGTCGATTAATACATATTTGTATGTTATATGTATTAAATACTGTATTATTACAATAAAATAAGCTGGAGAAAAGAAAATGTTCTTAAGAAAATCAGAGGGAAGAGAAAACATATTTAGTATTCACTGAGTGGAAGTGGGTCATCATAAAAGCCTTCATCCTTATTGTCTTCACAGTGAGTAGGCTGTGGAGAAGGAGGACGAGAAGGGTTGGTCTTGCTGTCTCAGGGGTGGCAGAGGCAGAAGAGGTGGAAAAGGTGGAAGGGGAGGCAGGAGAGGCAGGCACATTTGATGTAACTGTTACTGCAAAATCTCAGCATATAAGAGGACCCTCACAATTCAAACCTGTGTTGTGCCAGGGTCAACAGTATTTTTAATTTAATAGACTTTATTTTGCAGAGCAATTTTAGGTTCACAGCAAAATTGAGCAGAAAGTACAGAGATTCCCTCTTGCTCTCCAACTTACAGCCTCCACCACTATCAACATCCCACACAGCAGTGGTGCATTTCTTACAGCACAGGAAGCTACACTGACACACAATTACCAACCCAAATCCATAGCTTACATTAGGATTCACTTTGAGCCTTATACATTCCATGGATTTGACAAATGTATATCTTGTGTATCTGTCAGAAATGTTAGAATCAGAGCGACTCCATCTTGAATAGGGGCTGGGTAAAATGAGGATGAGACCTGCTGAGCTTCATTCCCGGAAGGTTAGGCATTCTTAGCCACAGGATAAGACAGGAGGTTGGCAGGACTAGTTTCACAAGGTACAGGTCACAAAGGCCCTGCCGATAAAATGGAATATGGTTAAAAAAAAAAAAAAAAAAAAAAAAAGCTGGCAAAGCCCACCAGAACCAGGATGGCGACTAAAGCAAACTCTAGTTGTCCTCACTGCTCATTATAACCCATTAGCAAGCTAAAGTCACTCCCATCAGCACCGTGACAGTTTACAAATGCCACAACAACGTCAGAAATTATCCTATAAGGTCTAAAAAGGGGAGGAACCCCTCAGTTATGGGAACTCCCTACCCCTTTCCTGGAAAACTCAGGAATAATCCATCCCTTGTTGAGCATTTAATTAGGAAATAACGATAAGTATATTCAGCCCATGCTGCTGCTCTGTCTATGAAGTAGCCATTCTTTTCATTCTTTTTTCTTTTTTTTTTTTTGAGACTGGAGTCTCGCTCTCTCTCCCAGGCTGGAGTGCAGTGACGCGATCTCAGCTCACTGCAAGCTCCGCCTCCCAGTTTCACGCAATTCTCCTGCCTCAGCCTCCCGGGTAGCTAGGACTACAGGTGCCCACCACCACACCCGGCTATTGTTTTGTATTTTTTTAGTAGAGACAGGGTCTCACTGTGTTAGCCAGGATGGTCTCGATTTCCTGACCTTGTGATCTGCCCGCCTCGGCCTCCCAAAGTGCTGGGATTACAGGCATGAGCCACCACGCCCAGCCTCTTTTCATTCTTTTATTCTTTTACTTTCTGCTTCTGCTGCTGCTGCTTCTTCTTCTTTGTTTTTTTTTTTTTTTTTTTTTTTTTTTTTTTTTTTTTTTTTTTTTTTTTTCAACAGGGTCTCACTCTGTTGTCTAGGCTGGAGTGCAGTGGTGCAATCTCGGCTCACTGCAACCTCCACCTCCCAGGTTCAAACGATTCTCCTGCCTCAGCCTCCTTAGTAGCTGAGATTACAGGCATCCACCACCACGCCCAGCTAATTTTTGTATTTTTAGTAGAGACAGGATTTCACCATATTGGCCAGGCTGTTCCCAAACTCCTGACCTCAGGTGATCCGCCCACCTCGGCCTCCCAAAGTACTGGGATTACAGGTGTAAACCATTGCGCCCGGCCCCTTTACCTTCTTAATAAACTTGCTTTCACTTTGTTGACCCGTCCTAAATTCTTTCTTGCACAAGATCGAAGAACCCTCCCTTGAGGTCTGGATCAGGACCCCTTTCTGGTAGCAAATCCATCATTGCAAAACAATATATTTTTAAAATAGGAAAATAAACGTTAAATGTTAATATTTGTATTTGGATGATGAAATTACAGAATAATAGACATGATATTCTCACTATCGGTATACATTACTTCATAATAAAACAATAGTTTTCAAGAGTGTCTGCTTAGGTAGGGAAACTGAAAGCTAATGGTAAATCTTGCCTTGATTGTTATTGCTAGATAGCAAAAGAAAGTGAGTCCAGATAAAGAATTAGAAACAGTTAGTTAGAAGGATAATTGATATTTTGAGGGGATAGCATATTTTTCCTGCCCTATCCTCTGTCTTCTAGTAGAAGAAGAAATAAAAGAAGGCTTAGAGAGAGACGATGCACTAGTACTACATGTGAATCATTTAATAGAAAAAAGATGTGATTATCCACATTAGTAGTTTGTGATAATCTGTTTGTATCTTAATGGAGAGGATTGCCCCAGAAACCTCTCAGGTGTAAAAGAAAATGCAGTTATTCTTCAACCTGTGAAAATTCTAACTCTTGCAACACTTGGACTTATCTGCGTTATTTTTAATATTCTTAGAGTCATTTCCTACTTGCTAGCCTGCCTTTGCTACAAGATCACATAAAAGATCACCTCCTGGGGGTACTGTGCTGTCCAATACTAGCATTTAAACTATATTTGCCCTTTGTCTACTTAGCAGTGATTGTGATTTTGCTGGCATAGGTTACCAATTTAGCACTTATTATTTTTTTAAATGAGAGAAAATATAGGCATAAAAGTGTTGATATGATAAAATCAGGTCTGTATCCTATCTAATATAATTGAAATAAAGATAGATATTTGTAATCAAAATCTATAACCTTATTTGAAAATCATTGGACAAATCATTCAACCCAGCAATCATAGGTAAAGGAAAACAATAAAATTAAAGAATGTGTACAAACAATGCAATGAGACAAGCAAAGCTATTAATGGTATAAGAATTAGAAAGGTTGAGGCAAAACTATTTGTTGACAGTATGATTATCTCTCTAGAAAACTCAAAAGAATCAATGGAAAAACTATTACAAACAATAAAAGAATTTATTAAACTACCAAATTATGAAAACCAACAATCGTAAATCGATAACCTTCATATATACAAACAACCAGTTAGAGGATACAATGAAAGAGAGGATTCCATTTTGTAATAGCAAAGGAAAATAAAAAAAAAAAAAAACAATGATAAGCATAGATAACAAGAAATATCCAAACCACACATGAGAAAATTGTTCTTAGGGATCAAAATATAGACATAAGGAAATAGAAAAAATATCATGTTTATGGATAGGAAGATTCAACACAGAAAATGTAAATTTTTAAATTTATAAATTCAACTCAGTTCACATAAAATTACTGATACTATGAGTATTTTTTTTTTTTTTTTTTTTTTTTTTTTTTTTTTTTTTTTTTTTTTTTTTTTTGAGGCGGAGTCTTGCTCTGTCGCCCAGGCTGGAGTGCAGTGGCCGGATCTCAGCTCACTGCAAGCTCCGCCTCCCGGGTTCCCGCCATTCTCCTGCCTCAGCCTCCCAAGTAGCTGGGACTACAGGCGCCCGCCTCGTCACCCGGCTATTTTTTTGTATTTTTAGTAGAGACGGGGTTTCACTGTGTTCGCCAGGATGGTCTCGATCTCCTGACCTTGTGATCCGCCCGTCTCGGCCTCCCAAAGTGCTGGGATTACAGGCTTGAGCCACCGCGCCCGGCACTATGAGTATTTTTTGTCTGGAGCTGCTTCCAGTTGATTATCATGTACATTTGGAAAAACAAGAAAGAACAGCTAGAAAAACATTCAGAATGAAAGGCCACGATGGGGGAGGGGTATCCCTACTAAATACATGCATAACATTACAATATATTGGAATGACCCTGTGCTTAACATTGTGAGGTGGTGGCTCATGAGTAGATAGGCATATCAATGAACAGATAGAAAATCCAATAATAGACTCAAATACATATAAAAATTAGCATATAACAAAAAACATGTAAAATTAGTGAAAAAAAGATAAAATTTTAAATGAGAGGAGTTGTGATAACTAAATTGAAAAAGGTAAAATTGGATCAATTTTTCACACTGAAGCTAGAACAGATCCCAAATGGGTCAGAGATTTGTCTAAACAATAAAACCGTGTAAGTACTAGAATAAAACATGCATAAATGCTTTTATAGCTTGGAAATGGAGAAAACTCTTCCTAAGTATGATTTGAAAACAAGCATCAACAAGGGAAAAAGACTAATAAATTTGATCACATAAAGATAAAAGGTAAAAATACTTTGCATGACAAAGTAAAATAACTAATAAAAAATCCACTAAAAGCCTAATCACAAGCAAAATCAATGGCAAATGTTAAATCTGCAAAAACATTAGCAATTTATATCACAAAAGTGGTTGGCAGAAGTTGCAGTAAGCTGAGATTGTGCCACTGCACTCCAGCCTGGGTGACAGTGTGAGTAAGACCCTGTCTGAAAAAAAAAAAGTTTGAAAAGCACCAATATAGAAGAAGCCCTCAATAGCATATCTGCCTCAGTCATGACCATAACAACATTAATTTGAATATATATATGTTTTTAAAAAGGGAAAAATTATTTAAAGCTATTTAAAGCATAGTATTTTGATGGTAGAGGGATAGATCTTATGGTAAAAAAGACACACACTTATACTTTGTCTGGTCTCTTTTTTAAATCCACTCACAAAAATGTCACATACGAATGTTACAGGTTAAGTTTTGTTAGATATTCAAAGAACAGATAATTCTAATCTTACATAAGATCTTCTAAAAAGAAAAAAATTGAGAAATGCTTTCCCCTCTTATGCTGGACAGAATAATGGCCTCGCAAAGATATCTACATTCTAATTCCTGGAACCTGGAAATATCTGCCTTAGCAAAAGGACTTCACAGATATAATTAAGGATCTTGAGACAGGGATAATATCCTGGGTAATATCCAGGATAATTATCCTGAATTATTTAGGTGAATCCAGTATAATCACACATGTCTTTCTAAGTGAAAGGGAAGTAGGAGAGTCAGAGAGAAGGGACGTGACCACAGAAACAGAGCTCTGAGTAATGCGATTGCTGTCTGGAAGCGGCCATGAGCCAAGGAATGCAGACAGCATCTAGAAGATAAAAAAGGCAACAAAAACAGATTCTCTCTGAGAGCCTATGGAATGAACACAGCACTGATGACACCTTAATCTCAGTCAGTGAAATTAATTTTGTACTTCTGACTACCAGAACTACAAGTTAATTAATCTGTGTTGTTTTAAGGCACTAAGTTTGTGGTAAATTACTACAGAAGCAATAAGAAACTAACACATTCCCTGTATCTTATAAAATATTAGCACAGCGCTATTCACAACGGCCAAGACGTGGAATCAACTGTGTACATCAACAGAAGAATGGATAAAGAAAATGTGGTATATTCGACTCAGCAATCCTATTACTGGGTATATAGCCAAAAGAAAACAAATCATTCTGCCAAAAAGACACATGCACTCACATGTTCATCGCAGCTCTGTCCATAATAACAAAGACAAGGAATCAACCTAGGTGCCCATCAACAGTGGACTGGATAAAGAAAATATGGCGTATGTATACCATGAAATACTTCACAGCCGTAAAAAAAAAATGAAGTCATGTCCTTTGCAGCAACATGGATGTAGATGGAGGCCATTATCCTAAGCCAATTAGTGCAGGAAAAGAAAACCAAATACCACATGTTCCCACTTATAAATGGGAGCTAAACATTGGGTACTCATGCACATAAAGATGGCAACAATAGTAACTGGGACTACTAGAAGTGGGGGGTAAGGGTTGAAAAACTTAACAGTTGGGAACAATGCACAGTACCTGGGTGATGGGATCATTTGTGCCCAAAACCTCAGCATCACGCAATATACGTAGGGGGGAAAAAACCCTACACATGTAACCTATAAATCTAAAATAAAAGTTGAAAAAAAGAAGAAAATGTGGTGTATATATATGCAACAGAATACTATTCATCCATAAAAAACAATGAAATCCTGTTATTTGTGACAACATGGATGAGCCTGGAGGACATTACGTAAGTGAAATAAACCAGGGACAGAAAGACAAATACCAAATGTTCTCACTTGTATGTGGAAACCAAAAAAATCAATCTCATAGAAGTAGAGATTAGAATAGTGATTACTAGAGGCTGGGAATGGTTGGGGGTTGCAGAAAAAGTGGGTTATTCAGAGGTTGGTTAACAGACACAAAATTACAGCTAGATAGAAGGAATAAGTGCTCATGCTGTATAGCATTGCAGGGTGACTATAATTTACAATTTATTGTTGAATGTTCCCAACATAAAGATATGATAAATGTTTGAGGTGATAGATATGTTAATTATCCTGATTCAATAATTACATATTGTATACATGTATGAAAATATCACATTGTGTGCCATAGTATGTACAACTATCGTATATCAATTAAAAGTAGTAGTAAAAGCAAAAAAAGAGATTAGCGTAATTTTGATACCAAAATAAAAAAACAGCATGAGAAAGAAGATAGATAAGCTGATTTCATTCTTAAGTATGTGAACACTCTAAATAAAACATTGGCAAAACAATGCTAGCAAGTATTTTTTTTTTAATCATTATCAAGTTAGGTTTTTCCCAGGCATATGAGGACATTTTATCATTAGAAAAGTTATTAAAGTTAAACAAAGTTATTAAAGTAATTAAAGTAATTCATCACCATAACAAATTGAAGAAAGGTCACAAGATAACCTTTATAGGTAAAAAAGAATGCATTCGATAAAATTTAAAACACATTTATGATTAAAAACTAAAAACTCTTAAGCCATGATGGAATAATTAGCATCAGATTAGCTCTTTCATTTCAAACAACTATAAAACTGGGTGAATATATTAATTACTGTTTTCAGATGTTGGACAAAAGTGACAAACGACTGTGATCCCTGAGAAAAGAGAATGAAATTGGGCGAGCCCTGCAATCACCTGCCTGAAGGCACTTTGCAGATTGTGGCACAGGTAGAGTAAGCTCAAACAGATCACAGCAGTCTTGCTGAATTGGAGAGACAGATACTGGAGTTCAGGACCCTCGGAGTGGCTGGAATTTACAGAGCAGAATGCCGAAAAGGAGGGAGCCACAGCAAAAGAGAGACCTAAATATTTACTTAGAGGATCCTCTGAGTTTTTGGCAAATATTAAGCTGCACATATGCAGAGACTCTACAAGCCTGAGCAAAAAAAGAATGACCAGGGAAGAAATACTAGTGGAGCTACTAGTGAGCTGAACAGTGGAGCTAACAAAGGCCAGGAGGCATTTGAGTTCCAACCAGACAGAGTGACAAGGCTTCATTGAACCCATAGGGCATGTGGTAGAGGCTCCCAAAGAAGCACAACTGACGCTCGCATAAAGGCTACACTATACTCTTCCTAACAAAACTTAAAGACAAATTCCTAAAAATATCAAGTGGATTCATCAGTAACTAAATGCCCCCACAAAAACTCAACACTCTAAAAAAGACAATTATACTCAACAATGTAACATTCAAAATGTCCAGTATCTAATAATATTAGCAAACATGTGAAAAAGCAAGAAAATGGTACCCTTAACCAGGAGGAAACAGACCCAGAAGTCACACGGATGATAGGAGTAATAGAAAAAGACTGTATAAATTGTTCAAGTATTTGAAGAAAAACATAAACATATTGAAGGAACAAATAAGGAGTCTCCATAGAGAAGGGGAAACTATTTTAAAAGGAGAAAAAGTTTCCATCACAATTTGGCAAAGAAAACGAAAAATAGAAAATAAAAAAAAAAATTTAAAAGACTTGTTACAAATTATGAAGCTGAAAGATAAAATAGCCAAACCAAAATATTGATTGGACAGTACTATTAGCAGATGAAATTGTGCTGAAAAAAAATCAGACTTAAGGACAGGCAGTAGAATCTATCCAAATTGAAGTCCAGAAAGAAAAACAAAGGGCTTATGGGAATAAACCGAGCTTCGTGTCATATGGAACAATATTTGGTAGAGAAAAGAGACAAATTGGAGCAGGAAAAATGTGAAAGAAAATTAGGAAAATATTTTGAACTGAAAATAAAAAGACAACATATGAGAGTTTGTAGGTTGTAGTTATAATAATGTTAAGAGGAAAATCTATAGCTCATGTTCTTATTTGAAAAAGACTAATATTTAAAAATAATGATCCAAGTTACCAACTTAAAAAGCTAAAAAAGAAAAGCAAATTGAACCCAGTATCATTAGAAGAAATGAATTCCTAAGGTTAAGAGAAAAGATAAATAAAATAAAAAGCTGACAAACAATAGAGAGAAATCAATAAGCGAAAAAGTTGAATCAGAGCATGGTGGCTCATGCCTGCAATCCCAGTGCTTTGGGAGGCTGAGGTAGGAGGATTGCTTGAGCCCAGGAATTCAAGACAAGCCTAGGCAATGTAGTGAGACCACATCTCTACAAAAATAAAAATAAAATTTGATTCATTAAAAGATTAATAAAAATAAAAAAACTCATAGGCTAAAAGAAAAACCCAACAAATAACTAGTATCAAGAATAAAAGAGGAATAATTACTATCGATATCATCTACATTAAAATGACAATAAGGAAATATGAAACATTTTATGCCAACAAATTTGGCAACTTATATAACATAGAAAATTTCTTGAAAGACAGTAATTACTGAAATGGATATGAGAAGAAATAGAATATTTGGGTAGCCCTGTATCCATTAGATTTAATGTGTAATTAAAATACAGTAACAAATTTATATTAAATTAATAAATTAAAAGCAAAGCAAATGCATGCTAGGCCCAGATTGCTTCACTGTTTAATTTTATCAAACATTAAGATACAAATAATAATTTTACATTTTTATAATATAGAGAGGAAGAAAAATTTCAACTTACTTCTTGGGGCTAGCATTACTCTGATACCAAAACCAGAAAAAGACATTAAAAGAAAATACAATATTTCTCATAAATATTAATTCAAATCTCCCCATGAAAATATTAACAAATTTAATTCTGCAATATATGAAAAGGATAATACTGCATGACCAATTTGGCTTTATGCCAGGAATTCATGGGTGGTTTAACATTCTAAAATTAATTAATGTAAATCACCAAATTAATATAATCATGTTAATAAAAATAGAGAAAACATTTTAAAACAATTCAACTTCCATTCCTGATATATAAAAAAAAAAAGCCTCACAAAACTAGAGTCAGAAGAGAATTTCCTTACCCTGATGGAAGACATCTACGAAGAACTACAGCTAACATTGAACTCTTTGGTGAAAAATTGAACACATGCTTCCTAAGGAGAACAAAGAAAGGATAGGCAATATCATTACTTCTATTCAACATTATATTCCTGTTCCTAGTCAGTGCAATAAAACAAAACAAGCAAATGAAAAGGAATACAGGTGGGAAGTAAACAGTAAACTTGTTTTTATTGATAGAAAACATAATTGTATAGGTAGAAAATCTTAGTGTCTATGAAATAATAATTAGAGCTAATAAGTGAGTTTAGTAGGATTGTAGTGTATTTGTTGTCTATTGTTGTATAACATTACCTCAAAAAGTAACAACTTGAAACAACAGACATTTATTATATCATGATTCCATTTCTTAAATCATGAATCACAAAATTCCAGGTGATGTTCAGCTGAGTGCCTCTGCCCCAGGTTCTCTCACAAGGCTGCAATCAAAGTGTCAAGTGGGGCTACAGACTCATCTGAAGGCTTGATAAAGGAGGATTCACTTACTCATGTGGTTGTTGGCAGGATTCAGTTCCTGATGACTGTTGGACTGAAGGCCTTAATTTTTCACTGCACTGTTTGAAGACTTCCCTCAATTTCTTGCCATATGGTCCTTCTCCACTGGACAAATCCCAACATGTCAGTTGACTTCCATCAGTGAAAGCCAGCAAATGAAAGCAAGTTCGTGTTAGCAGAAGTCAGTATTTTTGTAACCTAACATGACGTGATAGTGCATCTCTTTTGCCATTTTCTGTTTGTTAGAAGAAAGTCACTAGGTCTAGCCCAAACACAAGGGAAGGGGATTATACAAGGATATGAATATCAAAAGAAGGGATTGGGCTGGGTGCGGTGGCTCACACCTGTAATCCCAGCACTTGGGAGGCCGAGGTGGGCAGATCACAAGGTCAGGAGTTCCCAGACTAGCCTGGCCATCATGGTGAAACCCTGTCCCTACTAAAAATACAAAAATTAGCCAGACGTGGTGGTGGGTGCCTGTAATCGCAGCTACTCGGGAGGCCGAGGCAGGAGAGTTGCTTGAAACCTGAAGGCAAAGGTTGTAGTGAGCCAAGATCGTGCCACTGCACTCCAGCCTGGGCAACAAGAGCGAAACTCCATCTCAAAAAAAAGAGAAGGGATCACTGGAGGCCATCAAAAGCTGTCTACTACATGCAAGATGTGTGGTCACTGTATAAAAAACTATTGCATTTCTATAATTCAGCAACAAAAAAATGAAAAATTAAATTTCAAAAATACCATTTAATGTGTCAGAAATACAATACAATGAAAAATACATTTTATGAAATATATGCAAGACTTCTATAATGAAAACTATAAACCAGTACTGAAATAAATGAAAGGAGACATAAACAGATGGAGAAATATACCATGTTCATGCATTGGAAAACTCTATACTGTTATGATGTCTGCTTTTTGCCAAGTTAATCTCTAGGCTTAATGCACTTTATCTAAGTTGATCTGTGGATTTAATGCAATAGCAATCAATATCCCAGCAGGATTTTTGTAGAACTTGTAAACGGACTTAAATTTATATGGAAATGCAAAGGATCTAGAATAGCCAAAGCAATCTTGAAAAAGCAAAACAAAAGTGGAAGATTTAAACCATCTAATTTTAAGACTAAACACAAGTTCCAGTAATTAAGATAGTTTAGTATTGCTGAAAAGGTAGACAAAGAGATTACTGGAAACAAACAAAGAGACCAGAAGTAAACCTACACTTATATGACTAGTTGATTTTGACCAAGGTGGCAAAGCACCTAAACATCTCTAGGAAAGAAATATCTTTTCAACAAATGAGGTAGAATAACTGGATGTATGGAAGAAAAAAAAATTGACATACTTAACATTCACAAAAAAATTAATTTGAGATGGATCATATAACCTAAACATTATGGCTAAAACTTTAATGTTTCTGGACAAATACATAAGAGAATATATGTACAACTTTGAAATAGGCAAAGATTCCTTAGATAGAATCCCTAGAATTTACTGATGCACACAACACTGATAAAACAGAGTAACTGAAAGTATTCCACATTTCAAAAGACTTTGTTAAAAAGTAAATAGGCAAGCTGCATACTGGGATAAAAGATTCCCAATATATGTTATCTATATATACACACTACAATTCCTACAACTCAATAATAAAAAGGCAAATAACCTAGGCCAGGCGCAGTGGCTCATGACTGTAATCCCAGCACTTTGGGAAGCTGAGGCTGGCAGATCATGAGGTCAGAAGATCGAGACCATCTGGCTAACACGGTGAAACCCCTTCTCTACTAAAAATACAAAAAATTAGCCAGGCGTGGTGGCATGCGCCTCTAGTCCCAGCTACTCGGGAGGCTGAGGCAGGAGAATTGCTTGAATCTGGGAGGTGGAGGTTGCAATGAGCTGAGATGGTGCCACTGCACTCCAGCCTGGGCGACAGAGTGAGACTTCAACTCAAAAAAAAAAAAAGGCAAACAACCTAATTTTTAAAAGTGGGCAAAAGATCTAATAGGCATTTCACAAGGAAGATATACGAGTGGCCAAGAAGCAAAGGAAAAATGCACATCATAAATCATCAGGGAAATTCAGATTGAAACAAGGAGATATCAGTACACACACACTAGAATGGCTAACATTAAAAAGACTGACCACACCAAATATCAATAAGAATATAGAGCAACTAGAATCCTTACGCCTTTTTGCTGGGAGCTTAAAATATTACAACCAATTTAGAAATCTACTTGGAAGTTTCCTACTAAGTTAAACATAAATTTATGATTCTGAGATTCTACTTCTAGATATATACTGGACTTTTTGAGTAGTCTTCGGAACCCGTGTTCATTATGTTCATTACAAGAACACTTTGGAAGAAAATATTTCTAATGAATATAATGGACATGGGTTATTAGGCAGAATACAAAAAGAACTCTTATAAATTAATTTTAAAAGACAACTCAGTAGAAAAAAGGTAAAAGTTGTGAGCAAGCAGTATTCAGAAGAGCATACTTAAAAGACTCTTCTACCTAACTGGTAATCAAGAAAATGCAAATTAAAAACAAGATGACAAAATTATAAAAGTCTAACAATACCTAGTTTTGCAAATAACTCATCTGCTGGAAGAGCGTGAATTAGTACAACCCCTTTGGAGAATAATTTGGTGATATGTGATATGCTTAAAGATAAACACACCCTTTGATCCAGCAATTCTATACCTGCAAATACCCTTGAGAAAAAAAAAAAATGCATGTGTGCACAGGAACCATGGACAGGAATGTTTATAACAACAATGTTTGTAATAGGAAAATATTCTGGAGGCCCATAAGTGTTCATCGATATTAAAATGGATAAATCTGCAATGAAATGAATGAGTGAGAACTACCTGCAGCTATGTGGATTAGTCTCATAAATATAGCATTAAGAGGAAAAGAGCAAGTTGCAGAAGAATATATACTGTATGATTATGGCATCATGATGATGCTGAAATGGTAATGTGTTTTGTTTAAGGATAGATAAATAGGCAGATAGGAAGGAAGGAAAAAAGGAAGGAAGGGAGGAAGGAAGGAAGGAAGGGAGGAAGGGAGGAACGAAGGGAGGAAGGGAGGGAGGAAGGAAGGAAGGAATTGGGCGGCACAGCATACTAGTAACACAGACTCAGGATCCAGACTCCTATATTTGTATTCTAGCTCTGTAATTTGCTAACTGTGTGACTTTAGGCAAGTTGCTTAATTTCTCTGTGTCATAGTTTTGTACTTTGTTAAACAAGGATAACTGTACTCGCCGGGCGCGGTGGCTCAAGCCTGTAATCCCAGCACTTTGGGAGGCCGAGACGGGCGGATCACGAGGTCAGGAGATCGAGACCATCCTGGCTAACACGGTGAAACCCCGTCTCTACTAAAAAATACAAAAAAACTAGCCGGGCGAGGTGGCGGGCGCCTGTAGTCCCAGCTACTCGGGAGGCTGAGGCAGGAGAATGGCGTAAACCCGGGAGGCGGAGCTTGCAGTGAGCTGAGAACCGGCCACTGCACTCCAGCCTGGGCGACAGAGCGAGACTCCGTCTCAAAAAAAAAAAAAAAAAAAAAAAAAAAGGATAACTGTACTCTCCAACTCGCTGGGTTATTAGAAGGATTGGTTATTATAAGGATTGTCAGTATTTGTAAAGATTTTGTAAATGACATAGAACAGCACCTGTCAGAGTGCCTGTATCTGTCAAACAAATGCGAGCAATAAATATCGAATTCTGGAGAGTGGTCACTGGCATGGGAGGAAAAAGGAATATTGGGGGCTTCCACTAAATTTCAAATATCTTATTTCTTAAGCTGGATGGTGGACACACAGATGTTTTTATATTATTCTTTTTGATGGGTCAAAATATTTGAAAATTTAAAAGGGGATGCATAAACTATTTCAAATAAATTGTCAAACTTGTTGGGGGAAAAGTTATAATTAAAGATTGATATTGTAGTATCTTTCAGAAATCTAGTGTATTAGTCCATTCTCACACTGCTAATAAAGACATTCCCAGGATTGGGTAATTTGTAAAGGAAAGAAGCTTAATTGACTCACAGTTCCACAGGGCTGGGGAGGCCTCAGGAAACTTACAATCATGGCAGAAGTGGAAGCAAAACATGTCCTCTTCACATGGTGGCAGCAAGGAGAAGTGCAGAGTGAAGAGAGGAAAAGGCCCCTATCAAACCATCAGATCTCATGAGAGCTCACTCACTATCACGAGAACAGCATGGAGGTAACCACTCCCATGATTCAATTACCTCCCACCAAGTCCCTCCCACAACACGTGGTGATTATGGGAACCACAATTCGACATGAGATCTGGGTGGGAACACAGCCAAACCATGTCATCTAGGAAGAGAAGCTCCCTTAAAATATATTAGTCTAGTTTTTGCACCTTCAATTTTGGTACCATTTTCTGGAATATGTTGTACAGAAAGTAGGAAACTGCTTATAGCTGGCCCCAAACTTGGAAGCATCCCTAAACCTAGGGCACAAAGCACTAGCCTTGGCATCAGAAAACCGAAATTCTGTCTGTGCTTCTGCTGTTGATTTATTTTGAGTCCCTGGGCCAGTCTATCTCCAATGACATCCTCGTGTTTCATTTTATCTATCTTTAGGATGGATGTGTCGTCTTCCACCTCTTTTAAAAGGCAGGAATGGGAACCATCTTTCCTTATCTTCAGCACAGAAGGGAGAGTTAGAGTTTCCTTTCTCACCCTCCCCGACTGCCTTTCACTAACTAGCAAAGACGTTTATTTTATTTTAATGAAGTCTCCGAAAAATGATTCATGCTTGAAAGCAGCTTTTTCCCTTTACCTAATGACAGCTTCAGCTTCTGAAAGTAAGCTAAAATGTAGAAAAAAATCCCATGTGGCTTTCAGAATGTACAGATGAGCATATGTGCTGTGCTTTCAAAATTTTCTTTGTTAGTGGATCTATTGTACACATAAGCAAGACCAGTCTAGACCTTCAGAAGGGAGAATCACAAGAAAAGCCATCTTCTAATTTCCCAATTGTTTGTTTCCCAATTGTTCACTTTAGGGAAGACGGCGACATTATAGCGGTGACAGCCAGACACTTCGATGTGCGTGTACTGTTGCATTTCGGGGAAAACACATGCAGTTGTTTTTTCCCTGCTGTGTCTGATTTCAGACTCCCAAACTATCATTCATTTAAAAATAAAACAAACAAAAAACCCTGCTTACTCCTTTCCATGTCAATAGGAATTACATACTGGTAATAAGAGGGTCTGGCTTTTAAGTCTATTTGTTTGAAAAAATAAGAATGGGTGCCCAGCCCAGCTGATGTGCTAATGACATCTACTCAAGCTTTTTCCTCTTATTGTATAGAAGATGAAAGCATTTGGCTTGAAGGGTTGTTCTGGCTCATCTCCTTCTGTGCATTCCCTCCCTCTTTCTCTAGCTCTTTGCAGTTGGCATAGGGGGCCCTTGATGCATCTCTGGTTGACTGGGGGTCTTGAGCTTGCATCTAAACAGAGGTGCAGTAAAGCGCAGGGCTTATTTTGTTAAGCATGGTTGCTTTCTTTTTAAACCCACATATGCTAGAAGGGGAATTTAATCCTTGCATTTCTGGTTTGTTTACACTAAAGAGTTGTGTTGTGAGAGAGATATGATGTCTGTGAGACTGTTTGAACATTTTAATAAAGCTTTGCGAAAAACATTTTCTCTGAAAACAGGAAACCAGATTTTGCCATGTGTAAATAAACATAAAATACCAATGGGCTCAAAGCTCCCAACCTGAAGGTTTTGAATGGAGCCCATGCTCAAACAATTAATGTGAGTTTCATCTTTATCTTGGAATGAGTGTAAAGTCTCCCTATATGAATGTTATTTCTCCTTTTGCAGATGATTATTACATCTCTGTGTTAAAGCTGGTTCTATACAGAAACAGTGCTACATCAGGCAATTCCCAGGATTCATTCATTCTGCAAACATGCATTGAGCAGCTATAAGTGGCTATTGGACACAGTGATACAAACATGAAGAAGACTCAGTTTTACATTCAAGGAGCCCATGGCCCATGGTCTGGTTCAGAAAACTGACTTAGAAACAGATTATGATGATACAAGTTAATAAGTACAATTGCAGCCGTGTGTTATGGGTATTGCGGGAGCCTTGAAATTAGGCATTTTGAGTCAGCCAGAATAAAGTCAGGGAAGACTTCCTATACCTTAAAAGATGAAAAAGATTTGCCATTCTAAGTGAGGGAATGGGCACTTTGGCAAGAAGTGTGTGTGTGTCTGTGTGTGTTCATGTGTTCGTGCATGTGCGCATGCACGTGTTATGGAGATGAGGAGGAATGATAAAAAAAATCAAGCAGTCCAGCATGGCTAGAAAATATACGTAGGACAGATGAACCCAAAAGGTAAATGGGAATCAAACCAGGTTAGTTAGTATGGAGAGATTCTATTCTGGGGTGATGAATAATGTTTGCTTTTTAGATTGATCACTCTGGCGGCTTCACGGGTGATGAACTGGGGAGGGCTGGAAACCACTGGAGTCACATTGAAGCTCTTCTTGTTCTTCAGGGTCACTTCAATCTCTGTTCTTACATAAACAAATCACCGAAAGTCCGTGGTGTATCCAGAAGTAGGGTAATCAAACAAAACCCAAACCCTCTGGAAGACACAGCCTGGCAGGAGACTCTCTAGGCCAGAAGTAATAGCTGTTTAGGCCCACCCTGACTCTTCCCTAAATCCTCACTGGTCTTCCTACCTGCTCCCACCCCATTTCCAAGTCCATCTTTAAAATTTGGATCCAAGTGGGAAAAAAATCCTTCATTTCTGTATTTGCTTTCAGCATAGGTGAGACAGGCAGTAATTTTCAGAAGGACCTTCATTTTTAAAAACACCACCGAAGAAAGCACAAATGGAAAATACAGAAAGCTGTCAAACAATTATGCTTACAATATACAGATTTGGTGTCCGATCATAGCCAATGGTCCCACCAGACCCAGGGGACATATTCTGCTATGCTCTCCCAGAATCATTTCTTAAGCTCTTTGCTCACCCATTCTCTTTCCTACCCTTTGGGATTCCAGGCTCACAGATGTGGGAAAAACAGTGCACAGTCAATATTGCAGATGGGCCATCCCCAGGTGGGCAGCAGGGCTTCTAGCTCTCTAGGGGGTCAACGTTTTTGGAAGACATAGCCTCTCCCAGAGACACTTCCTGGCTTCCTGTGGGGATACTGGCTCTGGGTTAAAGACCCTGGGGCGGAGTGAATAGGGGCATGGTGTGAGTCTTTTCTGCAGAGGCCAGAACATAGAATCCAGTGTTTCAGTTGTGTCTTCTGCATGAGCCTCCCCTCCATCCTCCCTATCCCCACCCACATTCAGACCTTTTGTTACTTCTTGTGCAAACTATTGCCTTGGTCTTGTCCACAAATGCTGCAGTGTTTTCTTTTCCAAAGCTTATCTCTGACCTGATGATCTCTCTCCTATGGTCTACCAGATGTATTGAGAACTTTTCTATCTGGTGGTTAATGCCAGTCAAACTCCCCAGCCAAATCTCCCCTGCACACAACCTATGTGTAGGTCAAACCACAATAACAAGATATGCTGATTCCCAGACATGCCCCTGTCTTTAATCACATGGGTCCTTCCACGGAGAATGCCCTGTTTTGCCAATTCGATGGGCTGAAAATCCAAACTATCCTTAAAAATCCATCTCAGAGCCACTGACTTGGTGAGCTCTTCATCTTGCTTTTGACATTTATTTTACTCTGACTTGTTTTGGAGGAGATATATATATATATATATTTAATAATTCTCATTTACCACATTCTGTTTCCTATACCAAATTAAAGAGTCATGGAAGACAGGAATAAAGTATCTTACAGATAAGTGTAGAGGTCAAAGAAGAGACTATGAAAATTGCTAGCCTGAGGATTAGCACATGGTAACCACTCCAGAAATGTCACCAAGGTTTGGAGCAATGATTCTAGGGTCAGATAGAACTAGATTTGAACCCTGACTCCACCATTGGCTAGCTTGGTGACTCTGAGAATTATTTAATATCATGGAGCCTCAGTTTTGTCTTCTGTAAATAAAGTTACCTAGCTTTGTTTCTTCCTCAAGGTGGTGTCAGAATAAATTTGATAATTGATTAAATTATATCATAGACATAAACATGCTTTGCCCCATGCATAGCACTTAGCAATCTCTTAATAAACTTGTGCTATCATTATGGGGCCTAGAACGGTGCTTTGTATGACAAAGAAAAACAAAAACATAGGAAAAGCTTGTTAAAATAAATTTGGAGTGGAGGCTTTGTGCCTCAGATGCAACTACCTCCCACAATATGTGAATCTGGATTCTAGTCAGGGGTCTCAATTCTCCTGTCCATTCTCTTCTTTAAGGGGAGCATCTCTAATTCCTGCCTTTGCTCTCTGTGACTTTGCCCTGGCTAGATCCCTACTGATGCACCCTGCTGGGGCTGGGAGTTGGCCAATTGTAAGGCACCATGCTAAAAGCCCCTCCACCGATATGCCCCCTGTGGATTTCTGTGGAATGTGAGATAGGAGAGTATTCCATTTTTCTGACTCCTCTGAGTTTCCATCATTTCTAAGACAACACTAGAGGAGCTATACTTAGGTACTCTGCATGTGAGGATGTTTGTGCACGTAGCTATATTAAATTGATTAGGGCTGAAATGAAAGACTGGACAACAGTGCTAATACTAATAAGGACAAGAAAAGGCCGTTTCCATTGTCATTCTGACAGAATCTATGTAATGCAAGGCAACCAGGGGGACTCCAGAAAGCGCCCTGTCCAGCTCTTTTGTAGGCTGGCCCTGATTTCTGTTCCTCATACACTGAACGCACATTGCCTGTGGATATTAACCAGCCATCCAATTGACGGTCTCAGTTTTCATCTCGGTTCTGTGGCGAGAGCACGCAATGCATTGCAGGAAGCCGATCAATTATTTGCAAGCGGGATATACGATACCATCTCCAGCACTCCAAACACAGCTGAAATCCAATTCCCTCAGCTGGCTTGGATTTGGAGGGGAAATGAAAGTCACATTTTGGAAAAGTGGGATTGATTCTGCATGTTACAACTGATGCTTATGCAAAAAACCAGCTGTGGAGACATCCTCCCATGATCAATCTCCAATTATTAGTTTCAAGGAGTGACAGTTGAACCACTGGTCTAGTACGTTTTCAATAATTTTAAGTAAATTTTGATGACTTGCATAGGGCCTCAGTTTTCTTATCTGGCAGTAGATATAATTATGTACCTGTAGTGCTGTTTTAAAGATTAAATTAGATAGTAGATGCAGAAGCAAATTACCATGAAGCTACTGATGCTTAAGCCCCTCATTTGCATGTGTCCCTTTCAAGACCTTGTGCCTAACTTTATATTCATAATGTTGTATCCTTTTTCTTAAAGAGGGTCCAGAATCGTATAAGCTTCAAACCCCACAAGCTTGGGTCTGTTCTGAGGTAGGTGCTCAGATGGCAGGAAACAGCTGACCCATCAGCAGGCCAGGAGACATGGAAGGAAGGTGGGAATGTCTCTGGAGATTGGAAACTTTATTAAGCATTTTCTAATTGCCAGAGCACTTGGCCTTCAACTAATTGCCAGGGCTTAAGAGGGATCTGAGCAGAATATCATCCAAATATGTGAATTGATCATGGCTTAAGCTGTTAATTCACTAGTGGGACCTGTGTCACCACTGAAAACAGTTCCTAAGGGTATTTACCACCCATGGTGGGATTTTAGGCTCTGCAACTGGTGCATGGGGGATATGGTCTTGGGCAGACGTGTATCAAATCACATCAGTGTAGCAGCCTGCCTGGACGGCCTCAGCTGTAGTTTTACAGCGTCTTTGTGTGACCTGAAAGAGACCCAGTGTGGCCCATAGTAAGGTACGCAGTGCACTTCAACCGACAGGCTCCGCTCAGACAGTTTCTTCAGGCAGACACATGAGGTATCATTTTCAGCTCCTACCTCCTCCCTTCTTCCCCCTTCCTTCCTTCCCCCTCCCCTCATCCTTCTTAGCCTCCTGCTTTCTTCCTCTACTTTCTCTCTTCCATTTCGTGAATCATGATACAAATTTCAATCCAAGATAAAAATGTACTTTTTTTCACCCTTTTGGTTGTGATTAAGTTCTGTCCACAGTGAGGACATTACTGTTTCCATGGTAACCAGTATACGCTAAAGCCAAGGAGGATGACGGTGTAGAAAAGTATAAAGAAGTCAAAGAGGTTTGCTACAGTTGCTTTTCATCCACCACAGAGGAAACAGAATTATGGAATCCAGGGGCTGGAGAGGAATTTACGAGGCCACTAAATCATATGCTCACCTCTGTTAGAGCTGTAGTGAAACAATTGTGGAGATAAGCAAATGTCCTTCATTTAAAGACGCCCAGAAGAGACTTCACGATCTTCTTTGAAAAGGCGTTCAACTGTTATTTTTTTATTAGCAATTATTCAGCATCTGATTCAAGCAATTCCTGTGTGCCTGAGACAGCTCCTCTGGCCCAGTCAGAACTCCCAGGAGAGGTCGTACATGATGCTAATGAGAGCTCCGGCTCTCCCAGGGCAGAGGCCTAACCTCACTCACCTTCTTATCCCCACAAGCTATTGTGCTCAGTCTTTGCTGTCTTTATCCCACTAAGCCTGCTGTTGTAGTACCCAGGATCCACAAAAATAAAAGGAAAAAAAAACATGTATCTTTTTAAAAATGTTCTCTAAGAAGAGCTTTTATAATTCCAGGCCCCTTGTTATTATTATAAACAACATTTATACTTGTTTTAGGCACATAAAATATTATAGAGGTACTGTTGGGAGTGAATATTAATGCTGTGGCTTTAACAGAAAGACAGAATGAGTCTCTGGTAGTTGACAATGGATGCGTGAATCAAAGGAGAGTTCAAGATGGCATCCCTGTGGCCTGATCCACTTAGTACATCTTGGAGCCCTTGAGGCTTGTTCACAAGAAATGAAGAGGAGCTGGTGGTCAGGACACACTTAGGGTAATCATTCAGATGATAAGGAAAAGGGAAAAGCATTCTGTTTCTAACCTGTGCAGAGACCTTCCTGTATATAGCTGCTGAGCTGTGAGCACAGGATGCTAAGGAGAAAATTATTGTCAGGAAAGATCCTGTCCTGGTTAGTAGTATTTTTCCCAACCTGAAAACTTCAGCTTATGATGGACTTTGTTTCATTTTTTGAGACAGGATCTTGCTCTGTTGCTCAAGCTAGAGTGCAGTGGTGTGATCTCAGTTCACTGCAAACTCTGCCTCCTGGGCTCGAAGTTAGCCTCTCACCTCAGCCTACCGAATAGATGGAACTACAGGTGTGCCACTATGCCTGGTTAATTTTTGTATTTTTTGTAGAGACAGGGTCTCACTATGTTGCCCAGGCTGGTCTTGAACTCCTAGGCTCAAGCAATCTACCCTCCTTGACCTCCCGAAGTACTGGGATTACAGGTATGAGCCTCAGTGCCCAGCCATAATGGACTTTAGAGCTCTGGTTCTCCTGGGCCAAGATTATACCCAGCAGCACCAAGGCAGCTGAGCATGTTTGTGGTCTCAGAGTTGTCCTGCCTTGGTTTGATTCCCGGCTTGCCACTTGCTAGCTGGGTTGTCTTGGGCAATGGAAGCGCACTGAGCTTCAACATCTTTTATTCACAACATGGTGATGCTATCTACCTCAAATCTGAGATTAGCAGAGTAAAAGCATGTAAGCCATGAAGTGTGTGGCCTGACACATAGCAAATGGAAACTGCTCGATAAATACTGGTTACTTTGCTCTCCTAATAAAGGTCCCCGAGGAAGTAGACTCAGCCTCCTTGCTTATAGCTTCTGTTGCTTAAACTGGGGAAGGCCCCTTTCCTAAACACCCTTCTCATACATACATGCTTCTTGTTCTTGCTCTTTCAATTTCTAGAGGTTGCAAACTACCAGCAAGGCACCAACAAAGGCTGGGCAAGTTCAACTTGAACTGAGTCTCCATGGTGGGGGTGTGTTTCATCATCCTTCTGGTGCCCGCTGATAAGGCACTGACTGTTTCCTGCTCCTTTTCTTTTCTTGATCAAGACAGAAGACAGCAGACCATTGGGATGGAAAGAAAACTGGAACAGATACTGCCTGTGCTGCCTCTTCCCCTTTCTTCCTGCCTTGAATATTGGTATGATGTCCAGAGCAGAAACCCGGATAGTGTTGTGACTCTCAATCAATGTCAGCAGCCTCTAGTTCCAAAATCTTTATTGGAGAGGAAAAACTCCAATTTTAGTTGAGTTTTCTTGCAGCCCAAACATTTCTAACAGATAAGCCATCCAGACTCTTGCCTGTATCATGAGTGACTACTATCTCCACATGGATTTTCCAATCATTAACCTGCCTTTTTCTTACCGAGGGCTGCAACCTTTAGATTCTCAATTCCCTCTGGACTGTGTACCATGACATCCTCCTAAATTTCCCCTGCCCTCAATCTCTCCCCAAATTATAATCTATACTTTGTAGAGACTTACATTTCTAAAACAAAATAAGATCATGTGCCTCATAACATCATACCATCAGTGCTTCTCCACCATCCACAGTCTAAAGCCCAGATTCCCGAGCAGACCATATTAAGCCTTCCACATTCTTGGTCCTTCCTTCCTCTCCAGCCTCCTCCTTTGCCAAGCCCCTCCCTACACCCCAGCCACACAGAACCTACTTACAGTTTCCCTGGTATGTCATATGCTTTGCATCCGGTCCATCTGCTCACCTCCGCCCAGCCGCTCGATTGCCCGTTCCCTCCCTCCCATCCCATCTGGTCTGGTGAATCCCCAAGTCGTCTTTCAAAGCTTAGTTTAAAGAGACTTCTCTGAAGCCTTTCTCTGTGTAGGACCCCCGATCCTCTCACTAGACTTTGTCTACACTTTGCATATGTCTGCTGATAGCTCCTATTCATTTGGTACCCTGTTTATTGACATCTTCCTACTATAGTGTGAGCTCTCGAAGGATGCAGACCAAGTCTTATTCATCTTTGTAAGCCCTGTGCCAATTGTATTGCTTGGTACATAGCAGGAACTGAAAAAATGTCTTTGCTGAATGAAATATTAAATAATTTAAAAATCCCCAAAGCCCAAATCCAATCCATACAATGAGATGCAAGCATCAAATCCTGTGAGGATGGTAGCAGGTCTATTCTCTGGGGACAGAAGAAAGGAGAATGGGGAGCCTGCTGTCCTACAAGGGCAGGGGCTTTATCACCATCTTCAAGGGACCCTAAGGAGTGTCCTGAGAATCAGCATATTGAGAAAAATCTTGGGGATTAAAGTCAAACGTATTCCCGCAGCTGCATAAGTCAAACACGGGGCTGCTCTAAGACTATGTGGGTGATCCAGGTTAATATTTTTTGTGAGACTCTTGTCTATATAAACATTTTGATTATAATAATATATTACAAAGCTCACAGGCCCATGTGAGGTATCATAATTTACTGAGGAGAATTTTGAATAGTGGATAGAGAAGAGGTACTTACATATTTCTTCACAGTCCAGTGAGTGCATGTGAAGATTCTTCATGGCGTCCAGACATAACATTTCCCATTTAAGTTCACAAGCCATCTTGTTATTTTCTTTCTTATCAAATGTGCTGGTCTTGGCTAATTATTTTTACATCTCTTTCCACAAGTAAAAGGTAGCAATGTTGTTATTACTCACAAAGAAGCAATTTGCATTGAAACGATACATATCTTTGCCTCTGCAGTTCTCCAACTCCAATTATTTAGTGTCGGTCACAGTGGTACTCATGACATGCACCATGCAACCCGCAGCCCATGAATACTTGCTCTAGTGGCTCTCTCAAAGGTTGTTACTGTGCTTTGTTGATGGTGATCAAAAATCAAATGTATGCAATAATTCATTTTCTGGTCATGTAAAATTTTCCTTTTGGAATTTTATAGCATAGGCATAAGACAATATTTCTCTTTACGCTACAATCAATGAATTTCTAGACTGTGGTCTGTCTCAGTATTGCATGCAGGCCTGTACACCAGCACCACAGGGGCAGAGAGGCAGAGGACCTCTAGGCTGAGCAGGCAAAGCAATCCAAGTCCTTGGAGAGATGTTGGTCCCTCGTTAGGTCTGGTTCTAACAAGGAGTAAGAGTAAGATGACATCATATTGATTGGAAGCAAGAGAGTGCATCAATTGGAAGGTACTGTTGGAGTTATGAAGCAACAGTCTCAAAAGTTCTTGGAGCACAAGAGCAGTCACCCTTTGGGACCAGCCCAAAAGATGGCATGGAGCCTGTGAAGAGGGTAGGGAGATTGTGTGGGTGCCCACAGCAGAAGGGACAAATAGGGTGAAGCATGTTTGCACCACCTTCTCATGCTTGGATACTGTAGACCTGGTACCATAAGCAGAACACAAATGGATGAGAGCCAACAAGGGCCAACAAATGCAATTCAAGCCCCAGGGTGGGATGATCCAGAGCTCAGAGCCCTGACCTTATCTTATGTCCAGCATCAGTGAGAATCACCCCAAATCCATGCATCAGCACCATTCTGGTGGCCCAGTCTTGCATGATCCTATGAAGGAAATACCTTACAGTGTAGTGACTCTAGTCTGCTGGCCAGATGGCCATTCAAGAAGCCTACTGGCCATGGGCTGGGACAAATCCATAGACAAGAATCATGAAACTCCTCAGGGCATCTGCTTGATCCTACCATTATGGGGAAAAAATGGAGATGGGGGACCACAGGGTTCCATTTGGCCTCATGGTTCTCCATTCAGGTGGTACTACCCATCCCAGCCAGTTTCATGCATCTGAGTGGGACCTCCTTTGAGGAAGGTGCATGAAAGTACATGGCACTGTGAGGCTTGGGACAGAGTACGCTACTTTCCTGGGTCAAAGTAAGACACTGGCCAGTGGCAGGGCAGCTCCAACAGTCTTAAGGGAGAATAAGACAAACCCTTTTCCCCGTCACAGAAATGTAGTTAGAGCTTCTGTGCATAAATTTCTAGGGTTTTACCTAGAGAAGATAGAGGGGGACAAGGTATGTTCCTCCGTAACTCCCATTAGGGTGAATAATGGATTTTAAAGAAACTGAATCCACTACTCAGGGCAGTAGTATTAAACATTAACAGACTGGATGGAACCCCCTGCTACAAACACACCCAATAAACCCCATCACAAAGCCCTATAGTTTTAAGAAAAGAGATGTGATTTCTTTCAAATACTTTTGAGTTTTGGTTTCTCTACTAAGTCACATTGGAAATCAGTGAGCAATGAGCTAAGCATTCAATAGAGCTTAGGGAAATGCAAGAGACACATAAAGAAAAATCAGTGAGACAACAGGCAGGGAACACAAAGACTCCATTCTGGGTTAGACCTTCTGAGAGAGCGGCAGGCCACTTGCCCAGTGATCCAGCACTGCTCTGGGTGACGGACTGAGCAGTAATGGTGGACCAGACCCATGAACACCTGTCTGGAGTCCTGTCTTCAGGGGAATGTTCTCAATCTACTGGGTTACACTTGTCCAGATCTGATCCCACCTATTTCTATAGAGTAGATCCAAAACATTGCATGCCTCCAGACACAGGATTTGCCTTCCAGATAACATTTCAATGATAAATGAAAACCATTTAGACAGAGTGATAAATGACAGTCAAAATCAAGCAGCACCCTCTGGACTTACCATTTTGATTACAGTGATTCTTTGCTAACATTTGGGCTCCATTCTTGAAACAGATATGGATGGCAAGCTAGAGGGTTTGTACTATCTCCTAGAAAATAGACAGATTTGTAGGAAAAAAAAGAAAAGACTGATGCTAAATATTTTTAAAGCACTGAAAAAAAAAAAAAAAAAGCCCTGAAACACTGATTTGTTGATATTTAAAACTTTTTCCAGGAAAGTATCCTTATCTTGGCTCTTCTTCAATTGTTCAGGAAACACTGGTATAAAAACATCTCTCCGGAGAGATAGTTTGCCACAAGATTTATTCCCAAAAGACTATCCTTTTTTAATGTTCTTTAGCCTGCCTCTATTGACTTAAAATGTAATGTGTTTGAACTTGCTTTAGCTTTGTTTCCTTTTTAAAAGACTCAGCAAATTGCCCTTGTCACCTCATCAGCTGGCTTTTTCCTCTTCTTCTTCTTCTTTTTTTTTTTTTTTTTTTTTTGAGACGGAGTCTCACTCTGTTGTCCAGGCTGGAGTGCAGTGGCACGATCTCGGCTCACTGCAAGCTCCGCCTCCTGGGTTCACACCATTCTCCTGCCTCAGCCTCCCGAGTAGCTGGGACTACAGGCACCCGCCACCATGCCCGGCTAATTTTTTTGTATTTTTTTAGTGGAGACAGGGTTTCACCATGTTAGCCAGGATGGTCTCAATCTCCTGACCTCGTGATCTGCCCGCCTTGGCCTCCCAAAGTGTTGGGTTACAGGCGTGAGCCACCGCGCCTGGCCCCAGCTGGCTTTTTCTAATGCTTTTGGAGGGTTGGGGGATAGAGGTGTTGCTCTTCCATGTCCATGTGGTATTAAAAGAGTGGAACAAATACAGTTTCCTCTTTATGTACTAACTTAATCATTCCACAGACCTGTCTACAAACTCTATGAGAGTTGTATGCTTTCATTTCCAGGATATTGAACTAAGCAAGCATAATATAAAAATGTGAAGCTTTAAAAATGTTAGTATAGAAATATGAAATGGAATTACCTAAAAACTATGGTTAGTAATGGATATATGTATCCTGACTGGTTCACTGCTAACACATCTAATGCCTTTGTGAGATGTAAGAAAAGGTTCCCTTCTTCCACTTGGAGACATTTTCAGACCGGTGCAAAGCCCCCCATTGGTTGCATCTTGGGCAACACAATTGTACATGGAGACCCTGATCCTGACAATTGTCTCTGACCTCCCCTGTGCAGCTGGCTCCAGCCCTGCTTCGACTCTCTCTAAATGCTGCTGCTTGCCAACCTCACTGCAAATGCAGGGATGGTGTTTTATTCTCCATTCTCTCTCTGGAACCTGACACAGAGGAGACACTTAGCAAATAGTTGTTGGTTGAATGAACAAGTAAATTAAAAACTACTAATTGTGATTTTAAAAAATTGAAAGAGAAGGGCTATGGAAGATACATTGCTGGCTGTCCAGAACATTTTGCATCATGTCCAAATACTAGAAAACTTCTTTTATTCTTGGGATCAATTACCATACGTGACAATTCACTGCTAAATATTGAAATGGTCAAACTCAGAAAAGGGCATAAAGCAACCTTGATGGCAGTGGCAGACAGTTAAGTGTTCATTTCTAAGGATTTGGGGTGGGGAAGTCAAGAAATCAAGGAGACCAAGATAGGAAACCTGCTTTGCTGATTTTCTTCTCATCTTACGAGTGGTTAGTATTATGCTTTGGAAGAGGGTAATTTAGGCTTGACAGCAATCAGTTGCTAAGCACCATTACACTAACACTTTCACAGAAAAAAAGTTCTAGGAACTTGCTCTCTAAAATACTCAAAAGTCAGTTGAAGCCTACATGGATTTAAAGCAAGTCTAGTTGGTATCATCTTTTCCTTCCTTTTCTAATTCTGTCCCCAAAAGTGAGCATCCTGAGATGTTAAGAACAGAGAAGAACTTGGAATGGGCACTGACAAATAGGCTGTAAACAGGAGCTGGTAGAAAGACAAATCAGATGGCCTAGAGATTCTCGCATTTCTTATTTCTATGACAACATCTAGTAGCCTGTTCCTATTTGTAAAAAAAATTTTAAAAAAAAAGGCAGTTTCAGTTTTGCTGGAAGAGCAGCAAATGCTGTCCATTTCAACCAGTGGGAGTCCAGCTCGAGTCTATTCTAGCAACACTCCGCCTCTGAGGCCAGCTGAGGTCTTTACTGCCAACTGAGGACCGGAAGCTGTCCTGATGGCTGGCCACTTAAGCTAACAACCTTACAGGATACTTTTCTATGAACAAAATGGCAATCCGGTTTAGATAGAGTAAAGTGCTTTTAAACACTTAGAGCCATCAAAACCAAAACATGCAGTTCCTTCACAGATTGACCACAATTTCATTTTCTGAAACTAAAGATTCATGTTCACTCAACTCATGGATTCAACACGCAATGTGTTGAAATAGTGACTTCAGAAAAGCAATCGTGAAATAACCAGATTTTTTTTAAAAAGTCAGCTTATTTCCCCTTGAGAGGCAGAAGGTGCATTTCTCTTTGCTTTAAACCAGACACGTGTTAAACTAGTTCCTGAAAGAATGAAATATCATTAATAAGATTTACCCAAGAGCTACCCAAACAGAAAAACGATGTGTGCAATGATCTGTTTTGCAGGAACGAGGCTGAATCAAACATCTGTTAGGCCTTGCTTGACTCCTTTTCCCCTCCCCAATGGTTAATGACATCTGAAGCGCTTAAGCTTTGCACATTCCTTCACTAATTAAATTCCTGCAAAGCTGTCTCATGAATCAGGTGCTTTGTGGAGCAGGAACACAGGCCCAGCTTTTGTGTCACTGCTGCCTGCTGAAGTACAAGTAGGAGCTAAATGTACACTTGGCCTGCTCAGGAGTCTTTCAAAAGGTTTTTAAGAGTCTTGTTTTTCCCAGAGATCTTCCTTTGCATTTTACTACCTGTTGTATCCAAACTAGATTGACAAAAATAAAGAAATGAGGAGTTAAGTTGCATAGATAAAGTTTCAAGCACTCAAGTCCTAATTTTTGCAAGGACAGGGATATTTGACCCAAGTGGAAATCAAGGGAAAGGGAACAGCTTTCTCCCAAAAAGAAGTTCTTTTTTTATTCGTTAATTATTTCATTATTCATTCTTTCATTCATTCATGAAATGAGGATGCATTGAGTGCTCCCTGCAGGTTCCTCACTGTGCCGGGCCCTACCTATATTGAAGACTCAGCCCCTGCTAAAAACCAGAGTGAACTGTAGGATCCTTCTATCATCAAGAGGTGATATAGTCATTGAGGCAGCAAAGGGGCTGTGGACAGAAGTTTCCAATTGATGGACAACTTGGTCTCGGATTACAATGTATAGAGACCCTGGGGTCTGGATCTGCCTCAACTGAGAGTGGTTATTAAGTGTATACTACATATTGTAGAGATAATGCCAAAAGCCACCTCCAGTTAAATGCCTGTTATGTACCCAGCACAGTCCTAAGCACTTTACATGCATACTCTGAATCTTCATAACAACTTTTCAAGATAGCTACATTTCCCTCATTGTGCAGTTGAGGAAAATGATGCTTAGAGAGATTGAATATCCAAGGTCATATGTCCAGGTCATTCTAAAACCCTTTCTGGTTTTTTTTCCTTTCTCTTTTTTTCATCACCATGATTGAAGGTAGGGTCATGGACAACAACAGATACAATACAACACAAAGCAACGTTCTCTATGATGACTGGGCAATACAGGGTAAAAGAGTTCAGAGAAAGGAGAGCTTGTCCCAGCAGCCAAGGAAGTCTTCACAGTGGAGATTCAATAGGAAGGAATCAAAACAAATTCTTGATCAGGTAGACAGGAGCAGGAGGGGAACCATGAAATCATTTTAATTGGGGAATACTTGATACACAAGGACACAAAGGCATAAATGAGCAGCAGCTGTTTCCAACTTCCTCTGCTCTCCTCAAACCCCATCTCTTCCAGGCTCTCTCTTTCACAGGGAAAACAAACAATATCAACCTACAGATGCGGAAGCTTCTAAACATATACCTCTCCTGGCATCTCCTCCCTCCTCATCCTCTTTCCCTCCTATTACTGTGCAGGTAGTCTCTCTCTATCTCATTAAGGCAAATGTTCTCACCTGTGTCCTGGATCAAGCAAGTACGTGGCAGTCCTCACGTGAGGCCACACATTAATGACTAAAGACTAAAGACCTAGATGTAGTGGTAGAGGCAGTTTGCCTGCAAGAGAGTAGCTACTCTATTTCCCAACCTCATTACTAAGCAGAACCACCTTCAAGTCCTTGAATACTCCATATGTCTTCATGCTCCTGGGGTTTTGCCAAAGCTTTTCCCTTCTGCCTCTTGTCCACATTGTCAATTCTAACTAATCTCTCAAAACTTAGCTCAATGAGCACAATATAGGTTAGCATTAAGGAGGCCCAAAAGAATAATAGCTAAGGTATGTGAGTTTATTTATTTAGTTAGTTTTATGTAAAAGGGGTCGAGAGGCAGTCTAGAACTGTATAATTGGCACCATGGTCATTAGGACCTCAGATTCCTTATATTTTTCTGCTTTGCCATCTTTAGTCCTTGGATCCTATTCTCAAGCTCACCCATCATCCAATATGGCTGCTGGAGCTCCAACTATCACATCCACATTCCAGGTAGGAAGGAAGAAGAAAGGAAAGGAAAAAGAAAGAGTTCTGTTTCTCCCTGTAAGGAGCCTTCATGGAAAACTCATCAAAATGCCCATTTACCTCTCACTAGTCAAAACGTAGTCATATGTTCATTAGGCTGAGAAATACAATCTCTCAGCTGAGCATATTGCCACACTGAATAAAAATTGGCATCATGTTAATAAGGAAAAGAGTAAATATTAAATACACAACTAACAGTCTTTGCCTACCACCTTTTCTTATAAACCTTTCTGGGTCATTTGCATCTTGTCCTTTCAGCGATTAGGCAAACTCCTTCTGTGTTTCTGTTGCATCCCAGGCTCCGTAGGAATACATACTGCATCATGTTGTCATCATCTGTTTTGCTTGCTTCTCTTCTCCAGTGACTATAGGCTCTTTGATGCATGTGCCATCTTTATCATACATGAATTTCCTAAAACAGGGTCTGGGGAATTGGTCCCTAAATAATTGGTCATATTGAATGCATCTCTGAGCATCTCCTGGGTTTGGGTTTTCCATTCATCTCCCTTTTTTGGAACATTGATATATTTTCAGAGAGAAAACACTAAAAATATTTGGAAGGTTATTCCAAAGTACTACAAGTTACCACTGTGCTTGGTGCCAGTTTTAGAGGAAGGAGCACATGGCTTTGAAACCAACCAAAAATAGTATTGAAATGCTGATTTCAATTTCCACTCAAATGGGTCATCTCTTCAGTATCTGTTACTAGGGAACGGCTCAGAATGTGATGGGTGGCAAGGAGATTTTGATCAGGTTGCCACAATTTTAAAAGGCCAGATACATGAATTTGAACCAATCTCCTTTTAAAATGCACTTCCATTTTTGACAAATGCAGAGTATTGGGGGTGTGTGTAGGGAGGGAATGAGATGGCTGCTAAGAACAAGATGGAAACATGGTCACATAGCTCAATTGAAGTCACATTTTAATTATACTTATAAGTCTGGCTATGCCTTTTTGTGGGAACAGGAAATAAAGAGAGAACATTTTAAATGAAATATTGAAGGCCAGCATGTAAGAAAATCATAATAATGTGACATAAAACCTTTCAGAATTGAGGTATAAGATGCCATCTAATACCATAGCATCATTGGTGACTTCTTCCCCTTCCTTGTTCTTTATGTCCTTTCTCTCAAGTCTTTTTCTTTCTTAATTTACAATTTTCACTGTCGTCAAGCTCACTCAAGTCCTTAAAACTTTAATTTGGATACAGCAATAACCTCCTACATTATCTGCTACCTTCACCTTTTTCACCCTTCACCTTCACCCCTGTCTGTCCTTCCCATCCACCCCATAATTCCCACTGTCTCGTATCAATCTTTAGCTCCTTATACCTCTATGAATGAAAGTTTCCTCAATTCAACTGCATTTTATGTTACATCTTATGCTTCTTTGCATTGCCCCTGGGCCTAGTCCAGACCTCTGCTCACCATATGGGCTATTTGCGTACTGGATGACTCAGGGCTGATGTATACCTCAGGCACAGCAGACACAGATTTATAGCCCACAACCTTTCTAGGGGCCCATGAAAATGGTTTTATTTTCATTTCTTTTAAAATCAGGAGAAACTATTGAATAGAATAATAGTGAATATATAAGAATAAAACCACCCTGGATTATATTCATCTCTATAACAATGCAGTCATAGAATATAATTTTTAATATTTTTTAATGAAGAATGGGATCCATGAAAGTAAAGGTGCCTAAGGCCCCCCAAAATTATGTTGCCACGCTAGATTAACTTTTCAAAACCGAAGTCAATAAAGGTAAAATTATGTGCAAAAAAAAAAAAAAAAGATTTTTTGGTACTTATTTTTAATGTGTATTTTCCTTGAAAACTCTCCATTTCTCAGCTTTTCATCCTGGCCCAGTGCTGATCACTAGTCCAGAAAGTGCGAAGTCTTCTTCCCGGATTTGATAAATCGATGTAAATGGAATGTGACATGTTACTGTGTTATTTCGTTCACACAATTGCCTCTTTGATGGCTCAGTAAAAGGTGGAAGAGAGAAACTTCTCATGATATCTGTAAAATATACACCACGTTCAGGCTGTTATGTTAAAACACATAAAGTTCCCTTTGCAGTTTCTCAAACTAATTTCTGTGTGTCCTGGCCAAATGGAATGTGTTTTAGTCAGCTCTTGGGTAAACACAGAAACGTAATCTTTCCCCTCTTAAAGCAGAGCCTGCTTCACACACTACATCTGTGTGTGCGATGTTTATTTAAGCATACAAGGATTAGGACTTAAAACTGGTTTGAAAGCACTGGTGAGTGTTTTTCTTAAGATATCTAAGTCGAATTATTTGAGAATTTATAATATTTTAAATCTGCACAGATAATTTTTCCTTCCAGATAATTTATATTAACTTGGGTTTGAAATGAAGGAAATAATAATTGCGCTTTCTTCTCTTTCTCTGTCTCTCTCTTTTAGGTTGGGCACAAGATGTTCTCTAAAGAGCTGACATTATCTTGCAATTAGGATTTTCATTTCTTTTTACCTAAACATAATTATCATTAACCCAAATAAAATTCAGGAGATGAGTTGACCTTTTTCTTTGCACTATAAATTATAATCAATGCCATCAATTGCTGTTTTATTCCATTAGTTAATTTGTTTTTCTGTTAGAATGTCACATGCCCCTTTCTAACATTATAGCCAATTATGTAATTTTAAGCTATTTATGCAGTTACCTAAGTGGTCAGTTTTCTATCTTCACAAACTTTCTGCGATTTACTTTTCAATCCTTTAAGTTTTCCTTCCCATGATCCTAGACTTACAGTGTGAAAATGATTTTGAAATGTCACCTGACCTAGTCCTGTGCTTCTAGGTGGTAAATGCTCCATAAATACTGATCTAGAATGAAGGGATGACGCTTCTCTTTTTCAAGGCTGGTGGTCCCGATTGGGTTTCTTGGTTTAACTGCCCAGATCATCACGAACTTCTCCGTTATGCTCAGCCAAGAATCTCTTCTGCCCTCCATGGATTTCCTTTCATTTTGTTCTCCATAGATAGGGAGAATAACTCCTTAGCATCTTCCTGAAACAAACTCTTCTTGAGTTGGCAGGTCCAAGTGAAGACAAACTTGAGTGAACTTCCTCTTCCTTGGGCAAACCTCTCTTCGTACTAGGACCTGTTTTCTCCCCTTGGAAAATGATTCGGTGGAATAGCCACCCAATGGACTTTATTTAGCCATGAAAATGAAAGAAATACTGACACATGCCACAGCATAGATGAACTTCAAAAGTATTTTGCTAAGTTAAAGAAGCCAGACACGAAAAAACACATATTGTGTGAGTCTATTTACATGAACTATGTGGAAGAGGCAAATCCACAGAGACAGAAAGCAGTATAGTGGTTGCCAGAGACTGAGGGAATGGGGAGTTGGGAAGTGACTGCTTAATGGGTATGGGTTTCCTTTTGGGGTTGATGCATATATTCTAGAATTAGATCAGGGTGATGGTTGCATAACATTGTGAATTTACTAAGTGCCCTTGAACTGTATAGTGAATTTTATTATGTATATTTTACTATACACACAAATGCTAAAATGGCTCTCTGCAACTCCTCCATTTTTGTATGCAATCCCTTTTAAGGGTGGTGTCTAAGAAAACAAACTTTTAAAGTCCTAACTGGGGAGTACAAATAAAAAGATTACATTTCAGCTGGCCAGAGATAGAGGTCAATGGGTAGAAGACATGACCAAGAGTAAGACACTGGATTTCATTCTTTCAAATTTTGTTTAGCACCTACTATGTCGTAAGTTCTGTGCTATGGGCTGGAGATGTAGCTGCAAGGGCATTTCAGATATGGCCCCAGTCCCTAGGAAGCTTGAAGTCAGGCTAGTTTTTTTCATGATTTTATGAGAGCAGAGAGTGAATTGATTCTTTCATCTTCATTTGACAAACAAAAAGGGGGATAATAATACCTCATTATATTTACCTTTCTAATCCACAGAGATTGGAAAGACTCAAAGAGAAATGCATATAAACATAATTTGTATTTTATAAAGCAATATACAAAATATTAGGCAGTAATATTATTACAGTTTAATGTTGATTTTTAAAAATAATAGCACTGCATTTTCAATCAGTTCAGAAACTGACATGATTGTCTCTTTATAAAATTTATTGGTGGGGGGAGCAGGCTTCCTATTACAAATGTCATATGTGTTCACTGGAGGAAATTTAACAAATCCAGAAAAGCATATTTTAATCAAATGTTATCTTTCCCCTAGATATAGCCACTGTTAACATTTTAGTACACATTCTTCAGCAGTGATAATCATTGGGTTAAGAGCAAGGACACTACTAGAGACAGGTTCTGTCATTTCCTAACTACTTACCTTGGAAAAGACATCTCACAACTTTAAGTCTCAATTCCTTATCTGTAAAGTGGAGGAAATAACAATAGCTAACTCCTAATTATGAGGATTAGATAAGGAACTCAATGGATATTACTCAGCAAAGTGCTTACTAACACAAACCATCAGTAGTATACATATATTAATTATATACACAAATACTAATATACATGTTTACATGCACAGTATGTACATAACATATACACATATAATATACATAATATACATGCATGCTAATTAAATACATATATACTATGTACTTAATATATACATACTAGCAGTATACATAACATATACATACATACTGATTAAATATCTACATGCCAATTATATACGTACATATACCATAAGTATGTCATACACATACACACACACGTGCGCGCGAGCACGCGTATAAAATTTTGTTTCTTATTAGTGAGGCAGCAATAAACACATCTATCTCAATCAGTGCCTTAGCTCATTAACTACTTAAATGGGCCTCCCAAGTGTATTATAATGAAACTTAATTGAAATAAAAATATTCAGCCCCTTCAAAGAGTAGATTTCACAATCTATGTACAGACGTTTCTGATTTTCATGCTATTTATCATTCTTCTTTGCCTTGTAGTAGGGTGAAACAACTAATATTAATATTTTGACAGATGGCCCCTGGGTTCCTCTGGGAGAGAACTATTTTTGTGGAATAGAACTCTTTGATACACATAGAAGATGACCTCTTGAGGGTTGGATATGAAAAGACAGTGAAACGAACTGAACAAACCTCACAAAAATAATTAGAGTCGGGGGAGATGAGTAGGGGACAGGTAGAAGGAAGGAGCCAGGAAGAAAAGATAGCAGGGTAGGTAGAAAGAAGGAGAAAGGGGACAGGAATAAAACAGTGTTCTGGGTTCTGATGAGTTTGAGAATGAAAAATTTCCAGAGGCAAGCTCACCAAGTGGCACTTTTTTTTTTTAACTTATTTTTCTCTTTTTTTGAGACGGTGTCTCACTCACTCTCTAGCCCAGGCTCAAGTGCAGTGGTGTGATCTCAGATCACTGAAACCTCTGCCTCATGAGTTCAAGTGATTCTCATTCCTCAGCCTTCTGAGTAGCTAGGCCTGACCTCAGGTGATCCGCCCACCTCAGCCTCCCGAACTGCTGGAATTACAGGCATGAGCCACCATGCCCAGACTATCAACGGGCACTTAAGAACACAAATTCCTGATCCTCCAAGTTAATGTGTGTGTTGCTGAAGTGTGTGCATCATCCATTTCTCTATAAGTTCTATGCTCATAAACAACTTAGTTGAACAGATTTGGGGCACATCAAGGAAAGGGACTGAGTTCTACATCTTGGCTGTTATCTAGCAAAGAAAATAATATATCCATGGAAATGAGATGTGAGATTAAGATTTTTTAATTTTGTTTTTAATTGATACATAATAATTTTACATATATATGGGAAACAGTGATATTTTGGTACATGTGTACAAGATACATGTATACAACATGTAATGATCAAGTCAGGGTAATTAGCTCATCCATCACCTCAAACTTTTATCATTTTTTGGTTGGAAACATTCAAAATCCTCTCTTCTACTATTTGAAATATGTGATAAATTATTGTTACCTATAACTCACTCTTCAGTGCTAGAGAACATTAAAACTTATTCCTTCTATATAGCTGTAGTTTCGTGTCCATTAATCAACCTTTCTCTATCTCCACTCCACTTTTCCCAGCCTCTAGTCACCACAATTCTCCTCTTTACTTCTATGAGCTCAACATTTTTAGCTCCTGTATATGAGTAAGAACATGTGATATTTGAGATTAATATTTTATTATGAGCAGAAACTTAGAGCCACAACTAACCATGACACTATGAGCTCTTCCAGTAGCATGAACAATGTCCCTCAAAAATTCATGTCCACCCGGAACCTCAGAATGTGACCTTATTGGGAAACAGGGTCTTTTGTAGCTACAATTAAGGATCTCAAGAAGAAATCATCCTAAATTTAGGATGATGTCCTAAATCTAGCAGCTGTTCTCCTTATAAAAAGAGAAGAAGACAAAGAGATACAGAGAGAAGAAGGCCATGCGAAGATGGAGACAGAAAGTGGAGTCATGCCATTACAAGTCAAGTGGCTTGGCCATCAGAAGCTGGAGAGGTAAGGAAAGACTCTTCCCTGGAGCCTTCAGAGGGACCATGGCCCTGCTGATACCATGAGTTCAGACTTTCAGCCTCCAGAACTGTGAGACTATAAATTACTATTGTTTTAAGACATTCAGTTTGTTGAAACTTTGTTACTGCAGCCACAGAAAACTAATACAGCTCCTGAAAAGTTGCCAGGATCTTAGGGTGGGCATCAAACTTTCCATAGGACAGACAACCCAAAGAAGAAGCTGAAATCCTTTAATTTTCAAA
The DNA here is from genome assembly GCF_007565055.1 of Rhinopithecus roxellana. Lineage (NCBI taxonomy): Eukaryota > Metazoa > Chordata > Mammalia > Primates > Cercopithecidae > Rhinopithecus > Rhinopithecus roxellana. The sequence continues at coordinate 86,923,893 of NC_044562.1, read as the reverse complement.
GGATAAAATTTCATTCTCTTTAATTTTCATCCTTCAAAGGATGAGGTGACCTCAGCTAGTCACCTCATCTAGGTTACTTTATATAGAGACAGAAGCAGAATTGTCTTTTAATTAAAAACCTTACTATGATCTTTCCAGTCATCTTCCCTGATCAAACTGAAATTCCCTGATCAGATAGGCTTCTTTGTTTGTGTCATCCTTTCTTCACCCTTGTTAAAAAGGGTAGGAAAAAACACACATTTTCTCCATACTTACACATTTCTTGAAATATAATAGTCTTTATATGCATAGGTCTATTTAAGGGGTCTTTTCTGTTCCATTGATCTATTATCTTTACCACCCATCTTGCTCACTATAGATTTATAGTAAGTCTTGAAGCCAGGAAGTGTAAGTACTTTAACTTTATTCTTTTGTTTTTACAAAGTTGTTTTAGTTATTCTAGTATATTTGCATGAATTTTAGAAATAGCTTATCAATTTATACAAAAAGTTCTGTTGTGAATTTTTAGCAGGATTGTATTGAATCTATAGATAAACTTGGAAAGAATTAATATCTTAACAATATTGATGCTTCCCATTCATGAACATGGTATGTAGCTTCATTTATGTAGGTCTTCTTTGGTTTTTCTCAGAAATGTTTTATAGTTTTCAGTTTATAGACATTGTACATCTTTTGTGAGATTTATCCCTAAGTCATATTTTAATGCTTATATAATTGATAATTTAAAAATTTTAATTTCCCATTGTTCACTGCTAGTATTTACAAACACAATTAATTTTATATATTGACTTTATATCCTGAAACTTATTAGTTCTGGTACCAGTTTTTGTAGATTCTTTCAGATTTTCTTTGAAGATGATCATAGCCATCTGTGAATTAGGACAACTTTAGTTCTTTTTCTCTTCCAATGTATATGTCTTCTATTTCTTTTTTTCACTTGATTGCCCTGGCTAGAACCTTCAGTACAATGTTGAAGAGAAGTGAGAATGAACATCCTTGCCTTGTTCCTCGATGGGGGCAAAACATTCAGTTTTTCACCATTAAGTATTATGTCAGCCACATAATTTCTTTCAGATTTCCTCTATTTCTAGTTTTTATTATGAATGGATGTTGGATTTCATCATATAGTTTTTCTGCATCTATTGAAATGATCATATGACTGTTCTTCTTTAGTCTGTTAATATGCTAAAAATACATTGAATAATTGTCAACTATTAAATCAAATTTGCAGTCCTCATCTAAACTCCACTTGGCCATGATATTTTTGTTTTGTATTGTTGAATTAAAATTGTTAAAATATTATTAAGAATTTTTTCATCTATATTCATGAGGGATTTAGCCTATAGTTTTTTTTTTTTTTCTTTCTTTTTTTTTTTCAGACGGAGTTTCACTCTTGTTGCCCAGGCTAGAGTGCAATGGCACAGTCTCAGCTCACTGCAACCTCTGCCTCCCTATTTCAAGCGATTTTCCTGCCTCAGCCTCCTGCGTAGCTAGGATTACAGGGGCCTGCCACCATGCCTGGCTAATTTTTTGTATTTATAGTAGAGATGAGGTTTCGCCATGTTGGGCAGGTCGGTTTCGAACTCCTGACCTCAGGTGATCCACCCGCCTCAACCTCCCAAATTGCTGGGATTACAGGTGTGAGCCACCATGCCCGGCCAGTTTTCTTTTTTTAATAATATCTTTGCCTATCTTTTGTATCATAATTCTGGTCTCATAACGGGAGCAGGAAATTATCCCTCCTCCTTTAGTTTTCTGGAATATTTTATGTGGAATTGGTATTATTTCTTCCTTAAATGTTTGGTAGAATTTGCCAACAAAGCCATCTGGGCTTGAAGTCTTCTTTATGATGATTCAAATTTATTAAAATTATATTTCTTTAATAGATACAAGGTAATTTTGTTATTTGTGTCTTCTCTCTTATTTTCTGTATTCGTCTAGTTAAATATTTATCAATGTTACTGAATTTTCAAAGAACAGGTTTTTTCCTGTTTGCTCTTTGTTGTTTGTTTTTTCTGTTTGCTATTTCATTGATTTCTGTTCTGATATTTGTAATTTCCTCTCTTCTAATACTTTTTACTTGTTTACTACTTCTACTAGAGACTTTCTTACGCTGCTTATATTTTTGTCTCCTCTTGTTTTTCCAGTTTGTTAACATGGAAACCAAGGTCACTGATTTGAGAATTTCTTTTCTTTAATACAGGCATTTAGCACTATAAATTTCCCTCTAAGTACTGCTTTCACTGACCCCACAAATTTTGATATGCTGTGTTTTTATCATTCAGTTCAAAATACATTATAATTTTCCTTTCTATTTATTCTTTGACCCCTAAGATTTTTTTAGAGATGTGTTATTTAGTATTCAAATGCTTGGGTTTTTTTCCAGTGTACTTTCTGTTATTGATCTCAAATTTAATTTCACTATAGTCAGAGAACATGATTTAAGTCCTTTAAATCTACTGAGATGTATTTTATAATTCAGAATGCCTATCTTACTAAATGTTCTGTGTGTACTTGAAGAGAATGTATATTCTGCTGTTGGTGGCATGTTCTATACATATCAGTTAAGTCAGGTTGGCTGGGCACAGTGCCTCATACCTATTATCCCAGCACTTTAGGAGGCCAATGCAGGAGGATCACTTGAGCCCAGGAGTTTGAGACTAACCTGGGTAACATAGTGGGAGCCAGTCTTCACAAAAAAAATTAAAAGCTAAGTGGGCATGGTGGTGCATGCCTGTAGTCCAGCTGTTGGGAGGCTGAAGTGGGAAAACCACTCAAACCTGAGAAGTTGAAGCTGCAGTGAGCCATGATCATGCGACTGTACTCTACTCTGGGTAACAAAATGAGACCCTGTCTCAAAAAAAAAACAAAATTAGATCGGGTTGGTTGAGAGTATTGTTCAAGCCTTTTATAACTTTACTAATTTTCTAACTATTCTGTCAATTATTGATAAAGGGTTGTTGAAATCTTCTAGTATAATTGTGATACATCTGGTTCTATATGTTTTTGCTTCATATATTTTGCTCTGTTATGAGTGAATAACATTTAGGATTATTATGTCTTCTTGGTGAACTGACTTCTTCATCATTATGAAATGATCTTATTTTTCCCTGGTTATATTTTTGCTCTGAAATCTACTTTATTTATTACTAATAGAGCCACTCCAGCTATCTTTCATTATTGTTAACCTGATACATCTTCCACATTTTTACTTTTAAACTATTTATGTCTTTATAAAGTATGCTTCTTGTAGGCAGCATATAGTTGAGTCTTACTTTTATATTCAGTTGAAATATCCCTGTTTTTTAATTGGAGTGTTTATTAGTTGTCAATTGCTCTTAAACATAGTATATTAAAACAGCAAATATTTATTCTCTCAAAGTTTCCGTGGGTCAAGAATGCAGGTGCAACTTGGATGAATACCTTGGTCTTGGGGCTTCTGATGTGGAATGAAATTTATAATTCAACCAAGTTTACTAACTGGGAATTGTATTACCTATTATATTTTTGCAATCTTTCTCGTAATCCTCAGTTCTGACTCATTTCTGACTCCACCCAATAATTTCACTAAAAATTGTAGACAGCAGCTCCCAGCAGCAGAAACTCCCTCTTAAATATACAGAATTCTGCACCATAGAACTCACCCTTCCACCATAGCAGGGGAAATGGCAAGAAAACTCTAACACCCTTAGAAAGCTGTGATGTGAACATGTAACCTTGACTCAGTCAATTAGATGCACCCACTGGATCTTTTACTTGGGACAGTAAATATTTCTGTTTTGGTGGAATGGGTAGCAACCATATCCATTATTCAAAGGCAGCATTGCCATGGGGACAGCAGTGACATCCAGAGTTCAGGGCTGCTGCACCAGTTGGTGAAGATTGGTACCAGTAGTGGCCTTCTCTCCCTGGACTGAGTCTGAGGCATGGTTTTGGCTGTGATTCTTGCTAGCTACCCTCCCATTGTTTCTTACTAACACAGTGAGCTGTTGTTTTCTCTATTTTTGTAATGTTCCCTGTCTTTATCCTTAACATCACATCTGCTTGTAAGTTCTTTCCTAATAAGGATTCTTTGGTTCCAAGCACCAAAATGTATTCTGGTTTATCAAGCAGAAAAGAATATATACATTAAAAAGGTATTAGTAGCATACAGAATTGAAGGAAAGTCTGCAAACCCAAGCTGGGAAGAGAACAGCATTCAGGGTAGTTCCGGAGAACTAGATAGCAGAAACCAATCTATGGCCCCTAATTAGATACTAACTCATCAGGGTTCCAGCCCTGAAAGGGGTCAGCACCAACTATTTTCTTTTCCTATCAGTTAACTCAAAATTGGTCTAGCCTTGCTCACTGGCCTGCCCTTTGACTAGAGGAGAGAAGCATGCCTTGATTAATGGCCCCACCAAGGGCCCACAAAGTGGGGAGACATAATTCACTAAAAGGAAAGCGTGGTGCTGCTGTCTAAAAAGGCAGGGGGAGAATAGAGATTTGAGATTTAAAAAAAACACACATACACATTTTAAACCATAACAATACAATAAATGATTAAATGTACAGATACAATGTTTTAAATAAATATATAATCCTTGGTATCTATTATTTTGTTTTTAATGATCAGACTCTCAGAAACAGGTCAATTTTCATTCTGGTTAAGAAAAAAAGTTGTTGAATGACCTTCTTAACAAGATAGATGGACTCTTAAGGGGTGAACCATGAGTCTCTCTATCTATGACCCAAGAGGGACAAAAGTCAATGCTACGGGTGCCTGGAGTCACTGCAAGAAAATAGGCATCCAGCAATAGTGCCTGGAGTCACTGCAAGACAATAGGCATCTCTGACTGTTTTTTACAAGAGTAAGGCACACTCTGAAGTGTGGGTCAGAGAGGAGAATGCAGCAGGCAGGTAAGTACCACACATTTATTTTTCTGTTTGTAATCTCAGGTAGGTTAGCAGAAATTAAATTTTGCAGTAACTTACCTAAGGCTATTAAGGGATCATTAGGTTTTCAAGGATTCAGTAAATTTTCTTAAAGCACTTTGGTTCCATTTGGGAGGAAAAAGTAGCGTGGGAATATTTTGATCACAGTTTTGGAGCATGAAATCTGATTTAATACCCAAAGGTCACTGTACTGTTTTATTGTAGGGAACATTTCACTCCATGTTAAGAAGTTACAGGGTAAAATGAACTGCAATTGAGGTGGCTGTGTATTGTTGTGGTCTGCTATTTAGACTGTCTGTCCTCCATTACGTTGTTTGTACTGTACTAAAGAGTTCTGGAATGAAACTGCATGACAGCTGTTTCCCCTGAGACAGCTCTGGAAATAAGACATACATCTCATGTGTCTCTCCCAGCAAAAAAGCATTTGAAATAAATAAATATTCCATCTGTTACCATCCATCTGAATTTTCTTATCTCTTCTGCTTTCTCTGTGCTGGTCCCACATTGTGTACTTGGTGTCAGGTGGTTGAAGGGGTGTCAGAGTGTCCTGGTAGGGCTCTGACATTGTAGAATTTTCAAATCTTTTTTGTTGGATGTTATGGCAATGCATCTTTTTTATGTACTGCTTTGAACGAAGCTATGAAAGCTGTTGTCTGAAGGAAGTTACCAGTCCAGGATTTCGAGAGAAAGCTTCTGGGGGGAAGTTACGTTTAAGTTGGATCGTATGGGACAAGCAGGGTTCTCTGGGAAAAGTAAGGGCAAAGAGGGTGGAAAAGAGGAGGACTCTGTAAATAGGGGTTCAGCTTGTGCTTGGGACTGGCAATGAGAGGCCTCTTGTGAAATCTTCAGTGGCCCAGTGTATGTGTGAATGTGTGTGTATTTGAGTGTATGCATCTGTATGAATGTGTGTTAGTGTGCGTGTATGTATGAATGTGTGTCTGTATGAATGTATGCACGTGACTGTGTTTTTGTATGTGTATGTGTGAATGTATATGCATTTGTGTATTGTGTGGTTATGCGTGAATGTATGTATGTGTATATATTAGTGTGTGAGAGCATGTTTGTATGAATGTGTGTGAGTAGTGTGTATGTGAGTGTGTGGATGTAAGTACATGTTTGGGATTATGTCTAGGGTCATGGAGGCTGACAAAATATGAGGCTAAAAAGGTAGGGTAGACCTTATTTGGATCTTATACGGTGATGTCTGTGGTTTTAGTTCTTTGCCCATAGAATAACACCTTTTCCACCCACCACCACCCCTACCCAGTGGACAAATGAGGCATTGGAACTGGCTTCAAATAGCAACCTTTTTAGGCATCACTTTCAGGCATATCTTGCCAGTACTTGTTTTGAAATCAGACTTTAAAATCAGGTTGCCTTGTTTTAAAATCAGACCAGCCCACTCACTCATTTTGAAGCTCAAAACTTTGAGCTTCCTTGCTCCTCAGAGCAATAGTTGTGTGTTCCTTCTCTTTGTGACAGTGTGTTCCAGCCCCTGTGGGTCTCACTGAGTGGAATTCTGCCCCTTTGGTTAAAGAACTGACTATATTATGGAACTCTAATAGATTGATTTCTACATGCTCTAATTTATTGAATATTTTTATATTATATATATATATAATGTGTCTGCTTTTAATTTATGGAATAATCATACATATATACATATCTTAATTTATAGAGCTCTTCTATCTATCTATGTCCATCTCTAAGTGACAACAACAAAACTCACAATAAGTTGTCTTGTACTTCCACAAAATCTTTGATTAAATTTTTGGCAGGTCAGTGGTCCTTAGAAACAAAAAGATTTGTCCACACCTGCTACAGATGCTATTACTGATTGCCTTGGTCATAAGGAGAGTTATGTTCCTTTCTTTTCATTTGCCTTATTGGGTTGCAAGAGCAATCTGCAACATTTTCCTGAAGCAAAAGGGCAGGACTTCAAGGGATGCCTGCAAGTTCTAACTACAGCCTGGTTCCATTTTATGCCCCTGTCTTTGCTTTCCCCTTATGTTCTTCGCATACTTCTAATTTATGCTATCTTGTTATTTTTATGTACCCTTGTCACACCCCTGAAATCCGTTCTCAGACAAGGTAGAGTATAAATTTTAAACAATAAATTGTGTGAAAAAATATGAAATAAACCATGTACCACATATTTAAGAACAACATACAGTTTTTCAGCATTATGAGGTATTTTAGCTGATTTGATAGTTAAGGGCTTGAGGCTGAGAAAGGAGGTACACTACCAGGTCCCCAGGATGCCAGTCCTGTATTTCCATCACAGTCTTCTAGGTAGATGATTTTCCTTTAGAATTAGGAAAACTGTCTGCCAACATCCCAAAGTAAATAGCATAGAAAGAAAAGTCCACCCTTCGTGCCATTCCAATTCCTTAGGGAATCAATGCTTTGCAGTCAACTCCAACCCCAGACAAGAAGGGGCGCCAACATGATGCTAAGACCTCCAAGGAGAGCAAGACCCCAGTTCTGTTGTGGTGGGCAGCTGCCAGGCAGTCAATCGACCCCTCAGTCTGGGCTGCTTCTCTGTTTACCACCAGGTGACAGGAGGAAAAAAATCTCCTTGCCCTCCTGTCAGGCAGGTTCAGAGAGGGACAGAGAGAGGGGGAGTTTGAGGTCAGCTCTCTGAGCCTGGGACATGAAGCCGTCTCTTACAGGGCTGCAGGGTGGCCAGGGAGCAGCCATTAGGAGATGGGTGTTCATTCAGATTATGAGATAGGGCAGAGCTTAGGGGATGAGGCTGTAATGTAATCATCAAAATATTGTTATTGCGAGACAGGCTGGTTTGAAAAATTACAGGGCAATTAGGAAAAGGGTTCTATTCCTTCCTAGGGATTAAGACCTGTGCTTCTAAATTTAAACACTCTTTTGTTTTTAAAGGCAAAAAATGTTATCTTGGAAAGGAAAAAATACATTCCTAGATCTTAGGTTGAAAAACACTGATTTCGACTGTACTTTCTCTAAAAACCAATGTGTGTCCTTGGGAGAGGAGTATGTATATGTGCATGTGTATGTGTGTGTGTGGTGCGGTGTATGAATGTGTGTGGTGTATGTGTGTGTATCTGTGATGTGTGTGTAGTGTGTGTGTGCACGCATGCATGCTTGTGCATCCTACAACAGATTCCCTTGTTGGCAATAATTTCTTCTCAATCACAAGTGGCAGTAGCAATGCCTCTCACTCATAGGCTCCACGAAGGCTGTCGCAGAGGATACCCCAGCACGTGCAGATGACCACCCCTCCCAAGCCCTGGTTCCATCCAGAAGTGAGGTGAGCCAGCAATGAGACAGGACCATGCGCTGGGCAGGAGTGATAAGCAAGAGTAGGGCTCCAAAGCCAAGAGCAGCCTGTATGTTATTGGAGAAAGAGTTGGCCTTAAAAGAGAGAAGAAAACTGACGTTGGAGCTGCAGAAACACATCTCCTTTTAGGTACAAAGCAAGCAAGGCAAAGTCAGTGTGTCTGGGCATTTGGGGAGGCAGGTCTGCCTCTTGGTCAACAGGTGGGAGGGCATTTTGGCCTTCACTCTGATGACAGAAATGAGGGGTAGTGATGTAAACTGAGGTGTTTCTGCTCTTTCTGCTCTATTTCTATGTTGCTCTTCTACAAAGTGTGTCCTGGACGATCATGATAAATAGAGCTTTACAAAGTGGAATTTTTATAGGAAATATAAAAGAAAATTAGGTGTATCAACATTCCATTCAATGCCATCTCCTGAAGATAAAAACCTGTTGGAAAAAAAAAGTATTTCCTAAAAAAGTTACATCTAAAAAACATAAAACAGTAGTGTACACTAATGTACTTAGAAACCACCTAGGCATCTTGTCAAGATAACTGATTGGGTAAGTCTGGGCTGGGGCCTGAGAGTCTGCATTGCTAATGAGCTCCCAGCTGATGTCAATGTTGCTGGTCTATGGACCACACACTTTGAAGAGCAAAATTTTAGTATGTTTTCCAGTCTCAGGTTTTTAAAAAAACTTTACTCTTAAAATTGATTATCTAGTGGATTCAGAGTACATACTTCTTCAGAAGTCTTTATCTTTCTCTGTTGTTGTAGAATGTTCTTTATTTTATATTTGCAATTATTAATAATAAAATATCCAACATGAATTAAGTGCTTAGCACATGCCAGGGGCTGTTTTAAGTACTTTATTTGTATTAGCTAATTTAATCCTCACAACTTTATGAGGAAGCTATTATTATCCCTGTTTTACAGATAGGAAAACTGAGGAAAACGGAAACAAAGTATATTTCTTGTTCAGAGCTACAAGTACAGGTTTATTCTGTAGGTAAATTGCATGTCACAGGGATTTGGTGTACAGGTTATTTCATCACTCAAATAATAAGCATAATACCTGATAGGAAGTTTTTCAGTCCTCTCCTTCTTCTTACTCTCCACCTTCAAGTAGGCCCTGGTGTCTGTTCCCTTCTTAGTGTTTATGTGTTCTCAGTCTTTAGCTCCTACTTATTAGTGAGAATTTGTGGGATTTGATTTTCTGTTCCTGTGTTGTCTTGTTAGGCATAATGGCTAAAAAGGATGGGATTTTGTTCTTGTTATGGCTGTATAGTATTCCATGCTGTATGTGTACCACATTTTCTTTATCCAGTCTACTCTTGGTGGGCATTTAAGTTGGTTCCATGTCTTTGTTACAGTGAATATTGCTGTGATGAACATACACATGCATATGTCTTTATGGTAGAACAATTTATTTTCCTTTTGGTATATATCCAGTAATGGGATTGCTGGGTCGAATGGTAATTCTGTTTTAAGTTCTTTGAGAAATCACCACACTGCTCTCCACAACAGCTGAACTAATTTACATTCCCACCAGCAGTGTATAAGCATTCCCTTTTCTCTGCAACCTCACCAACATCTGTTATTTTTTGACTTTTTAATAATAGCCACTCTGACTGTTGTGAGATGGTATCTCATTATGGTTTTGATTTGCATTTTTCTAATGATCTATGATGTTGAACATTTTTTCATGTGCTTGTTGGTCACATGTATGTCTTCTTTTGAAAAGCATTTGTTCATGTCCTTTGCCCACTTTTTAATGGGGTTATTTGTTTTTTGCTTGTTACTTTGGTTAAGCTATTTATAAATTCTGGATATTAGAATCATAAGAATATAGATGCTTAGAATCAAATGCATAGTTTGCAAACATTTTCTCCAATTCTATGCATTGTCTGTTTACTCTGTTGATAGTTTCTTTTGCTGTGCAGAAGCTCTTTAGTTTAATTAGGTCCCATTTGTCAATTTTTATTTTTGTTGAAATTGCTTTTGGCATCTTCATACTGAAATGTTTGCCAGGGTCTATGTCCAGAATAGTATTTCCTAGGTTATCTTCCAGAGTCTTTACAGTTTTGAGTTTTACATTTAAGTCCCTAATCCATCATGAGTAGATTTTTGTATACAGTGTAAGGAAGGGGTCAATCCTCTGCATATGGGTAGCCAGTTACCCCAGCACCATTTATTGAATAGGTAGTCCTTTCTCCACTGCTTGTTTTTGTCAACTTTGTCAAAGATCAGATGGTTGTAGATGTGTGGCATTATTTCTGCACCCTCTAATGTGTTCCATTGGTCTATGTGCCTGGTTTTGTACCAGTATCACGTTGTTTTTGTTACTGTAGTCTTTCGTATAGTTTGAAGTCGGGTAACATGATGCCTTCAGCTTTACTCTTTTTGTTTAGGATACCCTTGGCTATTCAGGCTTTTTGGTTACATATGAATTTTGAAATAGATTTTTCTAATTCTGAAAAGAATGTCATTGGTAGTTTGATATGAATAACATTGAATATGTAAATTGCATTGGCAGTATGGCTATTTTAACAATATTGAATCTTCCTATCCATGAGCACAGAATGTTTTTCCATGTGTTTGTGTCATCTCTGATTTCTTTAAGCAGTGTTTTGTATTCTCATTGTAAAGATCTTTCACCTTCCTGTCTAGCTGTTTTCCTAGGTAATTTATTCTTTTTTGTGGCTATTGTGAATGGGATTGTGTTATTGATTTGGCTGTCAGTTTGGATGTTGTTGGTGTATAGGAATGCTACTAATTTTTGTACATTGATTTTGCATCCTGAGACTTTGCTGAAGTTGTTTATCCCATCAATGAGCTTTTGGGTAGAGGCTATAGGATTTTCTAGGTATAGAATTATATCATCTATAAACAGGGATAGTTCCACCTCCTCTCTTCCTATTTTGGATGTCTTTTATTTCTTTCTCTTGCCTTGTTGCTCTGGCTAGGGCTTCCAGTACTATGCTGAATAGGAATGGTAAAAGTGGGAATCCTTGTCTTTTTCCAGTTCTCAAGGGGAATGCTTCCAGCTTTTGCCTGTTCAGTATAATACTGGCTGTGAGTCTGTCATTAGATGACTCTTATTATTTTGAAGTATGTTCCTTTGATGTCTAGTTTTTTGATGGTTTTAACATAAAAGGATGTTGAATTTTATTGAAAGTCTTTTCTGCATCTATTGAAATGATTATGCGATTTTTTTGTTTTTAGTTCTGTTTACATGATGAATCCCATTTATTGATTTGCATTTATTGAACCAACCTTGCATCTCAGGGATAAAGCCTGCCTGATCATGGTGGATTAGCTTTTTGATGTGCTGCTGCATTCAGTTCCCTAGTATTTTGTTGAGAATTTTTGCATCTATGTTCATAAAAGGTATTGGTCTGAAGTTTTCTTTTCTTTGTTGTGTCTCTGCCCGATTTTGGCATCAGAATGATGTTGGCCTCATAGAAGGCCCTAGGGAAGAGTCTTTCCTCTTCAATATTTTGGAATACTTTTAGTATGAGTGGTACCAGCTCTTCTTTATATATCTGATAGAATTCAGCTCTGAATCTGTTGGGTCCTGGGCCTTTTCTTGTTGGTAGGCTTTTTATCACTGATTTAATTTTGGAACTCATTATTGGTCTGTTTGGGCATTCAATTTATTTCTGGTTCAGTCTTGGGTGGTTGTATTTTCCCAGAATTTATCCATTTCTTCTGGGTTTTCTAGCTTGTGTGCATAGAGGTATTTGTAGTAGTCTCTGAGGGGTTTTGTATTGCTGTGGGGTCAGTGGTGACATCCCTTTTGTTATTTCCAAATATGTTTATTTGGATCTTCTCTCTCTTTTTTCTTTATTAGCCTAGCTAGCAGTTTATCTATATATAATACTAATTATTTTCAAAAACCCAATTCCTGGATTCGTTGATCTTTTTTTATTTTTATTTTTTTTGCATCTCAATTTCCTTGAGTTCAGCTTTGATTTTGGTTATTTCTTGCCTCTTATGAGCTTGGGGTTGGTGTGCTCATGTTTCTCTAGTTCCTTTAGGTGTGCTTTTAGGTTGTTAATTTGAGATATTTCTAACTTTTTGATGTGGGTGTTTGATGTTATAATCTTCCCTCTTAACACTGCTGTAGCTGTGTCCCAGAGATTCTGGTATGTTGTAACTTTATTCTCATTAGGTTACATTGTTTACCCAAAGTTCATTCAAGAGTAGGTTGTTTAATTTCCATGTAATTTTATGGTTTTGCACAATTTTCTTAGAATTGATTTCTATTTTTATTGTGCCGTGGTCTGACAGTGTTTTTTTTTTTTTTTTTGAATTTTCTGAAGATTGTTTTATGCCCTACTGTGTAGTCGATTTTAGAGTATGTGCAATGTGCAAATGAGGGAAATGTATACTCTGTTGTTTGGGGGTAGAGACTTCTGTAGATGTCTGTTAGGTATACTTGGTCAAGTGTCAAGTTCAGGTCTTGAATATCTTTTTTAGATTTCTGCCTCAATAATCTGTCTAATACTGTCAGTGAGGGTGCTGAAGTCTACCAGTATTATTGTGTCCCTTCATAAATCCCTTGGATAATACCAGCATTATCCAAATCCCTTCATAGATGTCAAATAACTTGCTTTATGAATCTGGGTGTGCCTGTGTTGGGAGCATATATTTAGGATAATTAGGTCTTATTGTTTAATTGAACCCTTTACCATTATCTAATTCCCTTCTTTGTCTTTTTGGATCTTTGTTGATTTAAAGTCTGTTTTGTCTGAAATTAGAATAGCAACCCCTACTTTTTTCTCTTTTCCATTTGCTTGGTAGATTTTTCTCCACGTCTTTACTTTGAGGCTATTAGTGTCATTACATGTGAGCTAGGTCTCTTGAAGACAGAATACCATTAGGTCTTGCTTCTTTATCCAATTTGACACTCTGTTCCTTTTAAGTGAGAATTTAACCCATTTACATTCAAGGCTAGTATTGATATGTGTGGATTTGATCCTATCATGATGTTGTTAGCTGCTTATTATGAAGACCTGTTTGTGTGGTTGTTTTATAGTGTCAATGGTTTATGTAGTTATGTTTTTGTAGTGGCCAGTAACAGTCTTTCCTTTCCATATTCAGCATTCCCTTCAGGACCTCTTGTAAGGCAGGTCTGCTGGTAACAAACTGCCTTTGCATTTGCTTATCTGAAAAGGATCTTACTTCTTGTTTGCTTATGAAGCTTAGTTTGGTTGGATATGAGATTCTTGGTTGGAATTTCTTTCCTTTAAGAATGCTGAATATAGGCCTGCAATCTCTTCTGGCTTGTAGGGTTTCTGCTGAAAGGTTTGCTGTTAGCTTGATGGGGTTTCCTTTGTAGATGAACTGTCCCTTCTCTCTAACTGCCTTTAACATTTTTTCCTTTGTTTTGACTTTGAATAATCAGATGACTGTGTGTCTTGGAGATGGTCCTCTTGGGCAGTATCTTGCAGGGGTTCTCTACATTTCCTGAATTTGAATGTCAGCCTCTCTAATGAGTTTGGGGGAATTTTGAACGATATCCTGAAATATCTTTTCCAAGTTGCTTGTTTTCTCCCTCTCTCTTTCAGAGATGCCAATGAGTTGTACATTTCGTCTCTTTACATAATTCCATATGTCTCGGAGGCTTTGTTCATTCTTTTTTATTCTTTTATTCTTTATTTTTGTCTTTCTGGGTTAGTTCAGAGATCCAGTCTTTGAACTCAGAGGTTCTTTCCTCAGCTTGGTCTATTCTGTCATTAATACTTGTGATTGTATTATGAAATTCTTGTAGTGTTTTTTTCAGCTCTATCGGATCAGTTTGGGTCTCCTTATAATGGTCATTTTGCCTTTTGACTCCTGTATCATTGTATTGTAATCCTCAGATTACTTGGATAGGGTTTCGACTTTCTTCTGAAACTCAGTGATCTTTGTTCCTATCCATAGTCTGATTTATATTTCTGTCATTTCAGCCATTTCAGCCTGGTTAAGAATGCTTGCTGGGGAACTCGTATGGTCCTTTGGAGGAAAGAAGATGCTCTGTTTTTTTTGAGTTGCCAGAGTTCTTGCACTGATTCTTTCTCATCTGTGTGGGCTGATGTTCCTTTAACTGTGGAATAATTTGAGAATCATCAGTTGGCTTCTTTCCTGGATATTTTCAGGGAGCTGCAGCTTTGTGCGGGGTCTTTATTGTAGCTGAATTATTGTCCTTAGTTTCACAGGGGAGTATGTTAGCAAAGTATTTTTGGTGTTGAAGTTTGAACTGTAATGGCACTTATGTGTAATGGCTAATATGTAGTCTCTTGCCCAGCCACGTGTCTTTTCTGTATTTCCTCACAATTATAGCCACATTTCCTCTCAGTGGTCTGAAAGTGTGAGCTCCTTTCCCACTACAGTGCTGGCTGCAGTTATCAACTTGGCAATTCCAGGCTACACATCACTGCCTTGCAGTGAACTCGGGCTTTATGTTGCCTTCCCAGCTTGGAAGCATCAGGGGAAGAGACCTTGGCAGTGGCTATGACAGAGGGTCTTTCACTTGTCTCTTCACCCCAGAGATATGCAGAGCTGCTGCCAATCAGTATGATATTCCTGGGGGCTGAGGAGGCTGTGTTGTGGGCCCAAGCTGGGGGACCCTGCCTGTTGACAAGCAGAGGATGTGGGGGACTCATGGAGAAGACAAACTGGCCTCTTCTCCTAGGGTGGCTGTGGCTTGCTGGAGGTGTGGGTAAAGCATTTAGGGTCTTTGTTCCTTCCCCAGTTTGAGGGCAGCAAGGGCAGTACCACTGCAGCAGCAGTGGCAGAGGGGCTTTCAGTTGCCTCTGGGAACTCCACCTCAATGGAGAAATGATGAATATAGGCCCCCAATCTCTTCTAGCTTGTAGGTTCCTGCTGAAAGGTTTGCTGTTAGCTTGATGGGGTTCCCTTTGTAGATGAACTGTCCCTTCTCTCTAACTGCCTTTAATATTTCCTTTGTTTTGACTTTGGATAATCTGATGACTGTGTGTCTTGGGGATGGTCTTCTTGTGCAGTGTCTTGCAGGGGTTCTGCTACTACTGGGAGTGTTCAGCCAGTGGGTGGGGTGGCTGCACAGCTGGCAGGGGCTGGGGGCCCCCCGCTTAGTGAAGAGCAGGAGGTCAAGGGCTCACAAGGAGAACAGATGAGTCTCCTCTCTGTATGGGGACTGTGGTGTGCTGAAAGCACGAGTAAATCCCTCAGGCCCTTTGTTCCCTCCGTAGCCAAAGGGCATTAAGAGTGGTACCACTGCAGCAGCCACAGCAGAGGGGCCGTGGGTTATCTCTGGGATTTCCTCCCCAGGGAATGGCAGAGCCACCACCAACTGAAGTATTCAGAAGGAGGCAGGGTGGTTGTGCTGAGGTCCCAGGTCTAGAGGCACTGCCCAGTGAGGAGTGGTGTGGGTGGGGACCTGTGTGGAAGACACTCTGGCTGCTTTTCTGTGAGGCAGCTGCACTGTGCTGGGGCACATGTTAGTTCCTAATCACTGTGTTCCCTCCCTAGACCGAAGGCAACAGGAGCGAGGGATGAGGGGTGCCAAGCAACAAAAGTGGTGGCCTATATGCTCCCTCCGGGAGCTCCATCCCAGGGAAGTACAGAGCAACTATCGGAGAGCCCAGGCTGCGGGTGCCTGGAAACCACGTAAACCCCTGCTCAATGAGGAGTATCGGGGGTGGGAACCCACCTGGAAAATAGTCTGGCCACTTTCCTACAAGTCTGCTGCCTTCTTCTGGGGGTCCATGTTGTCCCTAATCACTGTGCTCCCTCCCTGGCCCAAGGGAAACAGGAGTGAGGGCTGCAGAGCAGCAAAAATGGCAGCCTACCTGCTTCCTCCAGGAGCTGCATGCCAGGAAAGTGCAGAGCTACTCCCGGCCCGACAGCCCAGGCAGGGCTGGGGTGGCTGCAGTAGGTTCCCAGGCCAGAGGGCCCCATTGAGCAAGATGCAGCAGAGATGAGGCCCGCAGACCATCTGCTGCTCAGCCCCATGGATTCAGTCCCTGTCCTGCAGGCATGCAAGGCACTCTTGCCTCCCCCATTCCTAGAGATGCAGTCACTGGTTCCGGGATGCCTGGGGATCCAAGACTCCCAGGATTCTGCATGTGTCTGAGCAGTAGCTCTGCCCAAACTCCATGGAGCTCTCTGTGTCAGTGCAGTGGAGGCTCTGTGCCACTACCAGGTGGGCGGTTGTCCTCTCTGGCTCCTCTCCATTCTCTATGGGTTGAGTTGTTTCCTTTATGAATCCCCAAGTGTCCACCTGGATGTTCCAGTTAGAGAAAGTGATGTTCGCTTGCCATTCCTTCTTCTCTCCATGATATGGTGCTCCATAAAGTAAGCCTTATTTTAATCTGCATTTACAATTCAAACATGACAAGTAAGTCTATTGATAATCATTTTGAAAATAAAATCTAGGACTTTTCTCCTTCTGAGACAGTCTATTAAGCCATAATTGTCTCTATTTTGGAGGTTAAGTACCAACAACTTTGACTGACTTAACCAAATAATTTAGGAAAAGTATCTAACCTTATTTCAGCCCACACATTTATGGGATAAGCCATAAAGTTTCCAAATGATCTCCTGTTGTCACTCTTTCTTGGTAGGGAAAAAGTGCAGATTCAAGAGATATTTTCCAGCATTAAGCTCACATATCTAGTGTTTATATGTTGGGTGAAACCAGCCCTGCCATTCAGACCACAACAATGCAATCAAAAATTAGTGGATAAACTAAAGCATACACTCATGAGCTCCACTGAGAGACAACAACCAGCTCGCAAATAGCCTGACCTGGGAAGTTTGTCCAAAGGGTGGTTCTATGTGAGACAAGGTAAAGGATCCCTATCAAGTCTTTTCTTTGGGGACTATAAATACTAATCATGAAGTGAAGTAGGTCTCATAATGCCAGGCAATATTATGTGGTATCTCTTTCCATTTTGGAAGGTCTAGGACAAGGAGTATTATGGCTGGCTAAAAAAGATCATATTCCTGTGTATCCTTATCATGAATCCTCATTACTGAGAGTAACTGAGTCAAACTAATACTCTGTACTAACAGAATTAGTTGGGTTATATTCAGTGCCTCTCTTCCTGCTACCCTTTGGACTCAAGTAAGCTAGAATAACATACTATTCAATTAATATAATTCTGTTTGGAATTGCTTCATGCACTAAATTTCCCCTATATTTGTGCAAGGTAAGTGGGAATTTTCTCCTATTAATGTGCTAAATTTGGTGGAAAATGTAAGGTATTTATAAGGTCACTTAGCCTCTCAGTGATATAGCCAGGAAAATGTGAAAGACAATGTTTTTAATTGCCCAGAAATACATTCCAGCTCTGGCAAGCTAATTCAGGAAAGTCCCCTAATGATGATGAAACAATAGTAAACATTGCAATACATCAGCTTAATAAACACAATACGAAGGAAAGACAATTTATAATTTCCAGATCTTTTCTAATTCAACATCTACAGGCTTCTAAAAGTCTCTAATAGGGTCTCTATAGAACAAACTATTAAGTGCATTTTTTGTTTGGTTGGTTGTTTTTCTGGTTCCCTGAGGGAAAACACTATCATCCCTTTGTCATCACTAAAGGAGGTAAGGTCACTGGGTAGCATCATATTTGCAATAAAATGAAGTAATGAAGTTATTATGTTAAATGATTTAAATATAGTAATATAAATCTAGGTTTCATTTTTTAACAACTCAGTCATGACTGTCTTGTTTTTAAGCTGTGACCTCCTTTTCTTTTTGTTCATTCTTTCTGAGTTAAAGGTAGATCCGACTAGGAAGAGTTTGTCATTGCCTGGTTACTAGTCAGCAAGATCACCGAGATGCAGGCTCAAAGTTACCTAAAAGACCAACGTTCAAGTGCCTTTATGTAGACTTTCAACATTGACATTGACTACGTCATGCTAATCAGAAGCTCTGAGAGGCAATTATATAATCTTTGATGAATTTTTAAAGGAGCAGGAGGGAAGTCATGAATGTTTACTTAAGTGAAACTTAATAGACAAAAATCCCTTTGAGCATGGTATTCAGGAAGGGCAATAATTTTTTAAGGTCTTTGTTGGTAGAAAACAATAAATAAACACCACTGACTGAAAACTACTCAGATAAAGCAAATACAAGTTCTTTTAAAAAATATATTTTAAAAAAGGAAGAAGGAAACTGAGAAGAGAAAAGAAGGCCAGGGAAAGAAAAGCTGAAAAGGAGATAATAATGGAAACAAGCAAAGGATGGGGAGGAAAATTAAAATGTGGGAAGACTATAATAAAATGTGGGAAGGGTCAAGCATGTCACCTTATCTTCCAAATTGCCTTTGTAGAGATGAGTTCTTACTTTGACATCTTTATCTGAAACCTCTTTATAGTTGGGAAGACCTACGTTAACCAGCACAGAATCAAATGCTACTCAATTCTTTATCACTGGATTTTGAAGTCATACTGAGAAGAGTACAACCCTGAACATGTAAAGTCTAACTGGAAACCAGCAGACGTGATAATAATCCTTACCTCAACTGCAGAGAACAAAGGATTCTTGATGCCACACACCCCCGCCTCCCTACCTTGAATTTATGGACTAGCAGAGCAATGTAACCATGCAAAAATCCTTCGGTTACTTTAGAAGAACCACAAAGATGGGTTCACATATGGATTATTGGACTTTATCATGCAGTTTGGCTTTGCCAAATTTGGATATGATATTCCTATATAGATGGACCTGATTTGCTTAGATAATGAAATATCATTTCACCACTCCAAAGCTTTCAAAAACATTTATGTTAGCCTCTCCTCTTCACACATGATCATGATAAAGAAGATAAGTGATCATGTTTAGTGCTTTATAGTCAATGTCTCAAGTTTAGCCAAATAATTGTGATTCATTCATCCATTCATTCAGCAAATATTTATTAAATGCCTGCAATGTGCCAGCTGCTGTCTTAGGAAGCAGTGATTCACTCATCAACAAGACAGACAAGGTCCCTGACTATGAAGTGTTTGCTACACAGAAAACCAATGAGATAATTGTCTTTTTGCTCTGATCCAGAACTAATTGATTTACTCTCACAGTTAACCACAAATCATTTTCACTTTTTGCAAAGTTTTAAAAACTCTTAAATAGGGAGGACTAGTAGGTGAGGAGAAATTATCATGGGATAGGGCTCAAAAAAAATACTATGATCCTATGGGCCAACTTCAGCTAGGAGCATAATTCCTTTCATGCAAAAATGTATGGCTTTCAACATGGGCACTTCCCTCACTAATCGAAATTTCAAAGAACACAGAAGACCGTTTAATAGGATTATAACTAAACCTGTTATAGATTAAATTCTCTGGCTGTCTGACACCGTAGTAACTAGCCTAGATTTGTATTTACAAAGAAGAGGTGAGAAAAATTCCTTCTTGATAGGAACAAGAGAACAGAATATCCCACCTCTTCCCTTGCCTCAAAGATAAATAAATAAAATAAAACTAAACTAAAAAGGGAGAGGAACATATGCCAGGAAACAGAAACTCCACCTCCAGTTTACTGTTGGTAAAGTTCAAATGCATCAGGGAAGCTCACCAAGCAATGTCCCCTGGTGCCCTCTGAAGCAGAACCCCACTGGCTGTTGTTTCCAAAGGCTCACGGCCAAGATCTTAACATTTCTCCCGGAACAACAGGAACAATAAATATCTGTCTCTTGGTGACACAAATGGTTAAGCATTGACAGAATTTGATATAGAAAGTACTAAAAGCCCTCCTCTGGGTTGCAACCACTAATCTTACTGTACCATTAGAGATTGAGGATGGCAGCTACTGACAATGGCAGCCCACCAGCAGCAAAATTATGTTAAGAGAAAAAATTACAAACTTGTATTTCCACCCTAAAATAGGTGGTATTGGGAGGAGATACAGACTGGCTAAAATGAGAGCAAATAAGCCGTATTCTTTTAACACATAATGGATAATACCTTTACATAGACATGTGTGCACCCCCAAGCTAATTAACGTTCAGATGAAGCTGTCATTCTAACATCAGTACAAGAGACAAAGATGTTCGTAAACAGAAAACTATGTAAGTCAGGGTTTAAGCAAACAGCTTTTCCTGACACCTATTAAAAGTGTTAAAACTTATTTCTGTATTGACTGTTACCATCCGGGAGGATATTCTGTAGGTAATAAAACAGTTTTCCAAATGGTTTTCTAATAAGGTCAAGTCCATTTTCAGGGCTTAAGACAGACTGTCTGCTATAGGGTTGGAGAGAAGAAGTCGTAAGAGTTAATTCACTTTTAGCTAAGATTGCTGATTCATTCCAGATGGTTTATATTTGTACAGGTTCAGTAGCTGATTCTCATTTGCAGCATTTTTGAATTTGATTTAATACTCCTTATTAGGCAGCCCTTCGAAGTTTACTTATTTACTACTAAATTGATTCCATGAGCTAGTGCTGTATAGATTTTTAAATACAGTAGAACTACCATCAAAATGCAAGATGGCAACTTGTGTTTGGCCTCTCTGCGCTAGAGAGAGAGGCGAACTATGCTCTGCCATTGTCACAGGGACATGACTTGACAAGATCTGTCACATCCGAGGGCTTTGTCACAGCTTTATATGTTGGTGCATACACAGTTTTGCAAACACATCTCCCATTGTACAACAAATATTTACCACATTTGACATGTACTTTTTATAATAGACATTCACATTTATTATTTATAGAGATGAGATACATGCTCACACTTATTTAATTTGCCTTTATCATAATTTCAATAGGATAGACACTAAAATACATTATTGTGTATTCTAGAAAGTGTTTCTCAAATCCACTGCCCTGCATGTGTCCTAAGAAACTGCTGTTGCTCCTTCCTTCAAACAGTGATTAACAGCACAGGCTCTGATTCACTGAAAAATGCTGGTTCTGTCAGTAACTAACTTCTCTAAGTCTCTATTTCATTATCTGTAAATGAGGATAATCATAGTCTACCTATAGAGTTGTCATAACAATTAAATCAGATAATGCATATAAAGTGCTTTGTATAATATCTCAGAAAAAAATAAGGCTTAGTATGTTAGGTGTTACTATCACCATATTTTCATGAAATCCGCCAGTGATTGCAAATGCACCATTATTAAATATACCGCCACGAAAAGAAAAAACAAACTACTGCCAGCTCAGCTATGCAACTGTGATGTAAGACTTTTGCTTTCTCATTAACTAGAATTTTTATTTTTATATTCATTGAGAAAGCTTTTTAGATGGAAATATAGATTTTTTATTATATAGCACTCTTATGCATGTATAAAAATGCAAGTAAAAAATTGGTTAATATATTTCAAAACTTCTTTACATTCAAAGTCTGACTCCCTTAATCGCTTTTTGACTCATAATTGCTGATGGCTGCGTTTTTCCAGACAGTATTCTTTAGGCATCAAGAAGGCTGGTAATGCGGGCTCATCTTTTAAGCCACTGACACACTTTCTGCAAGTTTTCATGCTGATGCTTCCCAAATCTTACCAAAAGATAAGGAGAGAAGGTTTCCATTTGACATCAGGGAAAGATAGTTCTATTCTCAAATGATCATTGAATCATTTATTCGTTGAAACATCAAGGAACTCCCTTTGTTTGTCACACCATTAATAATGATAATACAGTTGACATATGCACAGCAATGACACCAAAAAGTAGTATATTAGAATTGACTAAATACAGAATTTTCACTCTTACTTTTCCCCCTCTCTCACACCAGTAAGACTGTATGTATCAGTGTCTGTAGCCCAAATGAAATAGAAAGTTGGGCACTTTGCTATAGAATCTGTGTGTTGATTCCAACAGTGCCCATGGAAATCTAACATTTATGTGTTATTCATTTACCATTTATTGAAATGTGTCTATTCTACAGACACATTTTAGACAAAATATAGGAATTTAAAGCGATAAGTTTTGGTCACTGAGACAAAGTGGACGACCCAGCCCTTGGTTAGTGAGGGAAAGCAAACCCGTAAGCAAACACTGAAGACAATGAACTAAGGTGCCATAAGTGATGCACGGGTAAGGTATCCTGGCCACACAAAGGAGATTTCTGTGGATTATTCTTGGGCCTGAGATGGAGAAGTAGATATGAGTGCTTCAGGCAACAAAGGAGGGAAGGGTATTGCAGGCAAAGGGTGCATTTCTCAAAGGAATGCTTTTTGAAATTTGAAAAAAAATCTGGTTTTTTTCAATTTCATTTTAAACCTCCTACTTGTGTTCCTTGCACTGATAGATTAAAATCAGTCATTTCTCTTTCTTCTTCTTGAAACTACCTATTTATAAATTTTGTCTATTTTCTATGGAGTTATATTCACTTGTTGGCTTGTAGGGACTTTTTTACTTTATGGATATTAATCCATTATGAATTATGTATTTTATGAACACATTCTTCCATTCTGTCACTTGTCCTTTAATTTTATTAATAGCAACTTTTATATTTCAACAGCTTTAAGTACTTTCCCAGTCAAATCTGTTGATATTTTTCTTTATGGTTTCTGGGTTTTAGATTTACTTATGAAGGCCTTTCCTACCCTAAGATTATCTTCTAAAACTTACTGTATATTTTCTTCTAAGTTTTTTAAATATAATTATTTAGTATTGTACCTGTCACCTAATTTTTAAACTTTATAAATTGATAATTTAGGATTGTATATATTTATGGGAAACAAAGCAATATTATGATTTATTGATATAATGAGGAATAATTAATAAAGCTAATTAACATATCCATCACCTGAAATACTTACCATTTTTTATGAGAACACTAGATATTTACTCTGTTAGAAACTTTGAAATGTACAGTTACTATATTCACCAAGTCATGCAATAGATCTCAAAAAAAAAAAAAACTACCCCATTTATTTTTCCTGTCTGAGGCTTTATATCCTTTGACCAGCATCTCTCCAAACCTCCTGGCCCCCCAGCCCTGGCAACCACCGTTCTACTCTGCTTCTATGAGTTTGTTTTAGATTCCACATATATGTGAAAACATGTGGTATTTGTCTTTCTGCCTGGCTTATTTCACTTAGCATAATGTTCCCCAATTCCACCCATGTTGTCACAAATGACAGAATTCCTTTCTTTTGTTAAGGCTGAATAGTATTCCATTGTATGTATATGCACTGTAATCTTTCTCTGTTCATCTGCTGATGGACACAAGTTGATTCCATAACTTGGCTATTGTAAATAGTTCTGCAATGAACATGGGGGTGCAGATTGATTTTAAACTGATTTCATATCTTTGGGGGAAATACCCAGAAGTGGGCTTGCTAGATTATATGGTAATTCTACTATTGGCTTTTTGAGAAGCCTTCATACTGTTTTCTATAATGGCTGTACTAATTTATATTCCTATCAACAGTGTACAAAGGTTCCCATTTCTCCACATCTGTGTGAACACGTATCTTTCATCTTTTTAATAATAGCCCTTCTGGCAGGAGTGAAATAAAATCTCATTGTGATTTTAATTTGCGTTTCCCTAATGATTAGTGATGTTGAACATTTTTTTTCATGTATCTGTTGGCCATTTATAGGTCTTCTTTTGAAAAATATTTGTTCAGCCTGATATGATTTGGCTCTGTGTCCCCACCCAAATCTGAATTATAAATTATTGAATTGTAATCCCTACATGTTGAGGGAGGTGCCTGATGGGTGGTGATTGAATGATAAATCAGACTTACACCTTGCTGTTCTTGTGACAGTGAGTGAGTTCTCATGAGATCTGGTTGTTTGAAAGCATGTGGCACTTCCCCCTTCTCTCTCACTCTCTCTCCTGCTCTGCCAAACTAAGATGTGCTTGCTTCCTTTTTGCCTTCCGCCATGATTGTAAGTGTCCTGAGGCCTTGCGGTTACACTTCCTGTTAAGCCTGCTGAACTGTGAGTCAATCAAACCTCTTTTCTTCATAAACTACCCAGTCTCAGGTAGTTCTTTATAGCAGTGTGAAATGAACTAATACAGAAAATTGGTACCTGGAGTGGAGCACTGCTAAAAAGATACCTGAAAATGTGGAAGCAACTTTAGAACTGGGTAACGGGCAGAGGTTGGAACAGTTTGCAGGGCTTAGAAGACAAGAAGATGAAGGAAAGTTTGGAACCATATAGAAAGTTGTTAAATGGTTTTGACCAATATGCTGATAGTGATATGGATAATGAAGTCCAGACTGAGGTGGTCTCAGATGGAAATGAGAAACTTTTTGGGAATTGGAGTAAAGGTCACTCTTGCTATGTTTTAGCAAAGAGACTGGTGGCATTTTGCCCCTGCCCTAGAGATCTGTGGAACTTTGAACTTGAGAGAGATGATTTAGGGTATCTGGCAGAAAGAAGTTGTAAGTAGCAAAGTGTTCAAGAAGTAACCTGGCTGCTGCTAACAGCATACAGTCATATACATTCACAAAGAGATGGTCTGAAATTGGAACTTACATTTAAAAGGAAAGCAGAGCATCAAAGTTTTGAAAATTTGCAGCCTGACTGACCATGCAGTAAGAAAAACCCAATTTCTGGGAAGAAATTCAAACCAGCTGCAGAAATTTGCATAAGTAACAAGGAAGTGAATGTTAATAGCCAAGACAATGGGGAAAATGTCTTGGGCATTTCAGAGATCTTCAAGGCAGCCCCTCTCATCACAGGCCTAAAGGCCTAGAAGAAAAAAATGGTGTTCTAGGGCCCTGCTGCTTTGTGCAGATTTGGGATGTGGCACCCTGCATACCAGCCACTCCAGCTCCAGCCATGGCTGAAAGGGGCCAAGGTACAGCTCAAGTCATGGCTTCAGAGGTGCAAGCCCCAAGCCTTGGTGGCTTCCACATGATGTTGGGTCTGTGGATGTTTAGAAGGCAAGAATTGAGGTTTTGGAACCTCTACCTAGATTTCAAAGGATGTATGAAAAATGCCTGGATGTCCAGGCAGAAGTTTGCTGGAAGGGTGGAGCCCTCATGGAGAACACCCTACTAGGGCAGTGTGGATGGGGAAATGTGGTTTTGGAGCTCCCACACAGAGTCCCCACTGGGGCACTGCCTAGTGGAACTGTGAGAAGAGGACCACCATCCTCCAAACCCCAGAATAGTAGACGCATCCACAGCCGCAGGCACTCAACACCAGTCTATAAAAGCAGTTGCAGGGGCTGTATCCTGCAGAGCCACAGGTCATGGGAACCACCCCTTGCATCAGCATGCCCTGGATGTGAGACATGGAGTCAAGGGAGATTATTTTGAAACTTTAAGATTTAATGACTGCCTCGCTGGGTTTTGGACTTGCATGGGGCCTGTAGGTTATTTGTTTTGGCCAATTTATCCCTTTTTGGAATGGGAGCATTTACCCAATGCCTGTACTTCCGTTGTATCTTGTAACTAACTTGTTTTTTATTTTACAGGCTCATAGGCAGAAGGAACTTACCTTGTCTCAGATGGCACTTTAAACTGTGGACTTTTGAGTTAATGCTGGAATGAGTTAAGACTTTCAGAGACTGTCTGGAGACTGTTGGGAAGGCATGATTTATTTTGAGATATGAGAAGAACTTGAGATTTGGGAGGGGACAGGGGCAGAATAATATAGTTTAGCCATGTGTCTCCACCCAAATCTCATCGCAAATTGTAATCCACACATGTTGTGGGAGGGGCCTGGTGGAAAGTGACTGAATTATGGGGGTAGACTTCCCGTTTGCTGTTCTCATGATAGTGAGTAAATTCTCTCGATATCTGGTTGTCTGAAAGTGTGTGGCACTTCCCCCTTTGCTCTTTCTCTCTCTTGCTCTGCCATGGCAAGATATGCTTGCCTCCCCTTCACCTTCTGCCATGATCATAAGTCTCCTGAGGCTTCCCAGTCATGCTTCCTGTTAAGCCTGTGGAATTGTGAGTCAATTAAACCTCTTTATAATGTACCCACTCTCAGGTAGTTCTTCATAACAGTGTGAAAACAAACGAATGCACAGCTTCCTCACCCATTTCTTAATTGGGTTTTTGTTTTCTTGCAGTTGAGTTGTCTCTGAGTTCCTTATATATTTTGGATATTAACCCCTTATCAGATGTGTGGCTTGCAAATATTTTCTCCTAACCATAGGTTGTTACTTCACACTGTTAATTATTTGCTTTGCTGTGTAGAAGCTTCTTAGTTTGATGAAATCTCATATGTCTATTTTTGGCTTTTGCTGCCTGTACTTTTAAGGTCAAATCCAAAAAAAAATCATTGACCAGACCAATATTGTGACATTTTCCCCCTATATTTTCTTCTATTTGTTTCATAGTTTCTAGTCTGAAGTGCAAGGTAATTCACTTTGAGTTGATTTTTGTATATGGTGTGAGGCAAGGGTCCAATTTCATTTTTCTGCATGTGGATATCCAGTTTTTTCAACACCACTTATTGAAAAGACTATCCTTTCCCATTGTGTATTTATGCTACCTTTGTCAAAAATCAATTGATTTCAGCCTGTGTAGGCATATGAAAATTTTTCTAGAAAATCAATTGACTGTACATGCATGGGTTCATTTCTGGGATCTCTATTCTGTTCCATTAGTCAATGTGTTTATGCCTGTACCATACTACTTTATTTACTATAGCTTTGTAGTCTAGTTGAAATATGGTAGTGTGATGCTTTCAGCTTATTCTTCTTGCTCATGATTGCCTTGACTATTCATGGGTTTTTGTAGTTTCATATGAATTTTAGAATTGCTTTTTCTATTTCTATGAAAAATGACATTGGAATTTTGATAGGGATTGCATCGAATCTGTAGATTGCTTTAGGTAGTGTGGATGTTTTAACAATATTTATTCTTCCAATCCATGAACACAGGATATCTTTCCATTTGTTTACAACTTCTTCAATTTCTTTCATCAATTTTTATTCAGTATCCAAGTCTTTCACTTCCTTGGTTAAATTTATTCTTAAGCATTTTATTGTTTTTTGTAGCCATTGTAAATGGAATTAAATACTTTTTTTACATTAAAGTCTGCAGTCAAAATTTATTTTTTGATACTAGGTGAGGTTGATATGATTTTCCCTCTAAATGCAAATTGAATTTGGATTTTCTGTCAGCTTTTACCAGATTGTTATTAACTTAGACAAGTATAAGCAGGCAAATTTCAATGATCTGTGCCAACAAAGAAAAGTAGTGTCACATATAAAATCAGACTATTCTTTTAGTTTTAAGTGTCAGAAACCTGCACCTAAATAACTTTGGTAAAACAAGAATTTTTTTTGGCTCCCATACAGGGCAAAAGGGGAGAGATGAATCCATGTTTGGGAATAGGTGGATTTGGGGATGTGAAAGTCATAAAGACCAGGTCTTTCACTTGTTTCTGCTTCTCTTTTTATGTTTTTTTTTTTCCTCCAACTGCAGACAAATTTTGTTTCTCTCATATGGTAAGAGAAATGGGCTCAGAGCATTCCAGGCATACATCCTCCCAGTTTAGTAACCAGGGAGGAAAACATGTTCCCTATCTCATCTAATACAAAGAAAATCTCAGGAAAGGAGTGTAATTATACTGCCCTTTGGTCATTGGTTCATTCTCAGGCAATAATCTACCCATTTCTGGACTGATCTCTGTGGTCAGGAAGACAGAGTTTCTATGACTGACCAAGCTGGGTCATCTTCTCAGCCCAGTCACCAAAGAAGCAGGGTCTGGTAGCAGAAGAAATCAGATGATCACAGACATAACTGCCAAGAGAATGACTAAGAGATAATCAATCTTTCCAATTTGTGATTTGCTACAATCAATAACCATAAAAGCAATATAAACATTTACATTTCCCTATTGACCACATTTGATTTTTAGACATAAAAGTTGTCTTTCTCATTTTTTATTATTTTAAGCACATATTAAAATAATTTTTGTAACCTCAATAATAATTGCTTCAAAACCTGGGTTTTAGCCATATGAGCTAAGACAAGTTGTTTAACTTCTTGTTTATGATTTTTCATCTGCAAAATGAAGCGCTTTGATTGTATGATCTAAGGAACTGGAAAGAAGACAATCCAAAAACAGAGAAAAAGAAGGCTGGAATTCAATGTTTGCCATAAATGACTTTTAAATCTGCAAGTGAATAGTAGGGGTAGACTGTGCTCATGGCATCATTCCCCTGTCTCCTGCATGTTCTTCCTAATCCACCATGTTACTTAAGAAAAAGATAAAGCCCAGAACCAGAATTCTCTCTTTATAAGTCAGGAGCTCTTTCAGGATCAAGTAACAGAAATCCAAGTCAGATTGGGTTAATGGGGAAAAAGGAATTTACCAGTTCCTATAACTGTAAAGGGGTACACACTGCACTAGAGGAAAAGCTTCAGGAGCCAGGATCTCAGAAACTCTAACTGGGGACTCAGAGCTACAGAGAACTATGTCTATTTTGTTCACTGCTATCTCAGCTTCTCTTTGCTTTTTTGGTCTCAGGATTTTATAACAAGGAGTGTGGCTGCCACAAACCTCAGGTTAGAAAGCATAGCCCAAAGGGCATATTTCCACCCCAAGAAATGACTCTGGCCCTGGTTGGGTTGTATGTTCATGATGTGGACCAGTCTCTATTAGAATGAGAATTGGTTACATATTTAGTCCTGTGGCCAGGAGATGGTATCTGTTAGCCAAAAAAAAAAAAAAAAAAAAAAAAAAGGAAGTAGATGAGAAATAGGGTTGCCAGACTTAACAAAAAAAAAAAAAAAAAAATACATCGTACATTTAAACTGGCAACCCTAGGTAGGAGAGCTTTCTATACAGGCAAACTTAATAACCACCGCAGTTTCTACATTGTTTCCGCAAGAATTTGCCTGTGGGTTATTCACCATTTTGCTCATATAGTGGGCAGATTCATGAGCAGACAGGCAATGGCTGTCATCATGGGAATTTGGCTTAGCATTAAAGGTGGGGAGTATTTACTATGTCTTTTTTAATCCTCCTTGAAAAATTCCTTCTTAGCTTTTCTTAAAGCTACATGCCTCTTCTATAGGCTTATGGGATTTGAGAGTTTGAAGCATCTTGGTGGCTGTGAGGTTTGGATTATATTAGTCACAGAATCAGAAGTTGGAAGGAGACCTGGAGGTCCTGTCCAATCTTCTCATGTAATTTGTAACTTTGTGGTGCAGGGGGTAAACTGCCCAGGAATTTTATGCATGGCCATTTCTAGGTGACGGTCCTTAAGGAAAATAAGTGTTACTGGAACATAAGGTGAGAGGGAGGAGAGGAAAGAAATAAGGTCGGGGAGAGCAGTACCAAAGAGCTTTGATTAGGGGGGAGCTAGCAGAGGTCTTCAGTGGAGGAGTAAACACAATGAGGCTGTTTTACACAAATCACTGTGGTGGTAATTTGGGAGGAGAAACCATGAGAAACGGGACTAGAGGGAAGGAGTTTGATGGGGAAGTAGTAGTATTGGTCCCATTGAAGGGCGTTGAGGGCTTCAGTTGGAATAGTGGAGGTAGGCAGGAAGGAATGGAGGGAAAAAAAGATTCATTTCAATAGTCAGAGTGATAAGTCAGTAAGAATTGGTGACTCATATTATCCATGTTTAACTTCACTCCTGCTTTTAGCTTTAACTAGTGATATATTATCAGTTTCTCCCACTTTTCAAGGACCTAGAGACAGCATACACATCAATTTTTGAAAGGCCATATTCAAGTATTTGCTGAAGATATTGCAAGATTGGCAAGTTCATGATGTTCTCACCATTTTAATGATATTTTCCAGTGAAAGTATTTCTCATACATCTGTCCTCTTGATGTTTATTTTTACTGTGGGAGTTACGTGTGCAAGGATCATTCTACCATGATGTCAGTTTAAGTGATTTTTAGAAACAATGAAACTATCCAAATTCATTAGGTTATATGATTCCCGCTTTCACTGTATCTCCAGCATGATGAGATGGGGAAAGTACTGGATCAAATGTTAGCTGACATGTGCCTGGCTTGCATCTCGTTTCCAAGGGCCAGCTGAATGACCACAGACATGGGACAGAACCTCAGATTCCCCACCTGCAAAATGAGGGAGCATGCGCCACCTGATCTTTCAGGACCCTTCCAAATCTATTCTCATCAGATTCCTTGGCCGGGAAAATTATAATTGAGATCATGAAAAGATGGTGACCTTTCACTGAATGTGACCTCTTGTGAAGTAAGCAGCAATCTCAAATGCAGGTTAAAATCACAGGCTTTGGAATCCAGCAGACTTGAATTTGAATCCTGGTCCTGCCATTTTGCATCTTACTCCCTAAGCTTCGGTCTTCACATTTTTGAAACAGAAAAGAAATACCTACTTCATAGTGTCATTGTGAAGTAGGTGTTTCCCCATGCATGGGGAGCATTCTACCCAGGGCTGAGCAGCTAATAAATACTCCACACATGGGAGCTTGACCTGCTGTTGGGAGCATGGAAGCATAGCTAACATGCTGCATCATAAACTGGGTCAATGCAGAACTAAAAAATCCTAATCATTCATTCCTTTGTATATTCATTCAATTATTCATTCAATACAAACTACATTTGCCCAATAAATATTTGCGTGGGCATACAAATAAGCATGGCCTCTGGCTACAGACTTCCATCAGGCATTTTTTATATTCTCACTTTCTGGCTTCCCCTAAAGTGCTGGGGTTGCAAGAATGAGGAACATTTCGGAATGGTTATCATCATGCTATCTTTAAAAGCTCCTGGTTTTAATTAATTTCAGTCCCTGACTTTTGTATGAAAAGAAAAGTCAGTGAGCTCATGCTGTGGTGTCTCTCTCCAGAGCTGATGTGGTTAGTTGTTCTCGTGTGAAACTGCCAAAGGCAGACTGGGTTACTGTCCTATGGAACATCTGCACAGTGTTTATCATTTTGGCATTTGAGAACTATGTAAATACGAGCAGACCCGTGACAACCTCAGGATTTTGTTTCCAAATGTGCCATCAATGAATAATGGCACAAATGAGCAAAATCTTCTGGGCAACAATTGGGTGGAGAGTAAGGCTGGGAATTGCAATGTGCTTCCAAGTGCTCTGGGGGTAAAAATCCGTTCCTATCATTGCATAACAATAAAGTCTTTGGGAGCACAATAATGTGTAGAATGGCTTTAGAATCAAACAACTTGCATTTGTTTTGGAAGCACATATTTAAATCTGGCCTAGGATCATTACTGGCAGAAGCAACTTTCTTGATTAAGTCAGTCCCGTGAAGGAACATACATCTTTATTAGAGAGAGCACCTTCTCCTACTAATTTCCACCTTAGCAGCAAAGGCCAAGTTCCCTCAGCTGAGCCAAGCTCTCAACTCAGAACTCAGTGCCTCCATCTCAGCCGCTGGTAATTGAAGATAAATTCAACTCATGGTGCCTCTGTTAGTGCCCGAGTGGTTCTCTTTTCAAATAACTCAATCTTTTGTCTTCAACTGGTATCTTAGAGATGTGCAAAGACACTAAGGCGATTATTTTTGACTGTCTCCTAGAACTTGAGAAACTCCTTTGTAGAAGGTTGAAAACATGCTTGGTCATTTAGTCTGACTAGACTTAAAAAGGCATCAAATACAAATAAATTCTCGGAAATAAATCAACTTTAGGCCTTTTACTGTTGAAGGCTTAAAATAATTCCCAAAAAGGCTAATTACGTCTTTCTTTGCTCAGTAGTTGGGCTTAATAATAAGCACCAAACATATGGCAGAGATTGGGCTGCAGAATCCATCATGGCCTTCTGTTCAGTAGCAAGGGAAGGTCTTAAAGAAAATTATATACAGAATCATCGTAGTACCCATTACTGCTGGAAACAATAACTGCTAACCTGGCTTCTAAAAATTTCTTTCAATTCACTAGTAATCAAAGAAGTGTAATGTGAAATATAAGTTGAGCATCCCTAATCTGAAAATCCAAAATTCGATATGCTGAAAAATCGCAAGGTTTTTGAGTGCCGGTAGGACACCACACGTGGAAATTTCACATCTGACCTCATGTGGTGGGTTCCAGTGAAAATGGAGTCAAAACTTTGTTTCATGCACAAAATTATTTAAAATATTGTACAAAATTATGCTCAGGCTCTGCATACACGGTGTATATGAAACACAAATGAATTTCATATTTAGACTGGCGTTCCATCCCCAAGATATCTCATTATGTATATGTAAATATTCCAAAATCCTAAACAATCCCAAATCCGGAATGTTTCCGGTCCCAAGCATTTCAGATAAAAGATACTCAACCTGTACACTAATAATCTATTTTTCTTTTTTGTTATTTTGTTGTGTTTTTTGAGACAGGATCTTGCTCTTTTGTTCAGGCTGGAGTGCAGTGGTGTGATCATAGCTCACTGCAGCCTTGAATTCTTGGGCTCAAGTGAGTGCCCCACCTCAGCCTCCCATGTAGCTGGGACTACAGGCATACACCACCATGCCCAGCTAATAATAATAATAATAATAATAATAATAATAAAACTTTTGTAAAGATGAGGTCTCCCTATGTTGCTATGTTGCCCAGGCTGTTTTGAACTCCTGGCCTCAAGTGATCCTCCTGACTTGGTCTCCCAAAAGGCAGGGATTATAGGCAGGACTGACCTCTGAACCCAGGCACTAAGGCTCCCAAGCACACCCACCCATTCCCAGCCTCTATTTTTCAATTATCAGATTAATAGTGATTTTAAAATAATGATAATATTGGGGATAATTTGATAAAATAAGTACATTTATACCTTATATTGAGAGTCTAAATTTGGACAATCTTTCTGAAGAGCAATTTTAAAACAAAAGGTAAAAAGGCCACAAAAATACTCAGATGTTTTGATCCAGTCACTTTATTCCTAGAAATCTGTCTGAAGGAAATAGTATAAACCATAGACAGAATGTTAACTGTAACATTATTTATAACACCAAAATATGCAATGAGAGAATGATTTTTTAAACTATATACATCTACCATATTCTATGGTATGCAGCCATTAAAAATTATGTTGACAAATGTTTTCAAAGGCAGAGGGGAAGTGAAAATAAGATACAGAACAATGGATATACCATGACCTTGACTGCTTAAAATAATATATCACACATACTGGAGATAAAAAGATGTTACTTTTAAAACTGCAGCAGTCAGGTGTGGTGGCTCACGCCCATAATACCAGCACTTTGGAAGGCCAAGGCAGGAAAATTGCTTGAGCCCAGGAATTTGAGACCAACCTGGGCAACACAGCAAGACCCCTTTTCTACAAAAAAATTTAAAAATTAGCCAAGTGTGGGAGCATGTGCCTGTGGTCACAGCTACTTGGGAGGCTGAGATGGGAGGTTGTTTGAGCCCAGAAATTCAAGGTGCAGTGAGTTGTGTTCATACCAATGCACTCCAGCCTACATGACAGAGTGAGACCTTGTCTCAAACACACACACACACACACACACACACACACACACACACACACACACACCAGCAGCAGTTTCTGTATTCCAGGGAAAAAGTGGAAACTTGTGTGTCTTAGGGGCTTGGGGAAGGACAAAATGCCTAGGCAGCTGGCCTTGGGGAAGCTCTGAAGTAGCAGATTAATCAAAAACCAATTGTCAAAAGTATTCTGTTGAATATTACTAAAGTCAACCTGTATTGTGGGCAGTGTCAACCTCTGCAAGCTCCTGCATGCATTCACATCACAGTATTTATGGAGCCCTCATTATGGGCCAAAGCACTGAACCGGGAGAAGGGAGACTGTAACAAGCAACATAGACACAATTCCTGCCTTCAAAGAGCTTACAGTCTGACTCGGTTGTCATCATCATGCTGTCTACTGATATTATTTCCTTGGTAGTAGCAACCAGTCAAGATTTCAGAAAAGAGATGTCCAGTAAGATATGTACGGCTGATAAACACCAGACACAGCAATGTTGGACACCCTCATACTCTGTATAGTTGTAGTTTCCTTTCCCACACTGAAAGTTTCCCTTCACACACTGAAATTTCCTCATGTGACCCTCAAGACATTTAAAGCCTGTTAAACAGGGCCGGGCACAGTAGCTCACACCTGTAATCCCAGCACTTTGGAAGGCTGAGGAGGGAGAATTGCTTGAGCCCAGGAGTTTGAGACCACTCTAGGCAACATAGTGAGACCCTGTCTCTAAAAAAAATTTAAAAAGTAGCTGGGCATGGTGGCTTGCACCTGTGTTCTCAGCTACTTGGGAAGCTGAGGTGGGAGGATCACTTGACCCCAGGAGTTTGAAGTTACAATGAGCTATGATCTTCCACTGCACTCCAGCCTGGGTGACAGAGTGAGAACCTGTCTCTAAAGTAAAATAAAATAAGTCTGTTAAACAGGACTGCGTGTGCTGGCTGGGCTATGGGGAGTAACAGGAGGGCAAGTCCCCACACTCTTCAGCAGAGCAGGTGTAAGCAAACAGCAGGATGCTATAGAAGACCCGCAAGAGGTGCTGAGTGAGAAGACGGCAGTCCAGAGCAAGGGGCGAGGGCAGGAGCCAGGATGGGCTGGTGCAGTGTGCAGCCTTACCCCAAGGACTCTCAGAAATAGATAAGGGACTGGCCCTCCTTCATTCACCATGAGTGGAGTACATGTCATTATTGTTGTAATATTAAAGGAAAGGCTGGAAAACACATGAAGGATCTCTAGAGCACACAGAAAGGGAAAGAGATAGCTATAAAATCATGGAAAGAAATATACCAAATATGCCCAGGGGTAAGTGGGTCCTAGATGGATTCATTCTTTCATCATTTTACATATACTATTATCACATTCACGAAATGTCATTTGAAAAGCACCTGCTCTCATCACACTCATGTCACACATGGATTTTTCTCCTACTCTGTGTCTTCCTTCTTCTTTCTCATTGTTTCTTCTTTTTCTTCCCTTCCTTCCTTTCCTCCTTTCCCTGCTTGCTCTCATCTCGGGTCTTGTCATTCAGCTGCAGATATAGCAACCTCTTTCTGTCATGACCTATCTTTGGGGTTAAAATAATAACATTGATCTTGCACTGTTCCAAGCATTTCATGTGTATCAACTCCTTGAATTTACACAACAACCCTACTTGATAGTAAGGTCGCTATTCCCATTTAGCAGATTAGGAAACTGAAATCCAGAGATGTTAACTAACCTGCCCGGACACACTGGTAAAAAGCAGGACTGAGCTCTGAACCTGGATACTGAGGCTCCCAAGCACACCCACCCAAGCCACCTCGCTGCACAGCTCTGGGAAAGCATGGAGGCCACCGATACAAGTCCTGCCCCAAGACTGCTCAGCATCTCAGCTTTAATATGAAATTGAGGGCACAATGGCTGGGGTCCCCAGCCCAGTTATTTCACAAGTGGTGCGACACAAATACAGCTTAGTGCCTTAGAGTCCTATCAGGTAGCCACCACGCTGCACCCTCACAGAAAGAAAGGCAGGTCACAGGATTTCACTACTTAGCCCTGTGATCATGGATATGTTCCTAAAGCTTTCTGAGCCTTGTTTTTCAATCTGCAAAATGGGTATCCAATTACTACCTCATTAGACAGTATTTGTATATTCTTAACTACAATACCTAGCACATAATAAGTTCTTAATAGTGGTAGCTATTTTTCCCACCAACCATTGGCAAACTGCTTGTTAAAGGATTCATTTGTCCTTATGTAGCTTATACTCTAAATGGTACACACTAGGGGCTCAGCAAACTACAGTCCCCACTTTAAATTGGGTTGACTGTTTTTGTAAATAAAGTTTTATTGAAACACAAACATACACATTTGTTTACATATTTATTATCTTTTCATGTTATGATAGCAGAATTGACTAGTTACAACAGAAACCATTTTCTTTAGGTCTGCAAAGCTTAAAATATTTATTCTTTGGTTCTCTACTGAAAAAGTTGGTCAACTCCTGCTATAGACAGACGTACTTAGTAGATGAAGCATCAAAACAAATACACAGTCCAGTAGTTTGTCAGATTTTACATAGATACTTCTGTTTGCTATTTTATTTTATTGCGACCTAACGTGGGAAGGTTTATTTTTTAGGCAAACACAGTAAACACCTAACATAGAAATTAAAAAGTCACAATCTTTTAAAAAATCACAAATACACAAAGTCATTCGGCAAGATGTAAAACAGTTTTCAAATTCCCCACATCATTTGTCCTTTCACATGTCATTTCAGCTCTGCTGCTGAAGGCTTCTTTCCTAGGCACTGATACTCTTATTAGGAAGGCAATAATATATGGTTCAACTCTTTTGTTCATATGTTTAGGGTATCATCTGCCTTGCCCTGAGATGAATCAAAATGAAACATTATAGGGGCTAGAATGGTGGAAGTTATGGCTTCCGGAATAAAACAGCAGCCTGGTGATCTATAGAGTGTCTCCAAAGGATATTAAATTAATCAGCCAAGGATTATTGTGTATTTTCCGGAACATCTGTGGGCTCTTTCTTTAGGGTGTTTTGAATGGGGTTTCTATTATGAGATTGTGGCAGGGAGAGCACTGTTATTGTGATACAGATGGCATGTGGAGAGAGACTCCGGATGGGCAACAGGGACTCAGCATTAAGAAATACAGTGGATCCTCTGGGAATATGAATACATGCTGGCTCAGAGAAGGGCTCTATGCTTTGTTTAGAGAAGGCTTAAGTTGGTAGGAATGGAAAATTTGTTTTCTCTATTGTGCTCTCAGAATCAAATAGCAGCCAAAAATCCCAGAAGGAAAAATTGAGACTTCTCTTCAGAAAGAGAATTGACGAGGAGGAGGGGTAGACCAGAAATTGATGGCAATTCTACATAGTTACCAAGAAAGTGAGGGATTCCTCCCAAATTAAAGTTCACATGGGACAACAAAGATCACAGATTCTAACCAACCAGGGACTCTGGGGAGAGCAGTTTGGAGGCAAAGAAATGACTATGAAGAAATGGAAACAATTTAGTGTAATGTAAAAAACTGTCGTGTCTCTAGTATCCGTCAAATTAGTTGTGACAAAAATTATTTTTCAAGGAGGGTACTTAACTAGAAAGGCATAATATTAGGATTTGATTCGACAATACTGTGCATAGAAACAGCAGTGAATACTATCACTGTAGCTGGAGAAAGAACAGGGACTTTGGATGGAGACGGACCTGAATGTGATGCTCAGGTCTGCCACTTACCATTATAGAAGCTCAAACAAATCGGCCGGGCGCGGTGGCTCACGCCTGTAATCCCAGCACTTTGGGAGGCCGAGTCAGGCGGATCATGAGGTCAGGAGATCGAGACCATCCTGGCCAATACAGTGAAACCCTGTCTCTACTAAAAATACAAAAAATTAGCCAGGTGTGGTGTTGGGCGCCTGTAGTCCCAGCTACTCGTGAGGCTGAGGCAGGAGAATGGCATGAACCCGGGAGGTGGAGCTTGCAGTGAGCTGAGATCTGGCCACTGCACTCCAGCCTGGGCGACAGAGCGAGACTCCGTCTCATAAAAAAAGAAAGAAAGAAAGAAAGAAAAAAGTTACTTCCCCCTCCCCCTAAAAAACCTCCCTCTCCTCACTTTCTGCATCAGCCAGGCCTTATAGTCTACTTGTTGAGAAAATGGTAACCCTCAGACATGACCTCATGCTGTCTGTGTCTCCCCCCAGCTTCAAGTTTATCTATGTCCACACCTTCGCCTGCCTGTGTTGGAGTGCCCCTCCTCTTGCTCTCTTCAAGGTCACCTGTGTTCCTTGACCTTCTTTCCTGCTGCCTCCTCTAGAATTCCTGGCTCTCCAATCTCTTCCTCCCTACCCCACTCCCCATTAACATTGAACAAATATTCCCTATCTCTCCCTTAAAATTACCTGACCCTCCATTTACCTCCTAATTCTAGAGAAACTTTTCTGAATATTCTCTAGATGTTGTCTTAATTTCAATAATCTGTTATTTTAAATATATTTCCAGGTTATTCACTGTATTTTTGTATTTATGCTATGAAGTCTTAAAAAATAGTGAGTAGTGTGTCCAGTTCCCAGTTCTACCACTTATTGGCTGGGTAAACATTAACACCTACTTTTCCTCCTGTGTCTGTTGGTTTCCTTGTCTGTACATTTGAGATAATAGTACCTACTTTGACTTCAGGACTAATGAGAAAATACAGATCGGTGAATAGACACTATAAACTCAAGCAATATATTGCACGCACACACACACACACGAGAGAGATAGAGAAAGAAAACTATTTCTGGTGTATATATTTGTGTAGGAAGATACTTTTTGGAGATTGCATTTATAAAATACAATAAACTTTCTCCCTTTGTTGACGTGATTTGGCTTTTTCCTTGTGAATTCATTCTCTCCCTTCCTCTCCTCTTGAAACCACTTCTCCTTGGATAATGGCAAATTTTTAATAAAGCTAGTTCTCCACCAGGGTAAGGAAAGGAGGTAGGTTGGGTCTGTTAAAATGATCTGAGGTCTCACACTCTCAATTTCATTACCAGAAGTTCTAAGGTATGGCACGGTGGCTCATGTCCCTAATCTTGGCAGTTTGGGAGGCCTAGTTGGTAGGATCACTAGTGGCCAGGCGCTTGAGACCAGCCTGGCAATATAGCAAGACTCCAAGTCTATAAAAAATAAAAATTTTTAAATTTTAAATTAAAAAGAAAAGCAATTCTAATTCAGTAAATTCAGAGTGAGCCCTGAGGAATTTGTGATTTGAAAAGATTTTTTAGGTGATTCAAATATTTACTTTTTTCATGTCACTCTGACTCCCAAATGAAAATCTGTACTTGAACGTAGGCAGGTACTTCAGGCCAGGTCTGGAATCATTCACAAGACTCTTGGCATCACAGTCACAGGCCTCTTCGCTTGTGTTAGCTGTGTGCCTCTGGGAAACTAGATGCATCAATGACTCTATCAGGCACCTTCTAGTCTTTCTAAGGAGTCAACACAACTGTTTTTGGCTGGGTCGGGTGTGAAATTGGAAGCATTCTTTGAGAGATCCTGTTCAGATTTTTATATTAATTCAGTGTTTTCATATCTAATTTCCTACTCTGATGCAATTATATATATGTAATCCATGTTGGCAGGTTCTGGCCCTCAGATTCCAGCAAAATCTCCATCATGTATTTCTGGGAGTTCTCAGAGAGGACTCATTAGTGATTCTGATATTTTAGTTCTCTCTACCTGCTCCATCTTCCCTCCCCTGAGTGCTGCCATGTTCACCAAACTCTCCTGAACCTGTTGGGCCTGCTGAGGTTTCCCCAGGACCCTCTTGTCTCTGTCCCCTCTG
The DNA here is from genome assembly GCF_007565055.1 of Rhinopithecus roxellana. Lineage (NCBI taxonomy): Eukaryota > Metazoa > Chordata > Mammalia > Primates > Cercopithecidae > Rhinopithecus > Rhinopithecus roxellana. The sequence continues at coordinate 86,884,549 of NC_044562.1, read as the reverse complement.
CTGGGTACTTGAGCTGAACACCACGACCACTTTGGCCATACCACCAGCCCAACAGGCTTTGCTGTCCCCACCGCTTGCCCCTAACCTAGCAAATCTCAGGCTTCCAGTGTTGATTCAAGGGGACCCTGACCCTCAGGCTGCTGTTGGGAAGTGGGAGAAAATGTCTCCTGTTTTTAGTGTGAGACCCTCTTATAGGAACTGATCAATGTGACCTTGTTAATCCACATACAAGATATTAGAAATAATTTTTCAGTAGTGAAATTAGTGGTATTCAATATGTGTGCTTGGCTAGATTTTGATGAGGATATTTGAAATACTTTCTCAGCCATTTCTGGAGTATGGATTGAAGATTAGGGAATTTCAAATGTTAATCAACTAATATATTACACTGTAAATATAGATAAAATTAACTTAAATACACATATATCACATTGTTCATTCTGAACTGTTTCAAAGTAAAATCCCACATAGACGATACAGCAAGCTCAGACATAATTCTAGTAGAGACCTGGATGAGAAGATAAATTCAATAGATAAACACTCAGATATAACCAGAATTGCCCTTTGCATCCATATTTAAGAATTAGTAACTTGGCATGGTGTTCGTGCCTGTAATCCCAGCACTTTGGGAGGCCAGCGGGGGTGGATAACTTGAGGCCAGGAGTTTGAGACCAGCCTGCAAAACATGGTGAAACCCCATCTCTACTAAAAATACAAAAATTAGCCAGGCGTGGTGGCGCATCCCTATAACCTCAGCTACTCAGGAAGCTGAGGCACAAGAATGGCTTAAACTTGGGAGGCAGAGGTTGCCGTGAGCCAAGATCACACCACTGCACTCCAGCCTGGGCAACAGAGTGAGACTCTGTCTCAAAAATAATAATAATAATAATTAGTAAGTTGGTCTGGAGTATAGAGCCTGACTCTTCTAAAATGAATTTGTTTTCTCTCAGGAATGTCCTTAGACTCATTTAACAGGACTCTGAGTGGGTCATTCAACATCTTCCCAGATAGACCCAGGCCCAGCATTCCATCTACATGTAGACCTTGAAATGTTGCTACTGCACTACTGCTTTCTTTTCAGTCAGATTTCTTTTCACTCAATAATTGGACTGACCCCTTCTCTTTCTCTTTTAAAGAGTTGATCACATTTGGAGTTCAACGACACTACTGTTTTGCTTTACTGTTGGAAGTTGGGAGAGAGTAATTACTCATTCCTCCTTATTTATCAGTTCCAACCAATTTATAAATAGACTCAAGGAGTCAAGTTAGGAACAAAGTAGAGTACTGGCAAAGTTGATTGGGTAGTGTGCGGAGATACTCTACCTCTTACTCCAGGTTGAACTTACCCACCAGTGAGATTAAAAAGCTGGAAAAATGTAGACTTTCTCAGCAGTTGAAAATCCAAAGCAACTTATAAAATATCAGGCTGTATAGAGCTATTCCATCTGAAGTCAAGCAAGTCCAAGATAAGAAAAACAAGCGAGGCATTTAGCACATTTAGCATGAGCCATTGGCTCACCCATCCAGTAGTGACCCAATGAACATCTGCTACTTCAATGAACATATCCTACTTCAGAGTGTTGAGATATGACCAAGGGGATAGGAGGAGTAGGGTCCCCATCGCCATGAACTCTAGATCAAATACTCTGGGGCATGTTTAGGACCTCCCTTTCTTCCATGCCCACTGTCCTTGGCTCAAGGACAAAATCGAGTTTTCAAGAAGACCTAAGGGGACTTCTGTTCTAAAGGAATAGAAATTTCAGGAGCAGCAATATGGAGTTAAACTCCTTCTTTTTGGTTCTCTCCATTTTTCCCTCTTCCTAGGCAGCTGGAGGGTATTTGGGGTTAAGTGAGGGGCTACTGCTTGAGAAGTTCTTCTCTTTTCTTGAAGGTCTAATAGACAATGGGTTGGGGCCCAGGAGAAAGAGGGCCTGGAGCTAGCCTTCAGGTCTTCTCATCTGGACCTTAAGTTAATGGGCATAAACAGAGTCTGTAAATTTTCCATGTCTGCCCACTCCACCAGGATTAGAAATTAAAGAGACTTGGACCTAAAACATAAGTGAATATTTAAAAGTTAGCATTTGCCAGTAATAATAACTTAGGCTGACATGCCTACAGAACCACGTGGAAGCATCCCAGGTGCATTCAGAGAATGAGGAGGCCAGTCATCAACCTGCTTTCCTTGGAGACCAGCATTTGACCACAGATGAGCCTTGTCTAAAGCCCATGCTTAAGTTTCCAAATATATCCAGCGTTAGCATTAACCCCAACTGTATTATCATAGGATGATGACTTGTTCTTCAGCCAAGATTGTGTGCCACTTTCATCTCTGCACACTTATGTAAAAACAATGGGGTTTGACACGTGCTTGACTGCTCCCAATACAAATACTAGCCACTATTTTGGAAACCTGACAGCTGCTTTTCAGATTCTTTTCTAGTGGCCTAATGTTATAGTCTTAGAGAAACTTATTAAGGAATGATTACCTCATTTGAGTCTTTAATAGTCTTCAACCTCTTTTTATAGATATTAACTTGCAACTCCCTCATAGAACTATCATAATATGATTATGTTCCTTAAGTGCAACAGCTGTCCTTGCTGTCCTTTACCATCGAGAAAACTGACACCTAGAACGTTGGCGCATTACCTTCTTAAAGATCTCAGTTGACTTATCTGATTTATTTCAAATTTCCTCAAGCTATGAAGTTTTGTTCTATTGTGACATTGTTATCTTTGAGTCTACACAAATTTTCATTTTCGATGTGTGAAATTCTGCCTATTAGTCACTTCTTTTGAAAGGCAGAGAGTAGAAAGAAAGGGAGAAGAAGCAAATTACTGCGCATTATAAATTGAGTTCTGCTTAATAAAATCCATATTCTGGCTTGATAAACTTTCTGCTAAAAGTCTTAATTAGTAGCAGATGGTTTTGAGGTTCAGGAGACAAATTTACTTTCCAAATTCCCATTAGAAATTAATTGGAATCCTTGATTTTTATCTTTTTCTTTTGCTTATTTGAATTTTTAACTTTTCCATAGAGAACATGAATTACACGAATAACTTAAACTGTTGTATAAAAGCTATTAATACTGTGAACAAGTTCAAACATATGAAAATGTTAACCCCATAAGAGGACTGTCTGTATAGAAGAGATACCCTGCACTGAATCTGAATACAGCCTTAGAATTAACTTTTAAAGTTCTATCATTTGTAGAACTATCATACTGCAGTTATATGTTATATACGTATAGCATTAAAGCTAGGTCTATTGGGCTAATATGGCAGTGTGAATTCATTTTTGAAAACTCACTCTGCCCCAAACAAATGCAACGGTACAATAATGGATAAAATACAGAAACATACAAAAAGAGTACCAAGAAATTCAACCGGCCTGAAAGGTGATGTTAGTATCTTACTGACCTAGTCATGGAAGAATTTTTGTTTTACTATCTGTATTTTTTTAATTAATTGTTTTAATTTGAGATAATTATAAATTCACATGCAATTGTAATAAATAATACAGAGAGATCTTGAGTAGTCCTTATCCAGTTTCCCACGATATAACACCTTGCGTAATTATAGTGCAATGTTACAACCAGGCAATTGGCACTGATACAATCCACCGATCTTATTCATATTTCATGAGTTTTACATGCACTGATCTGTGTGTGTATTTAATTCTGTGCAATTTTATATTGCATGTATAGGTTCACAGAGTCACCACTACCTCAAGCTACAGAAAAGATCCATCCCCTTAAGGGTCCCCTGTGATGCTGCTGCTCTTTTATTACCATAACTCCTGCCTGCCTCCCCCATCCCTATTCTCTGGCAACCACCGATCTGTTCTCCATCTCTAAAATTTGGTCACTTCAAGACTGTTTAAAAAAAAGGAAGAATCATACAGTATGTAAACTTTTGGGGTTAGCTTTTTAAACTCAGCATAATTCACTTGAGATCCATCCAAGTTGCCTGGATCAATTTATCTTTATTGCTGAGTAGTATTTCATGGTATGGATATACCACATTGCATTCACTCACTCACTAAAGAATATTTGAGTTGCTTCTAGTGTTTGGCTATTACTAATAAGCTGCTATGAATATCTGTGTACATATTTTGTGTGGATGTAAGTTTTATTTCTCTGGGATAAATGCCCAAGTGTTTTTTAATCTCCAAAAATAAAAGCATAATAAGATGAAATCATGTACGTCATACGGTTTTCACATCTGGCCTGTGAGTCTGGCTCAAACATGTGCTCACGCTAGAGATGAAGAAACTAGAATTGTCAAAATGATTTTCCAGAGTTATTCTGAATGTAAACTTAAAGTTGGAATTCTTTCTCAGTGAAAGCCTTGTTTATTCTTTAAGCCAGCCCTTTTAGAAGGGAAAGTCACTTTGTACCTTGAAACATATTTTCTGCTACCTCTGAGGTCTACCCAGATGTTTGGCATCCAGGATTTTTCATGTTAGTTTAGGTACTTATGTCTAAAATAGCCAAATTCTGCACACGTTTAGATGTCTGATTCTGAAAAGTGATCCCTATGTCTATTCTCTTAATGAAGAGAGCAGACAATCAGGAATGCATTAGTGCCAACTGAGGAAGAGCAGGAAGTCTGCAACCCTCTCAGCTGAAGCTAACTAGCAGCCAGAAATTCTTTCTCCCCATAAGCTGGAAAACAGCTGTCCCAGAAAATTGTTCCTCCAAAGAAGGAATTACTTACACTCTTTTTTTAATGGAAAAGATTATTGCCAAATGCAAGGCCATGTCAAGTGTCTGTTCATTCACAAAGGGGGAACTGAATATCCTCAACATCCAACTGGCAATAGCTTGAAAAAACAAAACCAGAAACCAAGCACCAATAAACCCTTAGCTTCATTATAGCCTTTTTTGACTTTCATTTTATTCAAACAGCTCACTGACTGTTTATATTTTATCAATGTTTATCCATGGAAGAGGAGATGAAAAGACTTAACGACTTAAACCTAGGACAGACAAAACTTAAAAACCAAAAAACTCTAAATCCATCAACCCTAAAATGTGTATTTCAAAAGATAGGGAAGCAGCCTAATTTAACAATATGCTAAACAAGTAAAATATTTCATCTTAGAATTTAACTCCTCAGCACTGAAACATGGAGCTTCTCCACTCTGTCTGGAAAAGACAAAAAATGCTTTGGTTCCATTGTGAGAGCTGTGAATTCAGCCAGGGCAGGCAGGGCTCCAAATGACCTGAATATGCCACTTCCTACGACTAATTCAGAGGAAATGAATCTTCTACCTTTCCTGGATACTGGGCAGACTTTATATATGAATAGAATTGATCAAGGCCAATGAGATGGGATTTCACATAAGTAATAAAAACAATAATGACAATAACAAGTAACATTTATTGAGAGCAGCATTTATAAACACCAGCAGTGGACTAGATGTTTCAATGTTTCATGGCGATCATTTCCGTGACTCTTCATGATAATCCTATAAGGCGGGTGTTATTATACCTACTATTTTATAGATAAGAAAACTGAGTCTTAGCGAGGAGAAGTATAATAACTTGCCTAAGATTTTGTAGCTGTTAAGTGATGGATCCAGGACTCTAACTGTAAAGTCCAAGTTCTAAACTATATGCTCAGCCTTCACTCAGAAATTTCACCTTTAGAGAGCCATTTCTCCAGCCTAGGCAACATAGTGAAACTCCATCTCTATAAAAAATACAAAAAATAGCAAGGCATGGTGGCACATGCCTGTGGTCCCAGCTACTCAGGGGGCTGAGGTGGAATGATCCACAAAGAATGCCATTTTTTGGAATAAGACATTGTCCCTTTTTAAATGCCATCCTCCTTTGGAAGGGATTACATGGTATCATGTTCTCAGTTATCAACTCCAGTGTCAATGAGTTCTTCAGGCCCTTTATCACTTGATAACAAACTGAGAGGAAGTGTTTCCAGGAATCAGAGGAGACTGCACGTAGGAAGTCTAAAGGGGGCAGTGAGGTTGTAGAGAAGCTAAAAGAAGTCTATAACCAGAGTCCCTATGACTGCTGACATGCCCACCTCAAGAGATTTAGAGCAAGTCCACTTTTATCCTTCCATCTGTAGAAGGCATTCTCTCTCACCTAGGACTGGCCCTACTCACTGACCCATTTTTTAATGTAGTAATTCACTTCACCGCTACTTCTAGGAGACAAGAATGTACCTCCCCCGTAGATCCCATGTGCTTTGGTCTACTTTTGTGGGTCTCACACTCCACATAGATCCAGCCTTCTTGTCTCTTTCTATATCCAGTAACTCTTGATGAGGAAGAAGCCCATTTACAAATTTTTTTTCTGAGACAGGGTCTTGCTTTGTTGCCCAGGCTGAAGTGCAGTAGCATTATCACGGCTCACTGCAACCTCAACTTCCCAGGCCAAAAGGACTTATAAATGAAAAGGATGGATGGAGTGGAGATGAACACAAGCTGAGGCACTTTGAGCACCAGACTCTGGGCCAGGGCTTGATATCCATGACAGTCTCATTAAATATTCACAGCAGCTCTCCCAGGGAGATGTGATATCCCCATTTTACAGGAGAGTAGACCAGCATCCAGTACCTCCTCACAGTTTCAAAGCTTAGTAAGAGATCAGTCCAGGATTCAAACACATGTTCCAATCTCCATTTCCCAGCCCTAAAAGACAGAGTAAATGGGCTACAAAATAAATATTTTAAAACAGAACCTCTTATTGAAATTAAAACAATATTTAAAGGGGAGCAAAAAGGGAGCTGATGCTTCTTATGTATCTTAGCCATCAAATGTAAAAGAAGGTTGAGTTGGTCTTCAAGAGGGGGAAAAAGTAGTGAGAGTGATGGGCCACACAAATCAGTCAACTAAATTCCTTTACAGCCCCTCACTTCTTTGTGAATGGCACATGCTGCTCATGATAAACAGAAAAATGCCTTGAATTTCTCATCCTCAAATTCTTACCTGAGAGACGGTAACATTCTAAATAAAGGTACACTTCTTATTACAACCTGGATTTGAGCCCCCAAACCCAACATAATCTCCTGGTGAGGTGGGGTGTGCCATTGTGAGCCCTGGTTCCCACGTGGCTTCTAAGAGCCTCCAAGCAGGAGATAGTTCTGGGCCTTCTCATCACCCTGATACTCCTGAGGCACTCTCAGTCTCTGCTGAGAGTAAGAGCTTTTAGCTTTTGCATCTCCTAGAGGAGCTTTTGCTCCAGTCCCTAGTGTTATTTCCTAGAAAAGGAATGTGGCCAAGTTGTGTCCTTGGCATTCATAGCCAAGTACATTTCCCCTGGCCTAAGGAAGAAAGCCTTGAGCTCCTCTTGTGATAGGTGCTTTGATCATGTCCTATTCACCCCACTGGTGAAGGAGGTATTTCGTCCTTAGGGTTGTAGGAACGCCGAACACATGATAAGAAGGGTTATTGGCTAGGGAACCTTTTCCACACTAGCAGAGTAGGGAGGGGAACTTGTGTTAGGCCATCTGAGGCCTGTCTGGTTTTCTTCAGATGTCAAAGCAAGCATGCTATGGGACCTTAGTTCTAGTCCTTGTACGATTGTAGTACATGTCACTAAAGGATCAAACAAAAATAGAGAAGGAACTCTACAAGTTTTGATTTGTATATGCCCCGCTCCTCCTTCAATGTACATGCTTTAGAGGTAAAGAAGCATGCGAGTCCCTTCCCTTTTATGTTCCTTCATGAAGCCTTGGATAATACCGAGTCCTTTTTGATGGAGTACAATAACCAGTGACTTAATCAATGTTATTGTTTGAGGACGCCAATCTTTGTTTGAGTAGCTATTGCCAGCCAAATTCTTTATTAATTTATCAAATATTTATAGAAAATCTAAACAGACCGGCCGGGCGCGGTGGCTCAAGCCTGTAATCCCAGCACTTTGGGAGGCCGAGACGGGCGGATCATGAGGTCAGGAGATCGAGACCATCCTGGCTAATACGGTGAAACCCCGTCTCTACTAAAAAATACAAAAAAAACTAGCCGGGCGACGAGGCGGGCGCCTGTAGTCCCAGCTACTCGGGAGGCTGAGACAGGAGAATGGCGTGAACCCGGGAGGCGGAGCTTGCAGTGAGCTGAGAGCCGGCCACCACACTCCAGCCTGGGTGGCAGAGCAAGACTCCGTCTCAAAAAAAAAAAAAAAAAAAAAAAAAAAAGAAAATCTAAACAGACCATTTGTATAGGAGCTGTATCTGTCAGAGTTCTTTGGTTGTAGGCCATAGAAACTGAGTCTGGTTGACTTTAACAAAAAAGGGAACTTATTGTACTGGATTTCAGTAGCTCAGAAAACTGGATTAAAAAAAGATCTTGGCCAGGCACGGTGGCTCACATCTGTAATCCCAGCACTTTGGGAGGCCAAGGCAGGTGGATCACCAGGTCAGGAGACCGAGACCATCCTGGCTAACATGGTGAAACCCCGTCTCTACTAAAGACACAAAAAATTAGCTGGGCATGGTGGTGGGTGCCTGTAATCCCAGCTACTCAGGAGGCTGAGGCAGGAGAATGGTGTGAACCCGGGAGGCGGAGGTTGCAGTGAGCCAAGATCGCGCCACTGCATTCCAGCCTGGGTGACAGAGTGAGACTATGTCTCAAAAAAAAAAAAAAAAAAAAGATCTTAAAGAGCCCAGGTTCAGAAAGGACAATAATCAGGACAGCTCTGATTAGGATCTTGGTAGCAGAAACTGATGAATACTCTATTGAGGGCAGCATGGGAGAAATGAATTAACTCTAATCCTTCCATTAGTTGGCCTAGCATTCAAACTGCAGGAGGAGACTCTGACTGGTATGGCTGGAGTCTTGGCCCAGGGAAGGAGGACATGTTGATAGAAAATACAACCAAATCTACAATAGACAGCAGATAGTGGCTCAAAGGAAAACCAAATGACCCAAAGAAAGAGGAAGGGATTCTAGGCAGGCGAAAACAAAAACAAGAACAGGCATACATTTCTGGAGCTATGTCTTTATCTTATATGAATTAGAAAATCAATGATTATTAAACAAAACAGGTAAATCATATTTTAACCCACTCGGTTGTACTTTCTACCATGTGTAATTGTATTTGTGTACTTTTTTACTTGTTTCATTAAAATAAAACATGTTCAGTGCCTCAATATCTGGTTGTAAGGTAGATTTGTTGTGGATTTAACCTTCAGACAGGCCCATCTGCCTTTAAGCCTTATCTCTTACTCTAACCACGTATCTTACAAAAATAGGTCTTTTTTCACAAAGAAGTACAGATATGAATGGATCAGCAAAAAATATTTTAAGTTATTTGAAAATTATTTAATGAAAGCATATTATGTAGGCATTGCACTGCTAGACTCATGGGCAGCAAAAAGATAGACGCACCCCACAAAAAGTATAACTTCCCACACCTAAGTTTATAATGAACATGTGCACATGCAAGCAATTAAATGACAGATCAGTAAGAAATACGTAACCCAGATGTCAGTGGAAACTCTACATTCGTTTCCTTCCCAATATTTATGTCCTGAAGAGTCCCAGAAGTTCCCATACTCAATGTCACTTTTGAATCTTAGTTCTGTTATCCCTGAAATCTTATTTTCACTTTTATTTTTGCCCCACAATTGTTGCCTTTTCTCTGTTCCATACCAAACCAGAAATACCCCCACTAAAAAAGGGGGTATGTTGAGTACAGCAAACTCCACTCAAACATTGGTAAGAAGAAGGGGACCCACATCAAAGAAGAGCTAACAGGTAAAAGTGTTTGATTTCTATATTTTTAAAAGTCTTTTAACTATTTCCAACAATTCAGGCCACAGCACCCTCTCATGTATTTCAGCCCTCTCCTTTTTTCACTGCTTATCAGTAACTTGTCCCATGTTACTATGCAAAGCAATCTACGTTTCCTCAATGCAGCTGCAGCCCTCCCTTGGTAGAACTGAACACTCACTAGCTGTTGGACAATGGATCACCTACTTCCTCATCAGTCTCTACAAAAGAACTGGATCAGAATTTTTTTCTCAGGGATATTAATCCTGCCACCCATCCTTAGGGGCTTCAAGCGGGGCAGAAATGGCTATAGTTAACCTACATTTTAAATAACAGTTTGTCCTCTGTCACAACTGCTCTGAGTGGGCCCATGAGGGAGGGAAGGTTGTGGGTCTCAATGGTGTGGAAGAGTTTTTAGGGAAGGACTCTAACTTGGACTCATGACTGTGACTTAAAAATGCAGGGATCAAATTTAAACTGGAAACTTCAGACTAAAATTTTGTAACCAAATATATACATATTGGTATATATATATATATATTTCTCTCACTTTCTTTTCCAAATCCCATCAAAATATCATAAGTAATACCAAATAAGAACAAACCTATTGCACTACTGAAAACCAAGAGGGCATCTTCAGGCAAGTAAAAAATTTCTGGAATATATAAAGCAAATGGCATATCTCCCTGAAGCTGAAAAACCTGCAACCCATGTAGTTGAACAAGAACAGAAAAAGAAGAAAAAAAAAGAGAGAAAATTAAAGATTAAAAGGAAAAAAGAAGCAAGGAAGAAAGTTAGTTTTCCAGGAGAACTTTGAAATCCTAAAACCAACAATATTTGGAATTAAAAGAAGGAGCTGGAAATGGGTTGACAGACTGGGTGAATAATTAAAGACCTATGGAACAGCTGCACGAGTTCCCTGCTCTCAGAATTGCTGGTTCTGTTGTTTGCCTGCAGGATACAGTTTTCCATTTGCGAAATAATTTTTAAACCCTGATACAGAGTATTCCCAGGATGGTTGTTGGGACCAGAAAAGCAGGGCACTCCCTAGGTAATATATGGTCACTACAAGATTCACAATGAAAAAACAGGTGACTCAGATAACTATTGGTTCTACATCTTTCTCTCTGCTTCCTTTATCAACTGTCAAAAGAAAGCTTGCTATATTCAAAACCTGTCACTGCCAGAGAAGCAGAGAGTTTTCACTTGGGCTGAGGAAATGGACCCTAGCTACCAATCCAGGTCAATACAGACCATTGATAAACGTGAATATACAACAAACAATCACCAGTCATCTGAAGAAAATGAATAGCATAAAAGAGGGAACAAACCAAAAGAGTAGAAGAACTAATTCCTGAAGAAACAGAGTTAGTAGAAAAAAACAAAAGAGAATTAAGAGCATGCCACATCCTAAATAAAAGCAGATGTGTGTGAAAAAGAATCTATCAGGACCTTGGAAATTAAAAACATGATCACCAAAATAAATAACAGATGGCTCAAATAACAGAATTTACATAACAGAAAGTAGAGTTAGTAAATTAAAATATGTGGCCAAGGAAATCTCCTAGGGTATAGTAAAAAATAATAAGATGAAAATATGTACAAAGTTGAGAGGTAGGAAAGACAGATGCAGGAGATCCAACATTCATCTAATTGGAGTTCTAAAAAGGGAGAACATCAGGAGGAAATTATCAAATAAGTAATTATGTAGGCATAAGAAAAAGTGTTCAGCATCACTAATCATTACGGAAATGCAAATCAAAATCACAATGAGAAAAAATCACCATTTTATATACATTAGGATGGTTATTACAAAAAAAAGAAAAACCCAAAACAGAAAATAACAAGTGCTGAAAAGGATGTGGAGAATTTGGAACACTTGGGTATTGTTAGTGGGAATGTGAAATAATGCAGCCACTGTGGAACACAGTATGGTGGTTCCTCAAATAATTGAATGTAGAATTATCATATGACCCAGCGATTCTAACTCTAGCTGTATGCCAAAAAGAATTAAAGCAAGGACTCAAATAGATGTTTCTATACTAATATTCATAGCAGCATTATTCACAGTAGCCAAAAGGTGGAAACACCCAATGTCTATGAATGGATGAATGGATAAACAAAATGTGGTATAACCATAGAATGGAATATTATTCAGCATTAAAAACGAAAGAAATTCTCATACATGCTATAACATGGATGAACTTTGAAAACATGCTTAAATGAAATAATCCAGATATGAAAGGACAAATATCATAAGATTCCACTTATATGAGGTACTTACAGTAGTCAAATTCATAAAGACAGAAAGTAGAACAGTGGTTATCAGGAACTCAGGAAAATGAGGAATTATCATTTAATGGTTTGTGAGTTTCAGCTTGAGTTGAAAAATTTCTGAAGATGAATGGTGATAATGGTTATGTCATAATGTGAACATAATTAATGCCACTGGGTTATATACTTAAAAATAGTTAAATGGTAAATTTTATATTTATATATTTTACCATAATCAAATACCCTTAAAGCAAGGCCAAACATATTACAATACTGCTTTTACATTTAAATAAGTTAGACATTTTTATAAAGAAAGAACTATGGAAAGTTTCACTGAGCTGGAGTCTTCACATGGAAAGAACTCATTGAGTGATATGCAGAAATAATTGTAAAAGAAATAAGCCTAGACACATCATGATGAATTTTCTGAACTCTAAAATTAAAGAGAGAATCCTAAAAACCACAGGCCAGAAAAAGATTACCTATTGCTATGGACTAAATATTTGTGTACCCCCAAAATTTATATGTTGAAATCCTAACCCCCAAGGTGATGGTAATAGGAGATGGGGCCTTTGGGTGGCAGTTAGGTCATGAGGGCTGAGCCCACTTGAATGGAATTAGTGCTTTTATTAAAGAAATCCCAGAGAGCTCCCTTACCCCTTCTGCCATGTGAGGACACAGCAAGAACCAGAAAGCATCAGACCCTGATATGGTTTGGCTGTGTCCCCACCCAAATCTCATCTTGAATTACCATGTGTTGTGGGAGGGACCTGGTGGGAGGTAATTGAATCATGGAGGCAAGTCTTTCCTGTGCTGTTCTCATGACAGTGAATAAGTCTCACCAGATCTGATAGTTTTAAAATGAGAAGTTCCCCTGCACACCTTTGCCTGCTGCCATCCAAGTAAGATGTGACTTGCTGCTCCTTGCTTTCCACCATGATTGTGAGGCTTCCCCAGTCACGTGGAACTGTAAGTCCAATTAAACCTCTGTTTTTTTGTAAATTGTCCAGTCTTGGGTATGTCTTTATCAGCAGCATGAAAACTAACTAATACAGTAAATTGGTACTAGTAGAGTGGGGTACCTGAAAATGTGGAAGCAACTTTGGAACTGGGTAAAAAACAGAGGTTGGAACATTTTGGAAGGCTCAGAAGAAGATAGGAAAATGTGGGAAAGTTTGAAACTCCCTAGATATGTGTTGAATGGCTTTGACCAAAATGCTGATAATGATATGGACAATGAAATCCAGGCTGACGTGGTCTCAGATGGAGATGAGGAACTTGTTGGGAACTGGAGCAAAGGTGACTCTTATGTTTTAGCAAAGAGACTGGTGGCATTTTGCCCCTGCCCTAGAGATTTATGGAACTTTGAACTTCAGAGAGATGATTTAAGGTATCTGGCAGAAGAAATTTCTACACAGCAAAGCATTCAAGAGGTGACTTGGGTGCTGCTAAAGGCATTCATTTTTAAAAGGAAAACAGAGCAAAAAAGTTTGGAAAATTTGCAGCCTGACAATGCAGTAGAAAAGAAAATCCCATTTTCTGAGGAAAAATTCAAGTTGGCTGCAGAAATTTGCATAGGTAATAAGGAAGCAAATGTTAATCCCCAAGACAATGGGGAAAGTGTCTCCAGGGCATGTCAGAGGTCTTCACAGCAGCCCCCGCCATCACAGGCTCAAAGGCCTAGGAGGAAAATGTGGTTTCGTGGGCCAGGTCCAAGATTCCCATGCTATTTGCAGCCTAGGGACTTGGTACCTGCATCCCAGCCGTTCCAGCTGTGACCAAAAGGGGCCAAGGTACAGCTCAGGCCATGGCTTCAGAGGGCGCAATCCCCAAGCCTTGGCAGCTTCCACGTGGTGTTGAGCCTGCAAGTGCACAGAAGTTAAGAACTGAGGTTTGGAAACCTCTGCCTGGATTTCAGAGGATGTATGGAAACACCTGGATGTTCAGGCAAAAGTTGGCTGCAGGGGCAGGGCCCTCTTGGAGAACCTCTGCTAGGGCAGTGCAGAAGGGAAATGTGGAGTTGGAACCCCACACAGAGTCCCTACTGGGGCACTGCCTAGTGGAGCTGTGTAAAGAGGGCCACCATCCTCCAAACCCCAGAATGGTACATCCACCAATAGCTTGCACCATGTGCCTGGAAAAGCTGCAGACACTCAACACCAGCCCATGAAAGCAGCTGGGAGGGAGGCTGTACTCTGCAAAGCCATAGGGGCAGAGCTGCCCAAGACCATGGGAACTTACCTCTTGCATCAGTGTGACCTGGATGTAAGACATGGAGTCAAAGGAGACCATTTTGGAGCTTTAAGATTGGACTTCCCCGCTGGATTTTGAACTTGTGTGGGGCCTGTAGCCCCTTTGTTTTGGCCAATTTCTCCTATTTGGAATGGGTGTATTTACCCAATGCCTGTATTCCCACTGTTTCTAGAAAGTGACTAACCTGCTTTTGATTTTACAGGCTCATAGGTGGAAGGGATTTGTCTCAGATGAGACTTTGGGGACTGTGGACTTTTGAGTTAATGTTAAAATGAGTTAAGACTTTGGAGGACTGTTGGGAAGGCATGATTGGTTTTGAAATGTGAGGACATGAGATTCAGGAGGGGCCAGGGGTGGAATGATATGGTTTGGCTATGTCCCCACTCAAATCTCATCTTGAATTCTCACATGTTGTAAGAGGAACCTGGTGGGAGGTAGTTGAATCACAGGGGCAAGTCTTTGCCATGCTGTTCTCCTGATAGTGAGTAAGTCTCACCAGATCTGATGGTTTTAAAAAGAGGAGTTCTGGCTGGGTGCAGTGGCTCATGCCTGTAATCCCAGCACTTTGGGAGGCCGAGGTGGGTAGATTACAAGGTCAGGAGATGGAGACCAGCCTGGCTAACCTGGTGAAACCCCATCTTTACCAAAAACACAAAAAATTAGCCTGGCGTGGTGGCACGTGCCTGTAGTCCCAGCTACTCAGGAGGCTGAGGCAGGAGAATTGCTTAAACCTGGGAGGCAGAGGTTGCAGTGAGTCAAGATCGCACCACTGCACTCCAGACTGGGCAACAGAGCAAGGCTCTAAAACAACAACAACAACAACAACAACAAAAACAAAAACAAAAAAAAAAAAAAAAAAAAAAAAAAAAAACAAGAAAAAAGAGGAGTTCCCCTGCACAAGCTCTCTCTCTTTGCCTGCTGCCATCCATGTAAGATGTGACTTGCTTCTCCTTGCCTTCCACCATGATTGTGAGGCTTCACCAGCCACATGGAACCATAAGTCCAAGTAAACCCCTTTCTTTTGTAAATTGCCCAGTCTTAAGTAAGTCTTATCTGTAGCATGAAAACAAACTAACACAGACCCCAAATTTAATGGAACCTTGATCTTGGACTTCCACCCTCCAAAAAAGTGAGAAATAAATTTCTGTTGTTCATAAGCACCCAGTCTACAGCATTTGTTATAGCAGTACAAAATAACTAAGACATCTACCAAAGAGAAAAAAAATCATATTGGCATCTTATTTATAATATACAACACTAGAAAAAAATGGAGTGATGACTTCTAAATTCTGAAGGAAATTATTTTGAGCCTAGAATTCCTGCTTCAGCAAAACTGGTATTCACAAGTGTCGTGGGGGAAGGCAAGTTTTGACCACAGAAGATTTCAGTTTACGACTTATGAATTCTTTCTAAATCAATTATTGAAAGCTATAGTAAACTGAGAAATTGGTTTTAAAAAAGAAGTGTAATTCAAGGAAAAAATAGATACTAATAGGAATTTTAATTAATATTAAATAATTATTGATAGTATGGCTATATGACTCTATAATTTTTTAAAAAGATAAGTGTACCACAAAATATTTCATAATAATTAAAACTTAAAATTCAAAGCAATTTCAATGAAACTGGGAAAAGAGAGAAAGAGAAGTAATTGAGAGGATTTGCCCTTATTCTGGGGTAAGTGAGATTTTAAATACAGATTAAATATCAATTCTGAGAAAAATGTAAGTTTAAATATATTTATTAAAAACCTAACAATAACTACTGGAACAGTAAAAAAAATGTAAGTTTAAATATATTTATTAAAAACCTAACAATAACTACTGGAACAGTAAAAATAAGATTTGTAACTTTCAAATACCAGGTGAAAAAAGAAAACCTTATCATCAAAAGAGAAGAACAACTACCTAAAACAACACACAATAGAAAACAAGCAAAACCAGACCAAGACAAAAAGCCTTACAAACAGAAAACACAAAATGATAAAGCAAAAATAAGATTGATTGATATAACAAATACAGCACTTTCAAGTCCTAGGGACTGTTCAAAGTGCTTTACAAATATTAGCTGACTCAATCAAACATACAATTACCTCAATAAATGTGAATAGGTTAAATTCCTCAATTAAAAGAACCAGATTCTGATGTCTTAAGTTGTGTTAAAGCAAGACAAGAGAGAAAGCAAGAGAAATAATACCTTTAAACAAAGTGACTAAAGTTTGTTAAAACATAGAACCAGGAAAATGACACCAAAATAAAACAAGACAAAGTAGCAGGGATGGCAATATTACTATTGAACAAACTAAAATTCAAATTGAACAGGATTAAATGGAATGTTAAAAAATTACATATATGTAAATATATGTCCTTATAATATATATTTGTTATTATATTTCATATTTTTAAAATATAAAAATTTATATTTTAATTTTTTTAAATATAAAATATAATGACAAATCTGTAAATTTATAAAAAGCTTTAAGAGTACTAGCCTATGAGCCTCAAGATAATATCAAACATGTTAATTCAAAACTATTAGAAATGTCAGGATTTGAATTGATTCATGGGGTTGCAAAGGGAAGGGGACATTTTTGGCAAAAAGAAATTACCCTACCTGGTCAGCGAGGCCACTAGTGAGGCCACTTTGACTAAAACTGAGGGTCTGTGGAGGAGGCTAAGGAAGAAATAAGATTAGAAAGGTGGAATAGGTCTAGATTTTACCTCCAGGAAAGGTGATGAGAAGCAAGAGAGAGATGTGATTACAGGAGTCCTTTAGAAAGGTAAATCAGGGCCAGGCACGGTGGCTCACACCTGTAATCCCAGCACTTTGGGAGGCTGAGGCGGGTGGACCTTGAGGTCAGGAGTTCAAGATCAGTCTGACCAAGATGGTGAAACCCTGTCTCTACTAAAAATACAAAAATTAGCCTGGCATGGTGGCGGGTGCCTGTAATCCCAGCTACTCGGAAGGCTGAGGCAGAGAATTGTTTGAAACCAGGAAGCGGAGGTTGCAGTGAGCTAAGATCACGTCACTGTACTCCAGCCGGGGTGACAAAGCGAGACTTCATCTCAAAAAAGAAAAGAAAAGAAAAGAAAGACAAATCAGGCAGCAGCATGCAAAGCTGGCTGGAGAAGAAATGGAGTATTGGCAACACAGGCAGAAGTACATATTCACTACTAGTAAATCAGTAGTACATTTCCACATTACCCTTATGTTCTTAGTCTATCAGAAATAAGTATTTGGAAGTTGAGTTCAATAATATGAAAGTCTTCTGAAAATTGAGGTGCTATAAATATGTAATATTAATATTAATTATTCTCATTCATTCTATAGTATTATATTTAAATACTTAGAGTCTATAAATCATGATTGTAAATTGGTATCTATAATCCGTATCCTGTAGGTAACTGAAAGCTTTGAAGAACGTGATCAAAGTGAATTCTTTCACCAAAGATCTAAGAATAGCCAGAAGATGTTCAATTACAGAGGCAGTCCAGGCATATCTGCTTTTCCTCCCCTTTCTCTCTTTGCACTGTATCCTGCTTTACCTTATACAGAGAGTTAGGATATGGAAATTTTGGAAGGGTCTTATTAGCTACAAGGACATAGCCTCCTTTGGGAGAATCTGTCTTTTTCAGGATATTAAATCAGTTTTATAATTTTAAGAAAATTTTTGATGCCTACATTTTTAAGGAAATGTAATTCTTGATTCTGCCTAGGCTATGCACAGGAGCAGGCCCATGGAGAACGGATTTTCCTGGTTTTAGGAACTGTTGTTAGTAATGTAGTCTCCCAATCACCTGCATCAATGAAGGGGAGCCAAAATGGAGATAATCCTAATGGTAGATCATCCAAAAACACATGGCTCTTTAGTTTGGGAGTACATTCAATTACTTTCTTTTCTTGCAGCTAGGTCTTTCTAAATCTGTATTTCCTAAGTTAATGCTAAAGTAATTTGCTATCCCTGACTACACACTAATTTATAATGGGAAGAATGGCCCAGGTGGGCTGGTTGGCAATGGTGCATCAGCCTGAGATTAACCATTTGCCACAGATAGTTACAAATGAGTAATTCAGAGCCAGATAATTGAGAATTCTTATATAGTATATATTTTGTCTTAGGAGGCCAACTGTAAAATTCCTTTGATTTCTATGATTCTACGTGCATGTGTGTGTGTAAGAGAGAGAAAGAGAGAAATTAAGAAGAATTTATGATAATTTTATGGTAATCCTTTAGCACTAACAGAGAATTACTAAGGCCCTGCTTTTAGGAATTGAAGTAACTATCTTTAGCTGCGTTCTAACTTTGAAAATGTGTGGATTTTGATTTTTTTTTTAATTCAACCATAATCTTTAAGTA
Organism: Rhinopithecus roxellana; assembly: GCF_007565055.1. NCBI lineage: Eukaryota > Metazoa > Chordata > Mammalia > Primates > Cercopithecidae > Rhinopithecus > Rhinopithecus roxellana. Next base: position 86,865,929 of record NC_044562.1, on the reverse strand, counting down.
AATGACTTTAATGTCACATAACAGAAAGGGAACATATAAAGATGAGGCTTTTCATTTCTCAACTAGTTTCACCAAGAATTATAGTTTTCAATGGGTAAACTTTGAGAGAAACTATACTATTAATCATTAAACTTAAGAGTTTTATCAAAGCCTCAAACATTATCACTGGCAACAAAAGACTGAATATAAACATAGTTAATTATCTCTCTGGTTTTACCAAATACCATTCTGAGGTACTGAAGACACCTATTAAGATAGACATAATTAATATTGAAGGATGTGATTTATTTATATATTTTCCATAATACCTATAAAATAAATAAGTTAGAGGAAATCATAATCAAAATGTGTATTAAAATAACATTGTCAATAGCTACTGATATTTGGCAATAGCAGTCAATAAATTAAATAATTACAAGCTTGTCAAAACTTTGTATTGGAGATGATTGTCCTTTACCCAACTATCATTTCCTTGATGCCCACGCCCCTTCTTAGAGAGCATACCTGGCACTGCCTGGAAAGAGCACTGGAATACTGTGTCCTTGCCTATCTGAGAGTGTGAGCCCATCACACTGAAGCTGAGTCCATCACATTCTCTCTCCTGGTTTTGGATGTGCAGACTAGAAATACCATTTGTAATCAGAGGTGGGAACTGCTGTTTTAGGAACACTGGTAATGGGTATTTTTCCAAAGACAAAAGAATGAAACAGGTGCAGCAGAGACAAGGAACCAGGGGCCAGAGGCACAGGAAGAAGAAGAAAGTGAGAGTAAAAGAATTTTACTGATAATCTTCTGGTTCTATAAAATTATTTAGTTCTTGCTAAAACTGGACACCTTGAGATGCTGTATCCTTACAATAAACTTCTCTGTAATTAGCCCAGCTTAAGTGGATTTCTTCTGGCAACTATGCATATGAAACTGCTCAACTGCTATGTTAATTTTCAAGACTTCTAAAGATGGCAACAACTTACATTTCCCTGCCAGAATTTTGGAAAGAGGCAAGCAAATCTGACATCAGAAATGTAGTTGTCTCACTTTTGGTTTAAATCCTGAATCAGTTTAGGGAAGCAGTGGGTGAAGATTATTTTTAAACAGCCCACAGTCAACTTATCCTACTCAAAAGTATGACCAAAACACTGAGGAGGCAGAACAGATAAAGAATTTTTATTTTCTGGTAAGTAGTGGTTATTTTGACATACAATAATTATTATATGAAGGTCCTTTGAACCATTGTGACTTGCATTGACAATTAGAGAAAGAGAGAGAGCGAGAGAGAGAATAGAGTGAGTGTAAATGTGGCCTACAGCACGAAAGGTAAATCAGCAGATTCTTGAATCAACCATCTATTCTATTTCTATGATTATGTATTAGTTTAAAAAAGACTCCTTCTTAGAAAAGGCAAGTGTTGACTAAGCTGTATGTGTCACAATAAAAGTCATAAACCTTCTTTTTGGCCTGTTAAAACAAGGTTTAAGGAAAATGAGGAATAGTTCAAGCCAAGAACATCTGAGCAAATAATCAAATAAGAAAAACAATTAAAAGTTTGGGATGATATTAACAAACTGAGAAAAAACCACTGAGATAAGAATCTTGGGGGAAAATAGAAAGCACAGTAAAACAAACAAACAAACAAACAAAAAAAAACAGAAAAACAAAACAAAACAAAACAAAAAACCTGGAGAGGGAGTTAAGATGTGAAAAGACTCAGAAGACCTTCATTCTTACAGTAACATCAGAAAAGTCATAATATAAAATTATACTTACCTATGAGACAATAGAAAAGTGGTGGACAAAAGAAAACCTTGACAAACTAATTTTTAACAGAGCAAAACCTTTCATGGGTGAGCAGAAAGTGACAACATCCTCTAGGGTAAGTACTGTGTCTAGATACAGGCAGGCAGACGAGAAGACATACCATAAACTTGATAACTTTATGATAAGTTTATCAGGTAAAAAGAGGCCAGCAGATCTATTGGCAACGGTAAAGGAAGGCAGGATGGACTGAGGTATGGAAGACCCCTTAAATGCAGCATATATTTTCTTGGCATAATAATTCTCCCCATTCTCTTCTTCCACAATTTGTTGAGAAAAGCTGGGCATGCTGTATTAGGTAATAAGAACTGGGGTAAATAGTTTGTTAATTTTAGAATTTATGGTAATCTAGCCAGAAATTAGACTTTTTAATGTTTGCTGCAGCTATAGATGCCAGATGCTTCAAATTCCTCTGGCATCTTTGTTTTTGTCTCCCTTCTTGACTTTTGGCTTCCCTAGGTATTCTTCCTCAAAAAGAGTTGTGTTGTACAGCTCTTTCAGCTATAATCCCCTGTTATAATACTGGAGCCCTGCTGATGTGATGGTAAGCCATGGCAGATAAGGAGCATTCTATACTCTTCTATTTAAATCTCTATGTTTTGTTGGTCCTGTGTCTTTTACAGTTTTTCTCCAGTGGTAAAGACATCTTTTCCCTCTCTTGCCTCCACTTATATCCCTGACTGCCCCAATCCCAATCTATTTTCTTAAAGCCTTGACCCTTGTTGACTACGTCTTTCCTCCTTACATGAGACAGGAAGACTGGAGGGAGCTTCAGTGGGAAGAATGTCCTTCCCCTAGTTGGGACAAAGTTCTGAAAGATTTGTTCACCATGGAGCATAGGCCATTGTTAGGGAGAGGTCTCTGGGTATATTTCCCATTGGGATATTTCTGGGATATTTCTCACTCTTCCTCTTCTCTTCCAGAGATACCAGGGGATCTTCCTTCACTCTTCACTGTGAGAACCTGCTGAGGTCCCTGAAAACACAGCCTGTGAAAGTGCAGGGGCCACCTAAGACTGTGATTCCCAGGAGTTGCTCATTCGAGTCCATATTCAGCCTCCAACAATTTATTAAAATTACTGTGTAAAGGTTCCTTCTACTTAATGGCTTGAGTGCCTTCTGCTTCAGGTAAGAAGCTCTTGGTTATGTTTCTCTGGATGAACCTGTCTCCCCAGATTTTGGGGAGAAGGATTGCCCTATAACCTCAGTTCTCTGACATGTCCAAGAAGAGTCATTGATTTTCAGTTTCCCAGCTTCTTCTTGTTGTAAGGATGAGGGTGATGACTCAGGCTGTTAACATGTCAGAATGGAAACTGGAAATCACATTTATATATTTTCATCCAACAACTACAAGATACACTTTCATTTCTAGTACACGTGGAAGATAGACCATGGCAGTACATTTAAAGGATTGAAATAATACAGAGTATTTTCTACGATCAAAATAGAATTAAGTTAGAAATCAATAATAAAATTGATACATGAAAAATCTATAAGTATTTAGAAACTAACACTAACTTCTGAATAACCCATAAATCAAAGGAGAATCAAAGGGAAAATAGAAAACGTTCAAACTAAATTAAAAGGACACTACAACATATCAAAATGTGTGGAATAAAATAAAAGTAGGGCAAAGGGAGTGTATTAGTTAACTATTATTGTATAATAACTTTGCCAAAAATATAGTTATTTAAAACAATATATAGTTATTATCTCACAGTTTCTGTGGGTCAGCAGTCTGGGCATGACATAGCTGGCCTCTGCTCCAGGGTGTCACAAGGCAGCAATTAAGGTGTTAGCCATGGCTGCTGTCTCAGCAAAAGACTTGACTGGAGAGGAATTTACTTCCAAACTCATGCAATTTTTAGCAGGATTCAGGTCCTTCCCATAAAGAAAACTAAAGGCCCAGATGGTTTGCCTGGTAAATTATATCTTTAAAGGGGAAATAATGCCAATCTTACATAAGTTCTTTCAGAAAATGGACGAGAAAACAATACTTCCCAACTTTGTTGTGAAGCCAGAATAACCCCAAAACCAAAATTGGCAAGTACATTACAAGAGAAGAAATAACAGACCATTTTCCCTAATTACTACAGACGGAGAAGTAAGTTTTAGCAAAATGTTAACAATATAACTCTAGCAATGTGCACATAGGGTAATACAGCACAACCTAGTGGTGTTTATCCGAGGGATTCAAGGTCACTTTAATGTAAAAGTATAACTTGTCGTGAGGTGTGGTGGCTCACACCTGTAATCCCAGCACTTTGGGAGGCCAAGACAGGAGGGTTGCTTGAGCCCAGGAGTTTGAGATCAGCCAGGGCAACATAGGGAGGCCCCATTTCTACAGATAATTTAAAAATTAGTTGAGCATGGTGGCACACACCTGTAGTCTCAGCTACTCAGGAGGGTGAGGCAGGAGGAACACTTGAGCCCAGGAGTTCAAGGCTGCAGTGAGCCGTGATCTCACTATTGCACTCCAGCCTGGGTGACAGACCAAGACTCTGTCTTGAAAAAAAAAAAAAAAAAAAATAGTTCATCACATTAACAGAATAAAGGAGAATTATCATGTAACCTTCTTCATAGATATAGAACAATAATTTAACAAAATTCAACTCCTTTGTAATAAAACCTATCAGGAAATATAAATAGAAGGAAACTCTAATAATCTGACATGAAAACTCTATGGCTACAAAAGACTTAATAGTGAAATTTTGGATACTATCCTTCTAAGTTCAGAAATAACAAAAAACAGTTTGTTCTTATCACTTGCATTCAGCATCGCACTGAAAGTCTCAGCCAATACTACAACATGGAAAGAGAATAAAATAAAATGGATAAATATTGGGAAAGAATAAGTAAAACTCTTTATTCACAAATGATATGATTATGTACATAGAAAATGCAAAAGAATCTACAAACCTCTGCTAGCTCTCACAAGTGAAGTCAACAACAAACAATTGGAAGGTAACATTTTTAAAATGATGAATAGTAGCATCAAGAAACATAAAGTACCTAGGAATAAATTTAATGATAGATATACATGTTTGCTAGACTGATGACTATAAAACATTGATGAGAGAAAGAAAATCTAAATAAATGGAGAGCCATACCATTTTCAAAGATTGAAAGATTCAATATTGTGAATATATCAATTATCCCTTGTATTTGTTTCTTATATTAACAATTTACCAAAAGTTTAGTCAGTTGAAACAATACAAACTCCTTATTTTATAGCTCTGTAGATCAAGGAGTCAGATGTGGGTCTCACTGGGCTAACATAAAGGTGTCAAGACTCTATTCCTTCTGGAGGCTCTGGGGAAGAATCCATTTCCTTGTTTTTTCCATCTTCTAGAGGCCACCCGCTCTCCTTGGCTCATGACCTCTTCCTCCATTTTGAAATATCAACAACAGCATGTCAAGTTTTTTTTTTGTGTTGCATCTTTCTGACCTCCTTTTCTGCACCCCTTTTCCATAGTTAAGGACTGCTGTGATCACATTGGCCCCATCCAGATAAGCCAGGATAGCCTCCCTATTTTAAGGTTAATTGGGTGGCAAACTTTAACTACATCTGAAACCTTAATTTCCCTTTGCCACATAGCCTAACGTATTTACAAGTTCCAAGGATTAGAATATGAACGTCTTTGGCAGGCGATGAGGGGAAGGGAAAAAATTATTCTGCCTGCCATTTTCCTCAAATGATCTGTAAATTCAATACAATTCCAACAAAATACTGACATACCCTTTTGTAGACATTGACATGCTGATACTCAAATGTATAATGAATACTAAACAACTTAGAACACTTGACCCTTGTGCAACATGAGGGTTGGGGCACCAACTCCCACGCACTTAAAAATTTGCATATAACTTTTGATTCTCCAAAAATTTAACTACTAACTGGAAGCCTTATGGATAACAGTCAATTAACATTTATTTTGTTTGCTATATGTACTATAACAAACTGTATTCTTAAAATAAAGTAAGCTAGAGAAAAAATGCTATTAAGAAAATCATAAGGAAGAGGTAATACATTTACAGTGCACATGGTATTTATTGATACTGTAAGTTTGCATTTTCTGTTTACAAGATCGATTGTCTGTCTGAAATAGTGGGTGACCATAGCTGCAGACCTCAATCTATGGTACATATCAAGCAGTTCGGCTTTTTCTTGTAGTGTCATAAATTTTTCTCTGCTTCTTGGGAGTGCTTCCAGCATCACTAGTGGCACTTCGTATGGTGTTACTCAAGGTCTACGCTGTTGCACTAAACTCATTGAAAAATATGCAAGAACTGAGAGAAATCACTTTCCACTGCAATATGCAATACACTAAAGAGACAAACTTCTCATTTGGAGATGAATAGCATCATGTGACATTTTAAGCAGATACTTGCAACATTTGAGCTCATGGAAACAACAACAGGAGGTAGCTATGAAATTGTGACAGTAGTACAATATGTACAACAGTGAATTTTATGTAGTTGTGATTCAATGCTGCATCTTTACATTTGTGTACATTTCTCTGGACTGTGAGTGGCACCATCTATGATCTATAAATGCTTATATGCATAAGTTTTCATAAATTCTAACTTTCTATAAAAGATCTATATATATTTTATGGTAGTAAAGGATAAAACAGCTTAGTATCTACATATGTTTTATGCATTCATGACATACCTAACTTTTTCTTAATTTTGGGGGCATTTCTAGGCTACGCAGTTCTTCTGTAAGTTTTTTCAAATTGTTGCAAATCACCAAAAAAAAATTTTCAATATATTTATTGAAAACGAATTCATGTTTAGGTGTACCTGTGCAGTTTAAATCCACGTTGTTCAAGCATCAAAGGTACTAAACAATCTTGAGAAGGATAACCAAATCTGGCAGGCATATACTACCTGATTGCAATATTGTCAATAAACCACAGTGATTAAGAGAATGTAGTACTGGTATCAGAATTGACTAATGGATCAATAACAAATGGTGCTGGAACATTTGGATATCCATATGGGAAAAAGAAGGACAGTGAGGAATACCTCACATTCCCAAAAATTAACTCAATATGGATTGCACACTTAAATTTAAAAGCTACATTATAAAGTCCCTAGAAGAAGACACAGTAAAATCTCTTTGTGACCTTGTGATAGGCAAAGTTGTCTTAAAATGTGAAAAGACCTAATTCTAAAGGAAAAAATTTGATAAGCTAATAAACTGGATAAAATTTTTAAATTCTGCTTATCAAAAGACACTATAAAGAAAATGAAAGCTGAATAAACTTGGAGAAAATATTTGCAATACATGTATCTAACCATCGTGAGTGCATGTTGCATCACCAAAACCCCTCTCTTAGACTACAGGATTATGCAATGAACTGCTTAGAAAATTGTTGGCTGACAGCTCTCAGTTGACAACCCTCTTCAAGAATTGCCTAGGTTGAAGATGTCACGCCTCCTTTTGGGGGTAGTCCACCTCTAATATCTTATTGACTCAGGAGTGTAAATGTTTGGTCCTACACTGCAACTTACGAAAATTCTGAAGGCCCACCAGGTTCAGAATTTCCTATGTTTTGACTACACAGGTGGCCAATTTCTCCCTTTAACAATCTTTCTTCTTCCTACAGATGTTGATCCTAAGAGCACTCCCTAATACTTCTCATACATTTCCCTCTCCATCTGCTGCCTGAGAAACCCATTCTCACAAGCATTGACAAAAGACTTGTGTCCCTGATAGATAAATTACTCCTACAAATCAATAATTTTAAAATAAAACAACCAAAGTTTTAAAAATGGGCAAACTACTTAAATAAATACTTCACAATAAGGGATCTACAAATGGTTAATAAACTCATGAAAAGATTGTCAATATTATTAATCATCAAGGAAACACAAATCAAAACTACAATGAGAATACCCAGACACCCATTAGAATAACTGAAAAATAAAAGTATTAACAATACCAAGTGTGGGAGATAACATGGAGCAACTGGATCTTTCATACATGGCTAATCGAATTGTGAATTGATGCAATCACTTTGGAAAGCTACTTGAATGTTTTACAATGTCCACAATATAGCTACCTCATAATCCAGCAATTCCACACTTAGATATTTACCTACAAGAAATGAAAACATATATCCACGAAAAGATTTAAACAAGAATGTTTATTACCGCTTCATTCATTAATTTAAAAATAACCAAATTAACCATCAACAAAAGGATAGATAAAGAAGTTGTGGCATTTTCATACAATGGAATACCACATAGCAATAAAAAGAAGGAACTACTGGTAGATGCAACAACATGAATAAATCTCAAAAACACTCTGTTGAGTGAAAGATGCTAGACCCCCCAATATGACATACTGTGTGTTCAATAATAGGCAAAATTAACATATGAAGGTAGAAATCAGAGCAGTGATTGTCTGAGGAGGAGGGGCTATAGACCTTGAAGAGAACCTTCCAGGGTAAGAATTTTCTAGGGTGATGGCAATGTTCTATAACTTGGTTGGAATATTGATTTACAGGGTCATATATTTGTCAAAATTCATCAAACTGTACACTTGAGATCTGTGCACTTTACTATGAGAGGGAAGATATTATTTGACAAAAGAATGTAAACAGAAAACTGCTAATAAAACATCAGTAAGACAGGAGAATACTGATGGGAGACATTCAGAGAAATATGCTCTGTTTTTTGGCCAGTTCCAAGGCTGGCTCCTAAGATATCTGCTTTCCCTGGAGAGCCTGATAATAGATACTTGCTATAAAATTCAAGCACACATGAAAATTCAGAATATGTTCATCTCTATCAACAGTAATAGTTTTGAGGGCAAAACATGAAGTAAAGTGTAGCACTGCACTTAGAAGTGCCATACCCAGCCGCAAAATGCAGGGTTAAAGCCCAGCTCTGCCTCCATTTATGAGATCTAGACAAGTTAGTTATCCTCTCAGCTGTAAAATGGGGATAATGATAATAATTGCATCCACTTAGTGGGGCCACCTTGAGGTCTAAAAAGTGTTTGCCATAGAATAAGTGCTTGATAACTGTTAATATCGTATGAATTCTAAAGTGCATCCTCATGCATGGATTTGCTATTGTGCAAGTTTAAAGATATCCAAGCAGAAAAGGATATATAGATCTTTGAAAACTTGAATCTGTTTGTATATTTCTCTGAAAATGTCACTGGTACTGTTGTGGCAACCCAGCAGTGATGGTTTCTATTCAGGGAAGAAGCAGTTCTGAATTCAATAAGGTTTTTTGCGGGGAATCAAGAGGCTGTGGGTTCTGGTCAAGGTTTCACTGTAGTGTCTACCAAAGTGGGGTGGTAAAGGATCTATTGTGGCTAAAATCATTTCTTCCCACACCAATGATTACAAAGTTAATAGCTACAGTTAACCGGCTGTAGCTGCAACCGTGGCTGCTTGTTTTCTTCAAATTATATAAACTACAACCAGCCAGAATACTACTGAAATATTGAATAGTACATTTGCTTTTATTGGTTTATCCTTTATTCAATCAAAGTCTGTGAACATCTTCATTCCACTTCAGATTTTAGCAAAGATATCCATGAATTAGACCTCAAAATAACTACATTTCTACAAACTAAATTGAGTTAGCCAGCTTATATTACCAGCAACAGTTTTTTAGTCTGAAATAAATATATGGTACCATCCCAAAAATCTGACGTAGCTTTCTTGAAAAAATTTGAATTTCCTAGTAGTATACAGCAATCCAGAGATGTTACTTACTGAAATAGATGCTGCTGTATAATGTATCTTATTGAATCAGAATTATTTCCCAGTTGATTATCGGATGCATAAATCCAACCAAAATTATCACCTATCAACCTGAAAACATTAAACTTACAAAGCCAAATGGATCATCTGGCAAATCATAAATATGGCCATGGCATCTGAGTACACATCAGCACTCTGTTGTCTTGAGTCTGGACTTGGGGGAAACGTTAACTCTTTCAGGTGCCCAGTAGAGTAGGGCAGCTGCATTCTCCTAGAAACAACTCCATATAATTACGTTTAGGAAGCCAAACTGCCCTTCACATCTGAAAAGGCACCCTTCCAAGCAGTACATGGCAAAAAGTCTCCTTCAGTTTTCCTGTCCTCTCTCCCCAGGAGCCAGTGACCTCCAGAACTGTAGACAAAGCAGCTTTTGGTGCATTTAAAACAAACAAATAGCACAGGAAGGTGACCCAGTGTGATCAAGGGAATATTAGGCAGTTCTCACTGATCATAAGAATGTAAAGTTGAAACCTCATTAATATGCTATTCCTGCTTTCCTCCTGAGGGAAAGTTGAATTTGGGGTTACCAGAAGGCAGAGCCATTTGAGGGTGAAGCAAAGTGGGCTTTTGTTTCATTTTGTTTTTGTTTTAGAGTGGCTTGTCAAGTCCTCTATCATTCCTCTCCTCTTTATGCCCTATTGTGATTTTCTTTGTCCTGTAAATAACACTTACATAGAGAGTAACGAAACATCTTACATATTTCTAGACACTTCTTTCAAATATGTTATTTTCCCCATAAGCATTCTCATATCTATCAGATCATGTTTCCTACTTTTCAATTTGAAAACCAAGGTCACCAAGATGCCCGTGATGAAAACACTGCCCCATTCTATACTGAGTATCTGTCTTCATTCCCTTATCATTAAATGTGGCAGACATTTTGCTACGTTGGTATTCTCTGCCATTGTCTGCATGTTAGTTAACATTCTTTTGGTTCCAAGTGTTAGAAACAGTCTCTGGCTAAGTTAAGTTAAAAAGGTAACTTACTGAAAGGACGCTGAGGCAGCTCCCAATATGAGGATGAGGGGAACAGCCAAGTCTGCTGGCTGAAACCTCAGCAGCAGGAATCTGTGGACTTTCTCTCTAGCGTGCTGCCTTTGAAGTGCATCAGCCCTGAGTAATCCCATCTTTGTGAGTTTTGGTTCAAAATTCCAAATTGGAGATTCCAGAGAGAATCTGATTTGCTCAGCTCAGATCAGGTGTTCACTGCTGTGTCAATCAGCTAGTGACAAAGGTGAAAGCCCCTCAATAAGACATGGCTGCTGTGGATCTCTCCTTTGCCTATCTGGGGCAGGTCCCCTTCAAGGAAAGTGACACCAACAGGCATTTGAGGTCAGGAACCCCTCTTTGTATATTGCTTTGAATAGAACCATGCCTGCGAAGCATTTCCTTAATACTTTGCCATAATACTTCCAACAATGGTTAGGAGTATTGTCTCTTCATTCCAAAAGAAAGGCACGTTTTTAAGTCTAAATGTTTCCATGGCTTTGAAAACATCATTTGGCTCATCTTAACATGGTCAAGATGAGAGTGCTGGGCTAACAATGGGTTACAATAGACCTAGTGAGCATGCCCAACCAAGTTTTGAAAAAGAAAACTTCTATAATCAAGTAAGATACATCCACCGACCAAAAGACATAATTTAGGGTGGAAGAAAGAAGGGGTCTTTTAAAATGCCAACCAGTTAGTTTATGACCTCTATCAGTGCTGCAGTGATGGAAAAGGAAGGTGTCAAAAAAGTAAAATAGCTGATTTACTATCTACAAAAGATTAACAGCTTTGCTAGGCCTGGGTGATTATGGAAGTAGAGGCGAGTGAAATGTTCCCGTTGGAGACACACTGATGAAAGGGGGCTGGGTGAGCAGATTGCCCAGCTCATTTTTATTGTGACGAAAAAGTTGCCATCCATCATGATTGAACTCATCATTCTAGGGAAGTGTTTGGAAATCCAGATTGTTTAAGGTTCAATTTTCACAAACTGAGATAAACAAATTATTCTGGGACTAAATAATAAGCAAATTTCTACTTTCTGTCTAAATGAAGGATATCACTGACCATCAGTCTCCTTTGAGGATTTATTCAAGTCGCCCTTTTTGGAGCAGGTGACACCAACATGCCCAGGAGGCTTAGTTTGATAAAGGCAAGCCTCAGTAGAGTTGATATGGCCAAACTGTGGGTCAAACCCAGGAAACAAGATGTTGGCCAGGACTGGAGGCAAGCCAGTTTCAGAGCCAGAGTTACCTTTTCTGGACTATCTGTCTGAACTTTGGGAGAGGCCATCTGGGAGTCGCAGCTTCTTCTGGTTGGAAGTAAGAGGTTGAGAATCGGCATCTGGGACAAGACCACCATTCAACCCTCCGAACCAAGCCTAAGCCCAGAGCCAGAGCATGAGGCACTGAGCATAGGACAGTGTCTTCATACGTTCGGAACCCAAGGCCATTGACTGGAATAATCTGAGGAAGTCATAAATATGTAGCTAAATTTTAGCACATGTCAAAATAAAAACTAATAAGCAATGTTTTTCTACAGTCATGAAAAAGAAAATCGCATTCTTTATTAGTGTGCTGTCAAAACCTGTCAGTCTCATCGGGTTTCTAAGCATATAAGAATCAGAATCTATTTTCCAACATCGAATCCATCTTTCTTTTACCAATGACCCGGAGCATGAGTTCATGTAATGGATTAGCCTTGCTCATGTTTAACCTGCACTCCTCAGGCCTCTGAAAAATATTCTATCCTGATAAGCTTGTATTAGGGTAGTGCTTCTAAACCCTATCAGACCTTTTTAGAACACATATTATATAATACCTTCTTTATTATCTTGAGATTAAAATCACAGATGGTATATCTTACCTTCAAACATAATGTTTTAAAAATCAATATAATGCCATAACTGTAATTTAAATAAGAAATAAAAGGAACATAATGTATAATAAAACAACATATATCAATATGGAGAAGCTCAGACATGACTTCATTAGAAGACAGAAAGAAGAAATCAGATGTTTGTGCCTATATGTAGAGTTACTATGATTGCAACAGCTAAAAATGCCAACAGACAGAGGTGCAGTGTTGGCAGCTCAAGTGCCCCAAGCAATATCGTTGCCAGTGATACAGTTTTCTGAAGTGGCTAACAACTCTTGGTTAAGTTCCCAACAAAGCCAAGTATAATCTTCCCTCCACTCACATGGTAGTTGCACTCATGGAAAATTCAGTATACATTTAAACTGTACCCAAAATAGTCTGTGTTTATATAAAAATCAAGTTAGGCTTTAAGCTGAGATAATTGCAAACAGGTTTTTCACCTACACTGCTGTCTTCTGGGACATTTAAAAGTCATGGCAATCATGCATCAATTATTCACTGTGCAAGATCACCCCGCACATTGCAGTTCATAAAGAATCCTTGACACTTACCAACCTAATGGCAATTACAGCCCTCAAACACTGTGAGAATCAGAATGTCTCCCCCATATTTCCAAATGACCCTTAAGGGAAGGTATATCCCTGAGAGCCACTGTATTAGGGCATCTTACTATAACTCAAAATACAAGGATCATTTAATTAGCCCTTTTTGCAGTATGAAGATACTATATTGTTGAAAACCAAAGTCATGCACCAACCTATACAGGCCAGGCCTACCAGGTTTTAATCAAAAGCTCAGGATGGAAAGTGTTCACACATTTTAGGTTACCTCATCCACTGGAGAGATTACAAACATGGTATCAAATCCTAATCTACCCTATACCTGTGACCTTCTAGAATACTATGTGTCTGCAGAATAAACATTTAATGTTAACTATCTGTGACTTATGTACAATCTAAGTGTTAAGCCCTTTTCTAATGTATCTTATATTTTCTCACAGGAATTCATATAAGACAATGGACGGGTGAACTACTCCCAGGCAGTAGAACCATATCCTAATCAAGAACATTTGCTGCCTCCAGGCAAGGGGTCTTGGCAACATATGCCTACTTAAATTTCAGAATTGCTATGACCCAGTGACTTCTCTTTGCCTCCTCTCTATAAATGAGAGTGTTGGTTTGTCTCATCCTTTCCCTGTATCACATTGAAGGAAGGTATTTATAAGTGGGGAGAGGGGATGGCGATAGCTTGTCTTTTTAGTTTATAGGTTTCCAGATCAAGAGGCGTTGCACTTGAAGAGTGAAACCTCATCTGCAGTTGGACCTGATTTGGAGAATAAAATCATGGCCATCAAGTCTGCTGCCATAATAAGATAAGATTTTTTATGGACCTGAAAAGACTGTAGTAGATTTGCAAGGGAAAAGAAAAGAAAAGAAAAGCCACAATTTCTTTGAATTTCCTCCCATTGTCATTTGGTCCTGTGATCTGCATTTGTCAATTGGACATTAGCAAATGTGACACAAAGAGACATTTGAAACACATGCACATTGGGGTTCAGAATTGTTGCTTAGAAACTATGTAAGCAAGCTTGAACTAGCTAGCCTCTTAGAGGAAAAGAAGATGTGGAAGCAGGCCACGGCCACCCATCTCGCCCACAAGCGGATTGCAACCACATGAGTAAGCCTGGGTCAGACCAGCAGAACTGCCCAAAGGGCCAACTTACATAATCATGAGCCAATCAATGATTGTTTTAATCAGTACGTTTTGGGGATTGGTTTATTTTATACATCCAACATTCACACATAAAGTTTTCAATCTTGCTAAGTTATCCGTTTCTGAAACTACTTGAGAAAAAAGTAACTGCATGGTCCAGTACACCTACCTGACATTTTTAGGCAGTTTCTCTCACTTTAATTTTATCTTTGGCTTATGAAATCTTATATAATGGATCAGTTGTACTCCATAAAAGCCTTGGAATTTTATCAAATTGCATGTTGTTAGTTGACCCCTGTGCATCTCTCTCCATTATCCTGGCCCACTGCGAGGTACGTGCGATTAAATGTCATTAACCAACCAGAACTAAAGAAGCTTCATAAATAGACGTGCTAACCTTTGACCATATGCAGTTCATAAACTCTTTCAGGAAATAAATGCTGGAGATTGCTTATGGCATTTCTGTTTCTGAGTTAAATTGGGACTATATGGAGTGGAAAGGGTACTAAACTGGAGTTAAAAGGCCTAGCTTCTTGTTTAGATCCCTCCTTCTCTTTACTGGGAGATCTTGGAGTTATTTAACCTCACTAAGTCCTGGTTTTCTCATCTGCTAATGGAAATGATGAAGCCTTCCCTGCCTACCCTCACAGGGTAGATGTGATGAATATATAAAGTAAATCCTTTGTTTACACATGTCAGCATCAGGTACTGTCTGGCCCATAGAGACCTTGCTTTTAAATATTTTTAATGGTACTATTTCAGCTATACACAGTACTGTAGGAGGAAAGTCGTAGTGGCAGTGCTTACTGGAGAGAAGAGAACCCAGTCTGAAATGCTGTCGATGCAAAGTCATCCAGGTCTTGGTGCTGACTGTTAAGAAGGGGCCTGGACCCTCCTGATGGCTGGCCTCTGACCATGCTGTGGAAAGCCTTTCTAGCATGCGTGGCATTGACTCTTTAGATCAGGACTGAAATCCCCATTGCTATGTTTGCAAGATGTACCTTTGCCAGAACGATCCCTGTGCTCCTTGCATACACACCCTAATATTTGTGGGAGCCAGAGGACAAATGAAAATCCATATGCCTGATATCTAAATATTTAAAAGGATCAAGGAATCTAACAGAGCACTTAAATAAAATATATTATATTCTCATATCTTGACAAATACACTTCACACTGACCTTGAAGGCTAGTTTTGAATTTAGAACTCCTCAGACTTCTCGGAGTCCCTTTCCAGGATATGGCAGGCCTTTCTTTTCCAACCCACAGTATGAGGGCATCGAGATCTCACGTGTGGACACCCCTGTCTCCTGTCTCCATGTCCAAGCTCCATCCACATGCCCCACAAATGTCTGTTGTTTTGGCCACCAATCACTTTGAGGAGTACATTGGGGGAGCCTGGTCCACACTCAGAAGGACAGACCTGTGCGGAGGCTCATGCAAGCCCTGAAAATTGGCTCAGGACCATTTGGGCAGAGAATTCCAGGGTCTTGGCTACTGGGGCATGCTCTGGAAGGGGAGGCGTCCAGTGGCATTTCCCTTGGTCCTGCAGATTCCTCAGCTGTTACTGGAAACCCTGAGGCCTCTAGTTTTCAGGTCCACTACTCCTCTCTGTCCAACTTCAAAAGCAAGCCATGACCCAAGAAGAGAATGGACTGGCAACCAAGGGTGACATTAAAAGATATTTTTAACCAGCATTGCATGAGTACCATCCAATCATCCAACCATTCTACCAGCAAAAATAGACACAGATGATGAGAAATTGCTATGGCCATAGTTCTACTTAGAACTGGCATTGCTCTACATCTGACATTTATCCTTGGCCTTCTCCCTCTCCCTGCTACCTTGGCAAAGTCCACACAACTGATATTCTGCCTCGGTTGACTTCCTGGGCTGGAACCCTTTCCTGATCCTTAGCGTCTTTGACTGGGGCAGGCTCTGATACTCTTCTAAGTTCTTCCCATCTCCTTTCCCCAGGATGCTAAATCAAGAAGATGATCTTGATGCATAATGTCATTACCTGCCTATGATAAAACTGCTGCCTGGATCCCACTGCTACCCCCTACCCACTAGCAGGGGGACCATGGAATGCTGGGGTTATTCCTCCCCTTTACCCTATGGGCACTGGACAGCTGTTGAGCCATATAGATTGAGTTCAACAAGATGCAAACACAGAGCAATAGGGAACAAGGGTGTGACTTAAGCAGGATCCTGTACTTCTGGTATCTGCGCTATTTCCAGCCTTGCTGAATCCTGGCTTCAGGTTCTGTGACCAGAGGCTCTTCTTCATCCCATGCCTCCAGCATGGAATTTCTGCATCTGGCATCTCCTGCTCCACTCTCTTGACATCCCAGTTGTCTCACCTGGTTTGCTCTTTCCACTCCTCACTTCTAGCAGAAGCTGTTTCCTGACTTCCTTTTGGTCTGTGCTCCAGCACTGTCTCTCTCGGAGTACCTGGCTAGTCATCTCCCCTCCCAAGCTCAGTTGGCATTCCTGACACCCTCCAGGGGGCAAACAGGCCCTTTTGTCCCAGGAAGTGTCACACAGACACCCTGGCCCTGGGTAGAAGTACAAACGGAGGCCCACATACCATACGTCTAAATATTTTAAAGTTATACATTAAGCCAACCAACTGTTAAATAAAACATGTCCTATTCTCCTACTTTGACAAATATTCCTTCACAATGTCCTTGAGATCCAGATGGAAATTTTAATTTCTGGTACTCCTCAGAGTTTCATGCCAGAACACAGAGACAGTGAGAACCAGCACCCCCAGTCTTTGGCCCCACCCTGCTGCACAACCCCCTTTTCTTTCTGATCTGGCTTTGCCCCACATGGTGAGGGCTTTGCAAGGACAAGTGTGCACTTCCCAGCCTTCACAGCCAAATTCCACCCACATTCCCTGAAGAGAGCTGATCCTGGCCCACCCTGTCCTCAGAGTGACCAGCCCTGGAAGTGGGCCTGAGGCTACCAGGACAGGGAATTCTGGGGTCTTGAGTACCTGGAATGTGGTCTCAAAAGGAGGATGTTGGCTTTGCGATGGGGATGCTCCCTCAAGCTTCAGGCCCAGGGCAGGAGCTCCTCTTCCCCTGGCCTAAGGGCTGTTCTGAGAGAGAATGAAGAAATTTGGGTTTAAATGAGTCAAGTTGGAGGAGCTGGTGAGAAACCCATGTTGAGATGTCCCGCAGGCCTTGGGAAATGTCCATGTAAAGTTTGACCAAAGAACTACACACAGTAGAAACCTGAACATCACTGAGCTGGAGAAATGGGATTGCATGGGCTTTCCCACGCCAGCTGATAATGGTATAGAAGCAGCACAGCTTCTCAGTGCCCGAAATCACTGCTCCTCACAATGCAAAGGTTGTTGCCTCTCCCTGTCTTGGTAAGGATGTTTTAGTGTGGCGTGGCTTTCCAGGGGTCATTAGGGACATGTGGAGGTGCCTAAGGTAGAGGTTGCATATAAGATAGATTAGGGTTGACAGTGAGTGCCAAAAGATATGACTTGTAGTGGCAGTTCAGGCTGCAATCATTATGCTGCAATCTCTAAGTATCCAGGCTCCCTGTATCTGAAAAATAGTATTTTCCATCTATTCTGAATAATAGTTTCCACCTCACTGTTCAAGGTAGTTGCTCAAGCTCCAGTCATCACTTCCACATTCCAGCCAGCAGGAAAGAAGAACGAAGTATACACCTCTCCCTTGTTAAAAGAAAAACTTTAGCCAAATTAAATTTAAAAGAATTTAATTGAGCAAAGAACAATTCCTGAATTTGGCAGACTCCTGATCCGGAGTAGGCTCAGAGACTCCACTGCAGTGCAGCCACATGGTAGGAGAAGATTTATGGACAGAAAAAGGAAAGTGATGTACAGAAAACAGAAGTACAGAAACAGCCAGATTGGTTACAGCTCAGTTTGCCTTGTTTGAATATGGTTTGAACAGCTGGCCACCTTTGATTGACCAAAACTTGGTGACTGGCACAAGAGTAGGTTACATTCTGTTTACAACTTTGTTAGATTACAGCTCACGATGTACAGAGAAACTTTTAGGCTGAACTTAAAATATGTAAGGAGGTACCTTTAGGCTAACCTTGATTTAATACTTCTTAAGGCTATTTCTTAGAAATTTTGCATGGCAGTTCTACTTTCATCTCATTGTCTAGAACTTAGATACTGACCGCATCCAACTAGAAGAGGCTGGGAAAGAGTTTATTTCAGCCAACCAGAATCCACCCCCCACATTGCCAGCTAAAAATTAGGGTTTCTATTACTAAAGAAGTAGATAATGGGAACTTAGGGACAATTATCTGACTTTGCCACAGGTTGGAAGAGCAGAGATGACAGAAAGAATTGCCTCAGCAACATGCGGTTTCGCTTCTGATGCTCTGAAGTCCTTGGTGGTATGGTCATCTTTAGGTCCTGGTCCTTCCACTGCTATTAGGAGAGTGTGGTCAAAGCCTCCCAGCTCCCCTAGAACCATTTCTTTTTGGGTAAAGCCTGGAACATCAGGATACTATCTAGATGCTGGGTGAGAGTCACGTCTTAATTTGTCCTTGCACAGCTCATCAAAGGCTATTTCTCTCTTTGAATAAGCTGTAGCTGTAGCCGTTATTATGCCCGGAAAGGCTGTGAAGTTTCCACGGATCAGCAGTTTTGGTAGTTGACTCTGCCTGATCAGATGTAGAGCAAATCATAAACTATTCAACATGTAAACACTGGAGGATGTGCTCTGCATGGGTAATGTACATGAAGTTTGGTTTGGCTCAGTGGCTCCTGTGAGGGCTTTAACTCAGCTGGGTGGAAGTGTAGTTCTAAAGCCTCTCAGCCCAATATGGCAAAGTTGGGGAGGGAGAGGATGATGAATTGATGGGGGAAAGCAGACAAATAAGGAGAAAGGGGTCTGTTTTTCATAGAGGACTCTTCCCTATGAGATTCTGCTCTCTTCCTTCCTGAAGCCCCTCAAACTCAAGGACTTCTGTGGAGCCCACTGAGGAAAGTCTTTGGAATGCTATCACACAACAGTCTAGGGAAGAAAAGATGGTATTACAAATCCCTTGAAGAGGCAGCAAAGGCACCTGTTACCACTCGCTGGAGGCCCAGGAAGGGAAATCACAATTCTGGCAAATGCATGTGATTTGGAGTCAGGTAGATCCAGGCTAAAATTCTGCATCTGCTATTTACTAGTTATGTAGTTTTAAACATATTAACTTTCTGAGCCTCAATTTGCCTACCTGTAAAATTAAAGGGGGGAGAAAACTATATCACAGGATTGCTGTGAGGCTTAAGTAAGATCATATGCATAAAATCCTAGTTCAACTCCGGCCCTTCAGGTACATGAGCTATAATTTCCTTCCATCTCCTCTGCTAGGAACACTGAATCACAAGTAGGACCTCCCATTAAAAGCTTATATCTAAGAATCCTTGCCCACCCTGAGTCCCATTCTCTACTTTCCCTTCTCTTGCTATTCCTGACTCTCTTGGTAGAACCCTACCCTTATCCAATTCTGTTCTCAGCAGTTATAGGATGTCCTTTAACAGCTGCTTGACCCTCGTCAATTTCCCCCTTCCCCAGAGAGACTTATGAGGAAGTCTTTAATTTCTTCTACCACAAAAAACTGCTTGCTAGCTAAATGATACCTCAGCCCAGACAACCTGGGCTTGGCCAGTCCGGGATGTCAGTCCATCCACAGTTGTAGACACATGCCGTCCTCGAGCCTCATTGTCCTCTAAGCCCGAGGGCCCTCTGGACCACTCCATGAAAGTCTAAACGACTGAATTGAAAATGACCAAAATCTTCTCCTGGATCAGAACATGATGGGGGAATTAAATGGAGAGACCCCAACTTTCCTTCTTGGCTGTGGCTTCTGTTTACAGCTCAAACCCTCTCATTCCCTTCTCATCGGTCTCTTGGTCAATAACATCAGCAGGGACAGAGCAACCTGGCCGTGCTGAGTTCAGTTAACATTGAAGCCTGGCAGTGGCAGAAAGAAATCTTGCTTCCTCAGTAAGACAAATGTGGTAAGACCTACATCTGCCTATCTTCTTCTTCCTCCCACTAGAGCAAGAGGTGCCCCCAAAGGCAACCTCTGCTTGGGCTCAAGTCTCAGTCCTTCATGCTGTCTCCCTAGTTATACCTTCTCCTTTTTCATTTTCAGTGCTTCCCTCTGGACTGAATCATTCCCAACATCAGATGCAAACAAACTTTATTAGTTCCCATTTAGGAAAACAGCAAAACAGAAATAAAGACCCTCTCCTGACCCCACATTGTCCTCCAACCACTATCCCATTTCTCAAGGTCTCTTAGAAGGATTGTGAGCACACTGTCTCCACCTTCTCACTCCTGTACACTCCACAGCACAATTCAAACAAGCTTCCATTCCCTTTGCTCTGCTGAAATTGTTCTAGTCAAGACCTCCAACCACCAACCATCTCCATAATGACAATCCAGGGAATTCTTTCTGTCTTCATAGTGCTTGACATGGCACTGGCTGTCAGTGAAACTGGCCACCCTGTCCTTCTTTCAACCTTTCCCTCATAGCTTCCATGGCTTCACTGTCTCCTCGTTTTCTTCCCACTCACTATCACCCTCTCTCCAGCTCCTTTGACAGTAGACCCACTTCTATCCAGCGCCTAAAAACTGGAGCTGCTCACTGTTCAGCTCAGAGCCTTATTTTCTTTTTTTTGCACTCAATCAGGGGCCAGATATGTATCATCCATTCTCATGCATTTAGAAATCTTAGAATATTATGTATATGTTGATTATTTCTCAATTCATAAGTAATCCTCAAACTCCTCTTCTGAGATTCAGACTCATCTGCCACTAGAATTCTCCACTGGATGGCTCACAGGTATTTTCAAATGGCCAAAATGGAACTTTTGATGTCCTTGAGCCATGTTTCTTCCTCACTCTTCCTCATCCAAGGAAAAGGCATTCCAATTCTACCCAGTTAGGTGCTTAAGCCAATAATCCCTGATGAATGCAAGTGCCACCAGGAAGAGATCTTTGTTAGTATTCACTGTTGATATATCCCCAACAACTGGAACAGCAACTAACACGTAGTAGGCACTCAATATTTATTTGTTGAACAGAAGATTCCCTTAATTTTCTTCAAGTCCCACATCTGTTCCATCAGCGAGTCTGATTATACACTGCCAGCTACCCATGCTCTTCATCTGCATGGCTGTCATGCTGATCACCTCACCTGAATGTCTGAAATAGCCTTTCTTTTTGTCTTGTTGCTTCCACTCTTGCTCCTTGCCAACCAGTTCTGTTACAGCATCGTTTTAAGCAAACCAATTACATAATCTGATGTCTTTAGTCTTCTTTAGTCTTTAGTCTTCCCATCAGGCTTAAAAGGACATCCAAACTCCATTTCTTGGCCTTCAGAGCCTTTACTGGCTATGGTCTAACCCTTAAACCTCATCTCATGACCCTTCCCAACCTTCTCATGAAGTTTTAGTCATTGGTCTTCCATGGATTCCAGAGATTTTCCAGTCTCTTTCTGCCTCAGGGCCTTTGTGCCTGCTATAGCTTCTGCCCGGAGTGTTTTTCCCTTTGCTTGCTGTGTGGAGGATTCTTCCTCAGTCTTTAGGCCTTAAAAGTCACTTCCTCAGGAGACCTCACTGACTTCCCTACCTAAAATGACCCACCTTGGTATTTTTTATTATATCATCCCATTTTTAATATTGCATAAAATCTGTCATTATTTAAATGATTAAATGTATTTAAATGTTTATCATCTCTCCCCACTTTTCTCCCTACTCCCCCCTCACTAATGTAAACTCCATGAAGTCAGGGACTGTGGCCGTCTTGTTTGCCATCATATCTTGCTAGGTCTGGTATGTAGAAGTGGCTCTATACTTATTGAATAATGAATGAATGGCTCAAATGCTCTCCACATATGAAGCAGTATGTGGATTCTTCAGATGTCTGGGCCTACCTTCACAGTCATTTGAATGTAAAGTAACTCAGGTATCAGCAGAGGTACCCATTCTTTGATATTTACATATAGTTGAGAAGAACTCCCTTTCCTGAAAAAGTACAATGCCCTCCTCAGGATGTTCGTGAATTCCTGGGGTCTTAAATTCTCAAGAGCACTTGTGGTTTTAATTTGCTGCCCCTGTAAATTCTCTATCTCATTCACATCTCGTCTCATGCAGCTGTTCTTAGTTTTCTGCTCCAACATGACCCAGATGAGTCTTTCTCTTTTTTATGGGCCCCAGATATCACCGATCAGACATTTGAGTATAGACCAGTCTTTCTTCAAGTGTTGGAGCACTGGTGGGGACTAAGAGGCAGCCAGGGGCCATAGTGTCTGTACCACAACACTAGGTCATAAACACCTTTAAATTTTAATATTAAATGTCTTAACAGTCCTTTTGTGCTGGGCCCAGTGGCTCACAGCTGTAATCCCAACCCTTTGGGAGGCCAAGGCAGGGGGATCACTTGAGGCTGGAATTTGAAACCAGCATGGGCAACAAAGTGAGACCCCATCTGTACAAAAAATTTTTTAAGAAATGAACTGGGCATGGTGTCACACACCTGTAGTCCCAGCTACTTGGAAGGCTGAAGCAGGAGGTTCTCTGGAGCCCAGGAGTTTGAGGCTGTAGTGAGCTATAATCACAACACTGCACTCCAGCCTGTGTGACAGTGTGAGACCCTGTCTCAAAAAAAAAAAAAAAATCCTTTAGTTACCACCCCCACTGCCCTCCCACTGGTGACATTTCTCAGCCCCTCTTCTTCTTTTCACTTGCTCTTCATTGTTTCTTTTGGAGAGCAGTTTAATTCTCTCTTCCTGTTCTTTCAAGAGAGGGGTGATGAGATGGGAACAGAGAATAAGAGAAGAAAAAGAATATTTGCCTTTCCAATAACAGAAGGCAATCTACTCCCAGAGAAATAGTCCAGTCCCTTAGAAACAGAGCAGTTTCAGCCTGCTGTGATTTTAAAGAGCACTTTTTTAAACTCCACTTTACCAACACATTCTAGGCCCCAAGTGAGGGAAGTATATTTATTGCCATATGTTGCTATATGTTCCTACATTAACAGTCACACACACATACACACACACAGACACACAATCATGTGTTGCTTAATAATGGGGATATGATCTGAGAAATGCGTTGGTAGGTGATTTTGTCATCGTGTGGACATCATAGAGTGTACTTATGCAAACCGAGATGATATAGCCTACTACACACCTGGGCTATATGGGACAATAGCATATTGCTCCTAAGCCACACACCTGTACAGCATGTTACTGTACTGAATACTGTAGGCAGTTATAGCACAATGGTGAGTATTTGTGTATCTAAACCTATCTAAACAGAAAAGGTACATTAAAACAGTATTAGAATCCCATGTGACCGCCATCATATCTGTGGTCCATCTGAAATAACTGAAAAGTCATTATGCAGCACACGACTGTGTGTATGTGTGTGTGTATTTGTATGTGTCTGCTGTGTGTATGTGTGTGTCTATGTGTGTGTGTAATTTTGGTTGTTTTCCAAAAAAGCTCCTGCATAGGCCAGAACCTAGTGAACCCAATTCTCAGTCAGTCATACCTTCAGAGTCTAAGTAAAAATTATTGATTGGGTCTGCCAGCCTCCCCACCCTCACCTCTTCATGCTGAGACCGGTTACACCTTGACTCAGGTAGACCAGGTAAAAAGCCTAGTAGGGTGAGCTGGGGAAAGGATTTAACGACACCAACACGGGTTCCGGTTAAGATCAGCCACAGAAGGTAAGAACATTTTGTTTGGATTTAATGTATGCAAGACCAATAAGAATGGTCTGATTTGATTTCCAAAGAACAACTTTGAGCACCTAGGAAACCTCATACATCTTAGCAACAATAAAGACAATAATAAAAGGACTATGCTACTCTGGTAAAAGAGATTGAAACCACTCTCTCTAGATAAAAACATCTGGCAAAGTCATGTTTAGATTACCCAAGGGCCATAATAGCTGACTCCCCAGGGCTCAGAGCAAAGTATACACTCGGACTCCAAGATTCTCTTTTGCTCTAAGTACAAGTTGATATATTCTAGACCTTTCAGGCCAAAAAAACTTGGGTCTCTGAATACAGATGAATTTATGCTGTAAAGAGAGCTCTGACCCATGCCAGCTTGCTTAACTTATGTAGAATGGAGTATAAATGGAAGCATCTAGCAGTTCCCAGCACCTAGCTTAATGCCTGTTGTTAACAAACACTCACAAAATAAATGAATAAATGAATTAAATATATACTGGCTGGCTATACTCTTTCTTTTCTGGTCCAAAGAAGTAGGTATAAGTAAATTAAGAAGGTAGCAAGGATTAATAGCAAATTTGGGGTCTGCACATGCAAACTCAGCCATTCAGATGCATAATCCTAAGGAAACAGAGTTGAAAATATAGCTGTGTTCTCAAAAGATCATCTTTGATCACGCCCTGGACCCAGAGATATCAGGGATCTAAGGATATAGATGTATTCTTACCACATTTAAGTACATCTAGAATCATTTGGTGGAGTACAAGGAGTTCTCAACTTTGGTACTACTGAAATTTTGGGCTAAATTATTTTTTTGTTGTGAGAGACTGTCATGTGCATTGTAGAATGTTTAACAGCCTGTCTGGCCTCTTCCTACTAACTGCCAGTAGCACCCCTCCCCCTGCTGTAAACAATCAAAAATGTCTCCAGAAATTGCCAAATTTCCCCTGGGGGCGAAATAGTCTCAGTTGAGAACCAGTGGTCCATGTTCAGGTGGATCGTATGATCTGAAAAGTCTTAGGTGCCACAAAAGAAAGAAAGAAGAAAACTACATTGGTAATAAGTTGCTTTATATTCCTGGCATGAGGACTAGCACAAAGTATTCAAAGGCCAGAATGTGTAATCAATCTAGCTTTAGCTTCAGAAATAGACAAAAGATCTACAGGATGAAGCCTGAAGCTCACTAGAGATTTCCAAAAGAAGAAGGAGGTGAATTAAATATGATTAGATAAAATAATTCATGCAACAGTGACAGGATTTAATTATGGGTGACTGCAGTCTATGAATGTGAATCAAAAAAGTGCCAAAGGCACATCGCGCAATGATGACTGAAATGATGCTCATCATAAATGACTGGCTCGTAAACTAGGGCTTGCTGGATGGAGCATGTGGACCAAGCTGCATCTGGTAGCAGCCTTAATCAATAGGCAAGTCTAGGTAAGCAGTTCAGGAGTTGCTAAACTGATGGTATCATTGGCCCATGGCACTGGGATGAGAGTGCTTTATAAATCATCTTGACTTCCATCCAAGCACTAGAAAACCAAAACTGAGGTTTCGGATCCTAGGTTTAGAAGAATGTAGCAAGTGCTTAGATAAATGGAGTAAAGAGAAATGACAGGGATGAGACAGAAGTGGAACGTGCTCTGCCCATGTGAAAAAAACTCCAACATTGTATTGCCAACATGCAAATTTAGACACAGTGAAGGAGTCAAAACAGTTAAGGAAATCAGCCTAGAAAGAATTTGGAGTGGAAAAATGATTACAATACAGAGCCCTCCCAAGGAAAACAGGAAACACAGTGCACTGGGGAAATAGCACAAAACCTTTCTCAGACAATTTTACATGCAAGTGGAAACTTGAAAGGAGACACAGAGCCACACACTCTCACACACTCGGTAACCACATAACAGCTGTCTGATGCAGAGCAGGGTCTGTGAATATGTCTTTGAAATGATCAGCAACAGCTGAAGAAGACAGACGCTGCGAAGGCTTCTTCTCTGTTAAGAGAGACTTTTAGAAAAGATCTGGGAGACCACGGACCTCATGATTTCAACAGCAGGCGGAAAGTGTTTTGAAGCTCTAAGTCACAGCTTGAATGTAAGAATCCTTAAGAAAGTTATGTTTAATGACAAAGAAATCAGCACAAATTTTCCGTGGTGAAACTGTCCTGCAAACCTGTGAGGTTAAACTGCAAAAGAAAACATTAATGGATGAAGCAGCATATCCAAATAATTTAAACACCCTTCCGGAAAGCATTTGACATCATTTTTCATAAAAAACCTAATCTGCAAAAATATATTCTGGCATTTACAAGGCAAGCTATTTTAACCACAGTGAGAAAAAGAATCCCCCAAACCAATTTTGAGATAGGCTATCGTATTACAGTCAATACTGTGGCCTGGCAGGAAGAACACTGAAGCTCATTTGAAATACTGTGTGCAGCTTTGATAAGGACATAAATATGGAGAAGGTGGAGCAGAGAGCAACCAAGTGATAAAGAGACTCAAAGGAAACATACTTTACATTAGCACATATCTTGCAAAATCAGCAACTGCACAGCACTTGGTCAGCAAAGAAGGGGATTTATGAGAGAATTTCATTGAGAGGTTAAGAAAAAATCTGAAGGGATTACAAATGATAAAGCAACAGGGCTACTTGACTTTGAATGTAAAATCAGGGTCTGCAAATTCAGGTGAATTGAAAAAAGGTGTTTAATGTTTTTTGTTTGTTTGTTGAGGAAGAGCTTGGAGTTGTTGACATGGGGAAAGGAGGATTGAGCAGTGTTGAATGGGAAAGAGGGACAGCGGAATAATTGTCAGAACTGTGGAAAGGTTAAAGGAAGAAGAAAATAAATGTTATAGCATCTTTGACATGGCAGCATACAATCGTCCCACCTTAGACTGGAGAAACAGATGCTTTCCTTCCCAGATTCACCTCTGAGTTTTATAGAGAGAGATGTTGCCCTTCTTGGGTCCAGCTCTTACTGGTTTTGTGTAATTCTGATCTATGATGCAGAAAGTAACTTGTTTCATTGTGATGGAAAATCTAGATCCCATAGATCAACTTCTTAATGCTCTTTCTGGCTTTTCTCTTCTATTATTTCAAGTCCAAGCCACCATTCAAGGTTCAGTTCAAATTCCATCTCCTCTGTGACATCTTTGCTGGTCTCCCCAGTGGAAGTGAACTCTTCCAGCATGTACACCTTTCACATTCATTTGGCACTTTTTAACTGCCAGGGAGGGGCCCCCAACTAGATTATAAGAAATTTAAGGGCAGGGACAGTATCTTATTTGTTTGTATGTTTTCCCTTCATACTTCTCACTGCACTTTTTGGTAAGAGGCTCAAAACTGAGTTAGGGTTTGGTTAGTAAGGACATAGAAGCATCTTATTACTTATTAATAAGCATGCTGATTACTTATTAGCTCTTTACACCTTATTATCCTAGGTCTTGGTTTTCAAAGACAGCCAGGCAGTGAGGATCAGTGTGATAATAATAATGGCTACCATTTATTGTGCACCTACTGTGTACCTAGCATCAGTTATATCGAGAGAGAGAGAAAAAAACAAGAATTGCAGGGAAAACATGCCCTTTTGAGTGGTGAAAAGAAGCAAGAATAGAGAGCTGAGATCCAATCTAAGATGTGAAAATGGAAGAAATCGGTTTTCTTAGAAAAGAGAAAAATATTTTAAAGTGCTAATGTATAGTTACATTTATTTTAAATTATTTCATTATGTTTGTATTATGTGATCATACTCTACCATATGTGTGTGTCTATATATGTACGTGTGTGTGTATATATATATGTGTGTGTATACATATATAGATATCCATGTAAATGTATTTTTTAAAATTCTAGAGGGACAGACATCTGCTGATAGCTGTGGTTTCCTCCAGAGAGTGGAGTAACTAAGTGATAGATACTCAAAGGAGACATAACTAATATGATCATGTTCAGTGTACAGTGGGAAGAGGTGGTGATATTATTGAGGACTTCCTATTGGCCTCTATTTATGTATTGTTTTTATAAATGTATATTCATGTGTATACCAGTAAGAAGAAATATACCACTTAGATTATTTTACCAGTGATAATTGGAATTCAATATAAAGAATTTTTAGCTAGGAATTAAATAATTGACAAGGCAAAAAAGGGGCCACTGAAATATAACAGAAATAATAACTGCAGAAAGTAGTCACCACTTCAGGCTGGGGAACAAAGGGAGAAGGTTGGGCTTGTTAGGATCTCAGAGGGCAGATTCAGATCTCTGATAAGGGGGTGTCCGCAGAAGCTGGGAAAACTGCACACTGGAATCAACTGCCTTTGTTGGGGTGAAGGGCTACGGCTGGGAAACCCTAACAGGCAGGAACAGGAAGCAACTAGTTCTTTCTCTTCCTTCCACCACGCTGTCTCCCTTTGGCGCCCTCTAATGGAGACAAATGGCTGAGCTTCCTTCTAAGTCCCATGGGCAGGTGTGTGGCTTATTGATGAACCTCCCAATTAAGCTGTGCTGCAAACTCTACCGATCTAGGTGGATGACATTAACAATTCAGCTCTATCATAGTCATAGGAGTCAGAAGTAGCCCTAAAGAAGTTAGAAATGAACCCGGCCCTTATGTATAACTAGGTACATTGGTTTGGTAGAGAATACACACAAGACCCCACATTTTTAAATTCTATTTATGGCCCTTTCCACTAATTAACTGGACAATTCTATAGAAATCACATGTCTTTCAAAATAACCATAGTAAGAATTAATTCCACTTAATGATGTGCCAGGCACTAAGTATTTTATATATGTCAACTAACTTAATCCTTGTGACAACTCTACGAGGAGCAGGACTGTTAAGTAACTCATCCAAGGTCACTAATAGTAAGGGGCAATCCAGGAAGTGGGCCCGGCCATCTGATATAGAGATTGTCTCTTTGTTACCAAGCTTTGCTGCCTCTCACTTACATTGGGCTTATCACATGCCAGGTATGGCTCTACTCCCTTAAAATACAGAACAACCCTCTAAGGTAAGAACCATCATCCCCATTTTACAGATGAGGAAAACAAAGCCCGAAGGGCTATGAAACCCTCTGGCCTCCACTTCTCTGGCTGTCAAGTGAGGAGACCGGACCAGCAGAAGTAAAAAGCTGCTTCTGTAAGACACTAGGAAAGAGTCCAAGTGTCCTGGCTCAAACACAACTAGAAAGAAAGACTCCCTTTATGTCTTTATAGACCCCCTGACCTCACAGGATTGATAATAAAACAGTCTTGTATATGAGTACTAAAATTGCCAACTCAACAGAGGTTTTTATTCCCCACTGTCTATTCTCCTGCCAGAAATTAGATGGGAAATAAAAGAAAGGGAATTAACAGCTTTAAAAAATCATTTAGGAAAATCTGTTTCTTGCTGTTGGCAAGTAGCTCTCTGGTCATATCCACATCTGAGTATATTCAGACTCCCTTAATATTAAACGAGGGTGTGGGGGTGAGGGATAACACACCCTTTTTATTGCTTTGCTTTTTACCATTTTTATTTTCTGTTTGACTTTAATAGTTTCAGTCTAACACAAGTCTGTGAAATGGGTTAGTATTGTCACAGTGGAAAGGCCCAGAGCCCAGGGAAGCTCAAGACCTTGCCTAAGGACACCCACCTGGTGAGAACTGAGCTGGGATTTGAACTTGTGATGAGTTTTACCTAAAATGACAGTATCAGAACTGCCAGATTAAAATTGATCTTGTGTTAGACATTCTGTTTTTTAAATAAAAACTTTCCTATCACTGTGTAACCTTATAACTCTTGACAAGTCAAGGATAGGGACATTGTTAAACTGCCAGCCCCTCAGTCAAGTGACCTGACATCATTGCATCCCTAACAGACTCATCGTAGCAAGTCACAGGCCATCCACGCACCATACTGATGCCATTTGAGTTCCATGGGTGTTTAACATCCCCCAGGACCTACACACTATGTGAGGGAATGGGCATGTGGAATAAGGCAGTACCTGCAAGAGCCATAGGAACGGAGTGATTTTATAAGGATGGACACCTGTTTTCTTCTAAATGTTCCTATGTGGGGGGGAAAAAGAGTGCTCCTGGGCAAAAGCAAGTCCTCTCTGTTCTCCACCAACATATAACTTTACCAGCACTTTTATAGTGCCATTTTGAGCTTATAAAAATGTTCCTAATATAATCTGCTGGGAAATTGATGGCTTATGGTAATGACAAGAAGCCTGCCTCAGAGAATGATCTTAATTCATCATTTTGAACATCTGTAGAACCCCCTAAAGTAGCCTGGAGAGGAATGAAAGTGAAGGGAGGAGAGCAAATCTTCCCAGGGAATGGGACTGGTATGAGCAGATTCCTGCTAATTTACTCTAAGAGTTGTTAAGCAGAAACAGGGGGGACAGCTGCTCCTGTTTCAACCCTTCCCTTCTTCAGATAAGCCAGAAGGCCTTAGAGAATTCTACACTCCTGTACAACACAGCTACCAAAGGTATTATTCAATACCCCTTCAAACTTGAATATGAATTATTTTAATCAACAAAATCAACAGTTAATTGAATCCAACACTGTTAAAGGGAGATTGGAAGGCGATGGGGTTACTTAGACCAGGGTTCCAATCCCACAGCCCTCACTGGATATGCAAATCTTTGCAGGTATTAGACATTTTGTCTGAGTTTCTTCACTGAACAAACGGGAGTAATAATGCCCATCTTATTGACTGATGAAACTATTAGCCATGACGCTTGGCAGTGTGCAATTTACAACATCTGGATAAAATTTTAGTGTGTTCAGAATTATGTTGACTGACTAAATTTTAGTGCATCCAGGACACATGGCTATTGGTTTCCTATGGATGTCTTAACAAAGTACCACAAACATAAAACAACAAAAGTTCCTTGAAGCAACAGGAACTTTTCCTCTCATAGTTCTGGAGGCTGGAAGTCTGAAATCAAATTATCAGCATGGCCATGTTCCCCCTAAAGGATCTAAGGAAGAATCCTTCTTTGTCTGTTACAAGGAGGCTCCAGGCACTCCTTGGCTTATGGGTGCTTAACTCCAGTCTCTGCCTCTGTCTTCACATGGTCTTCTCTCTGTGTCTCTGTGCTCTCTCCTCTTCTTAAAACATCACAAATCATTGGATTTAGGACCCACCCTACTCCATGATGATTTCTTCTTGATCCTTAAGTAATTATTTCTGCAAAGGCCCAAATAAGGTCAAATTCTGAGGTTCCAGGTGAACATGAATCTTGGCAGACACCATCAACCCACAAGAGCTGATTAAGGGGGTTAAATGAGAAGGTACAGTGGAAGCGCCACACATATTACCTGCACATTAGGGGTTTTTAATAAAGGGAGTGGCTATTGTTTTGTTATTATTGCTGCTGCAGGGATCATGATTGTTTTTCCACGAATGGAAGGAAAAAGTTGGATTTGGGAGTGGAAAGGCAGGCCTGAGGAGTAGATGAGGAGGGAGCAGCATAAAGACCCAATGGAGAGAAAGGAGGAGCCTGAGAAAGCGGGGAAGAAAGGGCTAAGGGGACAGTCCTTGCCTGGGTTTGTCCGGCTCCTGTACCCTCAGATGCCATGGCCTGGATAAGCAAGCAGGGCTGATCAGGAAACCTGGACACCTCACCCTGGCACAGTCTGGCACAGTCTGGTCCTGTCCCCATAGTGTGGTCCCACTTCTCTAAGAGAAAAGAAATAGGAATATGCAAAAAGAAACTATGTGTAAATTTCCACTTCTTCCTCTCTGTCTATAGGTATTTCAGAGTTTTTCTTAAGGGAGTGGGAGAAGAGTAGATTCTAGAAGGAACACTCTCAGAATGCTAGGACTTCTTGCTGAAAAGCAATGAATCTCAGTGCTGAGCCTGGACAGAAACTCCTATGCTTTCAGAAGATTCCCGAGCCCTGGAAGTCAATCAAGCATAACAAAAATGTAAAAGCAGCTGGAAATACTGGGCCTCTCCTTCCCAAGGCAGGATGACAGGCGTCCTGGATGTGCTAAAATTTAGTCAGTCAACATAATTCTGAATACACCAAAATTCTATCCTGATGTTGTAAATTGCATACTGCCAAGCATCCTGACTAATAGCTTTTCAAAACTGTTTATTTTTTTATTTCAGTAGGTTTGGCAGGAACAGGTAGCATTTGGTTTCATGAATAAGTTCTTTAGTGGTGATTTCTGAGATTTTGGTGCACCCATCACTCCAGCAGTGTAGACTGTATCCAATGTGCAGGGTTTTATCCCTCATCCTTTCCCCAGAGTCCCCAAAGTCTAAGGTATCATTCTTATGTCTTTGAGTCCTCATAGCTTAGCTTCCACATATGAGTGAGAACATACGATCTTTGGTTTTCCATTCCTGAGTTACTTTACTTAGAATAATAGTCTCCAATTCCATCCAGGTTGCTGAAAATGCCATTATTTCATTTCTTTTTATGGCTGAGCAGTATTCCATCATATATATATTTACTCATTGATTCATGGGCATTTGGGCTGGTTCCATATTTTGTGATTGCAAACTGTACTGCTGCAAACGTGTGTGCAAGTATCTTTTTATATGATGACTTATTTTCCTCTGGGTAGATACCTAGTAGTGGGATTGCTGGATTAAATGGTAGATCAACTTTTAGTTCTTTACAGAATCTCCACACTGTTTTCCATGGTGGTTGTACTAGTTTACAATCCCACCAACAGTGTAAAACTGTTCCCTTTTCACCACATCCATGCCAACATCTATTATTTTTTTATTATGACTGTTCTTGCAGAAGTAAATTGGTATCACATTGTAGTTTCGACTTACATTTCCCTGATAATTAGTGATGTTGAGCATTTTTCCATAAGCTTGCCGGCCATTTGTATATCTTCTTTTGAGAATTGTCTATTTATGTCCTTATCCCACTTTTTGATGGGCTTGTTTGGGTTTTTTTCTTCCTGATTTGTTTGAATTATATGTAGATTCTGAATACTAGTACTTTCTTGGATATATAGACTGTGAATATTTTCTCCCACTCTGTGGGTTGTCTGTGAACTCTGCTGATTATTTCTTTTGCTATGCGGAAGGTTTTTTGCTTAATTAAGTTCCATTTATCTTTGTTTTTGTTACATTTGCTTTTGGGCTCTTGGTCATGAAGTCTTTGCCTAAGCCAAAGTCTATGAGGGGTTGATAGTTTTGATATGTGTGTGACATGTTTATGTCACTGGAAAAGATGGAAGGGCAAGAATTGAGTCATGACTAAAATTATTAAGCACAAAGATTCCCTTTAAGACTGACTTCTTTTCTCCAGAAACTATCCTATTGGCCTCTCAGCCAGGTGTTAATTTCTTTTTCTTTTTTTTTTTTTTCTCTGTACCATGAGCCCTTTTGCCAGTTTGGGGAATCCATGGGTTCCTTCTCAAAATAACGTCTTAAACTTAATAAAACTAAATACATAAGATTACAAGGCAAACCAATGATATCAAAAGACAGGTATTAAAATAGCAACAACAAAACAACAAATTTGTGATAAAATTCTGTATGTGCCTTTTTATTAATACATTAAATGACAAGATCCAGCAGTAGTCCTATAGCTACTGTAATTTTGAAGTCATGAGATGTAAATGGTATTTCAAGATATCTACAACAACCATAGTGGAATCTGTAAATATCTATAATTTGTTGCCTATATTCATAATTGAAGAAAATGCTAAATTTCAGTTGGAGCTTAGTGAAAATAAACATATAGCATTTTTCCCATCCAAGTTCACAGAATTTTATCCACCGAGATTTGTGTGCACCAAATTTAGAACCCCTGCTGTAAGCAAACTTTTCAAAGGCAACCAATTTTTGGTGGGGCTCTACCAGCTAGCCTGAGCACCAACTCAGTTATGTTTGCAAAGGACACTCCCTGCAGGCCAAAAGGCTTGGGCTATTCACCAGAAAATTCATTTAATTTGCTGTGTTAGAAAACAATAGGTCAGGCAATTAATTCATTAATTCACTGACTCACATCAAGAAATGGAGAAAGGAAGACTACTTGTCAGTGAGACCCAGGGGCATCTAATCAGCATTGATTTAAAAGCCCCTTTTGGCTTAACGGGAAAGTACTGATGACTTGTGCTGTTAGTTATTAGCACAGGGGAATAAGATTGCTAACCCGGCAGGCTATTGCTAAGGGGGCTGCTTTCCCTGCTTCTGGTCAACAGCAAGGCAGCTCTGCAGATTGCTGAAAGGTTAGATTTCCCAATACGCTTGTCTGACCAAGGTCTTCAGGATCTGCTTTCAGTGCTTGGAGCTTGGAGCCACGTGGAAAGGGAGGAGAGGGGAAATGAATTCAGAACTTACTATGTGCCAGAAACTGGCTATTTTCGCTTAGGCTATTGCACTGAGTTCCTAAAGTAACTTTATATGGAATTTATTATTACTGTTGCTACTATTTACAGAGGTAACTGAGGCTCAGAGAGGAAAGTCGTCACTTGCCCATGGTCACTCTGAATAAACAATTGTGTGGATTTGAGTGGGTAGGGAGCCCATTTGCTGTCCAGTCTCTGCCACCGGGGGCATGGCAGTGAGAATCCCACAGCACTGCCCACTCCTGTTATCATAGAGTTCTGGAGCCTGGTTTGAATTCCGGACTTCCCTACTTACTAACGGTGTGAACTTAAGCAAGTAATCATGTGCCTCAGTTTCCCTATCTGTAAAATGATAATAATAATAAAGACTAAATGTTTACTATTACTTAACTAAAGTTACTATTACTTTATTAAATAGTAAAGACTAAATGTTAAGCCTGTAGAACAGTGCTCAATAACTGTAGGCATTCAACAAATGATAGCTATTACTACTCTAAGACAATGTTGTCTCCTGACAACCAAAGCAGCTACACAGCAGCTAACAGCCTAAACCAGTACTTCTCAACCACATGCAATTTTGTCTCCCAGGGAAATCTGACAGTATCTGGAGACATTTTGGTTGTCACCACTAAAAAGGCATCTAATGAATAGAGGCCGGATATATTGTTAAACATCCTAGAATGCACACAATAGCCCCCTACAATGAAGGTTTGTGTGGTCCCAAATGTCAGTAATCCAAGACAGAGAAAGCCTGCTCCAAACTGAATGCCAGTGAAGCACAGACTATTTTGCCAGACACAAGGAGGTGCTAAATTGAAACTCTAATTGGGGAGAAGGTGCAGACAATAAAAAATAAAAAATGAACTATTAGATGATAATAAATGCTGTAGTACAAATAAAACAGGGTGGCAGGAGAGAGAGTAATGGATGTGGTTGCTTTGGATGGAATGGTCAGGAAAGTTTTCTTAGAGGAGGTGGCATTTAAACTATAACCTGACTGTCAGAAAGTGATCAGCCATTAAAGATCTGAGCAAAGAGCACAGCTGGCAGAGGGAGTAGTTCCTGCAAAAGTGTCAAGGGAAGGGCAACTTTGATATGACTGAGGAACAGAAAGAATGGGAAATTAGAGTAGTGGGACGGAGGGAGAGAGTCAAATAAAATTCCTATCAGGCCTCAAAGAATGGCTTCCTTTGGATGAGGCTACTTCTTGGTATACTCCCTTAGGGGGTAAAAATGTCTCAAAGTAATTGACTATAACTAAAATATGTGATTTTTCTTAATGTGGTATAATTTTACATTGGTTTTAAAGTTGTTTACTTTTTGTTTTTGTTTTGCTTTAAGAAGTAATAACAAGAAGTCTCTTTCCCAGCACTGAGTTAGTTAATATGGTCAATTATTGATTTGCTTACTTCTGGTTTGAGATAAAACCACATTGTGTCTTTCTTTTCTCTGGAGTATAGGGGATTATTCAGATGTGGTATCTTAAGAAAGGAGAGCAGTTTCATTTTGCACTGTTGAAGCATTTCAGCTGCCCTGAGTCAGATGTAAGACTGCAATGCACATTTTGAAAACCAATAATGCCAGGATGAGGGTGGTGGGAAGGGCAGGCAGGGTGTTCTCTTAAACCCATAGACTTTGTCTATAGCTACTCTGTACTTAAAAAGTCAGAGACTAGGGGATGAATCATAAAAGGAAATGACCATCTAATTCCTGCTCTGGTCTTGGTGAATTTCTTTACATGAAGGTAAAAAGTATTACAGGATTCTTTGCCTACATCTCATCTAAGATAGTACTAGTGAGAGAGCAGAATAGTAGTCACAGGATAACCATGCCTACATCTCACATAAAAGTGAGCCAGAGTTGCAATTTATTAAGCAAGTAAATTTTGATAGAATGTCCAATAAACTGATTGGTTTATAATATGGAAGGAAGTGGGGAGGAGGTTACTTTTGAAGATGGGATAAACTATATCCAGGGTCCTCTAGGCAGGAACCTGTATGTGGTGTAAACAACACGATGTGAGGGTCAGAGATCTGGACCTATCATTTGGAGCAACCCTTCAATGGCTTTAAAATCAAAAAATTTTCTCTGCATGCTCTACTTCATTTACATTTTTTAAATTAGCTGGGAACAGACACATAGATCAGTGAAACAGAACAGAGAACCCAGAGGTACGTCCACACATCTACAGTGAACTCCTTTTTTGACAAAGGTGCCACAAACATACATTGAAGAAATGACAATTTCTTCAATAAATGGTGCTGGGAAAGCAGATACCTATATGCAAAAGAGTGGAACCAGACCCCTATCTCTCGCCACATACAAAAATCAAATCAAAATCGACTAAAGACTTAAACCCAAGACCTCAAACTATGAAACTACTACAATAACCCATTGGGGAAGCTCTCCAGGATACTGGTCTGGGCAAAGATTTCTTATGTAATACCCCACAGCCATAGGCAACCAAAGCAAACATGGACAAATGGGATCACACCTAGTTAAAAAACTTCTGCACAGCAAAGGATACAATCAACAAAGTAAATAACAACCCACAGAATGGGAGAAAATGTTTGCAAACGTCCTATCTAACAAGGAATTAATAATCAGAATATATTATATAAGGAGCCCAAACAACTCTATAGGAAAAAAAAAACAACTAATAGTCTAATTAAAAATGGACAAAAGACCTGAATAGACATTTCTCAAAAGAAGACACACAAATGGCCAACACGCATATGAAAAGGTGCTCAACATCATTAATCATCAGAGAAATGCAAATCAAAACTACAATTAGATACCATCTCACCCCAGTTAAAATGGCGTTTATCCAAAAGTCAGGCAATAACAAATGCTAGCAAGGATGTGGAGAAAAGAGAACTCTTATACACTGTTGGTGGGACTGTATATTAGTACAACCACTATGGAGAAGAGTTTGGAAGTTTTTCAAAAAACTAAAAATCCTACCATAGGATCCAGCAATCCCGCCCCAGGTATATACCCAAAAGAAAGGAAATCAGTATATCAAAGAGATATCTGCACTCCCATATTTATTGCAGCACTATTCACAACAGCCAAGATTTGGAAGCAACCTGTATCCACCAGCAGATGAATAGATAAAGAAAATATGGTACATATACACAATGGAGTACTATTCAGCCATAAAAAAGAAAGAGATCCTGTCATTTGCAACAATATGGGTGGAACTAGAGATCATTATGTTAAGTGAAATAAGCCAGGCACAGAGAGGTAAGTTTTTGCATGTTCTCACTTATTTGTGGGAGCAAAAAATTAAAATAATTGAACTCATGGAGAAAAAGAGTAGAAGGATGGCTACTAGAGTCTATGAAGGGGGGTGATAGGAAACTGGGGATGTGATAGAAAGGTGGGGATGGTTAGTGGGTACAAAAAAAATAGAAAGAATGAATAAGATCTAGCATTTGCTAGTATAACAAAATGACTATAGTCAAAAACAATTTAATTGTACATTTTGAAATAACTATAAAAGTATAATTGGATTATTTGTAACACAAAGGATAAGCGCTTGAGATGATTGATACCTCATTTACCCTGATGTAATTATTATGCATTGCATGCCTGTGTCAAAATGTCTCATGTAATCCATATATACACCTGCTATGTACCCACAAAAATTAAAAATAAATTAAAAACTGTATTTAAGAATTAGCTTGGCAAGGCCAGGCATGTTGGCTCACACCTGGAATCCCAGCATTTTGGGAGGCCAAGGTGGATGGACTGCTTCAGTTCAGGAGTTACAGATTAGCCTGGGCAAAATGGTGAAATCCCATCTCTACAAAACAAACAAACAAACAAACAAAAATGCAAAAAATTAGCCAAGTGTGGTGGTGTGTGCCTGTAGTCCCAGCTACTCAGGAGACTGAGGTGGGAGGATCACCTGAGCCTGGGAGATCGAGGCTGAAGTGAGCTGTGATTGCACCACTGTACTACAGCCTGGGTGACACAGTGAGACCCTATCTGAAAGAAAAAAAAATAGCTAGACAATATTTAGGACTATTTCCAGACTGCAGTTAGATGCCACCATGGTCTCTCAGTGAAGCTGGGGAAAGCAAGTCTGTCAACTATTTGGCATTTGGCAGGGTCTGTGTGGCTTCATGACTCAAGTAACCCAATTAGGGCAAATTGCTAGAGGCCTACAGCCAATATTCATTCTCTTCCTCAGTTTTAGGACCTCTACTTTTATTTGAGGCAACAAAATGTACGCAGCTAAAAGACTATTCCTCAGCCTCACCTTCCCAATTACATGTGACATATGACTAATTCCTGGCTGATGAAATTAAGTGGAAATTTTTTTTGTGCCTTCTGGGAAAGCATCTTAAAAGCCAGCTGATGTATATACCCTTTGCCTGTTCTTTTCTTTCCTCCATTCTGCTCTATGGAATATGGATATGAGAGCTGCAGCTCTACCAGCCATTTTTTAATATAAGGACACATATCATGCCCTAAAGAAGACAGTTGTGACTAGAAGGAGCCTAGATCCCTGAGGACTTTGTGGGGTTGGCATACAAGCCCCAAAGTATCATATCTCTG
The DNA here is from genome assembly GCF_007565055.1 of Rhinopithecus roxellana. Classification (NCBI taxonomy): domain Eukaryota; kingdom Metazoa; phylum Chordata; class Mammalia; order Primates; family Cercopithecidae; genus Rhinopithecus; species Rhinopithecus roxellana. The sequence goes on along the minus strand of NC_044562.1, from coordinate 86,827,117 downwards.
AATCTCTGTTAGTGTAAGCGGAATCAACTACTTCTATATTATTTAAGCCATAATATTTAAAAGTTTTTGTTTCTTGCAATTATTTAATAGAAGTAATCCTAAACAATATGCCAATCATTTGCATAATCTGCCCACATTGTGAAATTAAAATGGTCAATATCAAGTACTCTTATAAGGTCTTATTTTATGGAAGTTTCTTAAAATTTATTTTGAGATGATGAACAATTTATAATAATATTGACATTATATAAAGTCTTAGGTGACCAATTTTGTTGTTGTTTTAGAAGCAAGGTCTAACTATGTTGCCCAGACTACTGCTAACCTCAAACTCCCACACTCAAGCAATCCTCCTGCCTCAGCCTTTGGAGTAGCTGGGATTACAGGCGTAAGCCACTGCTTCCTCCTAGGTGACCCCATTAATCTAAGGAGTGTGTTAGAGCACCTTGGCAGATCTCATCAAATGGAGATAATGGAATTCAAGGGCTCTGTAGCCTTTCTCACTTAAACTGGTTTAGACATCTGCAATCATTGTTATACTAAATGAGTGATTCTCATCTTCAGACCCCCATAGCAGAGTAGTCAATAATGCTCAGTTAATAATATGTAACTAAAATACGTGGAAAGTCTCTCTCTTGGTCTCTGTGATGTAATACTGTGTGCTTTTTCTGCATGTGGTAATTATTATTGCATCTCACCAAATACTTCTCACCCTCTGCCTTCCAGCAACATGGCAGAATTGTACTTCCTGGGTCCCTATGGTTGAGTGAGACCACGTTCTGGCAAAATAATTGTATCACTTCCGGGTTCATCCTTCAGAATTGTCTTTTCTATTTGCTATCATAGCCGGTAGTGGCTTCCCATCAGCCCGTGTCCAGGGAGGAAGATGAGCTGGCACTGAACAGAGTCCCCAGGTGTCTCTTACTGAACATACAGTATGAACAAGAAATAAACCTTTTTTGTTTTGTTTTGTTTCAATCCACTGAGATTGAGAAGCTGTTTGTTAATGCAGAATAATCTACATTATCCTGGCTGATACACTACACCATTCAGGAAAAATATCTTCCCAGGATGGGCATAATTACAGAGGTACCGAATGATGTAATCTGTGGTTCTAGCAGGGATACGGGTAAAATTTTCCTCCAATTTGACCCATGCACTTAATCACTTTTACATCAACAAATTATAGTCATAAAATATTTTTTGTGGAGCAATTTCCTAAAACACATCTATCTAGAAAAATCCGTCAATAAGCAAAGCAATCTTCCCCTTCCTTAGTGGCTTCATACCCTATCAAACTTACAGCCAATTCTGGCATTTAGATTCTACATATGGTTAGCTCCACCATGTGGAACTTGGAAAGAATGACATTTGTTACAGGACCGTGAAAGTGAGTTCAAATATCCAGTAATACCATATACTTCTTGAGAGGGGTACTGTACATGATTTTAAAAATCACATCCAGCTTGCTAGGGTATCAAATCAAAAGCAAGAGGGAAAAAGTTCCTGCCGTGTGACCTAGGAAGTTCAACAGAAGTGAGGTTCACTCTTATTTATCCAGTCAACTTAATATTTACTGAGCTCCACTTTGTATGAGATATTGTTTCAGGGCCTGGGGATTCAGTAGTGAACAAGATAGGTAAAGTTCTTGCCTTAGTTCCAAAGACAATGGGAGAAATAAACAAACACATCCTACAATGTCTGATTGTGATACGTGCTATAAGCCAAAATAAATCAGGGTTAGGGCATATACAGAGTGATGGGGAAAGAATTATTTTAAATAAGGTTGACAGAAATAAAGGCATACAATTCACATTTAGCTTTCCCAAAGTTATTTTAAATAAATGATCCAAAATCTCAAACAGATATAAACAGGTATAAACATTCTCTTACAGACATAAAATGAGAAAACACCTCAAAATGCTCAAATCTTGGTTTTCAAATTCATTGCCCTGGGGAAAAAAAAAAAAAAGACTCCTTGGAGAAATGGCTGATTCCAGGTCTGAGGCAGGAAATGGACAAGAAGATCCTGAAATGTATTGTTACATTGGAAAACACAGGAGCACTCAAAGACTAACAACAGTCATGCTCATCTTTAGTCTGTCACGCAGATAGATTACAAGGACTCCTGCTGGCAAAACTAGGGCATATTTAGGCATCAACAAGAATAATAATTGTAATTGATATTACATTGGATGAACAAAAATCCATGAGTTTAGGCTGGGTGTGGTGGCTCATGTCTGTAATCCCAGCACTTTGGAAGGCTGAGGTGGGAAGATCATTTGAATACAGGGGTTCAAAGCTGCAGTGCGTATGATCCTGCCACTGCACTCCAGCCTGGGTGACAGAATGAGACCTCATCTAAAAAATGAAAGAATTCATGAGTTTCTGGTGATATTTTAAGAAAAATGAAGGGCTAGGGTTCTGTTTTATCGAAGAATGCCAATAGCAGGTATTATAGAATTAAAGAATAATCCTTTGGCAAACTATAAGGTAACACAGATTCATATAAGGATCATCTTCTGTATTAATTTCTTGTTGCTTATGTAACAAACTACCACAATGTAGTGGCTTAAAACAACATAGATTTATTATTTTGCAATTCTGGAGATCAAATGTCTAAAATGGGCCAGCGTGGCTGTGTTCCTTCTAGAGGCTCTGGGGAGAATCCGTTTTCTACCATTTCTAGCCTCTAAATGCTGTCCACATTCTGTGGCTGTCATGGCCCCTCATAGTTCCAACCTCTGCTTCCATCACTACGTGTTCTTCTCTCTGACTCCAACCCGCCTGCCTCCCTCTTATAAGGACATTTGTGATAACACTGGGTCCACCCACATAATCCAGCAAAACCTCCTCATCACAAAATCCTGAATTTAATCATACCTGCAAAGTCCTATTTTGCCAACCCCTGGAACACATTTTCACGTGTTCCAGGGGTTAGTACGTGGGCATTTTGTGAGCAGAGTATTTACCAGGTATCAAAGTATCATCTCACAGATTACTTATTAATTATAAAGAGAAAAAAATGACTTTTACAACTAAGGGTTCTCATAATCACCACTCTAAACAATGGGACAATGAGAAATTAGGTACTGCCTGATGTTATATAATATGAGGTCCCAAATCACTTATATATTCTTGCCAAAAATGTTTCACCTGAATCTAATCAACCCTTTCGCCCTAACTTCCAGTTTACAGAAATGATGCCATAGAAAAACAAGCACATGCAAGATATGGGACATGCTGTATGTCCACCATTCTAGACTTCTCCAAATTGCAATGCCATAAATGAGGATGGGGGATATTCTAAATTTTGAAAAAAGGACTAAAGAGATGTAACCAAATGCAACGGGTAAACCTTGACTGGATCTTGAATTAAAAAGTCATTTTAAAGACAATTGGTGAAATTTTAAATTTAAATATTAGCTGATATTATGGAATTATTGCTAACGTACATGTGGTTATATAGGATAGTGTCCTTATCCTTTGGAAATACATGTTGAAATATTTAGGGTTGAAATATTAATCCATGATGTCTGAAACTTACTTTCAAATGCTTTCGATAAAAACATTTGGTCAAACACTATTCTAGATGTTTCTGCGAAAGTTTTTGATGAGATTAACATTTAAACTACTATACGAATGTTAAATCTGTCTATATAACATATGTCTCCATAGATATCTATGTTTCTCTCTCTCTCCATAGATATGAAATAGATAAATATAAGTTTTGTTTCTCTGGGGAGCTCTAATACAATACCCTTCTTTCAATTTTTCAGTGTGTTTGAAATTTTTTCTAATGAAAAGTTAGGGAAAAAATTAAATTCAGATAATTTTTTAAAAACATTCAGGAGTTTTTAAAAACATTTTCCTGATCTAGTCAATGCTGACATTCAGAAGTTAAATGCATTATTTTGTAGCTCATGGCTATTCTTCTAGGAGAGAAAATTAGTCTTTATGGAAAATAGACTAGCCAACAAAAAATAAGCACCACCTGTCAGTTTGCAAATATTTTTGAGAATTTATTGTCTTAGTGGTTAATGCTCAGTCCTGGGAAAAGAACGGGAATCCACCCAGAAGTAGTCCTTGCTAACTTCTTCCTATGTTACTGTGTGTCCCATACTTGGCAAGACAAGTTCATTTGGGTCAAAGTAGAACACATCTAACTATTCTTGATTTTAAGAGAATCTACAGGTTTTCTGATCAGGGAGCCTGTACTGATGATATAGCCACTTCAGTGAAAGCCCACAGTGACAGCTTCATATTTCAAAAGTCAGACAACTCCAGTGAACATGATATAAACTCTTTTCTTCCTCTGTAACCAACACAGAACACATTTAGAAAGCTTATTTAAAAACATGTCAAGTTCTCAGAGAGAATAGAAGAATGGTTACTAGAGGCTGGGAAGGGAAATGGAGGTGGGGTGGGGGAGTGGGGGTGGGGATGGTTAATGAGTACAAAAAAATAGTTGGAAAGAATTAATAAGACTTACTATTTGATAGTACAACAGGGTGACTATAGTCAATAATAACTGTACATTTTAAATAAGAAAAAGCATATAATTGGATTGTTTGTAACACAAAGAATAAGTGCTTGAGGGGATGGGTACCCCATTCTCCATGATGTGATTATTACACATTGCATACTTGTTTCAAAACATCCCATGTATGTGTACCCCATAAATATATAAACCTACAATGTACCCACAAAAATTAAAAATAAAAAAGTTTAAAAATAAGAAAATAAGTCAAGTTCTGCTTTGGCCATAATAAACATTTATCCTGATGCCTTAAATACTAGACAACTCAACAGATTACATGAAACTACTGTGCTCAAACATTGGACAGTAGGAAGCACAGTATTTTTATCTATGGAAGAAGAGAAACAAACAAGGCAGATCCTATGATAACCCAAATTTCTGCGTGGGGCACTTTCTAGACCACCCAGCTGGGGAAAAAAGTCCCCAGCAGAACATGGTAAACTTGATGAATTGAGGAGACGGACATGGAAGGCCATGGAGTCTGAAGAGGCCAGAGGTGTAAGGCAAATGTTCAGACAGGAGCAAGCTATGCAGAACAGAACTTCAGAAGTTTGTATAGTAATTTCCTTGAGTTTTTAGTGAACATTAAGCTATGAACACAAAGGGTGAGACTCTATAAAGTCAAGCAAAGAGTGACTAGAAGCTGTGAAGTGAACAGTTCCCAGAGAGCCTGTAGTGCTGGGAATACATTTTGAGTTCCCTAAGCCAGCATGGAGAGCGCTGTCCTGTTTGATCACTCAGGGCATCCAGTAGAGATCCCATAAATTACTCCATACAAATGGGCTACACTCTCAGTAGAGTAAAAATCACTCTAGATAAACCCTGACAAAGCTTAACAATAGCCTCAAAAAATCAACCTGAACCACAAATGACCTAACTGGCTATCTAAGAGAACACAGTTCAACATTCTTCTCAAGGGAAATAATACCCAATGATACCCAGATATTCAATGGCAGAAAATTCATAAATTCAGTGTCCAATCAAAAATTACTAGACCAGGCCAGGTGGCTCACACCTGTAATCCCAGCACTTTGGGAGGCCGAGGCAGGAGGACTGCTCAAGTTCAAGAGTTCAAGACCAGTCTGGGCAAAATAGTGAGACCTCGTCCCTATTTATTTTTTTAAAATTACTAGACCAGCCAAAAGCAGGAAAATGTAGCCCATAACCAAAAGAAAAATCAGTTACTAGAAAGAGATTTTAAAGAGAGAGAAATAGTAAGATTCATGAAAGACAACTTTAAAACAACTGTTAGGCCAGGCAGAGTGACTCACACCTGTAATCCCAGCACTTCGGGAGGCAGAGGCAGGCAGATCACTTTAGCTAGGAGTTTGAGGCCAGCCTGGGCAATATAACGAGACCCCATCTCTACAAAACCTACAACAATTAGCTGGACATGGTGGCATGCACCTCAGTCCCAGCTACTTGGGAGGCTGAGGTAGGAGGATCACTTGAGCCTGGAAAGCAGAGGTTGCAGTGAGCCAAGATCGCACAACTGCAATCCAGCCTAGGCAACAGAATGAAACCCTGTCTCAAGACAAACAAACAAAAAGTTGTTATGCCCAGGAAGTTAAAGGAAAACATGAACATAGAGAAGCTATGAGAAAGAGTCAAATGGAACATGTAGACATGAAAACTAACACATCAGAAATAAAGCTGACATAATTCCACTCCCACCTTTCACTAACACAACACACTCTTCCTCAAAAATCCCTGTAAGATCAGTGGTTTGCTCTGCTTGACAAGACTCCTCCCTTACTTAGGTAAGAAATCAATTCAAATTTGGGGTTTTATACTGATTTTGAGTGGTGGTTTCATATTTTGACAATTATGAGGTTCCACCAAGGTTATTTTGATGACTATAACTTTAAAATAAATAAAGGTGTGCTCACCAGGTCCCTTTGGGTCCAGATTTCATTTATCCTTTGGATTTGTTCCAAGTATTTTTGTCTCAATATTGATCTGTACTCTGACTCTCAGTGAGCATGTATTGTTGAGTTTATTTTGTTAAATGAGGATTCCTATCAAAATAGTTCTTTGTAGATGGCATTGTCAATATTTTGGCCATTAATTTCATTATTCTTCAAGCGTGTGCTTGTTTTGCTTTAGTGCATCTATTAGTACAAAGTCTTGGCTCAGGACTTTTTTTTTTTTCCTGTTGCTTTGTCTTTCGTAGTCATTTTATTTCTTGGATATATAAGGTGGTTCTACATAGGGAATAAACAAAGGAATAAGTCCATTCAGTCTCCAATTCAATCCATGTTGAGTCCAAGGACTATGAATTAGAGGTCCAGTAGACAGTGAAAAATTCATGATCAAACTTTGTCTTTTGTCCCCTAAACACCTTCATACGGACACTTCCTCTTTTATCAATTAATGAAAGGCCATTTTGTTTAGTCCACATGCCAGGGTAAAAATTGTCATGTCATTCATTGTATAGTCCCTTCTTAGCCCCAGTTGGTCAGGTAACCCGAGATGCTATTCTTTAGCATATATTTTTGACTAGAATGGCTTCTTTCTTGTTTGTCATGAATTTTTCTAAATTAAAGTCATAACTTCTTACTGGCAGAACTACTTTTTATATGAATTCTCACTAAAATACTAACTCACGTGCTCACCCTAGTACAGCAAAAATATTTTTAACTCAAAGTAGCAATGACTACCTTGGGGGACATTCTGATAGTCAAAATTAATACATTTAAGCAGAGCTCTAGAAAAATGAGGAAAACTAGTAATATTCACAATTCATTAGTCAAATTCTTTGGTGTGTCGAGACCTCAAAACAAACAATTGATGAGAAGATGGTCTCTTTCAAAGACTCTCTAATTTCCTATCATTCAAGCCTCCTGAAACTATGCTCCGTATATAGATGATATAAAATTCTCATTACTCAGTCATATTCTTTCAATTCCATCTACTCCTGACCTCCTAAATATGATACCCTTTCCTCAGGACTTTTCTCAGAAAAGGCCATTGTATAGTATCTCCTTAAACTTGCTAGAAGAGAAAGCAGGATCAATAGAAGCTGAATTTAAACCTTGGACTAGAGCATCAGTAAGACTAACACAAATTCGCTGCAGAATTTGGCATTTTGTTAGATACACATAATTTTGGACTATTTAATTTATATAGCTTGCTTAATTGCTAGTCTCTCAAAAGGGAAAAACGGTTAAAAGCAGCAGGATGGGAAACACCAGGAGGAGATTTTCATCACTTAGCTGTGTATAAGTGAAGAAAGTGGCTTTGAGAGGGAAAATAGAGGTATATATAGTACACTATATAGGGACATGCAGTTTTTCCTTTATGGATATGAACAGATTCAACATTGTAAGCAAAGTGAACATGAATTAATACAGGACTTTAAAGATGGATTTCAGGAAAGTTTCAGTTTGAGTAGACAGTCAGAATAGCCCCAATATGTGAAATGAAGGGAACCTTATCTGTCATTGTAATGGGCTCAGACTCAAAACAGGGGTCTTAAACAGCAATTATACAATGGAATGGAAAATTGCCAGTTTAGGAGAGTTCCAACATGTAACTGAACATTTTCAATGAGCTTTAAAAAGGAAACTAGCTGAAAATTAAACCAAGCTTATCACCCTTCAGATAAAGTAACTGGCTCCAAGTTAAAAATAATACCGAAAGTCCTCTGTTCTTTAAGAATAAAGAGCCTATGGCTAGGAACACCTGTAGATGTTGTAAGCAGAAAAGCCAGTGAAGGAAACAATGAGCGATATTTTGAACAAAATACGAACGAAACAAAAAGACAGTTATCCTAGATCTGTCCAATTATACTGCTCTAAGAGAAAACTCAGCACCCAGCAATTTTCTGTCATTCCTCTAAAATCCCAAGGGGAATTGCCTATTAATACAGATGGACAACAATGCAGCTTTTATGTTACTAGATACTTATATGCCACATATCTATCATTAATTCTACTTCTGTAGAATATCAGATGGCTCAGAAAAACATTTTAAAGTTGAAGAGCCAGAGGAAAGATGAATTGACTTGTAATACAAGTTCAGAAGAGGGGAAAGGGAGAGTTTTGTCTTGAAGTGAAAATGTTTGGTTGTGAAATGTGAAAGAAAATAGTAACAAGCAAACTTGAGGGTGTATATAAATTTTAGAAGCCTTGATGAAAAGTGGACTTTACTTGCCTTGTTTTACTAAAGCAATTCAGAAGTGAGAATTTCTATCAATCCTAAATCTTTTCACCAGACCCAATATTTAAATGTTACTTTGGGACTACTATGAGAACATTCCTTTCTTCTTTGTGATGTAAGTCCTATCTTACATGGAATTTCCAGATAAAATTAAAGCAGAAGGGTTATTTTTAAAGTTCCCTAAAATTTTCCCTCATATATACACTTAACTAACTGGTCTATGCATTGGAAAACTTTCACTATGTATAATTCAAGAAATAACTGCAGAATTCTCTATGGTCCACAGATGTGGTCAGAATATTTGCAATAAAGGCCATAAGAAGCCATTGATTCTTTCAAGGTTATCATAAAAGTTCAGTTATATAGGTGCATGAAAAGATAAAGCTCTTCTCCTCTAGGGGCCATAACTCAACAGCATGAAACATGTCAAAGAGCCATTGCGTGTTCTCCTTGTTTCAAAGATATTGTAGTCTCAGCTAATTTTGTTAAAACCTTTTCAGATCATCTTTCCCAATCTGTGAATTGCCTTTTAATTATCCTACTGATGTCTTTCAAAAAGTTTTAATTTTAATAAATTCCAAGTGATAAATTTTTTTCTTTCATGGTTCATGCATTCTATATCCTAAGAAAATGTTTGCTAATCCCAAGAGAGCAAATGTCTCCTATGTTTTTTTTCTAGAATTTCTAGGTTTAGCTTTTGTTTAGGTCTATCATCCATTTTAAAGTCTAAATTTTGCACTAAAATTATGTATGTGATGTAAAAGTTGAGGTTCATTTCTCATATGAATATATACTTATTCCATTTGTTGAAAAGATGCTTTTCCTCTTTGAATTGCTTTAGTGCCTTTTTGTTTTGTTTTCTTTTTAGACAGGGTCTCACTCTTTTGCCCAGTCTGGAGTGCAATCACAGTTCACTGCAGCCTCAACCTCCCCAGGCTCAGGTGATCCTCCCATCTCAGTCTCCCAAGTACGTGTGACTACAGGCACACACCACCACACACAGCTAATTGTGCCTTTGTCAAAAATCAATTGTCCATATACGCATGGGTCCATTTTTGAACTCTATTCTGTCCACTGGTCCTTAACGTTGCTTATAAAACATGTCCACTGGCAATAAATTCTCTCATCTTTTCTCTGAGTCTTCTCACTTTTTGAAGATTTTTGCTGAATATCAAATTCTAGGTAAACATGTTATTTTTTCAGCACTTTTAAGATGGCATGCCAAGGTCTCTAACTTGCTGTTTAAGAAAAATAGGTAGTTATTCTTATCTTGGCTTCCCTGCATGAATATACTTTTTTTTCTCCAGCTGCTTTTACAACTTTCTCTGGTTTTCAACAATTTCATTATGATGTACCTTGATCAGATTTTTTCTCTGTTACCTTGTTTGTTGAATTTCTAGTGATCTGTGGGCTTATAGTTTTCATCAACTAGGACACTTTTCAGCCATTATTTCTTAACATACTATTTTTGTTTCCACTACTCCAACTTCTAGGACATAAAATACAAGTATATTAGATTAGTTGATATTATCCCATAGGTGGCTAAGACACTGTCCTATTTTTGTTTTTCTCTTTGTATTTTAGCATGCTTTTAAATTCACTAGTTTTCAGTTCTGTAGAGACCAATCTGCTATAATTTCATCTATTCCTTCTTACCTAGCTAGTGACCAAAGAAGTCAAATAGCAGCAGTTGATTTAAAAAGAAATCTTACACATACTTAAAATAAAGGTATAAGGCCAGGCATGGTGGCTCATGCCTGTAATCCCAGCATTTTGACAGGCGGATTGTCTGAGGTCAGGAGTTCTAGACCAGCCCGGCTAACATGATGACACCCTGTCTCTACTAAAAATACAAAAAAATTAGCTGGGCATGGTGGTGCATACCTGTTGTCCCAGCTACTCAGGAGGCTGAGGCAGGAGAATCGCTTCAACCTGGGAAGTGGAGGTTGTAGTGAACTGAGATCACACCAATGTACTGCAGCCTGGGCAACAGAGGGAGACTGTCCAAAAAAAAAAAAAGGTATAAATGTATTGGCCACAAATAAAATATGTAAGGACTATTAATTTAGAAATGTATAAGTAGGCTGGGTGCAGTGGCTCATGCCTATAATCCTAGCTCACTGGGAGGCTGAGGGCAGAACCAGTTGAGGCCAGAAGTTCAGGACCAGCTGGGCAACACAGCAAAATCTCTATGAAAATTTTTAAAAATTCACCAGCCATGCTGGTGGATGCCTGTAGTTCCAGCTACTCTGAAGGCTGAGGCAGGGGGATTGCTCAAGCCCAGGAGCTCGAGGTTACCGTGAACTATTATGATGCCACTGGACTTCATCCAGGGAGACATAGCAAGACCCTATTTCTCAAACAATTTAAAAAATAAAGAGAGAAATGTGTAAGTAGTTTTTTCAATACCTTCTTTATTATGTCTATAAAATTATATGGAGCACTGGAAATATTTATTGAATATGACACCAATGACGTGCTATTGTATTTTTTTAAATTTTGACTTCTTTTAAAGAAGGTGATAACAATCTGTGGAAAATGTTTTTACTGTATCATGCCAATATACTGCAAGGAGTATTTCAAAATAATATAAAAGTAATTCACAGACTTAGATTAAATGAAGATCAAATGATCCAAAAATTTTTCTTCCTTAGTTTTTCACAGCGACTGCTAAAGTCCAAAAGCTGATTTTTCCAAGAAAATTATTCTAATAATTTCGAGTGTTCAATCCGTGCAATGGTCCAGTCAGGCTTTACTCCTTGTGTGAACTCCCTCTGAAACCTAGGAAAGATATTGCAAATAATGTAAATCTTACATCAGTCCAAGTATGTCTTAGATAACTATGTAATTTGCAAGTATATATTTAGAAGAATTTTTGGCAACAAGCTAATGGTTAATATTAAATCAAAATCAAAACAAATAAAAAGTTTAACCTACCCATTCAATCACAATAAATATACCCACAAAATTGAAGTACATTCTCAAGTAGCATGAGTATTTTTAAGGGACTAATCTATATTCAACATCTGCCAGCCCCTAAGAGAAACTTGGATATTATTCTGTTTAAATACTAGCTATAACACATGCCTAATATGAGGAGAAATAAACTGGACTCTGGTGATGCAAACAGCACTTTAAATACATAACCTAGGATACAGGAAAAAAGCTGTTTTTCAAATAGCACTGTTACCAATTTAGGAATAAATAGTGGAATTTAGTTTACATACATTAAATCAATCTTGAAAATAACAATGTTTACGAGGTACCCACAGTCTTAGTAAGAAACATCAGAAAAGATAAAGTTTAGTGTTGATGACAGTGCTCTTTAAAAATGATTTAACAGCCAATTCAGTAGATTTAAATTAAGTATTTAAATATATAGAATATTTTGGGTAATTACAAATAAAGCAAAATTAAAAAAACACATTTCTTCCAAGAAAAGCAAAAAAAAAAAAAAAGAGGATATGATTCTCTTTTACATTAGTAAAACAGAATACATTTTATTTCTTAGGTCACTTTGGGGGTTTATTATTTTAAAGCAGATTTGTGTAACTCTGGCAACATAATCATTTTTTTAAAAATAAATGTCAAATTATATCTTCACTGACATGCTCCAGCAGTTTACTGTTGTAGACTTTATTCACATAAAAATACAATATAATGTCTCTTTTACATAATCTGCTAACTTCCTACTATACAGTATGTCCTTAAGGGCAGTATCCCTTCAACTTTGTATCTGAACCTCTACCAGAGCATGTGGGCACACAGATGATCAACAGATGTCTAGTGAATAAATTGTTCATGTACCAATTATGGCAGATTTTATTTTCCAAAAATGGCCACAACCATATCTCCCCTCCTATGTGCTCTTCTGCTATGTGGCCTTGCTGTTTTTTGCCCCAAAAAGTGGGGGAGTCTTTCTACCCTTTAAACTATACAGATCCTTTGACTGCTTTGACAAGTAGACTATGGCAGAACTGATGTTCTAATTCTGGGCACAGATCTTTACTGGTTTAGCAGCTTCCATTTTCTGCCTCCCGGAATTCAATCACTCTGTGAAAGATATGACTAGTCTGAAACTACCACAAGTCCAAGCCACAAAGAGAGGCCCTGGAGAATGCAGTCATGGAGAAGCCAAGGAGTACCAAGGTGCCACACATGTGAGTTAAGAAGTCACTGTGGAAATGAATCCTCCAGCTCCTGCCACCGTGTTGATGCCAGGTGAAGCAGAGAAAACCCCCTAACTGAGCCTATTCAAAATTTCTGAGCGTGAAATAGCAGGCAAAATCAATGGCTGTTTGAAGCCAATGAATTTGGGAGTAGTTTGTTAAGCAGCAATAGATAGTTAAAACATCATTTAATTAAATTTAGCAACATTACCTCTTTCTAATTTCTTAACTCTCCTGTTTCATATCCAGTGTGTCTTTCTGACCTTTTCTCTTCATAAATAACTTGTCAAATTTCAATTCTTTTCTTCCTAAAGATCTCTTAATTTTCATACCTTCAAACTACCTTCCATTTTCTGGAGAAAGGAAACAATGAAATCTGATTAAACTTACTCATAGCTTGCACTAAGAAGTTGTTTAGTTTCCACATTCTGATTCCCCAACTTAACCTGGAATATACTGGCTCCTCTTAAAGTTTCACTGGGGATGTTGGCACTGGTTAGATACCAAAAGCACATCAGGATGTTAACAAACTTCCTTCCTTAGAGAAAAAACACATACACACACATACAAATACAAATCAAAATAATCTATCATCCATATATACAAAATGAAATCAGAAATTGGCAGTAGTCACAGTTGTTACAGGTCAAATTCTGTGCTTATTCTGATGTGACTGAAAATACTTGTATTGATACTGTTTTATTTTTAGAAAATTGTCTTAGGGTTTATGGCATACTTGCTCTCTTCTCCGTATCTCAGTAAAAAGCTACTACTTAACTGAGCACATACTTTACTAAGTATACTACATGGATTATTTCCAATTAGTGGCATTTTCTTTTTCTTTCTCTTTTTTTGACACAGTGTCTCACTCTGTCACCAGGGCTGGGGTGTAGTGGCACAGTATCGGCTCACTGCAACCTTCGCTTCCCAAGCTCAAGCAATCCTCCCACCTCAGGCTCCTGAGTAGCTGTGACCCTAGGCATGCACCACCACTCCCGGCTATTTTTTCATATTTTCAGCAGAGCCTGGGTCTTGCCATGTTGCCCAGGCTGGTCTTGAACTTTTGAGCTCAAGTGATCTGCCTGCCTCAGCCTCCCAAAGTGCTGGGATTACAAGTGTCAGCCACTGCATCTGGCCAGGCATTTTCTAAGATTATAATAATCTCATGACAGACATGTGTTGTCAAACCAAAAACAAGGAGGAAAAAAATATTTTTTGCTGCTCAGTAACTATCTTAACTTCAACTGCCAGAAAGAGTAAAGGCTTCCTATTCTACCCTAATTCACCTTGCTGTGCCTGGTGATTCCGACAACCTCTTGATGCAAAAGTTAGTTAGTGACCATGGTGCTGAGATGCAATTTGAAATATTAGGGAAGAAGAAAATATTTATCACTAAAAATATCTTTACAAATGTTTCAAAATAACGTGTGCATGAAAAATTTTATCATCATTAAGAGTCTCTTTCTTCTACCTTGGGAAGTGTTTAAGCAGAGTCTACATTTCCTGTGTGGCTGGCACACAATACATATGCAAATAGGGTCATCCCTCGAAATCCATGGAGGATTAGTTCTAGGACCCTCCTGTGGATACCAAAATCCACAGATGCTCAAGTCCTTTATATAAAATGGTATAGTATTTGCGTAACACACATCCTCCAGTATACTTTAAATCATCCCTAGATTATTTATAATACCTAACACAATGTAAATGCTAATGTAAATAGTTGTTATACTGTATTATTGAGAGAATAATGACAAGAAAAAAACTGTACATGTTCAAGTATAGATGCAACTATTTTTTTTTTAATATTTTTTATCCGAGATTAGTTAAATCTATGGATGTGAAACCCCCAGATACAGAGGGCCAACTTTGTATGTATCAGGAATAAACAGTGAATTATCAGGAATGCTACAGGGAAAATGTATGCCTCAGACAAGAAGAACCAGATAACCACTAAACTTCCTCCCAACTTTTTTCATTATTCTCAACTAGATCCAATTTGGGAGTTCTGCAGTTAATCTTTTCAAATCATCTTTAGTTGACAATATCTAATTTGATTTTCTTTTACCCCTCATTCCTTCCGTATAAGGTGCAGCTTTAAAATACTCAATTGTTTCCTTCAAGTTACTATTTTATTGAATAAAAATAAAATAAATAAATAAATAGTAGCAGAAAAAAGTTCTAGATAGAAAGGCTTAAGAAACGATGACCATGTCTCAACTCTTTCAGAAGTAGGTCTTTAAAGAATGGATATAACATTTTCTTTGAAGTTCTATAAATATCTACTTGTCCTGACAAAACTCTACTATTTTGTGATTATCCACTACTTTAGCTTATCTGGACGATTATGGATCATTTCAAGTTGACTATGCTCTGGCATTACCTTTCTCATCATAGTAAATGGAGATGTCTCCTGTTGATGTAAATACAATTTCATCTATGTTAGCAGCAAGGGCATTTTTATGGTTGTCAGGTAGTGAAGTAACCTTTTCTTTCAATACATGTAGCACCTAAGTTTGAAAAAAGCAAGCCATTAGTTCACCAATACCATTTTTGAAACCTTTCAAAAAGTGATCTTTATCATGGAATACATTTTTCCAAACCTATTTTTAAATTTACTACCGTATTTACTCATCCTCAAAAGCAAGGCTGAAATGTATCTCATTATTCAACTAGGTAATTCCTAACAGAACATTCTATATAAGAGCAATTGAAAGACATCATGATTACTTACTTATGCCTTAAGTAGCAGGAGTTATTCCATGCTTTTATATGACCCAAAGTACCCATAAGAACAGATACACAGACTCTACTTTGGATGCTGGCACACATGCTATTTTTAAGCATAAATAAGGAAAATGTGCATCATTCTATTGCAGGAGAATAGCATTTATTTTTAAAGCAAAATGTAAAATATACTTTACCTCTTTGGCCACAAGTTCTTCCAACAGATCAAATTTACACTGTGACAGCAACTTGGATACATGAGCAAAAGCCTTGAAAAAAATATTAAAGGAAGTGTGGGGATTATTATTTCAAAATACCATACCATGCTCATATTTAAATGGCTAAGTGTAATAAAGATTATTTTATGGTAATGGTGATAAACAACATCAAATATTAATTTATCAAGGCATGACTCCTTCAAGGTTGGTTGACTTTTTGTATATGGCCTTGCCACATATATAGCAGTAAGTGACTTGACCTTTAATTCTGGATCCACTTTCAGGACCCAGGAAATGACAGCGTGTTGTGTACAATCTAGATGTCTCAATAAAAATCCTCCTTTATATTTCTTTTTAAAATGATGAAGTAAACAATCATTTAACAGCTATATGAGCTACCTCTTAATCATGCATAGATAGCAGTTGGAAAGGAGAACAGTCTAGACTGCACTGGGAGTCTGGAAATCTGGGCTGAAGTCTGAATCTCAGTATGGGAGATAATGTAGGTTTGAGAAAGTGGGAGAAAAGGTCATTAGTTTATATGGTCTAAAACAGTAGATCCTAGCTTTGAAGTGTGAAATTCCATTTTCAAGGAGGGAAAATCCCAACTGCAATTATCATTGCTAGTAATGAGAAATCAAACTGTGGGCCGGGCGCGGTGGCTCAAGCCTGTAATCCCAGCACTTTGGGAGGCCGAGACGGGCGGATCACGAGGTCAGGAGATCGAGACCATCCTGGCTAACACGGTGAAACGCCGTCTCTACTAAAAAAATACAAAAAACTAGCCGGGCGAGGTGGCGGGTGCCTGTAGTCCCAGCTACTCGGGAGGCTGAGGCAGGAGAATGGCGTAAACCCGGGAGGCGGAGCTTGCAGTGAGCTGAGATTCGGCCACTGCACTCCAGCCTGGGCGACAGAGCGAGGCTCCATCTCAAAAAAAAAAAAAAAAAAGAAATCAAACTGTGAATTAACATCCTACCTGTCTTCAGGGAACTCCCAGTCCACTTGGGAAAAAGACAAGTAAACTGACAAGTTTAGGAATTTTGACAGGGATAAGAACAGGATGACTTGGGAGCATACAGAAGAGCCTTCTAACCCAATCTGGGAAGATCAGAGAGGGCTTCCTAAGGGAAGAAACATCTAAGCTGAAATCTGAAATAAGCTGAAATCTAGGCTGCCAGAGGATGCACAGGCATGTCAGATATGGCATATCAGAGAATACTACCTAACTGTTATAGGATGAATTGTGCTCTCCTTCCCCCAAAATTTATGTTGAAGCTTTAACCCCCAGAACCTTGGAATGTGAATATATTTGGAGATAAGCCCTTAAAGAGATGATTAAGTTAAATGAGACCATCAGGGTGGGCCAAAATCTAATCTGACTGGCATCCTTAGAAGAGGAGCAAATGTGGAGTAAGAACCACCAGGAGCACACATGCACAGGGAGGACCATGCAAGGACACAGCAGGAAAACGGCCATCCGTAAGCTGAGAGAGGCCTCAGGAGAAAACCCCTCCGACATCTTGATACTGAAATTTTGGTTGTTTGCTTTATATAAGCAACACTGCATACAGACTGGCTGATGAATGGGGTGGAAAAACTACTTAATAGCAAGGAAGGAGGTGAAAATAGCTAACAGCTGGAGAACCACTAGGACTGGAGTGACTCCAAAAATGCTGCAGGCTCCTCTGTGTGTTCAGAGGAAACAAGTACTGAGGCCTGATTCCTGCCAATGGTGGGGAGATGATTTCCAATCCTTACTGAAACATAAATGAACTGGTACCATCATATGTGTTATGAGGTAGACAAGCTCATGTATCATCGGTGGGCATTGTAAAGAACAGGAGGATCAATACAACTTACCACTGCATGGACAAAAGATTTTAAGAACTGACAAGAGCAGAGGTTTATCCCTTAATTATGATGCTGAGTTAAGCATCTTAATCAAGCTTGCTCTTTAACTTTTTTTATGTAAATATATATAGTAGTCAAGAGTTGACTCAGAGAAGCAGGCAGCAGGAGTTAATACTGACACTTATTACATAAAGTTGAAAACATTTGATTTACAACTGATAGGTCTCATAAATACAAATGGCCATGATTATGGAAAGAATCTGAAATAAATTTGGAGTAAAATGTCAATACCAGTATACAACCAATATTGTAAAATGATTACACCAATGGTACGGTTTTAAGGCATATGGAGGTATGAAGCAGGAAATAAACTTTATGAATTCTATTGTGGTTTTTGTTTTTGTTTTTTGAGACAGAGTCTTGCTCTGTCACCCAGGCTGGAGTGCAGTGGTGCGATCTCAGCTCACTGCAACCTCCACCTCCCAGGTTCATGCGATTCTCCTGCCTCAGCCTCCAGAGTAGCTGGGACTACAGGGGTGCGCCACGGCTAATTTTTGTATTTTTAGCAGAGATGGGGTTTCACCATATTGGCCAGGCTGGTCTCAAACTCCTGACCTTGTGATCCACCTGCCTCGGCCTCCCAAAGTGCTGGGATTACAGGCGTGAGCCACCGTGCCTGGCCGACTTCTATTGTTATCAATAGTTTTGCAATGTTTGGGAATGATACAATCTGTAAAGGAGTCAAAAAAAGAAAAAAAAAAGGTATACATGGCCCTTAATCCTAGAAAAAAAGCATGTACCCACAAACTCTACAAATAACCTCAGGGCCCAAGTGACCACTGTCATAAGGGTAAGGCAAGGTATAATCAGCCATTGAGAAACAGGTACGTAACAAAGTCAGGGATAAGAATCTCTAAAGGCTAAATATTTTCTGTGTGTAGGGTGCTGCGCACTTAGCCACCAGGCAGTCTCAGCAAACCCTTTAAAAGGGTAAAACTGCTCATCTCCAGTTTAATCTTTAAGGAGTATGGGGTGGTGTGTTGGTGGACTCTGTCAAATAAATGGCAGAAAGTTCTGCTCTTCTACCCAAGGTGACATTACAGAACTTTGGAAATGTTATCTCGTTTATTCTTCAAACTTACCCATTTATTAATGTATTCAACAGACATTCATGGAGGGCCTACTATGTGCCAGGGATTGTCTTGCCCACTTTGTAGATTTGAAAACTATGTTCAGACAATATGAGACCATATAGCTTTTTCTTTCTATTTTTTGAGACAGGGCTTGGCTCTGTCTCCCAGGCTGGAGTGCAATGGCACCATCACAGCTCACTACGTCCAACTCCTGGGTTCAAGCGATCCTCCCCTTCAGCCTCCTAAGTAGCTGAGACTACAGGCGTGTACCCCCCATGCCTGGCCAGAAGCTTACTTTAAGTCAAGCAATGGCTGGAAGGCTCTATGTCTGGGCCACTAATCACTTTGGATCACTTGTATCCCACTGAAGAAACTAAGCACTTCTGCAGGTAATAGTTGAACTCATTAGAGACAGACAAGTCAACCAGGAAATTAAACAAACCTGCTTCGCTCCCTCAGAGAACTCTGCGATGCTGAACTCTTTGTCGAAATAGGCCCAGATAAGGAAGGCCTTAATTCGAGTCCTAACCCAGTTGATAGGGTTGGAGAATCCCAGGACGATCATCTTGGTTTTCTGGTGCTGCTGGGGCTTCTCCTCCGTGCTGTAGCTGCGCTGAGGGCAGGCAGGGAAAGAAGCGAAGGCTGTGGGGAGTCCCTGGCGGCTGAGCATTGGCCGCCGGGAGCCCTGGGCAGGTAGCGCCGAGGCCGCCAAGGCCCAAGCGCTTCGGGGAAATAACGCCGCTCCCAAGCCGAGGCGACAGCGGCAGAGGTAGCAAAGTCTGGCCGACGGCAGCCTCATCTCGGCCGCAGCGGGAGTCCGGAGTCGGACGGCCCCGCAGGGCAGCGACCGAGAGTGCCACAAGTGGGGTAGCAGACGAGCGGCCAGCGCCATTTTTATATGACCCTTCACCCCGGTGCCTGCTGGTGCTGTATGGAAAGGAAGTCGGTGGGAAACCACCTCAGCGGTGTCGGAGAAAGAGCCTGGAGAGCAAAGTGGACTTGTTGCTGCAGCCTCTGGTGAGTCGGCCCTGTCCCCGCTCTCCAGCACGCAGCCCACGCCAAGGCCCTTCGGCAACCTGCCCCGCGCTCGGACCCAGCCTCTCTGGAGTCCGCCGGCCTCGCGGACCTTTTCTCTGTTGCTCGTGTTTCCGGGCGGATGGCACTGAGGAACGCTTTAGAGCCAAAGTTGCGAGGACCTGGAAGAGGGCAGGCGTGAGCAACCATGGCCGGGCAGCACTTCACGGTAACCCGGCTGGAGGGCGTTTCTCGGGAGCAGTTCATGCAGCACCTCTACCCACAGGTGAGTCTCTTGCGCGGGGCAGAACCCCGGGAACCCAGCAGGAGACGCGTCTTTACCATTTGGACGACGGGGAACGGGTTTTTAGAGACCCAGGGTGTGGGAAAGAGGCGCAGGACGGCAGCAGATGACTGGTTGGCCCTTAGGCCAAGGGAAAGGTGCACGTGGGACGCCGACTGGCTCCTCTATTGAAATTTCCGGAGAAAGCCCCATGTTTCTGGGGAGCAAGATGATGGCGGAGAGCTGAGTGCGAGAGGTATTTTGCCTAAACTCTTTACCCCGCATCTGTCAGTCTATTCCGAATTAATGGGTTTGAAGGCACAACTTTTCACTCCATTGAGCCAGGAAGGAAAGCAATGGGATTCCGCCGGGAAACTCCTACTTGTCTTGAATTCTAACTTACTTAGGTTCTAGTTCCGACGTGGGAGTCTTTTATACCTGTAGTTAGAACCTTAGGTCTTTAAAAGAAAACTCAGAGAAATATTAGGGGAACGAAAAGTGCTTTTACTTGCAATGCTTTACAAGGGAGTCCAGACCTAAGAAAAACGGAAGGTATTAAAAGGAAAAAATCTACAGGATTACAGTCAGTTTATGGTAGGAAAAATACTCAGCAATTTTCTTACCTGATATTTACACTTATAAGGGTGGACATAGAACTACGGTTCTGGGGCCGGGCGCGGTGGCTCACGCCTGTAATCCCAGCACTTTGGGAGGCCGAGGCGGGCGGATCACCTGAGGTCAAGAGTTAGAGTCCAGCCAGTAGAAATCCCGTGTCTACTAAAAATACAGAATTAGCCGGGCATGGTGGTGGCACATACCTGTAATCCCAGCTACTCAGGAGGCTGAGGCAGAATCATCCCTTGAACCCGGGAAGCGGAGGTTGCAGTGAGCCGAGATCGCGCCACTGCATTTCAGCCTGGACAGCAAGAGCGAAACTCTGTCTCAAAAAAAATAAACACTACAGTTCTGAGTGTTACAAAAGTCAGGGATGGGCCTGGCACGGTGGCTAATGCCTGTAATCCTAACATTTTGGGAGGCCCAGGTCGGTGGATCACTTGAGGTCAGGAGTTCAAGACCAGCCTGGCCAATATGGTGAAACTCCCTCTGTACAAAAAATACAAAAATTAGCCGGGCGTGGTGGCGCACGCCTGTATTCCCAGCTACTCTGGAGGCTGAGGTTGGAGGATCTGCTTGACCCCAGGAGGTCGAGGCTGCAGTGATCCATGATCCTGCCACTGCACTCCAGCACGGGCGAGAGGGTGAGACCCTAGTAAAAAAAAAAAAAAAAAAGAAAAAGAAAAAAAGGCGGGGGTTGGGGGACGCGGGAGGAATGAAGTTTTTCTTTTGATAGCAACCTACGGGAGGGGATTCAAGCCTTTATTAGTTGGGAGACTTGTACTAGATGGGATGTTCTTTCTCTTCCTGTCCCTAGACCCCCCCATCTCAGAATGTACTAGACATTAGTTGCCTTAAGGGCAGTGTTGTGAAGATTAATGTATGCGGAAGTGCTTTGTAAGATGCATAGTAAAAGGTATTTTGTAATTTAATCTCTTCAGACAAGATATATATCACAAGGCATCATTACATTTTAAAGAGTTGAAAATTACAAACAACTTTCTTTGGCCATAGGGCAGTAAAACTAGAAATTCATAACAAAATTGGAAAAAAAGATCTTTCTATCTGGAAACACTAAAAAGTATGAGGGAGCGTAGTCCTATGAGTTTTTGTTAAACATTTTCTAATAACTCCATAGTTAACACTGCACATTGTACAGGTGCATGAATAGATAGACCAAGGGAATAGAATAGAAAGTGCAGAAATACCTGTTCCTATGGAAATTTAGTGTATAATAAACATGACATTTCAAAAATCAATAGGGCAAAAAATGACTTTTTAAAAAATAGACTGTTTTTTAGAGCCTTTTTAGGTTCACAGCACAATTGACCAAAGGTACAGAGATTTATCATATCCTTCCTGCCCTGACACATGGATACCCTCCTCCATGATACATCCCCTCATTAGAGTGGTGTATTTGTTGCAATTGATAAACCTACATTGGCACATCATTTTCTTTTTCTTTCTTCTTCTTTTTTTTGAAATGGAGTTTTGCTTTTATTGCCCAGACTGGAGTACAGTGGCACAATCTCAGCTCACTGTAACCTCTGCCTTCAGGGTTCAAGCGATTCTCCTGCCTCAGCCTCCTGAGTAGCCAGGACTACAGGCACCCGCCACCACGCCCGGCTAATTTTTGTATTTCTTAGTAGAGACGGGGTTTTGCCATGTTGACCAGGCTGGTCTCGAACTCCTGACCTCAGGTGATCCGCCCATCTCAGCCTCCCAAAGTGCTGGGATTACAGGCGAGAGCCAGCGCACCCAGCCTGGCACATCATTTTCACCCAAAATTCATAGTTTATATTAAGGCATACTATTGATATTGTACATTTTATGGGTTTGGGCAAATTTATAATGAAATGAATCCACCATTATGGTGTTATACAGAGGAGTTTCACTTAGAAAATGATAAAATTCAGTTTATATCTCACACTGTACACAAGAATAAACTCCAAGTGGATCAGAAAAATGTAAAGAAATGAAACTACACAAGTTGTGAGTACACTTGGCAATACAAAAAAAATGAAGCTACACAAGTGCTAGAAGAAAATATGGGTAAATTCCTCTATAATCTAGGTGTATGGAAGGCATTTCTAGCTATGACTCAAAATTCAGATATAATATTAGATTAAAATTTGACTACATGAAACATTTGTTTGCCAGAAACACTATAAGCAAATTTTGAAAGACAAAGTGGGAGAAAATATTTGCAACATTTATCTCATATAAAGGACAGTAAAAGCCCTTGTATGGAAAGAACTTTTAAAAGGGGGTAAAAAGCTGAAAATCTGGTAGAAAAATGAGCAAATGATAGAGGGGGAAAAAACAACATTAAAATGGCCTTTAAACTAGGATGTTTAAGTTTACTCTTAAGAGAAATAAAGCTACACTGAGATACAAGTTCTCTCGTATCATTTTGGCAAAAATTTGAAAAGCTCTGGTAATACTCTTGGTGAGGCCGTGAAGAAACTGGCACACTCAAATTTTATATCAAATGGTACAACTCTTTTAGCATGTCTAACTATGTTTACTTTATGACCCAGTAATTCCTCATTTAGGAATTTATTCTGGAGATATAGCTCCAAAAATGTGTAAATATTTACATAGTGTTACTGTACTTGCAAATTATTGGAAATAACCTAAATGCCTATGCAGGCGAGAATAATTGAATAAATTATGGCCCATTTACACTGAGGTATACTAAGATGTAAAAAAGAATAAAGGTGATATCTGAACTGATAGTGGTGATTTCTAGGATATATTTATGAAGTTTTTAAAAAGCACATAACAAAAGAGAATATATAGTAAGCTACTATCTATGTGAAAAAGGGAAGAGATAATGAAATATATGTTTTTAATCACTTTGCAAAAAAGAAATAAAGGAATGATAAGCCAAAAATTAACGAGATCGGTTATGCATAGGGGATGTATGAGTATGAGATGGAAGAATGTGGATGGGGTGACTTTTGTATAGTTTTGATTTGGGTAATCACGTTAATGTTTTACATTCTAAAGTCATAATAATAAAATCAACAAGGATGGAAAAGTTATTTTTTAAAACACCCTAATATAGAATATAAAAAGTAACACATGAACCTATTTAAGTGGGAGAGGGAGAAGTTACCCAAGTCACTTTTTTTAAACACAATACTTTACTTATATGTCCTCAATGTAAGACAGAAAGAACTGAAAACAAACTGAATTCTAGTTAGTACAGTAAGTCCTCACTTAACGTTCTTAGTAGGTTCTTGGAAGCGGCAGCTTTAAGGGAAATGACCTATAATGAAACCAGTTTTACCACAGGCTAATTGACAGAAACAAGATATAAGTTCCAGTGGCATATTTCTGGTCACAAAAACATCACCAAACTTGTAAATAAAGACCCAAAACATTTCTAATCTTAAACATTGAAGTAAATGTGAGCTACATGAACATTTAAGAAGGATTAATAAAAATAAATAATTACTCAATTTTTGGTGAATTGTTATGTGACAGTGGTCATAGTAGTGGTGGGTTAAGTCAAGGAATAAATGTTTACAAATGGAAAATTGTAAGGAGCACCTCCTACCACTGAACAGTTCAAAACAAGTGTGGCAGGTTCACTGAGTGCTTTCATACTGACTTGTTTATTGTGCACTTGTATGACTATCATATGCTTTACAAATTTTTGTTTTACGTACTTTGTATTCACTTCTTCCTTCATTTTCCAACCTGCTTATTCCAGTTCAGGGTCACAGGTGGCCAGAGTCTATCCTGGCAGCTCAGGGCACAGGTAGGAACCAACCCTGGACAAGATACCATCTCATCTCAGGGCACACGCACACATACACACACGCGCGCGCGCACACACACACACACATGCACTCATTCATGCTGGGACTATTTAGACATGCCAGTGAACCTAATGTGCACATCTTTGGGTTGCGGGAGGAAACCGGAGTACCCAGGGAAGACCCACAGAGATGTGAGGACAATGCAAAAACTCGACTCAGACAGGGGCCCTGGCTAGGAATTGATTTTCTTTTTTTCCTCGTCTGTGTTACAACTTTATTTGAGGACCTGTTGTAGACATGTTTTTTTACAGTGGTGTGATCTAACAGTGGCAAAAGCAAATTCTGTGAATTCTGGGATTTTGCAAGTCATTAAACATTGAGGATAATGGGAACTAGGTTTCCCATGGCTGAAAATGGGAGTTACAAATTCAGTAGATTATAATGAACCTTGAAATGTTTATGGCTCATACATACACCTGTTAGGTATATGTGTGTGTGCATGTATTTTATATATATGGACATATATGGAGAGAGAGCTGAACAGAATAGGTATATGCATATATGGGGTGTATGTGTATATATATTTGTGGGATATACATAGACCTTCACATATATCATAGGTCTGTCCACTCAGAAGAAACCAGAGCTACTTTAAGAAATGACTGATCACAAGGCTGGGCAGAGAAAGTATAAAAGATGTTGGGTTGTGTTGTTTTGCCATAATGTAAGGAAGTGCCCCGGTTAAAAAGTCACAAGAAGCATCTTGAAGGGGCTTACTGGCCAAATCTGGAATAATTTGGGTGTCAAAATTATACCACTAGATTATTACCCAGTGAATAAAATAATTCATTGGAGAAGTTAGAGCTCATTTTGATATTAGGATGCCAACTAATAAATGTAGAAGAAATGATGGCGTTTAGAAAAATCACTGTTTTTTGTACTCATTGTAGCAAAACATCGTGTGCTACCTGATGTGGCATGCTGAGAAGGCTACACCATTCCTTTTGTGGCACATTCCTTTTCCAAAATGTGTAACTTGAGTCTAATTATGAAGAAACTTCAGATAAACCCAAATTGAAGGGTTTTCTAAAAATAGCTGGCCTATACTCTTCCAAAACGTCAAGGGCATAGAAGATAAAGAGGCTGACGATTAAACATTTCAGATTAAGAGACATAGCAACTGAATGCAATGTGACATCTCAGATTGAATTCTGGGTTAGGAAAAAACGCTAAAGGAAATCACTGGGACAATAAGCAAAATTTGAATATGGACTGTAGATTAGATAATAGTATTATGTCATTGTTTTGCTTTTTGTTTTTTTGTGCGTGACGGAGTTTCACTCTGTTGCCCAGGCTGGAGTGCAATGGCACGATCTCAGCTCACTGCAACCTCCGTCTTCTAGGTTCAAGCAATTCTTCCACCTCAGCCTCCCGAGTAGCTGGGATTACAGACATGCACCACATTTCATTTTTTTTTTTTTTAATTTTTATTTTTAGTAGAGATGGGATTTCACCATGTTGCCCAGGCTGGTCTCAAACTCCTGACCTCAAGCGATCCACCCTCGGCCTCCCAAAGTGTTGGGATTATAGGCGTGAGCTACTGCGCCCAGCCTACGTCAATGTTAAATATAATTTTGGTAATTATTCTGTGGTTATATAAGATAATGTCTTTGTTCTCAGAAAATATACTTAAGTTTTTAGAGATAAGGACCATGGTGTAAGCAATTTAACCTTGAAATGGTTCCAGAAAAATTAAATTATGCTTAATTTAATTTCAGTTAATGATAATATGTCCTTCTCTTGACAGTAAGAACAAATCATAAAGCAAATGTGCAAAATGTTAACAGTTGATGAATTGGGGTAAAGCGTTTACGGAAATTCTTTGTAGTGTTCTTAAAACTTTTTAATAAGTTTGAAATGACATCAAAATTAAAAGTTACAAAAATATTTGACTATAAAGTACAAATTTTGGTCATTATATATTGATGGTCTTGCAGTTTTGTTTTGTTTTTCTAATCTCAAAATTTTGTTCTAGATATTTCACATGGCCCCTCTTCTTGTTTTAGTGACAACACGAACTGTCAAAAGCTTTGAGGTCGAGCATCTTGGTAGCAAGAGTCAGATCTTACTTGTTTTTTGTCTGCCTGTTGCCAAATACAGCTCTTGATGTGTTGTTGGTTTTCATGAATTTTGTTGTTGTATTTCTTTCCCCACTTACAGAGAAAACCTCTTGTGTTGGAAGGGATTGATTTGGGGCCATGTACAAGCAAATGGACAGTGGATTACCTAAGCCAAGTTGGAGGGAAGAAAGAAGTAAAGATTCATGTTGCTGCAGTTGCACAGATGGACTTCATTAGTAAGAACTTTGTATATAGGTATTTTCTTCTGAGGTTTACTCTGGGGATACAAATAACTTTTTTAAAACTTTTAAAATATTTTTGCATTATTATACAAAGACCATATGGCATTTCATCTTTTGGCTGGTTTGATGTAATCATGGAATAGCTTACTGATTTTTAAAGAGTGGTTTTTAAAAGACAAGAATTCTGAGTTTACATAATTATACAATGACAATTTTTTATTTTATTTTTTATTTTTTTTGAGACAGTTTTACTGGGCCACCCAGGCTGGAGTGCAGGTGCGTGATTTCGGCTCACTGCAACCTCTGCCTCCTGGGTTCAAGTGATACTCCTGCCTCAGCCTCCTGAGTAGCTGGGATTACAGGCGCGTGCCACTATGCCCAGCTAACTTTTGTATTTTTAGTAGAGACAGCGTTTCACCATGTTGGCTGGACTGGTCTCAAACTCTTGGCCTCAAGTCATCCACCTGCCTCAGCCTCCCAAAGTGCTGGGATTACAGGCATGAGCCACCATGCCTGGCCAACAATTTTTTAAATAGGGTATATACCCAATACCTTCTGGAGTCATGGAAGGAAGAGAAAATTTCTGTAACTAGGGTTAGATTTCATACAAAGTTGGATGTGCCGTACTCATTCAATGCTTAATTAGTTGATCCTATCACATTAGTAACTGTTATCTAGAATAGGAAATTCTAAAAGGCTCGTGTTTTCTTTTTCTGTCCTCTCCAGAAAACCAGGACAAGCTATGTTTGGTATAATATTTCATCATCTTAGATAACTTTTAAAAATGATACTTAATTTTCCCTTTCGATAAAATAGTTTTAAGTACCTTTAATTTCTCCCACGATTGTCATTTTATGCTGTAGAATTTCTTAAAAGTAAATAAGAAATAGTCAAAAGCTGCTGATTGTCTAAAGATGAAAGTTTTAAATGCTGTCATCTTGCAGATTTCATTTTCTATTTATTCCCATGAGTTTCATTTAAATTGTTAAATTAAAAACAAACAGCTTTCAAACTCTGAGCATGTGAAGTTCCCAGCAAATTCAGTCTATTGAAAAACCACGTAGTTCACAAGACTTCAATTTAGAGATGAGTTAAACAGAGCTTCTAATGTCCACAGCCATTCCTTTCTCATTAGTTTTCCAAGTTCATATAGCAGCTGCCAAAGCATTGCTCAGTTTTTAATCCTTTGAATAGTCACCATAATGGTTTTAGTTATTAATAGTCCATGAATTGAATTTAATTGCCTTAAGTTTTTCCAAGTGTAGGAACTTTTCATTTTTTATCAAATTAAAAATGCCAGAACGATGAGTGTTTTTCAGCCGGCAGTTAATGATGTTTATTTTCCAGGGAGTCCAATGCCATAACAAATGAGTACTGAAACTTCATCTTGAATTGCCTTGATGTTTTGTCATGTCTTTTTAAACTTTTCAAAACTTGTTTTTGAAGCACATACATTATGTAATAGTTCCTATCGCAGCTTCCGCCAAGCCTTTCACTAGAGCTACTAAAAAGTTGCAAGATTATTTTTTTAGTGCAACAAAAAAAATAGGTTTAGTCATTTTTAGCATTTACCAGGCAGTAGGAAAGAAGGAATGCAACCAGGCCAAAGAGAGACTAGAAAGTAAGAAACCCTGCACACACATATATATTATTATTATCAGTTGAAATTGAGGTTGCTTTTATGCTTTATCAAACATTGGAAGAGTGATACATTAACAAGTATGAACTTTTACTTCCTTCTTCTTGGTAGCGCTCATTGTTCAGAGTCAGGAGAGTATGGACAAAAGAACCTTGTGTGGTGAAAGGATATTGTTGGCATTCTTCTGATCATAGATTTTTTTTTTTTTAAAGTCTCATCATGTAAAGTTTGCCACATCTTCCTGTCACATCCTGTAATTCCTGTCATCATCTTGCTCTTATTTATTGTACTCTCATCAGTTCTGATCTTGATTTTATAAAGCAGCCTTTTCCAAACGGGGAACAAGACAGTGAAGGGCTTTTTTCTTCTTTTTTAAAATGTTGATGACTACTTGCATGCTGCAGAAGGGTACATTGTCATTGTTGTTAACCCCACCATCTGTCCTTTGCTGAGCACTTATTATATTCCAGGTACTGTGCCAAGCCATCTAGGTTATGTTACTCATTTCAACTGCAGAACAATCTGTGAGGCAGATATTTTTAATAATAATTTCACAGATGAGGAAACAGAGGTTAAAAATATTAAGTAACTTCTCCAGGATCACATAGCTTGAAGTGACGGAACCCAAGGTATTTACTCTAATTTCCCTGACTCCACGGAGCCCATGATTAAGCCTTCTTTGACATTACCTTCCTTACTGGTGCTGCCAATCCAGACAAATGGCACTTTAATAACCAATGCCCTTCTTTTTGAAGCATGGATAGGATAGATTTTTAAAAAGCCAAAGAACTTCCCAATTTACATACCTAATTTCTCCCCCATCTGGGCTTAGTAGAAGCTACGACAGGTACCATTACCTAGGAGAGAAGGTTGCTGGTGGCATCCCAGTTCTGCTTCTCTGGGCTGAGCTACTCTCTCTGCTCTTTCAGGGTCACTATTCTGCTCTGTTTTTCTAAAAGTCTTGAAACACTTTTTTGTTCTCCCTAGTAAGAAAGCTAAGCCTGGGTAAATGCAGCAATTATAGTAGTAGCTATGGTCCAGATAAACTTCCCCACTGGCCCAGACAAAGATGCTTTGAAGAATGAAAGCAAGAAGGAATGAGGGTATATGGTGAGGTCAGAGATGGGAAACATTGAGTAGGAGAATGCCAAGTAAATTTGTTGATATTAGTCAGGCACTATTTATAGTCAAAGAAATAGTACTCTGCATTGGTCTAAGTAGATGGCAGATCCCTCTTTTCTCTCCTGCAGTGCTCACTCTACATAATTACTAGCAGTGGCCTCAAGTTCAGATTGACATACAGAGCATCCACCAATCTATAACCGGGCTTCAGATTTCCTTACCTTTCTGCAGGAGGATATAAGGCAGGAAACGGCATTCTAGCAGGATAGTATCAGTGGAGTCTATACAAATCCAGGGACTGTTTTTTGACTCATCAAGTTACAGCTTAGTTGTAAGGGAATGAGACAATGGAGGTAGTATAGAAACACCTGAGCTTAGGTAAAACATATGGTCCATAGAAACCAGTAGCTTGAAACACCCCATGAACTTAGCTTCTGCATGCCTCCAAGGACCATACTCAGGAGAGTTGCACTACACACAGGAAAGCCAAATCATCTGCTTCTGAACAAGTATTTGTAGTCCATTTATAGGCCACCTAGTGCAAACATAATTCATCTATCGGGTTATTTTTACAATAAACAGTGTTACCTGATATCACAACTGACATTCCACATTTATCTTTAATTTTTTTGTATTCAACGTAATTCATGGGTTCACACCGTGTTTGTGTTTACCCAGTATGTTTCTGGGAAAACAGTGCAAGGAGAAAGTAAGCTGGCCCAAGGTCATCTTCTCATAGAGAAGGAGAAAGTATTCAACCTTTTCTTTCAACTTTCTCAGTACAGAGTTCAAGTGGGAAGATATTTAGTAATAAGACTGAAAAGATTACAGCTTTTAATCACAAGTTTGGAGGCAGGAGTGTATTGGGGGTAGCAGAGGAGAGGCTTTTGAGGACTCATTGTGTTGTTACCTATACCATATCATCTTCATTTACAGGGCAATACTTTTGATTCTAGAGAGTAAAGGGATAGATGCAATCTGGAGTAAGAATATCCTTCTGGCTCAAGAGTGTGATGTAAAGGAAATAAATTTTGCTTCCACAGTGTTCAGCCCTGTTCATCAGGATGGAAGGAGACAGGCATTTGGGCAGAAATTTTGAAGAATAAAAGTTGGTCACTTCACTGGAATTCTCCTTGAACTATTCCTCAGAAGCCTTAAAATGATAGAGGGTGGTGCAGCAGGATGAGAGCAGTGTTACTGGCTTCTGTGTTCTGTGATATGCCAAAAGGCAGGAATATGGGGGGTGGTTATCTTCATGGGACCATTTGTGTACTGTCTCTTCCAAAGTAACACTAGTAGTTTGCCCCACTTTTCACAAGATTTGTTTTGCCATGACACTTAAAAACAGGTAGCAATCAGAACCTGAAAGTCTGTATATTTACAAAGGTCATCAGATACCATGGAAACATTTTTCTGTCATAACTTGGAATAGAATATTGACCTATGGAAGGATCCATTTGTACCATAGATTTTGAAATCTTTAATTCCAAAATTTCAGACAACTTAGGTCAAGTAAACATACTGCTCAATAAGTTTTGAAAAGTTAGAATTTCACGTAATAGGTTATAATAAAAATTACAGATATTATAAAACAGGAAATTATATCCAACTCCAACAAGCCTTTATGTATAGTGATTAGATTCTTACCAGTTGATCTGTTATTATTAAGTCCAAGAATTCTTTTGTGTTTATTTCAGAACTTTACCTTTTGACCAGTTGGTCCAGAGGGCAGCTGAAGAGAAGCATAAAGAATTCTTTGTTTCAGAGGTAATTGCTTTTAACATTTTTAAAATAAGGCATTAATATCTATATACTAAATGGATTTCCTTATGAAGGAATAGTAGATATACAAGAGCTATAGCCTTCTCTGATAGACATTCGTAAGATTTGGTTGG
This sequence comes from Rhinopithecus roxellana, assembly GCF_007565055.1. NCBI lineage: Eukaryota > Metazoa > Chordata > Mammalia > Primates > Cercopithecidae > Rhinopithecus > Rhinopithecus roxellana. The sequence continues at coordinate 86,795,621 of NC_044562.1, read as the reverse complement.
ATGCATCATAGACTGTAGCTCTGCTATTTATTAGCTCTCAAACTTTGCCCAAATTATTTTTCTGTACTTCAGTATACTCATCTGTGAAATGGGGGCAATAATAGTACCTATTTTATAAAGTGTTTGTGAGGATTAACTAAATAAAATCAGTAAAATACTTAGCAGTGCCTGACGTGTAGAAATTACTCATTAAATGTTAGCTATTAATGTTACATCCTTTTAAAATGCTTTGGTCTGATATGCCAACTTCAAATGCTAATGGAAAACTTCATTTTCATATCTATTGACTATTAGACTGTTTCTGTATTCTTACTATCAATGTGATTTCTTTTGTGTATATTTGCTATAATATTTTTTCAGGATTAAATGTGGAAGAATTCTACTTAATTTTAGTCTAGCTTTAAATAATTCAATTTAAATACCTTGAGATAAGGCATCAAGGCCTTGTATATAAATATGTTTTTAAAAATTTCCTGTGTTGGCCAGGCACAATGGCTCACACCTGTAATCCCAGCACTTTGGGAGACCAAGGCGGGTGGATCACCTGAGATCGGGAGTTCGAGACCAGCCTGACAAACGTGGAGAAACTCCGTCTCTACTAAAAATACAAAATTAGCTGGGCGTGATGGCGCATGCCTGTAATCCCAGCTACTTGGGAGACTGAGGCAGGCGAATTGCTTGAACCCGGGTGGCAGAGGTTGTGGTGAGCTAGACTGCGCTATTGCACTCCAGCCTGGGCAACAAAAGCGTTAATTGTCTCAAAAAAAAAAAAAAAAAAAAAATTCACTCTGTTATTCAAAAGCACATTTTAAAAACAAATTGCTTTTTAAGCTTTGAATAAACCTGTTTTCTGCATTTGAGCCAGCTGGGCTGGGCAGTTTGGTTCCAAAATGTGTTGCATTTTTACAGTCCTCTTGTCAGGTAATAGTTACACTAGATTACCGCCGCAATCCCCACAAACTCTGTAGGTCTGTGATTCTGTAGTATAACCAAAATATCGTTTTAAGTTGATTCCATTAGCTACACCTGAGAACTGTTTGCTAACTTTATAGCCATGCTTTAAACATGTATTTTCAGTTCCCCTTTGGTACTTTCCTGTCTAAGGGTAATCAGTGGTATAGATTTAAATAGCCATGAAATGTGAAGTAAAAGAAATAGACACATGGTAAAAGATTAAAGTCTAAAAATCATGGAAAGTATGTAAACAAGATCAACATGAACTGTCAGTTTGGTCCTCTAGGAAGCAGATGCTGAGATGGAATTAGAAGTGCAAAAGGCTTGTTAAATAGGAAAAATACCTGTGAAAGGAAATGGGGGGAAACAGGATTGGATAGGGGAAGCCATGAGCTGTAGATACAGATCTGACAGTCTCTGCTGACTCATTGGAACTCCTGAGCAGACTGCCTGTGAGAAAAGTCCTGCATTGGGTGGCAGTGTCTAGGTCTTTTAATAGCTTAAGTCACTGGTTGGGACTACCCCAAGAAGAGCATGACCTAGGTTCCAATCCTGAAGTGGACCTGAAGAAGTTAACAGCTGGTAGCCCTAAGCTAATCACACTCCTTGCAGTTAAGCAGTGAATTCTTTCTTGAAGGAATTTCTGAGCAGTGCACTTCTGTGTCTGCTGCATTAATTTTATTTTTTAAATCTTGAAATGTTAGAACTAGTAGAAAACCCTTAGAATTTTGAAAAACATATTTTGAAACCTATTAGCCAGTAATATATAGAATCTATGTGATGTGGTGCTAGCTAAAAATAGAAAAACACTGAGAGTTCAATTAAAACCTCAATCATCAATTTATGTCTTAAGATAAATATGAAGATCTTTTGAAGTTTATGTTATAATGCTCAGTGTTGGGTGAAAGAGGCAGAATTCTGAGTTTGGATTGTCTAAGTGCTTGACTTGGTATATCTCACTTCACTAACAGTGAATGTTTTATAATTCAAACAGTTCTCTATTTAGGTACTTGGTGAAGGATAAATTATAATTTTTGGCCGCGCACAGTGGCGCATGCCTATAATCCCAGCACTCTGGGAGGCCAAGGCAGGAGGATCACTTGAGTCCAGGAGTTCGAGACCAACCTGGACAACATTGAGAGTCTCCTTCTCTACAAATAGTAAAAATAATTAGCTGAACGTCCCAGCTACTTGGGAGGCTGAGGCAGGAGGATTGCCTGAGCCCAGGATGTTGAGGCTGCAGTGGGCGTGATCGCATCACCGCACTCCAGCCTGGGTGACAGAATGAGACCCTGTCTCAAAACAATTAATTAATTTAAAAAATTTAAATCATGATTTTTTTTAAATGATCAGTTTAAGTTTACTACAATAAAATTATATTTTTCTAATTCATACAAGAGCTGAATCTTAAGCATTCGGCTTGAGAATTGATAGGCAGGGATAGGCTTAGCTTGATAAAATGCAGTGTTCTCAAGTTTAAAAAAATATATTATTAAAAGCATAAGGTATCTGTTACTGTACATTTGTATTATATTTACTAAGTATTAAGACTATTAAAATAAGAGTCTAAATAATTTGGAATGTAAAGACTAAATCATTGTAGCTTTAGAGATGGTATGTATATGTGGCCTTTAGAATTTATTCTCCTTATTGTTTTTTGGATCCAGTCACTATCATGAGCAACATATTAAAGACATTTCTTCATATGGCCACCAGAGAGCATTAGTAGAAAGGGTAAGAGAATTGAATTTTTTTTTTTTTTTTCTTTTTTGAAACAAGGCCTTGCTCTGTCAGCCAAGCTGGAGTGTAGTGTCACGATCATAGCTCACTGCAGCCTCAGCCTCCCAAGTAGCTGGGACTACAGGCATGCACCACCATGCCCAGCTAATTTTTTGTATTTTTTTGTAGGTGGTGTCTCACTCCGTTGTCCAATCTGGTCTTGAGCTCTTGGACTTAAGCAGTCTTCCTGCCCTGGCCTCCCAGAGTGCTAGGATTACAGTTGTGACCCCTCACGCCCAGCAATAATTGAACTTTTTAGAAAACTTAACTGGGTCAGATGTTAAGACTTGTTTCCTTCTTTACTTCCTAATATTTTTGAAGTGAAGGTGTTTTACTTTTTCCATAGTTCTCAGTACATAATTTTTTTTTTACTTTTAATTATTATGAATACATGATAGCTGTACGTATCCTAGTATTTTTATATTTAAAAAAGTAAAATATTGCTGATGTTATTTTTCTTTGGGATGTTTAAGGATGAGAAATACTACTTACGGTCACTTGGAGAAGACCCTAGAAAGGTAAGAATTCTAAATGTAAAACAATTCCCTAAAATCTAAATGGTCGTATATATGTTAACTGGCAACACTGTAATTTTTATACTTACTGCCTGACATGTTCCCTGTTCTGTCCTTTTCCATTCTTTTCCCAGTGATTTGTGCCCCTGAATAAGAAGTAAGATGATTAAAAATTGATTACTTAGTATTCAGGTAGGCCTGTAGAATCTTAGTGTTTTTAGTCATCTAATCTCTATATAATAAGAAATCTCTTCTACTGTATATTTTATATGTGGCGACTCAGTTAATAAAATATTAATTTGAAATAATTAGTAGAATCCTGAATAGTTCATTGTATAAGTTTTAACATGTATTCAGAGTCAAATTAGTATGGCTGCCATATTAAGGAGTAGTCCCTAAAATGATCAAATAAGATTATTTTTTCCATTTATGTCACCATTTAGTTGTTTACCCTCTCTTTTAGTCCCCTCCCTCACTCAGTAGAATTCACAGGTTTTATGTAGGTGATGACTAGTAATGTTAGTTCAAGGTGCTGACTCCTGAATATTAGAGTGAATGACAATTGTGTAATTCTTGCTTAAAGTAGAAAGAACCTTTCTATTATTGAAGCATATTGAGCTTAACAGTAGTGATACTATTAAATCTGCAATCTTGTTACACAGCCTGGTATTTCTTCATTTGAAAGATCATATATCGGCCAGGCAAGGCAGCCTCATGCCTGTAATCCCAGCACTTTGGGAGGCTGAGGCAGGTGGATCACCTGGGGTCAGGAGTTCGAAACCAGCCTGGCCAACATGGGAAATCCCATTTCCACTAAAAATACAAAAATTAGCTGGGCGTGGTGGGAGGTGCCTATAATCTCAGCTACTTGGGGGAGAGAGAGAGAGAGAGATCCTGTATTGGCACATGGTCACATCATAGTATTTTAAAGCAGTGAACAAAGTTTGCTTGCCCTAGTCTGCCTTAATATCATAGGGTCTAATCTGATGTTTTCTTTTTATGTTTCTGTAAATGCAGGATGTTGCAGATATCAGAAAGCAGTTTCCTTTGTTGAAAGGAGATATTAAGTTTCCAGAATTCTTCAGAGAGGAACAATTCTTTTCCAGTGTTTTTCGAATTAGTTCACCAGGATTACAACTATGGACTCATTATGATGTATGCTACATAAATGAGAAATTTAAAGCTACAATAGATCTTTTACATTATAGATTTAACAGTCAGTTTCAGCTTCCTATAGGTTATCCTAAAGATCTGTGTAATTCACTGAAACATGACTTTTGAAAATAGGTGCTGTGCATAGCAGTGATAGAGGAATGAATTATTTTGCTAATGGCAAAAGAATTGGTTCCTCACATTTGTATTTCCCTGTGGTCCTATTCTTGATTCATCATCATATATATACCAAGTTTTATGAAGTGATTTTTTTTTCCATGTGAAAAATGGCCACCAGATAATGGGGGAAACTGTATTGGAAAAAGCGATAAGCTTGTAGTATGAGGAGGTATAAATGATACACATGACTCTGGCCACCCAGAGTTCCATAACTCTCTGGGTCATCCAGAGTTATGTTAGTCAGGAAAAAGGCCGAAGCTTGTTGAGTCATTACCAATTGTAAGAATTTGGGGATGTCTGAAGATCTTAGTGTATATATATATATATATACATATATGCCTTGAGAATGTCAAATATCTACTGTATTTGTAGGGTAGCAAAAATGTGTACAATATTGATATTGATCGGCCGGGCGCGGTGGCTCACGCCTGTAATTCCATCACTTTGGGAGACCGAGGCGGGCAGATCACGAGGTCAGATCGAGACCATCCTGGCTAACACGGTGAAACCCCGTCTCTACTAAAAATTTAAAAAATTAGCTGGGCGTGGTGGCGGGCACCTGTGGTCCCACTTACTCTGGAGGCTGAGGCAGAAGAATGGCGTGAATCCAGGAGTGGAGCTTGCAGTGAGCTGATGGCGCCATTGCACTCCAGCCTGGGCGACAGAGTGAGACTCTGTCTCAAAAAAAAAAAAAAATTTGATCTTGATTATTTGTGGTGTTATTTTGTTTGCTTAAGTTTATGTACACATCTATAAGCATTTTAAAAACATTAAAAATACTAGTATGGTATATGGTTTGGTGTTGGAAAGTAGAGAAACTTAAGGAAGGTAAAGGAATATCTAACAAGTTTCCAAAGAAAAAAATTTTTTAAGTTATAAATCACACTATAACATTTTATACATGTGTTTTGTAATTGAGACCCTCTTGGGAGGATTTTACCATAGTCAGTAAATCTGTAATTAAATGAAATAGACATAAACTCTTAGCATATTTTGCAGTTTCATATGAATAACGTGAGAAAATCCTGTGGTAATACATTTTAACTATATTCTATGATGATGATGATGATGATGATGGTTGTTTTTTGAGACAGAGTCTTGCTCTTTCACCCAGGCTGGAGTGCAGTGGCACGATCCCAGCTCACTGCAACCAGTCCCTCGCAGGTTCAAGCGATTCTTGCATCTCAGCTACCTGGATAGCTAGGATTACAGGCATGCACAACCACACCCGGCTAATTTTTTTTATTTTTAGTATAGATGGGGTTTTGCGATGTTGGCCAGGCTGGTCTAGAACTCCTGACTTCAAGTGATCTGCCCACCTCGACCTCCCAAAGTACTAGGATTACAGGCGTGAGCCACCGCACCCAGCCTCTATGATTATGTTTTAAATTTTGAGTAGTATCCTTTTACATAAATTATAATAGAATGTAATATATAAAGCTTTTATTATAAAATTAAGTCAGAGGAACACTAAGTAAAGGGTTGGTACTAAAAGAATGTTTAGGTAGAAGTAAAAAATCATGAATATATCTTGCTTAGTGTTTATCTTAAATCCTTAGCTGAGAATTATGTGGCTCTGCCTTTAACATTTTTTCACAATCTATACCAAGAAAGTATACCATTACATTCATGGCAAAAGATTGCTCCAATAATAAATATATATTAAGAAAATCTGTCATAAATCATACTGTTTGCAGAAAAGAAAAAAAAGAAAATCTGTGAGATTATATTCCTATAGAAATAATTTGAAAATCAAGATACCTATAATAAAATTATGGATGAACATATGTAAAGAGTGTAGCAGTGGTTACAGCAGTACCTTGTATTTTCCTAGCATCTGATTTTTCTAAGTGCTTTTACTCTGTTGTCTAATTTTGGGCTTATAGCATTGCTTAACAGATAGTAAATATTCACCAAGGGGAGCCTTAAATAGGCTTAACTATGCTGTCAGTTAATGGTGAGGCAAAGGCAAATAGTTTTCTGACTCCACGTTTTCTAATTTGCCAAGTCTTCCCATTTTAGGGCAGTACTCCAGAAATGTCTTTAAGGCCCAGTTGTTTATAGAATACCAATGTTTTTATTGTTAGGTAACTGTAAGAGTTAAGTAAAGTAAGTCAAGTCTCATTAAAGGATCGGGTTTGCAGTTAAAGTTTAGAATGCCATTGGTTCTATTTATTTGAATTTTAGATAATGATTACCCATAAGCTTTTATTGGTCTTCAGGTAATGGATAATTTGTTAATACAAGTGACAGGAAAAAAGCGTGTTGTACTCTTCAGTCCTCGAGATGCCCAGTATTTATATTTAAAAGGTATGGGATTTTTCTTTAAGTTTATATTTCTGAAGTCTATTCAGTTACTCTTTTTGAGAAATCTGATTCTTATAGGAAAAGAACAGTTTAGGACTTAATCATAATTGTATTTGTGTATATATGTAATAACAGGTTCAAATTTGATATCTTAATTATATTACATGGGTATCGTCATCAGAATTAAAGAGTGAGTCACTGAAAATTGTCTTAGGTGTCAGTAGCATAGTAATTCTCACAGTGTGGGTACAGTAAGTAACTGGATAGAAAAGAATAAATTTTCAAATTTATATTTGTGATTACTTTTTTTAAAATGCTAACTTTGCTGAATCTATATTATCCCTTTTTGGAATTTTTTAGGTACTAAATCAGAAGTACTGAATATAGATAACCCAGACTTGGCTAAATATCCACTTTTTTCCAAGGCTAGAAGATATGAATGTTCCCTTGAAGCTGGGGATGTATTATTCATTCCTGGTAAGATTTCTAGACCTCACTAATGTGCTGTTTATAAAATGTGTACTCTGTCACTCATCCTTCATGTGATTTTTTTTTTTTTTTTTAGTACAAACATATATTTGTTATATGTATCTGGTCCTATACGAGATGATTTTTAGACAAAACTCTGTGTGTGTGTGTGTGTTTAAAGCAGGCCTAGGCAAACTTATAAAACAGTCCTTGCACTTTTGGCCTGTAAATTAACAGGTCTTGCACTTTTGGCCTCAAGCAATCCTCCCACCTTGAACTTTGGGAGGCTAAGGTGGGGGGATTACTTGAGGCCAAAAGTGCAAGACCAGCATGGGCAACATAGTGAGACCCTGTCTCTACAAATATAAATAAATAAATTTAGTCAGGCATGGTGGTGTGCATCTGTAAGTCCCAGCTGCTCGGGAGGCTGAGGCAGAAGGATCTCTTGGACCCAGGAGGTTGAGGTTGAGGAGGTTGAAGCCATGGCATCATGGAATCACTGTACTCCACCCTGAGCAACAGAACAAGACCCTGTGTCTAAATAAACTAAATTAACAGTCTTGCTTTCAAGGGCAACCTATAAAAATAATACTATACTCTAAACTATTTTACTAAGTGACATCAAGACAGATACTTTTTTTATGGCTTTTATTTTTTTTTATTATACTTTATATCTGGGAAAAGATTATACTGGTTGGTTTTTAAAATTTTTTTTTAATAATATTATTATACCCTTTTTTATTAAATGACATCAAGTAAGACACTTTATATCTGGGAAAAGATTATACTGATTGGTTTTGTAAATTATTTTATTTTTAAAATATTTCTGTATTTTAGAACTTTGTCACTTATTTACCAAAAAAAATGATAAATATCTTTCAAGGCCAAAACAGATGAAAGATTTCATTAAATATTAAAATGTTATAATCTCAACACCTGTAGTATCATTTGTGTACATTATTTTTCTATACAGTCTGGATTTGTGTCACTTAATTTCTTTGTTCAATTAATAGGCATTAGTTTGAAAGTCCATAAAGTTCAACACAACAAGGTAATTAACATCTGTAATTAGTACTTAAAAGTGAACTCTTGAAGATTATAAAAGTCAAAATTAAAGGGATATGTTAACAAATTCTATTTATAATTATAGTTCCATATTTAAATTAATATATTAAGAATCATTAATACTTCTTTTCATTGATAAAAATAATATTAATAAAGATAGATATTTGATTATTTCATTTGGGACTAGATAAATTCCTTGAAGACAAAGAACTATGTTTTGTTCATCTTTGTTTTCCCCAAAATGGCCTGATATAATGGCTTTCATATAATCATTTATAAAAATTTGGTTGACTTTTTATTCTTATTTTCATTGAAAGCAACCCATGTATTAGTCTTCAAATCCATTGCCATCTTTTAAATTTACATTTTTGGTTTTTGTATCTTGGGAGCATGATTAAGGTCTATGTAGTTTTCCCTTATTCTTCATACAATTGTTTTAAGAAAAAAAAAAAATAGAAATACTGAACATTTGCATATATTTTTAAACAAAAGCAAAATTCCCATCTTTGGGTTTAAATTCAACTGAATGGTTAGCATTTTCTTCCTATTATATTGAATAAGGGAAAAAAAGGATTCTGAAAGAAAGTGTAGTTAAGATTAAAACCATGTTTGAAAATTAGTTTTCCAAATCAAAATATGTTAAGCTTTTGTTTTTCCTTAAACACTCTTAGAATAAGTTTCTAAAATTTAAATCTCCCTTTCACAGGATTAAAAGGGTTTTTCCGTGATTAGTGTTCCATCTTTGTTATATCGTGGTATTGCTTTAGTATTCCTCTAGCACCTATATTCTGAAAATGTTTACATTCAACTGAAAATAAAGTAAACTTCCCAGTAAAAGGAAAAAAATTAATTAGGTATATAATAAAGTTTACTCATCATTTCCACCACCAAAATATTTGCTATAGTGTTGTATACTATTTATAAAGGAGCTGAAAGAAATGTAAGACGATTATAATTGCATTCAAAATATAAAACGAGGAGGCTATAATGAATACGAATGTAAGCAAGTTAGAAAACGAAATTGCAGCTTGAACAGGAAGTCTTTAGGGACAAAAGTATTATAATGAATCAGAAAAGGTCAAAGATACTCCTCAAGTAATTGAAATGTTCTGTGTACCAAAAAATAAACACTTTGATGTGGTTCCATGACTCAGGAAGTATAAACAAGTAAAACACAGCCCTAGATTAGAGAACTGCAAAACAAATATATATTTATTATGTCTTTCAAGTTTAAAGGAAAAATTGCTATTTCTAAAGGTTTTAAAAGTAAGGGTTGTGCTATTGACACTTTAAATTTGTTGGCAATTCATAAAAGTTAAAATGATTCTGTTAAAAGCCTGGAGTGTGCTAACGAAGGGATCTGGTTACAAGAATTATTTCTTACATTGGCTATATGCAATTCGTGATATTTCACTGACATTTTGGGTTTTTTTTTAACTGTAGGTTTTATTTTTAACTTGTTTTTTAAACTTTCTCCAGCTTTATGGTTCCATAATGTAATTTCTGAAGAGTTTGGAGTGGGAGTGAATATCTTTTGGAAGCACCTTCCATCTGAATGCTATGATAAGACAGATACCTATGGAAACAAAGATCCTACAGCAGCATCAAGAGCTGCACAAATTTTGGACAAAGCCTTGAAAACACTGGCCGAATTACCAGAGGAATATAGGGACTTCTATGCACGACGAATGGTCCTACACATTCAAGACAAAGCCTACAGCAAGAACTCTGAGTAAATAATGAAGTGAATGCAATGTACATCAACACTTTAGTAAGGTATAATGATATAAATTGTTCTGTTAAAATAGGAAAGATACATCAGATTTACAGATTATATAAGTATGAAGGGGTGTTTGTGTGCATTCTACTTGATATAGATTGTTATAATTAAAGAATGCTGTGCTTGGACCACTATTTAACATTCAGATGCTGACCACTAAAAGTCCAACTTAAAATGACTTAAAAACGGTAAGAAAATATATTGGATCACAATACATGAAATCTATTGACAGAATGGGCTGCAGTGTTTCTGATCTAGTGATTCAGTAATGTCATCAAGAACCTTGAGAGCCCGTCTCCACACCCCACCCCCTTTTCAACCACAACATTGGCATCATCCTAAGGCTGGCTACCCTCGTGGTCATGGGATGATTGCCAGTAGCAGTTGGAGCCTTGTGCATCTTCATTTACATGCAGCGGAAGAGTCAGGCTGGATTCCAGGGGCCCCGTCCTAATATGAGAAAGCTTTCCCAGAATTCATTTTCCATATCCTTAGGTCTCATTGCTCTAAAGTAACTTAGACCTGTCCATCCCTAAGCCAGTCACTGGCAAAGAGTTTGGAATAACCTTTATGGCAGTCAGGTCCACTGGAGCTGAGAGTAGAAGTGGAGGCCACATAAGGGATATATGGGGGCAGAAAGGATAGTTTTTTTTTAAATCCTGGTTCTGATAGGAAAAACATGAGCAACCAACAATATTTATTACATTTGCCTAGAAGCAGAATTTTTTGAGGAACTTTAAAAAATGTACAGATACTTAGGTCCCAACTTTGTAGACTGATTCGTGTTTGGGATTTGGTATAGGAACTTAGTATAGACCTCACAGGGTGTTTTGATGCATAATCAGAGCTGAGATCAACTGCACTTGATGATAGTGACTTGGATTATTAGTTTTGTGATTAGTCCAAAACAAATGTTTAATCTGATCTTGACATTTCTTGCCACCCAGTATGTCAGGTCTTTTTTTTGGTTTTCGAATGTTAGAAAATAAATGTTTTAATTTATACCTATGTCTAAACCTTAGCCTAATTAAAGATTTCCCAACTTTTTTCTCCACTTATCCCTTTTTTAAAAGAAAAAATTACTTAAAGAATGAATAAATGAGATCCTAAAAGTGCTGTCATTGAAGACAGTGAGCCATTGTGTGTGAATCTCTGCTTTTCTTTGTTTTGTACCTAGTAATTATATTGCAGTGTCATTGAAGACCAGATAATCTTCGCTGAACATAAATGTGTTCATCTAAAGAATCTCTTAGTACATCAATTTGGTGCATTTTAATTAGAGAAAATCATTTTCTCTATTGAAGAGAATCCATCCACTCATGTCCTATAAATTATAGTAAATAAGAAAGGAAAAGCATATAAAACATTCTGAATTTCCTAGGTGTCTTTGGAAACAGGTTAAGTTACTCAGGTGAATAAAAGTGAAAAAAGTCTTGTCAGAAAAGGAATGATTATATTAGTCAAATTTAATTACCAGATTTTGATCTTCATTACTTTAAGCAAAGCAAAGAACTTCTTTAATGATCCCTTGTCCTTCAGTAAGGAAAAAGACAAAACTCTCCTTAGTTTACACAATATTTATGGTTTTTAATAAATCTTGTTTTTTTCTTAACCAGCAAGATAATTGATACAAAGTATAAATCCAGAGTCATGTAGAAAACTTGGAAGTATCAATAAAACAGATTAGTTTGTGCACTGCATATTCATCTTAATTGTTTAATGGAGAAGCAAACTGGATGACCTGAGACAAAATAACATTTATCTATGAAGCTTATTTTTCTCATCTTTAAAACAGAACTACAAAAATGCAGAGAGATAGTTCAAGGGCAGGCACATAGTTGATGACTGGTGCTAGTTCTTCTATTTAATTATATTCCTTCTTTGCTAAGAGATTTGAGGTAGCTCCTGTTGCAGTATTAATTTATATTTAGAAAGTTAGAGAACTTTCCTTTGGGATGTTTTAAAATTATTTCCCTGGTCATAATTTTTAATATTAGGGTCTATTTATTTCAAATACAAAATACTCTTTTTCCTACTGGGTTAAGACCAAATGAGATGTTTGTTTTTAACGTATAAAATATTACACAGTGTATGTTAGCGCAACTTCTCAGGAATTCTTAATCTTAGAACTTTTTTATTGAAAGAGATCTTAGAAGCCATCTAACCAACCCAGATTGCTTAATGATTGTCTGGGCTCACATAGCTATAGGTGATAGAAACTGGGATTAGTTGTGACCAGTAATTCTCCATTCTTTCTCCCTAATGTGCAGCACCTCTCCAGTACTTTTGAATAGATTACACAGCTTTTCTTTGGCTAGTTTGGGGGCTTGACCTGATGCAAAAATGGAATTTTTTTCCTCTGCCAACAAAATTTCTCACTGCACTGCTTGCTACACAGACAAGATTCAAAATAAAAGTGATGGGTCAGGTGCGGTGGCTCATGCCTGTAATCCCAGCACTTTGGGAGGCCAAGGTGGGCAGATCACGAGGTCAGGAGATCAAGACTATCCTGGCCAACATGGTGAAACCCCATCTCTACTAATAATACAAGAATTAAATATATTACATGAAAAACATTTGAAACTGTACTGCCATTTGTGTAAAACAAGGTACGTGGTGTGTGAACACCTTATTTGCATATGCATATAATTATCTCTAAGGATGCACAAGAAACCAGTGATAGTTATGCCTCCAAGAAGAGGTTCAACTAGGTGGGCCGATTGGAATCTACAGTTTTATATTATTTGGACTTTTGTTTATATTATCCTTTCAAAATACATTGTAAAAATACTGTATGCATTGAGGTGGGCACATCATCTGAACTCAGGAGTTCGAGACCAGCCTGGGCAACATGGCGAATCTTTGTCTCTACCAAAAATACAAAAAATTGGCTCAAGCCTGTAATCCCAGCACTTTGGGAGGCTGAGACGGGCGGATCACGAGGTCAGGAGATCGAGACCATCCTGGTTAACACGGTGAAACCCCGCCTCTACTAAAAAAATACAAAAAACTAGCTGGGCGAGGTGGTGGGCACCTGTAGTCCCAGTTACTCGGGAGGCTGAGGCAGGAGAATGGCGTAAACCCGGGAGGCGGAGATTGTAGTGAGCTGAGATCCGGCCACTGCACTCCAGCCTGGGTGACAGAGCGAGACTCTGTCTCAAAAAAAAAAAAAAAAAAAAAAAGCAAAAAATTAGCCAGGTGTGGTGGTGTGCGCCTGTAGTCCCAGCTACTCAGGAGGCTAAGATAGGAGGATCACTTGAGCCTGGGAGGTGCAGGTTGCGGTGAGCTGGAATTGTGCTACTGCACTCCAGCGTGGGTGACAGAGTAAGACCCTGTCTCAAAAAAAAAAAAAAAAAAAAAAAAAAAAAAAAAAAAAAAAAGACTATATGCAGAGCTGGGAGTGGTAGTCCACACCTGTAGTCCCAGCAACTTGGGAGGCTGAGGCAGGAGGAGCACTTGAAACCAGGAGTTCAAGTTCAGCCTGGGCAACATGGGGAGACCTGTCTCAAAAGAAAACTTAGCACAGTGTAATTATTAGCATGTCCATAACATTATTTGTTTTGGTATTTGAATACATTAGAATTCTATTCTGTAATTAATTTCTAACTCACTCTGATGAAATACCAAATCAAAGGAAACAGTCAACAAAACTTAATTTGTATCCTTCATCCTTTTGAACAGCAGCTATGTGAACATTTGGAAAGAACCTTAGAAAGGCGGCTTTTCTATCACCTATAAAAAGTTGCCAACAGACATCAAAGGAGTTGACAAAAAAAAATGCAGGAAGCTGGAAGGCAGGCCTGGATGGAATTGGAACTGTGCTGCTGTGACTCCTTTCCCCAGTGGTAAAAAATAGATGTAGTCAGGAGGAACTAACATAGATTGGCAGTCACCCATGCATCTCTGGTGTTACCTTAGTCTTGTTTCAAGCATACAAGCCACAAGTTTTTGGGTGTCTTAAACATACCTAAGTTGTAGTCTCTCTCTCTTTTTTTTAACTATAAGTTCTAGGCTACATGTGCTCAACATGCAGGTTTGTTACATATGTATACATGTGCCATGTTGGTGTGCTGTACCCGTTAACTTGTCATTTACATTAGGTGTATCTCCTAATGCTATCTCTCCCCTCTCTGCCCACCCCACGACAGGCCCCGGTGTGTGATGTAGTCTTTTTAAGTTCCATTAAACAGGATACTAAAATGACCTTTTTTGGTGACTCTGCCTGTCTCTACCACTAACTGGCTTAAAAGCTGCTGGGTCTCTGCCTTTGTAAAGAGCACATGAGTTTACAGATGAGGTCTGTCTATATCTCCTCTTATGTTTGTTTCTCTTAAAGATCTTCAAGTGAAATAAAACAAAATAGCTCTTTTACGAATACTACCTTTTGTTTTGTATTTTACCTCATAAGCTTTAATGTATTAAACATTTCTATACCAACATGCTGGGACTTTGTATTGTCTGTCCTATATCCTCATTGCCTACCCTCCTTGACCTTGGTGGTTACTTAGATTACATGAATGAAATGAAAAATAGATTACACCATACCCTAACCAAGTCTTGTAAGAAGCTAAAGGACTACAGAACTACAGATCCCTGAGATGATTAGCACCAAAAGGAGGAAAGGATGAACTTGTTAGAGGTTTTGTTCTCTATGAAATCCAATAAAAGAAGTGGATATAGTGCAAATTTTTATGGAGCAATTTTAAAGGGAGAAGATATGTATTTGTACAAAAAAGGTTCAAAGTTGCTCATTTGAAAAGACATGGAGGATAATGAAAAGACATAAAGTAAGTCCTCAATTAATGTGCACAGGTTCTTAAGAAACTGTGACTTTAAACAAAAGGACAAACAGCAGGTCCTCAACATTTTGTTCATTGTCATCTAGTTAAAACAATGAGAAAAAAATTGGTTTTGTTATATTGCTGCAAGTCCCAGTTTCCAAGAACCTACTGATATGTTAAGTGAGGACTTACTGTATACAAACCCAACCAAGCAGGGTAGACAGAAATGGCTTCCTTTTAAATAATCTGAAGTTTTAACAATGCTAATAATATAAAGCACATCCAAACAAACTTCTGTGGATGATCAATTTTAATACAATTATACATTCATGCTGTGGTGGTAACAACTTTCACATTATTTGTAGGACTACTTTTCTCAACTCATGACAAAGGCACAAACCAAAAGTATAAATTAACATTACAGTAAGTTTTACATGTGGACAACCAATCTGAAATATTAAATAGAAAATATCTGAATATGGATCAACTTGAACATATTTTCATTCCAGAAAATATTTTTTCTTTTCAATATTGTCTCATTTTGCTATGATGGCAGTTTTGGGTGCCTGGTGAGTTACTCTTAATATCCATTCAACATGTAACATTTATAATTAAGCATTCACATACTGGATAGACAACCCAGATTTTTAAATACGTCTGACTTTTTAAAAATTATTTTATTTTTAAATGAATTCTGCTAAATGTCTTACTTTTCTATTTCAGTTAATCATGTGAAAATAAATGCTTTTTCTTCCCCTTATAGAATTCAGTAACTCAACTACTTTACTTTAGATACATGTGAATTTAACCAAGGATTATTAAACAAATAGAAAAAAAGCCATCCAATCATAGTGCTTAAAGGCAATGTAATATGTAAAAT
Source organism: Rhinopithecus roxellana (assembly GCF_007565055.1). NCBI lineage: Eukaryota > Metazoa > Chordata > Mammalia > Primates > Cercopithecidae > Rhinopithecus > Rhinopithecus roxellana. Next base: position 86,779,760 of record NC_044562.1, on the reverse strand, counting down.
GTTAAAATCAGGCTGATTTATTTCCTTCATGGGAATTTTTGGTCTCAAAAGAAACAGGAGGTATTTAAAGAAACTGAAGCAACATAATACTACTTTGTCTTTCAAAAAAAAAAAAAAAAAAATTTAGCGATGCTGTTCTGCAGTTTATAAAATTGTTAAAACACCAAAAAGAGATATTATTTTTAAGCATTTGTTAAGAATCCTTTCTCATGAGTCTCCGAATATTTGGAATGTATTTATAGAGTTATTAAAATATAATTCTGGGAAGAAACCAAAGAAATTAACATTTTTATTCTATATGGCTTTATAAATCTAGGTCTTCTGGGTCATTAAGGTATTAAGCTTCAGTGTCTTTTTTTTTTTTAGTCCTAAAGCAGCATGTTACTTCCCTGCTATTTCATGACCTGCAAAAGCTAATTATTAATAAACAACAAACTGCTCACCTTTTATTGTAATCACCCAATTACGATGTCAATGTTGGTTGACATTCATTAGATCTGGATTTCTCAAAGTGTATTTATCTAGGTCAAGAAAAACGGGCAGAAGGAAACTTCACCCAAATTATGTAGCAGTGTTGAGCAAATTCAGTTTTTGAGCCAAAATTAAATCATTTGTGTCTTCAAACTTTCCCTTGTAACTTTTCTTATAGCAATGTAATTTTGCATTTTGGCCAAAGAGAGCTATTTTCTTTTGGCAGACAAAATCATGCTTCTGGAGAAACATTGACTTAGATCTATGGAATCTGTTTCCTTTTTAATAGAGCTCTAACAAATAGAGCTTTATATATTTATTTTATCCAAGTTGATCCTTTCAAAAAGACTGATTAATGAAAAATTTGAAATTTGCTCTGTAGTACATTTTTATCCAATATACATGAATATGCTCAATTTAAAGCAATTTTCCAAAACAACTGGTTTTTGGCCAAGATTCAAGAAACCCCAGAATGTCTTATCCAAAATAATAAAAAACTGACAATTAAAAATTAAACAATAGTGCTTAAGTGTAATTTTGTTTCATTTTGTTTTAGAGATGAAGTCTCACTATGTTGCCCAGGTTGAAGTGCAGTAGCTAGTCTCACAATCATGGTGAACCACAGCCTGGGCTCAAGCAATCCTCCTGCCTTAGCCTCCCGAGTAGCTGGAACTAAAGGCACACACCACCACACCTGGCTATGTTTTTAAAAACCACCTTTACACTACTGTACACTTTTGGACATCTGGAAACAAATATATGTTGACTCTCATGAGAAAAGTACTTGGTGACACTTTAAAGAATGAGTCAAGGAGTTTACAAAAACACAAGAGGCAGGGTACAGTTATTCCAAAATGATAGAAAACAGCATTGTACCTTTGCTTTTGTTTGAAGAGAAATGAAAATATTTCCACTTAAAATAGCTAGTTACTGTTAAAATGTCACCAAATTAGTTTAAAACATTACTCAGAAAAGCAGTTATTTCCAACAGTAACAATTTTAGTTACCTTTTATAAGAACTATGTTGTAACTTTCATTTTTAAGGGTCTTATATCTCCTCAGGATTATTACAAACCACCTTGTTAGATTTCAAATTAACTAATTCTAACTCAATCCAAATTAATAACTGCTCACATTCACAAGCAAAAAATACTATTGCACATTACACTCACATTTTAGGAATGTGTGCTTCCCCCCATACCCCAAAACTGACAATGCAGGTATGAATTACATCCCATAATCTCAATTTATAGCACTCAAAGTGCTTATGTTCTTCCAGTGAACAAGTTCATTAATATACCTGTAATCTCAAAATACTTCGTGAACCCTGAAGTGATTCTCTATGGAAGGAACCTCCTTTGTAAAATGAATTTGGCTAGTCACCTGCATACCAAAATCTCCAAGTATCTGAACAAATTTCTTGTGCTCCTTTCCAATCCAAGATCTCATTGGATCACGTACTTGGTAAGGTGTTACATGAGTGTGAACGATAATCCCTGTTTGTGCAAATTCTTTCAAGACTTCTGGATAAGTAACCCAAGTATTGCTTCCTCCAGAATGACCACCATCCAGCCAATACATTGTTCTTATGCTTTTGATAAAAGCATCTATGTTCTTGTCTTTCTTGGCTTCTTTCAATTCAAAAAGCAACTGATTCAAAACAACACAACCTTTACTGAATCCAATCAAAGTAAAAGATGCATCATTTAATGATGGTGGATAAAAACTCATGGCAGATTCATCAGACTTTTCACAGGTCCTCACTTTTTCTCCCTGGCAACCATTCGTAGTATGAGAAGAACTGGATCTACAGTTAGATGCTATGGAGTCCTTATTCCAAACATTCAAACTTTTCTTTGATAAACTATTCTGACTTAAATTAAAAGCATTAACTAATAACATATAAAGGTGCTTAAAAGCTCCAAAGTCAGTATTGTGTTCTGGGGCACCAAACATGTTACTTTTCACAAAATTGTCATAGCAGCTGAATTTGTGCAAATGCATTCGGGAACATTTTATCACCCAAATGTAACTATTGGGGAACCGGTGGGCTAAAATGGTAGCAACATTTTCTAGACTCCAGTTTTCCCATTGATAATTCTCAGGATGACGAGTCATAATTTCATGGTAATTCTGAAAAGTAAGAAAGATGAAATAAGTATTAAATACATATTTACATAAAATGATTTCCACAAAATAGTTTCCATTTTTATTGTGGAGAAAGGATGTTACAATGACCTATGGTTAATATACACTAGAAATGAAAACTATAAATTTGTCATTACTATCTAGTAATAAGATTTTTGAACCAATTACTTCTTCAGTTTAAGCCTGAAATCTATCAAGAGACAAGGAAATAAGATATACCTACATGGAACAGTAAAAAGTTTTTAAAAATTTAATTTTGAAGGGTTATAGATATGTTTAACAAATTTTATTTTAGTATATACATATAATCAATTTTCCTAACACATCAACTGAAAATATAAATTTGGTTCACTAGATACACTTTCTGACCAACACAGAATCTTAAAATATTTCCCTAAGTTGCCATTCTATACCCCTCCCTCTTTGAATTTCTCTAGCAACCTGAACACTACGTTCAATTTCAAATTTAGTATTATACACAAAGCTGCAATAAACATTATAGAAAACTCTTTGTACACATCTGTGATTATATCCTTAAATTCCTAGATATGGAAAAACTAGGTCAAAGAATATATGTAATTTAAGTCTGGATTTCTATTCTTGCCTATTCATATCCTTTGCTCCTCATTCCCTCATTCCCCACTTTTTGTGTGAGACAGGATCTCGCTCTGTCATACAGGCTGGAGTGCAGTGGCATGATTATGGCTCATTGCAGCCTTGACCTACTGAGCTCAAGCAATCCTCCCTCCTCAGCCTCCCGAGTAGCTGGGACCACAGGTGCATATCATCACATGTAGCTAACGTTTTTATTCTTTGTAGAGAGAAGGTCTCACTTTGTTGCACAGGCTGGTCTCAAACTCCTGGACTAAACCATCCTCCTACCTCATTTTCCCAAAGTATTGGTATTATAGGCATGAGCCACCATACCCAGCCTCCTTTGTCCTTTTGTATTTACACCTTATTTATAAGCATTCTATATATACTAACCATAACTTTTTGTTTAGGTCCTAGGATGTGCACATAAACTGTTTTAATTTTACTCATACTGACTTTTTGGGGGGGGGGGAGATTCATTCAAATTTATTCATTTGTTCTATAAAATTTACTGGATACCTACCAGTTGGGCAGGGAACAAAAGAGACTAAACCCTTGTTCACATGGAGCTCACATTCTACTGCAGAGATACACACAACAAACAACTCCACAAGTAAACAGAGCAGCACTGTCCAACAGAAATAAAACATGAGCCACATTTAAAATTTTCAAGCGCCAGATTTTAAAAAGTAAAAAGTTAACAGGTGAAACTAATTTTAATCATTTCTTTCTTGAGCTAAATATATCCAAAATATCACAATCTCAACATGTAACCAATATTAAAAATCACTGGAGGATCTTAACATTCTTTTTTCCTTCCTAAGTGCTTGAGATCCAGTGTGTATTCATACTTACAGTACATCTCAATTTGGATGCTAAATTTTCATCAGAAATACTTGATCTGAATTTGAATCTCATAAAATTTACAGCGGAAAAAGTAAACTCACATACCCAACTTGTTCCAAATATACTTAAAAGTTTTCCATGAACTGAACTGGGTATCCATTTTTTAATATACATTTAAATTAACTGAAATTAAATACAGTTAAAAATGTCGTTCCTCTATTAAATTTAGTTCCTCAAGTGGACTAACAGCATTTTAAGTAGTCAATAGCCACAAGTGATTAGTGGCTACCATATTGGACAGCTCAAAACATATCAGACTTACAGCTTGGAAACATTTCAAAAATATATATATATATTAGATGGTGGTAAGTATAACACAACATAATAAGTAAAGCAGGAGAAAAGGAAGACAAGGTTTTGGAGAGTGTAGAAAATTATTAGTTAACACAGAATGGTCAGGAAAGGCTTCTCCATAAAGTGATAGTTTGAAAGGACCTGAAGGAACTCAGAGAATGAACCACGTGGGTATTTCAGGCAGAAGGAACTACAACTGCAAAAGGCCCTGAGGTGGGAGCTTGCTGAACATAATCCAGACACAGCAATGAGGTCAGTGTGGCTCCAGAGGAGTCAACAGTATCAAATGTGATCACAAAGGAGGGCAGAGAGATTGTTTAGGGAAGAGGAGAGGTGCTGACCAGGCTTTATAAGACACCACAAAGACTTTGCCTTTTGCTCTGAAAGGATCTGGAGCCAAAGGCTGATATAATATATGTTTTGAAAATATTACTCTGGCTCCTAATAATGAAGGGGCAACAGCTGATGCAAGGAGACCATTAAAAGGCTACTGAAATATAATCCTGATAAGAGAAGGCAGCTTGAACCAGAGTAGTAAAAGTAGTAAGGTCCTGAATTTATTTTGGAGTAGTGTCAACAGGATTTGCAGATGGACTGGATATAGAGGGTGAGAGAAAAATAAGATAAATGATGTGAGTTTTCCTAATTTCTAATGGTCATACACAGTATCTATCAGTTTGAAATACACTCTCCTTTTGACCTAGTAATTCGAGAAATTTATCTCATTGATATACTTACATATATGCATAAATAAATATGTATAAGGATATTTATCTCTGCTTCAAAAGAATGAGGCAGCTCTATGAGTACTCCTACTCCTATGGGTTGTAAAATAAGGGCTAAAAAATCCAGTACACTATGCAACCATTTGTATTTTTTAAAAAAGCCTGAGGCTGGGGGCGGTGGTTCACGCCTATAATACCAGCACTTTGGGAGGCAGAGGCAGGCAAACTGCTTGAGTTTGAGACCAGCGTGAGCAACATGTGAAATCCTGTCTCTATTACAAAAAAAAAAAAAAATACAAAAATTGGCAGGGTGTGGTGGTGTGCCCCTGTAGTCCCATATATATATGTGTGTGTATATATATCTAACAGTGGCAGCCTTGGGGGAGGGAAGGGAAATGGGCAACTGGAGGGAATGGGGTGAAAGAAAGAATTACTTTTCAATGTAAAACCTTGAATAATCTGAACTTTTAGCAATATGCACATTTTCTCTATTTAAAAATTAAAACTAGTAAATACTACAAAAATTCAGTCTATATACAAAGGTATAGGTAAGATAGAAAAATCATCCATATAACCACCAATTAAAAATAATCATTATTAAAATTCTGATGTCTAGCAGTCCAGTTTTCTCTAGCATACACATATACAAGTATGTATACAAGGGAGCATTCTTCTCCCCCACCAAGCAATAAGCTTATACATAGTTTTCACTTAAAAATATATTATAGGCATGGTTCCATATCAATATAGATTTGCATCATAATTTTTAGACATCTAAGGTTAATACCAATTTACACTTTCACTGGAATCATAAAAGAGTGCTTATTTTCCCACATCTTTACCCATCCTTAATGCTAATGGCTATTAGCATCAATTTTTAAAAATCCTTGCTACTATGATAAAATGATTTAATTTGCATGTTTGATTTAATTTGCATGTTTTGATTTACTTTTGATTTAATTTGCATGTTTTGATTCCCTTTTGATTTAATTTGCATGTTTTGATTCCCAATCAGGTTAAACACTGTTAACTGGCAGTTTTCATTTTTCTTTTGTTAATTTTCTGTTCATGTCCTATGATAATTTTCCCACTATGATGTTCAATTCCTTCCTAAGTTATATTTCACTAATATTAGTAGTTTGAGCCATATATGTTAAAAATACTAATTCCCAGGCCAGGTGCAGTGGCTCATGCCTGTAATCCCAGCACTCTGGGAGGCCAAGGTGGGCGGATCACGAAGTCAGGAGATGGAGACCATCCTAGCCAACATGGTGAAACCCTGTCTCTACTAAAAATACAGAAATTAACCAGGCATGGTGGCACGTGCCTGTAGTCACAGCTACTCGGCAGGCAGAGGCAGAAGAATCACTTGAACCCGGGAGGTGGAGGATGCAATGAGCCAAGACCGCGCCATTGTACTCCATCCTGGGTGACAGAGCAAGACTCCGTCTCAAAAAAAAAAAAAAAAAAAAAAAATGCTAATTCCTAGAAGGCCATCATTTGACCTTTTATGGATTCTGCTATTGCTTTCTGCACAACTATTTTATAATTAATGATATATACAATTATCATGAAATTATAGGCGGTTACATCTGGAAGGGCTCATTTAAATCCTTTTTACAGTTAAGGAACCTGAGGTCTTAGAAACTACAGTTATTTATATATTTATTTAGTTAATAAGCCAAAATGAACCTACATTTTATGACTCTCAGTTTAGTCCCTACCACACAGAAGGTGCTCTAACTCTAGAAACTTGATATTTTCCTTGCTCAGCCCCGGGTTCCACGGTTAGAGGAAGGAGAATGCTTATTCTAAGGAACTGTATGCAGTAAAATGTAAAGATGGAATCATTACTGTGTGTCAAAGCCCAGATCTGAGAACAATGGAAACACACTTTCATATTCTAAAAAGAGGCACCAGACACCCCTATACGAGTTACAAAAAGGTAGCCCAAACTGGTTCTGCAACCGAGGCTGTTACCCGTGGCCAATCTACAGAAAAGGTTAAAGACTAAGGAAAGAGAGGGATTTCTTTCAAGAGAGTTTTTATCCTAGTTGGGAATGCAATGCACTACTATCCCCAGAAGAGGTAAGGGGTGAAAGGCCATGCTTCTCATCCCCAGTGAGGCAGGCCACAAGAGAATCTCTTGAGAGTTTAAAGAATGCTTACTACTCCAGTTAAATGCTTGCTGACCTGCAAAAAACTCAGAGAGCCACTCCAAACTGCTATTGAAGTAAGGAACAAAGGATTTTTAGGAAATCTTGACATGTGTCTCCAAGAGTTTGTAGACAAATCATAGATTCAAACTAAGTGTTCTGCCCTTAGAGCACAGCAAACTTCTGCTATGGTTTGAATGTGTCCACCAAAGTTCATGTTTTGGAAACTTAATCCCCAAAGCAACTATGATTAGAGGTGGGACCTTTAAGAGGTGATTAGGTCACAAGGGCTCTACTCTCATGAATGGATTAATGGTTCTTGATAAAAGGATGAATTTGGCCTCTCCTTCCCCTCCCCCACTCCCTAGTGCTCTCTTGCCCTTCTGCCTTCCACCATGAGATGACAGGGCAAGAAGGCCCTCACCAGATGCAGGCCCCTCCCAACCTCCAGAATCATGAGCTAAATAAATTTCTGTTTATTATAAACATAAAGGGCACATCTGAGGTAAGCAGGCTGGAATGACCAGAACAGGGTCCAGCCTAAGAGAGCTGCCTGATAAAGTATAGGAAGCTCCAAGGTACATGACCAGGACATACCACTTAGGGCATGATCATCTATAGATTCTAACCTTTAGGAAAGCAAAATTTTTAAAGAGTTAAAACTGGAAATGACTCAAATGTTTATGAGCTGCTGCATGGATAAACAAATTGTATATCCATACATAGATAGAATACTACTCTGTAAATAAAAGGAATAGACTACTGGCTGGGCACAGTGGCTCATGCCTGCAATCCCAGCACTTTGGGAGGCCAAGGCAGGAGGATCACTTAACCCCTGGAGGTTGAGACTAGCCTAGGCAACATAATGAGACCCTTGTTTCTACAAAAAATTTTATAAATTAGCCAGGTTGTGATGGTGCATGCCTGTAGTCCCAGCTACTTGGGAGGCTAAGGTAGAAAGATCACTTGAGCCTGGGAGGTTGAGGCTGCAGTGAGCCATGATCACGCCACTGCATTTCAGCCTAGGTGACAGAGCGAGACCCTGTCTCAAAAAAACAAAATAAAAAAAGAAAAAAACTATGGATACAGGTAACAAGATGGATGAATTTCAAAAGTATTAAACAGTGACACAGGTCACACAGAAACGACTACATACCATATGACAAATTAACAAAATTCTAGAAAAAACAAAAACTACAGTGAAAGAAAGCAGATTAGTGGTTGGGAAAAGAAAACTGACAATAACAAAATTCTAGAAAAAGCACAAACTATAGTGAAAGAAAGCAGGTTAGTGGTTGGAAAAAGAATACTGACCATAAAGGAGCACAGACGTACTTTTTAGGATAATGGAGATACTCTACAACATGAGTATGGTGGTTACATAATTCTAACACTTGTCAAAATTCACAAAATTGTACTCTTACTTAAAATACAAGGGCTGGGTGCAGTGGCTCATACCCGTAATCCCAGCACTTTGGGAGGCCCAGGTGGGCAGATCACTTGAGGTCAGGAGTTTGAGACCAGCCTGGTCAACATGGTAAAACCCCATCTCTACTAAAAATTAAAAAAAAAAAAAAAAAAAATTAACCAGGCATGGTGGCATGCACCTGTAGTCTCAGCTACTCAGGAGGCTGAGGCAGGAGAATCACTTGAGCCTGGGAGGTGGAGGATGCAGTAAGCCAAGATCATGCCACTGCACTCCAGCATGGGCAACAGAGCAAGACTCCATCTCAAGGAAAAAAAAAAGATAGGGAAAGCTTCTAATACTATCTTATAAAATTCTGTTTAGCCCTATTCTGTGCAATATTTATTCAAATTAAGAATAAAGCTATAACAAGAATGCTCAGCCAGGTGTGGTGGCTCATGCTTGTAATCCCAACACTTCAAAAGGCTGAGGCGGGAGGATCACTTGAACACAGGAGTGGGCAACACAGTGAGACCCTGTCTCTGTAAAAAACAGTAATAAAAGAAAATAAATAAAATAGAATGTCTAGGCATCTAAAAGGATCAACACAATAAAAAGATAGGCTGTATTTAACAGCGAAAATTTCATCAGGATAAATATTAGGCTCAAAAGAATCAAGTACAAAATTACAGATGAGGAAATCAGCCTAATAGCATTTTATATAATAGCCAACACATTTCAAGTACTTCATGCATTGTTCAAAGCAACTCACAAATACTCATTTATATAACAAGTCATCTACTGTACACCTACTACATGCTGCACTCAAGCATTACAGATTATATCAGTGAACAGACGTGCTTATTTATATTTTAGTGGCAGAAGGCAAACAAAACTCAAAACGAAAAGTAACTAGTATAGTAAATGCAATGAGTAAAAATAAAGAAGAAAAGTTTATGGGAAGCCTATATATACTATGATTATTACACAGGATGGTCAGAAAAGGTCTCAGAGAGGCAGAGTCTTGAGCAGACCTGGAAGAGGTGAGGTAATAAACCTACAACTCATCTACTTGGAAGGCTGCTGCAGGCAGTATGCACAACACGTTTTAGGTATAGTGTGCCTGACATGTTTGAGCAACACCAAGAAAGCCAGAGAAGGCTGGAGAAAAGTAAACAGAAAAAGGAGACCAAGTCAGATAGGTAAAAGGGTGGGAAAACATACAGATAATGAAAAGCCTTGCAGGACAGGACATTAACAGGAAGGACTCTGGCTTTTACTCTGAGTGACATGGGAAGTGATTGCAGTTTTAAGCAGATGTGGAATGATTTGACTTACATTTTTCAATCGTTATTCTGATTACTTTAGATACACTGAAAAGGTGAAGCCACTAGATTTGATGATATGAGGTATGAAAGACTTCTAATGGATGACTTCAAGATTTCTATCAAGCAACTGAGAAGGTAAAGTTTCCATACATGAGGAAGACTGCACAGGGGTGAAGATCCAGAGATTTTAGGTTTAGGATATCTATTAAATATCCAAAAGGAAATAATCTTGCATATAACTGGTTGGCCTAAAGTTTGGGGAGTATGTGTAGGCTAGATACATAAACATTGAGGGGTGTCAGTGTACAGGTAGTGAGTAAAGCCATGAGACTGAAGGGAGTGAACACAGACAGAGGAAATGTGGAGGAACAGATGACTAGGATATTCCAATACTTTTTAAAGTCACCAGAGAGATGAGAAGGGACCAGAACTCATTGAGTATTCACATATTTAATCTCCATTGACACCTTATAAATTATTATTCTTATTTTATAGTTGAAGTACCTGAAACACAGAGATGTAACAATTGTCCAAGGACCTTATACCTAAATATAAAGTTCTAAATCAGGGTTCAAACCCAGGCAATCTGGCCTCAAACTGCATGTAAGACTTTTTAAACCTCCTCTGAAGACTTGTAATATATATATCTTGGCTGGCACACTTTAAAACACTTTAGGAGGTGCTCAATAAATGTTATCATTATCATTATCATCATCATTATTTTAGGAATGCATGCAGTAATTGTTCAACAAAATTATTCTGATAGTCAGAAATGTCACATGCTATTTTCCCAATCTGAGCCACAAGGGCAAAAAGTGAGTAAGTGCCTTTTTTTTCTCTTAAGTCTAAGTACTAGTTGTTTTTTTTCTTTATTCTCTCTTTTCTTTTTTTTTTCCTAGTTTTTATTAGCAGTCAACTAAACCAGTCAGTTATTTTGAGGGCAAAAGAAAATACTATATATATATACATATATATATGTGTGTGTGTGTGTGTATATATATATCTTAATCATTATTTGACTCAGAGCACAAAGTTTCTAAATATGTCATTTTAAGGCACCAATTTTGAAAATAAACGATTGTAATTTCATAGTATAAGAAACACATCTAGGCCGGGCGCGGTGGCTCACGCCTGTAATCCCAGCACTTTGGGAGGCCAAGGTGGGCAGATCACCTTAAGTCGGAAGTTTGAGACCAGCCTGGCCAACATGGTGAAACCCCATCTCTACTAAAAATATAAAAATTAGCCCAGTGTGGTGGCGCACGCCTGTAATCCCAGCTACTTGGGAGGCTGAGGCCCGAGAATCACTTGAGCCGGGGAGGCAGAGGTTGCAGTGAGTCGAGACTGCACCACTGCACTCCAGCCTGGGCAACAGAGCGAGACTCCGTCTCAAAAAAACAAAAAAGAGAAACTATACCTAGCTATATTCTAGCTTTACCTGTCTAGAACTTTCTATGATGATGGATTATTTTCTATGATAATGCTATATATCTGTGCTGTCCAATACAGTACACACAAGCCATCTATCTGTAGCTACTGAGCACTCGAAATGCAGCTAACATGACTAACTGGATTTTTAGTTTTATTTAATTTTAATTAATTCAGATAGCTATATATATATGGCTAATGGCTACCATATTAAATAATGCAACTTTAGATTAAGACCCAGTTTTCAGGGCAACATAACCACGGATATTTGCCTGCAGCTATAAAATAATAAACATAACATGCAAAAGTACAAAATGAGGTGAGCACCAAAATATTGACACGCTTAATAATCATTGTCCCTTTACTCCCATCTCCACTCTTTTTTAGAGTTACTGGGTGTCGTACCTTTATAATGTCTGTTTGATTTTTAATTACTGCCACCGTTTTCTAAACACTACGTGCTAACTTAATTTGAAAGCCATCTCTGTCCCCTGCCCAGCACACACACACACACACACACAGAGTCCTCTGAAAAACCAAATTATAGAATGAATATACAAGATGCGTCTCATTCCCTGTCTCAAATTCCGCCTCCTGGAAGCCTGGACCGACAGCTGGCTCTTTCGAGATCGTAGCCCTCGTCCGACACCTTCCCCATGGGGTTCTATGGACAAAGGGCAACAGGGGCGTGGAAGCCACGGTTTTGGATTTCGTGGAGTAAGGGAAGAGCCACCCTCAGTGAATGTGTGGGTGTGTTCAGGCAAGGAAAGGAACCAGGCAGCAGCTACGAGGGAAGAATCCAGTGACCGCGTCCGTATACACGAGAGGAGGGAACAGATACCCAAGCAGGCCCCGAGTTACCTGCACATCCCCAGGGAAATAGAGGACGTGATGCTGGCGCGGCGGCTGCGGCTCCTCCTTCCCTGGGTCCCCGGGGAGGTCCTGCCGTTCCAGTCCCTCCCCGCCAGCCAACAGGAGCACTTCGTTGCTGCGCTGCGGATCAGCTCCAGGCACGGCGGACAGCTGCAGGCACTGCCGGCGGCGCACCTCGGCCGAGAGGGAGCATCGCGCGCCCCCGCTGCCGACCGGGTTCATGGTTCTGGCCTGAGAGCACCACGAGGCGTTTCCGATTCCGAGCTGCGGCAGCAGAAGCAGCAGCGGCGGCGACCGCAAGAGCCTGAACCCCCACATGGGTCGCCGCCGCGAGAGCGGTTCGGAGGTGGAGGGTGGCGGGGGGGTTCCTGAGGGAGGGACTTCAGCCAAGCGGCTCAACGGTCGGCGGCCGCGGCCCGGCCTAGAGCCGGCGCTGAGGCGACGACGTCAGAGGCGGACGACCGCGCGCAGCGTGCGTAAGGAAAGGAAGGGAGGGGTGTGCCCGAAATCGGACTTGGGATCACGGAGAAGACGGTGGGCGTGGCTTGAGGAAGGGCGTTTGTGATTGGTGGGTTCTGCCGCGGCCGGGAAGTTCGAACAGAAGTCTGGGGAAGAGTCGGCGAAGAGCAGAGTTGAACTGAGTACTCCCAGCTAGAGCAAGCGGCAGTTGCAGCGCATGCGCAGCAGCAAGGGCGGCCGCAGGTCGCTGTTCAATAATACGAAACGTATAGACGTTTGAGTATACCAAGCTCCCTGTTTCTGTGGGTTCACCTGAGATTTATCTGGTCTTTCGGGCCTTAAAAGGGAGACAGTCCCAAAGATGTGAGTAATTCTGACCTGTCGAGGATTCCGTGGGAAGTCTTCTACATGCCCTGAAGGAAGGGAATCTCTTTCCTCATACCCTGAGTTTCCTGAGTACAATTATTATAGATATACGAAGATCTCTATGCTGATGGGGAATTTGTGGTTAGATATGAAGCTAATTCATCTCTGCTTGGTAGCGGGGAACAGGGCACATGGTCTAGGACAGGAAAAAACGGGGCGAAGCACTACGCATTACTTGGTGTTTTGCAGCCGATGAGATTTGCTATTTGGCGGTTTTCGAAAACTAAACAGTGTAGGAAAGTCATGTGTGTCCAGCAACTATCTGTGTCCAGTTGAGTAGGAATAAGATTTGGGGAAATGTATGCTCAGGCCTGTAATCCCAGCGCTGTGGGAGGCCGAGGCGGAGGATCACTTGAGTCCAGCAGTTTGAAACCAGCCTGGGCAACATAGGGAGGCCTTGTCTCTACTAAATTTTTTTTTTTTTTAATTATCCGGGCGTGGTGGTGCATGCCTATAGTCCAAGCTACTGGGAGGGCTGAGGTGGGAGATTGGATCGCTTGAGCCCAGGAGTTGTATGCTGCGATGAGTTGTGATCTCACCACTGCACTCCAGCCTGGGCAACAGAAGCAGACCCTGTCTCAAAAAATAAACCAAAAACAAACAGGGAAGTGTGTGCGTGCGAGGATGAGATGCAAGTACTTGTGAGACAAAGCACTGTAAAGAGAATATTAATGAAAATTACAAAAACTACAGCCAACATTTGTTGAGGGTTTACTATAGGCCAGAAATCTAAGCACTTTATATATAATTGTTCGGAGTTTATATATGTGTATTTAAGCACACATACTGTTTTCTTTGGTCTACATATGCAAATATTAACAAATGGCTTGGAGTAGGAACATAAATGAGCAAATGATAAGATATGATTTTTTTATATATATATAGACTTAGTGATTTAGTATGCTAACGTACTCTGGTCTAAATAATTGTATTCCATCTGACATCAAAATATTGTTATCAATCAAAAATTATTCAATTAATTACTAAGGAGATCTACTGCTTTCTAAAATAACTGGTTAAAAACAAGTAGAGATTAATTATACAATAATTAGTGTATAATGACATTTAGGCAACCTGACTTCACTCTGTTTTGCCAATTGCATACATGTTACTTTCCATTGTTAGATAGAGGATTGCTGAAATGTTATCTAAAAGTCCAAACATGTACATGAATTGTAAATGCAGCTTTTGATTTGTGGTCTTGTTTTTAGCTTGACCTTTTAATGAAATCTATTTTTATTTTTATTTTTATTTTTTTGAGACAAGGTCTTGCTTTGTCGCCCAGGCTGCAGTGCAGTGGCACAATCTCGGCTCACTGCGATCTCCACCCCCCAGATTCAAGTGATTCTCCTGCCTCAGCCTCCCTAGTAGCTGAGATCACAGGCGTGTGCCACCACGCCCGGCTAATTTTTGTATTTTTTTAGTAGAGACAGGGTTTCTCCACGTTGACCATGCTGGTTGCGAACTCCTGACTTCAGGTGATCTACCCACCTTGGCCTCCCAAAGTGCTGGGATTACAGGCAGGAGCCACCATGCCCTGCCTTAATGAAATCTATTCTTATTGAAGAGAATGGAGAATGTGTTTTAGAAGGAAAATTGTAGCAAATATTAAATACTACAGAGTTGTCTCAGTATTGCTAAAATAATTAAGGTCTTTAAGAAATACAAGTAAGGATTTAAAGAGTAAAGAAACAGACTAAAGTAAGCACAAATGTTTCCCTACAGTCAAGGGATTTGTACAGCCCTATAGGAGACACCTCCAGAGAAAGTAACAGCTCTCAACTGATTCACTGAGGTATGTATGTCATTTATGGCAAGTCATTGCCGCTGCAATTCCTTCTCACAGATCCCCTTGATATTACTGTAATATCTATTTTCTGTCTCCATCCCTTCTGTCTTCTTCTAGGAGACCAATTTTGTAAATCACTACTTTTCTAACAACACTGGCACAGATGGCCCAGCATTCTCCCTTTTCTCAGAGCTGGTTTTCCATCCCAGAAAGAGGTCTTACATATACAAAGTTATTCTAATCAGTTGTGTGAGTTTTCTCTAACTGATAAGGGTTCTGCACAGGGATTAGATTAATGCTAATAGTGTCCAAAAGGCTATAGCTCACCTCTGGACTCTTGAGAGTTCTCAAGGGATCCTGCTGAGCTCTCCCTTTTTAATGCTATTCAATATAATAGAAAAGTTGCAAAATTGGAAGGAATCTGAGAAAGACTAATTTACAATGGAAAGGACAGCATTAAAAGGCACAAACTCCAATATCTACAGGGGCCAGGTCTATATTATAAATAGTAAAATTGGCCACAAGTAAACAATAGGGAATGTAAACCCTGGCAAACTAGAGAGATGTCATATTTGAAGAAGGCAGTCACTATTCACTGCTAGCCAGTTGTAAAATGAAGGCAACATTTTGCCAAACCTTCAAACTTGTTAAGAGATTTCTCGACACAAATCAGATACAGATTTTTATGTTTCATTTGCCAACTTGTAAATGTTGACAACTAATTAAATTTGCTTGCAAAACACTATTAAGTGCACATATAGACCATATTTGGCCTATGGGCCACAAATGTGCAACTTCTCTACTAAAAGGTGAAATGACTGGATACAGAAAGGCAGGAGATGGGGGGAGGAAAAAGACAAGACAGAAAAGACCGGGCATAGTGGCTCATACCTGTAATCTCAGTACTTTGGGAGGCCGAGGCAGGCAGATCACTTGAGGTCAGGAGTTTGAGACCAGCCTGGTGAACATGGTGAAACCCCATCTCTACTAAACAAACAAAAATTAGCCAGACATGGTGGTGGACACCTGTAATCCCAGCTACTCAGGAGGCTGAGGCAGGAGAATCACTTGAACCTGGGAGGCAGAGGTTGCAGTGAGCCGAAATTGCTCCACTGCACTCCATCCTGGGCAACACAGTGAGAGTCTGTCTTAAAAAAAAAAAAAAAAAAAAAAAAAAAAAAGGCAAAATCCCTTAAATGTGGCTTTCTGTGAGCAATTGAGAGGGAAAAGAATGTGGAAATGATTTTAAGAAGTTCTGTGAGATTTTAATTGGATCACATTTGATGTACTTTAAGAGATTAAAAAAGTTTTACTTTTAAAAAATTATTCTTGGTTTTGAACAGGTATTTTTTTGTGTTTTAATAAGCTTCTTTGCCAAAACTGGGCCCTGAGAGGAACCGGCTTCATATGAGGTGTGCCACTCTAGCATATAATTTGGCTCCCATAATGCTCAATAAAATAAAAATTAGAGAATGGAGCATTTGGGGATTTGAAAGCTTATTCTTTGGCTAGTTTCACCAGCTAAGCAACACCATGTACACTGTTCCTGTGGTATATAATTTATTAGAGACCTACTTCCTCAAAATGCAAATCACTGCATGTCAAGAAGGCTTTGGCTAAAGTCATGAAGATTTACTCCTATCTTTTTCTTCTAAAAATTTTATAGTTTTAGCTCATATATTTAGTTCTACACCCCCTTTTGAGTTTTGAATGCTTCAAAGAAGGGGTCCAACTTCATTGTTTTTTTTTTTTTTTTTTTGCATGTGTCTGTCCAGTTGACCCTGTACCACTTGTTAAAAGGCTTTTTCTTTTCCCCATTGAATTATCTTGGCACCTTTGTTGAAAAACATTTGACCGTAAATTTAAGGTCTATTTCTAGACTCTCAATCCTATTTTACTGTTTTACATGCCTATCCTCATACCAATATGCACTGTCTTGATTATTGTAGCTCTGTAGTAAGTACTGAAATGGGGAAATATGAGCCCTCCAACTTTGATCATTTTTTTTCAAGATTGTTTTGGCTATTCTGGGTTCCTTGCATTTCCATATACATCTTAGGGTCAGCTTAAACATTTTTGCAAAAGAGGCAGTTGGAATTTTGATCTCATATTCTCATATATGGCACCAAAACACAAGAGTAAAAAAAAAAGGGGGGGAGCATATCAGACTTTTATCTAATTAGAAAAAGTTTAGTGCTTCAAAGGACACCGATAGAAAATGAAAAGACAACCCACAGAAGGAGAGAAAATATTTGGATATAACATATTGGTTGTGTTAGTCCATTTTATATTGCTCTAAAGGAATACCAGAAATTGGGTAATTTATTAAAAAAACGGAGGAGGTTTATTTGGCTCACAGTGTTCCGCAGGCTATAAAAGAAGCATGGCACCATCGTCTGCTTCTGGTGAGGCCTCAGGAAGATTTTACCCATGGCAGAAGAGGAAAGGAGCTGGCATGTCACATGGCAAGAGAGGTAGCAAGAGAGAAGGGAGGAGATCCTAGGCTCTTTTTAACAACCACATCTCATGTGAGCCTACAACCACTCATTACCATAGGGAAAGCATCAAGCCATTGGCTAGAGATTTGCCCCCATGACCCAAACACCTTCCATTAGATCCTGCCTCCAGCATTGGGGATCACATCTCAACATGAGATTCAGAGGGGACAAACCTCCAAACTATACCATTGGTTAAAGGATTTATATCCAAAATATAAAATCCATTCTTACTACTCAGTAATAAAAAGAAAACCCAATTTTTTTTAATGGGTAAAGGATCTGAATAGACATTTCAGAGAAGATACACAAATAAACAATAAGCACATGAGAAGATACTCAACACCATTAGCCACTAGGGAAATGCGAATCAAAACCCTAAAAGATACCACATTATATCCACCAGGATGGTCACAGTAAAAAGACAGATAATAAAAAATGTCAACAAAAAGTTGGGTATTCATGCATTGCTCATAAGAATGGTGTAGTGGCTTTAGAAAACAGTTTGATAGTTTTCAAAATGTTAAATGTAGATTTATCATGTGACCCAGCAATTCTACTCTTTGGTATATATTCAACAGAAATGAAAATATATAACCACACAGCAACTTGTTCACAGATGTTTATAGCAGTACTATTTGTAATAGCCAAAAAGTAAAAACAACACAAATGTGTATTAACTGATAAATGAATAAAAAATGTCATATATTCATATAATATATTGATTTATTGAATAACAAAATATTAATCAATAATAACAAAAAGGAATTAGCCTGGGCACAGTGGCTCATTCCTATAATACCAACACTTTGGGAGGCTGAGGCAGGAGGATTGCTTGAGCCCAGGAGTTCAAGACCAGCCTGGGCAACATAGTGAGACACTGCCTTTATTTTTTTTAAGTAATTAAATACTGATCTAAGCTACAACATGGATGAATTATGAAAACATGCTAAGTGAAAGAAGCTAGTCACAAAAGACTACATATTATATGAGTTCATTTTTATGAGTGCTCTAAAAATTGAGTATCTATAGATTCAGAAGTTAGATTAGTGATTACATAGGGCTGACGAGAAGAGGAACTAATTAAAACCTGGTCACTAAGTCCACTTAAGGGGAGGAGAATTACCTTCCACCTTTTGAAAAGGCTCTGCCTCTCGAGGGGAGGAGTATCCAAACTCTTGTAGACATTTTAAAACAACCATACCCAAGCTCACGCTAGACCCATCAGAATTCAGAGAACTTTGAACTTCAGCACAAGGTGAATAAAAAATAAGGTACAGTCGAGTGCGGTGGCTCATGCCTGTAATCCCAGCACTTTGGGAGGCCGAGGCAGGTGGATCACAAGGTCAGGAGTTCAAGACCAGCCTGACCAACATGGTGAAACCCCATCTCTACTAAAAATACAAACAAAAATTAGCCGGGTATGGTGGCACGCTCCTGTAATCCCAGCTACTCGGGAGGCTGAGGCAGGAGAATCACTTGAACCCAGGAGGCAGAGGTTGCTGTGAGCTGAGATCGTGCCATTGCACTCTAGTCTGGGTGATGAGAGAGCCTCTGTAGGAAGAAAGAAAGAAAGAGAAAGAGAGAGAGAGAAAGAAAGAGGGAAGGAGAGAAGGAGGGTGGGAGGGGAAAGAAAGAAAGAAGGCTTAGCTAAGACTAGATTATTGTCAAGTCCAACAGAGCTTAAAGGTTAAAAAACTGTATGAGACTAAAACATAACCTTTATCTTGAAAAACCTGGGGAGCCACTGAAGAATTTTAAATAGGGAAACTCATGATAAGGTCTGTACTTTAGAAAGATCACTGTTACAGCAGTATGGAGAAGAAATTGAAGGAGGCAAAAATGCAGTCAAGGGAAGCCAGTTGGACAGCTACTTCAGTACTCCATATATGTCTTGTTATTTATTGTCATAATAATGCTGTATATATAACAAACCAATCTCAAATTCAGTAGCATAAAAAAATAGTACTTATCATTGCTCATGAACCTGTTAGTCAGCTGGGCAGTTCTGCTGATCTGGCCCAGTATCAGCTGAACTTGGCTAATCCCTGTGTTCAGCTGACAGAAAGGTTAGGGGCTGGATTATTTATTATAGCTTCACTTGCATGTCTGGTGACTGGCTAGCTATTAGCTAAGGCAACAAAGGTGACTAGACTATGTATCACTTATTATCCAGAAGAGTAGTCTGGGCTTGCTTATTTTCATGATGGTGGTGCCTAGGAGAATGAGCAAAAGTGAAGCCAAGACTTAGAACTTGCATGTTATCCAGCTGCTGCATTCTATTAACCAGAGCAAGAAATAAGTCCAGCTCAATTCAATGAGTGAAGAAATAGATTCCACCTCTTAATGGGAAAAACTGCGAAGTCACATTGCATAGGACATAGATATAGACAGGGTTGAAGAATTGTGGCCATTTTTATAATCTACCACAGTCCACTCTCTGGCCACAATTATTCACATCCCTCCTCATGATCCCTCTTCCTACTCCAAAATATGGTATTGTGGCATTTGAGAAAACAGCAGAAGCAGGAAGGTCACTCTCATCTTCCTCTCATTTTTCTTTCCTGGAGCAGCCATAAAACTTAATTTCCTGACCTTCCCCTGAAGTAGATCATATGACCTTTGTGTCAGAGGTTCCTTTCTTGTTTTCGGAGGAAAGGAACATCCTTATCTCCGAAGGCACAGGGTCACAGGAGAAGGATCTGAACAAACAAGCCTTGCTAAGTTCCCCCCAGTTTATTACCATTAGATCACACCACCTTTGTCCATACGTCTCAGCTATCCACTTCTTCATCAAACATAGCATAAAAATATACAAATTTCCCTGTTTATTTGAGTCTGCATTTCTGAAAGCTTCTGTGTCGTGTTAAACTTATATTAAAGAAATTTGAATGCTTTTCTCCTATTAATCTTTCTTTTGTTATAGGGGCCTCAGCCATGAATCTGGTGAATGATGAGAAGATAAGTCTTTTTTCCCATATACTCACATACAAATACATTCACTCCTACCCCAAGACACCCTAATTCTCATCCAATCATGGTTTCATACTTCAGAATTTCATGTTCTATATCAGGTACCAATGTGGCAGAACCTCCTGATATGCACTGTAAGGTGAAAAAGGTTACCTGTCCCTCACACACTCAATATTTAGTGGTGAAATAAGGAGTGGAAAGTCACATAATACTTCCATTCAAAAAGAGGAAAGTTAGCACACTTCAGTCCTTGTTTCCGAGCTGTTCTGAAATTCATCTAGACACATGTTCTCAGATCCCTCTGTTCCTGGGAAAGGGAATATTCCTTGAGTGGGGCCCAACTTAGGTCTCTGGGAGTGACTCTGTATTCCATTGTGTTCAATGAGTTTTGGCTCTAGATTCTGAGCAATATACTATGAGACACCTTTTCTTCTCCATTATCCTTTGGATACATTTTAAGTAGCTCATGTTGGCAGCTGACTAACTTTCTTAACCTGCTTTCTGCCAATGGCAAATTAGGGATCCAGAGGTCTTTTTGCATGTTCGAATACTCTCAGCCCTTTTAAGGGCATGCTAATAGCTTTTTTACCTATAAAATTTACTTAAAAATTGTGTGTTTCCTATGCAATTTGATTATAGTCTATGCCATGCTCCAAAGCTCACAATCATAATTGTTTTTTTGGTTTGGGTTTTTTTTTTTTTTTTTAAGACAGGGTCTCACTTTTTTTTGCCAAGGTTGGAGTGCAGTAGCACAATCATGGCTTATTGCAGCTTTGACCTGCAAGGCTCAAGCAATCCTCCCACCTCAGCCTCCCAAATAGCTAGGACCACAGGCACGCACCACGTTCAGCTAATTTTTTAATTTTTTTGTAAAGACAGAGTCTCCCACTGTTGCCTGGGCTGGTCTCAAACTCCTGGGCTCAAGCGACCCGCCCACTTTAGCCTCCCAATGTGCTGGGATTACAGGCATGAGCCACTGTGCCCAGCCTCCACAATTGTTTTTAAGACATGCCTCTCACCAGACATGGTGGTGTGTGCCTATGGTCCCAGCTGCTCTGAATGCTGACGCAGGAGGATCACTTGAGTTCAAGAGTTCTGGGCTGTAATGCACTATACCAATTTTGTGTCTGCACTAGCTTCAGCATCAATATGGTAACCTCCAAGGAGCAGAGGACCACCAGATTGCCTAAGGAGGGGTAAACCAACCCAGGTCAGAAACAGCAGGTCACAACTCCCGTGCTGATCAGTAATGGGCAACATAGTGAGATCCCAATTCTTAAACAAATAATAATAATAAAACATGCCTCTCTGTATAGAGATTTTTACTTTGGGAAGAGGTTTCTGTGAGACCATGACCTTAAAATTCCAAAACCCCTCTGCCCTGCTGATAAGGTCTAATGGTTATTACTTTAGTTCTTTCAAAGACCTATGTGAAGGATCTTATATTTATACTCTTGATCTTATCTATATCTGTGGCTACCAGGCTATATTTTAATTGGAGAAACTGGAGATAGAAAGTTTTATTTCCCAATATAAGAATTCCTGGGCCCTCTATACTCTCTTTATATTTGGTTTGACTACTGGCCATTTTTAACTCTTGTCTCTTTCATTCTGTATCTTTTCATACACAACTAGGAGCTGATACCATCAGCATTCTTACTGAACTCTTTAGTGAAATAGAGAAGTTCATAAAATGCTTCTGAGAAGATGGAATAAATAGGAATTTCTGTATTCCTCCTAATAAGTACAGCTAAAAACCCTGGACATGATTTATGAAACAAACTGAAGAAGACTCTGAAAGGTAGAAAGGAGAAAGCAGACCAACTAGGGACCTCAGGACTCAAGGAACAAAATGGTGGTAATACCTTGGGTATTCTTTTTGTGTCATATATTGCAGAATTGGAGCTGAAGAAGCCAGCACCTCAGAAATGCCCCTAGCCATAGACCAAAAAAAGAAAGAAAAAGAAAAAGAAAATCCTCAAAAAGAGCTTGTAAGCCGGGTGTGGTGGCTCACTCCTGTAATCCCAGCACTTTGGGATGCTGAGGCGGGCAGATTGCTTGAGCTCAGGAGTTCAAGACCAGGCTGGGCAACATTGTGAAATCACGTCTCTACCAAAATAATTTAAAAATTAGTCAGGCATGGTGGCACATATCTGTGGTCCTAGCTACTCGGGAGGCTGAAGTAGGCCTGGGGGCTGGAGGTTGCAGTGAGCTGAGATCGAGCCACTGCACTCTAGCCTAGGTGACAGAGTGAAACTCCATCTAAAACAGGGACCAGGAAAGCTGGAAGCAGTGGCTCACGCCTGTAATCCCAACACTTTGGGAGGCTGAGGCAGGCAGATTTACATTAAGGCTCACTGTTTGTATTAGGTTGGTGCCATTAAAATGGCAAAGACTTTTGCACCACCTAATATTTATATTCTATGGATTTTGACAAATGTGTACTGCCATGAATCCACCATTACAGTATCATACTGAATAGTTTCACCATGCTAAATATCCCCTGTGTTCCACCTAGTCATTGCTCCTTTGGAGATCTCTGATCTTTTCACTGTCTCCATAGTTTACTTTCTCCAGTATGTCACACAGGTAGAATTAGGTAGTAGCCAGCCTTTTCAGATTGGCTTCTTTCACTTAGCAATATGCATTTAAGTTTCCTTCGTACCTTTTTGGCATGATAGCTCATTTTTTTATTGCTGAATAGTATTCCATTGAATTTATGAATCAGAGTTAATGTATTCATTCACTTATTGGAGGGTATCTTGGTTGCCTCCAAGTTTTCAGCAATTATGAGTAAAGCTGTTATAAACATTTGGTGTGCAGACTTTTGCTTGGACATAAGTTTTTAGGTCATCTGGGTAAATACCAAAAAGTGCAACTGCTGGATTGAATGGTAAAAGTATGTTTAGTTTTCTGAAAAACTGTCAAACTCTCTTCCAAAGTGGCTATACCATTTTGCATTCTTACCATCTTTAAATGAAAGATTCTGTTGCTCTACATCCTCACCAACTTTTGGTGTTGTGAATGTTTTGGATTTGGGCCATTCTAATAGGTGTGTGATAATAACTCATTGTTTTATTTTGTAATTCTCTGATGATGTATAATATTGAGTGTCTTTTTATATGCTTATTTCCATGTGAATATTTTCTTTGGTGAGGTGTCTGCTTAAATCTTTTGTTTATTTGTTAATTGGGCTGTTTGTTTTCTCACTGCTTAGCTTTTAAAAGTTCTTTAATCATTTTGGATATCAGGCCTTTATCAGATACTTGTTTTGCAAAGATTTTTTTCTAATCTGTAGCTTGTCTTCTTTCTCTCTCTCTCTCTCTCTCTCTCTGTCTCTCTCTTTCTCTCTCTCTCTATATATATATCTCTGTCTCTATCTCTATCTCTCTCTGTCTCTATGACCAGGTCTCACTTTGTTGCCCAGGCTGGTCTTGAACTGGACCCAAGCAATCCTCCCACCTCAGCTCCCCAGAGTGCTGGGATTACAGACGTGAGCCACCATGCTTAGCCTTTTTTATTCTCTTAACAGTGAATTTCACAAAGCAGAAGTTTTAATTTTAAGGAAGTCCAACTATCAGTGTTTTCTTTTATAGATTGTGCTTTAAGTAATGTATTCAAAAAGACATCACCAAACCCAAAGTCACCTAGATTTTTCTGTTGTCTACTGGAACTTTTATAGCTTTTCATTTTACATTTAGATCTGTGATACATTTTGAGCTAGTTTTTATGAAAGATGTGAAATTTGCGTCTACATTTATTTTTTATTTTGCATGTGGATGGACAGTTGTTTCAGCACCATTTGTTGAACTATCTTTGCTCCATTATATTGCCCTTGCTCCTTTGTCAAAGATTAGTTGACTATATTTGAGTGGGTCTATTTCTGGGCTTTCTATTCTGTTTCATTGATCTAGTCAGTAGTCTTTTAACAGTTTCCCTTATTTGCTTATGCTCATTTGAGTTGAATTTTTATCAGTTGCAGCAGAAATATCACTGATTAATTCAAGCACCATGCTAATCTCTTTATATAAATTTAATCACAAAGTTATTCTGAAATAAATGAGGAAAATAAGATTTAGCAAAGTAAAGTAACATGTTCAAGATCATACCACTAATAAGTGACAGAACCAGCACTTGAAACCCAGTCTCTCTGCCTGTCTATACCATACTACCTATCAAAGATGACCTTGTTATTCCTTAATGGGACTAGCATAGTTGCTCTAGTATTTTGTCTTCTGCTAGTAACTGCCTTTAATGACACTATAGTTGCTTTCTAAATTACATACTTCCTCCTTAGCCAGCATTTAAAGCCTAACCTCCTTCTCTAGCTTTTTCCAATACTCTGTTACATGCTCAGTGGGACTACACTATCATCTTGTATTACACCCTCAGTTTTACTATGTCAGTACTGTTGCTGAACGTATTCCTTAGGTATTGCCTCTCCAAGTATTAAAACTCTTTTTGTCAGAGTCATCCCAATTGCCATCTCCCTCAAACTTTCTCAATTCTGTACCCCCATCCCACCCTAAAACTAGAATTGAGCGTTCCTTCCTGAAAATCATAAATAATTTCATTTTAACTTATTTTGTGGCACAACTTGTGCCTTATGTTTTAGTAATATGAAATTGATTTGTCACTACTATATTTTCACCTCCTCAACACGTACACTATATAAAACCTGGCATTTTTTTTTTATTTGAGTACATAATATTTATACCAAAAACTATACTAGGTGCAAGGGTTGCAGAGATAAAAGACATAGTCACTGCCTTATGAAAGTCAACCATCTAATAGGAAAAGTCAGACCAGAAAGCAATTACTTTTCTATAATTTAAGTTTAATATGGAGGTACCCTCTGGTACTGTGGGACAGATCATAAAGTACAGAGCACATAATACGATTTGAGTGTGGGAAAGAGGGAAGACTCACCAGAGGAGAATGAATTGGAGTTAGGCAGCTGAGTCAACAACATACACAGTAACAGAAAGATCTAAGAGGGCATTACACATTTGGAGTACAAGTAGTTTGGAATACTATAGTGCTTGAGGTAAAGAATGGCAAAGGATGAAGCTGAAGATGTAAGGAGGTGTCATATCTTTAAGAAATGTGTCAGTTCTGCAGAGGAGTTTGCATTGTTATCCTGAAGGACATAAAAATCATAAGGTTTTAAGAAAGGAAATTTCGTGATCTCATTCATGCTTAGATAGTTGTTCTAACAGCTTTGTGGATAATAGATTGCAATTAGCTGGAATAATAACAGGAAGTAAGACCAAATAGCAAGATATTACAGTAGTCTAGGTTAAATAGTGTTAGGCCAAGAAGAGGGGACATATATGACAGTTATTTAGGAATAGAATCTATAAGACTTAGTGACTTCTTGTATATGAAAAAGAGGAATCAAAGATAATATGCAAATTATGATTTGTGTGATTATCAAAGTCTGTGCTAGTAGTTAAGGGAAAACAATAGGAAGAGCATATTCAGGACACAAGGCAAGTGTGTATTTTTAAATTTTTTCATTATGAAAAATTCAAACACAAAAGTAGAGAATGGTATAATAACTTTCTCTTATACCCATCACCCCAGGTTCAACACTTTTAAGGCATTAGTCACATTTGCCTCACTTGCTTCATTTTTTTCTTTTTATTCTTTTGTTAGTTTTTCTCTCTTTAGAATTTTAAAGCAATCAAAGGCATCGTGTCTTATATACTCTGTATACTTCAAGGTCAGTTGTTCTATTAAATGTTCTATAGTAAGAAAGTTCTATATATTCCATTGAATTTCTATAACATATTGAAATACAGGCCTTTTTAAAGGCATAATGGTTAATTGTATGTGTCAAATTGAGAGGGCCACAGGGTGCCCACCTGCTTGGTTAAATATTATTCTGGATGTGCCTGTGAGGGTGTCTTGGGATGAGATTAACATTTGTATTAGTACACCGAGTAAAATAGATTGCCCTTTTTATGTGGGTGGGGCTCATCCAATCGATAGAAGGCCTGATTAGAACAAAAAGCTGAGTAAGGGAGAATTTGCTTTCTCTGCCTTTGTCTTTGAGCTGGAACATCCTGCCTTTGGATTTGTACTGGAATTCAGACCACTGGCAATACTGATTTACAGATCTCCATACTTAGACTGGAAATATACCATCAGATCTCCTGGATCTCAAGTTTGCCAACTACAGATCTTGGAATTTCTTAACCTCCATACTTGTGAATTTTCTCAGTTCCTTATAAATACCTCAGTGACTCAGAAGGCTGAGGCAGGACAATCACTTCAGGCCAGGAGTTGGAGACCAGCCTGAGCAACATACATAGCAATACTTCGTCTCTGCAAAAAGAGTACAAAAATTAGCTGAGCATGGTGGCACATGCCTGTCATCCTAGCTACTCTGGAGGTTGAGGCAGTTCGATCACTTCAGCCCAGGAATTTGAGGTTGCAGTAAACTATGGTTGAGCCACTGCACTCCACTCTGGGAGACAGAGTGAAACCCTGTCTCCAATACATAAGTAGATAAAATATCACTCTGTCTCTCTGTGTCACCCTTTCTCTTTTTCTGTGTGTGTGTGTGTTTGCACATGGATATAAATGTACCTTATTTGTTCTGTTTCTTTGAAGAATCCTCACTAATACTACAAAAGTTTTCTGTTTTTTATTAATTTATTAATTAGTAAGCAGTCATTTTTGTGCAATATGCCACATATATTTCTGCCTTCCATTTAATAGCTTTTTGTGTATATGCAATATAGTTTTTCAATTTCTGTAACACTAGACTCCACTATATGTGCAGTACAAGTCAGTTAATCTTTCCAAATCACCGATTTACATTTGAAAAAATATATATAAAAATACATAAGAACGACAGTAATTTTCTTTACACAAATGACAGGGATACCTGGAAACTCTGAAGGTTAAATTTAACATCATTAGTTTTCCAGTCTCACTAAAAAATTGATCCAGCTTTGCCCTATTTTTTTAATTTTTAAAAATTATTATTATTATTTTTGTAGAGTCAGGATCTTGTTATGTTGCCCAGACTGGTTTTGAACTCCTGGGCTCAAGCGATCCTCCCACCTCAGCCTGAAAAAGTGCTGGGATTACAGGCATGAGCCACTGTGCCCAGCCAAGTTTCCCTATTTATGAATGAATTCAACATATAATTTGGTGGTAGTGCAAAGTAATGTTTCAAGATCTCAAACTCTCTGAACCTATTAACCTAAACAGTTACTTTCCTTGCCAGTTTAAAGAGGTGCCCTTTCCTCTTCTACTGTATAAATTACCAAGACCCATCTTCTTTCTCCTCATCTGCAACAGCCGTCTTGCCAAGAGAGCCTCTACTGCCAAAGGAGCTTTCCCAGGAGGTTCTGTCATATTACCAGAGGGTCTGATGCTACTAGAAGATAAACAACCCCTTCTTACACTGCCAAAATTGGGAGAGATGTGTTTCCAAAATGAAAAATTGGAATTCATTTATTCTTAGAAACAATGTTAAAAGATAGGTACTTAGTACATCATGTATTAAATGGCTTCTTTATGGTCTACTCTAGGAACATAAGACTGTTTATGGCACCTTTATTACAAGTTCTAAACAAACTTCTCTTTGGAAAAGTCTTGAAAATTAACTTGGCGGCTTCCTGTATGTACTGGT
The DNA here is from genome assembly GCF_007565055.1 of Rhinopithecus roxellana. Taxonomy (NCBI): domain Eukaryota; kingdom Metazoa; phylum Chordata; class Mammalia; order Primates; family Cercopithecidae; genus Rhinopithecus; species Rhinopithecus roxellana. The sequence continues at coordinate 86,751,642 of NC_044562.1, read as the reverse complement.
TACCAAGGAGTGGGGAACAGTTCACCTCAGCAAGAAGGAATATTTTATTGCTGACATTGTTTAGAATTGATATCACATGCTGATTATCATGGAAAAGCAGATCTATTGGTTTTTAAATTTTCTCCCACATAAGGCATCTTTGGTTGCCTGCTCCCAAAGCTGATGGTTTTACTGTCCCCTCAGCCCCACAACTTTGTACACCACTGCTTACATGTACATTAGAAGCTGGGAAGTGGAAATTAGAGTTCTGTTGTAAAAAAATAAAATGGGCCAGGCATGGTGGCTCACACCTGTAATCCCAGCACTTTGGGAGGCCAAGGCAGGTGGATCACGAGGTCAGGAGATCGAGACTATCCTGGCTAACACGGTGAAACCTCGTCTCTACAAATAATGCAAAAAATTAGCCAGGCGTGGTGGCAGGCATCTATAGTCGCAGCTACTCGGGAAGCTGAGGCAGGAGAATGGCGTGAACCCAGGAGGCAGAGCTTGCATGAGCCAAGGCCGCGCCACTGCACTCCAGCCTGGGCAACAGAGACAGACTCTGTCTCAAAACATAAATAAATAAATAAAAATAAAAATAAAATAAAATGAAGAATTCGGAAGGATAAAAACCTGGCGTGAATCTGTGTTCTCCATTTTACCAACAAGACAATTCAGGCCTAGTAACATCCTTTCTGAGCCCCAGCTTTCCCTTCACTAAAATAGAGCTAAGTATCTATTTTTGTGAGCATTAAGTAATGTGATTTAAAGCATCTGGCACTTAGCATATACTCTTAACTAAAATTGATTTTCCCCTGCAGTAAACATTTTCATATTTTCTGGTAGCTCGGGATGTTTTGAATATATTTGCTATGTTTAGGGAATTTCTAATCTTAATATAAGTGGTGCTTCCCCAAGGTAAGCTCTGAAAATTTTTCCAGACTCTCAAAGCTAGGGCCAGCACACCTGCAGAAGACGGATTTGGAAGTTAGCAGCTTAAGAAAGGGAAGATTCTGCTTTGAAAACAATTTGCTGATAAAGGCATATGACATTTGGGATGGCAGTGCTTGCAAGGCCACAACTAGTGCAGTAGTGGCCTTGCTGGGCAGTGGGAGTGGCAGCAGTTACATTTAGTGTTTGGTAGGGCAATAATAAGTTGTGGCAGTGACTATGTCATTGGACCAGTTTTATGGTATAGTTTAAGCATTGTTTCTGGAAGCCTAATTCCATGCCTATTCCTCTAGCCTCCCATTGATTCTCTGAGTCCTCCCATCTCCTTTTAGCAAACTTCTTTTCTACTCACTCAGCCAAAATTAGCTTCTATTACTTACAACTGTGAACCCTGACTGACAACATATTTCTTCCTTTGAAGAATTGTTACCTGTAACAGGCTAAGAAGAATATTAAGGTGGAGACAGTAATGATGTGATTTATAATCACTGTAAACAAAGGTGCATAATGCTGGAAAACAAACTCTAGAAAAGTTTAGTGAACTATTATTATATAGCAGAAATTGAAGACTGTATCTTTTAAGGAGATTATACATAATATTGGGATATTTTTGCCAAGTTTCTCTATTAATGTTGGAAATAGTTGGAGACCTTAGACTTTTTTTTGTCCTCCAAAAGGAATTATCTTAAAACTAGTTTATACAAACACAAATTTATACAAATTTTCAATCTCTGGATATTGATTCTTTTGTTTTTGTTTTTCTTTTTTATACACCCTCTCTCTCTCACCAGGCTGGAGTGCAGTGGTGCAATCTCAGCTCACTGCAACCTCCACCTCTCGGGTTCAAGCAATCCTCCTGCCTCAGGCTCCTGAATAGCTGGGATTACAGGAATGCACCACCATGCCCAGCTAATTTTTGTATTTTTAGTAGAGATGGGGTTTCACCATGTAGGCCAAGCTGATCTTGAACTCCTGGCCCCAAATGATTCGCCTACCTCAGCCCCCCAAAGTGCTGGGATTACAGACATGAGCCACTGTGGCGGCAGGCCAATATTGATTCTTTATAGCAGTCCCAAGTGAGTTTTTCAAGTCAAAGCTAGAATCAAAATGAATCAGGCATTATATGGCATATTAAATTTCTAGAGCTCAACTCAGCTCCCCTGATCTCTTAGCAGCAACAGCAGAGTGGCAGCTGTCTCTCATTGCAGTGGGGAAATAACAAAGCGAGAATAAAACTGCTGTTGCAAAATGAAGCACATCACCACATTTCCGTCTAATGCGTTATACTTCATGAGTCTCCCAGGAACCAGAAAAACACAACAAAGTCTTTAAAAGTGAATCCAGATGTTTGGCCATCACTATAGCAGTGCTTTAATTATCAAAAAACAAAGAAATAACTCCTTAGGTACATTCTAAGCAGGTGTTTGTTCACAGAAAACAAAATAGCTGAAGAAACAGCTGTGGCATTGTATCTGCTTCAAGACTAGGGAAGAAAATTACAACCTAAATGACAGAGAGACTACCCAGGGAGAGAATAGAAAAATCACAATTATTAGAATTTTGCAAGTATTAACCTATATGACATAATGACTGATTAATACTAATTACTCCATTTTACAGATGGGAAAACTAAGTGCCTTGTATTATAGTCATGCCTCATTCAAAACCTGTCAGTCTTTGACAAGTTCACTACATGATGAATTTCTTTTACCAGATCCTTTATGCATATCATATAGTATGGGCTTGTTTTAAAAATACATATGTATATTTTTTAACACAAATAATTTTCATTTTATGAAAATTAGAAAATAAAAATTAGCAAAAAGGAAACCTTTAAACCATCTCTAATAACTGCTAACTTTTTAGATGAGTGGATTTTACATCTGGATCTATGGTTAGGCTTCACAGGACCTGTGAACCTCTGAACTAACTAAAAAATGACAGTATGTTTTTTCCTGGGGTGAGACTCTATATACCTTTCATCAGGTTCTGAAGGGTCTTTCATAAAAATTAATAACTCTCCATTCTCTAGATTTTATATATGTGACTAGAAGACCAAAGATTCATTACAGCTTATTAGTCGCAGCTTGAGAAGGAAGGGGGCCTTTGTCTAAATGTTAAATGGGCCCAAATAAATAGTAATCTCTAAAATTTGGCTTAGCTTTTGTATAGCAATCTTGCAAAATTACTGAATATTAGGAAAATATTTCCTTTCTTCTTTAAGATTTGTACTTTTTGTTTTTGTTTCTGCACATGTGTTTGTATGTGCAATCTGACAATTACCTGATGGACAAAAAGAACAAACAGATGCTTTTACAGCTCGCATTTAAGATCTGGCACAAATGAAGTATCTATACGGAGCAATAGAGTCAAGGTGGTGATCCTGTGGATGAGTAACTGAAACCTGATATACTTGACAGCAGAAAATATAAAGCAAATGGAAAAGGAGAGAGTGTGGAGATAAATAAGGAAATGTAAGAACTGATGAAGTCACTTGGATGGATTAAAAAAGCTAGGAGTAAGGGCTTTGTTTACGATTGAACTTAAGAGAGAATTGAGGGACCATCTACCTTTGATGTTAACGAGAAAGTAAAGAGGAAACGTATTTAGAGATACCCTTGGTGAAAAACACAGAGATGGATGTGTCATTTGATGCATCACATTATTTATTCAACAAACTCTTAGTGAGAACTTATTGTGTATGAAAGACTATGGACTGAAACATATATAAGAAATAACTTTTGGCCCAAGGAATTTACAGTATAATTGAGGAAACAATACAAATCACTTCTGCAAAGTAGCAGAGACACAGATGAGGAATTGTAATGTTTGTGAAATCAAAGTGGTGGGAGTAGTCAAAAAAGTGTTTACAGAATGGTATTCAAAATGGGCTTTAAGGTAGAAATCAAATGGGTTGTTACCTGAAAAACAAGGAGAGAAAGGACAAGGCAGGAGAAGAGAGCAAGTACAAAGGCATGTGGGGGTAGGAAAGCATGGCATGGGTAGAAAATGCCAGGTAAATTGACATTGTGGGGAAAATAACGAGTTTAGTGTGGGTGAGCACAGCAAATAATGACTGCAAAACCCCAGGGGAAAAAAAGTGAAATCCTGAACTATGGCGGTAACAGAGGGGAGAGGGAAAAGAGGATTAAATAGCGAAATATCTAGAAACTAAGAATCTCAAGATTTAGTACTTCTTGGGGAAGCCATCGTGAATGCTGGCTCCAAAGCTGCATTATCAACAAACTAAAATATTGATACCTTCAAGTTAAAGTCCTGGCCGGGCGCGGTGGCTCACGCCTGTAATCCCAGCACTTTGGGAGGCCGAGGCAGGTGGATCACGAGGTCAGGAGATGGAGACCATCCTGGCTAACACGGTGAAACCCTGTCTCTACTAAAAATACAAAAAATTAGCCGGGCGTAGTGGCACCTGTAGTCCCAGCTACTCAGGAGGCTGAGGCAGGAGAATGGCGTGAACCCGGGAGGCGGAGCTTGCAGTGAGCCTATAGACATAGTTCTATCTTGTCTCACGTCTCTACTTCTGTTAATTTACATTTGGGCCAAGTTTCCTCAACATGCCTATTCTCATATTCCTCCAATTACAACCTCCGGACCTTCATGTTGCAGAACTCAGGGAGTTGAATTCTATATGAATTGTAAATCGGGTACAAGGTGCATAATGCCCTATTTACCTTTTCCTTAGCTTCCGAATTCTTTCATCATGATCTCCAAAATGCCCCCAGCATGTTTAACTCTGCGATCAACAAAACACCCTATGACCTAAGCCTCTTTCCTGAGGTTCCTTGAATTAATGGAAATTGCCCTGAGCTCTGAAGTCCTTGCTTCTCTTGCAGCCCTCCCACGTCGAAGCTGTCTTTTCCTTCACCTGTTATTTATTTTTGAAGTATTTTAAAATTTATTTTCATGCCTTTAACGCTTTATGAATTTGTGTGAATCATTCAAGATTAAATCTGCCTTCCTTTCAAACTAGCTATGAGATAGTTGATTCTCCTTGACAAACTGTTCATTCTACACAACTGGCAATCTCCATAGTTGATTCTTTCAATTGGGTTGATTCCAGCCTCCTCAGAAAAGGGTATCAATGGAATCACGGTTTTTAATTTTTAATTTTTTTTTTTTTTTTGAGATGGAGTCTCACTGTGTCACCCAGGCTGGAGTGCAATGGCGTGATCTCGGCTCATGGCAACCTCCGCCTCCCAGGTTCAAGCGATTTTCCTGCCTCAGCCTCCCGCGTAGCTGGGATTACAGGCACCCACCACTAGGTCCAGCTAACTTTTGTATTTTAGTAGAGATGGGGTTTCACCATGTTGGCCAGGCTGGTCTTGAACTTTTGACCTCAGGTGATCCACATCAACCTCCCAAAGTGCTGGGATTACAGGTGTGAGCCAACATGCCCGGCCCAATTTTTTATTTTTTATTATACTTTTAAGTTCTGGGATACATATGCAGAACGTGCAGGTTTGTTACCTAGGTATACACATGCCATGGTGTTTTGCTGCACCCATCAGCCCATCATCTACAGTAGCTATTTCTCCTAATGCTGTCCCTCCCCTAGTCTCCCACCCCGCAACCGGCCCCGGTATGTGATGGTCCCCTCCCTGTGTCCATGTGTTCTCATTGTTCAACTCCCACTTATGAGTGAGAACATGAAGTGTTTGGTTTTCTATTCCTGTGTCAGTTCGCTGAGAATGACGGTTTCCAGCTTCATCCATGTCCTTGCAAAGGACATGAACTCATCCTTTTTTATGGCTGCATAGTATTCCCTGCTGTATATCTGCCACATTTTCTTTATCCAGTCTATCATTGATGGGCATTTGGGTTGATACCAAGTCTTTGCTGTAGTGAATAGTGCTGCAATAAACATACGTGTACATGTGTCAGAGTAGAATGATTTGTAATCCTTTGGGTATATACCCAGTAATGGGATTGCTGGGTCAAATGGTGTTTCTAGTTCTAGATCCTTGAGGAATTGCCACACTGTCTTCCACAATGGTTGAACTAATTTACACTCCCACCAACAGTGTAAAAGCATTCCTATTTGTCCACATCTGCTCCAACATCTGTTGTTTCCTGACTTTTTAATGATTGCCATTCTAATTGGCCTGAGATGGTATCTCATTGTGGTTTTGATTTGCATTTCTCTAATGACCAGTGATGATGAGCTTTCTTTCATATGTTTTTTGGCCACATAAATGTTTTCTTTTGACAAATGTCTGTTCATATCCTTTGCCCACTTTTCGATGGGTTTTTTTTTTTTTTTTTTTCTTGTAAATTTGTTTAAGTTCCTTGTAGATTCTGGATTTTAGCCCTTTGTCAGGTAGATACATTGCAAAAATTTTCTCCCATTCTGTAGGTTGCCTGTTCACTCCGATGATATTTTCTTTTGCTGTGCAGAAGCTCTTTAGTTTAATTAGATCCTGTTTGTCAATTTTGGCTTTTGTTGCCATTGCTTTTGGTGTTTTATCCATGAAGTCTTTGTCCATGTCCTGAATGGTGTTGCCTAGGTTTTCTTCTAGGAGTTTTATGATTTGGGGTTTTACTTTTAAGTCTTTAGCCCATCTTAAGTTAATTTTTGTATAAGGTGTAAGGAAGAGATCCAGTTTCAGTTTTCTGCATGTGGCTAGCCAGTTTTCCCAACACCATTTATTACCTAGGGAATCCTTTTCCTATTGTTTGTTTTTGTCAGGTTTGTTCAAGATCAGATGGTTGTAGATGTATGGCATTATTTCTGAGGCCTCTGTTCTGTTCCATTGGTCTATATATCTGTTTTGGTACCAGTACCATGCTGTTTTGGTTACTGTAGCCTTGTAGTATAGTTTGAAGTCAGGTAGCATGATGCCTCCAGCTTTGTTCTTTTTGCTTAGGATTGTCTTGGCTACACGGGCTCTTTTTTGGTTCCACATGAAATTTAAAGTAGTTTTTTCCAATTCGGTGAAGAAGGTCAATGGTAGCTTGATGGAGATAGCATTGAATGTATAAATCACTTTGGGCAGTATGGCCATTTTCATGATATTGATTCTTCCTATCCATGAGCATGGAATGTTTTTCCATTTGTTTGTGTCCTCTCTTATTTCCTTGAGCAGTGGTTTGTACTTCTCCTTGAAGAGGTCCCTCACATCCCTTGTAAGTTGTATTCCTAGGTATTTTATTCTCTTTGTAGCAATTGTGAATGGGAGTTCATTCATGATTTGGCTCTCTATTATTTGTGTATAGGAATGCTTGTGATTTTTGCACAAAATCAGTATCCTGAGAACTTGCTGAAGTTGCTGATCAGCTTAAGGAAATTTTGGGCAGAGATGATGGGGCTTTCTAAATATTCAGTCATATCATCTGCAAACAGAGACAATTTGACTTCTTCTCTTCCTATTTGAATACCTTTATTTCTTTCTCTTGCCTGATTGCCCTGGCAAGAATTTCCAATACTATGCTGTATGCTGAATAGGAGTGGTGAGAGAGTGCATCCTTGTCTTGTACTGGTTTTCAAAGGGAATGCTTCCAGCTTTTACCCATTCAGTATGATATTGGCTGTGGATTTGTCATAAATAGCTCTTATTATTTTGAGATATGTTTCATCAATACCTAGTTTATTGAGAGTTTTTAGCATGAAGCGGCATGAAATTTTGTTGAAGGCCTTTTCTGCATCTATTGAGATAATCATGTGGTTTTTGTCATTGGTTCTGTTTATGTGATGGTTTACTTTTACTAATTTGTGTATGTTGAACTAGCCTTGTATCCCAGGGATAAAGCCAACTTGGTCGTGATGGATAAGCTTTTTGATGTGCCTCTGGATTCGGTTTGCCAGTATTTCATTAATGATTTTCGCATTGATGCTCATCAGGGTTATTGGCCTGAAATTTCTTTTTGTTGTTGTGTCTTTGCCAGATTTTGGTATCAGGATGATGCTGGCCTCATAAAATGAGTTAGGGAGGAGTCCTTCTTTTTCTATTGTTTGGAATGGTTTCAGAAGGAATGGTACCACCTCCTCTTTGTACCTCTGGTGGAATTCATCTGTGAATCCATCTGATCCTGGGCTTTTTTTGGTTGGTAGGCTATTAATTACTGCCTCAATTTCAGAAATTGTTATTGTTCTATTCAGGGATTCAAATTCTTCCTGGTTTAGTCTTGGGAGGGTGTATGTGTCCAGGAATTTATCCATTTCTGCTAGATTTTCTAGTTTATTTGCGTAGAGGTGTTTATAGTATTCTCTGATGGTAGTTTGCATTTCTGTGGGATCAGTGGTGATATCCCCTTTGTACTTTCTTATTGTGCCTATTTTATTCTTCTCTCTTTTCTTCTTTATTAGTCTTGCTAGCAGTCTATCTATTTTGTTGATCTCTTCAAAGACCCAGCTCCTGGATTCATTTATTTTTTGAAGGGTTTTTCATGTCTCTATCTCCTTAAGTTCTGCTCTGATCTTAGTTATTTATTGTCTTCTGCTAGCTTTTGAATTTGTTTGCTCTTGCTTCTCTAATTTTTTTAATTGTGATGTTAAGGTGTCGATTTTAGATCTTTCCTGCTTTCTCCTGTGGGCATTTAGTCCTATAAGTTTTCCTCTAAATACTGCTTTAGCTGTGTCCCAGAGATTCTGGTATGTTGTGCCTTTATTCTCATTGGTTTCAAAGAACTTATTTATTTCTACTTTAATTTCGTTATTTACCCAGTAGTCATTCAAGAGCAGGTTCTTCAGTTTCCATGTAGTTGTGTGGTTTTGAGTGAGTTTCTTTTTGTTGTTGTTGTTTTTTTTTTTTTTTTTGAAACAGAGTCTCGCTCTGTTGCCCAGCTGGAGTGCAGTGGCATGATCTGAGCTTACTGCAAGCTCTGCCTCCTGGGTTCACACCATTCTTTTGCCTTAGCCTCCTGAGTAGCTGGGACTACAGGTGCCTGCCACCACGCCCAGCTAATTTTTTGTATTTTCAGTAGGGACAGAGTTTTACCATGTTAGCCAGGATGGTCTCAATCTCCTGACCTCTTGATCCACCTGCCTCAGCCTCCCAAAGTGCTGGGATTACAGGTGTGAGCCACCGTGCCTTGAGTGAGTTTCTTAATCCTGAGTTCTAATGTGATTGCACTGTGGTCTGAGAGACTGTTTGTTATGATTTCTGTTCTTTTGCATTTGCTGAGGAGTGTTTTACTTCCAATTATGTGGTCAGTTTTAGATTAAGAGCAATGTGGTACTGAGAAGGATGCATATTCTATTGATTTGGGGTGGAGAGTTCTGTAGATGTCTATTAGGTCTGCTTGGTGCAGAGCTGAGTTCAAGTTCTGAATATCCTTGTTAATTTTCTGTCTCGTTGATCTGTCTAATATTGACAGTGGGGTGTTAAAGTCTCCCATGATTATTGCATGGGAATCTAAGTCTTTTTGTAGGTCTCCAAGAACTTGCTTTATGAATCTGGGTGCTCCTATATTAGGTGCATACATATTTAGCATAGTTAGCTCTTCTTGTTGCATTGATCCCTTTACCATTATGTAATAGCCTTCTTTGTCTTTTTTGATGTCGCTGGTTTAAGTCTGTTTTATCAGAGACTAGGATTGCAACCCATTTTTTGTTTGTTTGTTTTTTCTTTCTTTTCTTTTCTTTTTTTTTTTTTTTTTTGCTTTCCATTTGCTTGGTAAATATTCCTGCATCCCTTTATTTTGAGCCTATGTGTGTCTTTGCACGTGAGATGGGTCTCCTGAATACAGCACAATGATGGGTCTTGACTGTTTATCCAATTTGCCAGTCTATGTCTTTTAATTGGGACATTTAGCCCATTTACATTTAAAGTTAATATTGTTATGTGTGAATTTGTTCCTGTCATTATGATGCTAGCTGGTTATTTTGCCCGTTAATTGATGCAGTTCCTTCACAGTGTCAATGGTCTTTACAATTTGGTATATTTTTGCAGTGGCAAGTACCCGTTGTTCCTTTCCATATTTAGTGCTTCGTTCAGGAGCTCTTGTAAGGCAGGCCTGGTGGTGACAAATTCCCTCAGCATTTCTTTGTCTGTAAAGGGTTTTATTTCTCCTTCATCTATGAAGCTTAGTTTGGCTGGATATGAAATTCTGGGTTGAAAATTCTTTTCTTTAAGAATGTTGAATATTAGTCCCCACTCTCTTCTGGCTTGTAGGGTTTCTGCAGAGGGATCCGCTGTTGGATGATGGGCTTCAGCCCTTTGTGGGTAAACCAACCTTTCTCTCTGGCTGCCCTTAACATTTTTTCCTTCATTTCAACCTTGGTGAACCTGACAATTATGTGTCTTGGGGTTGCTCTTCTTGAGGAGTATCTTTGTGGTGTTCTCTGTATTTCCTGAATTGAATGTTGGCCTGTCTTGCTAGGTTGGGGAAGTTCTCCTGGATAGTATCCTAAAAAGTTTTTTCCAACTTGGTTCCATTCTTCCCCCTCACTTTCAGGTACACCAATCAAATGTAGGTTTGGTCTTTTCACATAGTCCCATATTTCTCGGAAGCTTTGTTTGTTCCTTTTCATTCTTTTTTCTCTGATCCTGTCTTCATGCTTTATTTCATTAAGTTGATCTTCAATCTCTGATATCCTTTCTTCCACTTGATCAATTTGGCTATCAATATTGTGTATGCTTCATGAAGTTCTCATGCTGTGTTTTTCAGCTCCAACAGGTCATTTATGTTCTTCTCTAAACTGGTTGTTCTAGTTAGCAATTCCTCTAACCTTTTTTCAAGGTTCTTAGCTTCCTTGCATTGGGTTAGACATGCTCCTTTAGCTCAGAGGGGTTTGTTTCACCTCTTTTTTCTCTCCCCTTGAGTAGCTTAGGGCTAAGAGTTGGAATAGATGTCTTTGTGTCCTATTGTTGCTTTCAAACCATTTTACTGCCAGCTTCCTATAGGTTATCTCTTTCCTCAAAATTCATTCCCTCTTCTTCCCCGCTTATTGCTAATATTTAATGTCCTCCCTCCCCTTTCATCCACTGAAGACTTTAGCTTTTGGTTCATAGTTCACGTTTCACCTCCTTCTGTTTCTGCTGCTTAAATTATTTTCCTTGCAGATAACCCATTTTATACCTGCTTTCTTAGTTCCTTGATCTCACCTCCACACCTTTTCTTGCATTTCACTCTGGGCACACTCCCATAGCCATTTCCCAAATTTATCAGAACTGAAGTCTGCACTATCTCTGAAATCTTGGCTGAAATGTTTGACTTTTTGACTAATATCCTTTTATCCTTTGCGCTTTTTTTTCTGTAGAACTCCTATAGCCACAATTTGTTGATTTAATGCAGACTCTCAATACCTTAACCCACTGATTTTCATTATCAATCAACCCCTTCTTTATTCTACCTTCCTATTTGACTAGCTTAATTTCTATGGGTGATTATTATGACTCTTTTGCTAATACCTAGCTTTACTTCTTTATTCATTCTGCTTGGAGAGGTAGAGAAACTTGTCTGATTGGAAAATTTGGGAAGAATATACTGGGCATGCTCAACTCAATTCCTTCCTTTTACCTACTCTTTGCAGGTAGCTAATAAACCCATACATTTCTCTGTAATCCTCTGATCTTGTGCCAAGATGGGAAGAGGCCTGCCCTGGTGCAGTGCTGCACTGTGGGTGGGTGAATGTGCTAATTCTGTGGTTTGGTAGTAGGAAACTCATTTGCCCACACGTGTAAAGTATATTCATCAATATACCAGCTTAATAAAGGTGATAATTTGGCTTCTTCTATCTTATTTCTTTGTCTCCTTTCTCAGTTGTTCAGAACTCTAGCAGGGAAGATTTTGGTTTATTTGGTTTCCTCAAAGACCTCAAATTTATATTTCCCTTCTCTCTCCTCTATATTGTTAATATAAACATGAGCAGTATGGTATGAATTATTCTGCACTTTGTTCTTTTCGCTCAATTATATATCTTAGAATTCTTTCCCTATCATCACAGACAAATTTACTTATTTCTTTTAATAGATACATAGTATTTCAATATGTAGTAGTACCCCCAAAAATGTATCATTTATTGAGACAGTGTTGCTATTGATGAACATTTGGTTTTCTGTCATTTGATAATACAAAGTGCTACAACTGAAATTACTATATATACATTTTCTGTGTGCATGAGAGGAGAGGTTTTTCTGTGTGCACTGTAGGAGAGGTTTCACATTAAATTCGTAATTATAAACTTCAATTGAGACACTCAACATGACCTGGAAATATTATTTTATTTACCAAGTAAGTGCAGTTTTCCACTTTGAGTCAATTATTTTATACCTTCCTTCCCACTCACCTGATGACAATATTTTATATTTAATTTGAGGGAATTCATCAGACAGGAGCACTCTCATCTTCCCACTATCAAAATTTATAGACTTAATTATGTATGCCATCTTTTCTTTCCTTCCCTAACAAATGAAGAGTATGTTCCTTCTCCCACTGTTTGTGTTCTGGATCCTACTTCTACTTCCTTCAAGCCCTTCATCTTTTCAGTTACTCCTTCCCTGTACTGTATCACCACTCTTTCCCATCCACACTTAAAAAGAATGTTTTTTAAAGCCTTTCACTATTTATTATCCTCTAGCTACCACCATTTCTCTGAATCTTTTCACAGTAAAACTTCTGGGAAATTGGCTTTATTTATCACTTCTTATCAATTCTTCAACTCAGTCCTGACTGGTTACTATACTCTATCACTTCACTGGCACTTCTCTTAGGAGAGTCATCAACGATGTACATGCTGTTAGATGTAAAAGATACGTCTGTCTTCATTTAGCCCAGCTTCTTAGCACCTTTTAAAATCCTTAAAGACTTTTTCCTTGAACACTCTTCTTGGCTGTCTTCAGATAAATCATGGAAACAATAAGTCTCTTGGTTTCTCAACTACTTCACTAGCTGTTCCTTCTCAGTCTGTTTATCTTTCTTTACCTTTTCTCTAAATACTGAAGTAAATTACAGTTCAGTTCTAGGCTCACACTTCTTCATACATTTTTTATACATTTTCTTCCTAAGTAATCTCATTAATTACCAGTGTTTTTTGTTTGTTTGTTTGTTTCAGACAGGATCTGTGTTGCCCAGGCTGGAGTGCAATGTTACCATCATAGCTCACAGCAACCTCCACCTCCCGGGTCTCAGGTATTGTCCTGCCTTAGCCTCCCAAGTAGCTAGGACCACAAGCATGCACCACCACGCCTGGCTACTTTTTGTGTTTTTTGTAGAGACGGGGTTTCATCATGTTGCCCAGGCTAGTCTCAGACTCCTGGATTCAAGCCATCTGCCCACCTCAGCTGCCCAAAGTGCTGAGATTACAGGTGTGAGCCACTGTACCCAGCTTTATTACTGGTGCTTTTAACTCCTATCTATAGACTGATAAGTCCAAAATTTTTATCTCCAGCTCAGAATATCTTTTTTTTTTTTTTTTTTTTTTTTTTGAGACTGAGTCTCACTGTGTATTCCAGGCTGAATGCAGTGGCATGATCATAGCTCACTGCAGCCTGAAACTCCTGGGCTTAAGTGATCCTCCCACCTTAGCCTCCTGAGTAGTGAGAACTCCAGGCTCATGCCCAGCTAATTTTTGTATTTTTTTAAAAAAATAAAGACAGGGTGTTGCTATGGATGTTGCCCAGGCTGGTCTTGAACTCCTGGCCTCAAGTGATCCTCCCGCCTAAGCCCAAAGCACTGGGATTACAGGCATGAGTCACCATACCCAGCCCAGAACTTTTCTTTTCACATATTCTATTATTTAGGTAGAGTTGTATCATGCAAGCATTTAATTTACATGCTGACTTTGAACACTATTCCTAATGTAGGATTTAAATTTTAACTGACATATCCACTTGGGTGTCTCACAGACACTCAATATGTCCGAAATGGATATCTTTGTTTTCTCTTAAACGTATCCCTGCTACCTTCAAACTTCCTTGTCTCAGTCAACCAATCCAGCATCCTCCCAAATTCTGATTACTTAACCCATAAATCTTGTGATATGTACTTAAAATACAATCCACACTTCTTACCATGACCTAAACATTGTATGACCTATGTATTATCCATATTTCCAATGTCATCTCTTTCCATTTTCCGTTTTACCCGTGGTGTTTCAGCCATACTCATCTTTGATTGCCTAGAACAACCCACCTCTGCAGCTTTAGGGCTTTTGCCTTTCTCTGCTTGGTTCACTCTTCTGGTTTTTTTGGCTAGGTCCTTACTTTCTCAGGTCTCAATTTGTGCCTGTCTAAAGTCTTTCCTGACTTTTCTATTTAAGGTAGGTTATCCTCTTCCCACTACTATATTCTTGTCTCAGCCTCTTGTGGAGTTTAGCTTGAATGTATTGATCTAAAACTCAAAGAAGAAGGCATGTACTAATTAGGGAAGAATGCACATGGGCATAGGTAAATTTAGGGAACAGATGGTGTATTCGTCTGTTCTCACACTGCCAATAAAGACATACCCAAGACTGGGTAATTTATAAAGAAAGAGGTTTAATTGACTCACAGTTCCACATGGCTGGGGATGACTCATAATCATGGCTGAAGGTGAATGAGAAGCAAAGTCACGTCTTACATGGCAGCAGGCAAGAGAGCCTGTGTAGGGGAACTCCCCTTGATAAAAACATCATATCTCATGCGAACTATCACAAGAACAGCATGGGAAAGACCCACCTCCATGATTCAACTACCTCCCACAGGGTGCCTCCAACAGAATGTGGGAATTATGGGAGCTACAATTCAAGATGAGATTTGGGTGGGGACACAGCAAACCACATCAGATAGTCAAGATATTGAGTTTCCTGCTAAGAAGGAAACAGGGCTATCAATTGATAGTAGGGGCCTTGAGAATGGTAGAAGTTTGTAATAGCTACTTGGGGTGAGAGGCGGGGTGAGATAGGGCATTTTCACCAAATAATTGGCAGAGTATTGAGTAAGAGAATTGGCAGAGTATTAAGGTTCCAGCTGAGACCAGCATGAATTTTTTCCACAAGCTCAGGTGTGCAAAAAATACCATGTTATTTTTTTAAAGGCAATTTAAAATTAATTCTACACCTCAAGTTAATGAGGGTGGAGGGTAATACATTCTCAGTCATTATTGTGACTCCCAGAGTTGTCCAAAAGCCACAGGTATTGTGGAGCCCCCTTTTGACATCCAGATATAAATTATCAGTTCATACTGCTTGCTACTGAAACAACCATTGCTACCAACCCTTGACCAGTCCTTTAGATCCAATAACTCCGCTGCCTGCTTGGGGAATAGAAATATGTTGCTAGTTGGTAGTTCCTGTGCCTCTAGTCCAGCTTCCCTACATATCCTCTTTTGTCTTACCACATCTCTGGTGCTAACATTCTGGGATCTGACAACTTCTGACCTTTCCCAATAAAAGATGTAATATAATGGTTATAACTGTGCCTGGAGAAGCAGATGAAAAGAAAAGTTTAAATTGTGTTCTAAGCCAGATTGGAGAGAGTAGTGGAGCATATAATTAACTCTAATAATTTGCTAAGAGATGAGCTGCAAACTGGTGGGAAGTACAGAATCCTATTTTGCCAAATCAGGTAATTAAGTTTTAAAAACATTTACTGTAAAACTTTAGAAAATGTGAAATTTGAAATATGTTGGCAACACATTTCCTGGGAAACTAAATTCTAGAGGATCAGCTTGAGTATAGTTTCAGCAGTTGACAGAGCAAGCAGAGCTCAGTTGCAGTGGATTAAGGATGGCTTCAAATTCTTTGACATTCCTCCCATGGAGAAATGGGGTCTAATTCCTTAATCCTTTAATCTAGACTGGATTCAGTGACTTGCTTCATCAATGGAATACACTGAAATAACATTTTGGAACTTCTGAGACTGTCATAAAAAGCTGAAGGGCTTCTATTGGGCTTCCTGAAATGCTCCCTTTTGGATCCCTGAGCAGCCATGTGAGTTTAACTACTCTGCAGGAGAGAGTATGTGAAAAGGAACCTACCTAAGCCCAGCCTCCTTGTTGTCCACATGAAGACACCAGACAAATGAGTTACACTGTTTTGGACTCCCCAGCACAACCCAGCCACCAGCTGAATACCACCAAATTACCTTCTAGTTAAAGCCTTATGGAGCAAAAGAATCACCTATTCAATTTCTGCTTGAATTTCTGACTCAAAATACATCAGGTATAAAATGATGGTTTTTTTAAGACACTAAGTCTTGGGGGAGTTTATTATAAAGCAATAGATAATTTTGAAAATAAATAGAACAAGCTGAAGTCCCAATAAGAACTCCATGGTTTCGTGTATTTCTTTGATGGAATGGTCTTGGAAGTAACATCTGATTTTGACTGAGGTATCATATCTAACCAGTGATCTATAAAGCAGTTTGGGATCTCTAGCCTGCGCATAATCATATATATATGTATACACACACACACACACACACACAGAAACATATATATAAACATATGTATGTATGTATGTGCCCCATAGCTAGGTAAGTCAATTTACAATGATGAAGTAAATCAAATTCATAATAATAATGGTTAGGTTTAGTGATAAATGTTGTAATTACTGCTGTTATATTTGTGGATTTTTTTTCTTTTTTTGAGACAGATTCTTGCTTTGTTGCCCAGGCTGGAGTGCAGTGGTACAATCATGGCTCATTGCAGCCTTGACCTCCCAGGCTCAAAAGATCCTCCTGCCTCAGCCTCCCAAGTAGCTGGGATTACAGGCATATACCAATACACCCAGCTAATCTTTGTATTTTTTGTAGAGACAGAGTCTCACTATGTCGCCTAGGACCGTCTCAAACTTCTAACCTCAAGTGGTCCTCCCACCTTGACCTCCCAAAGTGCTGAGATTACAGTCATGAGCAAACACCCCTGGCCTATTATTTTAAGTATTTAAAAAGTTAAAGAGGATTTGATATATTAGCTTGTGGTTTAAATTAGGAAACTTTAAGACAATTTGATGCTAGACATCAGATTTTAATTTGAAGCTAGACTTCAGATTTTAATTTGAAATATGTAAGATAATAATAAATATGTAAGATAAATGTTTAAATAGTGCTTGAATGTTTAAGATAGCCCTGATTTAACACATAAATGAGTTTCATTCATTAGACTAATAATAGTTATAAATCTTAGATTTTGCTTATTGAATTATAAGTCTGCCTTGTTAGTTGTTTGAAGTGGCTCAGATAAACATGAATCTTAAATTTGTCAATATAGTTTACAATGGTTAAGATAATTTTTTTGTAAGTGGGGGATTAACTGTTTAAGGAATTTTAATATTGAACTTATGAATTAATTGAACATTAATCAAGAATAAATGAAAGGATTTTTATCTCCAGCAGATTGGTAATGATGAAAAAGTTGGAGAAGATGAAGACCATGTTACTTGAGGGAATGTAAAGCAGTAGAATCGTTTGAAATACTATTTGGCATTCCTTACAACCCAGTGATTCTGCTCCTAGATATTTACCCTAAAAAGATTCCTACATGTATACACTAAGAGATATGTGCAAGAATGTTCACAGTAGCCTTGTTTGCAATAGCAAGACGAAACAAAACAAAAACTGAAAATAACCCAAATGTCTATTCACAGGAGCATGGTCATATAAATTATCATTTATTCAAATTATGGAATATTATAAAGCAGTGAAAAACAAGTTAACTATAACCAGATGGAATAACTTTGGTGAGTCTTGGAAATATAATGTTAAGTAAAAAAAGCAAATTACAAACAAATGTAAAACATGACACCAAGTAAGTTTGAAAGCAGACAGCTGAACAATATGGTTTAGGAATACACACATACATTTATGGACAAAGCTATTATAGATAGATCTAAGCACATTCTACCCAAAAAAGAAAACCTATTATGGAAAGCAAAGGAACTGTAAATATGAAAATAAAATAGGTAGTTATTTTTGGAAGGAGTGGCAGAGGAAGAGAAGGGGATCAGGAGGGGCTCAAAGGATCTGAAAGACAATGTTCCTTTTTAAGCTGGGTTGTGGCTACGTGGATGTTTACTATTATTATTATTATTTTATTTATTTATTTTTTTTTGAGACAGGGTCTCGCTCTGTTGCCCAGGCTGGAGTGCAGTGGTGCGATCACAGCTCACTGCAGCCTTGACCTCCCAGGCTCATGGGATCTTCCCACCTCCACCTCACAGGTAGCTGGGACTACAAGCCCTTGCCACCACACCCAGCTCATTTGTTTATTTTTTGTAAGGACAGGCTCCTTCTGTTTTCTCAAGTTGGTGTTGAACTCCTGGACTCAAGCAATCCTCCTGCCTTGGGCTCTCAAGGTGTTGGAATTACAAGCATGAGCCACCACACCAGCAACTGTATTATTCTTTAAATCATATATGTATACAGTTTTATAGGGCTTGGCCCGTGGCTAACGCCTGTAATCCCAGCACTTTGGGAGGCCAAGGTGGGTGGATCACCTGAGGTTCGGAGTTCGAGACCAGCCTGGCCAACATGGTGAAACCCCATCTCTACTAAAAATACAAAACATTAGCCAGGTGTGGTGGCAGGCACCTATAATCCCAGCTACTCGGGAGGCTGAGGCAGGAGAATTGCTTGAACCCAGGAGGCGAAGGTTGCAGTGAGCCATGATCATACCACTGCACTCCAGCCTGGGCAACATGAGTGAAACTCCGTCTCAAAAAAAAAAGTATATAATTTTATATGTGTCATTTTATATATATGTGTATACACACATACATACACATATATTTTTCTGTAGTATTGTAACCAAGCGACTTAGCTTCAAACCACGTTTTAAAACTTTTTTTCTTCCTTTCTCCTCAGACTCATGATGTAGCTTTAAGACAAACTACAATTGTTTATTTCTTCCTCTTGAAATATAGCCTCAGAATGTGCTGTGAACCTCCACTGCCTTCCCTTTCCCACTTTATGCTCCCATGCCTTATGCATATTTATTTCAAATGCTTGTTAACACACACCATGCTCACTTATCTGGTCATATCTTTCTTTAGTAGCTTCAGGGTCCGGATCCTGACATGAACCAGACACCTCCAGAATTCTATCCCAAGCAAAAGATTACTTCAAGGCCAGAACTCACTCCCTGCTGAAGACTGAGTGCAAGATCCACTGAGATTAATTTGTAACCTGATTGGGCCCACAGTGATGCTAGCCCCTTCACCAGATGGAACAATAATTCCAGACAAGCCATCAGAGCAGGTCACACCACTTGACACCTCCTAGCCCCCTTACCTCTCCTGCATTCCAAACCCCTTTCTTTAAAATCCCCGTGTTCCCTCCATAATCTGGACAGTGCCAGTTGTTAGAAAGAATTCTGGCACTCTTTTCCTTGTTAGCATGGATAAAAAAATTCACTCTCTTTTTATCACGCCTCACTCTTGTTATTTTGGCTTCTTTCTACAAGCGGTGAGCAACCAGACCCCCTTTGCTGGTTACAGTATGAACTATTTTATTTTTTTAATCCACAATAAAATAAAATAAAATCATTAGATTTCAAAGTGGTGTTTAATGGTTTAAGAAAAACTAGTTTTATATTTGCAACTTGAATATATTGGGTATTATTAAAAGCACCACAATTGTTAAGTACTGTAGTACCTTTTCATCTTTGAAAGCCTTTAGAACATTTAAAAACTCCACTGGCATAGCTGATACCTTTCTTTCTGGCTGTCTTTTCCCCCTCCCCATTGGGGGCACCTACCATAATATTGATAGGGACAGGAGGCAGGGAAATTCTTAGCAGAAGAGGGTGGGTACTTGGTGAGGGCCCCACTCTCAAGCCTAGAACCTGGCCCAAAGTGTGAACATGCATTCCTGTTTTCCTGCTCAAATGTGCCTTTTCCAAAACCACCCATGGCCTGTCCCACCCCAATCCTGTGCCCAAAAAAACCCCAGTCTCCACCAGCAGAGAGCAGAGAAGAGGAGAAGCAGCTGGATATCAGAGACTGCAGTTTGACATTGGAGAAAAGCAGCTTGAATTCAGAGGGACAGCTTGACAGCATGGCTTCAGAGAAGAGAAGATCACCTTCCTGCTCCGTCCCCTTTCCAGGTCCCCTTCCCACTGAGAGCCACTTACACAGGCAATAAAATCCTCTGCATTCACCACCCTTCAATTCATTCATGCAACCTGATTTTTTCCAGATGCTGAACATGAGCTCAGGTACCATGGGTGCAGACGCAAAAGGCTGTCACACTGACCCTGTGCCCTCACTGGCAGAAAGCAGCTGCCTCATGCAAAAAGGCAGAAGGCCACTGAGCTGTTAACACTTAAGCCATCTGCAGATGGCAAAGGTAACAGAGAGCTGACTGTAACACTCCTGGGGCTTCAGGGGTTGCCAGTACTCCCTGCCTGGATGCTGCTTCGGGAACCACATGGAGTTTTGCTCCTGCTGGTGCTCAAAAACACTCACCCTGGCTCCTGCACCCACTCACCTGTGTGCTCCCTCCTTCACAGGGTTGAGCACAACCCCTCGCAGTTCAAGTAATTGGAGTTTGCCCCTGCGAACACCAAAGTGGCTGGCTAGCTCCAGAGCCCATACTGCAGTTCCTGCCTGTGAGGGGATCAGGGAAAATTTCCTTCTTCAATATCTTAGATGAATTTTGGGTTTTACAAAAGATAGAAAGAGCTTGTTGAATATAACTGACTTTTGCTTTTAAACTAAACTAAGCAACTACACAACTCTCCTGACAAAGGGAATACACAGCATGGCTTCCTAATTGAAATGCGGGGGGAGAGAAAACGGGGAAGTATAGAGAGGACAGGCACAAACTGATAAATTAACTTTCTATAGATGTTTCATACTTCTATAATTTTTCCACATTCAATTGTTTTTCAGGATTTTTAGCATTTATGTAATCTCTATCAGCATATAGTAAATAACACATTCATTTAAAAACCCTATATCCTGTCTTAATAGCATTCATAGCCAGAATATATTCTTCTCTCACAAATTGTTTTTTTAAATTTGCTTAAAATTGGTCTATTCCTGAAAGTCAGTCTTTCATCCTGGCATCTGAGTCCATGAAAGTCTTAAGTCATCCCTAGTGACTTTATAATCAAATTCCCTTCAACCAAATCCTTGTGTGTGCATTTGCTGACTTAAAAGAAAAATTTCCCAACTGTGAATTGCCCTTTAGTTTCTGGATTCTGTGCTCTTCTCTTCAGAAATTGTTTATTGTTTTTCCTTTAGCAGAATTTTCTTTTCTCATCGATCTTAAGGGAATAATTAGGCATGATGTAAATTCCAGAACCCCTTTACCGTTCTTTTCCTGCATTTGACATTCAGTTTTCCTCTCCTATTTATTCATTCATTGTGTCCCTGTACCTTTTGCTCTTTTCATTTTTACTCCTTTTCTCTGTGTGTAAATGTTCATTCCCTGATTCCCAAAGTAAACACAAGACACTTAGTATAATATTTGGTTGCTTTTCTGCCCCATATTTCTGCTGCATCTTTGTTTTGCTTGTCTCCAGTCCTTTTCAATTTGTTTGCTCATACCTTTTGATTTGTTTTTCTAAGACCACCAGAGCAGGCACAAAAGAACCAGCCAGCAGGCAAGGGTAGGAGCAAAACTGCAAATTTATTTTTGGTCACCTAGCTTCAGGGAAGAAGGTGGGTAGGGAGAGGTCTGTCGGCCTCCGGCAAAGGATGCCGACAGAGTCCCCCAGTGGGGCTCTCGGACGGAGTTCCTGCAGTCCCGACAGGAGTAGGGGGTTGGGAAGTCCTTGCGGGGTGTCTGCCAGGAGCGGCTTTTCTAGGAGTGGGAGGGCAATAGGCGGGACACGGGCGTGTAGGGGGGCGTTCCGTAGGTGCGACCAGGTAAATCCTGGTCTCTTCGGATTGACGTCACCTGGCGCATGCCTGGTTGGTCTGCATCTTCCCGGGCGCCAGCTGCATTTTTGCGCGCGGGAAAAGTTGGTGATGAAGAACCCGGAAGTGCGCCATCCTGCCTCCGTTCGTCCAAACACCTTTCTCATCTCAAACATAATTTATCCCTTTTACCAAACATTTTCTCCTGGTGTTACTCCTTTTTGAGCTCTGACTCTCTTTTTCTTGGTCACAACTTACAAAAGTTTCACCTGGGACAAAAGCAATAGATTTGCTCTCTGAATTCTCATTTGGTATTTTATGATAAGGAAGAATTAGTTATTATCCACATTTTACAGGTGCCTTAAGAAGATATAGAAAGGAAAATATTAATATCATACCTTAAACCATATGTTATTTTTTTTTTTTTTTTTTTGAGATGGAGTCTCACTCCGTCGCACAGGCTGGAGTACAGTGGCGCGAACTTGGCTCACTGCAACCTCCACCTCCTGGGTTCACACCATTCTCCTGCCTCAGCCTCCCGAGTAGCTGGGACTACAGGCGCCTGCCCTCACGCCCAGCTAATTTTTTTTTGTATTATTTAGTAGAGACGGGGTTTCACCATGTTAGCCAGGATGGTCTCGATCTCCTGACATCGTGATCCGCTCGCCTCAGCCTCCCAAAATGCTGGGATTATAGGCGTGAGCCACCGCGCCTGGCTTGTTAAATCTTTTAGAAAGGCAAACTAGAGCAGAGAACTCCTCCCTCCACATCCATTACAACCTGGTGCCCCATCACCTGGGTCCAGGGACCATCTTCATTAAAAGTTGTCCTTGGTGCCTTTCTACTCCAAACTCACGGATTTGCAGATTTAAGAGATGGGGCCCTGGAATCTCCATTTTAAAAATAACTTCCAGGGTTATTCTTAGGCACAGTAAAGTTAAAAAAAAAAATTTAAGCCACTTATCTAACTCTGCCTCCTAAGATAGCTAAGGAACTGATCCTTTCTGTGCATATACAATGTGTCTAATATTGTGCTCCATTTTATTCTTACATATGCATATTATAGCTAGTCAGGAACAAAATGACTTTAAACACTTGCCCCCAGGCATGGGTGTAGGAGCATGACTGACGTTCTATACCCATAGTTGTTTATTTTTTAAGATGGAGTTTCACTCTTGTTGCCCAGACTGGAGTGCGGTGGCACGATCTCAGCTCACTGCAGTCTCCATCTCCTGGGTTCCAGTGATTCTCCTGCTTCAGCCTGCCAAGTAGCTGAGATTACAGGCGCCCACCACCATGCCTGGCTAATTTTTTTTTTTTTTTTTTTTTTGTATTTTTAGTAGAAACAGGATTTCACCATGTTGGCCAGGTTGGCCTCAAACACCTGACCTCAAGTGATCTGCCTGCCTCAGTCTCCCAATGTGCTGGGATTACAGGTGTGAGCCACCATGCCCAACCCCACAGGGGGTTTTTAAGAAATAAAACCTCCTAAATTGTTTAACAAGAATTTAAAATAATATAAGTTATTGATTGGCTTTACATTATCCTGGTATTACAAATTCCAGGAGCAGAAAGGTAAAGATAATGGGTGAGGCAGCTAGTCAGGAACAAAATGACTTGAAACAAATGCCCTCAGGCATGGGTTTGGGAGTGGGGATTGGAATGACTGAACTTCCATTCTTCTCTCTGGGCCTGATAAATTGTGCATTCCTGACATAGCTTAGACTGCTCTGAACTATTTTTCTTTTTCTCAATACATTAATTACAATAAAAAATACAAATATTGCAGGAGCACAGGGAACTTTATCCCAAAATATGGCACCCTGGTATGATGAGTATTTTGGATTAAAGGGCCTTCGAAATCAACAGACTCTGGAAGAGACTTTTCTCCAATCTACGTGAAGATCAGAGGGACTCACTAAGAAGAACAATGTTTTTTTCTTTCTCTCCCCATTATTTCTTTATTGCCAAAAAGAAGACCAAGAATGTAACCACACCTGAATACATTTTTTCATAAGATAATACCTGTCTCTCAAGTTAATCTCTCCTCCTAGATCACTCATTCTCCCTAGTAATCAGTTATCATCCCTCAACAGAATTTCCTATATTCCCCATCTTCCCTCTCTCCTCTAAAATAACGCTATATAAGTATTTGGGTTCCACTGGAAATATGGGGTAATTACTCTGTGGTTCTCCTCCATGTGAACATTAATAAATTTGTAGGCCTTTTCTCCCATCAATCTGCCTTTTGTCAGTTCATTTTTAAGCAGATCTTTTAAGGGCAAAGAAGTGTTCCCTTTGCCCCTACAGTATTATAGAAAACATTTTGTGTTTCAGTGGAAAACTATGCCTTGTCTCTAGCATGCCCTTCTGGGTTACTATTGGATTCTAGCCTTGTTCATTGTCATTGAGTTGTTTTGCCCCTCTTTGTGGACTGTTATTCATGGGTTTGCAGATCTGTCCTTTCTGCTAGTGACCATGGCTGAAATTTTAAAATTGAAAACTGGCTTAAAACTTACCAGTTCACGTCAAAGTGCTGTTCTCTTCCCAGTAGGTATAAATTATTGATTTGAAATAAGAGTAGACAAACAGAAAAGACTAACAAACCAGATGTTCTGTCACCTCTCACCCAACAGAGACAAGATCTCCATAAACTTTTAATTTGTTTACAGAGATCACCAAATAATCTGACAATAAAACCAAATTCCCAATGGGAAATAATTTATTGGCCATATATAGAAGCCAAAACTAAAGTCACCCCAGAGCAAAAATTAAATGAGAAAAACCGAGTCTATTAAAGCCTAATGGGTTCTTCTTGCCCACTGCACAGGTAAAGCCAATATACTGAGACAGTGGTGTTGCAGCAGAGAAAGAGTTTAATTATCATAAAGCAACCAAACAAAAGAATGGCAGATAATTTTCAAGTTTGCTCTGAGAATTTGTGGGCTAGGGTTTTTCAAGGATGGTTTGGCAGGCAGAGGGCTAGGGAATGGGGAATGCTGAATTGTTGGGTTGCGAATGAAATTACAGGAGTGTAAAACCTGTCTTCTTGTGCTAAGTCAGTTCCTGGGTGGGAGTCACAAGACTAGTTGAGTCAGTTTATTGGTATGGGTTATCGATCTGGGTGGCACCAGTTGGTCCATCACAGTGTAAGGTCTGAAAAATGCCTCAAACACCAATCTTAGGTTTTACCTTAGTGATGCTATCTATAGGAATAATTGGGGAAGTTACAAATGTTGTAACCTCCAGCTACATGACTCCTGAGCAGTAAGCAGTTATGAAAAGACAAATTATGAAACAATGCCTTGTTAAAGTAAAACGGTACATACATCTTAGCAGAGGCAACAATTCCTGGTTAGAATTTAACTATGCCTACATCCTAATATAATTCAGGCCTCTACCATAATTCTAACCTTGTGGCTAATTTTAGTATTACAAAGGCAATTTTGGTCTCCAAGCAAGGAGGGGGTTACTTTCTTTTTTATTATTGTTATTATTATTATTATTATTTTCAGGTAGAGACAGGGTCTTGCCATGTTGCCCAAGCTGGTCTCAAATTCCTGGGCTCAAGAGAACCTCCCACCTCAGCCTCCCAAAGTGCTGGGATTACAGGTGTGAGACACTACACCCAGCCAAAAGTGTTAGTCTTGGTAAAAGACTGTTATCACCTTTGTTTTAAAGTTAAACTGTAAACTGAATTCTTCCCATAGTTAGCGTGGCCTATGCCCCAAAATGAGCAAGGACAGTTAGCTTGTGAGCTTAGAAGCAAGATGGAGTCAGCTATGTTAGATTTCTCTGTCATGGTTTTTGTAAGACCTCATGTCGTTAAAACAATAAAATAAAAATAAAATCTCTGTAAGGAGCTCTATTCTGACTGGCTTATAGAAATAACTAAGTTCTTATATAAATCGAATGTTCCTAAAATTCCAGAAAATGAAGAAATTGAATTTCTAATACTTTTAGTATGCTAGATTTAAGAAGTATTTTTTTACTGCAACTAACTAGGAAGTGTTTTAGGAATTCACATTTGGCTGGGCACAGTGGCTCACACCTGTAATCCCAGCACTTCAGGAGGCCAAGGCAGGCGGATCATGAGGTCAAGAGATGGAGACCATCCTGGCCAACATGGTGAAACCCCGTCTTTACTAAAAATATAAAAATTAGCCAGGCATGATGGTATGTGCCTGTAATCTCAGCTACTCAGGAGGGTGAGGCAGGAGAATCGCTTGAACCCAGGAGGCAGAGGTTGCAGTGAGCCAAGATTGTGCTACTGTACTCCAGCCTGGGTAATAAGAGCAAAACTCTGTCTCAAAAAAAAAAAAAACAAACAAACAAACAAAAAAGAAAACCAAGTCAAATTCACATAATTTAGGTAAGTCTTTGCTAAACAAGGCAAGTTTAATATTTTTGGTTTAATAAAAAACAGCTATATTCTATGATTTATTAGTGTTAAGTACAATATAAGTATCAATTTTTATTCTACTTGAGTGTATTCTTTCTAAATTTGTACAGGTTTACTGATCAAATAAGGTAGCACTACTTCTACTTAATATTTAAAGTTATAAAAAATGTATATGTATTTAACCAAATTGATTGATTGCTCTAACAAAATTTTATTTTAGCAGTGATTATGTTTCATAGTAGGCCAACTTGGAGATAATTTCCAAGATTTATTGATAACTTAAAACTTTAGGCTGATGTTAAATTGAATTAATTAATGGCTATTGATTGCCTAGATAATTTGTAAGTAAGATTGAATACTATAACATTATTAAGTATCTATTTTTTTACTTGTTAATTGTTTATTTATCAAGAAAGAAATTATTTCTTAGCCCACATAGTCATGTTTCATAGTTCAGGAACACAAGTCAGTGACAAACTTCTAGGTAATTTAATTCAAAGAAATTTTTCATATTCCAGAATCATTTTGTATTATGAAAGATACCAGCCTTCCTCATCTTCTTAAAATCTTTCATGGAATCATAATTTTTGTAGAAATCTGCACGTTTCCTTTCTTGGTTCAACCACAGCAAACTTACAGAGAGGCACAACCCCAGGAATACAATGCTCCAACAATATGAAATTGCAGCTGTTTGGCCAGAAGGTCACACATCTGAGGTTTCATCAAAGCACTGGAAGCCATGGAAGTTACTGTCCTTGTAAGTACATCAGCCTCAAAACCAATATCCTTCCTGGCTGATAGAGAAATGAACAGCACCTACTAAGCACGCTTGTAAGATTGTGCTTTTGCTTCTTATTTTTACATGCTACAGAGAGACAAACTTGGGGTTTCTTACTGTGTTCATTTTTGCCACCTTGGAAATTTTTATAAAGTATGGCTATAGAAAGTTGTGTTAAACGTTTTCATGAACTCTGCAGGACTGCAAGGATGCTGGTGTGTAACATGGTTGTCCACCTCCTTTCCCTCCCACTCCCCAATTTTCTATGAAAACAGAAATTACGGTCAGTCACGGTGACTCACACCTGTTAATCCCAGCACTTTGGGAGGCCAAGGCAGGCGGTTCACAAGGTCAGGAGATTGAGACCATCCTGGCTAACACGGTAAAACCCCGTCTCTACAAAAAATACAAAAAAAATACAAAAAATCTCTACTAAAAATACAAAAAACTAAAAACCCCGTCTCTACTAAAAATACAAAAAAATTAAAAAAACGCCTGGACGTGGTGGCGGGTGCCTGTAGTCCCAGCTACTTGGGAGGCTGAGGCAGGAGAATGGCGTGAACCCGGGAGGCGGAGCTTTCAGTGAGCTGAGATCGCGCCACTGCACTCCAGCCTGGGCGACAGAGTGAGACTCTGTCTCAAAAAAAAAAAAAAAAAAAAAGAAAGAAAAGGAAAATAGAAATTACTTTGGTTAAAAATTGTAATTAATGTATATAAATGAGATAATACCTCGGAGCAACAGTTTCAGAGAAATACAGTTGACACTTGAACGGTGTGGGGGTTAAGGATACTGACTCACCTCTCAGTAGAAAATGCACGTATAAATAAATAAAATATAAATATGTTTTAGAGACAGAGTCTCACTTTGTCACCAAGGCTGGGGTGCAGTGGCACGATCATAGTTCACTGAAACCTTCACCTCCTGGGCTCAAAATATCCTCCTGCCTTAGCCTTCTGAGTAGCTGAGGCGTCACCATGCCCAGCTACTTTTTGTATTTTTTGTAGAGAGGAGGTTTTACCATGTTGCCCAGGCTGGTCTCGAACTGCTGGGCTCAAGTGATCTGTCTGCCTCGGCCTCCCAAACTGCCGGGATTACAGGCATGAGCCACTGTGACTTGCCCGTTCTTATTTAAAATTTTAAAAAAGCAAAAATTTTTTAAAGTTAAAATAAACTAAAGAAGATTAAAAGGACATAGGTCCATTACTAAAATAATTATTTCTGGTTCCATGGTAACATTTTAGAGACAGTTTTGCTATGTCAAAAATAAAATTAAAGCTTTACAGGATGAGTAATACGTTGAGACAACAGAGGGACTTTTTTTTTTCAACATTTCCAACCAGGTCTCTGAATCTATTGCAGCAAGTTAAATGTCCTATGTCTGTTCTCCAGCAGATTTAGGATTGGAATGCAAAAATTACATTGTAATACTGAATAAAACTGGGGCTAACATGAGGAAATATGAACTCTTGGAGGAAGTTCAAGCGTCAACGAAAGCAGTCATGGAACTGCAGTTTGTTATTATAATAGATACTTTAAAAAAAAGTCTTCTGAAGAATGAAGGTGAAAAATTCTACATTCCCTGTTCTAGAAGTTGAACTGCTGTACCTTGTTCTGTTGTGACAAAATGTATTCCCAGGTTTTAAATATTTTCTCCTTCTTTTCCTTCTCAGAGGGACAGCATCACAGGTGTAGGAGCTGCTGTTGTCTCTAATCTATTTCCATTATATGTTTAGGGGGTAGGGGAAGTAAAGAAGGGTTAGATTTGGGAACCCAAAGAGACAATGAAGAATCAAACAGCGTTTTGTTAAAAAAAAAAAAAAAAAGGAAAATGTAGTGTTTCATAACTAGATAACCAGTTTTAAAGTGTTCCTCTCTTATTATTTTTGAATGTAAGATTGAACAGACCTAAACAGGAAATTGAGTGGTGTAATTTAGTGAAATAAATGCAGGATTAAACTACTGCATACAGAAAAAATACTACCTATATTTTTCTAAATGTTCAGGTTTCTAAAAATATATAGTTTTAACTTTAATTTCATGAACTTAATAAGTTGGATTTCCTGCCTTTTTTATTTCACATAGATTCACCAAGGAATCTAGAGGCAGTCTCTGAAGCTATTAGGGCTACTGCAAACCACCTCACAAAGATTCCATTTTAAAATCTTCCCTAGAGGACAAATTTAGTGAAAGTTCAGTTTATAATTTGCCTCTGAATAATGCCAGAAGACCAAACTGACCCTGTCTGAATTCGATCCTTTAACTCAGTGATTTCTCACCTGAGCTTTGGACCATTTAATAGTGCTTTAAGTACTTTAGCAAGACATTCATACACTACGTTTCTAATTAGGGAAACATACAACAAGATCTGTCCTTAAGCTGTTTTACTTTGCCTTATAATGGTCTCCATTTCCTTTCATGCAGCATTATCTTGATGAATTACTGTTTTTAAAGATCACCTTTTGCCTGGAAAGTGTGCAATAGATCAGGCATGATGAGGGTTTGTGTGGAGACTGAGATTTTGGTCAAATTTTGTATAACCCCATTGCCTGCTGCATTAATATTACCATGCGATTCCTGAATTTACTCTTTGTTTCTAGTTTGTATACTGTATATTTTAGCAAATTTGGGTGGATTCTTCCAACAATAAAGCATATTCAGCAGCTAAACTAGGACTAAAAATCATACAAGATTATCACACTCCAAAAAAATCTGTAGAGTACTGAAACTCGGTTGAAAGAAAGAAAGAGAGAGAGAGAAAGAGAGAAAGAGGAAGGAAGGAAGGAAGGAAGGAAGGAAGGAAGGAAGGAAGGAAGGAAGGAAGGAAGGAAGGGAGGGAGGGAGGGAGGGAGGGAGGGAGGGAGGGAGGGAGGGAGGCAGGAAAGAGTTCTATAAATCAGGTCACATTCCTTGGATTCAAATATTAGTTATTCCCAATGGCAATTACTGTGGTAATTGATTTATAGAGGTATGTTAGAATTTGAATCACCTACATTTATCCCTAGAAATCTAGCGATAGTTTAAAGAAAACTTACATGGTAATTTGCCTGTCCTTACGGCACTTGGAGGAACGCTTAAAAAACACTACACATAAACAAAAACAAAGCAGGCACATCACTGTGGAGTTCAAGTTCCTTAGAGTGACAATAACAATTAGTATGAAAAGAGCAGTGTTGGCTCCACTGAGGACTACCATTTCTATAAAAGCAAAGGAGCAATTTAGAGAAAAGCTATCAAAATTAGTCACCATATCAGTGAGTTGACTGTTAAATAATGTCCTGAACTGACTTTGAAATAACACATGAGTATAGCAATGTTACTATGTAGGGCAAATGGTAAAGAAACATCTTCTGAATTCATTTTAACTTACCTTACCTTTTCTTTTTGTCAAGTAAGTCTTTCATTTTTTTTTCATCAAGAAGTCAAGAAAGCACCTGTCCCTCTGTTAATTTTTTTACAGTATTAGATTTATACACCTATTAAAGGATTTCAAAACTGCTTTGTAATTATCGAGAACAGATCTCAAGTTCTCATTTAAAAATAAAGTTAATGTCATGTCCAAAGTCAT
Source organism: Rhinopithecus roxellana (assembly GCF_007565055.1). Taxonomy (NCBI): domain Eukaryota; kingdom Metazoa; phylum Chordata; class Mammalia; order Primates; family Cercopithecidae; genus Rhinopithecus; species Rhinopithecus roxellana. Next base: position 86,721,226 of record NC_044562.1, on the reverse strand, counting down.
GGAGAAATTTAGAAGTGGTGTTTAAAATAGAAATTTAGACTACTGACTTGAAATCCCATGCTCTGACCACGAGACCACACGCCTGCCCAAAGATACTTAAAATTTTTACTGAGCTATTCTTCTTTGTAATTAGATGCAGTGATTAGAGTGTCTTTTGCATTACTCTGCATTTTTCTTTTAAGTCAGGGTTGTAAGCCACACAGGGCACTGTCCTTTACAAAACTAAACAAGGGATTTTCAGTTTTGCAATACAATCTCCTGATATTTGTTTATAGGTTTCACACATCAAAAACAATGAAATCTGTAATTTTTCAAATTACAATTCTCATTCTCTAAGTTATGTGCCTATGAGAATTTGCAAATCTTTTGAAGAGAATGTAATCTTTATGCTTACAAAATGTAGGTTTTCATATTTGGGTGCAATTACAAATCAAGGCCTTTTTTCCCCATAATAATCGGTTTCTTAAAGTTGTGGGTTTTCCTCATTTGAAAATAAATTAATGGGAATTTTAAGTTATAATTTATCCAGCTATTCAATCTTTTGAATCTTCAAAATTAGAAACCATTTATATTCTCAGTTCCCAAAGGAGAAATGACAGAAAGTGCTTTATATCAGAGCATGTAAATTACAATTTATTTTTTTGATTGGAGAAATAAAAATAAATAGTTAAAACTAGTTAAATTTAAATTTAAAAAAAGCTTTTATGTGACTGCTCATTGTTTTATGTTTTTTCATTACAGGTATGTACTGTGTGATTTAAATGTTGAGTTTATTTTTATCAAGTACCTATCAAGAAAGAAAGTCAGTTCTGAAACAGCAAAAGCTCAAAGTTCTGCATATGGCTTTCAAAGGAATTTGAATTAGGTATCATTTGATGTTGCAAAAAACAATGATATCTTTTATAGCTCTAAACAGCAGTTTTTAAATTAGAGATTGATCTATAAAGGAGCTAAGTTTGCATAATCATTACTCATTTTAAGATAATATATGATAGCTACTAAATTATACAGTAATTTTGTGGAGAGATTTATACATATTTTCTGATTGCCATCATCACATCATCTAATTATTTAGAAATCTCATTTTCAGAACCTTGGATTTTGGACATAGAGCTTTAAAAAAATTTGTACTTTATTTTGAGATGAAAATGTGGTCATTCACATTTTCCCAGACCTGCCTGGAGCAATCTGCAGGGTGTGAGATTTGGGAGTAGAGGGGAGGTGGAAATAGACACACACAAAACTTGTTAATTCCCATACAAGAAGTGTGTGCTCTAAAAATGACAATTACAATCACAAACCAGTTTATCATTGTTTTGCATATTTATATAATTCACTACTATGGGCTTATTTTGGGGTTTCCCAGAGGGAAACTAAGGTAGAATCAGGAACAACACTGCCCACATACAAAGGGGGGGCGGTCTTCCAAGTAGTAAGCCCTTGTCTCTTGATCTCAACTCTAGCAAACACACTGGAAGGCAGGCTCTTTGTCTAATTTGCTCAACACTGTACCTCTAGCATCTAGAGCAAGAAATGAAGGAATGGATGAATTGTAAAGAATAATGACTCCTTTGGATACCTTTTAAATCAAGTTGCCAAGTCAACATTTATATTCATAGATAGACTGAAAGTGATGCCACGGATCAGTGAGTGACGTAGGAAGTCTACACATGGAAGGTATAATACTTGAGAGAACAAAGTCATGGTTGGGGAAATGGATCTCTGACAGTGACCACTTGGCCAATCTGAACTTTTTCAAAATGGACGTAAGTCATGGAAAGAACAGTGCTGTATGCACTTCAAAAACCTCCCCTTGAATGTATGTGTGAAATATGATAGCTGGGCTTTCTTTAAAATTATACTTTGAAGGACAGGGTGGAGAGGACAGGAAAGTAAGATGAATTAGAGACGAAATAAAATTGTCTTTGTGTTAATAATTGTTGAGGTTAGGCATGTGGGATTCACTTTGGTGTTTGAAATTTTCTATAATAAAAAGTCAACAAACATACACATCCCCACTTAAGAGCCTGACATAATAAACATTTACACTGCTTAATGTGTAAATATAGTCTAATCTTAGAAAGCACTTCTTACATAGATTACGAAAATTTTTAAAAAGGTTTTTCTTTGTAACAAAAAAAATTGCTTTCAACTCTAAATGCAACAAATCATGATAGAAATTGGTACTAGGCTGGGTGCTGTGCCTCACGCCTGAAATCCTAGCACTTTGGGAGGCCAAGGTGGGTGCACTGCTTGGAGCCTAGGAGTTCGAGACCAGCCTGGGCAACATGGCAAAAACCTGTTTCTACAAAAAAGACACACACACACACACACACGCACGCACACACACAATTAGCCAGGCATGGTGGCAGGTGCCTGTAGTCCCAGCTACTCAGGAGGCTGAGGTGGGAGGACCTGAGCCAGGAGGTTGAGGCTGCAGTGATCTGTGATCACCACTGTACTCCAGCCTGGGAGACAGAGTGAGATCCTGTCTCAAATAAAACCTCCAAAAACCAAACAAAAAAACAAAAACAAACAAACAAAAAAACCCACAAACAACAACAACAAAAGAAACTGATGTCATTACACATCATTAATATCAGGTTTTTAATGATCTTGGGGGAAACTAAGGAGCTATGCATATTACTTATCTTTTTGCAAAGTCTGCATGATTCTCAGCACATTTTTGTACTCACTTGGACAAGGGCTGAGTAAGTCAAGGAAAATTATTGAAAAGAGACCAAATAACCACCATGTATCCTCAATCATTCACCTGCTACCAACCATCTGCCAAAAAGACTTAAGTGCGGCCCTCTTGTCAGGTGGTAGAATTTATCATTTCATAATGTTTTTATGTGATTCTCATTGCTTGATCACGAGTCAGATTTATTTATCATGTAAAATTAATCTTGGATCCTGGCTTAACAACCTTTTAATGATTTTCTAGTTGTCTTAAAGTCTTGTTCCTTAATGTGGGATTGTGTATTTTCCTGCCTCTTCAGAAAACTCTTTTAGGACTCCTTTAGCTTGGTGATTTGTGACCTCATAAATACTAGTTAAATGAATATTAGATAATTAGTGTAAAATGAGTTGAACTTTGAATTGTCAATTATCTTTAGGCACAGTCATTAGTGAGGTGATGCATTCCAATAAGAGTTGATGAAACAGAGTAAAAGAGGTGATTTTTCTAGTACAAGCCCCACACTTTCCCACTCAAATGATAACTTCAAGATTGATTCATGAATGTTTGGCATGAAAGCCTTAAAAAGATAGCTACATACTACAGGGTCCTAAAGGCCAGGAATTATTTCTCTGTTAGTACCTTTTTCATTTTCTCACGACACCTAATAGTTCTGTAGCATAGCAGGCCTCAATGCCTTTCTCTGTAATAATTACCATCACTACCCCCAGACATTCTGATATGAAAATACACAGTTCTACCTTTAATAGTGTAAATCTGACATTTTTAAAGCTAAGTTGTTATTGAATTAAGAAAATGTAAAATGACATCAGTACTAAGGCCAAAAAAAAAAGAAAAAAAAAAGCCCTTTAATAGAAAAGGTCAAAATTAAGGGAGCTGTTTACTTTCACTCGTATTCATACAGTTTATTTTGTAGTCTCCAACTGACCCTCCACCCCAAATCTATCTACTTATAAAAAGAGGGGTTTATGATTCAAATGCTGTAGAAGGAGGAAATCTAATTTTGACCTTGAGTCAAACTGATGCCAAAAGGAGTTTATGGTTTTCTCTACTTTATAAGCTATAATTGCAAATACAGTTTCCTTCATCTAAAAAACCATTCCACCCTGAAATTTTCAAACAAAAATAGTTTTCAGAAACATTGGCAAAAGACATCTTCAAAGGAAACTAACTAGTTTGAATTAAAAGGAAAGGGAGGAGAGAGATGGTGGATTTTTTTTTTTTTTTTTTTTTTGATGGTGGATATTTTTAAAGGGATTATGTTTTCAATATTTTGGGCACAAGATGTCTAATTCCTATTTTTTAAAGCATTTCTCATTTAAAATTTAAAGTAGATTAGTAACTTAAATGTGCTTAATTTGTAAATAAGATAAAAATAGCAAAAATGTGTATAAGATAACTTTAAGAGAAAAACAGTAGTATAAAAATCCTTTCTCTAAATATTAAAGAGAAACAAAGGTATCAGTAAAAGCCATGAACTACTGAAATATAAGGGTCCATATAATATAATTAATACAAATGTAGTAATGGTATGAAATTTAGTGACCAAAAGTATTTTTGACTATTTTTATCAGAATATTTGATATGATAACTTCGTAATAACTTTAATTTCAACAAATAAATTATGTGAGTTGCCCCAATCCTGTTTATTATGGTGTATCTATAGGTTAAATTTAAAATCCTAACTAACTTTGAGATTAACTGACTAATCACCTTTGCTACAACTATTGGCTAACATTCAACGTAAGAGAAGTTAGGTTTCCAGTTTTACAAAGTTAGTATAATATTTCAGTAGTTGAGAAGGTAGGGTAGCACATTCAGTGGAAATGTCATCACTTCTTACTCCTCATCACAGCAGGTTCCAAACTTTAATTTTCTCACTCCTTGTAAATACATAACTCTTTTCTTTGCATTGAATATACATACTTTTTTTTTTTTTTTTTTTTTTTTTTTTTTTTTTTTTTTTTTTTTTTTTTTAGTTCTCACACTAAACTACTTTTGATTCCAGGGATTATTGAACATGAACTTTCATCACCAAAACCATGTTTGACTGAGGTAGCACAAGAGAACACACTGAATTAGTCTCAATATATTGTGAATTTACCTTTGAATTAAGTATATCAAATACAGAAACAGAAACTGGAGACATCTGAATCTTTGAGGTGTCTCAGATGTTGGACTGAAAGTTCATTTATCTTTTAAATGTCCATCCTAATGTGATGTTCAGAGGTTCTTATTCATTTCTAGAAGGAAATAATTAAATACATTTTTTTAAAAAGGAGCTGGAAAAAGTATTCAGAGAAGCATAAAATCTTCCCAGAAATGACTCTGTGTCAGGACAGGCTCAAACAATAGGCTTAGATGGTAAAGCCAGTTTCTGAAGTGATAGCCCCAAAAAATCCTGCCAAAAGTAAATTGACTAACCAAGCCAGAATAAACCAAACTCAAAACAAAAACAATCAGAAAACAAAGGTAAACGTTTCGGAATTGTTGAAGCTTTGACAGCCATTGGGAATATCCAATAAGACGATGAAGTGAGTCCGATACCATGAAGTGAGACCGAAAGTTATTTCGACTGTGGAACCCTTACCAGGGTAAACATTCTGCAGCCTCTCTTCAGGAAAAGATAAAAGATGTATGATTACAGTCTGTAAAATATGTAAGATATAAAAGGTTCAGAGAATTAGAAGCTGATTTTAGAAAAGTAAGATTCGGTGGATATTCTCTGAAATTTGAAGAAAATATTCACAAGTAAAATGGAAGTCTTTCTGATGTGGCGTATGTTGAAAATAAATGGCATTAAGAAAAGTTCAAAAACTTAAAGGGTCACTAGGAGGGAAAGTTAGAGATGGTTTTGTTAAGTCCTTAAATGTGCAGGGTGACGCTACTCAAATCATTCCCTAGGGCCACTCACAGAAAGATAATATTAAAATTGGGCTAGGCTACTACCCAGCAGAACAATTCACAGAATCTTAATCTGTTAAGCTGGAAAGGACATTAAAGAACACCTAGTCCAGCCCCCTCATTTGACAGATATGGGAACTGAGATGCAGAGGGACTGAGTCATTTGTCTAATGTTATGCACTTGGTGACAGGCTGGAATAGAAATATGGTTTCTTGATCCCTGGTCTGAAGTTTTTTCCGCTATGGAATATTGACTAATCGGGGGCATCTCTATGCTCACTCAAAGCCAAAAACTATGTTATTCATAATGTGGATTGCCTTCTTATAGAGGTACGTGGGTTAAATAGAGTTAAATGCCATTACAACTATTGTGGTTATTTGAGCTTGCTGACTTGATCTACCTGCTGGGGATCTACCTTCAACCACGAAGACCTGCAAAGGAGTCCACTGTCCTGTAATGTAATATTGTTACTTTGGGATCGAAATAATTATGTGAAAGTTCTTGCTAGAAAAGTTCTCTTTTAGACACCCTTGTATTCTTACCATTTCCCTAAGTAATGGTACCTTATCTTGGAGAAGACTGGAGCTTAGATATCCAAATACGCTGGGCTGAACCCAGCTGGCCATTCTTGATGTTTCCATGTGGAGAGATGAGGAGATAATCAGGGAATAGAATCTTCTAGTATATGGCTATGTTTAGTTTATGTCATGGAGAAGAGAAGGAGACTGTCTATCGGGGTGTAAAATAACAAATGAGAATTTTAATCAATTAAACATTTTGCCTATAAAATTGGACCGTTATTATTGATATATCCGTTAATAGAAATGCTTTTTTCCATACAGTAATCCCATGTAGGCTACTCATACAGTCCTTAGCATTTCATGCTCCTGGTATTTCATGATAAATATTTACTTTCAAGTTAGAAAGAAAAAACTCACATATTTAAAAAAAGAGGAAGGTACTTCAAATCTGTTATGTTTTACATCATTTTCTTTCTATTTGATTCTTCTTTTAGGTTTAGAATAGATGTATATTGAGTACATTTTTAGGCCAAATTCCCAAAGGCTAAGTATTGGATCAACATTTTTTGGAGGCTGATGCTAGATACCATCATAGAATGAACTCCTTAGATATAATACGAAATGTGAACTGTAACTGCAATTATGCTTATATAATAAACAACTTAGTAATCAGATTTTAAAAGTTTGACATCATGGTACAGGAAAGAATATTCATATTATTGTCAATCTATATCTCTATTTCTCAATTTAACAGCTTAAAGATTCTTATTTGTTTTCTGTGTAAGCTCAACAGCTTTCACAATCTTCTCTAATTTTGCAACACTGCTTTTCCAATACTTATAGCACATAAGGAAATTTTAATTCTAAGTTATATCCATACATTCAAAATGAATATTCCAATATTAAACAGTACATTAGGATGACCTTTCTTGTTGGCACATCCCTTCTTTGCTGATTGCACATGATAGTAACCTACAAAAGAAACACATGATGATGACAATGACATAGGTTTGTGGCTATTTGACTTTCCAAAGGCCAAAGAGGAAGCTATCGTTGAAACCAAACAGTAAATCTTGGCCAAATATAAAAATTGAAGTCAAGCTTCACTACGTCTCTAATTCAGAGTTTGGTGGAACATTTCAATAAGCATAACTTATTCTTTCTTTATAGTTTATTCTTTTCATCCTTTTCTGAAGATATCACTAGACATTTTAAACTGAAATCCATGAATTCCTCTGAGATCCACAAGATGGTGCTATAAAGTGGCATTTAGAAAATTTTGACAAACCATATGACTTCTAGGAGCAAATACTTATTAGGCACGGTCACATAATTATCATTTAACAATATCAGCTACAGATAAATAGTATTTTAAAAAGGCAACAGTAAACCAAATTTGTTAAATTAAAGGAAGTATACCTTTACTCAATGTTGTTTTAAAATATTCTGTCTCATAAATCATATTTTTGTTGACTCTGTTTTCAACAGTGTTTTAAGAATATTTTGTGAGAAGATTAAGAATTGAATTTGGATCTCAACAAGGCTAAATCATATTAAAGAAAGTACTGGACTGATTGGAGACCAATCCCTGCTCTCCACCTGAATTGCTGTAACCAGTCTTCTTTCCATCTCTTCCAGTGGTTCTCAATCAAGGGCAATTTTGCCCTTGGCACGTCTTTGGCAATGTCTGGAGACATTTTTGGCTTTCCCAGCTGCATGGGTGGGGATGGAGGGAGCTGCTACTGGCATCTGGTGGGTAGAGGCCAGGGATGCTGCTAAGGGTCCTACAGTGCACAGGACAGCCCCCCACAACAAAGAATTACATTGTGCAAAATATAACAGTGCCAAGGTTGAGAAACTGACCTATTCATTCACTTCCTTGTTGTTGGTTTGTTTGTTTATTCATTAATTTGTCCTCACATTCATTCACTGACGCATATACTTATCCACCATCAGTCCTTGAATTCATTTCGTCAACACATTTTTACAATGTGCCTACCATGATTCAAGACTGGACTAAGGGCTGTAATGGCTCATGCCTGTAATGGCAGAACTTGGGAGGCAAGGCAAGAGGATTTCTTGAGGCCAGGAATTTGAGATCAGTCTGGGCAACACAGTGAGACCGCATCTCTAACAAAATTTTAAAAATTATCTTGGTGTGGTGGCATAAGACTGTAGTCCCAGCTACTTAGGTGGCTGAGGAGGGAGGATTGGCTTAGCCAAGAAGGGCAAGGCTGCAGTGAGCCATAATCATACCACTGTACTTTATCCTGAGCAGCAGCAACCCTGTATCTAAAAACAAAACAAAAAGGATACAAAGATAAGGACTATCCTGTTTCTATTTAATCTGACAGGAGAGAGAGGTGCTTATGAAATAAACAATAATATGATGTGATCAGTGTTTCATTTCTAAGTGTAAGATGATCTGGGAACAAAGAAATTATTTAATGAATCCTAGGAAAGAGGATAGAATTCAGGAAGTCTTCACAAAGATGGGGGTTGTTTATTGGGTGGGTGGGTGAGGCCATGGAATGAAATTTTGAGCAAAGCACAAGCAAAGTCAGAGCCTTGTAATAGTTTAAATTGTTGGTGAGCAGGTACTGTTAGGGTATGAAATCAGAATGAGGAGGGTTGGGAAAAGGAATGGAGAAAATACTTAAAAAATTGGGCAGGGCCACTCTGGGAAGGGCGCTGGACTTCATCCTCCAGGCATGTAAAGTTTAAAATAGGATCGGGGCAGTGGCTCATGCCTGTAATCCCAGCACTTTGGGAGGCTGAGGACGGTGGATCACTTGAGGCCAGGAATTTGAGACCAGCCTGACCAACATGGCGAAACCCATCTCTACTAAAAATACAAAAATTAGCTGGGCGTGGTGGCGCAAGTCCATAATCCCAGCTACTCAGGAGGCTGAGGCATGACTCTCCCTTGAGCTTGGGAGGCGGCATTTGCAGGGAGGCAAGGCTGCAGTGAGCAGAGAGTCTTCCACTGCACTCCATCCTGGGCAACAGAGCAAGATTCTGTCTCAAAAATAAATAAATAAATAAATAAATAAATAAAATTAAAAAATAAATAGAAGAGTGATATGAGACATGTAATAATTACCCTCTTTAGGCCTGGGTTTCATACTCTTAATGTGAGAAACATGTCAGGTTTCCTCTAGCTTTAAACCATGTTTTATAATTAGACAGTCAATCCATTAGATATATACTGTATACTATTAGATTTATATTACAACTTTCAACAAAATCACATCTATAAAGAACATTTTTTAATATATAAAAACTGTGTTGTCACAGACATTTACTTTCATTATAATGAGCAAAATATATATTCCTATTAACATATCTGGTGTTTGTTTTAAGGCTGGACATACTTGAGGAGATCAAGTTATTCTGCAGAATACAGTCTTCCAGGCCAGGCACTGTGGCTCACGCCTGTAATCCCAGCACTTTGGGAGACTGAGGCAGGCGGATCATGAGGTCAAGAGATCGAGACCATCCTGACCAACATGGTGAAACTCCATCTCTAATAAAAATACAAAAATTTGCTGGGCGTGGTAGTGAGCACCTGTAGTCCCAGCAACTCTGGAGGCTGAGGCAGGAGAAGCACTTGAACAAGGGAGGTGGAAGTTGCAGTGAGCCAAGATCACGCCACTGCACTCCAGCCTGGTGACAGAGTAAGACTCTGTCTCAAAAAAAAAAAAAAAAAAAAATACCGTCTTCCAGTTGGTTTATTACTACGTCAATTGAGTTTGCACCCAGGATAAATTTTAAAAATATTTTTCCCTCCAACTTCTCTACTCTTGTACTTTTATCAATAAATTTTAGACAGTCTAATTAGATACAACTAGTTTAACAAGTTTTATAGTTTGAAAAATTTCTTCAAAAGTATTAGTGTTTTATAGAAATAAAACTGTGGAGAGTCCTTTGTGTCTTACATTAACAAATAAAGAAAACCTGATATGAAAAGTTGTGTGGATTTTATTTGAGTAAAATCAGTAGTAATAAAATGAATATTTGATATAATTTGATTCTGATTTACAAAATGTATTTTCATTACATATTTTTGATTATATGTTTTTATATTTATAATATAAATTTGGCTTTAAAATATGAGTGGCTGAAGCCACTGCTGCAGACAGCTCTGTAGTCATTCAGAACTTAAGGTCACAGAATAGATCAAACGGAGTAACATGAGATATAAGTTAAAAAAAAGAAGGATGAGGGTGCAGAGAACAAAAATGGGCCCCATATCTAATTAAAATACAGAAAACCCAGAAATCTCCTATAAGGAACACATCCATCCTTTTGCTTAAAATAGAAAAATGAAAATACTGATGTTTAAACTCACAGAGGTATTGGGAAGGGCAGGGTTGTATTACAGTCTTCAGAACTGGTTAATGATATAGTAACTGAGCCACTTTCATTCTTGCATGTTGTTTGAACTGTAATTACCTGCCCTATTTGATTGCATCTTTTGGAATCCTCCTTCCTCCTTCCCCCAAATCTTGATCGTTATGGTTTCTATACCACATTTCCTCCAGTATTAATTCAAGTCTTTGATGGAACATTTCAGATTTGAATATTCATATTTATTTCCTCTGCAGAAATTAAGACCCATCCAATAATTTACAAAGTAATGTGGATTTTCCATAGCACTTGCTTTTTTTTTTTTTTTTTCAGACAGGGTCTCGCTCCTGGGCTCAAACTACCCTCCCACCTCACCTCCTGAGTAGCTGGGGACTACAGGTGAGCACAACCATGCTTGGCTAATTTTTGGACTTTTTTTTTTTTTTTTTTTTTTTGAGAGACGGGGGTCTCCATATGTTCCCCAGGCTGGTCTTGAACTCCTGCCTTGGCCTTCCAAAGTGCTGGGGTTACAGGCGTGAGTCACCGTCCCCAGCAGTGCTTGCATTTTGAGACCACATAATAGATCTCTTTTCAAGAGAGAGGGTTAATTTTCAAAAGATAAGAACATTGTATGATGTTATAAAAAAGGGGTTCAAGCCCAAGAAAAGTGTTTGAACTAGTTTGTGGTTTTGAAGGGACCTTAGGTTTCAGGCACAGGCTGTGGAAGAAGCAGATAAGGGCAGATGGGGGGTGAAAAGTGCAGGACTGTGGGACACCCAGCTCTCCACCCCAACCCCCTGCTTCCATCAGCCACTCTGCTTTCATCTCTACTGTCTTATTTCAGGTGAGGTGTAATTTTTTTTGAGGCAGGGTCTCGCTCTCCCGGGCTGGAGTGCAGTGGTGTGATCACAGCTCACTGCAACCTCGACCTCCTGTCCTCAAGCCATCCTCCTGCCTCAGCCTCTCCAAAGCACTGAGGTTACAGATGTAAGGCACTGCACCAGGCAGAGGCAGAATTTGAACAAAGGGTTACGAGGAGACGCCAGGTGATCTCTAAGGTCCCTTCTGCCCTGTAGGGGCAGGGAATTTTTGCTTTCAAATCTTTGACATGAGCATTGACCTTTAAGCTAAAAGTGTTGAATAATAACTGAGACACACAGGATAGGATAAAGAAAACATGCAGGCTGGGCATGGTGGCTTATTCCTGTAATCACAGCACTTTGGGAAGCTGAGGCAGGCCGACTCCTTGAGTTCTGGAGTTCAAGTCTAGCCTGGGCATCATAGCAAAACCCCATGTCTACAAAAAAGACAAAAATTAGCAAGGTGTGGGAGCACGTGCCTGTAGCTCCAGCTATTAGCCAGGTGTGATGGCACCTGCTTGTAGCCCCAGCTACTAAGGAGGCCTAGGTGGGAGAATCACCTGAGCCTGGGAAGTAGAGGCTGCAGAGACCCATGGTCAGCCACTGCATTCCGTCCTGGGCAAGAGCGAGAGTCTGTCTCAAAACAAAAATAAAAACAAAAAAACCATGATTAAAAAAAGGCATCAAAATAAAATTTTTTAAAAAAGAAAAAGCACCAACAAATTAATCTTTACCCCTTCTTCCTAAGAAATTAAATATTTTTTATTTAAATGTAATGAAATGGTACATTCAAAAAAGTTAAATTCCTTCCAACACTGAGCTATATAGTAAAAACCAAACAAACTAGCAGGAAAACCTGAGTTTGAGTGTCCTGTAGAGACACTCAAACTCAGGGCTTGGAGATCTACCCAAGAGCAGGAGAACTGGCTCTCTCCACAAGGGGCTCCTTTTCAAAACAAGGGGTGCCTCTGAACACCCACCTGAATTAGGACGTGGCAAACATGACACGCAGGCTTTCGTTCTGGGTCTCTGATTTCTGTGCATATAGGACCTTCCCCTCTTGGTGTCAGTAAGAGTTGCCATTCATTTGCATATACATAGGGACATTAAACAACAACAGCCCTACAAAAGTGTGGAGAGCATGACTGGCCACCGCTGGACTGACACAAGATGTTGGCAGTTACCATTCAAAGGTTGGCATTTTTAAGTAAATATTTATAGACAAAACTTCATAAAACAACAAAAATTCATGTTACTTAGGGGAAAATGTGTCTAAGCATTCCCAGCATTGTTTGAATATAATGATACATTTTGTGAATTTTAGTAGCTTTAGAAATAATCTTAAGGTCATCCCAAAAGTTAAAACAAATTTTCAGCAGAAATTCAAAGTCTATTTTAGGAATTGTTTTTCATCTGCAATATAACTAATAGTTATGAAAAAACAGCATTGGAGAGAGGCTCTTGGAAACACTTCATTCCATCTGCATTATGCCCAGGTCCCTGGGCATAAAGGAAAGCACAACTGAATGACCACATGGAAGGTATAAAAAAGCAAATAATGAATTAAGGGGCAGGTGGATCATAGGCTTTTAACTTTTGGCTAGTTACATGAGATATTCCAGCTGTGAATGCATAGCAAGTGATTCCATTTTAAGCTAATAACTATGCTTACATTTTAGCCTGTTGGTCTTTCTTGAAAGAGACATTGGCAGACTAAGGAGAAAGAACCCAATCCATACTGTGTAAAGGGAAAGTGATTTCAAAAATATTAAGGTGAAAAATAAATTGTTAATTTTCAAAATTCTATGGTTCCCTGCACCCCTCCTTCCTCCAGACAAAAATGGCTAGTGATCATTTTATGTAATTAATACACAGGTGTGTGGGGAGTGGAGGTGTTTCTGTTAGTTGTTGTCACTTTTTTCTGGACATCAAGCTCCTTTTCTTCACTTAAATTAATAGCACAGCTTCTGTCACTCCAAACTAATAATGGTAGCAGTGAAACCTATTTGCTATTTTAAAAGAATGACTAGTAGAACACATATTTCATAATATCACATGATAAAACAATTTAAAATATACAAGTAATTAAAAACACTACTGTCCTACAGTGACAACTAAGGTCACTTTTAAAAATCTCTTATTTATCAGACTACATTTATACAAAAGAAGAAATAAATTTTTTTTGTGTTCCATGAGGGAAGAAAATAGAATGAAGTCTGACATAGTGCAAAGAAAAAAATTGCAATAAGAATTAGACTTCTGTCTTTCTAAGGATAATTCTCTACTCATGGTTTCCTAAACACAAACAAATGCTACACCAAAAAAAGAAAAAAAAAACCAACAGAATATAGATAGTATTAATTAGGATGTCCTTTAAAAACATTTCAAAATTCCACAGCACAACAGGAAACCTAATTTTCATACTCTGAAATGTATTAGGTAAGTAGAGTGGATTCTTTTCCTTGTTCCAATAAGGTTTTGCCACCTTCTTTCTTTCTTTTTTTTTTTTTTTTTTTTTGAGACAGAGTCTTGCTCTGTCCCCCAGGCTGGAGTGCAGTGGCTCGATCTTGGCTCACTGCAACCTCCGCCTCCCAGGTTCAAGTGATTCTCGTGCCTCAGCCTCCTGAGTAGCTGGAATCACACGCATGCACCACCACACCTGGCCAAGTTTTGTATTTTTAGTAGAGACAGGGTTTCACCATGGTGGCCAGGCTTGTCTCAAACTCCTGACCTCAACTGATCTGCCTGCCTCGGCCTCCTTAAAGTGCTGGGATTACAGATGTGAGCCACTGCGCCTGGTTTGCCTTCTTTTGAAATAAATTGGATGTCTTCTATCTATGGAAGTCTAGAAACTCTTGAACAGAGTATGAATTATATGTCTCCACTGGCCTGGAAATTTCTACCCTTGACATTGTTGGTTTTGTTGCCCATGTCGGGGGCCAGAAGAGAGGATGCAGGCAGGGCAGAGTGGCACGGTTTCCTCTCAGGCCTACAATCAGAAACAGGTTGGCGCAAGGGAACAATCCCAGGGCCAGGATCAGGGTGAGGTCAGTGAGGCTGAGTCGAGAGGCAAGTGCAGGGTCCGATCCTGTCTTTACTTAAGATTTTGATACTTTGTTCACCACATTTCTTTTCTGCATTAATTTTTATTTTTAAAAATGTTGCATCCCTGAGTTTTTTGGCACCTACTTACATTTGTGCCCAAGGTGAATGCCTCATTGACCTCACCCTTGTCCTGGCCCTGCTCAACCAGTACCTGGGCTGTGGGCTCAGGTAGATCCGTGAGGCCACAGCAAGCACAGCCTCTCCCTTTTACCCTCTTCAGCTCAGATGGCTCAGGAAAGTCTTCTACAAGAGCTAAGTTCTCCCTGCTTGCAAAAATGAAAACAAAGGGTAAAGAAAAGTGTCCTCTTTGTCTGACAGGAAGCCAATGGGAGTGTTACAGAACAGCAGTTGTAGATAGAACTGACCGGTGGGAGTTTCAGTTTGTCTCTATTCCAGCGTTTATATCTTTCTGGACAGGAACAAAAGAACTAATGCCCACAAGGTGAATTTAGCAGAAGAATCAAGGAGTCAGAATAATACATTTATTCAAAAAGTAGGAAGACTCCCTCCAACGAATGCTAAGTTAAATAAAAATGAGAGACTTGAGATGCACACACAAATGTCACATAAAGCTCTTTTATGTAGCAAAATGGGCAGGATTACATGCGGTACACCTAAAGTAACTGATGGTAACTTTCCATTCTTGAAGAGAACAAAATAATACTTTCAATAGTATCGCTAAACTTCTCATGAGACAGGTTGGTATGTGTCTCCTTGTATTTTCCAAAAATACATACTTACCGTCCTCAGGCAGGCGCCAGATGCTGCCCCCGACAAAGAACACTGGGGCCCTGCCTTCTCTCCATTTGTGTTTGAAGCGAGTAGAGTGGAGAAAGGGATGCTTTCAGAAATGTTATCTTACTTAATGTCCCCATAGCCTGTAGCTCTGTAAGGAACAGTCTCACGGGGAGAGAGAGAGAGGATTAGGAGCCATGGGGGAAAAAGCTTTCCTTCTGGCAGTTTCTACAGCTAGAACCATGAAGCCCCTAGGTGTCATACTGTTTTCTCTGGAGGAATATAAGACTAGATGTAATATTATTACACCGTCTCATTTAGCAAGTAGTATCATCATCCGATTGTTTGGAAAGGTGAAATACAGGGGATTCTGGTTCTTTGCCCTACCATGGAAGGAACATTTGACACCACAGTACTTTTTTTGGAAAACGGAAGCTAAAGCTAGAGGCCAAAAAAGCTCTCAAAAGGGATGAAGAAAGTTAGGAATATTGGTCTGGTTAAAAAGCTCTCAAAATTATCTAGTGAATGCTGACATTAGATAGGTCTTGGTCTTTAGGTAATAACACGGATATGTATCTACTTTATGCATTTTTATGCAGATTTAGTAGGAAAAAAACCTAAATATATATTTAATTCCATAGGATCCCAGTGCATTTTGAGGATTTAAACAGATAAGCCAACCTCAAAGGGACTGATTCTTGCAACTAAAACACAGACACCTCTGGGGTGAAATGTGGCAACAGTTTGACAGGCATAGCAGTAGCTTAGGCCAGAAAGGATTTATCCAATTAAAATTATGGGATGAATTTTGGCTGGCAGAATGTAATTACCAGCCTTGGAATGGATCCAGGATCCTGAGGTTAACACCCCTCCTCTTGCCAACAACCCTCCTACCTGCCAACACTCCGAGATGGAGAAGGCTGGATCTGACATAATCGCACATAATACTGTTGTGACATCTAAGTACAATGATGATGATGTGAGAAGCATCATGAACCTGATTTTTTTTAACACTCATTATGTTACTTATTTTTATGCCACATTAGGCTAGAAACCAAATGTCCACATAAATGTTAATTTCCTCAAATCTGTGTTTAAAAATTATAATTAGAAAATAAAAAATAGATTTAAAAATTAATTTATTCCGTCAAAGTAGTTATTTAGTGATTATTTCACTACAGGAACAAAATTGGATCAAAATGGTGACATTTAATCCTTGCTACACGAAAAAAAAAAAAAAGCAGGTCCTGATTTTTTGGAAGCGAAATGTGTTTTCAAGGTTGAGTGGCCTAGAAAAAAAGGAAATGCGGAAGCCTGTTTCATATTCGTTGTAACTTTGACTAAATGGGTATGCACAAGGACTGCTTTTGTCCTGGGGTGGGTCCAGTTCACAGTCACGGAGGACACTAATCCTTCAGGAGGGGATTTACCAGAAGGGTGTGTGTGAGTGCGTGTGTCCCTTGCAAGGAAACCAGAGAAGAGCCCCCTGCTGGTGCATGATCAATAGGCAAAGACCTGATCATTAGATTCCAATGCCCCTTTAAAGTCATTAATTGACTAGAGAATTGCAGAGGGTTTGGCGATACAGAAGAGCAGACGAAGAGGCAACACTGAGAAGAAACTGAAGCGTTCAGGGACGCCAGGCACGTGGTGCCAGGTCAGGGAGGGAGAGGCAGAGCCAGCCCCGGCGGTGTGCGGCTGGGGTGGGGCGCGCTCCGGGCGCCCGGGAGGCGGAGTCGGCGGCGGAGGCTGCGCGCGGGCCACGCGCTGCGGCGACTCGGGCTAGGCAGCCGCGTTGCCCCACTGCCCTTCGGTGCGCGCAGGTCCGCTCCCCTTCCAAATACTGCGGAGCGGGAGGCGCGGCCGCTAGTTCGAGAGCTCGGCCGGGGAAGCGCGGCCACCGGCCGCCCCTCGCTCCCGGGCGCCACAATCCCGCGCCCTCGCCGCTGCTGCGTCCCGCGAGACCTGTGTGGAGGCCGGGAGTCACTTCGGGTTCCCTTTCAGCGCACGTGGTCCTGGGACACTCCACCCAGGAACCCAGGCGGCACCGCGCAGGGATTCCCAGCAGCGGGGTTCTGGCCCCAGCACGCGTTGCAGCAGCCTGGCGAGCCTCCTTGCGGCGTCCAAGTGCCGGTGGGGTGCGTGCGCAGGGGGCAGGTGAACTGCTGCACTTTGCACTTGCTGGGCTAGGTTCTCTGGGGTTGGGGAGGCGCGGGGGCGGGGGACGGTCGCGTGTTTGATCTATCACCAGAGGTCATCCAATGGTAATTGAAGGGATGGGCTAGGAGGACTAGGATCTCCCTGTCCCAAACACAGAGTGTTTTTGGGGGGCTTGCGTTTGGGTCACTTTCTGAGCCTGGTACTGCTGCTCATTTCAGCTTCGCTGTGAAGGTGAATTTTTCTAACACCATCTTTGTGTGATTTAGCTGGCCACAGGGAATCAAAATGTGGTATGAGAGGATGAAACTAATCCTTTCTTTTGCACTGTTAGGGGTTGCCATAAACACCATTTGTTAAAAAGCATAATTATGTTGGGAAAGTGCCTGATGAGACAATTAAGCTGCATAAACACACTGAAAACAAATGAAAACCAGAAGACGCCCACACCCCTTGTGTAAAGCAATTTTTTGTTTACATAGAAACGAGAGGTCTGGGCTGATTTATTACAACAATGTTATTAATATCTAGAAAAACCTAATGACAGACTTTTTATGAATTTTCAGTGATGAGACGATGAACATGATATGAAAACCTGCCTGCAAACCTGAGCTAGCTACGAAGCCTGAGCTCTCTCGCCTAAGTTAAGATGATTAGGCCAACGAATGATCCTGGCGAACAAGCCAGCGGATTTATTCAGGGAGAGCACCATTATTTACACCAGAGCACTTTTAGCTTAAACTCTAAAGTTTAAAGCGTGTCTCAGAGTTAGACAACTGTGGTTGATATCCCTCACGCAGGGAACATTACCTGTCAGAAAACGACCCTCATCAAACATTTGTTGAATGAATTCATGAGGGCCTCATCCATTTTTAGTTATGATATTTAAAAGAGACCAACGTTATGAGGTCCTGAACTTAAAGAGGGAAATTATTTTCTTATTATTTTAAGATGTTTTAATTCCTTTAGATCGTGAATATCATTTGAGGTATGGAAAAATGAGTCAAAAATGCTATTCTAGAGTACTAGAAAGAAAGCAACCTCCAAAACCTGTGTAATTAATCTATTTTCAACAAAAATCACATTTTTGATATTATTGAGTAATATATATCAGAATATGTGTCATCTTTCAAGTTACAGAATTTTGTAAAAAGACTTTAAACTGATTTAGAAACTTTGGTGGAACAAAGAGGAACTTAGACAATTGTCATGTAAACCATCCAAATGGCTTCCTTATTTATTTGTATAATGTCCATGGCGTGGCCTGTAGATACTTTTTCATTCTTGCCACAAGAATTTATAAGAATCCACATATTAAATAATCTTCCTCGTTTCCTTTTTCTGCATTTCCCCAGTAAGTCTAGTTTAACAACAACAAAAAAATCATACCTATTTGTAAAATAGTACAGACCTTGAAAACAGGGATAAGGCTAAGGAAAACTATGCTTAAAATGGGATAACATACTTTAATGAAAAACTTTCACATACATGATGGAATTCATACTGAGGACCCTGCCAGGTATTTTCCAGTGTCGTTACAAGGTTCATATGTATGTGACCGTGTACACATAGTTTCTTATTTTAGTCAATCTGGGGATTTTATGCTTTAGAATTTTTCTAGGAATGAAATAGTAAAGTGCTCATCTTATGACTGCTTCATTTCCAAAAAGTTATGATTTTTTTATAGTTAAAACATGAAAATATGAATCAACTCTAGAGACACATAAAAATTTTTCTTCTATTCCAGAAAAATCATGTCTTCTTCCAGAGTGGGGCTCCGTTTGGCTGCCTGTTTACTAAACATTTCAGAAGCCAGAAGAAAATACATTGTTGAGAACATAGCAAAAGCAGCTCTTCTTGACAAAAATGGTAGGAAAAGCAGACAATTGAAGCTGAATGTTGTAGCGTTTTGATAACATAGTAATTTTTGTACTGTGTACACTGTATCTACAGAACACTTTCCTTTCTTTCTTCTTGAATTTTCCTCCTTGTTCTTGAGCTGTTGCAGCTCTGCACAACTCCAGGATACTGAGATAGCTCAGTTACTCAGATGTGCACATACGTTCTTTTCTAAATGTCTGCATACGCTCAGCAGCGCAGCTCTTAACATTTGCGTGTGAGTCTCTGGGATGCGTGTTGTTCAGGATATTGACAGGCTCCTGGGGAGGATGTATTTACATAAAAGTATAATGTTTCCCTCATGGGTCATTTATTTGATAATTAATAGAATGAGCATAATCGTACCTTATGCTTTTTATTGAGCAGGTTAAATGAAAAATAAACTTGCCAAATACCAACTACTTTTCAAAGCACTCCTGCCAGCAAAGCTCATGCAATCATTACAGTATTATTATTTCTACCCTCTTTTCTCTGTATAGAGACTGTTAGGCAAGTGCGTTTAAATGATGTGCGTAAGATCACTCAGCAATTTGGTGACAGAAGACTGGAACTCATGCCTCCTTATTCCCTTGGCCAGTATTACTATGAAAGATACTGCTCTTTTTTCACGCTTCTTAAAATGTTCCTGTAATGACACATGGTTAGATATTATTTGTCTTTACTTTCACACACACACTAACACACACAACAGTGTATACAGTCGTTTAAATAGAATGCTTATTATTAAATCAGTAACTTTTTGGCAACAAGTGAAACCAGCCCTAAAGCGTTTCAGACAGTAAATTTTAATTTCCGATTGTCATTTTTAATGTGGTTACTGCTTTTCATATGAAAGAAGTGTTTTCCCCCAACCTGTCTTAACTGTGAGCATATTTAAGTTACTGTCTTGCAACTTTGCAGGAGCCAGAAATGTCTATGAAAATTCCTGATAATTACTGATAGGAAAACTCCTTTGGAGTTGGTATGCAGCTGTGATTTTGCATGCTTTTTGTGGAAAGAGCCAGCTCGGGCTCTTCATTGTCAGAAACAGTACACCTAATGGGATTGGGTTGCGTGTCTCTGTGATTAAGTAAATGTGCAGAGACATTTGTGGAAGACACACACTGATGGATGCCTGGGTCTCAACTCACAGTTTTTATCAGCTTATTAGTGGCAGCAGCTCAAATGGAATTATAGCTATTATACTCCATTACAAATACCAAACAATTTACTTCTGCTGAGATTCACACTGACAGCTCCTCTTGCCAGCAGTAATTTTTTTTTCTATATGCATGCTTAAGAAATTGCAGGAGAGAGTAGTATTTTATTCTTTCAGCATTTGATTCAATTGAATCATATGAAACTGAGAATAAAAGCTTTTCAGGAGAAGATTTAGGATGAAAAAAAATTGAATCATATCTCTTTTCTTCCAGGAGTTAGAGTATGTTGAAAAACTACATAAAATAGGAGGTTGCATGATCTTGTTCTTACTTCATCTTTTATAGTTTTCAGAATGCAAGGAAGGTAGCACTAGTTAAGAAAATGAACCTTTTTTTTTTAACAAATATTTTAAAGGCATTTTTTTAAGTGAGTGGAATAAAACTATATAAACTATTTTTTTTTTCTAATTAAGCAATGTGAGCACATTTAAATGGCCTAGAAAGGTCTTAGGTAAAGGAATCTGAGTTATAAATTTTAGACCTACACCAGGGCAGGACTCTATAGATGCTCATTTGGCCATGAGTGAGTGACATATGTTTATCTTCTCACGTTATTAAAATTAATAGTGTAGGGCTGTTGTAAGCTCTGTAGTTCCTGGGTGTAACTTGTTTTTCCTTTCCTCTGAAAAGATTAATTGTTAAGCTGCCAGGGGACAGGGAGACAAGGTATAATAACATAACCAAAGGTTTAATTACCGCCTGAAAACTTTTGTCCTTCACTTTGAATTTGCTTTTGTAGGCATAAGGGGTACTTTTAAGGAGCCTGGACCATGCTTGTAAACTTCAAAAATAACTCTAGGGCTATGTATGGCTGCCACACAAGGGAATGGCAGCTTTCTCCTCCAGGTTACACATATTCAAGAGAGTCACAAACCACCAAAAGCTGGAAGTTGTTAACATCTGAAGGCTGTTGGTGGCCTCCGAAAAGGAGATGGTGGACTCAGAACAGTTTCTAATGGACAGGTGCATGCATCTCAAAAACCTCTGCTCTGGCCACTAATTGGTCTATTCTAGTTTCACCAGATGTTAGATCTTGACCCAAACAGTTTAGTTTCTGGATTTGGGAAGGAAATATCGACAAGGCCTAGGTGATGAGATTGATACAGAACAGGATTTACAGCGATATGATTTGGCTATTGTAGAAAGGGGCTACCATCTTAGACTGAGTTAAGGGAATTTTGGCAAATTCAGTAGCAAGTCCAAAAGAGGGTCTATTATAGACATCAAAAGCTTGTGTCTGGGCTGAGCCATCTGGTTATACAATAAGATGCTGTAAGAAAAGTGGACATTGCCTCTCATGAATTTCATGTTTATTCAATGTCACTTCCAAAAGTCACATCCCAGAATTTTTCAACTAAGCTAAATTTAATTATACCAGAAGAAATAAACTATTAAGGTTTTATCACAGAAAAAAAAAATTCTTGCACTCCTGTCTTGTTTTCTTTACAGGAAAGAAACATCCTCAAGTGTCAGTGCTCAATATATTTTCTGATCAAGACTACAATAGATCAGTCATTACAATAGCAGCTTCTGTTGATAAGTTGGGTAAGATTTCAGTTGCTTTCTTCACATATTTGTCTTTATTTTGGTGAAGGGTAGGCCTTCGGGTAGACCTGAACATTCTCTAATCATTGATTTCCTGTGTAAATCTGAATACTCCCCTCTGTTAAGTAAAGAGTCTACCACAAAACTACAGTTAGTCATTTTTCTGAACATGTAAATCTCAAACATCCTCCATTTCCTCTTTGTTACAGTGAACTTTGGGGTCCAAGATTTCATAACTTTTTTTTTTCTTTTTCTTTTTGCTGAAGATGATCACATATCCTTTGTGGTTAAGAAAAGACATCTTCAGGTTTTAGCCCATGAAGTAATAGTGTTGAAGTCAGCTTTCATTTCACTGCTAAGCTGGCATGGAATGAAACATGCTAAGCAGTGCATTCTGGGTTGGGAGCTTGAGATCTGGAGTTGGGCCATGAGTTGACATGTCTCACAGGGACATTGTAAGGTTTAGTAAAGAGTTTACTGATAACTTCAGCAAGCATAGGACAGATTATCTTTTTTCTTTTTCTTTTTTTCAAGACAAGAGTCTCACTCCATCACCCAGACTGGAGTGCAGTGGCCCGATTTCGACTCACTGCAACCTCTGCCTCCCGGGTTCAAGCAATTCTTGTGCTTCAGCCTCCTGTGTAGCTGGAATTACAGGCGCACACCACCATGCCTGGCTAATTTTTGTATTGTTTTCAGTAGAGATGGGGATTTGCCATGTTGACCAGGCTGGTCTCAAACTCCTGACCTCAAGTGATTTGCCTGCCTCAGCCTCCCAAAGTGCTGGAATTGTAGGAGTGAGCCACCGAGCCCGGCCTGGACAGATTATGTTGAATGTTAATCTTAATACAGGATAAAAATCTGCTTTTTCCTCTGTTGCTAAAATGGTCGTACTGTATTACTAATAAAAACTCAGAATAATATCATAAAACTCTTAGGTGTCTATAATGTGCATTTAGCTATAATAATTCAATGAAAATATAATTAGTGGATAAGAGCAAAACGAAAATAAGTATGCTTTAAAAAATGTATGTGAAAAAGAATTTATGTGGTTGGGCACAGTGGCTCGTGCCTATAGTTTCTGCACTTTGGGAGGCCAAGGTGAGAGGATTGCCTGATGCCAGGAATTTGAGACCAACCTGGGCAACATAGCAAGACTCAGTCTCTAAAAAATAAAAAATAAAAAAATTATGTTTGTGTATCTATTTTAGTATAATTACTCATAAAGCATTCTGAAAATAAGGAGTTTGATTAGATTAATTGTAGAAAGTTGAAAAAATTTAAAGTAACTAATTATAAAAAAAATCAAATAGTATAAGACCAATAAATCTTGTATAATTCTCCCACTTTGGGGAGGAAAAAGCTGGAAGAAATATGAAGTTTTATGACTGTTGGGAGGTGGGGTGAGGGGAGAGGTTGGATTTTGTGTTTTTCGTTATTTTGGACAAAAAAGAAGTCTTCTATACAGATTACAAAAGAAAAGCAACTAGTGGAGCAACAAAATCATAGCTTTTTCTTTAGATGCAGTTGAAAGCTTAATGATTGTTTTCCACAATTTTGCATTTTTAGGCAGTTCTGTTCTGGCTGCCTGCCTAGAGGCCTTCCAGGCTATCGATATGGAAGTTCAAGAGGGAATCCACCCTTGCCTGGGAGCAGTGGACCTGATTCCGATTTACCCTCTCTCTGGAGTCACAGTGGAAGAGTGTGGAGTGGTGGCCAGAAGTAAGAGAAAGTTTGGGGTTATATGTTCTTTCTTATTGGAAACCATTTTTGCAAACTGAAATAGCTTCTGAGAATCGAATCACTCCTCAACCCCCTGCGAAAAGTTGACCTTGAAGAACTGTGTCCACAATACACTGTGTGTTTGTGACATACCCCTCCACTTCCTATGCCATGACATTATGGAACACTAAATGTTGTGGGATATGGCAAAAAAAAACAAAAACAAAAAAACAAAAAAAAAAAACCCAATAATTTTATCCCTTACAAATTCACAATGGATCATGAGGAAGCAATAGTGGTTTCTAGTAAGTCCTTTAGGCTCTTCAGGGCAGAACGATAGTGTGTTTTGCCTATCTGTGTCCTATTTTCTTGAGCAGGGGTAATGATGAGGTTGAAAATCTACTTAAATGTTAACTCTTACCCCGTTTTCCTCTGCCTTTTTTTTTTTTTTTCCTTTTTTCCCTGTGCACAACTCTCACTAAGATTTTCTTTAGAGCTGAACTGTCACTTGAATGATTTCAGCCCCAGGGGTAAGGTTAATTTGGAAAATTTGAGCTATGCCACTTGAGGTGTTTTTGAATTAGGCAAATTGGGAGAAAAGAAAGAACTTTTGCCTGGACTGTCTAACTGTACCACGGTTAATTACAAGATGCAGAGGCTTATAATCTTCGGGGAAAAATCCGCCTTAGGATAATTGCATTCTTTTCTGTATGACCTCAGAAATCCCTCTATGATGTTGTCTCATTTTTAATTAATGGTGAATTGTCTAACATTTGGGATGTAGATTTGGACTTTAGTTGAGCTACATCAAGCACCAGAAATAGGAAATGAGACGTGCTTCCAAAGGAGTACCTCACTACTTACGCTGCATTTTAATGTGACCTGACAGTTGAAGGGTTACTTCCGAGGGAAATCTTGGCCCCAGACTTGCTTTACGTTTTATCCAAGAAAGAGTTAAAATTCAGCATGGGGCGGGGGAAATGTGTTCCACACAAAAATGAAGAGTTCAGAATTGTCCAGACCAGAATAATGATTTTAATTGTTTTCAAAACAATTATGGACAATTACATTAAATCTCAAATTAGCTAGTACATGAAGTTCTTCATTACATCGGAACTGGTCCACCCCAGATGTTTGTCCTGTGTAGGAGACAGTTAAGACTCAGTGAGTCTGGACACAGGATTTCTCCCTTCCCTTGCCCTTTGCTTCATTGGCAGCTACTGTACCTCATGATTTAAACATGGACATTTCTAATTAAATGAGAGCTCAGCTGCATTCTTGAACTAATTTATAACATTTGATTTGAAATGTAATAGCTTTAATCTTCATCTGATTAAAAACAGTCCTATACTGTACATGGTTACTATTTTGATGCTCCAACATGCAGTTTTTATTTTTACATTCCCTTTTCTACACAGCTGTTCATTTAATATCATCCAAATTTTTTTAAGTTTTTTTTTTTTTTTTTGTAACAGCATGCTCAGGCATTCTTATGAGGCAGAAGTATTCACATTCTAGGATCCGGCTGTTCTCAGAACAGTGAAAGGATGTTTTTCCCTAGAATAAGGCTTTCCCAGAGAAACCAGCTTTAACATAATAATCAGCTAACTTTCTCTGGACTAAGGGCAATAAATAGCATCCCAGTGACATAAAAGAGTTGATACTGATATGTGCAATTTATGTATACTTTGTATGCAAAAATGCTGAATAACATATTTCACAACTTTTTAATATCAGCTGTAAGTTTGCTTTTATCTTCAGGAAGAGGTTCTTAAGGTGGGTCCAAAGTTGGTATTCAGAGGATTTATAAATAACTGTCAACAATTTTTGCAAGTTTTTATGCATTTGCATTGTGTATATATACATAGAGGCATACACTCACATATACTTTTGCATATCATTTTAGTTTGAGGACTTTTAGAATAAAAGGAACAGTGATGCAGAGGCCCAGAGGTGAGGGCAGCCTGAACTCGAGCACCTGCAAAGGACTTCAGTTTGGCTGCATGGAATGTAGAGGTGGGGTGGGATGGGAAAGACATTCCTGGGAATGTTATGAAATGAGACTCAAGAGGTAATCAGAGGCCAAATTATGAAGTTTTAATTTTTTTAATTTTTTGAGATGGAGTCTCACTCTGTCACCCAGGCTGGAGTGCAGTGGTGCAATCTCGGCTCACTGCAACCTCCGCCTCCCAGACTCAAGTGATTCTCGTGCCTCAGCCTCCTGAGTAGCTGGGACTACAGGTGTGCACTGCCATACCCAGCTAATTTTTTTTTTTTTTTGTATTTTTAGTAGAAATGGGGTTTTTCCTTGTTGGCCAGGCTGGTCTCAAACTCCTGACCTCAGGCAGTCTGCCGGCCTCTGCCTCCCGAAGTGCTGGGATTACAGGCATGAGCCACTGCACTTGGCTAGATTATGAAGTTTTAGATGTCTGGTTGAAGGGTTCAGATCTTGTGCTAAGGCAGTGGTAACCACTGAAGTGTTTTAAGCAAGAAAATTATATGATTGGCTTTCAGTTCTTAGAAAGAGCACTCTGCCTGCATGATAGAGAATGGACAGGAAGCAGGCTGACCAGTTTAGAAGGATGATATTGGCCTAAGGGAATAGAGAATGGACAGATTCCATGGGATCTTGCTGGTGAGGGACAGAGCAGTGGTGTGATAGTGTTATAACTTAAAATGACAGAAGAAAGGAGGTTTGGGGGAAATGAATACATTTTTTACATGCTGTCATTTGACAGCATGTAAAAGGTTGGCAGAGGTAAAATAATAATAATGTTCTAAGTGATTCATTGTGAACAATGTTTACATAGGTATAATAATGTAACCACTAACTATTCACCCAAATTTTGATACAAATATATTGAGAGGATGGTTGATTATACAGTTTAGAGCTCAGGTGAGATGTAGATCTAGTCTATGTTTATTTAAAGCTTATAGGTTTTCTTCCCAATATTTTGGACATTGGTATGTATGTATGTATTTATTTATTTACTGAGATGGAGTCTCACTGTATCACCCAGGCTGGAGTGCAGTACATGATCTTGGCTCACTGCAACCCCCGCCTCCTGTGTTCAAGCGATTCTCCTGTCTCAGCCTCCCTGGTAGCTGGGATTTCAGGTGTGAGCCACTGTGCCCGGCTGGTTTTCATTTTCTGTAAAAACTCACAATTGATCTATTAGGCTCTGTCTCGTTTTTATCACTATTAGGTCTCTAAATTTTTTTTTTTTAAGACAGGATCTCGCTGTGTTGGCCAGGCTGGAGTGTAGTGGCATGATCCCGGCTCATTACAACCTCTGCCTCTCTGGTTCAAGCAATCCTCCCACCTCAGCCTCCTGAGTAGCTGTGATCACAGGTGCATGCCACCACACCTGGCTCATTTTTGTATTTTTCATAGAAACAGGGTCTTGTCATGTTGCACAGGTGGGTCTTGAATTCCTGGGCTCAAGCGATCCTCCCACCTCAGCCTCTTAAAGTGCTGGGATTACAGGCATGAGCCACTGCCCCTAGTCAGTTCTCTAAAATTTTTTCCTTTCCTCCTTCTCTCTCTTTCTTTTTTCTTCCTTCCTTCCCTCTCTTTCTTTCTGTTTTTATCAAAATGATACAGGCATGTAGCTAAAAATCACATACTGCACAGGGTTTATTCAAAAAATTCTAAGTACCTATCTAACCCCTTTTACCTCCCACCATACACACCCTTCAATTTCCTTCTCCTCAGAGCCAGCCAAGTACTTTCCACTTTTTTACCTTGTTTTAACTCTAGATATCGAAGTATCACACTTACACTGGTATGTCTTGGTCTTTCAGTTTTAGGCATTATCTATTGACTTCTCACTGTGGAAGATGAAAATTTAGCTTCCTCTTACCCCACCTCTCATCTCTAACACACACACACACACACACACACACACACACACACACACCCCACTCACACACACCCCACTCACACATCCCAAACTTCCAAACTCTCAATATATTTATATCAAAATTCGGGTCAATAGTTAGTGGTTACATTATTATAACTATGTAAACATATGTATAACTATGTAAACATTGTTCACAATGAATCATTTAGAACATTATTATTGTTTGACCTTTTCTGCATAACTTTGTATTTTTGCTGGAGTTGATCATTATCTTTTTGATAATTTGTTTGCTTAGTGTTTTATATACTTACCACTGGCTTAGCTCCAAATTCACTGTCAATAGTTACATCTCTCCATCCATCCAGATAGAACACTTCATGCATTCATTGAGGGTTCTATCAATTCCATCTTCTTAAAGAAGTATCTTCTAGACTTCTCCAACCTGTTCCAGTTAGGACTAGCTGCCCTCAGTGTGCTGAGGATAACTGTCTTCATAGGATCTCCCTCAGCCATCATCATGACTTTCATCTTTCTCCATGTTGGACGCCCTGGTCCTCAACCTGAATCCCATGTCTTCTCTTTCTCTTTTTTTACTTTCTTAGTTTAAGGTGTCATTTTGGTGGAACACATCCTTTAGTAGCATTCTGGAAAAAAAAAATGAAGTACATTGTTGACCCTTTGCATGTCAGAAAGTGCCATTATTCTACCTTCACACTGAATTGTTAGTTTGTCTTGCTATAGAATTCCAGGTTAGAAATAACTTTAATTTAAAGATGTTGTGTCATTGAGTTCTTGTTTCCACATTGCTATTGAGACTTCTGAAACCATTATGACTCCTTATTTTTTGTATGTGACCTTTCATTTCTCTCTGGAGGCTTGTGAGGTCTTTGCTTGGTTCTCAGTGTTCTGAAATTACTCTCAAGTGCTTTTGTATGGGTTTGTTTCCATCCATTATGCTGGATACTTGGTGAGTCCTTTTATTCTTTGAAACTCTTGTCCATCAGTGCTGGACAATTCTTTTAAATTATTCCATTGATGATTTCTTCCATTTTCTCAGTTCTTTCTAAAAGCCTCATTATTTGGAGATTAGAACTCTTTTACTGGTCCTCTACATTTACTTTCTTTCTTATTTTCCATCACTCTACTTTTATAACACTTTCTGGCAAATTTCCTCTACTTTCTATCCTAGCCTTCCATAAGTTTTTTATGGCTTCCATGTTAATTTCCAAGTGCTTTCATTTACTCTGTAAATGTTCCTTTTATTTTACTTTTCAAGAGAGCATCCTGGTTTTTTTCATGAACATATCATTAATGGATCATTGTGGTTTCTTCTTCCTGCATAGTCTCCCCTCACCTTACCCCCTTCACCCTGTTGCTTTTTCTGTTTTTTTTTTTTTTTTAATTTTGTTTTGTTTTGTTTTTTAAAGGCTTTCCTAAGATGTTTGATGATGCCTGGTTGGCTGTTTATTCTGAGTGGATACTAGAAGGCTGAATGGACATTCTGAGTATGGACATGGGGTTTGTCAGCTGTAGGCTGACATGGCTGAGTCGTTTCTTTGCGGAACTCATACTTCGGTATTTTTTTTGTCTTTCCTCTTGAGCTGTTCATGTTCCCCAGAGAAGGATCTTCCAGTGTCCAGCCTGGAGCGGAGACACCACTGCCAGTGTTTTAGAAGCTAAGTTGCACAAAAGGGCTGAAAAAATCTCAACGTTTAGATTGTCAGTATAAACGTTCTTTTAATTCCTCTCTTTTTGTTACTCACCCCAGCCCTCAGCTGTGTCCATATTCCCCAGCCCAGACACCTTGTGTTTTACCTCTTGCATATTCTGCCAGGGTGTGGCAGGGCAGGTGCCTGTGTGGATCAGGGATGGGCTTTGACCGCTGCTGAAGCTGACTTCCCACCCATCTTCCGGTTTTGAGCTTCCCCTTTGCCTTCCCTCCCAAAGTGGGGCTGCCAGTTCTGCCCACTATCAGGTGTCTGTGGGATGCATCAGGCGCTTCTCTCCTGCTCCACTTGCTGCCTTGGGTCTGCCGAATCACCTCCCCCTCACATGTTTTCTCTGCAGCTTCCACTGCAATTGCCTTCTCTTTATTTCTGTTTGTTTGAGTTGATGCTTGGGAAAAAAATTTCTTCACCATTTTTTTCCTTGGGGTTTTTGGAAGAAATGAAAGTAAACATATGCATCCACATTTTCGTGTTTTCCTGGAAGTTCCTACTTCTCTTGGCGATTTTAAATCATCTTGGATCTTTCAGGAACAATGCATTCACCTCACTTGGAATCATTGGTAAATTTTCAGGAGCATTCTTCTTTTGTCTGACTTCTACTCAGTGTTGAAGATATTTAGTCTGATTTTCTGGACTTCTATCAAGTTTCTATAGACAATTTCCACAGGATACTGTGGACCTTGATGCTTCTGATATGTGTTCTATGTCTTCCTCACTCCGTGTTTTCACATGCTGGACCCAGTGTCTCTGTAACATGTAAAAGTTTCTGTTTACACACAAACTTTCATGAGAAGGATTGAGTGATGATAGAGGGGAAGGGTCAGCGCCGAAGGTTCTTAGGCAAATTCTCCCAATGCCTTGACAGTGAAAATAGGCTTACCTAACATGTAGGCTCATAATATTCAGCTTTAAGAGTCTAGACCCTAGTTAATGGATTTTATAAATGATATGGAAACTTGCTTTTTGTTTCATGTCATTGATCAAATGAATATTTGTACAATGCCATATCAACTAAGGTCATTATTTAGAGAACTGGAAAGATAAATGCTAGCCTTGTAAGTTACATGAATAAAGAAATAGCTTGGGCATGATTGATTCTTATTTTTTTGATTTTTAAAAAATATATAAAACATTAAGGACTTTGATCAGAATGATCAGCCTTGTAGATTTTTTTTTCAATTATTCTTATGACTTGGAGGGTGTGTGCCATGACACATTCACACAGCGTCAACACTCGCATGGTAGTCTTGAGACCCTTTGATTACCTTACTACAGATTGTCAAAACATGGGCTGATCTGGCAAATCAGGAACAACTTTTCACTTTAAGAATTTCTACTCTGATTCTTCAGTTGCTATGGAGATTGTCTCATAAAACAGTGTTGGATTTGGTTGAGATCAGTCAGTTTAGATGCTGGGTTCTGATAAAGTTCTTACCACCATCAACACTACCCTCATTGCCATAACATAAAAACAATAGTCGATTTTACAAATGTGTGTCAACGTATTTAGGGCATAGCATTTAGTTGGAGAATTACAGTAATACTGCCACAATAGAAAAATCTGAGAAAACAAGGGATTGTGCATTGGGAAAGTACTTAAAATATTAAGATTGATTTCCAGTGACTTTAGTACCTTTTAACTATGAAGGAGAGTTACCAGGTTGCTCATAAATGCATATTGCCTCAGGCTGAATAAATGCAAGAGGAGTCTACCAACCACTGTAAAACAGAGGTACTAATGAAGAAGGAAAGGCCAAATGGGAGAACTGGGATAAACAAACTTAATCTTCCATGACCAGCAGTTGTGGATGAACCCAGCCATACTTGAAAAAGCTGCACTCTTTTCTCTTACTGTGGCGCTGCTACAACCTGCAGTGTGAGTGAGCAAGCAAGTTAACCCCATCAGGCAACACTTGATCTGTTGGGGACCAGAGCTGGCAGATAAATGCTTGCCTCTTTTGTCCCTGAGATGGACAATTCTGAGGCCCATCTCAGCAGGATTGAGTCCCAGTTGCTCACAGCTTCATAACATACCCTGGTATTGACTTTTACTCCTTCCCTGTATCACTCCTCCTTTTTTTATTTTCTTTTTGAAACAGGGTTTGCTCTGTTGCCCAGGCTGAGTGCAGTGGCACGACTGGGGCTCACTGTAGCCTTGACCTTCCAGACTCAAGTGATCCTGCCACATCAGCCTCCCAAATAGCTGGGACTACAGGCATGTACCACCATGCCTGGTTAATTTTTGTATTTTTTGTAGGATGGGGTCTCCCTGTGTTGCCTAGGCTGGTTTCAAACTCCTGGGCTCAAGGGATCTGCCCACCACAGCTGGCCACCATCTCACTCTTGATATAAAAGCAATAGGGTTTATTGAAATATTGACAAGTGGCTGGGAGTGGTGGCTCATGCCTATAATCCCAGCACTTTGGGAGGTCAAAGCAGGAGGATTGCTTGAGCCCAGGAGTTCAAGACCAGCCTGGGCAACATAGGGAGACCTCGTCTCTACAAAGAATAAAAATAAAAAACATTAGCTGGGTATGGTAGTGTGTGCTGTAGTCTTAGTTACTTGGGAAGCTGAGATGGGAGATATCTTGAGTCCAGGAGTCTGAGGTTGCAGTAAGCCATGATGTACTACTTGTACTCCAGCCTGGGCAGCAGAGCGAGACCCTGTCTCAAACACAAAACAAACAAACAAACAGAAAAAGAAATATCAACAAGAATAAATGTCTTATAAGAATCTCCTAATTGGAACAAATAGGTGGGGTACATGAAATCCATGCTGCCTGACTATATACTTCTTGTAATTGTTGCCCAATCTAGAAGCCACAGGTGAGATTTACAGTTAAAAATTAGGAGCCCCCTCCCCAGCCAACCACTTCACCTAGGTAAAAGATCTCTTAGGACACTCAGTGTTAAACCAGGAGTCATTGTGGGAGACATCAAACATTCCCCTTACTAACAAAGGGAGCCCTGGGGGGCCTCAAAGTGGAGAGGTTTTAGGTTTTCTGATTGTCAGTAGATATCTACAACACTCAGATATTGGTATTTTATATGATTGCTGATGGTGTTTTAGAGATTGTGGATCTAGTAGGGGTTTATTACTGGTGACTGAATACTAGGCTCTGGTATTTTTAAGCCCAGGCCCCATTACTGTGGAGATGTTTTTCCTGAATCCCTTTTCCTTTTATCTTTCCTTCTTAGTTTTTATAGTGGCTTCCAGTGTCAAGGCCACTAGGATTAGAAAACTCTGAAGCAATGATATAATGATGTTAGTGACGTTGATGGGCTTGTAGATTAAGTGCAAGTCTCTCCACACCGTCATGCACCCACCAGCCCATCCACCTGTTCTCTATTGGTAGAGTAAGAGTGTGCTTCTCAGGAGACTCACAGCCTGCAATAATAATGACAACAATGTATGGCTGTGGTACTATGATATTACAATAATTATAGCATAATTAATTAATTATCGTTATGTGACTATTAAAATTACATAAGTTGAATAATTCATTCTCCAATTTTAATTACCTAAAATATGTAGTAAGATAATATTTTGAGATATTAATTGTTGTGCTTTTCTTTTCCCCATAGCCTGTGTGGGATTGTCTGAGTTACCTACCTTGAGGGGATTATAGGATTGTTATAGTGACAGTGCAGAAGTAACAGTTTTCATGTTCTATTTATTTATTTATTTATTTATTTATTTATTTTAGAGACAAGAGCTTGCCTGTTGCCCAGGCTGGAGTGCAGTGGCGCAATCCTAGCTCACCGCAGCCTTGACCTCCTGGGCTCAAGCGATTCTCCTGCTTCAGACTCCTGAATAGCTAGGACTACAGGCATGTATCACCATGTCCAGCTAATCTTTAAATTTTTTTTTGTAGAGACAGGGTCTTGCTATGTTGCCCAGGCTGGTCTGGAACTCCTGGCCTCAAGTGATCCTCCTGCCTTGGCTTCCTAAAGCTCTGGGATTATAGGCCTGAGCCACCACACAGCCAGAATTTTTGACAATCAAAACCAGAGGCTTTGGTTTATAGCATAGCAATGAAATTAGAAAGAGTAGAGAAAGAAAGTCACTTCACTCCCTCCCGCCAGGGAAATAAGAGTATTGGGGTGGGTTTAGGAGGAGAGCATGACAAATAGTACACGTCTTCCTTTCCCACATTTGGAACCAGTCCCACAGAAGAGAAAGGCAGGTGAGAAATGGCAATGCTGCAGTAACTTTATTACTGATAAAACTAGTATTGGCAGCTGGGCCTGCCCCACTAGAGAATTAGACTAACCCAGCCAGTCACAGGCAGTACCGGGCAGCCAAAGCCTGAGGCTAGACAGCTTTGTGGTGAGGAGGAGTAGCCTGGAATGTGTGTTTCCTGCTGACAACCAGTTCCTAAGAAGGAAGAGGGAGGCAGGGTGGGTCTGTGCACATCCAGTTTCTCTCCCAAACTCCCCATCAGAGAATGAAAGTTAGGAGGGAGGGAGGCTGGTGTTTTAGTTTACTAGGGCTGCAGTAACAAAGTACCACAGTCTAGGTGGCTTAAACCATGGAGATTTATTGTCTCACAATCCTGGAGGCTAGAAGTCCGCGATCAGGGTGGCAGCAGGGCTGGTTCCTTCTGAGGGATGTGAGGGAGAACCTGTCCCATCTTGGCTTGCACTTGACCTTCTTCATGGTCATGTGGCATTCTGTCTGTGTATTGTCTGTGTCCCAATTTCCCTTTTTTATGAGGACCCCAGTCATATTGGATTAGGGACCCAACTACTGTAGTATGACCTCATCTTAACTCATTACATCTGCAATGACCCCATTCCAGAATAAGGTCATATTCTGAGGTACTGGGAGCCAGGACTTCAACATATGTACTTTTAGAGAACACAATTCAGCAATTCAGGGGAACAGACAGCAAGATGAGCAGAGCTCTCTCCATGAGGAAGAAAACATCAGTAATGGGTGGGAAGCATTTTTCTCCAAAACATAGTTGAAAGAGGTTGAGAAGGGTGTATGGAGACGGTCGTTATCTGAAAGGTGGGGATATGAAAAGGGGGGAGGGCAGGACTTGACTCCTTTGGGGGACAAATGGTGAGAGGTAGTACCAGCTTTGAGACCACTGAGAGATTATTGTGCGTTGTCTGTGGCCAGCAGCCAAGAAGAGGCTTGAGAGCTGAACACACACAAGGAAGGCAAAGTAACTCATGCAAAGCATTTGTTTGCCCTTTTGAGGAGCACCAAATAGGTGCAAGAGCCAAGTTAACTGTTTGTTGCTGTGGGGAGTAGGCTTAATGCTGAAGGCTATTTATACATTGCTGATACGTTATCCAACAGAAGGATTCCTGGCCATTCCCAAGGCTTTGCCATGACCCATCTGCACTCCTCTTTGGGGAACCTTTAGCATCTCTGTAGCCTCTCTGAAAGATAGTGAGAGGTCCTTAACAAGCAGGGAGCAGTATATGGAAGTGAAAGGCTAATACCAATTCCCCCTACTCAGGATGTATATGTGTAGGTCTGCCTGTCAGTCTCTGATCAGCATGAACTAACCAATAACATCACATTCCACTGTCTTAGACAGGGAAGCAAGATGGGAAGTGGGCAGGATAAGAGTTTGAAACTGGACACACTGGCTCACACCTGTAATCCCAGCACTTTGGGAGGTTGAGGCAGGTGGATTACTTGAGCTCAGGAGTTCCAGACCAGCTTGGGCAACACTGTGAGACTTCATTTTTACAAAAAATTAAAAAGAAAAAAATTAGCTGGGTGTGGTGGTGTGTACCTCTAATCTCAGCTACTTGGGAGGCTGAGGTGGGAGGATCACTTGAGCCTGGGAGGCAAGGCTTCAGTGAGCTGTAATGGTGCCACTGGACTCCAGCCTGGGAAACAGAGCAAGACCCTGTCTTTAAAAAAAAACAAAAAAATTGGGGAGCTGAACAATATGAGTTCAAATCCCACATCTGCTACTTGTTTGCCAACTGGCTTGAGAAATTTTTTAATCTCTTCTTTTTCAGTCTCTGAGAGTTTTTATACCTGTAAAATGGGAGAATAATATCATCGTATCAGGATGGTTATGATAATTGATGACTGTGTAAAGTACCAGGTCCTCTGCCTCCTACCGGCTGTCATTATTTTTAGTGTTTCTCCATTGCCTTGTGGAGGGGATATTGAGCAGTTGGAGCCCAGGAGAGTCCCTTTCACCATAAAGAGAGTGGATCCCCCTTTTCTGTTTTATGTATCAAGATTCCAAATAAGGTAGCTTCTAAGAAAAGGGATTGCACAGCAAGATGTTAGAAAATCACTTGAGCAAGAGATGTCTGAAGTGCTTTCAGCTCTGAAATTTAAGTTCTATAGCAAACAGCTTCTCCTTTATCAGTTCTTCATTTGCAAAATGATATTCAGTACCTATTTCAGAGAAATATTATGAAAATAAATGGAGAGGTGTTTGTGAACATCCAGACAGTCTTGGAGTGCCTGTTATGTTTCCATTTCCTATAGTAAATGCTATTGTGACTTTTAGAGAAGTATAACAAAGTACCTTTCCCCAACAAAACTGAGGCCATGAAATCTGTG
Source organism: Rhinopithecus roxellana (assembly GCF_007565055.1). NCBI lineage: Eukaryota > Metazoa > Chordata > Mammalia > Primates > Cercopithecidae > Rhinopithecus > Rhinopithecus roxellana. Next base: position 86,685,390 of record NC_044562.1, on the reverse strand, counting down.
CGTGAAGCCATTAGAGAGCACCACAGGACACAATAAAATGAGTTACGGAGTACAGTGTAAGTTAAATATGTTAGGCCATTCAGGAAAGTATAATCCTTTAAATGAGTAATATCACATCTGCACAAAGTGGTAAATATATCAGCATATGCCCTACAAAGGAATAATAAGCTTCTGTATACATATCTCTATGAAACTAGATGTTATATGCAAGGAAATAATAACCTTGGATTATTGGTTATGAAATATATATGTAAAATATGCCCCAAACTCCTGATATACTATATACTTTCATGAATACTTATATCTGTATCTCCATGAAATTGTATGGTATTTTAAGAGTTTGAGGGCACCTCGTTTTTCTGTTTATAGGCAGGAGAGTAGATAGGTCCAATTTTTTCATTCCATAGCTGGAAAGCAGACCTAGACACATTAAGAAACTCACTTGTAGTTTTTTCTATCAAGACAGTAATAGAACAAAGAATGCTCACAACCATTTATTTATTAGACCTTGCTGATTTTTTAAAATTAATTCTCTGTTTCAAAATTTTGAGTGTACAGTTAAGGTTAAAATTCACCTCTGATCACTACTCTCATTCCTGGTTCTCTGAATGCCCCGCTGCCAAATTATGGTAAGAGTATAGCATGCCCCAAATCCAGAATTTTCTACATGCTTTACTTACATACATGTATAAAGCAATACATCCAATATAGTATTGCTTGGATATGTTTGTATTAGAAATGCTCTCATACTATAATTTTTTCATTCAGCAAGATAGCTTAGAAATATATCCATGGTATTACATATAGTTCTATTTCATTCTACCTGCTTTATAATTAACATAGTATGAATATAACACATTTTGTCCATTCTCCTGTTTGTGGACATTCAGATTGTTTCTTGTTTTTCCTAAATCAAATAATGCAATGATGAACATTCTTGAATAGTCTCTGTTGTCACAAATGCAAGGCTTTTCCTAGAGCAAATATAAAGGAGTGGAATTGTTAGGTTAAAACATTAAAACAATTTTTTTCCAGATTAATTTAACATGAAAATCAATTAAGTGCTTATCCTGACCTCATTTCCATAATAGGTAAGTTTTTTCCTTTGCATTTTATTTTTTACCATCATGCCAATAATAAACTGACAACTCAGAGATGCAAGTGAAATTACTTTTTCTTAGCAAGGCCTGTTCATTTGGAAGCGTAGATGTTGTTATCAGCCTATCGTGGTTTTTAAGTTTGTCCTTTTGAAGTGAAACATGATGGAGTAAACAGTAGCACCCAGTGATGTGCAGTAGAGTTTCGTTTCTTCCCTTAAATTGTTTTCTGCTACCTCAAGAAAAAACAGGCAACAGAACGTGTCAGTCGAAATGCAATTTAGGAATTGCACTTGATCTCATTTTTCAGCCTGATGTTTCTGCTCTTTCATCATAAAGATCAGCTGCATTTTATTTTTTTCAGTCCCTTAGAATAACATCCAGTTCTAGTCAGCATGTTTAATGTGCTTCTCAATGATGTTCTAGCACAATAAATTTTTGTATCTCGTGCATGTGTACATATGGTAAAAATTTCTTCAGGTTCTAGCCATGTGGGGGAGGAATACTGCGGTCGCTTTGTTAATGCAGTGTTTGTGTTGGAGCAGTTAGGGCCCCGCGCTTTAACTCTCAGCACTGGGCGTAATGAGACGGCTTTGATGGTGGTGTAAGAGTCTAGTGGGATGGTCACAGCTTCACACTTCAAAGCAGAGCATATGGGACGAATACTGGTTAGCTTTGTACTCTTTGGGGATGGTTGGGAGACAATTCTTAACAGCTCTGTTTAATGAAGACATTGGAAAAGAAATGTTCTATCTTTAAAATAATTTTGAATTGCAAAGAGAGAAATTTCCACCACCCCCCTTTCATAGACTAAACTAAGAATAATTTTTCCTAGTCTGCACTTAATTAGAGGCAGTGCAGCATCACACTGCTATACTGTATTTTCAAATGCCACTCTTTTTAAACATACTGGAGCGAGATTAATCGGCCAGTTTTAGTTTATGTACATGAGTTTAGGCAAAAATTTTTAGGGCTATCTGTTTTATCATCTGAAATTTTTATGACTTCTGGTCAAGAATTTTACCTTCCTCTCATTAAAAAATATGTAAGTAAAAAATCAACTAAATAAAAAAAAAACTTGGCTGTATTAACAGCTATACTAAAACTAGAGGATGCTTGTAAGCTTCTAAGTCTAGCACCCAGTTTAATTTTTAGATTTTGTGGGTTTTTTTTTTTTTTTTGTACTTGATTTGAGTCTCAGGTGATATGGGTTGGAAAATGTTCTTTTTGATTGGTTTGTGCTTAGGGAAAGGTTTGATACTTTTTTGAGTATCATTTGAATCCAGGTTTAAGAATAATAATGAACCATGCATTTATGCAGTAGGTCACAGAAAAGAGAATTTAACTTTTCCTAGAGGAGAGGGAACAAAAGACTCTTGAGGTCTTTTTTCTAAGTTCTGCATTTTGGCTGGCATCAGAAATATAAGAAAACGAATGAGTTATATTCCTTGAGCTGCTGAAATGCAGTTCTGTTTAACAATTCAATTTCAAGTCCATTTATATCAGTAGTCCTAAATTGCTCCTGAAAGAAAGAAAAACAGAAGGGAAAATAATGATATTAAATACCACTGTAGACAGATAGATTTAATTAAGCAGATTCTTAAGTCCTGAATTAATGTACTACTTTTACTGTTGTATATTCTTAATAAAATACTACATTTAGCCACAATTATATCTGTTATAAGCTTAGAAAAGACATTTGTGTTACGAACATGAAGCTTAAACTTCTCATTGCACTGAGAAACATCTAATTACATCGATTCTCCTGCAAAGAGGAATATAACCAAATTCACAGAAGTCTCTAAAGTTAAGCCTGAAAAGAAAGTGCTAGATATTCATGTATAGGAATGACTAAAAATTACTTTTTAGCTAATAAGGTCAGCCAAACATGAAGGTTAAAAAATATATATTGTTAAAAAGCATTTCGGTATTTCCTTAAATCAACCCTTTTAGAATATGACCAGAGAAATTGGAAAGGGCAGAACCACTAACAATAATGGTGAGAAAAGCTTCTTAAAATGGGGGGTGGGGGTGGGTACCTAAAAAATTGGTCTTTTAATAAAGAGTGATTTAGGAAGCTGCAGTTTTGTTTTGCCTGTTTCAAAACTATATGATGGCATGATATTCTTTCTGAACAGGTGGTTCAGATATCTGCCCTGTCTAACAAAGCTGATCAGCGCGGATATCCCGCAGGTACATGTGGTTTTGACTGCTGTGGATATGACCACTACTCTAAGGACAGAGCATAAAATGTTAACACGACTGTGGAAAATTGATCCCATGCTTTCTCACTAGAAATACAGTATGTTCTCGCTGGTGTTGAACTCTCTTCTCGTTTTGTTAGCAGAGTGACTCCTTACTCCCATTTGTTAGTTTAGAATGGACACTGATACTCCAGGTTCGCAGCGCCAACATCAGCAACGTGCTTAGGAAGCAAAGTCAGTTCATTCAATTTGATAAACCTTTATTGAGTAACTAGAAGGCACTGCCTTCTGGGATTTTGAAACTCAGAATGGAAAACAAAAGTTCAAGATTAACTATTTAATACAAGTCTATTAGATTTGATGCTATCAATAAAAACAAGCTGTAGAATATTCTAACACAAGAATGGGAGAAATGAATTCCAGGAGAGGGAGGGCACAAATACGAAGCAGGGGTTAATTCAGGAGTTTGGGTTTCCTGGGACTCTTTCACAAGGCTACAAGTTTGGTTCCACTGTAGAGGGAAGTGGAACAAACAGCTTAGAGAGCTACAGTGAGCAGTGGCTTTACAGCAAATCTGAACAAAACTGTTGCTTTAAACGATAATGCCACTTACTTGAAAACTGATGAGACGGTTTTCCACAGGCTTCAGCTTGAAGTATTCATAATTATTATCTTCTTTAAGAGGCCTGTGTGATTCACTTGATGTGGACATTTGAAGTTACAGGGGATGATTTTTATGCAGATTAATTGAGAAAACCATAATATAAAATAAAAATTAGCCCTTTTGAATATATAATTCATATAACAAATAAAATAGCTTGGTTGTAAGTAATTCTCTGACTAAATATGAGACTTTTTTTTGAAACACAGGCTGTCTAAATTGTTTTCCAACAAAATTACAAATACCTACTTACCATAGGCCCTTGGGTTGCAGTCATTGGAAACACAAACGTTATTTCTTTGAGTATGAAGAGGGTATTGTACTGTCTTTATTGCTAAATATTATTTTGGCCTTGGTTGTCTCTTCATTGTAACAAGAATAATGTAATATTTCATTTTCTTGCTTCATTAGAGAACAAAAATCAAGCTTGATTTCTTCCATGATGAATTTATGTAGATGACATAATGGAAGAGGAATTGTTAAAATATAGGAGCATTTCTAGTAAGTAGGAACATGCTAGCCTAGAGGGTATCCAGAACTCAGAATTCAAAACAGTGGCTTAGGCTTGCAAAAAGGAAAGGGAGCTATTTATTGAGTTATTCTCTGTACCAGACATTGGGCTACATGGTTTTCTTAATTTATCCAATCTCTATCCATCTTATGGGGAAGTTTATTTTTCTTTTTTTTCCTTTACTTTCTGTTATTTTTCTCTCTTGCATCTCCTTCATTTTCCTTTTGTTTTTAGTAAACAATTTTAAAGCAAATTCCAAAGATCATGTTATTTCACTCCTTCATAATTAATATACATCTCTAAGCAATTCAAATATTTTCTTATATAATTGTAATGCCACCATCACAACCAACAAAATGATAATTTGATGATACTGTCTAACACCCAGTGTATAAACCAGGCAAATATCTCTTTATAGGGCCTGTTCGAATCTAGATCTAACATGGCTCACACATCATACTGATTGTTGTATCTCTGAGTCTGTTTGATCAAGACCAGTCTCCCTGTCCCCCTCAATCCTCAGTTTTTCCCTTGCCATTTACTTGTTGCAGAATCTGGGTCAGTTATCCTATAGAATTTCTACATTCTGGATCTGTTTGCTTCCTTATGGTGTCATTTAATTTGTGTCTTTATCCCTCACATTTCCTGTAAACTCTGTTAGCTCCAGAGGCCTGATGAGTTTGACGTTTAATTTTTTGGCAGGAATTCTTAAAGGTGGGCTGTGTGTTTCACACTACATCACACCAGGAGGCTGCAGTGCCTGAGTGTCTCACTTCTGGTGATACAAACATCAGCTGCCTTTGTCTGATATTGTGAAGTTCCTAATTGATTTTTCAGGAGGGTTTCATTTATTCATAATCTTGCCTAAAACAATCATATTTTTAGGTGCTGCAAAATTGTGATTTTCTAATTCTGTCATCACTTCCACATTTATTAGCTGGATTTTTTTCTATTAAAAATTTTTTTCTCATCAGTTTGGACTATCTAGCTACCCTAAAATATTGTTCATGCAGGAAGGATAGAATAAATTCTTATTATTATTTATTGTTTTTTGAGACAGAGTCTTGCTCTGTCACCCAGGCTGAAGTGCAATGGCACAATCTTGGCTCACTGCAACCTCCGCCTCCTGTGTTCAAGTGATTCTCCTGCCTCAGCCTCCAAGTAGCTGAGATTACAGGCGCCCGCCACCACACCCAGCTAATTTTTGTATTTTTAGTAGAAATGGGGTTTCACCATATTGGCCAGGCTGGTCTTGAACTCTCAACCTCAAGTGATCCACCTGCTTCAGTCTCCCAAAGTGTTGGGATTATGGGCGTAAGCCACTGTGCCCAACCCATTCTTTTTTTTTTTGACTGAGAAATTTCTAGATAAGGAATTGGGGATTTAGAGAAAGTTTTTTTTTTTTTCTTTTTTCTTTGTTTTCCATTTTACAGATAGAGAGGTTAAGACTCAGAAATGTAAAGTAAATTGTTCAAGATCTCCCAAATAGGTATTAAGGAGCAGAAATGGTATTCAATCCTATACTTTCTGGACTTAAAAGTGTGTGTTGTTTCCACGAAACTAAAATGCACCCCTGCCCTTGAATCTCCAATTGCAGTCGGCTGGGGGTTGCTACCACAAATATCTCCCAATGCTTTGCCCTTTAGGAACCAGATTAAAGAATCTCCTTTATAGGCATTCTGCCTATATAAACAGGCAGTGCTTCAGAACTGTAGCTCCAAATGGAGGTGCTGGCCTGTGTAGGCAAAGAGCTGGGCAGGGCCAGGAAACATGTCATAACATTTGGTAGGACAGGCTTTTGGGCATCACAGTTTGTGATTTTAGGCTACTGCAGCAGCCCAAATGTGAGTTACACTAAGTTATGGGTGGAGCACATATATGTGACCAGAACAATTTGGAGAGTTGTCAGAATTTAGTTAACCTTTCCTAAATATTCTCCCATTTCTCATGCCGCCTCCTCAACCACTGTAGATTTGAAGGGAGAATTTAGCTCACTGCCTGTGTTAGTCCATTTGCATTGCTATGAATGAATACTCGAGACCTGGTAATCTACAATGAAAAGAGGTTTATTTGGCTCATGGTTCTGCAGGCTGTACAAGCATGACACCAGCATCTGCTGGTCTTGTTAAGGCTTAGGAAGCTCTTAATCATAGCTGTAAGGCAAAGGGGGAACAGGTGTGTCACATGGTGAGCTAGGGAGCAAGAGAGATGCTGGCTCCTTAAACAACCAGCTCTTGTGTGAACTCATAAAGGAAGAACTCACTCATTGCCATGGGAAGGCACCAAGCCACTCATGAAGGATCTGCCACCATGACTTAAACTCCTCCCATTAGGCCCCACCTCCAACACTGGGGATCACATTTCAACATGAGATTCGGAGGGGACAAACATCCCAACTAAATCACTACCTAAACATTATGTTGCAATTCCTAAATTTTGGTTGACTGTATCCCTGGCATCTAGCCCCACCCCACTCCAGGAGCTGGGGCCCTTTGGTACTGGCTTGCTTTGCTCATTATGACTTTAAGTATCGCTTTTTTTTTTTTTTTTTTTTTTTACAAATTAAAGATTTGTAGCAACCCTGCATCAAGTGAGTCCATTGGTGCCATGTTTCCAACAGTGTGTGTTCACTTCATGGCTCTGTCATATTTTAGTAATTTTCGCAATACTTCAAATCTTTTCATTACTATTATGTCTTTTTTTTCTTTCTTTCTTTCTTTCTTTTTTTTTTTTTTTTTTTTTGAGACAGGGCCTTGCTCTGTCACCCAGGCTGGAATGCAGTGGTGTGATCATGGCTCACTGCAGCCTTGGTCTCCCAGACTGAAGCAGTCTTCTGATCTCAGCCTCCTGAGTAGCTGGCACCACAGGTGTGTGCCAACATGCCAGGTTAATTTTTGTATTTCTTGTAAAGACGGAATTTCACCTTGATGCCAAGGCTGGTCTCTGACTCCTGAGCTCGGGCAATCTGCCTGCCTCAGCCTCCCAAAGTGCTGGGATTACAGGCATGAACCATCATGCCCAGCCACTATTGTATCTGTTATGGTGACCTACGATCACTGATCTTTGATGTTTGGGGTGCCATGAACCACAACCACATAAGACAGATAACTGAACTGATAAATGTGTGTTCCAGCTGCTTCATCAACTGGCTGTTCCCCCATCTCTCTTCCTTTCCTTGGGTTTCCCTATGTACTGAGACACAATAGTATTGAAATTAGGCCAATTAATAACCCAACAATGGCCTTTAAGTGTTCAAGTAAAAGAAAGAGTCTCACATCTTGTATTTTAAATAAAAAGCTAGAAATGATTAAATTTAAGGAAGAAGACATGTTGAAAGCTGAGACAGGTCAATAGTTAGGCCTCTTCTGCCAGTTGGCCAAGTTGTGAATGCAAAGGATAAGTTCTTGAAGGAAAATAAAAGTGCTACTACAGTGAACACGTGAATGACATGAAAGCAACACAGCTTTATTGCTGATATGAAGAAAGTTTTAGTGGTCTGGATAGAAGATCAAACCAGCCACAACATTTCCTTAAGCCAAAGGCTAAGCCAAAGAAAGGCTGTAACTCTTCCTCTATTCTGTGAAGGGTGAGAGAGCTGATGAGCTACAGAAGAAAAGTTGGAATCTAGCAGAGGTTGGTTCATGAGGGTGAAGGAAAGAAGCTCCCTCCATAACATAAAAGTTCAAGGTAAAGCAGCAAGTGCTGATGTAGAAGCTGCAGCAAGTTATCCAGGAGACTGGTATCTAGCTAAGATCAAGGATGAAGGTAGGCTGGCCACAGCGGTGGCTCATGCCTGTAATTCCAGCACTTTGGGAGACCGAGGTGGGAGGATTACTTGAACCCAGGAGTTGGAAACCAGCCTGGGCAATATAGTGAGACTCTGTCTCTACAAAATTTTAGAAAAAGGATGAAGGTGGCTACACTAAACAGATTTTCAGTATTGATGAAACAGCATTCTGTTGGAAGAAGAGGCCATCTAGGACTTTCATAGTTAGAGAGAAGTACATGCCTGGCTTCAAGGAGCAGGCTGATGCTCTTGTTAGGGGCGAATGCAACTGATGACCTTAAGTTGAAGCCAATGCTTATTTACCATTAAGAAAATCCAACGGCCTTTAGGAATTATACTCAGTTTACTGTGTCTGTGCTCTATAAATGCAACAGCAAAGCCTGGATGACAGCAAATCTATTTACAGCCTGGTTTACTGAATATCTGAAGCCCACTGTTGATACCTACTGGGCTCAGAAAAAAATATTCCTTTCAAAATATTCCCGCCCATTGACAATGCACCTTGTCACCCAAGAGCTCTGATGGAGATGTACAAGGAGGGTAATGTTGTTTTCATGCCTGCTAACACAACATCCATTCTGCAGCCCATGGATCAAGGAGTAATTTTGACTTTCACATCTTATTATTTAAGAAATACATTTTGTAAGGCTATAGCTGCCATAGATAATGATTCCTTTGAAGGATCTGGAAAAAGTAAATTGGAGACCTCGTGGAGAGGATTTGCCATTCTAGATGCCTTTGAGAACATTCATGATTCTTGGCGGGAAGTCAAAGTATCAACATTAACAGGAGTTTGGAAGAAGTTGATTCCAACCCTCATGGGTGACGTTAAGACTTTAGTGGAGGAAGTCACTGCAGATGTGGTGGAAATAGCAAGAAAACTAAAATTAGAAGTGGAACCTGAAGATGTGACTGAATTGCTGAAATCTCATGATAAAACTTGAATGGAGCCCAGCATGCTGGCTCACGCCTGTAATCCCAGCACTTTGGGAGGCTGCAGCTGGCGGATCACTTGAGGCCAGGAGTTCAAGACCAACCTGGCCAACATAGTGAAAGCCATCTCTGATAAAAATACAAAAACTAGCCAGGAGCAGTGGCACACACCTGTAATTCCAGCTACTTGGGAGGCTGAGGCATGAGAATCACTTGAACCCAGGAGGCAGATGTTGCAGTGAGCCTACATCACGCCAGGGCACTCCAGCCTGGGTGACAGAGCAAGACGCTGTCTCCAAAACAAACAAACAAACAAAAACCCCAACAACTAAAATGGATGGGGAGAGAAAGAAGTTTCTTGATATGGAATCTACTCCTGGTGATGATGCTATGGACGTTGTTGAAATGACAACACAAGATTTAGAATATTACATAAACTGAATTGATAAAGCAGCATCAGGGTTTGAGAATACTGTTTCCAATACTGAAAGACGTTTTACTGCGGGTAAAATACCATCAAACAGCATCACATGCTACAGAGAAATTTTAGTGAAAGGAAAAGCCAATTGATGCAGTAAACTTCACTGTGGTCTTATTTTAACACGTTAACCACAGCCACTCCAGCCTTCGGCAGCCATCAGGCTGATCAGTCAGCAACCACCAAGATCAAGGCAAGAATGTCCACCAGCAAAAAGATGAGGACTTGCTGAAGCCTTAGCATTTTTTAGCAATAAAGTTTTGTTGTTTTTTTTTTGAGACAGGATCTAGCTCTGTCACCAAGGCTGGAGTACAGTGGCATGATCTCAGCTCACTGCAGCCTTGACCTTCCAGGCTCAAGTGATTGTCCCATGTCAGCCTCTTAAGTAGCTGGGACTACAGGCATATGCTGCCACATCCAGGTAGTTTTGTTTATTTTTTGTAGAGATGGTGTCTCACTCTGTTGCCCAGTCTGGTCTCAAACTCCTAATCTCAAGCAATCCTTCCTCCTCAGCTTTCCTAAGTGTTAGGATTACAGGCATGAGCCACTGCACCTGGTCAATAAAGTATTTTTAAATTAAGGTATATATATTGGTTTCTGGAGACATAATGCTATTAAACACTTAAGAGATTACAGTATAATATAAACATAATTTTTATATGCACTGGGAAACCAAAAAATTTATGTGACTTGCTTTATTGTGATATTTGCCAGTGATATTTGCTTTATTGCTATGGTCTGGAATCAAACCCACAATATCTCTGAGGTATGCCTGTACCTTAAAGTAGTGTTAATGAAACAGAAATCACTTAGGGCTAAAATAAACTTAGGAGATTTTCTTGGCTTTATGGTATCTACAATACCAGGGACTTCTAATGCTGGAGTTGCTACCTGATTCAGAAAAAGAACATTTCCCAGGCTGAGCGTGGTGACTCACACCTCTAATCCTAGCACTTTGGGAGGCTGAGGCAGGCAGATCACTTGAGGTCAGAAGTTCGAGACCAACCTGGCCAATATGGTGAAACTCTGTTTACTAAAAATACAAAAATTAACCAGGTGTGGTAGCAGTTTCCTATAATCCCAGCTACTCTGGAGGCTGAGGCAGGAGAATCCTTTGAACTCGGGAGGCTGAGGTTGCAGTGAGCCAAGATCATGCCACTGCACTGCAGCCTGGGCGACAGCATGCAACTCCATCTCAAAAAACAAACAAACAAACAAAAAACCAGGCTGGGCATGGTAGCTTATGCCTGTAATCCCAGCACTTTGGGAAGCTGAGGCAGGTGGATCACGAGGTCAGGAGTTCAAGACTAGCCTGGCCAGCATGGTGAAACCCTGTCTCTACTAAAAATACAAAAAAAAAAAAAAAAAAAAAAAAAAAAAATTAGCCGGGCATGGTGGCACGTGCTTGTAATCCAAGCTACTTGGGGGGGCTGAGGCAAGAGAATTGCTTGAACCCAGGAAGCAGAGTTTGCGGTGAGCCAAGTTTGCACCACTAAACTCCAGCCTGGGCGACAGAGCGAGACTCCATCTCAAAAAACAAACAAACAAACCACCAAAACCAAAACATTTCCCAAGACTTTTTATACCCCAGTGGTACCAAATGTTTTTTCAGTGTCTTCCACATTTCACTTCTTCCATTAACATGGCAGCCTGCGTTAGAATTAAACAAATAATAAACCCTGAAATTGCAGTTGGGATGGTCTCCTATGCTTGTTGTGGCCAGAAGTCTTATCTCAGCCCTTATTTTGATGATCCATGATATGTAACAAATAAAGAAGGCCTGCACTCCTGCTATCCCAGGCCAGCACCAGAATTCCCTTAGCACCTATATTCTGTATATCAGACAAAATGTATGCCATCTCTGTGCTTGCTTACAGGGGACTATAATTAGCTCCTAGAAAACAAGCAGAGGTCCTGTGAAGGAGTAATCTAGAAAAGCCCAGCAATTCTGTATTTTGCCTTGAGAAGATAAAATCATATCCAGAGAATCCAGATATGAAGAATGGCAGAGGAAGATGAAAAATGTTCTGTCATTTGGAGTAATCTTCAATTTTGTGTAAATATTAGGCTTCCTTATAGAGCATCTGGCTCAGAGCTGTCCAACAGAACTTTCTGTGGTGATGGAAATGTTCTTTATCTGTGCTGTCCAGTATGGAGACTACTAGCCATGTATGGTTGTTAAGTACATGAAATGTGACAAGTGCAACTAAAAAACTTCATTTTTCATTTTTTTCTTTTCTTTTTTTAGTTTTTGTAGAGATAGGGGTCTAACTATGTTGTCCAGGCTGTTCTTGAACTCCTGGCTTCACGCTATCCTCCTGCATCAGCCTCCCAAAGTACTGGAATTATAAGCATGAGCCACTTCCCTGGCCCATTTTATTTAATTTTAATCGATTAAAACTTTAGTTCTAGAGATAAATCCTAACGAAAATTTTAATTGATTAGAATTAATTTTTAATAGCACACATAGCTAGGGGCTGCTATATTAGACAGTGTGGTTACTGGCCCTTGCCCTCCTTTTTATACCTTCTGACAATATTTACAAGTTGGGACTATTATAACATTGTTCAAAAATTGAAGGCACTAATTTCATTAATCCTACATATACATTTCCACTGTGAAATTAATTTTGCGACGGGTTAGAAATTCAAGTCTCCTTGTATCAAGGCAAGCTTTTATTGTGAGATTAACTTCAATGGAACATTCATTATGTTTAAGCTTTGATGTTTAAAATTTATATAAATCATGTGCTTTAGTGGTGATGCTTGTGCAACAGTGTGCAACTTCATGCCACTGGTCTGGACACTTAGAAATGACTAAAATGATGAGTTCTGTGTTAAATATGTTTTACCACAGCAAAAAAACTATGTGCTTTGGTTTTTAAGATTTGGGTTGATTGTAATTTTCTTTGGTTAAAATTCCCTCTGCCACAGGCCTTGCTGAGGATCTGGTGCGGCATGTTCCTGGCTGTAGCGTGTTTCTCTTTGGCGAAGCTGACCTGCCTGAGAAGCGTAGTCTTGTCCAGAGAAGAAAGCAGCTGGTTGGTTCACGAGGAGGGATTTCAGTGCTCTTCAGCCTGACATGGGAGCTGCCTCTGCCCGAAGATGTGGTTTAACAGGTTCTGAGCATGGTTTTTGCTTTGCTCTGTATTTTTTTTTTTTTTTTTTTTAAACTTGAGGTCCCCTTTCTGAGTCACACCCTCTTAATGCAGGAAGAGTTACAGGAGTGGCTACTTCTTAAATGGGTGAGGCTCTCCTTTCTGCTGTTACTCTCACCTGGGCCCTGTTAAGCTAACCTGTGAGCCTAGAAGCTCCTGTCAGGTATTTGATGAGGGCCCCCAGAAGTGATATTCAAGATATATCATTAGCCCTGCAATGTGATCACTGATGAAAAGAATGTTCATAGCTCCTGGCACTGGGGCAGGGTCCTGGAGGCCCCTATCTGTGAATGGTGTGGGGTGTGCCCTGGGGTGTGATGGAGACACCTGGGGAGGGAGGACTTAGGGAGAGATCACTTCTAGCTGGTAGGAAGGTCTTTCAATACTTAAATATCAGTGTAGCCAAGTTGGTGCTTACAGCTGGAAATCAGTTCTAGAGGAACCCTGGAAAAAATCTTTTCTAGATAACGGACTTCTAGAATACAGAGACCAAAGACTGGGAAAAGAAACTATTCCTTCCCCTGGCTCTCATCAACTTTTGTCTCTCTCTGCCACTCCTGCCCTCTCTCCCTGCCCCACCCCTAAGGGATGTATCAGGAAAAGGTGGAACTCCTCCTTGTTGCCTGCATTTCCAGCATCCTAGTGTCACTTATTTGAGTCTCAATTGTTTCATTCTCAAACATCTGTTGGGGCCACAAATTAAACCATGTAAGGTCACATTCTGATGGTCAATCAATAACTGAAGCAGTTACCAAAATACTAGATATCCAAGGAGTGAGAGGTGGATAAGCATAAGAAACACATTTCTCATGGCACAGCTCTGCCAAAGCCCTGCAGAATCATTTACACATAAGTCTTTGGTTACTAGCCCCTGGCACAGAATTCTGATCTTAAACAAATAATATCTATAATCAAGTAGAGCAATGCAATTTAAAAAAAAAAAAAAAAAAAAGCACAGGTTTTGGGGCTATGCTGAAATCCCAGCCTTGCTATTTGCTGGCTGCGTGACCATGGTTCCTTGGTCTCGTTATGCTTTGGTTCCTATATCTATAAAATGGACGTAATAATGTCTCCCTCTCATTACTGTGAAGTCGAAATGATGTCTGTAAAGTGCCTGACACAGTACTAAAAGGCCATTTTTTTCTTCCCTATGAAGAGGAGATTTAATAAAAGTGATATTATAAATGTATTTCATTCAACATTTTGTTATAGAAAAAAAGAAGAGACTGATTGCTCTCTGCCAATTTGAACCTCACATATTTTCCCATGATTTGTCTCACAAATGGAGAAGTGTAAAGTTTTATGACTAAATTTTCAGAAATCTATTTCCTGGTTTCTAATTTGAGCCTCCCTAAAGACTGAAGAGATTATACCACAGATGTAGTCGCTTTAGTGCCAGGTGGACTGGTATTGCAGTCAGGTGGACAGGAATTAGACATAGGTATACTGCTATCAGAGCATTAGGTTAAGCAAACACTTGAATAACTTAATTCTCATTTTTGCAATGCTGTTAGAATAAATGGGTTGATATATGGGAAAAACTTTAACCTGATATAAAAGGCATAAGACCGAATGCCAATATTATCGCTAATTATGTTTAGTTTCCTAAGAACAAACTCGATATGTAGTTGTTTAAACTAAAGGGAGGATTGCCTCCCAGTCTGATCTATTACCTGCCTGTGGTTGGATAATCTGTGCCTCTGCCTCATCATGATCTATTTTATATTGTTTGATTTGAAATGGTGAACACATTGGGATTTCTGATTTTTTCTCTTCCTTCCTTCCTTCCTTCCTTCCTTCCTTCCTTCCTTCCTTCCTTCCTTCCTTCCTTCCTTCCTTCCTTCCTTCCTTCCTTCCTTCCTTCCTTCCTTCCTTCCTTCCTTCCTTCCTTCCTTCCTTCCTTCCTTCCTTTCTTTCTTTCTTTCTTTCTTTCTTTCTTTTTTTTTTTTTTTTTTTTTTTGAGACAGGGTCTCATGGCATTTGCCTAGGCTGGAGTGCAGTGGTGCAATCTCGGCTCACTGCAGCCACAAACTCCTGGGCTCAGGCAATTCATCCTTCCAAGTATATTTTGTAGAGACAGGGATTCACCATATTGCCCAGGCTGGTCTCAGAACTCCTGGACTCAGGCAATCTACCCACCTCAGCCTCCCAAAGTCCTGGGATTATAGGCGCGAGCCACTGTGCCTGGCCCATGATTTTATTCTCTGTTTTTACTCACATGGAGATCTGTAATTTACGTAAAAATTTTCATAAAAATCTGCAAATCCCAAGTTAAAACATTAAGATGCCAAAATTGGCACAACGAATGTTTAAAGATGATATTTTAAAGGTAATATTTAATACCAGGGAAGATGTAGTTAGAGACATTTACACTGTTCATGATAGTATAAATTGGTATAAACTTTTTAGAAGTGAGCTTGTGATACGTATGAAGTGCTCTAAAAATGTATATAACTGCCTTTCAGGAATTCTAGATCTAGAGATAAATCCTAAGGAAATAGTAAAAGGGACATGTACAAGGATGTTTATCAAAGCATTATTTATAATAGCAAATACTGAAAATAATGGAAATGTTTGCTATTTGGGAATGTTTATATAAACTATGGCATACTCAAGCATGATGTTTTAGAAGAACTTTCAGAGACATAGAAAATGCAGTCTAATGTAGAGAGAATTTGCAGTTAAATTAGTTAACAAAACAGATATTAAGTACCTACTGTGTGCTAAGCAGTATCACCAGCAGGCAAAATAGAATTTATGTTTCCTCAAAGAACTTACATTGTAGTTGGGGAGGGGCAAAGAGACAGACCATAAATAAAAACCTTAATAAACAAATGAATTATGCAGTACATTAGAAAATAACAAGTGCTACAGCCAAAATAAATATTGAACAGGACAAGGGCATTAAGTGTTCTAGAATGGGGCCGTATTGTGATTATAGGTGGAATAATCCAAATTAGGCCTCTTTGTAAAGGCAATATTAGAGCAAAGACTTGAAGGATTGAGGCCACTAGCCACGTGGAGATGTGGAGGAGAGTTTTAGGCAGAGGGAATAGCCAGTGCAAGGGATACCAGGTAGTATAGGCAGCGTGATCTCAATATTGTAAAATATATATGTACATATTTTGTTTGTATTATATATAAGAAAAACATTTTCGAATTCTTAAAGCTTCCAACATTTTCATAATATCTCTAAATCAATCCTGTGATTATTTCCATCATCTTCCCTGCAGAGTAATTAGTAAGATTTATTAGTGGTAAATTTTATAAAAGCTAAGTTTCAGTGCCTGTATTTAGATTATATTTGATGGCATATTCATGATAAGAAGGGAAAAGGAGCACAGCTCTTCCACATATGCCTTTTTTCACTGGTACCCATGACCAAGGGTAGAAACTTTAGCTTGTGGAAGAAACAAGAAAATTACATTTTGCCAAGTTTGGGCAGTCTGTTTGTCCATCATTTAGTAGGCTCAATGCAGATGCTAATAGCAGAAAAGTAAAGTATTTCAAGGAGGATCAGTGAATAAGGGATGTGAATAAACAATTAGTTTCTAATATTCCTCACACTAGATAGTAGAGTTTAAGACTTTCTACTGAAATATTAGGTTACCTTAATTGCACATATTCTTCCTTAAACAACAATCCAGAAAGAAGTAAATTGCTTTCTTTCTTTTCTCTTTTTTTTTTTTTTTTGAGATGGAATCTCACTCTGTCACCCAGGCTGGAGTGCAGTGGTGCAATCTCAACTCACTGCAAGTTCTACCTCCCAGGTTCAAGAGATTCCTCTGCCTCAGCTTCCCGAGTAGCTGGGGCTACAGGCGCGCACCACCATGCATGGCTAATTTTTTGTGTTTTAGTAGAGACGGGGTTTCACCATGTTGGCCAGGATGGTCTCGAACTCCTGACCTCGTGATCCGCCCACCTCGGCCTCCCAAAGTCCTGAGATTACAGGCATGAGCCACTGTGCCTGGCTGTAAATCGCTTTCATTTTTTGAAGTAATATCTACTGAAGTATAATTTATAACACCTCTTTCTTTAGGGTAGAAATGTTATTCATCTAATTTTTCAATGAATTTGGTTCCCAACAATAGCGATTTTGCACTTGCTTAAATTTAATTGGCTTTATATATTTTTCTAACATTTTTTTTTGGTTGTGTCAGTGTTTCCCAACATATTTTTCCCTCCCACCAAAACAGAAAAACCTCAACACATTGTTGCTATGTTTATGTTTTTTCCTACAAAAATTAAATAGAAATGATTGGCGCTATCAACTGTACAGTATAGTCACAATCCAGGACAAATTAATTTACACAGTACCGCAGAGGAAGCAGAATCTATAAGGAAACAGGTTTCTGTTTTGAAGTTCCCAAAGAATATTATAAACAGAAGAGAAAAAGAAGTGAGCTCAGAAATGATTAACACCCATAGTCAGTGCCAAACACACAAAATCTTTTAAGCCAAATTCCTTTTAAAAGTTTGTAGTTGGCCAGCTTGTGGGGAACATAAATAAGGGCAAAGCAGTAATAGTTGATACTTTTAGATCTATAAATAAATACTTCATACATATATATTTAAAACCCTAAACATTTATGGGGTAATTTAAACACTGCTGTCTGATATGTTGTATGAATGGCTTGCATGTATGCATCATTGTTTAAAAATGCGGGGAAAATTCTTTGAACTGTAGTTTCATATGATGCCCTAGGAGTCAGAGATGGAGGTAATTGGTACATCTTGGAATCAGGGGCTTCTGTTTAGTTATTTAAATGGGTTACTGAGCACTTTCCTGCTTACTTCTTTCTACTATAAATAAGAAATGCATCATCAGGCACTTTTCTTGACATTGAATACTCCAATTTACTCCACGCCAAAACTTTATCTGGTATTTGAAAAATAATTTCCAGTTTTAGAATGAGTCTCATTTTAAGGAGCCTATTTTTAAAAATTATTTGCTGATGCTGGCTAGGAAGCCTAGTTGGGATGATGAAAAATGGAAGTCTCAATGAGTCACTAAGCATGTAACCTACAATTGGAACATGAAGGACTTAGACTTTGCCTGAACTCAGGGAGGGCACTGTTCTATTTTTGAAAAACCTGAGAGTAGCAAGTCACTTGAGTTTCCCTCTTATCTGGACTGGCTTCGTTATGGGAGGTTAATTTACACTTACGTTTGTAATCTCTTCTGAATTATTTCTACTCTGAAAGATTCAAAGGCAATAGAATGAGGTTCACAGTGCCTCACTGAGCAAGGAAACGTCATAGCCATTTTACAGAAAGACAGCTGAGCAGAGGCAATGTCCCGTTGAGGTGGAACTTGAATTTGGACCCACGGGAGTACTTCCTAGCCCTGTGGCACACAGTTCTCACTTAGCTTTCTTTTCTGTGAATTCAGCCACATGCACACAAGTCCTGCATTCTTCCTGCCATGGGAGCATTGGACTTAGCAATTATGTTTGAGTTTTATGGCTTTAGTCATCAAATGTCCTGTTTCAGCTGTGGTTTCTCTTTAGTGCGTGGTCTAAAAAATTTAAAATACCAATATATAATGATAACTAATTGTTTTTGGTATAATAACTGTTTATATTTTTGAACCTGAGTTCTGAGTCTGGTGACCTTGCTCTGTTTGTTACTCTGAAGCAAAGTCCACATTTAGGCTAGGGTTTTACCTTATTTTAACCTTCTTCCTGTTTTTATACTCAGGAACCTGCATGGTTCCTGGCACTCACCAGGTTTTCAGTAACAAAGTTTTTTTTTGTTTTTGAGACAGAGTCTCGCTCTGTCACCAGGCTGGAGTGCAGTGGCGTGATCTCGGCTCACTGCAACGTCCACCTCCTGGGTTCAAGTGATTCTCCTGCCTCAGCCTCCTGAGTAGCGGGGACTACAGGCGTGTGCCACCATGCCCAGCTAATTTTTGTATTTTTAGTAGAGACGGGGTTTCACGATATTGGCCAGGCTGGTCTCGATCTCCTTACCTTGTGATCCGCCCACCTCGACCTCCCAAAGTGCTGGGATTATAGGCATGAGCCACCGCGCCCAACCCAGTAACAAAGTATTTAATGAGGGAGTTGAATTGGTTGAAAAGAATCTATTTATTCAAACTGTAATGCAGTCCACAAATTTGAAGTTTTCTCTTTAGATATAAAAGTACCAAATATCCTAAAACACCATCCCAGCTCTCTCCTCATGCATGCTTTAACACTGGCCACCAAAGAGGAGTATAATATAATGAATGGAACTTCTGAAGACACCCCTAAACAACTTTGGACCTCCTAAAGTGAAACTCTTTTCTGTAGAGTTAAAATATGTAGAATCCTTTCACCTTTAATTGATTGAAAATGATGGTGCCTGGAACTATTTTTGAGAATAATTTTGATCTAAAGGGAAAAAAATACATGTGTTTCTTCTGAGTGCTGCTTTTCCATTTTCCTAATGGGCTCTTCACTATTGTTTTGTCTGAATGCAGTTTTTTATTTGTGTTATTCCAGACATGGTCCTACCACAAGCATCTTTAAACCAGACATTAATAGCATAGTTCACAGTCATTACTGCCAGTGCTCAAACACAAATATTGCATTTGTGTTTGCGAAAGCTACACATCAGATGTTAATTAAGTGCATTTGGTTTTTTTCTGCTTAAACAATCTGGCATAAAGAGTTTACATCCATATCAGTTCACCATAAGGTCTCAACAATATCTAAATCACCAGCCGTACAGTATATGATAAATACAGTGTTTCTACACAAGAAAATAACAGAATTGTCAGGAAAACATCAGGCCTGTTATATTTCTCTGTGAAATAATAGCAACTGAATCTCGGTTTCTTTTTCTTTTTGATAAAAAAGTATTTAACTAGGAGTAAACACCAATATTTAGAATGATAAATTTTTCATTAAAGCACACATGGAAAGCGAAATCATACCAAAGATTTTTTTCCTTGTTTTTAGCTTGCTTCAGGGCGTTGTGACAGTTGTGTTGGAAGAAAATTGGAATTTCAGCCTTGCAGTGAGGGGATTCGTGCTGCCGCCAGAGCAGCCGAGTGCCAATCTGCGGGAGGTGGGAGTGGAGCGAAACCGCAAACTGAGAAACAAACTTTCACATCAGGTTTCTAATTTTAGAGCAAAAAGTGGAATTACTTTAATTATATGACATTTAACTAGAAATACGATTTGCTGGGATTAATTATCTCTCTCATTTAAAATACCTTCTTAGTAAGTTTAAATTAACATAAAAAATCAAATTCAGCATTTAAATAAGGTCAATGGGACTGCTGGATTTAAACACAGAATTTGATTCAGTATAATTGGATCACCGTATTGGTTTTGACTTGGAAGGATTAAATGAAGGAAATTGGAAAAGCGTGAATTTGGGCAGAAAGAGAAATTTTCTCTTCTTTCTTTCTTTCTTCTTTCACCCTCTAAGGGAGAGAAGTTTCCCCACCTTGGAGAGGAAACTACTACTCTGATTAAGTCAGAAACATCTCAGATTCGTTAACTGTCTCTGTTTTTTCACTACTTGAATAAGAACTAGTAATAAAACAAAAATATTGTGTAACTAAAGCTTACTAGAAGAATTTAAAATACATATGACAAGGGCCCGTTTGAAAAATGATTATTCTGTATTAA
This sequence comes from Rhinopithecus roxellana, assembly GCF_007565055.1. NCBI lineage: Eukaryota > Metazoa > Chordata > Mammalia > Primates > Cercopithecidae > Rhinopithecus > Rhinopithecus roxellana. The sequence continues at coordinate 86,664,940 of NC_044562.1, read as the reverse complement.
GTGATTATCTCTTATTTTATCTAAAAGCATATGAAAGTTATTTCTGATGTTTTATTTTGCTAGAAAAAAATGAACTTTATGCTTTTGAAGGAATTTTAAAAATAAGAGTTTCATTTTAATCAAGAAAGTCAGTGTTGGTTCACTGAACAGTGTGCATTTCTTTATTGAACTCTTGTCCTTAGGGCTTACATCTAAACTTACTTTATCTTTAATAATTTATGTTAGGCAATGAGTTCATTTATAGCAAGAATGATCAACTTTGGAAATTCTGCTAACAAGGGGAAGTTATTAGACATGTGATGGTAGAGGATGTCTTGGAATTTGCTGGGTGAGGGATTCAGGAAAAGTCCCAGGGCCACAGGGATAGAATGACCCGTGTCATGGGGAAAGCCCCAGGTCCATGTGCAGGAACTTCCTTTGAAAGTGACTTGCTCCCCAAGGCTCATGAATTGCATATGAATATCTGAATGTGACTGAGCATCTCAAAGGTATGGGACAGCAAAGCGTAATGGTGAAGCACTACAGGCCTGGTAAGGATTTTGAATAGTTGTGCTGATGTAACCCTCAGTGTTATATACTCTTCAGCAAAACCTGAGTGTGATCCAACTATTTGTTGGAACGATGGTAAAGTTATTACCATTCCTTGAGTCAAAATAGGATATGTACACTAGATTTTAGGACATAAGACTATTTGTAACATTACTTGTTGGGGGGTAGATGAGAGAAAAATGTTTGGATGTTTTCTGTTAATGAGTGGCAACATTAACATTGACAAAAATTCCAGTTATACTCTGTGCAATGTTAAAACTGATATAATTCTTAAAGATATTTAGGGTAAGTGATTGGGACATGAGATGATGAGAGAGAGATGTACTGACTGTTAGGAAATTTAATTTTTATGAAATCAGCATTATGGGGAAATACTGTAATCTGATTCATTCCTGCAGAATTCCCAGGAGGAAGAGGCCTAGCCTCGGGATTTGAAATGTTTCATTATGTACATGTGTGGGAAAAAGACGAAATGTGGTTTCCGTGTGCTGATTTTCTGTAAAACATCTATTAGTATGAGAGTAGCCAGGCTAGGCAACAGAGCCCCCAAACCATCACAGTCTAGGGAAAAGTGAACCCAGAAGGCACTTCTCTGATGGATACTGATATCAGGAGCAATAAGTTTGAAAGTAGCAAGAAAAAGGAATGACAGTAAAATAATGTTGAAATAGTAGCTAAGAAATGATCACATGTTGAAGATGAGGTCAGCCCTTGATCCCTCATCAATCCCTGCTTAACTTTGCTTTTAGAAATGTAAGGTTCCCCAAAAATGAGGAAACTGCAAATGTAAGCTTTTTATACCAATGCTAATTTAACCAAGTTGTCCATCTTATAGTGTAAACTATAATTAGAGCCACACTATTTATGTAACATGAGCCGCACCATCCCTGAGACAGGGAAAAGCGGGACATTTGCCCCTGAGCTCTAGAGTAACAGGGCTCTAGAGTGGCAATGGCCATCTCAGTCTCTTGTGAAGCTGGGGATGGAAGAAAGAGGTGCCTCCAACAGGTTGTACAAAGAGAAAGGCACAAGGTTTATAAGTCTGTGTGAGGGGATTCTTGTGTTTTGTTTGGCTCCAAACCCTGCCAAACTCACATCATCACAAAACACGTGAGTCCCTTTGCTCTTCCCAGTTTCAAGGCTGTTTGTTAGTTTTTAGTGACCTCTTTCCCTAGTTAAGACTGGTTTTGAGATTCATTTTAATCTGATATTAACCTAATTCAATAATGACAAGTGTTTGTTTCAGGGAGAAGGAGTGGTGGGTACAGAGGGGTGATTTACTCCTGTCTCTGAGACTCTTAGGCCTGTCATTGAATTCCAAACCCCATGGAGATGGCCTTGGAAATGAATGAAGTTCCAAGGCCTGTTGCTGCTGATGGACTTAGCTCTTAACCGTGCTTTTCTTTCTCTGTTGGTATTTTGGAAAGTTTGAGCTCTTTTAGGAAAAAAAAAATCCTTCAGATACTTTTATAGTACATAAAGTTACCTGATTATATCCTAAATACTTTTGTTATGGAAAAAAATATTATCTTTAGAAAATTCTGGAGTTGACAATGAGGAATATTTGTACTGCTTTTAAATAAAACCGAGTAAAGGAAACGCCTCTGATTAAAACTGGCTGACGAATAGAATCTTCAAAACGAGGCTCTTGTTCTGCCTGATTAACATGCTTTTCTAATGATTTAGGTGTTGGTGCCAGCCCGTATGTGATGAACTGCAACATTACCATAGATTCTCAAGACATGTCTGCAGGAAGAGAGATCGCTAGTGCCATTCGGGGCTCAAATGCAAATGGATTGAAGGGTGTCCAAGCGATGGCTTTTCCCCACGAGGGAAAAATTGAAATAGCCTGCAACGTGGAGAGTTTTGATGACCAAGAAGCTGCAGAAATCTCAGAAGACTTCCAGTATGTGTCTTACAGTGTCCTTGGTGATCAGTTTTCTCACGTGTCTCCTCATTACATAGAAGCTCAAGTTAAAAAGTTGGCAAGTGATTGGGGAATTGGTACTAAAGGGAGAGCATTAGTTGGATTTACACCCCAAGAGTGCAAGAACTGTGCTGAATATGCTGTAAAGGAAAATATTGGGGAATTCTGGAAGATTCGGGGAGGTGTTTTCATGTGATCCAATCTAAGGCCTCACTGAAATTTTAAGGAAAATTATTAGTTGTTACAAAATTTTCTTTTGGGCAGTGAAGATGTGGAGAAACTACAAAGAGCTTAGTTGCAACCATGTATTGGAAAATTGAAAGCATTCTTTGTTCAACAACAACAAGTGTTCATAGATTACTCTTAATTACCTTATATTTCTAGTCATTGTTACAATTTCGAGAGAATCTACTTTGTATCATGTGCTAGTAATTTGTGAGCATTAGAAGCTCTTCTGAATCAACTGAGTAAAATGGCCAAGGTTTCTGAACCATCTTTCATTATTATGAGAAAAAAAGATAAAATGGACTTGATTGGATTTTCGTGAATGAACTCTCAAGTTCCATATTCAACTCTCATTTTTTGAGTAATTACTACTTTATTTATTTATTTTTTTGAGACAGGGTCTCATTCTGTCACCCAGGTTGGTGTACAGTAGTGTACTCATGGATCATTGCAGCCTCTCCCTCCTGGGCTTAGGCAGCCCTCCCACCTCAGCTTCCCAAGTAGAGGGGACTACAGGCACCAGCCACCACACCAAGCTCATTTTTGTATTTTTTGTAGAGACAGAATCTGATTGTGTTGCTCAACCCAGTCTCAAACTCCTGGCTAATTATTCTTTTAATATGTCCATTTTAAAAAATCAGGACTGGGTACAGTGGTTCATGCCTGTAATCCCAACACTTTGGGAGGCCAAGGCGGGTGATTCACTTGAGCCTAGCAGTTTGAGACCAAACTCAAACTGGGCAACGTGACAAAACCACATCTTTACAAAAACTACAGAAATTAGCCAGGCATGGCAGTGCACACCTGTAGTGGCTACTTGGAAGGCTAAGGTGGGAGGATGACCTGAGCACAGGAGGTCGAGGCAAGATCATGCAGTGAGCCATGATTGTGCTACTGCACTCCAGCCTAGGCAACAGAATGGGACCCTGTCTCAAAGAAAAAAAAAAAAAATCAAGTACTAAGTGACTAAAAAATGGGAGGGTAACAAAATATAATCTCCCTTTCAAAGCATGATGGTTCACTCTTGCCTTACTACTTTTAGGATGCTCTGCTGTTCATAAACCAGATATAGAATTTTGAAATGTTTATATAGGGAGATGGCATGATGGTGTTGGGCATGACTTCAAGGAAGTACTTACTCTTTTGGAATTTAGATGGAAAGTCTAAAGGTTTAGAGAACATATTGTTTTTGAGCAAAGAGAAGGGTATTGGCAGAAGAAATTTTTTTTTGAAAGAAATTAAAATTTGTAGCTTTTTTGTGAACTAAAAGAAGCTATTTGTCAATGATGGCAATTTTAATTAAATCCTTAGTATTTATATTGTTCTAGTACCAGATGCTTCCCGTAAAGCACAGAGAAATGAATTTTTCCACAAATTGAGTTTAGCAAGAAAGACTGTGATCTTCTTTAATAAAAGCACAAAGTGTGAATTTATTTTAAGGAATTAAAAATAAAGAGGTTGGCTAGGTGTGGTGGCTCATACCTATAATCCCAGCACTTTGGGAGGCCGAGGTAGGGGGATCACTTGAACCCAGGAGTTTGAGACCAGCTTGGTCAATGTAGTGAGACTATCTCTATTAGAAAAAAAAAGTTTAAAAAAAGGTTGAACTCAGTCTTTTTATAGGATCCAGTGATCTAACTTTTTTTTTTTTTACTTACATTTGATTCTTGAATCTGATTGCATTTATATCATTCTGGAATTCCAATTTTGTGTGTGTTTTCTCTGTCAATATGATTATAATGAAGATGGAAAAGATGATGGACTAGGTATGGTTTTTAGCGTGAGGAATTTTAGTTGCTCTGGTGAAGAGACAAAATGCTGTCTAGCTAGACCTGATAGGTCTGTCTCTTAGTCTCTGAGAGCTGAGAAGCAGCAGTGCCCAGATCTTGCCTTGCTTTGGCAGAGGCTGTGTGGCCCAATAGAAAGAACAGTAGACAGTGGATTGGAGGGCTTGAGTTCAGTCCTTGCTGTTATTTTTCATGTAGCCATAATTTCATTAGCTACGAAATAGGAAAAATAATTCCCACCCTGACTAGGGGAATAAATGTCTATAAGCTGTAATGTAAAAATGAAATGTATTATTAATGGTTTTTCTAGATCTATTCTAGAGCTTTGCTTTAGTTTTAAGCATCAGTATTAAACAGATAAGAGGAGATAAAAGCCCATGGTGTCACTGATTCATATTGGGTTGTAGAAGGGGTTGATTCATTTGCCAGTTACCTGAATTAACCTTTCCAGGTTCCTGTCACAACATTAAAGGCTGCTGGCTTTGAGCAAGGCCTATTGAAAACAAAACATGCTTTTAATGGTTACAGTGTGTCAGTTTGGGAAGATGAAAAATGTTCTGGAGATGGATGATGGTGCTTGGTTGCACAACAGTGTGAATGTACTTAATTCCACTGAATTATACACTTAAAAAAGACTAAAGTGGTAAATTGTATGTTCTGCACATTGTGTTTTATAATTAAAAAAGAACAAAAAGTATGTATTTATCCCACAAGAGTTAAGAAAAAAATTAAAAAATCACCTCATATCTGAATAAGATAACTTTACTAAGTCTATTGTATTAGTCCATTCTCATATTGCTGTAAAGAAATACCTGAGACTGGGTAATTTATAAAGAAAAGAGAGGTAATTGACTCATGGTTCTGCAGGCTGTACAGGAACAATGATGCTGACATCTGCTTGGCTTCTGGGGAGGCCTCAGGAAGCTTACAGTCATGGTGGAAGGGGAAAGGAGGCAGTTAGGTCACATGGCCAGAGAAGGAGCAAGAGAGCTGGTGGGGAGGTGCTACATACTTTAAACGACCACATCTCATGAGAACTCACTCACTATCATGAGGAGAGTACCAAGAGGATGGTACTAAACCATTCATGAGAAATGCACCCCCGATGATTCAATCACCTTTCACCAGGCCCACCTCCAACACTGGATATTATGATTGAACATAAGATTTGGGTGGAGACACTGATCCAAACCAGATCATCCATATGTTCTAAATAAAATGTTGGCAAATTTCTAATATCTATTAATAGATACAACTATGCAGGACCTATTTTTCCCTTTTAAAATCTATTATGATGGACTGTAGTGCTCCAGATGAGGTTTAGTTAATGGTTTAAAATAAAGTTGATTAAATGTGGCCTTTGATCCAGCTATCCATTAAAAAACAAAAATTTACTATTTTTATTATAAATAAATAATTTTCTTTTTCTGAGATAGAGCCTCATTCTGTCACCCAGGTTGGAATGCAGTGGCACAATCTTGGCTCACTTCAACCTCCACCTCCCAGGTTCAAGGGATTCTCCTGCCTCAGCCTCCTGAGTAGCTGGGATTACAGGTGGGCATCATCACACTCAGCTATTTTTTTTTTTTTCAGTAGAAACAGGGTTTCACCATCTTGCCCAGGCTGGTCTTGAGCCCCTGAGCTCAGGTGATCTGCCGACCTCAGGCTCCCAAAGTGCTGGGATTACAGGTGCAAGCCACCACGCCTGGCCAATAATTTTTAAAACAAGCACAGACATACCTCTTACGTCTCATTCATATTTGAATTTGTCTTTTCTTTCTCTGTTTCCCTTCTGCCTTTTAGAAAATCTGAACCAGCTGTAAATTACTGAAGGTGTTCTGGTGGATGGGTAGAGTATCACCAGCTCTTCCTCTGCAGGAACTGGCAGAAGTCACTGGGATGCATCTATGATAACTAAGAAGGACGATCCCATTGGCTTGAGAAAACCTGACAAAATGAACTAACAAATACCTCGACTCATATGCAGCTTTTCTCGGATTGGCCTCTTAGAAGCAGCCCCACAGTTTGTGCCAATGTTTCATCAGTATTTGTTTTTTAAATCTTACTACAAGGTAGACATTGTATGGAATATGTGCTTCATAGCTCATATTTACCCTCCCTCCTTTTACCAACTGTGAAGAGGCCAAAATTGATGTGAACAAATAGACTTTACTTTCTATCAACCCCTTTGTGTTTTTATTCTACCCAGCTTTAAACTTTAACTTTTAGCTTCTTAAAAGAGGGATAAGGAAAGCAACAAGCTAGGCTATGAGGTGATAAGGTTTTGTGTGTGGGGTGAGGGGGAGAGGGGGAGTTGTCATTGGTTTCCAGCCTAAATTGGGACTTAACTCATGATAAATTAAAACTATTTAAACATTGGGAGAAGGGAGTAAGTAAAATATAACTGAAATAAAACAAAAGGGGGGTAATATTTTCATTTCTTGACATAATGAAAAGCCTTGCTCTGTAATTGGTTTGTACTGTCTTGGAAGTGGCGTCCGTGATCAACAAAGGACCACTCTGTGAGAGATCTGCAAGGAATTTATCATCCCCCCTGGCTGAGCCAAAGCAGGCTTGATATACAGTTTTGTTTCATATAAATATTCTCATGTTACTGTTTACTCTGTGGGAATATGAGGATCTCACTGACAGGGTACGTGCTCCACTGCCTTGCTTTTAAAGGCATTTATTTGACTCTGTTGTTTGTACTTGCCCAGAAACTTCAGAGAATAGCCCAGGAACTTGTTTGATAAGCATCCAGACCATGCTCTCGGAGTATGTTGTGCTTGGGGGCTTAGGAAAGCTTATTGTTTTAAGTGAGCCTGCACATGGTCTCCAAGGAGCCCATTTTTCATAGATAAAACAGTTGGGACACCCTCAGCAATGTCTTAGAAGGCTTCTCCAATGTGTAATAAAATGTCCTGGTGAGCAGGGCTCTGGTTGAACTCAGACTGCCTTTGGATAACTCTGCCACTTATTTTGTTCCTATTTGCAGTGTTGTGAGGCAAATTAGTGTATTGTGAATTAAGATGTGAGATACAGACCTAAACATGGGACTAATTTCTTTCTACGTTTTTAGTGTGGGTGTTAACCTATTATCTCTCAGCTCCGCATTCACCCTTCCATATACTTTTTTTTTTTTTTTAAGACAAGGTCTTGCTTTGTTACTCAGGCTGGAGTGCAGTGGCATGATCATGGCTCTCCACAGCCTTGACGTCCCAGGCTGAAGTGATCCTCTCATCTCAGCCACCCAAGTAGCTGGGACTACAGGTGCACACCACTACACCTGGCTTATTATTTTTTATTTTATTTTATTTTATTTTTTGAGATGGAGTCTCACTCTGTCACCCAGGATGGAGTGCAGCGGCATGATCTCAGCCTGCTGCAACCTTCGTCTCTTGGGTTCAAGTGATTCTCCTGCCTCAGCCTCTGGAGTAACTGGGATTACAGGTGCATGCCGCCATACCTGGCTAATTTTTTGTATTTTTAGTAGAGAGTGGGTTTCACCATGTTGGTCAGGCTGGTCTCGAACTCCTGACCTCAAGTGATCTGCCCGCCTCGGCCTCCCAAAGTGCTGGCATTACAGGTATGAGCCACTGTGCCCAGCCAATTTTTTTTTTTTTTTTTTTTTTTTTTTTTTTTTTTTTTTTTATGTTTAGTAGACACAGGGCCTTGCTATGTTGCCCAGGCTGGTCTTAAACTGAGCTCAAGCAGTCCTCCTGCCTTGGCCTCCCAAAGTTCTGGGATTACAGGCATCAGTCACTGCACCTGGCCCCATACTCTACTTTCTGATACTGGGACTCTGCAAACCATATTTCTTCTTTGCCAGCCAGTTCCCTATTAGGCTCTGCCAATATGGGGTGCTGGACTGGGGATGCTGCAGGGGTGGAAGATGGTGAGGGATTGCTGCTTCCTTTTGACCTCCTGTTTCTAGAAGCCCCACTTCAGCAGTGACTCTTCACCTTGACGGTGGCTCTTAGTTCCAGGCTCCAGCTGTTCTTTTCCCCCACCCCCCAACACTTTTCAGAGCTTGCTTCATGGCATTCAGAAGCCCCAGCATCAGCTGGGCAGTGCCACCTCCTCAGACACCCGTGCCCCAGCTCTGCAGGGCCTCTCCTTTCAGCTTCTAGGCTCTGAGGACCCCTGCCTTAGTGAGTGGTGCTGCCTGCAGTTACAGCTCTGTGATCCCATGTTCTCTGTTTTGCTTTTCAAGTTCAACAACTGTTGACAATTTTTTTGGTGATCTCTTTTGAAATACTTAGTGTGATTTCTATTTTCCTGATTGGGTTTGGACTGGATTCTGTCAGAAACAAACCAATCAGCAGACCAAATGGGACTGGGAGAAATGGAGAGGGAAAGGAGAAGGCAGAAAATATTCATTGTGAACGTAGCTCCCAACACAAACAGCCCACGCGTGGTTACTCTCCTTTTCTTCTCATTCGCACATTATTCTCTTATCTCTCTGTCTTCCTATTGTCAAATTCGCAGTTCCCTTTGGCATTCGTGCTATTTTTTCCACCAGTAGGGAGTCCGAGTGTTGACTTGAGGTGAGGATGGGAAATGCCATGGAAAGCCATTGGGCCAGGTTTTCCAAAGCATGTCTTTTGCATAGTAGTGTATTCCATCATTAAAAATGTAAACTAATGTAATTATATAATTTTAAAAAGTAAAGTCTTTTGAATCTTATAATAGTTACTTGTCTTTCCTTGTATAGCCATCTTTACCTGCCATGTAGATAATGCTTTTTATCTGGCTGTAGACCCCCAGCCAAACACCTTTCCCAAACCTCTGGGTACCACGCTATCAACTTTTTCTCAGGAAGCCCCAACTGCAGCCAGTCAGATTCCTAACTTCTTAGGTACCTGTATCTCCATGAAGACCAACTGCTTTGAAAAAAGTAATAATATGGATGTAGTTTAGCTAGGACCCATTGTTACAAAACTATATTGTTTCTGATACATATAAAGGATTTTCGGTAACTGATTAATATTAATCTGTGTGTATCCCAAAATTCTTTTTAGTAGTTCATCTTGATGATATCCACTCTGTTATTTCACAAAGATAAAAGGAAGGTAAAATAGCAAGATATAGGAAAAGAGTGAACCCTTTTGGCATCATTATTTGTAGCTATCTTTTACTGAGTACCAACTAAGTATTAGTTATTACATGATCTTCACAACAACCCTCTGGAGCAGGTGACTAAAGTAATAAAATTCCCTAAGTTCTCTTAGTCTATTGGGTCAACCAGGAACCTCCTCCTAACATATCCCATACCTGTAGGTTTATACCACTGCCCTAACCCTAAACAATACCCCTTGGTTTGGGCATGGTGGCTCATGCCTGTAATCCCAGCAATTCAGGAGGTCCAGGCGGGAAGATCACTTGAGCTCGGGAGTTCAAGACCAGCCTGGGCAACATAGTGAGCCTTGTCTCTACTAAAAATAAAAAAATTAGCCAGGCGTGGTGATAACGCGCTTGTAGTCCCAGCTATTCCAGAGGCTGAGAAGTGACGATCGCTTAAGCCTGAGAGATCAAGGCTGCAGTGAGACATAATTTTGCCATTCTAGCCTCGGTGACAGAGTGAGACCCTGTCTCAACAAACAAACAAAACAAAACAACAATAACCTTGGACCCACATTCTCAGGTCTCCAGTCCTCTCTTCCTAGGCCTGATAGGCCTTCACCTCTAGTTAGTTGTGTTCCAGTTAGAAATTATACATCCAGTTAGTTGACTCACCCCTCTATGGCAGTTTTATAGGATAATCCACTCAGTATCCTGAGACTTCTTCCAGATCTTAGGCCTCTCTCCAATACTTCTGTACTCTTTCCTCATTTAAAATTTCTTCCAGATCTTTTTTTTTTTTTTTTTTTTTTTTGAGATGGTCTTCTTCCGTCACCCAGGCTGGAGTACAGTGGCGTGATCATAGCTCACTGCAGCCTCAATCTCCCAGACTCAAATGATCCTTGCACCTCAGCCTCCCAAGTAGCTGGGGTTACAGGTGCACACCACCACAGCTGGCTAATTTTTTCTTTTTATTTTTAGTAGGGATGAATTCTCACTCTGTTGCCCAGGCTGGTCTTGAATTCCTGAGCTCAAGCGATCCTCCTACCTCAGCCTCCCAAACCCTGTCTTTTACTCTGTTATCATATTCTGAGTTCTTGCCCATTTATTCCTTTTTGTACCTGAAAGACCTATTAGCTTCTAGTTTTGTGACTTCCTCCCGTGGACTGTCAGCGCCTCCTCTGTAGGATTGTGCATTTTGTGCTGCTAGGCACAACTCTCTCTCATCAGGTGGGGAAGTGGAGGATGAACTGCACATCCCGATTTCTCCCAGATGAATTTCTCTGAGTTGGGCCACAAACTTGCTCCAACTCATTAGGAGATGCCTGAAATCACTCCCACTATCTTGAAGTACCAAGTCAGTCATAGGACCCAGACTAGTCTCCATCAGTATTTAAATCAGGGAGGAAAATTGCCGCCAGGTGAGGCCAACACTGCTGCTAGAACCAGGATGGATATAGATTGTGCAGCCAGTGATCCAGAACTCCTGGCAGGCTAGACATGCAGAGTCATCTGGTCATTTATTTTACTTTTAATTCATATCCCTACATTTTAGGCAATTTTAGTTTATGGACTTGACACATTGACTTGTTACAGGGTTTTACTGATGTTGTTTGTTTTGATGGCTAGACTGGAAAGTCCCTGAGGATGAAGCTTCATTCATAAAGATTTGTTGAGCTCCTACTGCATTTCAGCAGGAGCAGATTTATCATTATCCTAGTGATACATAAGATGTAGGTACCCTCACTTGTATGGAGCCCTAGTAAGCCCTGGGTAATATGTTCACAGGCCCTAGTAATATGCTTACATGGTTGTATGATTTTGAAAAATGTACACGAGTTAGATATTTTAGGCACAATCTGTTGAAAATGCTGTCTCTTCCCACCTCTATTTCTTTGTTATATGTCCTTGCATGATGAGTGATAGCGGAGCAGCTGCTATTGGCTTCATGAGCTTGCAACCTGTGCAATAGCACAGGGTCCTATGCTTGGTTCAATGTTCTGCTGTTACTGTCAGGAAATTCTGAATACTTTTTTTCTTATTCCTTTTTTTTTTTTTTGAAATGGAGGCTCGCTGTGTTGCCCAGGTTGGAATGTAGTGGCGCGATCTCGGCTCACTGCAAGCTCCACCTCCCGGGTTCACGCCATTCTCCTGCCTCAGCCTCCTGAGTAGCTGGGACTACAGGCACCCACCACCACACTTGGCTAATTTTTTGTATTTTTAGTAGAGATGGGGTTTTATCATGGTCTCGATCTCTTGACCTTGTGATCTGCCTGCCTCAGCCTCCCAAAGTACTGGGATTACAGGCGTAAGCCACCGCGCCTGGCCTATTCCTTTTATTTTTAAGAGACACATTCTCACTCTGTTATCCATGCTGGAGTGCAGTGGTGTGATCTTGGCTCACTGCAACCTCCGTCCCCAGGCTCAAGTGATCCTCCCACCTCAGCCTCCAGAGTAGCTGAGACCACAGGCGAGTATCACCACACGCCTGGCTTTTTTTTGTGTGTGTGTTTTTGATAGAGGTGGAGTCTCACCATGTTGCCCAGGCTGGTCTTGAACTCCTGAGCTCGAGAAATCTGCCCGCTTGGGTCTCCCAAAGTGACATTAGAGGCGTGAGCCACTGAGCCCGGCAGGGACCCGTATTTTCATTTTGCACTGGGCCCCATGAGTTATATGGGTGGTTCTGGGAGTGGCTCTGGACATTTTTGGACCCAGATAAAGGGGAGGTTGACTTGGGAATATTTGTATGATTCATAGTCACATCCGTGTGTAGTGAAGTCATTACCAGCTCTTCCAGTGTAGGAATGGTTCCCAGGAGTACTCCTCTTGTCCTCTGTGATGGCTCACTCAGTGATGTGACTCACAAAGCAGGGCCAGGGGGTCAACACAGATGAGTGTGTCCTCTGGTGCCCAGCATCAGAAGTATGTAAGAAGTGGAGGAGAAACGAGGGTCAAAAGCTATGGAGCCAGAAGCTAATCTGTGCAAAATCTTTCTAGTTATTGGCAGCACAAGGTTGTAAGCAAAGGATGTGGTTTTTAATAATGTCCATCCAATATAGAAGCTGTAGCTGCATTTATGTGTATGTTGATGTAGTATATACAATTATAAGGACACCACATTATCTCATTTTTTATGATAATCATAGGAAACAATTGATCAGAATTTCTGTTTCTAGAGGAACAAACCTGTGGTATAACTATCAAGAACAAGTATGTTCCATGGGAATTTGCCTGTTGGGAAAGTTGTATCCCAAACATTAATGATTAAAAACACATTTCTAGGCCGGGCGCGGTGGCTCAATCCTGTAATCCCAGCACTTTGGGAGGCCGAGATGGGCGGATCACGAGGTCAGGAGATCGAGACCATCCTGGCTAACACAGTGAAACCCCATCTCTACTAAAAATACAAAAACTAGCCGGGCGAGGTGGCGGCACCTGTAGTCCCAGCTACTTGGGAGGCTGAGGCAGGAGAATGGCGGGAACCCGGGAGGCGGAGCTTGCAGTGAGCTGAGATCCGGCCACTGCACTCCAGTCAGGGCGACAGAGCGAGACTCCACCTCAAAAACAAAACAAAACAAAACAAAACAAAACAAAAACACATTTCTATCAACCATTCTAAAAAGAATGAATTAGTTTTATATTCTGTTTATATAAAATGACAGGTTACTGTCATTTGCATAGGTGACAAAGAGTGTCCATAAAAATGTGGAAAACATGTGCAGCACTATACAGATAATAAGAGTATGTTATTTTTCTGGAATTTACAATAATTATAGTATTTCTCTGCTTTAAAAAATGTATAGTGTGTTGTAATTTATTTTCTCATTCTAAATTCACTTACAAACCTATTTTTGGGTTATTTTTTAATGATGGTACTCAAAATGGTGTAAGCTTCACAGAACCTGGACCTGGCCATGTGCTGAATACATGCCGAGCACTTGGCACATCTATTTATTTAATTCTCACAACATCCCTCTGAGAGCAATATTATTCCCACTCTACAGGTATAGAAACGGAGGCTCAGAGAAATTAAGTAACTTCCTTGAGGTCATACATCTCGTAAGTTGCAGGACCAGGTTTCTGTATAGGTTTGTCCTTTCTGAAGTCTACTCTTTTACCCTTTGCTCTCCAGTTCCTAGAGTGACAGTGTCATTTCCTCAGAAAAGTCTCCTAAGATCACCAGGGTAGGCTATATGCTCTCTTATGCCTGTCCTTTTCTTTCCTAGCTCACGTCACAATTACCTAATTACTAAAGTGATTATGCTGTGATTATATAATAATCACAGTATATTATTATACTGTGATTAGAAAGTGATTATCCTGTAACCTCCATGGAGGAAGCTGTCTGTTTTACCTACAGTGTGGAGACTCTGGGTATTCAGTGAATAATGCATTTAGATCTACTAATTTTCGGAGGCACCTTAGAGCAACTTCTTGCTTCAAGCACTTTCTTTCTCACCTTTTCTTCTACTCAGCAAAGGAAGGGTCTGGGAATGGCAAAACATTCAGGCTCAGAATTAACACCCAAGAGTATTAGGGTTGTGCAGCTGATAATGTAGAGATGTTATCATTTATACATTCACACCTTTATATGGATTGTCTGGTACCAATTTCAGGTACCAGATATCTATGGCGGCAGGATATTCGTGCCAAAAGGGTATCTGTTACATAGTTTTATATTTTTGTAAACTGCGTCATCTTAAAATGGGGAGCACCTGTATTCAATTTTCCCTGGAATGAGCTGCTAAATTCTCTTGTACTCTTCACTTCAGATGAGGTTTTCTGGATGACACCATCTGGGAAATGTCACTTTGATTAAAGTAAATATGCAGCATAGTTAACACTGGGAGCCTATTTGAATTTCTCTAAGTAGCCACATCTACAGAAGCAGAAGGCAGCCGGCTCTTTGGGCTGGGAGAACTTGAGAGAGATGCGTTCCATGGTTTGGTGTCAGTCGAGTGGCAGTGTGTGGCCAACTAAGCTCTGAAGGATTCTGTGTATTTTCCTTTTCTTACCATTGGGCTATTTTTTTTTTCTTTTCCAGTTTATTTTGACACGAAGAAGAAAATATATAAAAATAAAAAACTCAGCTTTACGATTGCCAAGTTTTTCTTTCAAACTAAGAAAAGAAACCAGTTGTTGAAAAATATGATGAATGGCATCCTTTGTTTTATTTTCAGCGTAGCACATGAGGGCACTGCCATTGGAAAGGGGCCAAATTCCCCAGGCAGGAGGGAACCCTGGGCTGAAAGGCGGCCTAGTGATTTTGGAGACTGGTGTGTCAGGATTTCCTCTCAGCTGTTACAAATATCTCTCTTCTTTCCGCAAGATTTCCTCACAGACTCACCCCCCTCCCATCCTTCAGGCATTCCTTGTGTTTTCAACACTTGCTACTGATGAGGATGTCATCTATTTGTAAGAAAACGCCATTGGTACAATGTGGGACTTTGAGCATTTACATTGTGGTTTTCCCAACTTCCACAGCTACTGACTTCTTTGGCTGTGGGATCATGTATGGTTGAGGGCAACAGTCGGTAGTTGATGTGTAAGCAATCCGTAAGATTGTTAGCATGATGCCTCCTCATTGTCTTGTCACCAAGTGGTTTGGGAGAACCAAGGGGAGAGACAGTCTAACTTTCTTGTTCTGAAAGTCAACCTCAGGGCAGTTCCCTTCTGATCTCTCTCTGCCGCTCATATGGTGGAATGAAGAGGAAGGGATGGATGAGAAGAAGGGTCATGCTACTCTTTCAAGGAAGTGAGGGAAATGTCTCAGATGCCTTGAGCTCATCCTCATGTGTCCCATGAAGTGAAATCTAAAATTGCTCTGAGGACATATGTGAACTGTACCCCCACAGAACCCGTAGCACTTTCCCAGTTTGGAAGCTCCTTCTGAAAACTTTATGTACTTTGGCTGGGGTATTTAACTCATTTATTATAAATTTTGTTTGCAAGGGTGTTTTTCTCACTAGACTGAAATCTTTGAGAACAGGGCTCTTTTATTCCACCTGGTAATTCCAATACCTGGTCTCAGAAAATCTTTGCTAAATAAATTAATGTACCAATAGCTGAATTCCAAGCCCTGGTGTTGAGTCAGAACTAGACAACTCTCTAGGTATAGATGGTTTAATCATTTATCAACTGACTTCAGGTTTTGTTGCATGAAGTTGAGTTACATTTATAAGGGACAGTTAAAGGAAAAAGCTGTCCGGAACTTCTGGGGAACAGAAAGTCTGTCTCAACTTACGTGTGAGACTGGGGAAAGAGGGTAGAGACACCAGAATTCCTCATAAAGACAGACATAAAATGACTAGAATGCAAACACCTGACTTACTTCCTGCAGAAACGCCAGTGGGAAAGAGTGTGAGTTGGAGCTTCTCATGCCTCTTCCTGTTGTCTTTACTCTTAAATTTAGGCTGTCTTTTAAATGCCCCATGATCTACTTGTAAACTCTTTAAGCAAAAACGATGCCAGGTTCTGTTCTGTGGCTACCAGATTGGAGCTTTTCTCTCCCGGCTTCATTCAGTTAATTGAGCTGTGCTGGAAGGTTCAGTAATTTATTCTATGGAGTCTTTCTGTGCAAACAATTCCAGGCTGAGGGAAAGAGACTTAGCTGAATCTCTTAAACACTTGAAATGCAGAATTTATGTTTTGGAAAACACCAGTGAGTCAGTGTCCTCAAATGTAATCAATAAAAGACAGTCTCCATCATCAGCTTTTCATTAACTGAGCTTAGAGTCGCCTCCTTTTATTGCTTTTTACATGTTTACAGTATCTCATTCTTTCCTTGATTCTGGATTTTCACACCATATGGCCACATCTTTAAGTCATTTTTCAGCTGCTCTATTAAATAGTAAAATGAGATTCAGAACAGATTTCTTTGATTTTAAAATAGCATTTTGGGTGTGTGACTTTTTTGTAAATAAAAAAAGAATTAAGGCACTCAAAAGCATGAAATTTCAGGTATTTCTACCCAGAGAGTGTAATATGTAGCTTTCTGCTTACTTAGAATAAATATATGTTTATCTCATGGAATTTCACCTGCTGTGTAAATGGATTCATTCATTCTGCATATTGAAATTCATTTCTACTTAAATAAGATTTAGCCTTCACTGTTGCTAATGAGCATAGATTGAAAATGAAATTGAAAGTATGTCTTTATAACTATTCAATATTATACTGTATTTCTCATTAGAAATGATTGCTATTGCTTATAAACATCCATACTGCATGTCAATAATGCTCTACTGCTGTAATTGTGGTGGTGATTCTATATTTGATCATATAAAAGGTGGGATTCTTTTATGTTTTACTTTTTTTCCTGGATTATTTAGTGGTCAGCTTGAGAAGCTGCAAAGGAGAGATTGTGACTGCCAACATTTGGATCTCACAGTTTAGAGTTGGTCAATGAGGGCTTAAGGCATATAGTCCTACAACTTAACACAGTTTACTTTGTAAAGGGTTACACATATTTCAAAGATGATTAAATATTTGCTACTTGTTTTCTGAGTCAGAAAGGACATTTTGGTGTAGATTGAATGGGAATTTTTTTTTTTAGGGATACTACTTAACAAAAGGAAACCATTGCATGAGCAAATTTTGTCATATGAGTAAATTTGCCATTGATCCAGACTTTAGCAGTAGGGACTGTGTCAGTCACAATTAATCAGCTTATGAGTATGGGATTCAGAATGTTCAATTATCCTTTAAAATCTGGACATCGACTTGAAGAAACGATTGGCCTACAGTTGGTTGTTTAAAGTTAAAACCAAGTGCACTCAACATCCAAAAGGTCAATAGTCTCTTAATTGTAATTCAATAAAGTCCATTTAAAATTGTGTACAATTTGTGAGTGTTATAAATACAGTTCACATATTTTTGACTTCAGTGACGGTACCGTTTGCTAGAGAAATATGCTTCAGTTGAGGATAAGTCCATTGAATGTGTGTATTTTGATAACTATCAATATTTTAAAGTTCATTACTTAATATGTACATAGGAAGATAGCAATTTGGAGTAACTATTCTAAATAACTCAGGTAAAATTCTGCTTTTTCTTGAACTATTCTGGCATTATTCATTGTTTTATTATCACCATGATGAACTTGCACAAAATTTTTAGGCAATAGTAACAATAAAGCAAAACCTTGTTTTTAATTCTTTTTAAAATTTTAAAATCAGAGTCACTTCTGCATGTTCTATTGTATTTTTTCGATAACATATATCTCTAGAAGACATAGTTGATATCTCCCAATCTGTTGTATATCATTTCTAGAATGTAAAGATTGTCTCTGAGGCCAAAATTAAGAGTCTGCTATCCTTTCCACATAGCAAAAATCATCACCTGTCAGCATGTACTAAGTATCTAAAACTTAGTGGTGGCAGAAAATGTTATAGACATGGTGCTTTTTACCTAAGAGCTTGAAATTAAGAGAGATAATAGCACTTACTGAAACAAGAAAAGCAAATATGGATGACAATGAGATATAGACAGTACATTGACAGATCAGAAAGACAAACATTTCTCAAAATATCCATTGTCATTTTCAGCTTGGAGGTCAGCACAGAGGGTCCCCCTGCTTGTATAATGAGATCCACTAGGAGTTTTGGAAGAAGTGCCAGCCTTCTGGTGTTTCCAGATCACTGCCTGGCAGGAAACAGTTTATTATTTTGAGAAAATTCCTTATTTAATAAATATTTGTTGATCTACTGTGTGCCAGTCAGGGTTATAAGAAACAGAGCTGTGAATAAGACAAAGTCCCTGTCCTTAGGGAGCTTGCTTTCTAGTGGCAGGAGACAGGCAGTTTACAAATAAAAAGAAATGAAAAAATGTTCATGTGATGTAAGTACCATGTCAAAATATAAAGAAGAATAAGGAGGACATTTTTGTAAGGTGTTGAGGAAAGCCCTCGTTAATAAGATGCCCTCTGAGCAGAAAGATAGAAAGAACCACGTGTTTGTATTGGGAGGACAGTGAGGTATCGAGGCTCAGCTGAAGAAACCTGCGATAACTCCTCTCTCTACCAACCCTGTATTCAACCAGCATGTCTGATCTAGCCTAACAAGTGAATAAAAGACAAATTACAAGATAACTCAGGTCAAAGAGTCTCTTATTCTCCAGTCAGTGCCATACTAGAAAAGTAATTTTATCAGCTACCACTTATTAAGTGCCTTGTACGTCAGGCATTGGGTTGGGCATTTTGCAGCGGTTCATGTCAAATTTTTATTATTTCCTTTTCTCTAATAGGGAAACTGATGCTTAACTGAAGTTAAATGACTTTCTCAGGCCCACATGGCTTTGAATGATGGAGCCAGAATCTGACCTTGGGTCAGTCTGACTCCAAAGTCCCCACATGTTGTCACCTCTTCAAGAGGGTAAGGTGTCTGGGAGGACAACAACATGAATGTACTGTTATTAGTAGTAGTAGTAGTAGTATTTGAGACAGGGTCTCACTCTGTCACCCAGGCTGGAGTGTAGTGGCGTAATCTTGGGTCACTGCAACCTCTGCCTCACTGGCTCAAGCAATTCTCCCATCTCAGCCTCCCAAGTAGCTGGGACTATAGTAGCATGCCACCAAGCCCAGCTAATTTTTTGTAGACATGAGGTTTCACTATGTTGCCCAGGCTGGTCTTGATTTCCTGGACTCAAGTGATCCACTTGCCTTAGTCTCCCAAAGTGTTGGGATTACAGGCATGAGCCACTGCACCTGGCCATGAATGCATTATTATTAAAATATCCTCAGAAAGTGACAAATGTTAATGTTCTTAATTTAATGAGAATAGCTGAGTTGTTCTCCTGGAAAAGTCAAAATAACAAATGGCTACCAGCCTCTGATTGGATTCACTGAAAGCTGCAAGGTTTTGTACCATAGAGAAGTAGAAACGTGGTTATTATCTAGTACATTCGGAATCTTTGGGCCACTGATCCACATAATCCATCACTCCTTTATTCCTTCAAGTGAGAAATACTTGCTTTGGCCACAATGCTTTCTTATTTTTAAACTTTTGTGTAGGAATGCTGGTTCTTCTATGCAAATATTGCCAGCCCACTATTATGAATAAAAACCACCCAGTTCCTTTCAGGAGCATTGGAAATATATTTAAAATTTTCTGGCTCTTAAATTTTCCACCAGTCTGTACTCAAATAGATAGTATTAATAAGATTAATATGCATTACTATTCATCCAGAATTATAAAATTTCAGGGTATCTGTATTTTCAGTGATGAAATTTAGAGTATTTCTATCCATCTAAGACACATCAGAGTCCACTAGGGTGCTGACTTATTTGAACATCAACATATGGAAAAGTGATCTTCAGCTGGGATAATTAGAAATGCAGCTTTTACTCTTTATGCCACCTCTTTCTACAACGTTTTGGTCCCACACTTTGAACTAACCTTGTGGAGAAAAAAATGATAATGAAGTGAAGTACACATATAATGAGTATCTGTTAAAATAATAGCTCTGGAAAGAAACTAAAGTTTAATGCAACACAGGAATTTTCCCTACTTTTTAGCGGATTCACATTACCTCTGGTCTTAGGTCGTGGCCTGGGTGGTTTTGAGTTCTTGATGTCAATGCCATATGTTTAAGGCGGAATATCAATCCGATAGCCATTTTCTTTACTCATGTGTACTATGCATTTATTGTTACACTGGGACTCAGCTTTTTTAAAAAATGAAAATGTCTATATCAAAAAATAGTCTTAGACTTTTCATTGTCTTGATCAAATCACGGTTAGTGTTGAAGAATGGATGATTTTGTGGTGAAAATTCATAAGGGAAAAATGTTTGTATAAATGGACTGCACCAAACTTCAAAATACTTTTATTCCTTTTTTGTTCTCCAGTTCGGTTTTGGTAGCCTTATTATGACACTTTATTGATGATGGGTAGTTATATATATTTTATGTTTCTTTTACTTGTTTCTTAAGTCTATTCTCAGGAAATATGAAACTAACTCTCAGAGGGTTTCTGTTGAGGACTAGACAAGATTTATGCCTTGGATTATTTATCCTTTATTCACATCTCACCTACTTTATTATTTTTCTGATCTCATGTATTATTTCCATTTCCACTCATCTCATTATGTTTCTAAGGGAACTTTGGGTATAAAGATACTTGCAGGCAGTTAGAGATGTTAATTCCATATGTATAAGAGCAGCAATTAGCATCAAGAGCTGTTTCTAGTAGGAGGAAGGAACTTGGGTCCTTGTGGGGAGATGAAGAGAGATTCATTTCACCACTTTCCCAGAAGTATTTGGAGGCCGTTGTTTTTGTGTATATGCTCCCTAATCTATCCATTAAATAGAAATCAGAAAATTATACATTTAATAACATATTTGACAATACAATGAGAATCTAGAGGGGAAAAAGATATGTTCCTTAATTTAACCAGTATTGATGGTTAAATTACTTATGTTTGGTACTAGCATATTTGGAAATTTAAAAAATAGCACCCACGGTTTCTGTTCAGGATCTTGCTTTGGATACAAAGGTTGCACATATGGAGTCATTAGAAAGCAATTGGAAGCAGTGCAGAGACACGAGGAGAGAAATCTCTATGCCGGGCATAAGTGGACTGTAGAGATAAGAAGTCATCAGAGGGAAATACAGTCAGTTTTGCAGGAAACACAGATTAGCGAGACGGGTGAGAATACTAAAGACTGAGGTAACATGGGCAAGGGCACAGAATGGGAAATGAGTGATGCGTGAGGGGGTAGTTGGTGGGCATGTATGTAGTCAGGCACGAAAGGTACAGAAATGACTGGACTTTGGTTTGGCCCTGTTTGCTCACAACCAAGCAGGGAGAAGAATATACAACCCCCTAAGTATAGTACCAGTGGTAAGGACAGAAGGGAAGAGCAAACAGTCCTCTGCTGGACAGAGTCCGGGAAGGATCATCAAAGGAGGATGTAATATTTGCAGGATGAGGCAGGGACTTTGGAAGGGTATAGCAGATTTGGTTGGATAGAAGTGAGATCTCTGGTGAGAAATAACCTTCAATGTACTTTAAAATCTAGTATCAATTATTTCTAAATTTACCAAAACACCTACTACTTTAGGAGACTTGATTGCATAATTGCTTTGGGGCTTCATATTTCAAATATTTGTGAAATTTGAATCATTCAGGGTGATAGAAAAATTATAATTTTTCCAAAATTTCATCTCCCACCATTTGTTTTTTCTTTTCAACAAAATTTACTATGTTTTTTTGCAAATAAAATTGAATGGAAAAGGCAAAATTGAGGAAAAGGCAAAATTCATAGTGGAAAATACTCCATATTATTTATTTACATATTATTTTCTTCTAAAGGGGGTAACATAGCTAATTATTTTAGTACTGTTGTGGAAATTAGCTCATATAAGTGATGTAATTTATGAAAGGTGATATTGTATATAAATGTAGTATATACTATAGTGGTAGTATATACAAATAGGTATATACACATATGCATACATATATTTGAATGGGGCACATTGTATTTGCTTGTAGTCTCTCTTATGACTTTGTACTGCACCATCAAAAATTTTTCTTTATACTATTAGTCCTTTGGAAACACAGTTATCAAAGTAAACAAAAATACATGGCCTTGACTGCATAACATTATATGGATTTAACATAAATTTTATATTATGTACAATGACACTATTAAATGTGTTAATACAACACATAAAATGACCAATTCTCTTTAAATTTTAGTGTTTAGCATATTTGTTTTGATTGTACGTGTGGGAGCTGTGAGAACAGCTCTGCAAAAATACTTTGCAAGTTACCATAGTGACTAAATTGTAGTGCTTTATGATGTTGCCTTTCCCCTGGGTCTTAATTCAGTTGCATGCTTTTTAAATCATAATCTAATAGTTGACGTTTAAATTTTTCTATTTTTAAAAAACTGTATACACAATATAGGTTTATAACTTTACTTAAATGTATAATTTGATTATATTACACATTCTTCAAGTAAAATATTACTTTTTCCTTTCTCTTTCTGCTGAGTTCCCATATCTCCTTTTTCTCCTTTTACTTCCCCCTCTCAGTGACCCATGTTGACAAATGGTATCTTTTATTTTTTCCTCTATTTTAATACAATTATATACAGGCCTACATATGCGTGTACAAAAATAAAGGAGGATTTTTGTAAGCAGGATTTCATGGAAATAGTTCTGAATTAATTGATATGTAATAGTTCCTATTTATTCCTTTTAATGGCTTCTTAATGTTTCATGTTGTAAATGGATCATAATTTATTTAATTACTTTGCTTCCATTTTTTGTTCTATGAATAATGCTTTAATAAACATCATGATACCTATGTCCACACTTGCCAGTGGTGTTTTTATGTCTGTGGGATAGGTTTGAAAAAGTGGAAAAGGGTCAAAGAGTATATTATATATTTTAAATTTTTGTAGAAATTGAAATTACCTTTTGAAAGAGCTGTAACACATCAAATTTATACCTGTATTTGTATCTTTATCACATGTGTCTGCCAGCAGTAGGAATTAAATATGATTCTCTTTAATTTTTGCCACTCAATTAAGTGTAAAGTAAAATTTCATTGTTACTATAATTTGCAGTTTCCCAACTATTAGTGAATTTGCTGGTTGACAGTTTGGATATGTTTAAAGAATATGTTTGTTGAAAAAATGTATTTATTTAAGAATTGCCTATTCATATCCTTGTCCATTTATTTGATTTTTATCCTTTTCTTATCAAATTGTGAGATCTGTTTGTATATTACAAAGATACCTGTTTGTATATCAACTCTAATGCTTTTTTTTTTTTTTTTTTTTTTGAGATGGAGTCTTGCTCTGTTGCCCAAGCTGGAGTACAGTGGCATGATCTTGGCTCACTGCAACCTCCGCCTCCTGGATTCAAGCAATTCTTCTGCCTCAGCCTCCCTGGTAGCTGGGACTACAGGCGCACGCCACTATGCCCAGCTAATTTTTGTATTTTCAGTAGACACGGGATTTCACCATGTTGGCCAGGCTGGTCTCGAACTCCCAACCTCAGGTGATCTGCCCACCTCGGCTTCCCAAAGTGCTGGGATTACAGGCGTGAGCCACTGCATCCAGCTGCATTTTTTTTTATAGCCACTGTGTCTCTTTTGCCTTTCAAGTGTCTTATGCTATACAGAAATTTTAATTTTTTACATAGTCTTTCAAAAGTGTTTTAGTATAAAATTATCTAATTCTTTCTTTTCCCACCCTCATAAAAGCAAAACCTTGTCAAAATTCTAATCAAAATGACATTACATTTATATAACTGTCATTTTTAAATAAAATTAAGTATTCCAACCAAGAACCTGGTATATCCTTCCACTTGCCAGACCTTATTTTATGTCTTCAGTAGAGTTATGATCCTCTTTATGCAGGTCCTGTATCTTTCTTGGAAAATTTATTCCAAGTAAATATAATATTTTCCTGTTTTCCATCTCTAAGTACTTCTATGGAGAAAATATATTGATATTTAGATATTTATCTTATATCCAGCTACCTTGTCAATTTTATTTATTCTAAAGGTTTTTGTTTTTATTGTTTAAACTTGAATTTCTTGTGGGCTTCCTGGGCGTGGATTCATGTTACCAATGAAAAGAGGTAATTTTATATCTTCATTTCCAATTCTTATGCAAGCTATTTAATTTTCTCCAAAAATCAGAGATAATATTAAATAATAATAAAGATACTGGGCTACTTGCTAAGTTCCTAATTTTAATTAAGGTGGTTGTGATGGTTTACCATTTAGGAAAATATATGTGCTTGCTTTTTCATAAATATTCTGTGTTATAAGTTGTGTTCTTCTATTACTATTATTTTTAATGTTTTTAAAATAGAGATGACTACTGAGTTATATCAAATAACATCTTGGCACTTATTAACATTTTCAATAATTATTCTCCCTTAATGTTTTGATGTAAGGGATTATGTTGATGTATTTGTTACTATTAAACCATCTTGCATTCCTGAAATAAACTACTCTTGGTTATATCATATTACTCCTTTGGGATTTTGCTGATGTTTTGCTTAGTATTTGTAGTATATTCACTGTAAGATTAATCTGTGGCTTGTTTTTTCGATTTTTGTGTTACCATCTTTCAAATGTTTTGGTGTAATTGTGGTAATATAAAGTAAATTCAAGAACTTTCACTTTTTTTCTAGAGTCTGGAATAATTTAAATAAGTTTACAACTATAACAGTTTGAAGATTGGATAAAATTACCCTAGTGACTTCTTTTATTTTCAAAATGATAGCTTTCTTCTATGGTAATTTCTATTCAAGTTTTCATTTGGGTAATTTTGGTGACTTATATTCAGCTATGAAATTATCCATTCTAGATTTTCAAATTTGTTTTCTGTAGAGTTACACATATAATTCTCATAATTTTTAATCTCTTCTGTATCTGCATCTGCTATACATCCTATTGCTCTTATTTTTAGGATCTCTCCTTTATCCTTAATCAGTTTTCTGAGTCTTTTATTTTTTAAACATAATTTTATAATCTTTTCAAAGAAGGAAATTTTTATAATTTATTTATTCTTTCAGATTTGAGAGTCTATTTTATTAATTTCACCTTTTATTATTATTAATTCTTACTTCCTAGTTTCTTTAAGTTTATTTTGTGTTTATTATCCTAATTTTAAAGAGGGAATATTTAATTCTTTAATTTTTAGCCCTTTTTCTGTAATAGCAAACAATAAATTTTTCTCTGCAAAGACCTTGCTATATCTTATAGGATTTATTATCCAAACAGTTCCTAATTTCTCCTTTTATTTTACCCTCAGGGTTTACTTCAGGCTTTTTTAAGAGAGTGCTTTTAAATTTCCAAGTTGTTAAGATCATTTTGGTGACCCTTTTATTATTTACTTTTAATTTTATTCTACTGTGTTCATAGAATATGCTGTGCTAAAATATCTACTTAAAAAAATATTTCCCTAGAATATTCTTCTTCTCTCTCTTTCAGCTAGAATGCAGATATGCCAGCCCCTGCTTCATGCCAAGGGCACAGATGCCTTTGGGGAGGGCAGAGGAACAAGATAGAAAGGACCTGGTCCCTGAATAGCCATATGGAAAAAATGGCGTCTTTATCAGGACTGCTCACTTAAGCACTATTTTGTGAAAGAAAAATAAGCTTACATCTTCTAATATTGTTTATGTTCTTTTTCTTACAGCATCTTAGCCCTTAATTCTACTCTTATAAGCTTTATCTGCAAGCTCATATTCACATTGCCTTCTCACGTTTTGGTTATTATTTTCAATGCAGAAATCCAGTTTCTGCATGGAATACAAGTCTGCAGTGCTTACAATTCCAATTTTGCATTTAGTGCTAATGACACTATCACCACAGGGATGCAGAACAAAATTACGTCCTCGGAAAAGTATGTGTTCATATACATTTCTGTATTTTGTATTATTACTTAAATATAAAATATTAAAATTGACTATCTGTGAATTTATACTCTGTTTCCTTCAATCTAAGATGCCATTGACTCTAGGATTACAGTCAAAAGATTGCAAATCATATAGTTGACATTTGTAATTTTTTCCCCACATAATGTCATTGTCTGTGACACCAAGAGCTGTGGCAATGTAGAATATTTTAAAAGAATGCTTCTCTCTTGTCTCTGAGATTTTCTTTCAAAGCTCTGACATCAGTTCTGCAAGTTTTTATATTGCATGTATGTGGTAGGTAGAATATTGTCCCTCCCCCAAAAAGTGTCAATATCTTAATCCCGGGAACCTGTGAATACGTTAGGCTACGTGGGATAGAAAATTAAGGTTGCCAAGGCTTGGAGTGGCAGCTCATGCCTGTAATCCCAGCTCTGTTGGAGGCCAAGGCAAGTGGATTACTTGAGCCCAGGAGTTCGAGACCAGCCTGGCCATCAAGGTGAAACCTCGTCTCTACTAAAAGTACAAGAAGTTAGCTGGACGTGGTGGCGTGCGCCTGTAATCCCAGCTACTCAGGAAGCTGAGGCAGGAGGATCGCTTGAACCTGGAAGGTGAAGGTTGCAGTGAGCCGAGATCATGCCACTTGCACTCCAGCCTGGGCGACAGAATGAGACTCAAAAAAAAAAAAAAAAAAAAAGAAAAAGAAAAAGAAAAGAAAATTAAGGTTGCCAATCAGCCAACCTTAAAATGTTAAGACTATCCTTGATTATCTGAGTGGGCCAAAGGAATCACAAGGTCCTTAAATGCAGAAGAGGGAGACAGAAAGGAGGTCAGAGTGATGCAATGTTAGAAGAATCCAGACTGCTGCTGCCGACTTTGAAGCTAGTAGAGGCCATAAGCCAAGGGAAGAGGGCAGCCTCTAAAAGCTGAAAAAGGCAAGGAAACAGATTCTTCCCTAGAACTCCCCTAGAACCACAGAAGAACGGAGCCCCAGCTGACACCTTGATTTTCACCCGATGAGACCCACTTCAGACTTTTGAACCCCAGAATTGTAAGATAACAAATTTGTGTTGTTCCAGGCACTAAGTTGGTGGCAACTTGTCACAGCAAGTTGCCATAGAAAATTAATACAATGTGCAGGCAGCGCCAGTGTTTCAACACTGACCGCTGGCTAACAGCAATTTGAAGACTCACCCTGATCTCAAAACTTTAAAATATGAAAAAAATATGTACTGTGAATTTGATGAAATATGGTAAATGTGTGTTAAATAGTGTCATAGGAAGAACCATTTAGAAATGGTAACAGTGGACTCAGATAGTCTTGTGTGATACTCAGAATCCAGTTAGACATCATTTTAATATCTGAAGTAATTGTGTCACTCCTAAATAAGAAAAATATGAAAAGAAAGTGGAATTCAATCAAGTTCAAAGGTTTTTAGTAAGGGCTAGGCAGGAAAAACAAGCAAATACCTTAAAAGCCAAAGAAATGTAAACCTCAGTCAAATGATGTGGCAACCTGGACTAAGTGACACCCCCTTTTAAGATTCTGAAGTCCCCATTGTATGTATAAACAGGGCTAAGTGACACCGCTTTCTAAAGTTCTGAAGTCCTATATATATGTATACACAGGGCTGGAGGTAGCCCAGACAGTGTTCATGCTTGTGGTCACTACACAACTCCACAATCAGGGGTGAACCCAAAGTTGTTTAGGACGGGGGTCCTCAACTGCCAGGCCACAGACAGGTACTGGTCCACGGCCTGTTAGGAACCGGGCCGCACCGCAGGAGGTGAGCAGCAGGCGGGCAAGCCGAGCATTACTGCCTGAGCTCCACTTTCTGTCAGAGCGGCAGCAGCATTAGATTCTAATAGGAGCACAAACTCTGTTGTGAACTGCACATGTAGGGGATATAGGTTGTGTGCTCCTATGAGAATCTAGCTAATAGTTTCATCCTGAAACCATCCCCCCTGCCATCTGCCATCCATGGAAAAATTGTCTTCCACAAAACTGGTCCCTGGGGCCAAAAAGTTTGGGGACCACTGGTTTAGGACATCATCGTTCTGTTGGTGACTAAACAACATTAAATTCAATCAAGTGAAACAGGCATGGTGGTGCACAACTGTAGTCTCAGGGAGGACCTGTACTTGGGAGGCTGAGGTGAGAGGATCACTTGAGCTCTGGAGTTTAAGACTAACTTGGGCAACAGTGAGACCCTGTTTCTAAAAGACAAAAAAATTCAATCATGTGACTTGCTGCCAATAATAACTAAAACTTAATAAAAACGTATTTTGAAATAATATCTACACGTTACAAGTAAAAAGGACTACAACTTAAGAATTTGGAAGAGTTTGGAGACCTTGACAGAAAGAAAGGTATGTGATGATATATGACATTTCATATCCCCCATGTATGAGATCATGAAAACACTCAAGAATATGTCCAACCAAACAGTGAACAGAACAGAGCAGATAACTCAAGTTAGGGACGATGAAAGAGCAAACAGCGTGAGCAACAGACCTTGTCACTTCATTATATAGCTGGAAAATCCTAATTCTTAGTTTCAGGGGAATAGGATTAAATACTCTTACTGTTTTTGTTAAATGAATCTCAAACTTCCCCAGCAATTTGAGTTAAGTGGGCATGTGTTCTGTGTGTTTTAAGTGTTCTCAGGCTACCACTCCCACTTTGATAGAGTCATGAATGCTGTGGGGTACCCTTAGGCCCCTTTTCTAGAAGACCCTGTTTCCCCAACTCTTGGAAGAGTTACTTGCTGATAACTCACAGATGAGTTTCTCCCCAGGAACTGTACCCAGTCAGAGAGCTGCCTTACCCAGGCCACACCTCCTTCCTGGGGAGAGCCCACATCAATGACTGGCTGATGTATGGTACAAAGTCCTGCCTGCAAGTCTGAGGGAGCGTCCCAGCTCCAACAGCTCCCAGTGAGACTGAGTGAGGCCTTCATAGCAAGTACATGGCACTGAAACTTCTCCCTCTGCCCAATATTGCTTCCCTCACCCCTGACAGGTTTGTCCTCTAGCACACAAATCTCAGAGCCTCAGAGTCTGTTTTCCAAGGAACACAGTCTACAACAGGGATTTTAAAGCTGAATCCCATGGCATAGGTTGGCAGCAAGGACGCCCATCATTGGTGTGAGATAGAGCACTGATAGCCCCTGGCATACAGTCTTAGCACAATTCCTAATCTTTACCTGGTGCTGAGGAGGGATTACACGTAGGTAGACCAGAATGCCCTGCTGGAGGAGTATCTCAGGCGTTTGAGAGTAGTAATTACAAGGATTTTGGAATCAGATTGCTGTTGCTTGGAGCCAGACAAGCTTGGGGATAATCACCAAGAAGTCCTACTTGGTAGCATATAAAGACTCTTTCATCTCCTGTAAATGGAGGGTAGAAAAAGCTGAGGTTCAGGTTCCAAACTTAATTGTAAGGGTAGTGAGCCATCAAGGAAGATTAAATTTTCGACCCTAAGTGGTTGGCTACCCTGAGGTTAGGGCCTCAATTCAGAATGGGAACCTGAGAATTGAAATAGGGACATGTGGAATGATGCACTTGTCATCCTGAATCTTGAATCCCCAAATTCTTCTGAACTCTCCAGGTTCACTCCTCCCCATCAAAAGCTAGCATTGTAGCATGGTTGAACATGATACAAAATCCTCCCTTTTTTCAGCACAGAAAGACCACACTCAGAAGGTACCACACCTGGCTGCATGGCTTTAGACCAGTAACTCACATGATGAATGATGTAAGGTGTCTAGAGAATTGCTGGGCCTGCTGAAGAAGGAGGAGAATTGTGTCCTGAAGGTGCTGCTAGACCCACCTAACATGGCTAGGCAGGAGCCAGGAGAGGCCGTATAGGACAGGAGCCTGAAAGTGCTGGTGTGATGACGGTGGAACATAAATCTGGATAAGGGAGAATTTATTGATACGAGCACTCTTCTGATATATAGGATTTAAAACCCTGACAGGGTCCCAGAAGATGGTGCTAATACCTAAGCTCTAGGAAGCTTGGAGATAATGATGGCCCATACCATGTAACATTGAAATATTAGAATTATGATGGCCAATGATTGAAGGGTGGATCAAAAGATCCAAAGATGTATATGAGAACTTATTAATATTGGTGTCCTTAAAGTTGGTATACAACCCCCCACTGCTAAATTTGACTGACTTAAAAAAAAAAAAAAAAAAAAAGAAAAGACCCAGCGATGTAGTCATACTAAAGTAGATATTCTACATAGGGCCAGAAAACTCACCAGCCAACTATGTTATGTGGGCTTGGAGAATACTTGTTTATTGTATAATGAGAAAAGTACTAGTAACAGAGGCCATGGCCTTGCAGTAAAGCTTAGTGGCATCTTCTATTGTCTAGGGCTGACAGTAGGCAATGCTGCTTCAGAACCAGGCTCCCTGATGGCCCTGTATGATAGAATGCAGAGCAGGCACAATTATCATCATGTGTAGCAAGTCAAAGTGATATCCAAGAGTGTGAAACCTACAGAAATCTGTAGAGATGGGCAGTCAGCAAGAGGGTTGCTTATTCTATACAATCAAAAGAACTCAAGAATGGATGACAGTATGTTAAGGAGGACCACCCAAAAAAGTCATAGTCCTTTGTCTAATTTATAGAACCGAGTTTTTAGACATGGAAGCCACTGACTGAAGGAGAGGTTGGATCTGAAGGATGAAGGACCCTGCAAAATCATGAATGACTATAGTATACAGTTATGAAACAACGATGGAAGAGGAAGTCCCAGACATTTTGAGGACTATTGAATAGAAGTCATGGGCTGGAAACCGAGATAGAAACTTGCTATTTTAATACGGCCCCCTCTTAGGAGGATATATGGAGGCCGGGTGAGAAATGGAAGAGTTCTGGTTCAGGTCCACCAGTCCCACAGACTTCCAGTGAGCATCTCTCTAGTCGCTCAGTGTATTATTGGAGTGAACATAACTGCCAATTGGTAGAACCCCACATTGAATCTCAGGACTATAGTTTAAGAACCTTCACATAAGAGAAGCTACATGGAATCCTTTGAAACTTTCCCCTCAATCAAAATAGTAAATTGAAAAGAGTCACAAAAGAACATAATGGGGTGATGGAAATGTTCTATATTTTGATTGCGGTGGTACTGATTACATTGATTCATACATTTGTCAAAAAGTCATCAAACTATGCACTCAAAATGAGTGCATTTTATTGTATGTAAATTATTCCTCAATAAAGTTTATCAAAAATATCATTTTGCCTGAGCGTGACAGACATTGAAGAAGTAAAGAAATCATATCTCTATTTAATTCAATAGTCAGCCTCCTGAAAAATCCAAATGGATCCTGGAGCATGAGCGTGAACTATCACAAATTCACAAATAGGGGTCCCAGTTGTAGCTCTTCTGCCAGTTGTGCTGTCTTTGACAGAGCAAGTTAACAATACCTCACAAAGGCCCGGCACGGTGGCTGACGCCTGTAATCCCAGCACTTTGGGAGGCCGAGGCGGCAGGATCACAATGTCAGGAGATCAAGAACATCCTGGCTAACACGGTGAAATCTCGTCTCTACTAAAAATACAAAAAAGAAATTAGCCGGGTGTGGTGGCGGCTGCCTGTAGTCTCAGCTACTCGGGAGACTGAGGCAGGAGAATGGCATGAACCCAGGAGGCGGAGCTTGCAGTGAACCGAGATGGCACCACTGCATGCTAGCTTGGGCGACAGAGTGAGACTCCATCTTAAAAAAAAAAAAAAGAAAAAGAAAAAAACTTTTTTTTTATACCACAAACATGGTATGTGACCTTTTGTCTGATAAATATGTATTCTATCTCCTTCCACAGGAAAGAGAATCAGATATAGCTCACAAGTTTTGGAGTGAACAACAGAATGTATGGTTTCTCTCTAGGGCTATATTAACCTTCCCATCCTCTGCCATTCTGTAGTTCTGAAGAGATATGAACTGCCTATATTCTGTAGAATATCTTACTAGTCTATTGTATCAATCTATTGTGACATTGTGCTAATTGGATTGGATGAAAGAGAAGCACCAAGTAGGTTCGAGGCTCCAGAAAGTGGAAATAATGCCTATAGATGATTCAGGAGCCTATTAAATTAGTAAGTTTTATACGGCTTCTCTGGTTTGGGGGATGACCTCCAAGGTAAGGGAAATGTTATTACATCATATAGTTCTGTCAGTAGGAAGGAAGAACAGTGCCTGAGGAGCTGCTTCAGATTTTGGTGGTAGCATATTCCACACTTGAGAATATCGCTCTTAGAGAAGAATAAATATGTGCATATAGGTAATGGTTTATATCCCAACTGTTTGGTCAAATGCCTGGAGGGAGAAATACTGGCTAACCAAAGACAAGGAGGTCTGAGCAAGAGATATGATGGACCCATGGGAGTGAACGTGAAGTAAGAGAACCTTGAATATCATGTGAATATCTATGTGTAAGGAGAAAGTCATTAGCCAGCCTCTGATACCAGTCACTCGGTGCTGGCACAATGGGCATGTGAATGGAGTATGCTGTGGCAAAGATTGTGTGCTTCCTGTCTCTATAAGTCTAGACTTTATGGGGTAGACATCTTGGTTCCTTAGAGGAAGAGCACTTCCACGAAGGGACACAAGAGACCAGCAGGCCCAGAGAGAAGTGACTCTTCTGGCAGGGACCAGGAAAGGGCAGAGGAGCTGGTACTTAATGGTGACAGTGGAGAATGTATTTGGTACCAAGGCAATTTGCTGTGGCATCTCTTGGTATTCCCCTGCCCACTTGTGATATCAAATAGACAAGTGCCTCAGCCATGCCCTAAGCTAGGGCTCAGAACCTCCAAAAATGAGGGTGTGTGCTACTTTGCAAAGCTGTCTAGATCAGCAGAAGTGCTACCTAGGAACAAAGGGAACCTGGATTAGGTAACAGAGGAAGAGATGGGCTGGTTTTGAGACCAGATGCAGAAGCAGGAAGAGAAGCATGGCAATAGTTTTCATCTTTACTTTTTTTTCAGGAAGAGACGAGTAAGAATCCTGGAGAAACTGATCCCAGAACTTGTTACATGAAGTCCATGGGGGTGAATGGCCTAAGGGTGGACTGAGATATGGGGCGCTGCCAGATTCCCATCAGCAGGAGGGACTCATTCCACAGTCCGCTAGGAGTGCTGGCAGAACACAGCTCTCAACAGAGTCCCTCCCCAGGATTTGCCCTTGGTCAATTTCTTCTGTGAGGCAGGCAGCATCTAATGGGGGACTCAGGGATATAAGGGCCCAGCAGTCCCTTGCCCCATCCTAGCGAGGTGGGCCATCCGGGTTCCAGAGGTCCCTGTAGAGCTGGATAAGGTCTTTGCTATTGGCTGCATCCTAGTTCAGTTTCTCTGTCCAGTCCTGCTTCCTTCACCCCACAGGCACTCCTGAGAGCACCTTCTGCACACCAATCTTAACCACAGTCTGTTCTCCAGGCAACTCCATGGATTGCTATTTTTCTTGCTTTTTATTTCATCAGGGCTAGCTGTTAGCACATGATAATAGGTGGTACTTTTGCAGGTAGTCTCACTTTTGCAGGCTGTGGTCCTCTGCTGAGGCCCCTGGAAGAAGCCCTCAGTTGTCTTGCCTGTTTGTTCTTTCAGAGTCAAGGAGGATACAGTCTGGCTGTTGAACTCCTCTTAGGAGTGAGGACAACCCAGTACACTTAGGACTGATGTCACCATCTCCATCTCAAGCACATTTGCTGGAGGCTGATGTCACCCTTCTCACTACAGTTCCCTGCCCCTACCTGGGGTACACAAACCACACTGGGCCATGGGTTTTCAGGTTGGATTGTCCTTGTGTTGTTGCTCCAGAACCCCTGACATTGTTCTCCAAGATTGGTGCAATCCCTGGAGACACATTGCTTTTTTGCAAGGGTTCTCTCCTCTAAGAGTGCAAGGGAGCCCTTTGGTTCAAGAGAGGCAAATGGATTGAAATAATGAGTGCACATGTGGAAGGTGGAGGGGGAGCTGCGTTCAGGTTACTGTGTTCCCAGAATCCTCTCTTATTTTCAGTCTTCCGTTTTGCTTTCTGTTTCCCCATTCGCTCTTGAGATGACTTGTTTGTGTGCTGATTAGTTTGTGTGCTGATCTTCTATATGAAATAATTGTCAGGTCTAGGTAACTGGCAAGGACACTTAAACAATTGGTCCAGTAAATTTGGGAAGTTTAGCTTCCTTGGTACGGTGGATAACTCTTCTAGAATATGTTTCGCTTCAACTTTATAGTTCTAGTTAAAATTTTATTTGAGCAAATATCAATAAAGTCTTTTGCCCAGCCAATAGAGCCAATTTATAAGAAATATTGTCTATGTATAGTTTGAATATAGTAGTGGATATTTCATTTGGATTTTTCTTTACTTACATAATAAGGAAAACAGGACTTTTAAGTCTTTATTTTACCTCCAATTTTTGCATTTCAGAACTTGGAGAGGTACATTTTAAGACTGAGCAAATCTATCAATTATAATCTGATGGAAAAAGATATGACTGAGTGTTCCGCCTTAGCAAGAAAGTTCTTGTGATTACTTATTTGGTACTCATGTCCACTGAGAAAGCCTTTCCTGGGCTATTTATTACTCATGTGCTTTATAGAGCATTACAGTCAGTAAATATCCTTTGCCTGTCACAAGAATTTGCAATTATACTAGAATGTCATCATTTCAGGAAACTATAAAGCAATGAACATGTTTATTTTCAGCCACAAAGGGAAAAAATATCCTGAGAACCACATTCTCTTGGCAGTTTGAGGCATTTATTAGAAAATCTGTAATTTCTTTTTGTAATCCCACACTCAGTGGCCATATCCTTTAATGGAGGTATGTCAAGTCAGCAGAATTATATGGTACATTCTAAACTTGCTTTGCTGGGAAAATAGGACCCATGGCTTAATTTATAGGCTTGTTGAGCTCACCACCCTGCTGGCTCCCTAGAAGGAGGAGTTAAAGTCTCCTAATGGCTTAAAGGGGCCGAAAGTGCTCTCAGGTGCCCTCAGACCCTTGGAATGGTGGGCACTGAATTTCAACATTTTCATTTTACCTTAAGGAATGTGTTCTCTGCAAAATTAGATGACTTCAGGGATTTCTATGTAATTCCACTGAGTAGAGATTGTCACTATTTTTTCTGTGTTTCTACCATGTTCCCAGTTTTTTATTCCACAGTACCTAGAAATATTCTGGCTTTTAGGTGTTTGCTCCTTCAAATGTGCTTTCAGGATGGAGAGAACAAAAATCATCGAGGTGTTAGCGAGATAATGCCTAGTTCTGCTCTAGACCTAAATATGTATCAGCTGGCCACATTTTGCTTGCTGGCTGTGATCTCCTGAATTATTCTTCTTTGTGTATGGTGATAGCTTCAATTGGGACCAGACTTCCTGTTTTGGATTCCAGATTGAATGTTTTGGACCTCCTGTTTAAGTGGCAGGTGTCTGTGGTCAAACATGCTTTGGTTAATGTTTCTTCCTCTTGGTTCTCTACTTCTATCACTATATTTTTTAATTCATTAAATGGAGTGAAATCCACATTTTCTTTTGAAACAGAGCCTGATTGTATTTTTTTTATATCCTTTAAGCTGCACCCCTTCTTCTTGCCCTTGTGCCCACATTTAGACATGCAGGATAAGAAAGCCTGCCTGCTCCCTCCTTTGGTGCTGGAGGGAGGTTCAGGCCACATGAACCTCTGCCATGAGTGGGAACGTTCCACCCCCTTGTCAGCCAAATACCCCTAAGCAGCCTCTTTCCCAAGCTCTCTCAAACCATTTTTGGGTGTGCTTTAGAGTCCCCCTTTTCCCCACAGAAAGCCTCATTATGTGAATGTGATGGTTAATTTTATGTGTCAGCTTGGCCATAATATCCAAATATTTGGTCAAACATTCTTCTAGTTGTTTCTGTGAAGGTATTTTTATGATGAGATTAATATTTACACCAGCCAACTTTAAGTAAAGCAGATGACCCTCCATAGTTTGGGTGGGCCTCATCCAGTCAGTTGAAGACTTTAACAGAAAAAGACTGACTTCCCTTAGAGAAAAGAAAATCCTGCTAACAAACCACCTTCAGATGTGAGCTGCAGCATCGACTGTTCCCTGGGTCTCCAGCCTACTGGGTGACTCTGCAGAGTTTGGATTTTCTAGCTTCCACAATTCTCCTAGCGAATTTCTTTTTTCTCTTCTCTTTTCTTTTTTCTTTTCTTTTAATTTCCTTTCTTTCATTCTTTCTTTCGAAATGGAGTCTTGCTCTGTCACCCAGGCTGGAGTGCAGCAATGTGATCTCAGCTTGCTGCAACCTCCGCCTCCCGGGTTCAAAAGATTCTCCTGCCTCAGCCTCCCAAGTGACTGGGATTACAGGTGCATGCCACTGCACCTGGCTAATTTTTGTATTTTTAGTAGAGATGGGGTTTCACCATGTTGGCCAGGCTAGTCTCGAACTCCTGACCTCTGGTGATCCACCTGCCTCGACCTCCCAAAGTGCTGGGATTACAGGGGTGAGCCACTATACCTGGCCTCAATACACACACACACACACACACATACACACATCTGTGTGTGTGTGTATATATATACACACACATCTTATTCATTCTGTTTCTCTGGAGTATACTAATACCGTGATTAACAAACTTTTCTGTACCTTTTTAGTGTTGTGTGTGGAATCATCAATCTTAATATCTGAACCCCAGTTTGGGTGGGGTCACAGAGTGTCTACCACACCTTCAGTTTTAGCATATTTTGCTTTCACCTGCCAACCATCCCTTGCACAGTTGACTTAGGGGTTGTGTGCAGTTTTGGTAATGTGAGATGCAGAGGAGGACCCAAGTTGTACCTTTGATGCCAAGATGTTTAGTTAAATCCCATACTTGTGCAGGCCACTTTCAGTGCTGGACTAGATATGTCATTGGATAAAACACAGCATCCCTGCCATTTGTCATGGGACATAGGCTGTTAGAATGATGAATTGGCAACACGAGTGCAGTAGAGTAGTGTGATTAAAACTGAGATGGATGTTGTGAGGTGTTTTTTGGGGGATGTATGTGAGCCTTAGCTGAATTGCTGGAGCTAGATGTCAGACATCTGTTCCCTTGTTCTCATTATATGACAGATATGGCCCTGAAACCTAAGATTCTTTGGGCAACATCAGTTTCTGGCTTTCCTATCTTAGGATTCCAAGAGGCCATGGCCACTTAAAAGGAGATTCTGGCCAAGGCAGGCGGATCATGAGGTCAGGAGTTCGAGACCAGCCTGGCCAATATCGTGAAACCCTGTCTCTACTAAAATTACAAAAATTAGCCAGGCATGGTGGTGAGCACCTGTAGTCCCAGCTACTTGGGAGGTTGAGGTGGGAGAATGGTGTGAACCTGGGAGACACAACTTGCAGTGAGCCAAGATCGTGCCACTGCACTCCAGCCTGGGCAACAGAGTGAGACTCTTGTCTCAGAACAAAAAGGAGATCTTGCTACTGTACCAGCCTGCTCTGAGCCCTGGTTTCTTTATAAACTGGAAATGATCCTTATTTCATTGAGTGGTTGTGAGGGACAAATGAAGAAACATATGCAAGAGATAGTACCGAGCCTGGTACCTATAAGGTCCTCAAGAGGTACTCATTTCATTCGCTTTCTCTTTCTTTTTTCCTTCTTAAGTTCCTTTCTTTATGTTCTAAACTAGGTTGCAGGAAGAGGGGGAACAGTGGAGAACGAGTAGATATTACTCAGTGCTACCATTATTAGCAGCAGCTGGGAACATGAGCATGGATATCTGGAGAAGAAAAAGGAAGAATGGAGTCACTGACTCAAATCTAAGCCACTGATTTCCCGAGCTGCAGGAATGTTGGTGACTGAAACTGTGCAGCTGAGTCCCCCACAGGAAATTGCTCCTGGCCTTAACGGAGTTGCTTCCCTCAAGTTTTCATCAATTCCCAGGGAAATGACTGGTCAGTGTAAGGAAACAAAGGCCAGCCTCCTTGCCTCAATTTGGGCCAACTCTGATGGGCCATTACATTTGAAGACCATCTCAAGAAGTCCATGGGGGATTGGCTGAGTCTGCTACAATAACATTGTTTTCAACTTTTCCTTCTGCTTAATATGCCTGGCTTCACTCCCTCACACATATCACTCCTGAGCATTCTCGAATAAACGTTCTCCAAAACGGGGTTGCAGGCTCAGAATCTAATCGCCAAAACATTTGGTGTCAGGAGTGGTTGGAGAATGCAGACAATCAATGTGATTTTGGAGCCGCATTACTTGCTGGCCAGCTGGCAATATGGAAATTATTGCTGGTGCCAGGTGAAACATGGAAGATCCTAGCATTCTATAGCACTGAAACTATTATAACTTTATAAGTGGTGAACAGGGATGGGATAGCAGTAGAAGGAATGCACTGAAATATTTCAGGGTTTGTTAGATTCTGAAGGGACGGGTACTGATGAGGATGGCGGAATTGAATGGCTGTTGTGGACTGCAATCTCATGCCCTGGAGAAAGACAGTGAATGCCTTTGAGTCAGTAATCAGTAATTTAAGAGATACTGTGAATGTCAGAGGAACTCTTTAGGAACATATAAAGAGATTCTTATCTCTATGATCAAGGACAGAAAAACCCGAGGGTCAGTTCTAGGCCATAATTTTCAGGATGGCAAAGCTCCATAGAAGGTTGAAGTCTCAGCTCCAAAAAGTCTATCATGTCAAGGCCATGCCCTGGTTGGGAGTCTTAGAAAGGGGATACCTGAGTGGGTGCACTAAAAAAACCCTTAAAATCCCTTTTCCCTGGAACTCTCTGAGCAGGTAAATGTTCAAGGCTAGCATGCCCACCCCATAAGGCCTCCACCATTTAAATCTGTGGACGCCGATGCTTTTTAAGACAACATGTACCCCTCAGGAGTTACCTCCACCACCCCTCCTGGCCTAGTATGAGACAAATAGAGTCAATTCCAACATAATCTGTCCAGGAAAGAGGGAGCCTGCTAAGGGAGGAAAGGCACAATTTTATAAATGAGCTGTGAGACCTGGCCACATAATCCATATGGGACTGGAGCCTGAAGATGATGAATTTGTAGGGCAGAGCATGAGATTGGATAAGGGAGAGCATATTGATAGTGGACCACTGTCCTAGTCTACAGTATTTAATGCCCTGACAAAAACGCTGGTTGCATTTGCACCTTCTAACGCATGGCTAGGATGGCTCTTGGAAGACTGTAGAAGGTTATGAACCACGCTAAATAGAAAAGCCAAAACTTGTGTGTGGAAGATGGGAGAAAAGGACCAAAAGGCCCCAAGGATGAGTACATTCAAGAATGGATGTATTACAAAACATTGCAAACGCTCCCAGCTGACTACATTCCAGGGATAGGACAGAAGGCACTCTATTGACTAAAGTGATATGAAATTCATCACTCAGAGAGGGACCAGCATCACTGAGAACTTCAGTGGTGGCTTTCCTCTATAAGCCAGAGACCTGCTGCTAGAGAACTGGGCTCCCTCACTACAATGGGGATGATGGGATCCTGAAATCATAGAGGCCAGATGGTGGTGCTTAACATCAGAAGCGAGATGCAATGTAATTATCATAATGAGCAGCAATGTCATAATAGTACTTGGGGGAATGTGACCCACAAAGAGTCACGGAGATGGTTTATTGGACATAGCAAGATGGA
Organism: Rhinopithecus roxellana; assembly: GCF_007565055.1. Classification (NCBI taxonomy): domain Eukaryota; kingdom Metazoa; phylum Chordata; class Mammalia; order Primates; family Cercopithecidae; genus Rhinopithecus; species Rhinopithecus roxellana. The sequence goes on along the minus strand of NC_044562.1, from coordinate 86,625,361 downwards.
TGGACAGTCATCAAGGGAATCACTCAATCTATACAATTAAAAGAAGTCAAGGAGGCTAAGTGCAGGCATCCTTCTAAAGAATCACAGTCCGTTATCAGTGTCTGGACATGAGCCACTTCTCAGAGTGGATGCCATTGACTGAGGGAGAGGCCAGATCTCCAGAAGGAAGGACCTGCAAAATTATGGCAAATATATATGACAATGACTCCTACAGATTTTCCCCAGAGGGACCTATGGCCATTTATTCAGGTAACATTACAATGGGGAAAGAGTAGTACTCAGACACTCGTGAGTACTTCTGGATACTGATACCTAAGGAGCTAAAGGGTTATTGTGACCCTCTCAATAAGAGTAGGGGTAGATGGGGACTGGTAATAAAATGGAGTCCAAGCCCAGGCCTGACTCTTAGTGTATATTTGTGTATATGCATATATGTATAGTTGGGATATATATGCCAATAGCTAGTGAAACTCTCAACATTGATCCTTTGGCTTGAGAGTAAAGAGTTATCATAATGGGAAGGCATTTGAAACTGTCCCCACCCCTATTACAACAAGATACTAAATAAAAGGCAATGTTTTGTTTAGGGGAAATGGCAGCAATTAATACCAGCCTTACAGGGGTAGTGAGCCTCATCATATCCCCATTAAATTAATAAGTTTCTGGCCGAACAAAAAAGACAGAAAAACCACAAACAAAACAGGTTAACAGTGGACTTCTGCCAACTCAAGCAGGTAGTAGCTCCACTTGCAATTACTGCACCAGAGTAGTATCTTACCCAGCCAATGAACACAGCTAATTATTAATACAAGGTGTGTGGCTACAGATCTGGCAAATGTGCTCTTTCCCATCTTTCTCAGAAAGGAGGAGCGGAAGTGGTTTACATTCACATAGAAGAGACAACACAATACGTTTAATGTCTTATCTTGAGGCTATGTTAACTCTTCCTTTTCTGTGATAATATAATCTGAAGGGACCCGAATCATCTTAATGTCCTGAACATCATCACATTGATCCATTATATTGATGGCATTGTGTTCATTAGACTGCATGACCAAGAAGGGGCAGATGTACTGGAGGCCTTGGTAAGACACATGTGCTTCAGAGGGTGGGAGATAAACCCCCCGATGATTCAGAGTGTGGGGTCATGGGGAGGATTAGGGCTACTGTGTAGATATAGAGCATACTGACATTTACTTAACCCCTACTATATGTCATACCTTGGAAATGTGTCCCCTGCTTTTTGGGACCCTGACAGAGAAAACAAGAGTTAAGTGCTCAGAAAGAGGAAGCCCAACGTGTCACAAGATGATTTCAATTAAGGCAGTTTTCTCCCTTATCTGCAGTTTTGTTTTCCAAAGTTTTGGTTACCGTTAGTCAATGGTGGTGCAAGAACATTAGATGGAAAGTTCCAGAGATAAACAATTTGTAAGTTTTAAGTTGCATGCTACTCTAAGTAGCGTGATAAAATCTCCTGCTATCCTGCTTTGTCCTGCTCCAGATGTGATTCATCCCTTTGTCCAGCACATCCACACTGTCTATGGCACACGCTCATTAGTCACTTAGAAGACACGTTGGTTATCAGATTGACTCTCACAGTATCGCAGTGTTTGTGTTTAAAAACCCTTATTCTGCTTAATAATGGCCCCAAAGTGTAAGAGTAGTGATGCTGGCATATTGTTATAATTGTTCTGTTTTATTATTAGTTACTGCTGTTGGTCTCTCACTGTATCTAATTTATAAATTAAACTTTATCATGGGTATGCATATATAGGATAAAACATAGTGTATACAGACCTCGGTACTATTAGAAGATTCAGGCATCCACTGGAGTCTTGGAACATATCTCCCATGGATAAGAGGGGAACTAGTATATTCTAATTCTACTGCTTTAATTGTAGGTAGTATTCTCTTAAAATCTAAATGACATACAATGCCAGTTCTCTACAAGAAAATCAGAACGTTGCTTGCTGTCATTGGGTGGTATGGAAATGATCTTTTTCCTAGAGTTTATAAAGAATCTTTTATTTAATGAGCTAAATGACCATGCATAATACATTTAAATTATGACATACTTTTCCCATTTACCATTTGCTTTTGTTCTTTTATACCATAAGAAATTAATGAGGCTGAGAATCTTAAACTGTGTTTTATGTATTTAAAATAATTATGATTAAGGGTCTTTTACACATGTGTATTTATCATGAATTCTTGTTCAAAGAACTATTTTTTATGGTTCAAGAAGCAAAATTAATTTAAATTGGCAGCTAATGCACAGTTCTCAATTCCATGAGTCAACTGGATACTGCTGACATTTTTGTATGGAGTCTCCTTTAATGTAATAAAAAGTACGCCACTAAATGGTGTCTGGTATGAGAAGGGGTAGAACACTCATTGCCTGAAACCCACATGGTGATGTTCTGGGTCATATCATGAGCCATAGGTAGCACTCCATCGGCTTCATGTTCTCTATTGTCTTACAGTTGACTCATAGTGATAATGGAATGGTGTAATCAGTTGCTAATTTTTACATTCATATGTTGCAAAACTAAGGTGGCTAATCCATGAATGCACATGCTTGTCATTCTCTATAAGAGTAGGAAATAAAATTCATTATTGCATGCTCAGAATCCCTAACATAAGCCAGTAAAAGCATTACAAGGAAGTTGCCTTCAGTGCCGTATACATGTACTGTGAGCTTGCATTTGGTCTGAGTATTCAGGACTGCAGGGCTCAGCATATAACAGGGCTGGACTCCTCAGCAGAGTAAGAGCTTACGGCTCTGTGCAGCTCTCTCTGTGCATCTGCTGGCAGCCAAGTGCTCCTTGTAGGACAGAGTATGTAATTATGAATATTTTAAATGTGGGTAGTTGATCCCTTTTCTATTCAGCATGTAGCTATGAGTGAAGTGGCAGACAATGACCAGAATACTCTTTGTGTTCGCCTGAATTTATCAGAGAATATTGAAGTAAAGAGCCAAAGGGCTCTATTCTCCCTTCCCAGATATACAGGGAAGAACAGAATTCAGTCTTTGTCTGGGTGGTTAATTTTTAAAATGATATGTGAAGGATAATGCATGAATGACTAACAGCCCTGGGAGGCTCAAGAAAATTGTATTTCACCAGGAGGAACAAATATATGCTGTTTTGAAGTGGAAGGGCTATACTAAGAATTCAGATATGAAGAAGTATATTTTTGATAAGAAGATATTGAGACACAAAAAACCGGTATCAGAGGCAGCAAGGAATGTAATAAAAATATTCTGGCTTTGAGCCCCAGATGTGCCACTCGCTGACTATGCGATGTTGGACTTTAAGTCATCTCTCCAAGCCTCAGTTTTCTCATCACCACAATTGGGAGATTAGGCCAGATTATCTCCCTAATTCCTTCTTAGTTGACTTATCTGTGATCCTGTGACACACTCTCTTAAGGTAAATGTGCACTCACACCTCTTTTCAAGGTGTTATCGCTAGGGATTGACTGCTCCAGCTCAAGAATGACTTTTGTTGAGTGCCTAATGCTGAGCCAACACAGGATCAAGCAATAAGGGTATAAGCAAAAAAAAAATTATCAACTGTACTGGTGGTGCTGAGATGAAGAAAAGGCCTGAAACGGGACAAATTGGGAGTTGTGGAGTACGAACTTAGAGAACATTAGACGGGAGATGTCAATGTAGATGCACAAGCATGAGGGTGAGTTTGAACACAACTGTGAGCTGAGCTTTAGAGGATAGATAGGATTTGGGTAGGTTAAAAAAAAAAAAAAAGACAGAATGGATCATTCCTGTTGGAGGGTGAATCAGTCAGGTTCCTTGTAGGAAACAGATGATTCAATCAAACTGGGTACTGAGAAGAGTTTAGTAAAGAGATCACTGAAACAGGTGTCACCAGGGCTGAGGGAAACCATCGCAGATGGTGCTGTGCCCTGGGCTAGTGACAGTGGTGAGCCACGACCACCCTGAAATAGCAAGGGGTAGGCGTGGGGACCACAACCAGACCTGTCTGGAGGGAGGAGAAACCTTCAGTAGAAGTATTGATGGAGACCAACAGATTGCAAACTGGCAGCAGGAATCAGGGAAAAAATACCCAAATCTCTTTCTTCTCTCTCCTTGTATTAGTCTGTTCTCACACTGCTACTAAAGACATACCTGAGACCGAGTAATTTATCAAGGAAAGAGGTTTAACTGACTCAGTTCCACATGGCTGGGGAGGCCTCACAATCATGGTGGAAGGCAAAGGAGGAGCAAAGTCATGTGTTACATGGTGGCAGGCAAGAGGACTTGTGCAGGGGAACTCCCGTTTATCAAACTATCATAGCTCATGAGACTGATTGACTAACAGGAGTAAGGAGGAAACTGCCCCTATGATTCCGTTATCTCCACCTGGCCTCACCCATGACATGTGGGGATAATTACAATTCAGGGTGAGATTTGGGTGGGAACACAGCCAAACCACATCACTCCTTCAATTATTTTCTGGTAGATAGTGAAGGTCAGCACTTGTGGGAAAGGATGAAAAATGGATCTGAAGAAGCAAATGGAATAACTCAGCAGAGCAGGAGATGTGAACACTCACAGAGATACAGCTAGAGACCAACATGAAAGGTGGAAGTCTCTTGGTAGAGTCTTGTAAGTTGGGAAGAGGAATCACACACAGTCCGCCACTGAGCAGGGTCCTCTTGATTGCAGGACCACATTAGATTGCTGCAGGAGTGTGGGTGTGTGTGAAAGAGCTTGCAGAACACCCCCTAACATTCCTGGCCATGGTGAGGGTGCCCACGATGCCCACCCATCCAAATTTTCCTTTGTGGAGAGACAAAAGATTAACTCCAATCTCAGCAGCCAAGTACGTGCTAAAGAGAGAGGGAATACTGGAGCCTAGGCAAATAATGATACAAGTAGAACTCTTGCTTTTCCCATGAGAACTCACCCTGGTAGTCTTCCAATGCTCCATGGCACACCTTGCTGTCATCCATCTAGACCTTGCCTTCTCTTGGTTGGTCCTGGCACACCAGGTACCTGCTATTACTCTTTAATTGGTCCGCCTTTCCTTCCTTATTCTTCTTTCTGATTTCCAAATTAAAAAAAAAAAAAAAAAAAACTAGGCCGGGCACAGTGGCCCACGCCTGTAATCCCTGCATTTGGGAGGCCAAGGTGGATGGATCATGAGGTCAGGAGATCGAGACCATCCTGGCTGACACGGTGAAACCCTGTCTCTACTGAAAAGTACAAAAAATTAGCCAGGTGTGGTGGTGGGCGCCTGTAGTCCCAGCTACCTGGGAGGCTGAGGCAGGAGAATGGCATGAACCCAGGAGGCGGAGCTTGCAGTGAGCCGAGACCACGCCACTGCACTCCAGCCCAGGTGACAGAGTGAGATTCCGTGTCAAAAAAAAAATTATAACAAAATAAAAATAAATAAATAAATAAATAAATAAATAAATAAATAAATAAACTAATCTCAACTGTGGGAAAAGGGGAAATGTCAAATACAAAGTTTACCTTCTTCATGATTTTGCTCTGGACCATTAAAACTAAGTGGGGTTGTAGACCCTTTCTTCAGAAAGGCATTGATTGAGATGACTGTAAAATGGGTCATTTGTCTGGAAAGTAGTAAATGTAATAGTATATAAAAACATAAAATGATGTAGAAGACTTCTTTACTCCTCATTGTCCCTTTAATCTAGTAATAACTCATGGTGGAATATGTGGTGTTCTTATGAATATAAGAACCTCGTATTAAGCATAAGAACCTCGTATTAAGAATTTTTCTGCATGCAAATATAAGAACCAAATAACAATGCAAATGCAATCTTTGACACAGGATTGATTTTTGTTTTTGTTAAGAATTTACAACTTCCACAATATATACTGCAATCAGTATAATTAATTCCCATGTCTTACATCTCTTTCCATATTTCTAAAAGTCTATACTTTCTTGACAATATGTATAATGAGGCACAATACTCTTCACTGTCTGTATCATAGCCTACTTATCAAGCCTAGAAAATGGGCTAAATGTTAAATATGTATGTTTTGGGTTATACAGAACTCAATAATGTCAGGTAATTGAGAAATTTCTTACTTTGTCCTTTTAATTCATTGAAATAAAACTTGTCCTGTGCTTATCTGGAGGTTTTAAAAGTTAGATTGTGCAAAACTCATTGTCTTAGTCTATTCCTGTTGCTCTTGCAAAATACCTGAGACTGGGTGATAGATAAATAATAGAAACCTGCTTCTCAGTTTTTGAGGCTGGGAAGTCCAAGATTAAGGTGCTGGCAGGTTTGGTGTCTGGTGAGGGCTTGCTCTCTGCTTCCAAGATCATGTCGTGGTGCTGCTTCTTCTGGAGGAGACAGATGCTATGTTCTCATATGGTAGAAGAAAAAGAAGAGGTGCGTGGACCCCTTCTTTCTTCTGCTTGCGTGGACCAAGCAGCTCTCTGAAGCCTGTTTTACAAGGATATTTATCCCATTCATGAATGCAGATCCCCTATGGCCTAATCACCTCCTGGAGTCCCTGCCTCTTAATACCATCACCTTGGGGTTTACATTCCAATATATGAACCTTGGGAGGGATGCATATATTTAAACCACAGCATTCATTAATGCAGTTCGTTAATTGTCCTAAAAGATTGAGTTAATACCAATAGACGAAAGTTAATTCAAACCAAGCTGTCTCAAATAAAGTAAGGTGATAACTGGAGGGATTCAAGTAGAAGCTGACTGTTCTTGGCTGTTGTGAAATGAGAGGATTCAGCTATTTAAGAAAAGAGTTGCCTTCAAGGGCTTCTAAGCCCTGAGTTCTCAGACTACCTGAAAACTGAAACTGATAAGCTCACTCACAAATACTCATGGGAAACATGGTACCTGGTATGGAAAAGAATCTGTTTTTTCAAGAATCTTTTTGTTTTCTAAAAGATTATTTGGCACTTAGAAATTTTTATAGAAAATCATTTTGATTTTATAAACTTCTTACTCTCACCCTGGCATTGTCATCTTGATCGAATGTAACTTTTTTATATTGGGATCTTTTTATTATTAAATCCTATTTGTATGAGAATGGCTTGATCTCGATATTTAGTACTAATCAAAAATATTGCTTTGTTTTTTCTTACTTCCCCTACCTCGATAACTAGAAATATTGTATATTTTTAAGGCCTTTTTGTATGTTGCTCCCCACACATTTCAGTAAATCATTATTGTCTAGACACCAAGAGGAAGTCAGAAAACATTGCTGGAAGTGAAAATTCTTTAGGGATTCTCATTCAATACTAGAGCAATTAAATAGGACCTATTATTGATCAATAAAGAGTACTTTCTTTACTATCTGCATACTTAGCAGTCACATCATTAACCGTCAAGCCAACGTTTAAGTTCAAGGTCACATAAACCAAAAAAGCACTGTTTGGTACATGGCTACATGAGCTGTCTTTGGAAAATACTTAACACGTTACAGAGAAAATGAAATATTACATTCTATATTAAAGCCACAATTAATATAGTATGTTGTGATTATCTACATATTTCTGATTCCTAAATTATATGGCAGAAACAAAATTATCAAAGTATAACTACTCTGCTCATTTAATCAGAAGATATAGGCCACCTAAAAATGTGTTCCTTATGGAATTCAAATCTTCCATAGCTTAAGGCAAACCATGCTGAAGGACAGTGGATGTCTGTTCAAAGGCCAATATGGTAAGGCTATGATGATGTCTAAGTTCAGTTTACAATTTATGTATCCTGTCAGCTTTAAGTTAGATAATCTTTAAAAGTGTTTATTTGTGGAAGCTACACATTATTTCAAAATTTGTGCCTAATGGGAAGCTGTGTTAATGTTATTAAAATTGCACTGTTCTCAAACCACACAATTTAATACTGTGTGCAATTCAAATTTACATTTGCACTTATAATGCCACTTTATTGCATTGACAGCACTTCCAGCGATTTGACATTGTAAGGAGGGTTTCACACTGGCCTGCCCAGGTTGTCTGTACATTGTTGAGTTGATGGGGGTGAGGGGAATGAGGAAAGCAGCAAAGATAGTGAACCTCAACTGACTTATTTAAGAAAAGACTTATTGCCACTAGGAATGAGGTGTGCCTATGTGTGTGGACCTGTAGTTAGAACAAACAGGGACAGAGGGACAGAGAAGGAGAAAGATACCCAGAGAGAAAGCAGGGTGTCAAGGCAGAAGGACCACAACCACAGCAGGTGGGCTGGAGTCAAAAAAGAATGAAGGCCAGATGCAGTGGCTCACACCTCTCACACCTGTAATCCCAGTGTTTTGGGAAAGTGAGGCAGGTTTATTGCCTGAGCTCAGGAGGTTGAGACCAGCCTGGGCAACGTAGTGAAACCCTGCCTCTACCAAAAATACAAAAAGTAAGCCAGCTATGGTGGTGTACACCTGTGGTCCCACCTATTTGGGAGGCTGAGGTGGGAGGATTGCTTGAACCTGGGAGGTTGTTGTGAGCTGACAGCATGCCCCTGCACTCCAACCTAGGTGACAGAGTGGGACCTTGTCTCAAAAAAAAAAAAAAAAAAAAATAGAATGAAGACAAAAAAGAGATGCCACATGGTAGTAGTTTCAGGCTAGGATTTCCTTTTTTCTCCTTTTACAAGGCTGAAGTAAAAGTCCATATTATTACGACTATTTTGTAACAGACTTTATTTTTTAGAGCAGTTGTAGGTTTGCAGCAAAATTGAGCACTAAGTACAGAGTTCCCATATACTTCTTGCTCCCCTCTCCCAGCCTACCCCACTGTCAACATTCCCCCCACAGAGTGGTACATTTGTTACAATTGATGGACCTACATTGACACATCATCATGTCAAGTTCATCGTTAACATTCGGGTTCACTCTTGGTGTTGTACAGTCCATGGGTTTTGACAAATGCATAATGGTATGCAGCCACCAATACAGTATCTTACATAATAGTTTCACTGACCTAAAAATCCTGTGTGCACTGCCTGTTCATCCTTCCTCATGTTATTTTTTACGTTGACTATTTTGGGACTGAATTCCCCCTTGCTGATCTTGAGACGGGAGAAAGAAGGCCCACATGCTCAGGTCCTAGGTGTGGGCTGTTTACCCATGAGTGACACTGACGTCTACTATGAGGCACTCAGACCACTAGTCTGTCCTTAGATGACTTGAGAAAGCTTCAGAATGGCTGTGTGGGAAGGTCAGGGAAGTCTTTGGGGCTGGGCCTAGGCAGGTCTGAATGCCTGGGTCAGGGGGAGTAGGGAAGCCGGTGCAGGACGAGAGCTGGGACGCATGACACAGGGTCTTGAAAGGTCCTATTTGTGCAGAGTAGTCACAACAGAAAGCTCATCTGGATTCCAGGTTTCACATGCCTAGGGGCACTGTGGACATTTTCTTTACAGAATTCTAGTAATTCTCTCCAGTAAATGGCCAGAGTCCTCCGATTTCGCTGGACTCGGGGAAGAGGCAGCTTTTAATACCTTTCCAGGCGTTTCACAGGAGAGTCCTGAGTCCTGCACTTACTCAGAAAGTGACTTATAAGGTAGGAAGTAGAGAGAATCTGACCAAATAAACCGCTGTACTTTATGAGTATTCATGTTCCAGTGTGACCAAAATGAAGGCTTTTGGGGAGCTGAATCACGAATGTTAGCACAACATATGACTTTGGTGATAGTATAAGTGGCAGCATGGTACAAAGACTAACAGATGGCCCCAGAGCCAGGCTTCCTGGGTCCAGACTCCAGCCCTGCTGCTTTGTCATCTGCATGATTTTGGGCAGGTTACTTCACTTTTCTATGCCTCAATTTTTTTCATTGGCAGAATGAGGATAATAATAGTGCTTGCCTTGTGAGTATTAAAGTAATGTTTTAGTAATTCGGTAGTGTTTTAGTAACTTAGCCATGTTTTAGCAATGTGTATCCCTTTGGAGAGTGTCTAGTGCACAGTACGTGCCACGACAATATTTGTTAAATAAATATTCCAGGCCGGGTGCGGTGGCTCACGCCTGTAATCCCAATACTTTGGGAGGCCGAAGCAGGTGGATCACTTGAGGTCAGGAGTTTGAGAGCAGCCTGGACAACATGGTGAAACCCCGTATCTACTAAAAATATAAAAATTAGCCAGGCGTTGTGGCAGGTGTCTGTGATCCCAGCTACTTAGGTGGCTGAAGCAGGAGAATTGATAGAACCTGGGAGGCGGAAGTTGCAGTGAGCCAAGATCGTGCCACTTCACTCCAGCCTGGGGGACAGAGTGAGACTCCATCTCAAATAAATAAATAAATAAATAAAATATTCCAACATTGTCATTTGACAGATGAGGAAACTTCTCTTAGACATAATTTACTTCAAAATTTCACAGGGATTTCACCAGTCTGACTGTAAATCCTTACAGTTTATAAAGCCGCTGCTGCCAGAAATTTTGAGATTTTTCTTCTTGGCATTGAATAGAGGCAGAGGTTCTTTCCTATGAAACGGTCTCTGCATTCAAATCCCCAAGTTATCTCATCCCTGGACAAGGCTAGCAGAAACAAGTGAGAGCTCCGGCAGATCCAGGCAGGAAACACAGGTGGGTAAGTGGGAGCTTGGGGAAAGGTGAGTAGGGAGCCGGGAGGAGGCTAAGAAAGGCTTCATTATTTCTTCGATGAAGATCCCCAGTGAACCTCCAGATGGTGGGGGCTACATAAAAATATTTAAGACAGGGAGCCCCCTGTCACCTCCCACCCTTGTAATACTATATCAGATGTGTTTTGGGAGAATGCAAATCACCCACATTGTAAGATGCTCTGCAAAACTTGGTGCACACTGCAAGTCACGCTGCGGGAGAGGACAGGGTGAATGCTCAGAGGCCCTGGAGCCTCCAGCAAGGAGCCTGGTTTTCCTGCATGGTCTGTGGAATCTACCTCATTAGTAAGGGTGAAACCCTGAAAATCACTGGAGCATTGTCATCTCTGCATGACGTCTCTGTAATTGTAGTGACTTAGAACTGGATGGGCCCTGAGCACTGCTTTTCGGTCGGAAGACAGTAAAGCGTTGTTACTTAGAACTAGATGTATTGAGAAATGTCTCTTTCACTCCTTCACTTTTTTATAACTCCCTGTTTAATTGACGGCATTGAACATGCATCTCATGACAATTATGTGATTTCTCTAAGTGATATTACAAAGCAAAAATGTTAAGATTGACCCTAAATGTGCACTTTTATGTTAACACTGAACCTTGCATTTTACAGGAATGATGTTGTCCTTGCAGTTTTCAGGATAGTATTACCTTATCTCATTTGATTGTTAGAGATAACCTATAAGGTGAAATATGCCATTATACATAAATGTACGATTATATGATAGATATAACTGTATATGTGATATAATATATATGACATAGGCAGATTAGTTTCTTATTGCCATTGTACAGATGAGGCACCCGAAAGAGTGTATACAGTCACACAATGAAGGGTAACATTGCAAAAACTCATTCATTTATTTACTTATTCATTTACTTGTTAAATATCCATTTACGCTGTTTTACTGGGCCAACACCATCTAAGTTCTGGAGAGATAGCAGAGAATAAGACAGAAGAGAACCCAGTTTCCTGGAACTTATTTTTCAGCAGGGGAAAGATAAGCATTAAAGTGAGTTTGTCCAGCCCGTGGCCTGTGGGATACACGCGGCCCAGAATTGCTTCGAATGCAGCCCAATATAAATTTGTAAACTTTCTTTCTTTCTTTTTTTTTTTTTTTGAGATGGAGTTTTACTCTTGTTGCCCAGGCTGGAGTGCAATGGCGAGGTCTCGGCTCACTGCAACCTCCACCTCCCAGGTTTAAGTGATTCTCCAGCCTCAGCCTCCCGAGTAGCTGGGACTACAGGCGCCCACCACCATGCTTGGCTAATTTTTGTATTTTTAGTAGAGATGGGGTTTCAAGATATTGGCCATGCTGGTCTCAAACTCCTGACCTCGTGATCTACCCACCTCGGCCTCCCAAAGTGCTGGGATTATAGTCATGAGCCACCCCGTCTGGCCACAAATTTGTAAACTTTCTGAAAACGTTACGAGTTTTTTTTTTTTTTTTTCTCATTGGCTATCATTAGTGTTAATGTATTTTATGTGTGCCCCAAGACAATTCTTCTTCTTTCAATGTGGCCCAGGGAAGCCAAAAGATTGGACACCCCTGCATTAAACAAACAATTGAAAGATAATGTGAGATAGTAAACAATGTTAAGAAGAAAATAAAATAGAACAGCTTTTGATCAGGTGGTGAGGGTAGCTTCTGAGGAGGTAAGTGACCTGAGACTTGAGAAAAGTCAGAACAGACATGTGAAGACTTGGGACAGAGCATCCCACATGAAAGTCACAGAAAGTGCAAAATCCTGAAGACAGGACCCAGGACAGGAAGCCAGCATGGCTGGGGTGTAGTGGATGAAGATGTTGGGGTATGAGATTTTACCCTATTTACAGGCTCATAAATTAGCCTGTTACTATTTCATGGATACCAGAAGATGACATGAGCCTCCTGGGTTAGGCTCATAGCGCAGCCAGCAATATTTAGCATCAGGTTTTCCTCAGTTTCCTTTGTCTCCAAAGTCCCAGGAGGGCAACACAGACAGGCCAGGTGGGTGGCATGTACTCAGTGAGATGTGTCCACCTGAGAAACATCAAGATCAGGAACCCACTGCTCTATTTATGGCAAGTGGTAAGCAAGACTGCTCTTTTTGTCCTGGAGAGAGACGTAATCTCATCCAACCAGCCTGGGTCAAGGGCGGCTGGAGTCTTGCATTTTCAACGTACACAGTGAGAAGAGGCAGCACGCTCAAGTCCATGGTAGATTGCCTCTGCCAACAGGGGCAGAGCATGCAGAAAGGCAGACCTGGGTTGTGCAGGACCTGATGTGGCCCTGGCTGGGATTTATTCAGGGGTGGCATGAGCCTTCATTTACTAGTTGCTGTCATTACACCAGTATATTCATGGATACCTGCAGGCTTCTTACTCTGTGCAGGGAGCAGTCAGGGTCCTGGCAAGAAACTGCTGGAATATTCAAAGGATTAACTGAAAAACAGAGTAGTGAAGGGACTACTTACAGAGGCGTGGGCTGGGTCAAAGGCATCAATAAGTGAGAGCGAGTGACTTAGGGACCACTGTCACCAGAAGCCAGAGAACCTGAAGCCTTAGAAGTGAGCTGCCAGGTACCTACTGTCAGCCAGACAGTGAAGCAGGGAGAGGAATGGGGGTTGAGTGGAGAGGGGTAATGCCTCAACAACTCTTTCTCTTCCAAACACTAATCTCTCCTTCCCTTATTCCCAGTGGACAAATGCAACCAAGCCTAAAGACAAGTGCTATTGCGAGGTCAACATCCAGGAACCAGAGCAGGGCAGAGCAATCCACAGAATGGATCTGGGGTGACTCGTGGAGGAAAACCAACACACAGTATCATTTAATTCTTTTAAAAAAGATAGAAAATTATACCATACCCAGAATTACTAAATTCTAAATAGAGGGTATATTGCATTTGCATTTTTAAAAGAATGTTTCCCCATATATCTTTTAAAAATCCATTTTAAAGATATACAATAAAAAGTGTTTAACTCTGTTTTTCAAACTAATTTGTTTATAAAATTGGACTGACTCACCCACTTATATACAAGGTGTTAAAGGCATTTGTGTTTGTTTGTTTTACACTCCGGAAGGAGCCCTGGCCTAAGGGACAGGAAAAGTAGATTCCAGTCCCAAATTTATCATTAACTGGTTGTAAATGACAGGGTTGCCAATAGTCTCTGAACCTCTTTCCAGTTAACTGCTATGTTTGAATACTGCATATGATCAAGAAAGCAGAACTTTCTCTCTGTTATGGGAAACAGTTGGGTTGCCTGAACTTTGTAATTAGCTTTGCCTTACTGTTTGTTTTTTAGTAGAGTTTTTTTTTCTCTTTAGTTCTGATTTAATCAAGGTTCTTTCTTATGACTCCCCCACTTCACCCCCAGAATTCTGGTTTATTCAGATTTCTCTATATCTTGGTCAAAACAAATCCAGATTCATACATGAAACAAGTTACTAATCCTTTTCAGTTTTCAAAGGTGATATGTAATATTGAAGATAAACAGAGTGATCAACATAAATCCCTACTTTTCCTGTTAGAATCAAAGCGTGATGCTGTCGTTAGAGCTCTTTGGCCTGACACCATCTATATGCCCAATACAATGACAAGCTGTCCGCATGCATGACTATTGTCTGGACTCGTGCATTCGGCTAGGATGGGGTGGCCATGTTGTTTATGTTCACATACTGATGCTACTGAAACTAGGGACCTAAAGATTCATTTAAATTCAAATCCCTAGAAAACTTTGAGAAACAATTCGTTTTATCAGATTTCTAAATGTTTACTTTAAAAATAAAGAGCTTCTCATAGCCACAGCAATATTTAAAGGCAGGGTATCTCATGCAAGTCATTTGTCCTATGGTGACATGTGGAAGTATTATCATTGTTAACTATTTCTTCAAAGGACCGATACAGACGTAGATTTAGATATACACATACATGTTTCTGTTTATTGCTTTGGTTAGGTTTGTTAAGTGATCTGATTTTCACACCAAGACTCTTGGAAGAATCATAGCATGATACAGCTGAATAAAAGGACTTTGGGGTTAACTGGCCTAATTCCTCTGTTTGGCAGGTTAGGAATCTGAAGCCATGGAGGCTGGGACTCCCCAGGTAACACAGCTGGGTGGTCTAGAATCCAAATCTCCTAACTCACAAGGAGTGCTCTTTCTTAAAATAAAAAAAAAGGAAGACAAATGTTTTCACAAATAATACCCATATGAATTTTTTACTAAAAATCAAATGATAAGGAAAAAGCCATAGTTTTCCTTGACCACCATCCTAATCCCAGCATTTTCACCAGGATTCAGCACATTTATCAACTGGTATATCTACTCTGGACTTTTTGATGAATGCTGCACACACACATACATATGTGTGTGTGTATATATATTCCACACACATACACAGATTTCCATGTAGAAATGTGGGTTTAGAAAGGTATGGCTTTGTTTTGTAGTTTTTTTTAAAAAACAAATATTATACTGTGGATTTTGTTCTTCAGTGTTTTTCTGGATCCACACATATCTACCCCATTCTTTTAAACTCTTGGTTAATTTTTTGTAATATGGTAAGCAGTGGTAGATGATGGACAGTTAGCTTGTTTTCATTTTCCCTCCAGTACGAACAGTGTTTTGACACAATGTTTCTCAAAGTTTTGTGAGCATCAGAATCCCCTGAGGGGCTTTTTAAAATAGATTTTTGGGACTCATCTCCACATACGCTGATTAATTCATTCTGAAGTGAAACCCCCACTCCATTTCCTACAAGCTTTCAGGGGATGTATATTCTAGTACAAGAACCTTACTTTGAGTTGTACAGCTGTTATGGATGTGAATACATAGACTTCTTGTACACTTGTGAATGGTTTTGCATGTGTAGTCAGTGGGAGGGAAGGATTTACTGGGTCATGGGGTGTGTGCATTTTAAATTTACGGACACTAAGAAATTATCCTCCGAAGTGGCTATACTGATTACAATCACCCTAGCAGTGTATGAAGTATGAACATCCTTGTTTCCCCAATTCTTTTATTTTTTTTGGTGGGAATGGCCTCTTGCTTTTCCCTGACTACTAATGAGTTTTATCATCATTTCTAACTATACAGAACATCTGAATCTCCAATTCTGTGAACTGCATATTCATACCCTGAGCGTGTTTTTAAAATAAATTATTTGTTTTTCTCATTTATTTATAGCATTTTAAAATAAATATTTCATATATTAAACCCTTGCCTGTTTTATATGTCTGAAAATGTTTGTTTTTTCCAGTTCTCTTTCCTCAGCAACATAATTATTACTTCCCTCCTAATTTTATAATGTTACCTGAATGGTACAGGTCCCTCTGAGGATCATAAAAATTCCAGAATAAAACATTATTTCCTTTTGGACCCTCAGCTCACACCCTGTGCCTTTATTGCTGAATGTTGGCTAGTGATCAACAAATTGTGGAGAACCCAAGAAAGGGAATAGGTTGGAGACTTCCCCAACCCCCTTTAGCCAAGGATATTCCACTGTGGGGGAGCACCCCAAATTAACTAAGGAATAAGACTCACATATGGAATTGAAATAAAGCAACCTCCATTTTGTCAAAAAGGAATTTCTGTAAGCTCCTGAGTAAAAGTTCTTCTAAGCCACTTTGACATAGGATTATTCTCTTTTGACATATTATAAACATTAAAGAAAATTTAATGCCCATCTGGACAGTTAGTTTTTGCCAATTGCTACCACCACCAGCTGCAAAACTACACTGACTACAAGCCATCCAGCTGCCATGCATACTCCGTGCCAAGAGAGAGCAAGCTGCCAACACTGCTTCAAGTGGCTGGGCTGGTTTGCAGCCAGGATTTGAGGGAGGATGTGCAGTGAAACACAGTAGTCAGGACTCGGATTTTCAATGAGTGTTATTTGTGTTTGCTTTTTTTCTGGTCATCTACTGTGGGAGGCTGCTGGGGACACCATCCCTTTCCTGGAAATGGCAGCAAAACATGTTGATCCTTCTTCCTCTGCCTTTTATGTACTTTCTGGCATCCTTTGCATTCACATTCTGCTTACACGCCATCATTAGCTGGAACCGCCTGGAGCTGCAGAAAATGGTGTCATCTCTCCAAGACTGGGTTTCCCCAAGCTCCTAACTCTCTCCCCATCTCTAGCGGCACCCCTCTCCTTGGATTTTTTTTCCTATTTGTTTGGCATTTATTTTCTCACAAAATAGCAAAGAGAAACTGCTTCCCCAGCTCATGTTTTCCTAGAAGGGTTCTTATATTTGTGTACTTGGGTCCAAGCACTCCTGTGTTATGGACTTTTCCCCTCAACAAAGAGGAGGCTCTTCTTCCTTCCTTTTAGGCACAATTCATTTTCCAGTTTAGGAGATAAATTCTCCATTGACCTCTGTAGTAGATTGCATGAATGTTTGCCAATTATTCTTTTTTCTCTCCTTGTCATGTTCTTCATAGGAGGTTAGATTATTCATGCCCTGCTTGTTGAAGTCAGGAGAAACCATGTGATTCACTTTGGCCAATATAATGTGGGCAGAAGTGATGTGTGTGACTTTCATGCAGTAGTTTCGAGAGACAGCTTCTGGTTTGAAATTCCTCTTTCCCTCTGCCAGAAGAATAGCCATGTCCAGATGGAGACTGCTCCATCAGTCTGGGCTTTGGAATGACGAGGACATGGAACAGGGCCACAGCTGACCCTGGATGCATGTGCAACATGGGTAAAAATAAAACTGAGTTGTTGAAAGTCATGGAGATATTTGGAATTATTTGTTACTGCAGCATAACCTAACCCATTGTGACAGATACAGCCTCCTTTCCTTTGTAGATCTACAATAAAATATTCTAATCAACATATTGAGGCTACATAGTAGAACATGAAATGGGAGATTTAGGAAAGTTATCCTTAAAACTAGGCAGTGCTGCTTGCCTGCTAATGTGTATTTGGCCAGGTTAACATAGGACTTTAGAGAGTGAAAAATTGTAGGGCTCTTAGAGCTCTTCTAATTAAGTCACTGTGTTTTGCAGTTGAGGAAATTGAGGCTCAAAATGTGAAGTGAAACTCTTCAGTCATCCCTCTGGCTGGTGGAAGAACATGGCCCAGAGAGGAGGATGCCAGGCTCCCATCCCCACGCCCTTTCACCCACACCTTCTCCTGAAGTGTTAGCTTAGTTAGCGTTGAAGAAAAGATTCGTAAATAAGTTGAGAAGATTCTTAAATAAAATTGTTCTATCATTTTATTTAAAGTATGTCTGACAAGCTTAATCACATTTTCACCTATCCCCTTTAAATCCAGATTGTCTCCCATTACCTGTACTACTGTTCATGTTGAGGACGCCTCATATTACCACAATGAAATGCATATTTAGAGAAGTAAATTTATTATAAAAGACAAGTATAAGACTTTTCTTTTAGTCACTTTTCCCATATACCCATATTCACAATCCTCTTCGTTTTACTATACAGTTGAGAGTTGACTCTGTGTAATTATTTTTCCAAATCAGTTAAGCCAAATTTTTTTTAGAACATGTAAAGTGGTCAGCTCACTTCCCAGAGAGCCCTCTTATTCTGTATATTATTACTGCTTCATAATAACAGAAGCTAATATTTATATCATACTTACCATTAGCAAAGTGCTGTTCAAATGCTTTACATCTCTTTAAATGCTTAATCCTCACAGTAAACATGTATTATCATCCCTTATTTACAGATGAGGAAATGGTGGCACAGAAAAGTTCAGTAATTTACCCAGGTTCACACCATTAGGGAGTGGCAAAGCTGGGATTTGAACCTGGGCAGCATAGTTATGCTGTTCCTGGAATGACTGTAACGATGATAATGATAAAAGTAACAATAACAGCAGCAACCACCTTGCAAGTATTAAGATACTGCCATGTGTAGGGACTATGTACCATTTTGTGTTCATCATTTGTAATCCCTAAACTGTGTGTTTTATTAATTTAGAAAATTGAGGCTTAAAGACATGCAGTGACTTGCCCAAGATAACATAAATGGTGAACCTAGAGTTCAAGGCTAGATGCACCTGCCCTGCAAGTCTGACCTTCCCTTACCTTGCCATTCTGCCTTTCATGTCTTCTCCACAAGATGCAGTGAGACAGACTGAAGGAGCTGCTTTTAACTGAGCAAATTTGTATTGCTTTATGTGTCAAGTACACTGGGTAGCTCAATAGTGAGGTCCCTGTCAATGAAAATGTAGACTCTAGACAGAACAGATAGAAATCTACTTATCAAGCCAGTGATGAATGGGGATACAGGCATCAGATGGGCGTATGAACCGAGTACCCAGTAATGTTCACTCTTGCCTTAAGCTTCCATGAGGCTAGAATCCTTACTGCCTTTCTCTGGAAGAGTTGTAACCATTTCTCCTCTTTTGGAGATGTGAAATTGAGGTTCAGAGCAGCAGAGCGCTTCAGGCTGCTTAACTCTGAAGTTACTTGTGGGGCTGGTAGTAAAACTTGCGTCCTTTAACTCAGAGATTACACTCTACATGATGGATTTCACAGTTTTGACCATCTGGTAAAATCGTTTGCAGAGATTTCCAAAGCTTGACTGGAATTTTCTACCGCTAAAAGTGTTTAAACTGTTATTCAAAAGAAATGTTAGAAACATATATATAGTTTAAAATTATGTGTGTGTTTTACTATTTAATTAACGGCAACTAAGGAAGCAGCTACAGAAGGATAAGGACCCACTTTGTAAATCACTGCGTAACTGAACTGCAAGGCGCGGTCGGTCATGAGGCTCCAAAGTCCCCAATCTGTGAACAAGGTTCACAGGGTTCACTCTTGTGGGAAGAGTCTGCCCTTGTTTTGACCCCCACACCTCTAGGATGGGAGTGGGCAGAAAAAGTTTAAAGCCCTGGAGACTCTCTAGGAAACAACTTGTATCAGTTAAGATACAGCTTAAAATAACAACTTAAATGAGATGGAAGTTCTCCCTTTCTTGCATGCTAGTCCAGGCATCAGTGTTCCTGGTCTGGTGTGGTGGCCTCCTAGTGTTAAAGACAAGACTCCTCCCATCTACAGGGCCACCAGCCCTGATACGCTGCCTCTAACCCATCCTCCAAAGTTCTTACCATCACTTTCACAGTTCAGCCTCTGGACATGGAAAAAGGTGCTAGGAGGGGGCGTGCCACTTCCCTCTGGGACATGATCTGGAAGCTTCACACTTTCCTCCCGTTCCTCCCATGACCCACAACTTGGCCCCATGGCCACACTCAACTCCAAAAGAGGCTGGAAAATAGAGGTCGTGTTCTGGGTGTCAGAGTGCCCAGCTACAAACTGTATTATTTACAGAGGAAGGGAAGGATGAATTGTGGGGGACAATTTTCAGGCTGTGCCACACTTCTGCTGTCTCTGCTGCTTTCTCTCTCCATGTCCATGAGAAGACCCCGAGGCTCTGCTCTATCATAGCCTGGCCAAGTCACTGGCGTGCCTGCCTGTAGGACTGCTTTTACATCCTCTAGATAAAGGCCCAGGGAGTCTTGGAGGGGCAATATCTCCAGGGAGACACAATATTCATTAACAAATAACTCATTAATGTAGTTTTATTGATAACTATAGAAAGATTCCATCATAATCCACAGTAAGAGTGTTAAATTCACTTTTCCCTTCTCCCTGGTTTTCTATCCTCAGATCCTTGGAGGAGCTTCTCATCAGCTACTCCTCTCCCCACAAATAATCTCTGAATATTCACCCTCAAATGGACTTCTCTCTGACCTACCTCTTCATTTTTTAGTTCTGTATTGTAACTTAAGCTATCTCCCTGTAAGGAAGCATCTCTCCTTTTGAGGGGCAACAAACCGAAGGGGAGAGGGTAAATACAGGCGTCCCTTTTCCAGCTGGGGATGGGAGTAGAAGTGAAAGCTGCCAGGAATTCCCGGTGACAGTGACCACGCTTGTTCCATCACACTGGGCTCCCCATGTATATTCTCCAGTCATGTCCCACATGGACGTAGCCAACATAATTAAAAGTATATATAAATCAGGATAATGTCATTCCTCAGCTTCAAGTACTTTGGTGGGCTTCTCACTGTACCTGAGGGAAGTGCACCATCCTCGACAGCGCAGCCAGGCTCCTGTGTGGTGTGGCCCTGTCCCACACCTGCCTGCCGTCCCCTGCTGCATCTCCTCTCGATCTTCCTGCCTCCAGCCTCACACCTGCTGCCACCTCATCTGAAATGCTCTCCTGCAGCTTGGTAAACTCCTATTTGTTTTTCAGTTTCTCTAAAATGTTGGCTTTTTGGAGATGCCTTTCCTGATCTCATGTACCACAATAAAACAGGGTTATTTCCCCTCATGGGACACAGCAGTTATTACCACATACCTTTATATATGTGTCTTTATTTAATGGTTGAATCTGTCACTAGAGTGTAAGCTTCAAGAAGGCAAGGCCCCGTTTCACTCCCCACCATGTGCCCATGGCTTAAGCACTGCTGGAGGATGAAAGTCTCCCTATAAGCTTCTTATTTACTTGTGGCACTCTTCAGTGAGACAGACCAATTAGATACACTGCTGTGCCAGATGAGAAAACCTAAGCTCACCCTTTCTTAAGGCTTGCTAAGCCCCAATCACTTTCATATCTCATATACTTCTCTCTCTCTCTCTCATTCTCCCTCTCTCTCTATGTATCTCCAATTTAGTTGAAGACGTGAATACACACACACACACACACACACACACACACACACACAGATAATATATATGTATATACTGAGAGCAAGAGAGAGACACAGAGACAGACATTAAATTTAAGGAATTGGCTCACATGATTATGGGGGCTGGCAAGTCCAAATTCTGCAGGTTGGGGAAGAGCTGATGCTTCAGTTCAAGTCTGAGGGCATCTCCTGGCCAAATTCCCTCCTGCTCTGAGGAGGACAGTCTATTGTTCTATTCAGGCCTTTGACTGATTGGCCGAGGCTCACCTACATTATGGATGCAATCTCCTTTACTCAAAGTCCACTGACTTAAATATAAATCCCATCCAAAAACACCCTCATAGAAACATCCCAACTAATGTTTGACCGCATATCTGGGCTCTGCAGCCAAGCCGAGTGAACTCATAAAATTGACCATCACAGGGTGTAAATTTGTTCCACTCAGGGAAGAAAAAGTTTCAATGTTCTTTTGAAAACAAGGATGGTCCCCAAACAAAGAACCTAAGTAGTAACTGGAAATGCTGTGGGGTGGGGAAGGAGAGGGGAGGCAGCCTCAGCTCCAGGGAGGGTTGGCTGTGCCCAAAAGTTGAGGCATCATTGAAGAAGGCAGAAGGAGACAGGTGAGAAGGAATCACAGGGAGGAGGCTGGGGGAAATAAGAAGGAGAGAGAAGAAGCTCTCTGGGTTTCCACACTGCTTTTGGGCGCATCACTCTCTGACTGTCTGTGGACAGTCAGCCTGCCCCCCCCTTCCTCCATATTTAGTGATCCACCCGTGGCTCCCTGCCACGGTTTATTTGGAAGCAATAGATAAATGTCAGTACTTAGAAGCTATGAAACGTCCTAACTGGCCCCCCAAGACTAATAAACATAAAAAAAAATCCTGATTCAGGCAGCCTGATGAGCTCATTGGTGAGAGGGAGATAAAGTTTCCCTTCAGGACATTTATAATTTACATAATAAAAAGCTTTTCACCTTCTAGTCAAGGAGCAAAATTAATTACCATGGCCCTGTTACCTTGCGGAACAATTTTTGCTTAAACTGGCAGGAACAGTTTGTGAACTCTCAAATGAGGGGTGGGGGTGGGGGGATGTTAGCATAAGTCAGGGAGAGAGAAGGGGAGAGAGGTACCCTACAACTCACTTTGCAATGTTCTGGAATGGGCTTGTGGGGAGTGGGGGTGCTCTGCCTTTAACAAAGACGGCTGCGCCTGACCTGTCCTTCCAATCCATTCCTCACCAAATAATGCACTAATGATAATAGACTCAGGCAATCTGAGGCTCTGTAATCACCTCCCCTTGGACAGATGTTGAATGGACAGTCACCAGAAGGGTGGGCTCGATCAGAGCCTTCAGTCATGTCTTGTCCTCTTGTCTTTTGGGCATCGTTTCAAATAACAAATAGAAAAGCTGGTGTTCCCGTGCCCCTGGTTCTGAAGATATATGGACAACCTCAAAGTCCTTTGATTAGGGAGCCATATTTGATATCCATACAAGGTCTCTCGTTCCAAATTCATCGAGCTCTTCAGAGAGCTGACAGCATTAACCTAATATCATTAATTATCACCACACTCCTGTGAGGGAAGCAGGTGGCCCACATTATTTTGCTATTTTGCAGATGGAGAGACAGAGGCGAAGGGAGGTTAAGTGTTGCATCCACTTTCCACTGATGAGCTGGGAATATAATCCAGTCTCAGGTCCACAAGGTTATAAGGTCTCTCGATAGATGGGGGAGGTCCAACTGAGGGTCTTTGGAAAACAGGTAGGAGCTGTGAAGGTGACGATGGCAAGTCAAAGCCCCCGCTCTTATGAAAAGGGAACAATTATTGCTTTAACATTCCTTCTTAGCTATAGCAATTATAATATGACACAGTATTATAAAAGGAAACAGGAAAGGATGGCGTGGCAAAATTATATTTTTCATCTCCTTTAAGCCTGGCTTCCTATTTTAGATAAAAAGAATATCAACAGACAGGTAAGGTAGCTGCTTTTATTCAAAAGTTCAGAATTTTGTGGGGAGAGCAGGATGTGTGGACAGAGTCCACCCCATGGAAAGCCATCCATGGTGGAGTCCTCAGGGCCCCTACCTGGCTCTGATTCACTTTGGCTTCTATGCTCCCTCCCCAGATTTGCATTTTCTTGGTGTTTTCTAGAACCTGGTGTCCTCAAAGCTGCAGAGCGTCCATATTTCTTTCTCTTCAGGTAATGATTAAGTTAAGGTCCTCTTAGAACCAGTTAGGTTGGGGAAGGGGGCAAAAATAAGTTCAGTCAAGTTGGAAACAACCTTTTCCCACCCGACTTTTGGTAAGTTGTATTATGAACAAACTGACCAATGGGAATGACAGGATCGAGCTATAGAGGAACTGAGATTTGCAATGTCATTTTATATTTATTTATTTATTTAAGACAAGGTTTCTTTCTGTCACCCAGGCTGGAGTGCTGAGTAGCTGGGACTACAGGCACATACCACCAAGCTTGGCTAATTTTTGTATTTTTTATAAAGAGGAGATCTCGCCATGTTGCCCAGGCTGGTCTCGAATTCCTGGGCTCAAGAGATCTACCCGCCTCGGCCTCCCAAAATGTTGGGATCACAGGTGTGAGCCACTGCACTCAGCCTATTTTTTAATTTTTAAGTTTTGGGGGTACATACTAGGTGTGTATGTGGGTTACCTGAAATATTTTGATACAGGCCTGCAATGTGTAATAATCACATCAGGGTAAATGGGGTGTCCATCACTGTGATGTCTTTTTGATGTGAGTATAAGATGGAAGCTGTAGATAACTGAATTATGGATCTACACTGGAAAATATCATGTACTGTTTCTGGTGGAAACCACACAATGCTCATTCGTGTCTTCAGAGACAGTAGAACCTAGTGAGGGAGAACTTGGGCTGCGTGGCTACATCGTGAGCCCAGCTCAGCCGTGCCTGCTGGGTGCCCGTAGGCAGCTCTCTCATCTGTAAAGCGAGTACTACGAAAACACGTGCCTTCTAGAGTTTTTGTGAGGACTCAGTGCATCAGTCCATGCAAAATGAGTAAGATAGTGCCTAGTACATAGTAAACACTCAAATAAATGTTAATACTTTCCATTCATAATAGCTTGCATATACTCTTTTTTTTTAGGGGGAGAGGGAGAATTTATTTCATATGTGATTTAATCAACAAGTGACTAGTCTCATTTGCAAAGATGATCAGAACAGTGAGTTCAGTTGTGTCATAATCTGGTTATTGGCTGGTAGGTTAGTAGTCCAATTGAGTTGATTGTATAGTAAAAAGATATTGCTACCAACTTTTTGCAAAACAGTCAATTTAGTCAGTTCATAGAGACCTCACTACCATGATTTCCTTTACCCATGTATTTATTCCTGCACATCTATTCATTCAAAAACCATTAAGCATCTGCTATGGGATACAAAGATACATGCAACCTGTCTCCCTGAAATATGAAATATTTCAAAGAAATATGGACGCTCTGCAGCTTTGAGGACACCAGGTTCTAGAAAACACCAAGAAAATGCAAATCTGGGGAGGGAGCATAGAAGCCAAAGTGGAGTGATTGTGAGAAGGGCCAGGTGTGTGCGCCAGGTGATGAAGAGGCCCCTTCCATTAGGAGACAATGTCTAGTGGGCTTGATAGAGAAGTGGGAGCTAGCCAGGAAAGAAAGAGCACTTCAGCCGGGGGAAAAGCAGGCTACTCCCAATACAGAACAGGTGAGTCTGGATTGGCAGGCGCTTGGGTGGAGGGGCTGAGAGAGGCCAGTTTCTGCAAGGCCTCCTGTGCCCTGGGGAGTTTGGACTGCACCTTGTGGGCCAGAGGGTTTGGGAGGCAGCAGGGGGCAGGAGAGGTGAGCAGGAAGGGGGCAGAGGAACTCCTCAGAATGAACCAGAGACCTTTCTAGCTCGCCTCTCTCACATCGTGTCAGAATCCAGAGGGATGAAGGGCGGTTCCTGTAGAATTGGTGCAAAGTATGAAACTTCCCGGGAGAGATTCTGGTAAATTCCCTTCCCTCCACTCCTCGACCCTTTTGACTACCTACCTTGGTAATGGAAGTCATGGAAGGATTTAGGTAGGGCAGGACACACTCAGAGGTGCATGTTAGAACTATCTCTGGTAGTGTAGGTAACGGACTGTCTTGCAGATCAGGGACTGATTAGGATAGGATTGATAGTGCAAACTCAGGCAGAGGGGCTCGGCGCTAACTAAGTAGAAACCATTTAGAAAGTGATCTCTCTTTGTGGTGGCCTGGACACAGGGATAAGGGAAGAGGCGGCTTCATCTGGTATCACCCACTAAGGCAGGAACACAGGAGAGGAAGCAGTTTACTTTTTATTTGAGGGGCTGGTAAGACTTCCCCATGGACATACTTTGGTAACATAGTTTTCAAAAAAAAAAAAAAGCTGTGTAGTTTAGGAGAGAGTTCTGTCTTAAAATCAGTAGCTTTGTTTTGTAGTCCTAGCTGATCTATCTGAAGATGGAAGATGACTTCATCAGAATTTTTTTCTCGAACTCTTTCTGTAGTATGTATAAGGATGATCATGTGCAGGACAGGATGAATGAGTTTCCTTTTCTTATGTGGAGTATATTCTATATACTTTCATACTTTCATTGAATTATTACATTTTTTCAACTATGACACTGCTGTCTTTGACCCTACTTTTTCTTCTTTAAAATTCTTGTTTACATTTCAAAAGTTGACTTTGTTCTGTGTAGCAGGTTAAAGACTGAGGGATAAAGAGGACTGAGGAAAATAAGGACTTTGTAAGAGTAAGTAACAGGATTAAATAGGGAGGGAAAAGAGAAAAATCTAATAATTAGCCATCCAACATTAAATGAAACCTAAAACAGAGGTTCCCAGGCCAAGAAGGGTCTTGGGAAAGGGGAAGAGAAGAGACTGAGTGTACTCGTGTTGATGTTCTTTTCTTGTATAAATTTTAAATCAAATTTGGCTTAGGGTTTCTGGCAATGCAGACTGTGCAGAATGAGCTGGAAAATGGAGACTTCTTGCTTGCTACTTTTAGCTCTCACCATTCTGCTGGTTCAGACGACTTCTCACTGGGTTCAGTATACGGCAATGAAATGCAAATCATAAACGATGCGAGCTGGCCTCCGGGGAAAAGGGGTCCTGGATGTGATCCAAGGTCTGTAACACAGAGAAAAGACATATTTCTTTGTCACACACAGTAGATTCTCCCCGAGGGTTTTAGTGATGGGAATAAAATGATTGGGAGGGGGGTGGGTAAGTGGTAGTGGAAATCATTACGACGTTCTTCTCTCATATGAAAAACCAAACAGAAACAAACCCTCTGTGAGTGTGAACACAGACAGGCTCGAGGCCTTGCAGCCCTTCTTCACAGCACACTCCATATACCATAGTTATTACTCCAGGCCGCAAAAATGTGTGCGCCCCTATGACCATGCGACAGCCGTACATCCATGTATTTATCATGCGATCTGACCTGGGGTGGGGAAGCTGTCAAGAAAGTTTGAGATGATTTCTCGAACATTTTGAGTTCAGGAAAATCCAGAATATATTTCCTAAGCACTTTCTCTCTGAATATTTAAACCCAAGCGTATTTTGAGGGAAATTTAATCCACATGTTCCTGATTCATTTACACTTAATTCATCAAATTGTTTTGTAAGAGTCATTTGATGTCCAAGGAGCTTTCTGAGGGATTTTGTTGTGTGTGTGTGTGTGTGTGTGTGTGTGTGTATGTGTGTGTGTGTGTTTTAAATAAACCCTCTTCTCTGAAACAGGATATTGCTCATGTCAACACTGGCTGAACAAAATTCACCAAAACCTCACTCTGAATCTGAACTCACAACCCAAGACATTTAAGGTAGTGGGAGGGGTGAGGGAGGGAAGAGGAGTTAAGAAGGACCTTTGTTTCTCAGAACACAAGGAACATTCTCTCATCTTTAATTATAATGCTGGGAATGGAGGCTTTTCCTTTAATTTTTCGAAGAAAAATAAATGCAAAGGACACCCTGACCGTGAGCGGTCTTAGCCATCTGCTTGTGATTCTCGGTGGCAGTTGTTTTCCATTGTCTCATTCATGAGGGTTCAGGGCCTCTTGCTAGTCTTCAATAGGACCTGAGCCCAGAGCAGAAAGATTACCATCGATTTTCAAAACCAGTTTGACATTTGGTGGCCAAACATCAGTGATTTTTAACAAAGCCTATTGCTTTTAATGCTTCTCAGTCTGGCTCCATCTAAATTCCAGATGCTGACCTCCTCATAGGGCTCAAGGGCAAGGGCTTCGACCTCTCTGTATGGTTGGCACCGTGGCATAGACATTAAGCTTTGCCTTAATGATCAGATTGGTTTGATTCTATACAACAAGTCTAAGAGTGGATTGTAACTTGTCACTCTATGACAGAAGGCTAAGTCGATACAACTTCTCTAACATAAGTTTCTTGGAATTAAACCCTATTCTATTTTGACCCAAACACATTTGACCCATCCCCCACTAGCCCTGCTGCCACTGTTATAGCTTTGGAGAGGGTGATCTCTGGTATGACACAACAGTCAGAGGAATTAAGAAAGAATGCAAGATGCAAAGGGATGATTAACCACAGCCTTGAGAAATTCTCCTGCTTTAACATAAAACCTTGGGACACTGATGATTACTGATTTTGGTACAGGAAAAAAATAAATTATCTTCAAACCCATTTATGAATATGATAAAGGTAATTTCTGGGTTGGTTGACCTTGAAGAAGCAATTTTAATGTCATGTAAAATCCGATCCATGTTGTGGAATCATTTATATTTAATATGTACATTTTACACTTAAGTATAAGTTGGCTTTTAGATGTTTTCAAAAAGCAATGCTTTGAACCCAGGATAGCAATTTGATTGAGACTTGCTATAGTCAAAAATAAAATAATTACAGGGTAAACTCAGTGTTACTTGGATAGGAGTTCACGCTTGTAACTCCTACCCAAGGTCTCTGATCTGCATGCAATATGTATTTCACTGTCGCGACCCTGGTTGCTTTTGTCTGAATCAGGGCAATGGAGTCATAAGAAATCAGCCAAGAAGGGTCCTTGTGGAGAAGTCATGGGGAATTTTGTTTGTATTTTTACTGCCAGCACAGAGCTTAAGTGGAAAGTAAGAATGTGAAGCACTTGTGCTTTGCTTTCTGATGGTTAATCTGTACTTCAGACTTTAGAAATCCTAGTTCCTCTCCCTGGCATTGAGATGATGTGTATGAGTGCTATGGGAAAAGACAGACTCAATTATCTTTTGTCCTTCAACATCTGTACTGGTGAAATGGACTAATGATAATGTTACTCACTTTCTAAGAAATGGGAAAGCAGATAAAAAATGGTTAAAAACAGAAACATGTCATAGAGTAGGAAAAGGCATCTTGTGAAAAATAAAGAGCCGTGTTAGAATAACATAAAATAAAATAGAATCTTACTTGATTAAAGGTTTTTAAATTAGGGCTTACAATAAAATGTGAGCTCCATGAAGACAGGGATTTTTGCTTATTTTGTTCACTGCAATATCCTAAGTCCCTGAAACAGAGTCCAGCTTGTAATGGGCACTAGTAACCATTCGTTGAATGTAAGGGTGAATCGATAAATACTAGTAAAACTAGGCACCGCAGTGAAGTGGCAATCTGCATTTGTCTTTCCTCCTCAGGCAAAGCCATAGACCGACATGTGGGGAAAATGGCAGGTAGGCGGGTGGACACCCACAGGACAGTACAGAGTTCTGGGGCCTGGTTCCCCGGTGGACACAGGATGATGCGTCTGGGAGGGCTGCCAGCTGAGAGGCGTGCACAAAGTCACCAGGAGTTCTCTTAGGAAAAACGGAGAGGCCTTTGCGAGGAATGGGCGTTTTCCTGTCTCTTGCCTGTGGCCAAGTTCCAGAGGCTGGGAGAGCAGGCCTAGCTCTAGGAAATCAGCCTTTTACTCCTACCAAGGTTGGGAGATAAAGAAATGAGCTAACATGAGGAGAAATTAGAAATCCTGCTTCAATTCTTAAACTCCGACGTAAGGAAAACAAGTAGTCGTGATTAAGTCACTGAAAAAATATGAAGTTACTTTGGGGATATCACAATGTCAGCCCTAGGGAGTGTGTTAGCCGGCTCTGGCTGCCATAACAGAATACCACAGACTGGGTGGCTTAAACAACAGAAATTTATCTTCTGACGGTTCTGGAGGCTGGAAGCCTGAGATCGAGGTGTTGGCAGGTTTCGTTTCTCCTGAGGCCTCTCTTCCTGACTTGCAGACAGCTACCTTCTCGCTGTATCCTCACATGGCCTTTTCTCTCTCTCTGTGTGTATGTGTAGGGAGAGAGAGAGAGAAACAGAGAGACCGTGCACGAGAGCATGTGTCTCCTCCTCTTCTTATAACAACACTAGTCCTATCAGATTAGTGCCCCAGTCTTCTGACTTTATTTAATCTTAATTACCTGCCTAAAGGCCCTATCTTTAAATATAGTCACATTGAGGGTTCAGGTTTCAACACGTAACTTTTGATAGAGACACAATTCAGTCCACAGCAGGGGCTTAAAGAGTCCATCTCAGGTTGGAGGTGTCAGCATGGAGGGGGCATCTCTGAGGCCCTGCCAGCACTTTTCCTAAAGTAGTCATAGTCATTAAAAATGAAAGACTTTCTCGAATATTAAGGGGTGGCATGCTCTGTGATCTCTGGCTCCTATTTAGAGCACCATTATTACTATTGGATTGTGACATTAATCATGACACAAGATACATATAAAGCCTAAGGCCTTCTTTATGGTTGAGAAGCCTAGGCAACAGGCATGTTCAGTAGGAAGAGAGCCAGACTATTTTTTTATTCATTTATTTTTAAAAGCAAGCTGTATACTGGAAATATAATACTTAGGTTTTCAGATTCTTACCCAAACCACTGAAAATGCAAATTGTTTACCAGTCATGTTGGCATTCCTGGGAGAAATTTCTATTCCCTTCAATTCTGAAAATATCACTCTAAAAATGTAGAGTTAGAAGAACCCTCAGAGAAACCTATATCCTCATTTTATTAACGATGGCCTGCAGACCCCGATACATTAAGAATCTTAATTACCATCTTGCAGCCAGTCAGAGGCAGAGGTAAGGGGCGAGCATAGGTTCCACACAGCCTGTAGCCTTGGGAAAAATGCCCAGAGCTTCTGACGGGCTGACTGCCTGCAAGTCAGGCAGAGCCTCCACCACTCCATCTACACCTTTGCTTTTGGTCCTCATTTAATCAGTGCAAAGATGTTCAATGAATATGTACTCTCCACTCAATAGTGATAGACAAAAGCATAACATTCTGTCTCAAGAGGTAAACAGTCTGGTTTTGGATGTTCAGGCTAACATTCAAGAAAAGAATACAAGAGAATATACAATTTCACATAAGCAGCTAAAATCCTAGCGGGCTTCCAAAAACTGCTTGGTTTCCTGAGAGTCTTTCAAGGGGCTTTGAAGTCAGATCTGGATTTGAGCTCAACTTTGTTATTAACTGGGTGACCTTAAGCAGTCACTGGGCCCACTGAGCCTCAGTTTCCCCATCTCTAGAGAGGAGACTACAGGGCTGGGGACAGATCCACATGGGCTGTTGAGGTGGTCATGGTAACCACACCACTGTAGTCCCAGCTGCTGTTAAAACAGCTGCCACTGATATTCCCATTGCCGTAGGGATAAAACAGCAGGAGCTTAGTTGGAGATTAGCCTCCAGCTGGCCCTCCAGGTAACCCCTGACGGCTGCTTCATTCTTACAAATAAATAACATTTCCAGTCTTCTTTATAATGCTCACTTATTTTCCCAAGAACCTAACAGGTGGGTTTTTGCGAGACCCATTTGTAGTTCCTTTGTGGTCCTCCTACACTGCACCATAAATATCCAAGCATAATTCTTCCTCCTCCTTGGTGAATTGGAGGAAAACTCATACCTTATTTTTCTACTTCTATTGTAGTGAACTTTTTCCTTATTTGAATAGAATCTGAGAGACTCTTCGGGTATGAATCCCAGCTCTGCCTCCACCCGTTGTGTAACCTTGAGCAAATGATTTCATTTCTGTGCGCCTGATTTCCTTATCTGTAAAATGGAGATAATCATATATTCATATCATATGGTGTGTGAGATCATTAAACAAGGTATTCCATAAAAAATACTTAGTATGGAGCCTGGCACATAGTACACACTCAATAACTGTGAGCTATTAGTAGTAGTAGTAGTATCATCAAGACTTTTAAGAAGAGATAAAATTGCTTTATGTAGGACTACTTTGAATAAAGAAGAAATTAAAATAAGGAAGAGAATCTCAGAGCAAAATCCTCCAGGCATTAATCCATGAATGTTCTAGGCATTATGACAAACCCTAAGAAACAGAGTTACTTTGGAGCCTTTGAGCAGTTAATGGGGAAACAGAGGAAACTCCCGCCCGCCACACTGGTATAGTAAATGGAGGGAGGTACCTACTGGGCCAGGGGAAAGAAGGAGTAGGATGTAAGTCTTCGTGGGATGCGTTAGGGAAGTGTTGGGGGGTAGTGGGGGAGTCTTCACAGAGAAGGAAGACTTGACTTGAATTTGAAAAAATAGTTAGGAGGGGATCAGATGAACATAGAAGCCCCAGGATGCTCTAGCCAGAAGGACTAGTGTATTTTAAAAAAAAATTGAGGCAGAGAGAACAAGATACATTTTGGAAACAGCAAATAGTTGGATCTGCTGTAGGGCACATGGGGGCGGAGGGTGGAAATGAAACTGGAGATGGTAGGCAAGTATTGGTTTATGAAAAGCCCATGTGCCATGCTCAAAAGTCTAGATTTTATCAAGGCAGCCAATATTCCATAAACCATATTCCCCAGATTCCTTGATATGTTAATAGCTGTTCCATTAATTAAAAAAACATTCTGTGGTCTAATATATTTGAGAAATGTTTGGTACAAAAAAGTTAATTTTTTTTTTTTACTGTAGGATTTTCGGAGCATTAATATGTCAAGAGGAAGATATAAAATGAAGCTTTCTTAAAACGTTTGATGTGATTTTGAAATACTTCTTATAGTGCATTTGTTAACATCTAGTTTCAGAGGACAATAAAGAATTTTGAGGAGTTAAGTAACGTATGAAGATATTTTATTTAGGATTACAAAGACAATTCTGGAAGCAAAGTGGAGATGAACTAGATAATGTTAATGAGGGGGAGGTGTTTTTGAAGGAATATATTATTTGTTCCATAAGTATAATAATTATTCTGAAATGAGTAATATAAATATGACACCTAATCGAAAGGGACTGCTAATTAAAAAATAAAATATTGAATTAGTTCTTATTTAAAAAGCATGGTGGTGCTTTGCTGGCCAGTGCTACTTCCTATAAGGAGTTCATCAATTAACCAGGTACATATTTAATAGACTTCTTTGGTTATCCAGTTTTGCATTTGTATTTTCATAGGTTGATACGGAGACTTCGAGTTTTGTTTTTTCTTTTGTTTTGTTTTATTTGAAAGACCGTGTCTCACTCTATCGCCCAGGCTAGCATGCAGTGGCGCGATCATAGCTCATGTCAGCCTCGAACTCCTGGCCTCAAGCGATCCTCCTGCTTATGCCGACTCTAAAATGTCTAAGGCAGGATGAACGTAGGCTCTCTTCCCCCTATTAACTGTACGAACATGGGCAAGTTATTTAATCTTTCTAACCGCAAATTTTCTAACATATAGGGGGGAGGTCATAATTCCTGCCTTAGGGAGTTGTGTCCATAGGCTGGCATGACCATTCTTTGTGATCTACAAAGGACTACCTGAATGAAGACTTGTGAGACACTGCAGGAAGCTGGCACACAGTGGAACCTCCATAACGTTTGCCGAACCATTTCATGAAAGTAGATCCTAGCCCTGTCTCCTAACAGCATGAAAAGGGGCACGTGCTCAATTTGTGTAATTCAGATTTTCAAATCGAGAGTTGTTACCTGTTAGCTCTCCCCAGGGCTGCCACCTCCCTGTCGCATGAATGTGAGCTGTGTTTCCAGACTCCCCTCAACAACCGCCCTCCAAACTTTTCTAACTCAAAGAGGCTTCAGGAGATTCAATGCCAGTTGCCTTTGAGGTTGCAGGAGCAGGCAACTCTTTGGTTCTAATGAATCCATTGGACGGGCTTTTCTTCCCTGCAGCCTTGGTCTTGGAGATCACCTTGATCTCAGCTCACCCCCAAGAAGCTGGAGAAGGGAGAGCACCTATGGAATGTCCTTGTGGTGTTCTAACACGTCCTTAGAATGGGGCTTCAGCCCTGTGATGCTCAGATTAGGGGGCAAAAGGGAATGGGGCAGAAAATAAGGTGATTCAGAGGCTCTGGAGAGGTCTCAGAACTACAGTTCGGCTTCAGTTCTCACTCTACCTTTTGGTGGTGCGACTGGCTACGTCAAACTCTAAACTATCAACACCTGCAGAGTTTTCTCTTCTCCAGGCCCTGCCCCATTTCAAAAGTTTCCGTCACCACCGTGGCTGCCTTTGTCTTTCTTGTCCTTTCATTTAGGTGGCTCTTTGCCAGCGATGGTAGCTCATAAAAATGACTAACAGTCATAAAATAAGCCAAGTTGTTTTCCCATGCAATAGTGATTCTTTGCAGTTATAATTCTTCTGACAGGACAGCTAAGAACTGAAAAAAGGTGCAGTAATTGAAGTTAATTTCCCCATTATACAGTGGTTGTTTTCCAGCGGCAATGCGTACTCTCGCCAGCAGGGGGCAGTGTTCATCTTTAAATGACGTGAGCCTGGCAGACCCGGCTCCCAGAGCTCGCAAAGCCCGGTATCCCAGGATCCCAGGCCCTCCAGAGCCCATACTGATGTTCTTCCTACACGCACATCTCCTGAATGCAAATCTTATGGACTGGTAAGTCTAGATTTGCTCTGAGTTCTGACATTAAACAAAAGCACTTCCATAAAACGGAATGACGGGGACTTTATGGCAGCATGCAGCGTTATTTTCATTGTGAATAATGTGTTAAGCATTTCGGGGTGTTGGGATGGTCACAGAGTAATTGAAAATCACTCTAGAAGTATCATAGCTGCTAAACTGGGTTTTTTGTTTTGATTTGGTTTTGATTGTTGTAGTCATCCTGAGGCTGTTCGAATAAGCAAGGGAGGAATGAAACAACTTTCTCCCAATTAGCCAAACCCCTGTACGGAGGCCTCTGTTCTTTTGCATAAGCATACTCTAGCTTCCCAGAACAGAAGTGAGTTGTCTACAGTGTGGTGACTTGGATTTTGAATGAAAAAACTAGAATCACACTAAGTTGGAAGTCAACTTTTAACCAACGAATAGATAAGCCCAATATAATCTAAGTCTTACCCATAAAGCCCCTTCTGAAAGTAAAATATTCGCAGCACACATTTGCACGCATCCTTGTAGTTTTAGCCCCCTGTTGATAAGAGCACCCCGATTCCGAAGTGGTAGAGGGTAGGGAAAGAGGAAGGGCTATCTCCTCTCCAGTGGCCTTGAGGCAGGAACCAGCATTCAAGAATGTGGGTGAAGCCAAATGATTAAAATAGCCACACTGCTTCAAACTTTGAAATCTTAGTGAAAACACAGTCTACGTTTTATTTCAATGAGAGGCACACACTTTAAGGAAACATTTAACATTATTTTTCCAGGTTCTTGAAGAATTTTGCATTTCTTCCTTCCTCCTGAGACATGGTTTCTAGTAATTTTCCCATACAATTTGGGCTTCCTGTGACTGAGAGTTTATTGCAACGCCTGACACATTTTATGGCGCTATTACGAAATTTAACTGAAATACATGAGAATGGTGTGTTTACAAAGGTTGTGCAATCCTCTGAGTTAATAGAAACAAAGTTCCTTTGGAAGAGTTAAGTGGGTCTTAAGCTATAGTACTGAGAGAGGGGGAGAGGGATAGAGAGAGAGAGGAGGAAATTTAGCCCTTACAGTCTTCACCTTTGCTTCACTCCATCGTTATTTGCTTTTCTCTTTGCCATCATTGATAGTTGAATTCAGTGTTCACACCAAAACGGCTGTGTATGGAAACGGGCTTTCTTAAGAGTTAAGGAATTTACAGCACTGAGATTTTGGACTTCGGGAAACACAAAGTGAATCATTTGACCTTGAATTGTGTATCACAATCCCCTGTTTCCGCATAACGACTGCATATGTACATGTTTAATGAAAAAGACCCTTAAGGTTTGTAAGGGAAAAAAAAAAGGAACACCCTAGATTTATATATTCCACTAAACATGATCTTCACAGGCTAATTAGTTAGTAATTTCACCCTTGCTTGTAATATAAACCATTTTATGATCAATAATAATAAAATCTATGTAAACCAGGCTCTTTATTAATAAACATGACGTGCTTCTGGCTTTCAAATAAAATAATGCTTTACGTGCTTTCCTCTCTATCATGCCTAGACTAATCACACAATAAAAATCAAACAACTAAAACAGTAGTTTTTATCTCATGCTGTAGAAAAACAATACAGAGACCACGTCAAGAGCTTCTGAATGAGCCATGAACTACAGAAGGCTGGGATGGGGGAGAGAAACCCAAATCTTTCTTTCAGTGTATGGTATCGAGAAACTTTTAGACTCTTAAAATGATTCAAAATATGTTTTTGAATAATGAGCAGACATCTGTGGAATTGCAGGTGAGGGAAATGACTGAGAATCCCATTTTTATCAACTCCCCCAACCTGTGAGAACCCAGTGAAGCAGTTAATGGAGAGGCTCCATGAACCTGTGCTGTGAGGCAGCTGTGGTCATTGAGGCAGCTTCCCCAACAGACAGGAAGAAACAGGAAACCTTACGTCTCAGCTCTAAGTATCATACAAATGTCTTCCAATGGAAACGCTCCTAATTGTGGAATTTACATTACTCTAGCTACCACCAATAATAGGTCACACCCAGGCAGGACCAACTACATGACATACAGGGACCACTGCAAAATGAAATGCGGAGTTCTTTAATCACGTTATTCAACATTTCAAAATGATGACAGCAGAGCATTAAACCAAGTGTGGGGCCTTCTAAGTGTGGGCCCTATGAGCCTATGAAGCCAGCTCTGTGCCCAGGAGACACAGTGGCCCCAGGCCTGACACACAAAATTAATTTTCTCTACACATTTCATCTCTCTAAAAGATTGTTTTAGTTAACACAAGAAGAGTTCTGGTCATTTTAGCACCACTATGAAAGTTTTCAAAAGGATAATTCCAGGTAACCTTTCTGTTGATATATCTAGTATACCTATGAGTATTTGGAGAACTCTGGAAAAATAAAATATTTATTGACAAATGAAAAATGTCTTTGCTAGGAAATATTTCAAATTTAAAAGTATCCAAGGCAATCTGGGAAATTCTATTCATACTATGAAGGCTCCTATCTGAAATTTCCTTTTGTTAGATAATAATAAAAATAATGGCTAACGTTCATTGTTTATTAAGTGCTTTATATGTATTAACCTATTGATCCACCAAACAACCCAGTCCTTTAAGATGGATAGTATTATGCCCAAATTATAGACTGGAGGCAGAGAGTGATTAGTTAAGTCACTCAAAGTCACAAAGATGATAAGTGACAGACATGAGATTTGGTCCAAGGTAATTGTTTCCAGAGTTCTTGCTCTTAACCACATCACAGCTCTCGGACAAGGTGGAGTTCACAGAGAGTAAGGTTGCTGTTTTGGAAATTTATTCCACGATACTTCAGGCACTGTGGCTCAGCAGTCTGGCAGTCAATGGCTTTCTGCCAGTCTCTCCTGTTTCCCTGTGTCCACTGTGGTCCACATTCATTCCACGATGGGACAGTTTGGGCAACAGGGGGTCCCCAAGATGACTGCTTTGAACTGAAATAATCAGTTCAAGCAAACAACCCTTCAGCCCAGTCAAATAACCAGTTCAACCATGTATTGGTTTGACTGGGTTAGTTGGTGCCTGAACTCAGTGTATGGGTAGCTGAGTCTTTTGAGGCTACGTAGACACTCACAGTTGTAGACTGAAGTGATACCACTACTGTGATGCCGAATGACACGAATCAAGTTCTTCCTGTAAAAATCAACATCACCAGGCTTGACTCTGTGGGAAGGGGATTTGCTTCTTCTCTAATTGAATCTAAGCATGTTAAAATATTGTTTTTCCTCCGTGAAGGCAGTTTAATGGATCGAATAATGGACTGAATTAGCAATACAGAGGTAAAGACAAAATATGAGACAGAAGGCATACTGTTATTTCTACCTTTAAGGGAGAATGCTGCAGGTAGTGTTTGAGAAGATTTTCTTCTATTTAGAAAGTCAAGGTTAGCATCCACATTGTGAGTTCTAACAAGCGAGTCAGGCATCCCCCATAACTCTGGAAGTACCGGTTGGAGGTCAGAGTGCAAACTGGTATTTGTTTAAGGTTGACTAAGGCAGGTAAATGATCCAAGGAAGCTCATGGAGACATTGAAGGGCAGACAATTGAAAACCTGAGGCATGTTTTTAAGAGTCAGGTTGATAGCCTCTTTGCTCTGTAAAGATCTGAAGATGTGTCCACTTAACCTGCACCCATCTCTTTATCACTGTTAAATATTTACAGATAAATGTTTAAGTGCCTAGAAGCTTGGAGAGCTTTGCTTATCAGAAAGCTAGTTTTAAAAGGCACTTAATGCTGGAGTTGGTGGGCTGATGAAAATGCCCTCTGTTCCATTTACTCCCCAATAGTCACAAAGCTAATTGGGGTTGGCATAGGCTATTCTGACTTTGCTGGGAAGAAAATCTTGAAACATTTTCAAAGAATTCATAGCTGTAAAAGGAAAGGCTATTAGAGGGCAGTGTACATAGACAAATGATAGCTTTGTCCGCTGTCGTATGTGAGTCTTTGATTGAGGGAAAAGTAGATGCTAGTTATTCTGGCTCTGCTGTATTCATTCACAAATATGCAACAGATATTTACCAAGTGCCCTCTTTTTGCCTGGTGTCATGCTAGAAATTATGATAGAGCTGTGAATATAGCAGACAAGAGCACTGCCTTCACAAAGACACAGTCTTAGTGTGAGAAGAACACAGCTATGGCGTCTGTATACCTTGTGCTCGCTCACCATGAAACATGAAAAGACAAGTACGAACTCTTCCACTTGGGCATTTTCTGATTTCTTTGCCCATTTCTATAAAAGAAGCTTTTTACCTGATGACAGATGGAAATGCTTCTTGCCCACCACTAAAGATATGTCTAGGGAAAAACCAAGGAAGCATGGAATAGGACCCCATACTAATTTAAGCTGTAAACTTTAATTTGTTATACACATGTAAAAAAAAAGCAGGGTAATATTTACTATTGTATAAATCAAACCAACCATTTACCCTGTAAAATATTTTTATGCACAATGGATCTCATAAAGCAGAACACAGAGTCTGTTTCACTAACGTTGCTGCGCTTGTACCAAAGCACAGCATAAAT
Organism: Rhinopithecus roxellana; assembly: GCF_007565055.1. Lineage (NCBI taxonomy): Eukaryota > Metazoa > Chordata > Mammalia > Primates > Cercopithecidae > Rhinopithecus > Rhinopithecus roxellana. Next base: position 86,586,743 of record NC_044562.1, on the reverse strand, counting down.
GATGTGGCATGGAAAGAGTTTCTTCTTCCCTCTCCAACATTTGGGAAATTGAATGATCAGAGTCAGGACCATGTTCTTCAACCCTAGAGCCGATTGACTTTTACAAATCGAGCCTTTCATAGAATTCTGTGTTGTAGCCACTAGGATAATCTCATATTTAGGACTGATTTCCCTGAGAAATAATTTTTGTTTTGTTTTGTTTTTTTCTTCTAAAGGTAGTGGCTTTGTTTGTTTGACTCTCAAGGGGGCTTAAGAACATTCTAGTCTTCTGAAGCCTTGATATGCGTTTTAAGACACCTTTGTGGTTAGTACCTGGAAGAATAAATGACCAAACAGAGTTTTAGTCTTGGCCTCTTTTCTCCAACTCTGTCAGATGTGGGGTTTGGCAAATCCCTTTAGCACATTTTGCCAGGCACTTTCCCCATAATTTTTTAAACCCATGTATATTTCAAGAGAAATTTAATCTACATGTCTCTGATTCATTTACACTTAGCTCATCAGAATGTTATTTTGCTGGAATTCTTTCATTGTCTGGGAGATCAGTGAATCCCCTTAGCAAACTCTACCCTTTTTCTTTCACAATTTCTGAGAATAAACAAAATCTGAACTTTATAATTCTGTATTCTCAGGAACCATTCTGGGCGCTCTTGGAAATACCAGCATGTTCACTGCCTTTGGTGATCGTGTGTCATTTAAATTTGTTGGGTCCAGAGTAATAATAATTTACAAATTTGATTTAAACATAACTTTTGAGACTTACTGATTTAAAGATATTTAAAGATAACTTAGTGACTCTAAAGGACAAGTTTCTGAAAAACGGGATATTTAGATAATTTTGATAATCTCCAAATATCCTGCCTACTATAAAATCATTAGTAATTGATTCAAAATATTGTTTGAATCCACTTGAAATTGATTCATTCGAAATCCTAGAGTTAAAGAAAGTAAAAAAGTTGGAAGCCTTTTTTCTCTGTCTAATGGTACCTTAAATTTGCTTCTAAGAATCACCGCAGTACACATTGTATGTTGTATAAAGCAAAATGGTTAATCTGTCTCTTAAAAAGCAATTTCAGCATCCACCCGCAATGCTGTATGAGCTGCTAGAGACTCTTTGGCTCAGAGTCAGAAACCCAGCTTTCCAGACCTGCCTTCCACTGCCTACGTTTTTGTGTGACTGGAAGATAATTTGTAAACACCCTCTAGATCTTACCTCATGTAAAATTCAGGAAACCAGGCTTGCCCTACTTATTTGAAGTTATTTTTCAGGATAAAATGAAATAATAAATTAACAGAACTTTATAATCCTTATGTTTGAAGCATACTTCCCAATGGCACCTCTCAAACTATTTTTGGTGGAAGACAGTTTTTTTTCCCCTTCAATCCATTGTGGGCTGAAATCTTTATAAAATGCAATAAAAATGAACTGCCAAAAAAAGAAATTAAAAAGACAAAAATATAAGTGAAATGAAAAAAAATTAGACCCAATAAACATAAAATGTTAAATTGATACAAAGGTTTCTAAATGCTTTGCTTAAATTTAATTTCCATCTTGTCACGTATGTGTAACGTACAGCTTGTGGACTGGCGCAGTTCTGCGGACCACACTTTGAGTAGCTGTGCTTCTGCATACAGGGCAGGGAGAACTTGCCTATTGTTATTGTCCTAAGGATATTCTTCTTTCAGCACCTGACACTGATGGTTTCTAATTCCATGTCATGTGGTTTGAACTGCCACCTCTCTTCCAGCTTTCCTAGATACAGTAGCTCCACTGATGAGACATTGTTCTGAATATTTCACATTTAGATCTCCAGTGATGCTCTTTTGGGCCTTATGCCTTGGCGATATTTGATTCTGCTAGCTCCCTTACCTAATACCTATAACTTAACTTCTCAGGCATCTCTCTTCTCTCTATTCCTGTTTCTACCCTTCTGGGCAGGTCTTAGTGCTTGGACCATTACCAGCCTCTGTCCAGTCTATGGTACTCTTCACACTGTGGTTGAGTTGACATTCTTCAGCTACATCCCTAAATATATTAATCCTTTGCTCACAAATCTTCTAAGGTGGAGCAAATGAGCACTGCCTAGCTTATGTTTTCCTGCTGATCGGTCTCTTCTCGTGCTCTCCTCCCAGTTTAAACTATCCCCAGCCTCAGTATCCCGTCATTTGCATCCTCCCCATGATTCTGTGCTTATGCCAAACACCACCTTCTCCACGAAGCCTCTTTGGGGGATATGTTCTGTCCTTCTCTGTAATAGTCTGTACCTCTCAGCCAACACAGATGTTCTTCTGTCCAGCTCTACGGTGCTTTGTAGGTTAGAATTAATAATTTCCCTCTCTTCTTCTCCACCCCCGCCCCAACTCAATTGTGAACAAATTGAAGTTAGGAGTCATGCTAGACTTTTAAATAAAAAAGGGTTATTATTAGTTATGGAATAGAACATACATTCTCTTTGCCATAAAAAGATTGTTCAAGTAATATGGAGAGAGTTAATTGTCCCTAGGTCACTTATCCTAATCTCAATCTCTTGGGTAACCATGATCATGGGTTCAGTGGGTTAGGGTGCATTATTTGACACCTTTTCCTTTTTTATATATTTTCACGTATAACTACTGGAATATCTTTATTTTGTGTGTACATGTCAGGAGATCTATGTGTTGGCTTTTAGTACTTTTGTTCTGCAACTTTTCTTTTTTCATTCAGTGATATGTCCTGGAGATCTTTTTATGTCAATACCCATAGATCTACCTCATTTTATGACTACCCCATGGCATTCCAGGAAGAAATGTACCTGGGTTCATTTTGCCTATTGATGGATATCAGAATCATTTCTACTTTTTTGTTATTATAATATCAGAATTATTTCCAATTTTTATGCCAATGTCTGTCTTTTCTAGAATTTAGTACAATGCCTCTCCCATATGAATGCTTGATAAATACTTGTGGAATTGAACAAACCGGGGAGTTCCCAAGACATGTTAACTTTCATAGTTCCTTGAGGTGATCTATAGAAATTTCCTGAAGGACAACTCATATTTGGACTTCACAGTTAAAGTGAAATGTGAAGAACATGAAAGAGAGTTTCAAGGAGGTGAATAAAGATCGGAGAAGTAGAAAATAAGGCCTAGGAAAAAAGGCCAAGAGGAGCCTGAGAGTGAATTTGATAATATTCTTTCCATATGAAGATCAATGTTCTCTCTCGACAGAGACAGAAGCAGTAGAGAACTGTGAACATGTTAAATTGGATTTGGTGTGAGGATTATTAGACCTAGGATAATTGTGGATTTCCCTCCTGGAGACTTTGAAAAAACAAAAATTGTTTCTCCTCTTTAAGAAACAGTGTAACAGTAGTCTTATCTGATAGCACAGAGCTAGAATAGATGACTTCTCCTGGAGATTTTTCCTGGTAGAGAATTTATTAGCTCTGAATTCTCTCTTTAAACCCTTACCTATTGTAATCTGTTCAGCAAACTCAAAGTTCCTGGGGGACACAACTGTTATGTTAATGATGAGTGAAATGTGAGGGTGCAAGTCATCTGTCTATACATTGTTCCTAACTTCAATTTCTTCACCTTTTAACCGTCTTTCCTTAAAAGTAAATTCTCTCATTTAGGTTGGTCATTGAAGTATGCCATTAAAAATTTTGTTTTTTAATTTTACTTTAAGTTCTGGGATACATGTGCAGAATGTGCAGGTTTGTTACACAGGTATACATGTGCCATGGTGGTTTGCTGCACCTATCAACCCATCATCTAGGTTTTAAGCCCCATGTGCATTAGGTATTTGTCCTAATTCTCTTTCTCCCCTTTGCTCCAACCCCCCGAAAGGCCCTGGTATGTGATGTTCCCATCCCTGTGTCCACGTGATCTCATTGTTCAACTCCCACTTATGAGTGAGAACATGTGGTGTTTGCTTTTCTGTTCTTGTGTTAGTTTGCTGAGAATGATGGTTTCCAGCTTCATCCATGTCCCTGCAAAGGGCATGAACTCATTCCTTGTTATGACTGCATAGTATTCTATGATATATATGTGCCACATTTTCTTTATCCAGTCTATTATTGATGGGCATTTGGGTTAGTTCCAAGTCTTTGCTATTATAAATGGTGCTGCAATAAACATACGTGTGCACGCATCTCTATAGTAGAATGATTTATAATTTTTTGGGTATATACCCAATAATGGGATTACTAGGTCAAATGGCATTCCTGGTTCTAGATCCTTGAGGAATTGCCACACTGTCTTCCACAATGGTTGAACCAATTTGCACACCCACCAACAGTGTAAAAGTGTTCTTATTTCTCCACATGCTTGCCGGCATCTGTTGTTTCCTGACTTTTTAATGATCGTCATTATAACTGGCATGAGATGGTGTCTCATTGTGGTTTTGATTTGCATTTCTCTAATGACCAGTGATGATGAGCTTTTTTGTCTTATGTTTGTTGGCCGCATAAATGTCTTCTTTTGAGAAGTGTCTGTTCATATTCTTTGCCCACTTTTTGATGGGGTTATTTGTTTTGTTTTTCTTGTAAATTTGTTTAAGTTCCTTGTAGATTCTGGGTATTACAGCTTTGTCAGGTGGATAGATTGCAAAAATTTTCTCCTATTCTATAGATTGCCTATTCACCCTGATTATAGTTTCTTTTGCTGTGCAGAAGCTCTATAGTTTAATTAGATCTCATTTGTCACTTTTTGCTTTTGTTGCAATTGCTTTTGGCATTTTCTTCATGAAATATTTGCCCATGCCTATGTCCTGATTGGTATTGCCTAGGTTTTCTTCTAGGGTTTTTATGGTTTTGGGTTTTATATTTAAGTCTTTAGTGCATTTTAAGTTAATTTTCATATAAGATATAAGGAAGGGGTTCAGTTTCACTTTTCTGCATATGAATAGCCAGTTTTCCCAGCACCATTTATTAAATAGGGAATCCTTTCCCTATTGGTTGTTCTTGTCAGGTTTGTTGAAGATCAGATGGTTGTAGATGTGTGGTATTATTTCTGAGGCCTCTGTTCTATTCCATTGGTCTATATAACTGTTTTGGTACCAGTACCATGCTGCGTTGGTTACTGTAGCCTTGTAGTATAGTTTGAAGTTGGGTAGTGTGATGCCTCTAGCTTTGTTCTTTTTGCTTAGGATTGTCTTCGCTATATGGGCTCTCTTTTGGTTCCATATGAAATTTAAAGTAGTTTTTTCTAATTCTGTGAAGAAAGTCAGTGGTAGCTTGATGGGACTAGCATTGAATTTATAAATTACTTTGGGCAGTATGGCCATTTTCGCTCTTGATTCTTCCTATCCATGAGAATGAAATTTTTTTCTGTTTGTTTGCATCCTATAATATTTCCTTGAACAGTGATTTGTAGATCTCCTTGAAGAGGTCCTTCACATCCCTTGTAAGTTGTATTCCTAGGTATTTTATTCTCTCTGTAGCAAGTGTGAATGGGAGGTCACTCACGATTTGGCTCTCTGCTTGTCTCTTATTGGTGTATAGAAATGCTTGTGATTTTTGCACATTGATTTTGAATCCTGAGACTTTGCTGAAGTTGCTTATCAGCTTAAGGAGATTTTGGGCTGAGATGCCAGGGTTTTCTAAATATACAATGATGTCATCTGCAGAGACTATTTGACTTCCTCTCTTCCTATTTGAATACCCTTTATTTCTTTCTCTTGCCTTATTGCCCTCACCAGAACTTCCAATACTATGTTGAATAGGAGTGGTGAGAGAGGGCATCCTTGTTGGAAGTCTGCCATTTATTCTTCCATCTTTATTTAAGTTACAATGCCATCAGCATCAGTGGCTTGAGTAAGGAAGGGACTTTAGAGATACATACTCACATGTTAAACCCATGTCTTTTAAAAGATTATGTATGTTATGTTCTCTATTTATTCAACTTTTTATCTCTCAAATGTCATGTATTCCATCATCTCATCACAGAGTAGCTGACTAGGAGGAAGTGAAGCTCATTCCCTCAGTGGCCCTGGCTCTTTACCTCAGCCCTTAGTATTGTGTAGTAGACCCATATTTTTGACAACAGCTGCTGCTTCATGCTTTTTCATCTTAGTCCTTCCCTGATTATCTGGCAGGACAAACTGCATCCTGGGGTTTGCACTTTTAGCCCTTCGGGCCTAAAGCTGTCGGAAACCTGGGAAATAGCACATATTAATCAATCATGTCCTGATATTCATTTATTGTCATTCTGAGTATTGCAGCTCATAGGCTTTGATTTAGGCACAAATGTCCTTTTTTTTTTTTTTTTTTTTTTTTTTTCTGAGACGGAGTCTCGCTCTGTCACTCAGGCTGGGGTGCAGTGGTGCCATCTCGGCTCACTGCAAGCTCTGCCTCCTGCGTTCACGCCATTCTCCTGCCTCAGCCTCCTGAGTAACTGGGACTACAGGCACCCACCACCACGCCTGGCTAATTTTTTGTATTTTTTTTTTTTTTTTTTTTTTTTAGCAGAGACGGGGTTTCACCCTGTTAGCCAAGATGGTCTCGATCTCCTGACCTCGTGATCCACCCACCTCTCCCTCCAAAGTGCTGGGATTACAGGTGCGAGCCACCGCGCCTGACCCCACATGTTCTTTTAAGGAAGCAAATGATTTGCAGCTCCAAGGAGGAATCAGTACATGCTCAATGTGATCAAATGATAGCTCAAGTTCCACTGGGTTCATGGTAGCAACTCCTCCTATCTATAATACCCACTCTTCCTTGTGCTCATTTCCCTCTCTCCTGCTTTGCATTGTCTGAAGAACAACCCTGATACAAATTTTTTAAAGTAAAAGTGCTAAATTTCATTCTGAGTTTTCCCTTAGAATGTTACCAGGCCGGGCACAGTGGCTCACGCCTGTAATCTCAGAGTTTTGGGAGGCTGAGGCGGGTGGATCACAAGGTCAGGAGATTGAGACCATCCTGGCTAACACGGTGAAACCCCATCTCTACTAAAAATACAAAAAAAAAAAAAAAAAAAATAGCTGGGCATGGTGGCGGGAGCCTGTAGTCCCAGCTACTCAGGAGGCTGAGGCAGGAGAGTGGTGTGAACCGGGAATGGAGGTTGTGGTGAGCCGAGATCATGCCACTGCATTCCAGCCTGGGGGACAGAGCAAGATCCTGTATCAAAAAAAAAAAAAAAAAAAAAATGGTTACATGGAAGTTTTGATTTGTAGTTGATGCACAACTTTAAAAAATTACCTTAAAATCTCTTTCTAATAGATTGTAAGTGATTTATAGTAGAGCATGGGGGAAGGCAGAATTAGAATCTTGATAGCTGATACTAGCATTCTTCTTCAACTGAGAACTGTCCCTAAAAGGAAATCAGTTTAAATCAGTTAATAAGATCCCAGGATAAAAAGTGAGCCTCTGAGGACAGGGCTTGCTGAAGGAGGAAAGAAAATAGAGAATGAACTTGGTCTTCCAAGAAATAAATAGGAATGGGAGTGTGGCAGTTAAAGGGAAATGAGAGAGATGCCAGCCAAGTCACATGGGTATGTGGGTGAAGAATTTAAGAACAGGAATTTCTTATATTTGATTTAAATGGGTTGCCTTTATATGTTCAACCCCTTCATTATTAATAATTCAATAAAATCTATTATTTATGTAAAAGCCCTTTGAGAGTGATTATTTTTTTTATATCTCATTTTAAGATTTATTTTTAATTGACAAATAATAATAGTGTATATTTATAGGGTACACTGTGATGTTGTGATCTATCTACACATCATAGAAAGAATTAATCCAGCTAATTAACATCCGTCACTTCACCAATGTATCTTTTTTTGTGGTGAGAACATTAGAAATCTATTCTTTCAGCAATTTTAAAATGCACAATACATTATTATTAACTGTGGTCAAGATGTAGTGCAATAGATCAGGAAAAGGTATTCTTCCAGTCTGATTGAAACCTTGTACCTTTTGAACAACATCTCTTCTTTCCCATCCCTTCCCTCCAGACTCTGGTAAGAGAGTGATTATTTTTAATTGAGGAACTAGGCCAAATTCTGTTTCTGGATTGATAAGGCAAGGGATGGGGAGGATCCAAGATGGCTGATTAGAAGCAGCTCCAGTCTGTGGCTCCCACTGAGAACAAAAACTGCAAGTGAATCCTACACCTTCAGCTGAGGTATCCAGGTTCTCTCACTGGGACTGACAAGGCAGTTAGCACAACCTACAGAGAGTGAGGAAAAGTAGGGTGAGCAACTACCCAGCTGGGAGCCTTATAGGGTAAGGGGAACTCCCATCCCCAGCCAAGGGAGGTGGTGGGTGACTGTGCTACCCTGTTAGGGAAACCACACTTTTGCCACAGATCTGTGCAACCCATGGATCAGGAGATCCCCTTGTGAGTCCACACCACCAGGGCCTTGGGTCCCAAGCACAGAGCTGTGCAGACTCTTGGTGGCCCCTCACGCATGCTGGAGACTGCCTAAAACGACCAAGTTCCCTGGGGAAGGGGAGGCTGCCATCGCTGCAACTCCAGTGGACTGTTTTCACCTGCTAGTGCCGGGGGGACTGGGCAGTTTGGACCAGAAGGAATTCCCCCACAGTGCAGCACAGCGGTTGTGGCAGATTGTGACCAGACTGCTTCTTTAGGTAGGACCTGGATCCATTCCTCCTCACCAATGGGGCCTCCCTTTGGGAATTTCAGCCACTCCAGCCAGGGGTTTACAGACAAAACTCTGATTTCCCTTGGACAGAGCCCCTGTGGGGAGGGGTGGCCATGGTTTCTGGTTCAGGGGACTTAGTGTTTTCCTCTGCTGGCTCTGAGGAATCCAGGCAGTCTGGACACCTGGGATTCCCCCAGCACAGCACATCCCCTCTGTCAAGGGGCAGCCAGAATGCTTCATTAAGTGGGTTCTGGATCCCATGCCTCCCTACTGGGTGAGACCTCCAACAGAGGTTGCCAAACACCTTATACAGGAGGGTTCCCAAATCAGCTTGGCTCCTCTCTGGGACAGAGATCCCAGAGGAAGGATAAGGAAGCCATCTTTGCTGTTCTGAAGCCTCCATTGGTGATACCTCCAGGTACAGGAGGGGCCCAGGTGAATAGGGTCTGCAGTGGAGCCCCAGCAAACCACAGCAACCCTCTGGAAGAGGAGCCTGACTTTTAAAAGAGAAACAAACAAACAGAAAGCAACAACCACAACAACATCAACAAAAAAGAACCCACAAAAATCCCATCAAAATGTCAGCAGCCTCAAAGATCAAAGGTAGATAAACCCATGAAGATGAGAAAAAATCAGTGCAAAAACACGGACAAATCAAAAAGTCAGAGTGCCTCTTCTCCTCCAAATGATTGCAACACTTCTCCAGCAAGGGCACAGAACTGGGCTGAGGCTGAGATGGATTAATTGACAGAAGTAGACTTCACAAAGTAGGTAATAGTGAACTTCACTGAGCTAAAGGGGTATGTTCTAACCCAATGCAAAGAAGCTGAGAACCATGATAAAACATTACAGGAGCTGTTAACCAGAATAACCATTTTAGAGAGGAACATGAATGACCTGATGGAGCTGAAAAGCACAACACGAGAACATCACAATGCAACCACAAGTATCAATAGCTGAATAGACCAAGCAGAGGAGAGAATCTCAGAGCTTGAAGACCATCTAGCTGAAATAAGACAAGCAGACAAAATTAGAGAACAATGAATAAAAAGGAACAAACAAAACCTCCGAGAATTATGGGATTATATAAAAAGACCTCACCTATGAATGATTGGGGTGCCTAAAAGAGATTGGGAGAATGGAAGCAAATTGGAAAATATACTTCAGGATATCATCCAGGAACACTTCCCCAGCCTAGCAAGACAGGCCAACATTCAAATTCAGGAAATCCAGAGAACCCCAGTAAGATACTGTATGAGAAGATCAACTTAAAGACACATAATCATCAGATTTTCCAAGGTCAAAATGAAGGAAAAAATGCCAAGGGCAGCCAGAGAGAAAGGCCAGGTCACCTACAAAGGGTATTCCATCAAACTAACAGTGAACCTCTCAGCAGAAACCCTACAAGCCAGAAGAGATTGGAGGACAATATTCAACATTCTTAAAGAAAAGAATTTCCAACCCAGAATTTCATATCTGGCCAAACTAAGCTTCATAAGCAAAAGATGAACAAAGTTATTTTCAGACAAGCAAATATTGAGGGAATTCATCACCACCAGGCCTGCCTTGCAAGAGCTCCTGAAGGAAGCATTGAATATGGAAAGAAAAAAACTGTTACCAGCCTCTACAAAAACACACTGAAGTACACAGACCAACGACCCTATGAAACAACTACATTAACAAGTCTGCAAAATAACTAGCCAGCATCATGATGACAGTATCAAATTCACACATAACAATATTAACTTTCAATGTAAATGGGCTAAATGTCCCAATTAAAAGACACAGAATGGCAAGCTGGATAAAGAGTCAAGACCCATTGGTGTACTGTATTCAAGAGACCCATCTCACTTGCAAAGACACAGATAGGCTCAAAAGAAAAGGAGGAAGGAAAATTTATCAAGCAAATGGAAAGCAGAAAAAAAACAGGGGTTGCAATCCTAGTTTCTGACAAAACAGACTTTAAACCAACAAAGATCAAAAGAGACAAAGAAGGGCGTTACATAGTGGTAAAGGGTTCAGTTCAACAGGAAGAGCTCACTATCCTATATATATATGCATCCAATACAGGAGCACCCAGATTCATTAAAACAAGTTCTTAGAGACCTACAAAGAGACTTAGACTCCCACACAATAATAGTAAAACACTTTAACACCTTGTTGTCAATATTAGATCATCAAGAAATTTTTTTTTTTTTTTTTTTTTGAGATGGAGTCTCGCTCTGCCGCCCAGGCTGGAGTGCAGTGACCGGATCTCAGCTCACTGCAAGCTCCGCCTCCCGGGTTTACGCCATTCTCCTGCCTCAGCCTCCCGAGTAGCTGGGACTACAGGCGCCCGCCACCTCGCCCGGCTAGTTTTTTGTATTTTTTAGTAGAGACGGGGTTTCACAGTGTTAGCCAGGATGGTCTCGATCTCCTGACCTCGTGATCCGCCCGTCTCGGCCTCCCAAAGTGCTGGGATTACAGGCTTGAGCCACTGCGCCCAGCCAAAAAAATTTTTTAAAGATATTCAGGACTTGAACTCAGCTGTGGATCAAGTGGACCTGATGGAAATCTACAGGACTCTCCACCCCAAAACAACAGAATATATACAATCTTCTTGGTGCTACACGGCACTTACTCTAAAATTGATCACATAATTGGAAGTAAAACACTCCTCAGCAAATGCAAAAGAACTGAAATCATAACAAACTGTCAGACAACAGAGCAACTAAATTAGAATTCAAGATTAAGAAGCTCACACAAAACCACACAACTACATGGAAACTGAACAAACTGCTCCTGAATGACCCCTGGGTAAATAATGAAATTAAGGCGTAAAACAAGAAGTTCTTTTTAAACTAGTGAGAACAAGGAGACAACATACCAGAAGCTCTGGGACGTAGCTAAAGCAGTATTAAGAGGGAAATTTATAGAGCTAAATGACCATATCAAAAAACTAGAAAGATCTCAAATCAACATCCTTACATCACAACTAAAAGAACTAGAGAACCAAGAGCAAACAAACCCCAAAGCTAGCAGAGAACAAGAAATAACTAAGATCAGAGTGAAACTGAAGGAGATAGACATGAAAAACCCTTAAAGAATGAATGAATCCAGGAGCTGGGTTTTTTGAAAACATTAATAAAATACATAGATCATTAACTAGATTAACAAAAAAGAAAAGAGAGAAGAATCAAATAGACACAATAAAAAATGATAAAGGGGATATAACCACTGAACCCACAGAAATACATACAACCACCAGAGAATACTATAAACACCTCTATGCAAATACATTAGAAAATCTAAAAGAAATGGATATATTCCTGGACACATACACCCTCCCTAGACTGAATCAGAAAGAAGTTGAATCCCTGAATAGACCAATAACAAGTTCTGAAATTGAGGTAATAATAAATAGCCTACCAACCAAAAAAGCCCAGGACCAGAGGGACTCACAGCTAAATTCTTCCAGAGGTATAGAGGAGCTGGTACCATTTCTTCTGAAACTATTCCAAACAATTGAAAAGGAGGGACTCCTCCCTAACTCATTTTATGGGGCCAGCATCATCATGATACCAAAACCTGGCAGAGATACAACAAAAAAAGAAAACTTCAGGCTGATATCCCTGACGAACATCAATGCAAAAATCCTCAGTAAAATACTGGCAAACTGAATCCAGCAGCACATCAAAAAGGTTATCCACCACAATCAAGTTGGCTTTATCCCTGGGATGCAAGGCTGGTTCAACATATACAAATTAACAAATGTAATTCATCATATAAATAGAACTGAAGACAAAAATCACATGATTATCTCAATAGACGCAGAAAAGGCCTTTGATAAAAATGAACATCCCCTCATGTTAAAAACTCTCAATAAACTACATATTGAAGGAATATATTTCAAAACAATAAGCACCATTTATGACAAACCTACAGCCAATATCATACTGAATGGGCAAAAGCTGGAAGCATTCCTTTTGAAAATTAGCATAAGGCAAGGATGCCCTCTCTCACCACTCCTATTCAACATAGTATTGGAAGTTCTGGCCAGGGCAATCAGGCAAGAGAAAGAAAGAAAGAGTATTCAAATAGGAAAAAAGGAAGTAAAATTATCTTTGTTTGCAGATGACATGATCCTATATCTAGAAAACCCTATCATCTCAGCCCAAAAGCTTCTTAACCGGTTAAGCAACTTTAGTAAAGTCTCAGGACACAAAATCAATGTGCAAAAATCACAAGCATTATGTTCTCACTCATAAGTGGGAGCTGAACAATGAGAACACATGGACACAGAGAAGGGATTAACAAACATTGGGGGCCTGTTGGTGGGGGCAAGGGGAGGGAGAGTATCAGAAAAAATAGCTAATGCATGCTTGGCTTGATATTTAGGTGATAGGTTGATAGGTGCAGCAAATCACCATGACACACATTTACCTATGTAACAAACCTGCACATTCTGCACACGCACCCCAGAACTAAAATTGAAAAAAAAGGTATTCCTATACACCAATAATAGACAAGCAGAGAGCCAAATCATGAATGAACTCCCATTCACAATTGCTACAAAGAGAATAAAATACCCAGGAATACAACTAACAAGAGAAGGGAAGGACCTCTGCAAGGAGAACTACAAAACACTGCTAAAGGAAATCAGGGAGGACACAAACAAATGGAAAAACATTCCATGCTCATGGATAGGAAGACTCAATATTCTGAAAATGGCCATACTCCCCAAAGTAATTCATAGATTCAATGCTAGTCCCATCAAACTACCATTGACATTCTTCTCAGAATTAGAAAAAACTATTTTAAAATTCATGTAGAACCAAAAAAGAGCCCCTATAACCAAGACAATCCTAAGCAAAAAGAGCAAAGCTGGAGGCATCATGCTACCCAACTTCAAACTATACTACAAGGCTACAGTAAACAAAACAGGATGGTACTGGTACAAAGACAGATAGACCAATGGAACATAACAGAGAACTCAGAAATTAGACCACACATCTACAACCATCTGATCTTTGACAAACCTGACAAAAACAAGCAATGGGGAAAGGATTCCCTATTTACTAAGTGGTGCTGGGAGAACTGGGTAGCCATATGCAGAAAACTGACACTGGACCCCTTCCTTACACCTTATACAAAAATTAACTCAAGATGCACTAAAGACTTAAATGTAAAACACAAAACTATAAAACCCCTAGAGGAAAATCTAAGCAATACCATTCAGGACATAGGCACGGGCAAAGAGTTCATGATGAAAACACCAAAAGCAATTGCAACAAAAGCAAAAATTGACAAATAAGATCTAATTAAACAAAACAGCTTCTGCACAGCAAAAGAAACTATCATCAGAGTGAACAGACAACCTACAGAATGGGGGAAAATTCTTGCAGTCTATCCACCTGACAAAGGTCTAATATCCAGAATCTACAAGGAACTTAAACAAATTTATGAGAAAAAGACAAATGACTCCATTAAAAAGTGGGCAAAGGATATGAACAGACATTTCTCAAAAGAAGACATTTATTCAACCAAGGAACATATATGAGAAAGCTCAATATCACTGATCACTAGAGAAATGCAAATCAAACCACAATGAGATACTATCTCACGCCAATCAGAATGACGATTATTAAAAAGTCAAGAAACAACAGATGCTGGTGAGGCTGCAGAGGGATAGGAATGCTTTTACACTGTTGGTGGGAATGTAAATTAGTTCAACTATTGGGGAGACAGTGTGGTGATTCCTTAAAGAGCTAGAACCGGAAATACCATTTGACCCAGCAATCCCATTACTGGGTATATACCCACAGGAATATAAATCATTCTATTATAAAAATACATGCTGCATATATTCATTGTAGCACTATTCACAATAGCAAAGACATGGAATCAACCCAAATGCCCATTAGTGATAGACTGGAATGTGGCACATATACTGTGTACCATGGAATACTATTCAGCCATAAAAAGGAATGAGATTATGTCCTTTGAAGGGACATGGATTGAGCTGGAAGCCATTATCCTCAACAAACTAACACAGGAAAAGAAACCAAACACTGCATATTCTCAACCATAAGTAGGAGCTGAACAATGAGAATACATGGACACAGGGAGGGAACAACACATTCTGGAACCTGTTGGGAGTAGGGGGAAGGGAGAGCATCAGGAGAAATAGCTAATGCATGCTGGGCTTAATACTTAGGTAATGGGTTGATAGGTGCAGCAAACCACGATGGCACATGTTTACCTGTGTAACAAAACTGCACATCCTGCACATGTACCCTGGAACTTAAAATAAAATTAAAAACATAAGACAAAAGAAAGAGACAAGCAGCAGATAATTTATGAACTGTATTTATTCAGTAGAGTTTGTTCTCCTTTTCTCTTGCCCCACCCTAAAATTTGCAGAAACTCTAGAGATAGATTAGACTTTTCCAGGCATAGAATCAGGATTCTAGAAAATCATATCTGTATCTTAAAGAGAAGGAAGACCTCAACTGACATCCAGGTTACGGCTGTTATACTGTGTAATACAAAGCTTTCTGAAATGGATGCAATCTAATTCGAGAAATTACATAATGTAGTGGATTGAATGGTTCTTACCTCCATTCCTCCTTGGGAAAAAAAAGATATGTCTGCTTGAAACCTGTGAATGTGACCTTACTCGAAAAAAGCATCTTTGCCGATGTAATCAAGTTAGGCATCTTGAGATCATCCTGGATTATGTTGGGCCCTAAATCCAATGGCAAATGTCCTTATATAAAAAGAGAAGGGTAGAGTACATAGAGAAAAAGACCATGCGCAGATAAAAGCAGTGATTGGAGTTATGCTGTCACAGGCCAGGATTACCTGGAGCCACAGAAGCTGGCAGAGGCAAGGAAGGATGATCTCTTATTGCTTTAGAGGGATCGTGGCCTTGCCAACACCTTGATTTCAAGGTCTCCAGAACAACAAGAATATACATTTCTGCTGTTTTAAGCGGCCTAGTTTGTGGTAATTTGCTATGGCAGCCCTAGGAAACTAATACAGATAGTAACCCACCAGACAAATTCAAGTTAATATTATGCTATGGTGCTCTCTCTTTATCAATCTTGCTTAATTTTTACTGTAGGGAGTCAAGAACTACAGAACAGCTTCAATAGGGTCATACAATTCAAAATTCATTGAGGAAAGTCCTCACCAGAGCAACCAGGCAAGAGAAAAACACAAGAGGCATCCAAATTGGAAAAGAGGAAATCACATTATCCTTGTTTGTTGACGATATGATCTTATGCCTAGAAAACCCTAAAGATTTCAGCAAAAACCTCTTAGATTTATACAGAAATCAACAGCATTTCTATACACCAATAACAGTCTAGCTGAGGATCAAATCAAGAAGGCAATTCCATTTATAATAGCTACCAGAAAATGAAATACATAAAAATAAGTTTAACCTAGGAGGTGAAAGATCTCTACAAGGAGAACCACAAAATACTGATGAAAGAAATCATAGATGACGCAAACAAATAGAAAAACATTTCATGCTCATGGATTGGAAGAATCAATGTTATTAAAATAAACGTACTCCAGCCTGGACAAGATGGCAACTCCCCATCAACAAAAAATACAAAAAAATTAGCCAGGTGTGGTGGTGACACCGATAGTTCCAGCTACTCAGGAGGTTAAGGTGGGAGAATCGCTTCAGCCGAGGAGGCAGAGGTTGCAGTGAGCTGAGATCATGCCACTGCACTCCAGCCTGGTTAACAGAGTGCGACCCTGTCTAAAAAAAAACAAAACAAAAAATACAAACATACTGCCTGAAATAATCTACAGACTTGATGCAGCCCCTATCAAATTACCATCATTTTTCACAGAATTAGAAAAACAACCCTAAAATTCATATAGAATAACAAATAGTCTGAATAGCCAAAGCAATTCTCAGCGAAAAGAGCAAAGTTTAAGGTATCGCATTTACCTGACTTAAAATTATACTACAATGCTATAGTAACCAAAACAGCATGGTACTGGTATAAAAATAGATGGATACATGGGAACCCAGAAATAAAGCCGCATACCTACAACTAACTGATCTTTGACAAAGTCAACAAAAAAATACACTGGAGAAAGAACATGTTATTCAATCAGTGGTGCTGGGAAAATTGGATTGCCATATGCAGAAGAATGAAACTGGATCCGTACCTCTTACCATATACAATAATGTACTCAAGATGAAGTAAAGACTTAAACATAAGACCTGAAACTATAAAAACACTAGAAGAAAACCTAGAAAAAACTCTTCTGGACATTGATCTAGACAATTTATGACTGAGTTTTCAAAGACAAATGCAACAAAAACAAAAATAGACAAATGGGACTTAAACTAAAATATTTCTGCACAGCAAAAGAAATAGTCAGCAGAGTAAACAACCTACAGAATGGGAAAAAAATATTTGCAAACTATGCATCTGAAAAAAGGCTAATGTCCAGAATCTACAAAGATCTGAAACAACTCAAGAAGAAGAAAAAAATAAAAAACCAAATAACCCCATTAAAAAGCAGGCAAAGTATATGAACAGACATTTTTGAAAACAAGACATCCACCTGGCCAAGAAACATGAAAAAAATGCTGAACATCAGTAATCTTCAGAGAAATGCAAATTAAAACCACAACGAGATACTCTCTTACAGCAGTCTGGATGGCTATTGTTAAAAGGTCAAAAAATGACAGATATTGGTAACGATGCAGAGTGAAGGGAATGCTTATACACTGTTAGAGGGGATTGTAAATGAGCATAATCTTTACAGCAAACAATATGGAGATTTCTTACATTTAGATTTAGCAATCCTACTACTGGGTACCTACCCAAAGGGAAAAAATCATTATATCAGAAAGATATCTGCACTTCTATGTTAATTGCATCACTATTCACAAGAGTGAAGACATGGAATAAACCTAAGTGTCCATCAATGTGGGATAGGACAAATTTAATATGTGGTGTATTTATACCATGGAATGCTACTCAGCCTTTAAAAATAATAAAATCATGTCTTTTGCAGCAACATGGATGGAACTGGAGGCCACTATTCTAAGTGAAATAACTCAGAAACAGAAAGTCAAATAGGAGGTAAACAGTGGGTACACAGGGACGTTAAGAGTGGAATAGTGGACATTGGACACTACGAAAGATGGTAAGGTGGGGAGGGTGGTGAGGTTGAAAAATTGCCTGTTGGGTACAGTGTACACTATCTGGGCAGTGGGCACACTGGAAACCCAGACTTTACCACTACACAATATACACATGTAAGAAATCTGCACTTGTACCCCAAAATCTATACAAATAAAACATTTTTAAAACTCATTGGAAACATTTTTTGGGCCATTTTGCAGGAGAATTAAGTGATTTTTTTTTTCTTTTTTTTTAAAGCAGTGAATCCAGGGCCGATGGTGTTGCTGCTGCCTTTGTTATTCCATAAGTAGCATGTTGGAGAATCCTCTGTGCATCTTCTGGCCGCTTTTGCAATTGGGATCTTGTTCTTTGAAAATAACTGGGCAAGGATGTTTATGCACAGTTGAGGACAAGTGCTGGAAGCAGTAATATGAGTTTAATCTGTCAAGCCCTGGAAGTGAACATGCCTCCTGGATTAGCATTAAGTCAAGTCTTGCCCTACTTGCCCTCATTGTGTCATAGGAAGGAGCCACTGCCGATCAGTTGTGGCCTCCATGACCACTAAACCTTAAGTTCCCTCTTAATGGAGAGAGGCTTTTATGAAGACTTGGAAATAGTCCTTGTTGGTTGTATATTATTCTGTGAAAAGAAAACAGCAGAGACCTTGCCAGGTGTGAGAAAGAAAAAAATAAATCTCTCCCTTGTAATTTGGGCATTTGCCACTGGGAGTGTCTCCAGCTGCTGAGCAGTTCTAAAGAAACATTGGGGGAAGTTAACAACAAAGAAACATAAGAAGGGAAGTTTTGGAGGCAAAGGTACAGAATAAGGATGAACATGAAAATTACTGGAATAAGTACTGAACCAATGTACAAAGTAAAGACAACTTTATAAAAAGACACCCTTGTGTTGATGGAATGTTGAAGTGTCAGCAATACAGACTACACGGATGGTCATTTCTCTGATGCCCGACATGGCGGTATCTTCTGTAGCTTCTAATTCTTTTTGTGTTCCACTGTCAGCAAAAAAGGAGTCACTTGCATGAATGAATGAGATTGTATTAAGGACACAAGCCATGTTCATATTCTCTAGTGCTCTTTGGGCTCCTGATTTTTTTTCCCCCTTTTTGCCTATTTCTGGATTCCTGGCAAAGTTCCATCTGGGAGAGATTGCCCACAAAGAAAGACATTAGTCACTCTGACACCTAACACTCCGAGAAACGAAGCAGAACAGCCCAGAGTGAGGCAGGCTACAGGAGTCAGAACTTTGCCAAGCCCTTAATTAGGGTCAGAGTAACCTTAGCCATTTCCCATCTATGTCTCTTTTGAACCATAGCTACTAACTTGCGTCTTTTTTCAAAAGGATTTAACACTTACATTTATCCAGGAATTATCCAGGAAACTGCTAATTTTATTTGTCCTTTCAGCCTGTTATTTTAGGTTAAATCTATTAAGGCAAGTTATTAAGGCTGTAACCGTAAGCCCACCAATTTTCCCAGGCCTCACTGTAAATAATGTTATAGTAAGGTCCTATTTAAGCAGCTCCTAAATAATCAGAAGCCTCCATTAATCCGCAGCGTTTTTACTGTGCTTCATTGTTTTGTGGGGGAGTGGGGCAGGGTAACAGAATCAATTAAACAACTTCATCACAGGGAGTTAAAAAGGCATAAAACACCTTTCAGGATATGCCTTCCACGTTTTCATGTGTAGATGATAGAATTACTCTCAGAGTCATTGAGAATTGGGGCTAAAAAAGGCTTTGGAAAATGTCATCCAAACATTACCTAAAGTCCAACCATCTTTTTAAATAAATGAGGATGCAGGGAGCCAGATATAAATTGTAATATCTAAAGCATCGGGCTCATTAGGGCTGAGCCGGACCTAAAACACAGACCTCTTCATTCCCAAGCTGTTTTATTTGGTGTAACGGCCTGAAGCAGTTTCTAGATTATCATTTGCCAAATAAAATTTGCACTTCCTTATACTTAGTAAAGCAAGAAAATTAATACATTTTTGAAAGGACAGTGAAAACAGAGAGTGCTGCTCAATCTTAAACTAAAGAGAACTGCCAATTATTCAGAATGTGCTAAAGCTGCTGCTTTTTTACTCTCTAAAATCTGCTATTTGTGTTCCTTTTTTTTTTTTTTTTTTTTTTTTTTAACTAGAGGCAATAGAGTTCAGGATCCTGTTTTCACATGTGGGATATATTTCTAAAGAACTTACCAGGTAATTCAGGACTAATATTCTCACTGGGTGAAATGTAAAGAAAATGTAAAGACAGCAAATTTTTTCAGGGCAGGATTACTCTGAGGATTAATCTGCTGCTCTAGGGGCCTGTTCCTATGACCTTATTCTAATAGCCATTTTACTAATCCTTTTCTCCTCTCCTCCGTTATTCTTGCCCCATTGGCTCTCCCTCTTATAAGCTATGTTTTCTTGGACAAGTAACTTAACCTCTCTGTGTCTCAGTTTCCTCATCTGTAAAGGTAACAATGCTCTGAACCTCATAGGGTTGCTATCCCTTGTAGGGATGATTAAATGGATAATTTATTGCATGTTATGTTGTATTAGTCCATTTTTGTACTGCTATAAAGAAATACCCGAGACTGGGTAATTTATAAAGAAAAAGAGGTTTAATGGACTTACAGTTCCCCGTGGCTGGGAAGGCCTCACAATCATGGCAGAAAGTGAAGGAGGACCAAAGGCACATCTTACATGGCAGCAGGCAAGAGAGCATGTGCAGGAGAACTGCCCTTTTACAGAACCATCAAATCTCATGAGACTTATTCACTATCACTAGAACAGCATGGGAAAAACCCACCCCCAAGATTCAATTACCTCCCACTGGGTCCCTCCCGTGGCACATGGGGATTATGGGAGCTACAATTCAAGATGAGATTTGTGTGGGGACACAGCCAAACCATATCACATATGGAATTAGATTTGGTTGCATATATATATAGCATATGTATATATAAGACAAAATAACAGCGGCTCAAACAAAGTAGAAATGTATTTCTTGCTTGAATTACAAAAAGTTTGAAGGCAGGCACCCAGGTCTGCTGTGGCAACTTTAACAGGACTGCAGCATCTGTATTTCTCCTCTGCCGTCCCTGTACAAGCAAAGCCTGCCCATCCCATACCTGTGACCCTCCCTTTCCTCTGACGGTCACATCATCTGCAGCCCCCCCCCCCCCCCCAGCATTCCTGTGCCACAGCTGGCTGCCCAGTGCTCCTCACCCAAGCTTTGTTTCACCTGGAGAGTTTCTTTCCACTGTCAACTTGAAAACATCCACTTGGAAAGAAGGAGAATATAATTTACATGTAGGCAATGATGGTGGCTAGACCATCTTTAAGAAATTAACCTCCCATACTTGCCTTCATCTCTCCTGTGCCTTCTCTGCTTTCTTCCCCCAACTTCTCTTAGTTATGCCATTACTTTTACACTGTTATAATTTGTAACATTTACATCTTACTCTGTCACCATACTTATCTTTAATATTTTATTCATGACTGATGTTAATAAGAGATAAACATTGTTGATGGTTAATTTTAGACACTTTTTTTTTTTTAGTCAGATTCTCAGCTGTCATCTTGGAATGATTTTTCCATTGATCCCTTGAGTTTTTCACTGTCTTTTGATTCTCATGTCTTTACCTTTTTTGGATTCTTTCTGCATTGCTGGAGCCTATCCTCATTGTTTTCAGAAAGTAGGCATGAGATGTAAATCATCTGTACCATTGCATACATAAACATATCAGTATTTTGTCCTCAAAATCACTGGTTTTAATTTCATAGAATTCTAAATTCAAGAGTTTTCCTTCAGACTTCTGAAAGCATGGCTCTATTGACTTCTAGAATCAAGTTATTCTGATGTTCAAAGCCAATCTGATTTGCATTCCCTTTTTATAGGACATACTATACTTTGGCTTTTATCTTGGTATTTGACCCAATTTTGCCATTACGTTTTGGTTTCAGCCACTGTAAGTCAAAATAAGTGAGACTTTGATGTCATTTCTGGCATCACTGAACTTGTGCATGATCAATTATGTACCTGAATAAGTTTCTTAATATAAAATTAATCCAATAATGGTATTAGAAGAAAGGCATATTGTTCAGATTATTGTTACTATTTAGATCCTTACTTTCAAATATAGCTAAGTACCTTAGGTATAACTTTTAGTAAGAAAAAAAATTCTTTACATTTTGAAATTCTATTATAGTATAAATGTGCAAATATTGTAAGACTAACATGGCACGCTAACCATTGACAATGATTATCAGATATCAGTTTTATGGATTAAAAATAATTATTAAGAACTTTCAAATATACAAACAAGAAACTAAGTTGAGAGTTAATATGACTATTAGAGCTGGTGTTTCAGCTAGGAAATCCCCAGATCTTTCTCCTCAACTCAGGCAGATCTTTGGTTTGCCCTGCCTGGCTTCTCATTGCCTGTAGCATGTCTGGGAAGCTCTCCCAAGTTGTAAGCTGTGAGGATTGATTGTGGGCTCACCTTATTCATTTCCAGTTTCTCAAGGATCATTGTCCTTTGTTCCTTGATGTCCAGTGTCTTCAAAAAAAATGTTTAGTTTGTTTTGTCTGGTGTTTTAGGTTTTCATGCAGTAGGATAAATATGTTCTCTATTATTCCATCTTGACTAGCAGTGACAGTTCTATAAATTTAAATGTTTATATGAAGGAAAATCTCCTAAATAAAGTAGAATAGCACTCATGACAAATTAACTTTAAGACCCAGACCTAATACAGAAGAAAAAAGAATGTGATGCAAAGAAGAAAAATGAAGAATTCTAAACACACTTGTTCTCACTATACTGCAAAACTACATTACAGAATTATTTCAGAAGCAATTTTCTATTATTTTGAATCTATGGAAACTGTTGTAGGTTGAATTGTGTCCCCAAAAAAGATACTTTGAAGTCCTAACCCTCAGTGCCTCAGAATGTGACCTTATTTGGATGTCATATCTTGGCAGTTGGAAGAAGTGAAGGTGAGGTCATACTGCAGTAGGGTGAGCCCTTTAAATGGTATGACTTGGTGTCCTTATAAGAAGACAATGTGAAGACACAGAGACATGGAGGGGAGAATGCCATGTGATGACAGAGGCAGGGGTTGGAGTGACACAGCTGCAAGCCAAGAAACACCAAGGCTTGGCAGTGGCCACCAGCAGCTGGGAAGAGGCAAGGATGGATCCTCCCCAGAGAATCAGAGAGAGCAGGGCCCTCTTGCCCCCTTGATATCAGGCTTCTGGCTGCCAGAGCCAGGAGAGACTATATTTGTGATGACTGAAGCCACCTAGTTTATGGTACTTTGTTATGGTAGCCCTGGGAGTCTCATTCGGAGATTACACCTTTTTTAAAGTTATTGAAATGATTCTTATAGTTTGCTAGCCACTTTTGGTTTTCAAAGCTGGAGAATTGAACAGTACATTCTAGGTAGAAGGCTTCTTCTAGCAAACATGCTACTCAAAATACGTTTCTGAACTATATATTTTTGCACATAAAAAGATTAGTGATATTATTAAAAGTGCCAGTTGAAGTTAATGTCTATTTAATATCCCAAATGGCTGCATTTTGGCACTCTGTATTCAATGCTGTCATCAGAAGGCTGCACCCTATTGAAGCCTACTGTGGCTGTCTTCTTGTAAAATTCCTTATTAATATCTATTTCTTAATGTGATATGTACTATTATTTTGATATTACTTTCAAAGTCATGAGCAACTCTTTTCCTGGGAGAACTTCCCAGATTAAAAAAAAAAATCAGTGCATTTTACCTAATATCTGTGGCACTCTATAGAACACAGCAGTGACAGCAAGAGCAAGTTAGCAGCTGACAGTTCTGAAAAAATTGTCTGTCTTGCCCTATTAAAATTTGACTAACACTAAATTTGAAAATTAATCAATTTTGAATAAAATTTTATATTTGCTCTTGTATCCCTGAAGTTTATTCCATGATGATGATTTTTAGCTTTGGCTGGGTATTGATTTTTACTCTTGGCCATTTGTTTTTTTGACCGATATGTGCATTCAGAGTACCTTTACCTTGAAGGTAGGGGTGCTTTTATTTCTAAGTCTGCACAGAAGCTTTCTGGATTCTCCTATCTGGTTTACATCATTGGGCATCTTACCGTCTGACTCTGGTTGGGCAGTGGGGAACACAGGCAAACCATCAGATGGTTGAGGTATTTTCCTTTAGTTCTCTTCTTAGACTTTTCTTGGGCTGGCTGAGGATTGACTAAACATCACTGCTCCTCTCAAGGTGACCTTCTCATCATGACTCTCTAATTCCAGGATGTGGAAACCCGGGAACTGGAAGCCCATCCATTTGGTTGCTTCCAGCCAGGTGTGGTGACAGCTCCACTGCTACTTGTCCTAGAGGACTGCAACGTCCCTTCTAGTTTTCTATAGCCTTTTTTCAACAGTCCCTTTAAAAACCCTTCTGGAATAATCTTAATTTTATTTTTCCATCTATTCCTGTTAGGACTATGACTGATACAGACCAGTTGGTAAATCACACTCTCAGTGTTGCAAAATGGTATAGCCCTGTAGAACCAAATACGGATGATAGAATAAGGTAGGTCCATAACCACCCAATATCAAAGCCCATAACAAAGACTCCTGAGGGAAAAATG
The DNA here is from genome assembly GCF_007565055.1 of Rhinopithecus roxellana. NCBI lineage: Eukaryota > Metazoa > Chordata > Mammalia > Primates > Cercopithecidae > Rhinopithecus > Rhinopithecus roxellana. Next base: position 86,562,370 of record NC_044562.1, on the reverse strand, counting down.
ATTGAAAAAATTTTACTTCTGATTTTCAAGGGAGTATTAATACATGTTTTTCTAATAAAGCAGAAAAGCCAAATTATGCAGAGAATTCATTTCATTTTTCAATCCCTCCCCATGCCCCATCACAACCCCCATTAGATAGTCACCTTCTGTCATTACACATATGGGTCTGTATTCTTTACACTTAGCAGAGCCTCATCCTTTAGCAAAGAGTTGTAAGTGACTTTTGCTTCTTATATGAAAAACCCTGGGTGTGAATTGAGGTTGCCACCTGACTGTACTCTTCCTGTATTTTTAGTAATGTACCCATACCTCACTCAGTCTGGCTGCATTTTGGCACGCTGTATTCAATGCTGTCATCAGAAGGCTGCACCCTATTGAAGCCTACTGTGGCTGTCTTCTTGTAAAATTCCTTATTAATATCTATTTCTTAATGTGACATGTACTATTATTTTGATATTACTTTCAAAGTCATGAGCAACTCTTTTCCTGGGAAAACTTCCCAGATTAAAAAAAAAAAAAAAATCAGTGCATTTTACTTAATATCTGTGGCACTCTATAGAACACAGCAGTCACCTCTTGTCTTATTGTAAGGTCATTATTGCCACCCTCATTCCTCATATGGAGCAGAATGGTTTGCACTAAAGCAAAGAGAAGACTTTCTTGGGAAGAGACTATTTTTGAGAATTTTCCTTACTGATGATTCAAGTTCATAGAATGCTGACTTCAGGGGTCTTAGCAATAATCTAATTTAAAGAGCTATTGTCATAGATAAAGAAGCCAAGTGAGGTCCAAAGACTTGCTGAAGGATACACAGCTAGATAGTGAAGGAGTTAGAATTAAAACCAAGATCTCAACATTTTTGGTCTAGTGCCTTTTCTACTGCACCATACTTTCTTTTAAAGAAAAATATTATACAGTTGAATCTCATTAATTTGTGATAAATATGTTCTATAAAGTCACTGGGAACACTGAGCCACCAAACTACTGAATTATTGCTCCCAAGCTTAGCATCTTGTGAGCCCTCCAGTCAAAACATTTTTGTCGACCAGTTGACATATTACCTTCTTATATGTGTGTTTCTGTTTAAAGACATTTAATATATATTGTTGATTCATTAACATTGAACTCATGACCAACAGCACCATAACTCACGCCTGAACAAAGCTTCTTGAACTTGTATATTCTCTCCTTAAGGCGTTTCCTAGCTTTCTTGTTCTTAGGAACATTAGACAGCACTTCAACATTACTTGAAGAACATTTTAACTAGTGAAATCACCAAAAAAAAGCACAAAAATGAGGCACTAAGTAGACTGTGATAAAGACACTTCTTTAGGGTATCAGAACTGACAACAAGAAGGCAGAGTGTAGCCTTGTTCACCTCAGTTAGGAATATGCACTTTGGGCAACTACAATTTTTTGCCAGTCTGTATATGTCTATGAATGATGGCAAAAGTTTCATGAGGTTTAACTTTGGGGTTTCAAATAAATTTTAGCAAATAGGCAAATATGCAAATATGGAAGCTGAGAATAATAATGGTCACCTAATTATAGAAAAAGAGATGAACAAATATATGAATGGGACAAATTATGGCTACAAAAGAGGTATTGTGACAATATTGGCACCTCTTATTAGAGAAATAAATAAGATTTTTCTATAAGGAATGCCTATTTTTACAAAAACCTTTTCTACTTCTTATATTCTTCTCCAGGTATCTTCTTTGCTCCCTCGACAGCAAAACTTGAACTTGTCTCTGTTTTCTCACCTCTCTTTCCTCTCCATTTCACTGAAAGTATTCTTGCTAGATCTGTCTTGCCTAAACCAGTGGCAGATTTTCATTTTTCATCTTACTTAACCTCTAAAACCATTTAATCACCCCAGCCCTCCAAAACATCTTCCTCACTTGGTTTTCGATACAGTTTGCTCTCCTAGTTTTCTCCTACTCCATAGGCAATTCTCAGTCTCCTTTGTCAGTTTCCCCTCCCTGCAATCCATCTCTAAATATTAAAATTCCTCAAGGCTCAGTTTTTTGCTTTATTCTCTATCCTGTCTCTCTAGCAGCACAGATGGAAATAGATTCAAACAATTCATACTGTGGAAAATGAGGGATGCTGTTATTGGCTAGGACTAGCTGCCCTGGGTTAAAAGGAGCATTATCTCCATACAATGTAATAAGTTCTGGAGAAACACTTGTACTATATGACTTTCAAATTTATAGCTTCAGATTAGGCTTCTCTGAGCTCAGAGTCAGAGTCGGACTCAAATATTCAACTGCCCAGCCAATAGATTTTTGCATCTGGTCATGATGGAGTAACATGGATAAATTTACTTTCCACCTTAAACAACAGGAGAACTGGAGAAATATATGGAGCAGATGTTTTTTAAGTTTTTGAAAATAGGGAGCATAGTTTTGGGATTCCAAAGAGAAGAGAAATAATTGCATCTGCCCTGTAATTGCCCCACATTTTCACTTGGGGAACAGAGAGGAGATCCCCAGTAGAGTGTGATGGCTTTGATTTCTCTAAGTCTTGGCAAACAGAGATTGGTGTTCAGGGTATCTGAAGGATCTAGAATTTATAAAGCAGAGTTTCAGAAAGAAAGGAGCTACAAAGAAAAAGAGCTCCAGAAATGTACTTATGGATACCATTGAGTTTTTTACTAAATACTAAGGCATGCACAAATAAGGTTAAACTTCATTTGGTCAAAGACCAAACAGGGAACTGAATGGTTTCTATGCTTACAGAATCTTCCAAGAAATGGTCATGCTTTCAGCAGTCAGGGCGGAAAACCCTTGTTGAAGACACCAAGAATGTAGTAATTGAGATACCAGAAGTTTATGTCTTCATAGTGGAGGTGAAATTTCCCCTGGAGAAAAGGCTACTATAGGCCTACCTAACAAAGACTGAGAACAAACCTTGAAATAATTTGCTTTATTCATAGCTAACTTAACTGTCTAACACAAACACAGCCCAATACTTTTTAAAGATAGATAATGAAATTCAGGTACTAAACAAGATAAAATCCACAATGTCTAGTATTAATAAAAATATTACATATTTCGAGAAGCAGGAAAATCTGATCCATAACCAGGACAAAAAACTGTCAATAGAAACTGGCTCAGAAATGATAGTGAGGATGATATTAGCAGACATGCACATTAAAACAGCTATTCTAAAAAGATGCATGGTGGGGAAAGGAATTGATGATATAAAAGTAATCATGTGGAACTTCTAGTCATGAAAAATCACAATATCTGAAATGAAAAATTATCTGGATGGCATTCATGGCAGATTAGACAATGCAGAATAAAAGAGTGGTACATTTGAAGACAGCAGTAGACTTATCCAAAATGACATACAGACATTTAAAAAAAAGTTCAGAAAAAAAGCTCAGAATCTCAGTGATATTACATTATTAAACAATCTAACATAAATGTAGGTGGAATCTAAGAGGAAAAGGAGAGAAGCACAGAAAAAATATTTGTAGAAATTACAGTCAAATATTTCTAAAATTTGATAAAAATGATCAATTTATAGATCCAAGATACAGTACAAACATAAAGAAAAACACATCAAGACACATCAGAATCGAACTCCTATAAAGCAAAACCACAGACAATTTAAAGCACTGAGGAGAAAAAATAATTCATTGTGTGTAGATGAACAAAGACATAAATTACTGCAGACTTCTTTTCACAAATTATGTAAGTCAAAAGACAATGAGATACTATCTTTAAAGTCCTGAAAGAACTTGTCAACTTAGAATTCTATACTTATTTTTGGGCATTTTTTTAACGGAGAAAAAACAACTTTGAATTAAACAAAAGCTGAGATGATTTGTTGTCAACAGACCTGAGCTACAAGATATGTTAAAGAGGAAAGAAAACTTTGCCAAATGGAGACATACATATATGCTAAAGGAAAAGAGAGAAAAACCAAATTATCAATATAATGACAGAGGAAGCATCATTACAGAACTAACATTCATTAAAAAGAAAATAATGAAATATTATGCCCAACTTTATGACAATAAATCCAATGCCTTGGATGAAATGGGCAAATTTCTTGAAAGACACAAATTATAAAGACTTATTTAAGAAGTAATAGAAAATATTTAGTAATATTTATATATATAAAAAACATTGAATTTATAAGAAAAAAACTGTAACAATGTAATCTTCAGGCCCAGTTGGCTTCACTGGTGAACTTTCTCAAATATTCAAGGAAGAACTACTAATACCATACAAATTCTTTCAGAAAATTGAAGAGTGGGGAGGACATTCCAAAGCTATGCCCCATGGTCAAGTGTTTTGTCTCTAAATCTAGGAGTCAAGTAACATGCCAGAAACACTTTACCATGGGGCATTAAGTAACTAAGTGTCCATTATCATCTGGGATATATGTAAGTGATAACGTCTGACATGCCCAGCAGTAGTTCATCATAAGATGAAAATAGTATATCTGAGAAAGCTCAAATATGGCCAGAGGGCATAAATAAGCTGAGCAGGAGCAGATAGCTGAGGTCCTTATGTCAACCAGCACACAGCTCCTTCCCCAGCTTGCAACTGTAGCCCTATGGGGGATGTCCCATATAATCAGCTGAAGGAGGGAAAAGCCTGAGCTTGGATTACAGATGGGTCAGCTAATTATGGGGAACAACTAAACGTGGTTGAAAGCTGCATTGTAGCCACATTCAGGGGTGGTCTTGAAGGTCAGTGAAAAGAAGAAACCTCAGTGGACAGAGCTGTGAGTCATGCAGCTGGCCATTCACTTTATGGAAGGAGACATGGCCCAAAGTGATAATATATCCATATTCATAAACAGTAACCAATGGCCTTGCCATCTAGTCAGGGACCTGAAAAGGAAAGTTTGGAAGATAAGAGGTCTAGGATAAAGAGATGTGGATGAACATATGGGAGTAGACATGAAGTGTGAAGGTTTTTGTATTATACATTAATAAAAAGGCTCCATCAGTAGCTAAAATGGCTTAACCGGTTGGCATTAAGCAGTTTTGAATATTAGGCCTACCTTGAACTGGCATAATTGGAGCATTAACAGAGTGCCCATGGTGACAGAGATGGAGGCTATGCATGGTCTCATGAGCATAACCTCCTACTTCCAAGGCCAATCCAATTATTCCTATCTCTGAATGTTCAACCCAATTTACCTACTGGGATTTTGCAGTTTCCATCCCTGCATCTCTGGGTTCTTCAGGATTCTATTACCCAAAGAAGGTGCATTATTACCAGGTGACACAGCAAAGATCACATCAAACTAAGACTTAAGAGTTGTCCCCAGGACACTCTAGACTTCCTCTATTCAGGGAATAGCAGCAAAAAAGAGGTATCACTCTTTTGGCAGGGAGAATGGACACTAATCAGCAGGAAGACTTAAGGCTGCCTTTATAAAATGGGGACAGGACAGAAAACATGGAGATCAGATGATGCACTTGAGAACCTCCTTTCCCCTGTTATAACTGTGAATAGGCATGGTCATCAATCCTAGCGCAAGACAGGTATGTTAGCAAGGGCCTACAGCCCTCAAGAACGAAGGCTTGGTTCATACCACCTGGTTAGCCAGTTGGACTTCCTGCTCTCCTTTCATAGCTGTCCAACCTGCAACAGATACGAAGTCTCTGCTGACTACTCCACTGTCTGCTCCTTTATCCTTCACAGGTATTTCCCCAAGTACATCTTTTGTGCATCTAATCTCATCGTGGCATCTGCTTCTTTGAGGAGCCAAACTGACACAGAATGAAACTATTCTTCAGATGAAACAATTCAATATTGAAGCAAGAGCAGTAAGGCAAGAAAAAGAAATAAAAAGCATATGGATTAGGTAGGACAACATATAATTTATTTACAGATGATTACATAGAAAATCCTAAGGTGTTTATAAAAAGCTTACTAGAATTAAGTGTAGTAAGGTTGCAATATACAAAACCAGTATACAAAAATAAAGTGTAATTCAGAACATTAGAACTAAAACATTAGAAATTGAAATTAAAGAAAAATATAATTTACAATAGCATAAAAATGATGAATTCATAGGGATACATTTAGAAGCTATCTGAAACTTAACATGATCAAATTCTTGACACTCACCACCTGCTGGGGGTAAGGTTCCAGTACTATCTCAGCCCATAGTACTTATGTTCTTTTTTTTTTTTTTTTTTTTTTTTGAGACAGAGTCTTGTTCTGTCGCCCAGGCTGGAGTGCAGTGGCTGGATCTCAGCTCACTGCAAGCTCCGCCTCCCAGGTTTACGCCATTCTCCTGCCTCAGCCTCCCGAGTAGCTGGGACTACAGGCGCCCGCCACCTCGCCTGGCTAGCTTTTTGTATTTTTTAGTAGAGACGGGGTTTTACCGTGTTAGCCAGGATGGTCTCGATCTCCTGACCTCGTGATCCGCCCGTCTCGGCCTCCCAAAGTGCTGGGATTACAGGCTTGAGCCACCGCGCCCGGCCGTACTTATATGTTCTTTTAGTTGTCCAGACCAAAACTGTAGGATATATTCCTTACTTTCCCCCTCTTACCATATATCTAGTCTATCAACGAGTCTAGTGCATCTTTAAAATATATCTTTAATCCTATTTTCACCACCTTTGCCAGAGCAATCCATGTCCATCTCCCTTGTGTGACCTTCTGAGTGGCCTCTGGGCTGTCATTTGTTGTTTCTGTGGCCCCATGAGCTAATAGGCTAACATGTATCTGAGCAGGGTGTCCTAGCAGAATGGTCCTGACTCCTGAATGAAGGCTTCCACAGAACCTCCGTCCTCTTAGTGGGGAGAAATTTTCATCTACAGAATTGTTTCAATCCTTGTTTTATAATATATTTTGCCTAAAGATTGCTTGGGTCTCTATGTCTGTGGGTAGAGTTGGTTTACAATCTGGGGGTGGTTTACAAGATTCCTAGTTCAAGAGCTCCCTCTGCTGTCAGTGTAGCAAAGTGTGGCTGCTTTCTTTGCTGATTGGCTGTGTCGGGGGTGGGGGCACTGACGGCAGGAAGGGCTGTGCGTTCTTTCGTTTTTAAGGGTCCTAACTTTCCCATTCTTGCCTTTTCTGTCTGCACCGTACAGTTCTCTAAAGATGCTTCTCCTTTCCCATTTACCCAGCTCTTTTTGGAAGAGTTACTTTTCCAAGATGCCACCTCGATGCACACACTTACAAGTCTCTTCTCATTTCACTCTGATCAACCACAACACTTTTCAGCATTTTTGCATGTAGGGAGGACTTTCTCTTTCTGTGATTTTAGATCACTCTATGGCCTTTGCCTCTCTTCCCTCTTCCCCGTAGTCTTCCCTGGACAGTACTTGCCCCTCAACCCCCAACCCCAAGGCTTGGGGCAGCAGGACCATGTAGGGTAGTATGCTAGGATCTCATGCTCCTTGGTTTTTGTTTTTGTCTTTTTAACTTACAGTAATTGGAAATTTGGATTGTCTCTCTCTTTTATTCGTGCCAAGTACAGATTTTTATGTTGCTTTCTTTGTTATTGCTATTCTTTATTGAGTTGTTTTTTGGAGAATATGTTGGAAAATACACACTGACACAGCAACTATTACCCCAGTTATGGAATTCCTTAGTTCCTGACCTCTTAGTATTTGGGTAACACTGGATATAAAAGGTTATTTCCAGAAAGAGCTATATTCTAGAGGCAAGATTCAATTGTCCTCTGAGGGGTTGTCAGAAAAACAGTCCTCTGAAATCAAGACTGATTCAGGACCATTTCTGAATCCAGGCTGCAGTGTTCTTAGGAGAGGGGAAGAGTAAAACCTACCCATAGACCTTCATCCACACCTAAAAACGGGTATGGGAAGGGGAGGGTAATTCTATCATTTTAGCCCATTTTTATATGTTTTTAAAAGGTTTATTCTATAGAAAAATTTAACTTTGTGTTCTAGAAAAATTTAAATACATACAATAATAAAGAAATAATTTAATAAGTTCCATGCACCCAATAATAACTTTTAAGGGGGTACATGTGCAGGTTTGTTACATGGGTAAGTTGCCAATTGCAGGGGTTCAATGTACAAATCATTTTGCCACCGAGGTAATCAACATAGTACCCTGTAGGCAGTTTTTTACCCTTCACACCTCTTGCTCAAACCCTCTAATGCAGTGCTGTCCAGTAGAAATATAATGTGAGGCACAAGCATAATTTTAAACTTCCTACCAGACATATGGCTTCAGAAAGTAAAGAGAAACAGGGGAAAGCAATTTGATCCATATAGTTTACCTAATAAATATATCTAAAATGTGATTTCAATGTCAATCAATATAACAAAATTATCGCTGAAGTATCTAACATTCCTCTTTTCATGCTGACTCATCAAAATCTTGGATGTATTTGTTACTTACAGCACATCTCAGTTTAGCCATTCCAACTTGGTTCCATTTTCCCCCTCACTTTCAGGCACCCCAGTCAGACGTAGATTTGGTCTTTTTACATAATCCCATACTTCTTGCAGGCTTTGTTCATTTCTTTTCCTTCTTTTTCCTTTTGGTTTCTCGTCTTGCTTCATTTCATTCATTTGATCCTCAATCGCCGATACTCTTTCTTCCAGTTGATCCAGTCGGTTACTGAAGCTTGTGGATTTGTCACGTATTTCTTGTGTCATGGTTTTCATCTCTGTCATTTCGTTTATGACCTTCTCTGCATTAATTATTCTAGCTATCAATTCTTCCACTCTTTTTTCAAGATTTTTAGTTTCTTTGCGCTGGGTACATAATTCCTCCTTTAGCTCTGAGAAGCTTGATGGACTGAAGCCTTCTTCTCTCATCTCGTCAAAGTCATTCTCTGACCAGCTTTGATCCGTTGCTGGCGATAAGCTGCGCTCCTTTGCAGGGGGAGATGTGCTCTTATTTTTTGAATTTCCAGCTTTTCTGCCCTGCTTTTTCCCCATCTTTGTGGTTTTATCTGCCTCTGGTCTTTGATGATGGTGACGTACTGATGGGGTTTTGGTATAGGTGTTCTTCCTGTTTGATAGTTTTCCTTCTAATAGTCAGGACCCTCAGTTGTAGGTCTGTTGGAGATTGCTTGAGGTCCACTCCAGGCCCTGTTTGCCTGGGTATCAGCAGCAGAGGTTGCAGAAGATAGAAGATTGCTGAACACCGAGTGTACCTCTCTGATTCTTACTTTGGAAGCTTCCTCTCAGGGGTGTACTCCACCCTGTGAGGTGTGGGGTGTCAGACGGCCCCTAGTGGGGGATGTCTCCCAGTTAGGCTACTCAGGGGTCAGGGACCCACTTGAGCAGGCAGTCTGTCCGTTCTCGATCTCAACCTCCATGTTGGGAGATCCACTGCTCTCTTCAAAGCTGTCAGACAGAGTTGTTTGCATCTGCACAGGTTTCTGCTGCATTTTTTGTTGTTGTTTAGCTGTGCCCTGTCCCCAGAGGTGGATTCTACAGAGACAGGCAGGTTTCCTTGAGCTGCTGTGAGCTCCACCCAGTTCGAGCTTCCCAGCGGCTTTGTTTACCTACTTAAGCCTCAGCAATGGCAGGCGCCCCTCCCCCAGGCTTGCTGCTCCCCTGTGGTTAGATCGCAGACTGCTGAGCTAGCAATGAGGGAGGCTCCGTGGCCGTGGGACCCTCCCGGCCAGGTGTGGGTATAATCTCCTGGTGTGCCCATTTGCTTAAAGCGCAGTATTGGGGTGAGAGTTACCCGATTTTCCAGGTGTTGTGTGTCTCAGTTCCCCTGGCTAGGAAAAGGGATTCCCTTCCCCCTTGCACTTCCCAGGTGAGGCGATGCCTGCCCTGCTTCAGCTCTCGCTGGTCGGGCTGCAGCAGCTGACCAGCACCGATTGTCCAGCACTCCCTAGTGAGATGACCCCAGTACCTCAGTTGAAAATGCAGAAATCACCGGTCTTCTGTGTCGCTCGGGCTGGGAGTTGGAGACTGGAGTTGTTCCTATTCAGCCATCTTGCTCCACCCCCGAGTTTAGCCATTTTTCAGGTGCTCAACAGCCACATGGACTGTGGCTACCTTACTGGACAGCACAGTCCTAATACCTTCCTATTACTCTTAGAATAAAATCCAGAGTCCTTGCCAGGCTTCTAGGGCCTTACATAATCTGCCTTCTTTCCACCTCCCACTCAATCACCCTCCTTAATTTCTGGATTTGACACAGGCTTTTTTGCTGTTCTCACCTCAGGGTCATTCCATCTGCTATTTCTTCGATGGCTGATGCTTTTTCAGGGCTCCCGTCCTCGCTTCGTTTTACTTTCTCCTTAAATGTCGCCACCTCAGAAAGACCTTCCCTGGCTATGTTCTGTTGCCTGTTTTATTTTTCTTTACAGTGTTTTATCACTACTTGCCATTATGTTATACATGTTTTTATGCATTTGTTTATTGTAAACTCCACAAGGGCACAGATCTGTGCTATTTACCATTATATCTCTGGAACCTAGAATAATAACTGACGCATAGAAGCAGCTTGATAAATACTTGTTGAATGGAAGAAGAAACCATATTTTTAGATTAGGATTGTATTGACCTGCTCATATTCATTTGCCAAAAATTGACATACACATTTGGGAGACTATTTACTGAGTATACTGAGGGTCTGCCACTCTGATATTTTTTATTCTTAGGCACTGGTTTAGAATACAATCGAATTATGCCTACAAAGGTCGCAAGAGTTGCACAGGGAGGTGAGGGTCTTCTGGCATTTCTTTTCCCACCTTTCTTACCATGTGCTGACTCAAATTCTGGTTTAAGACTTTGGTGGAAATATTAGTATTATTATTTTCTTTCCAACTTTTATTTTAGGTTCAAGGGCACATGTGCAGGTTTGTTACATGGGTAAATTGAATGTCACAGGGGTTTGATGTAGAGATTATTTCATCTCCAAGGTAATAAACCTAGTACTCAGTAGTGTTCAATCCTCACCCTCTTTTCACCTCCACCTTCAAGTAGGCCTCAGTGTCTATTGTTCCCTTCTCTGTATCCATATGTACTCCGTGTTTAGCTCCCACTTGTTTTTTAATATTATATGATTTTATTTTTATTTTTTTGAGACAGAGTCTTACTCTGTCACCCAGGCTGGAGCGCAGTGGTGCAATCTCAGCTCATTGCAACCTCCACTGTCCAGGTTCAAGCGATTCTCATGCTTCAGCCTCCTGAGTAGCTGGAATTACCGGTGTGCACCACCACACCAAGCTAAGTTTTGTATTTTTAGTAGAGTCGGGTTTCACCATGTTGGTCAGGCTGGTCTCAAACTCTGGGCCTCAGGTGATCTGCCTACCTTGGCTTCCCAAAGTGTTGGGATTATAGGCATGAGCTGCTGCACTCAGCCTAGCTCCCGCTTATAAGTAACAATATGCAGTATTTGGTTTTCTGTTTCTGCATTAATTTGCTTAGGATAATGGCTTCCAGCTACAACCATGTTGCTGCGAAGGACATGATTTTATATTTTTATGGCTGCATAGTATTCCATGGTGTATATATACAACATTTCCTTTATCCAGTCCACCGTTGATGGACATCTAGGTTGATTCCATGTCTTGACTATTGTGAACAGTGCTGTGATGAACATATGTGTGCATATGTCTTTATGGTAGAACAATTTATATTCCTTTAATTCTGATAATGGGATTGCTGGGTCTAATGGTAGTTCTGTTTTATGTTCTTTGAAAAATCTCCAAACTGCTTTTGATAGTGGCTGAACTAATTTACATTCCCACCAGCAGTTTATAAGCATTCCATTTTCTCTGCAACCTTGCCAGCATGTTTTTTTTTTTTTTTTCCTTTCAAATAACAGCCATTCTGACTGGTGTAAGATGGTATCTCATTGTAGTTTTGATTTGCATTTCTTTAATGATTAGCGACGTTGAGCATTTTTAGATGGAATGCTAGAAAACGTAGCATTCCTATGCATGAGTTTAACATCATTCTCAAATAATTGTTGGCCAAAGGTTCATATGATGAATCTGATTTTTCTGAAATAGATAATTCTGATGATTCACATGATTCTGATGTTAGTTCTGTTTAGAAATAGCTCCAAGGACAGTTTTTATATTTTATTTTCACTTTGAAAATCAGTCAGATTTGCTTCAGCCTCAAAGAGTGTGTTTATGTAAAATTAAATGAGCACTGGCATCAAACTGACTTTTTTTTTCTACATGAGAAAGGGTTAAGTCTTTAATCCATCTTGAGTTGTATATGGAGAAAGGAAGGGTTCCAGTTTCAATCTTCTGCATTTGGCTAGCCAGTTATCCCAGCACCACTTACTGAATAGGGAGTCCTTTCCCCATTGCTTGTTATTGTCGATTTGTCAAAGATCAGATAGTTGTAAGTGTGCGGCTTTATTTCTGAGTCCTTTAACTTGTTCTATGTGTCTGCTTTTGTCTCAGTACCATGCTGTTTTGGTTACTGTAGGCTTGTAGAGTAGGTTGAAGTTGGGTAGTGTTATTTCCCTTTTTTTGTTCTTTTTGCTTAGAATCGCTTTGTCTATTTGGGCTCTTGTTTGATTCCATATGAATTTTAGAATAGTTTTTTCTAATTCTGTGAAAAATGTTGTTGGCAGTTTGATAGCATTAAATAGCATTGAATCTGTAAATTGCTTTGGCAGTATGGCCATTTTGACAATATTCATTCTTCCTATCCATGAACATGGAGTGCTTTTTGTTTGTTTGTTTGTTTGTATTGTCTCTGATTTGTTTGAGCAGTGTTTTATAATTCTCCATGTAGAGATCTTTCACCTCCCTGTTAGGTGTATTCCTAAGTGTTTTATTCTTTTTGTATAAATCCCATTTTTATATAAGTCCCATTGTAAATGGGATTGTATTCTTGACTTAGCTCTCAGTTTGGACATTATTGGTATATAGCAATGCTACTGATTTTAGTACATTGATTTTGTATCCTGAAACTTTGCTGAAATTGTGTATAAGATCTAGGAGTCTTTGGGCAGAGACTATGGGGGTTTCTAGATATAGAATCATATTGTCTATGAAGAGAGATAGTTTGACTTTCCCTCTTCCTATTTGTATGCCTTTTATTTGTGTCTCTTGCCTGATTTCTCTGGCCAGGACTTCCAGTACTATGTTGAATAGGAGTGGTGAGAGAGGGCATCCTTGTCTTGTCTTAGTTCTCAAGAGGAATGCTTTTGGCTTTTGCTCATTCGGTACGGTGTTGACTGTGGGTTTGTCATATGTGGCTCTCATTATTTTGAGGTATGTTTCTTCAATGCCTAGTTTGCTGAGGGTTTTTAACATGAAGGTATTGAATTTTGTTGAAAACCTTTTCTGCATCTATTAAGATGACCATTTGATTTTTGTTTTTAGTTCTGTTTCTGTGATGAATCACATTTATTGATTTGAATATGTTGAACCAACCTTGCATCCCAAAAATAAAGCCTACTTGATCATGGTGGACTAGCTTTTTGATGTGCTACTGGATTTGGTTTGCTAGCATTTTGTTGAGGATTTTGGTGTCTATGTTCATCAGGGATATTGACCTGAAATTTTCTTTGTTTATTATGTCTTCCAGGTTTTGGTATCAGAATGATGCTGCCTCATAGAATGAGTTAGGGAGGAGTCCTTCCCCCTTGATGTTTTGGAATAGTTTCAGTAGTATTGGTATCAGCTTTTCTTGTTTTTCCTTTTTCTTTCTTTCTTTTTTTTTTTTTTTCTTTTGAGACAGGGTCTCACTCTATCACCCAGACTGGAGTGTAGTGGTACAATCACAGCTCACTGCAGCCTCAACCTCCCAGGCACAGGTGAGCCTCCCACCTCAGCCTCCCAAGTAGCTGGGACTATAGGTGTACACCACTATACTTGGATAATTTTAGTATTTTTTGTAGAGAGGGGGTTTCATCATGTTGCCCAGGCTGGTCTCAAACTCCTGAGCTCAAGTGATCTGCCTGCCTTGACTTCCCAAAGTTTTGGGATTATAGGTGTGAGCCACCACACCTGGCCCAGCTCTTCCTTATATATCTGTGAATCCATTGGGTCCTGGGCTCTTTCTGGTTGGTTGGTTTATTACAGATTCAATTTTGGAGCTTGTTATTGGTTTGTTTAGAGTTTCAATTTCTTCCTGGTTCAATCTTGAAAAGTTGTATGTTTTCAGAAATATATCCATTTCTTCTAGGTATTCTAGTTTGTGTGCATAGAGGTGTTCTTAATAGTCTCTGAGGGTTTTTTTCTATTTCTGTGAGGTCAGTGGTAATATCCCCTTTGCCATTTCTCATTGTGTTTATTTGGATCATCTCTCTTTCTTTCTTTGTCTAGCTAGCAGTCTATCAATATCATTTATTCTTTCAAAGAACCAATTTTTGCCTTTGCTCTTTTGTGTGGGTTTTTCTTGCCCCATTTCGTTCAGTTCAGCTTTCATTTTGGTTATTTTTTTTCTTCTGCTAGCTTTGGGACTGGTTGTTCTTGTTCTAATTCCTCTGGGTATGATGTTAGGTTGTTAATTTAAGATCTTTCTAACTTTTTGATGTGGGCATTTAGCACTATAAATTTCTTTCTCAACACTGCTTTAGAGATTCTGGTATGTTGCATCTTTGTTTTTAACTAGTTACAAAGAATTTCTTGATTTCTACCTTAATTTTACTGCTTACCCAAAAGTCATTCAGGAGCAGGTTGTTTAATGTCCATATAATTGTATGGTTTTGAGAGATCCTCTTGACGTATTTTTATTGTGCTGTGGTCCAAGAGTATACTTGGTATGATTTCATTTTTTAAAAATTGTCGAGAATTGCTTTACGGCCAAGTGTGTGGTCGATTTTAGAGTATGTGCCATGTGCAGCTGAGAAGAATTTATATTCTGTTGTTGTTGGGTGAAGTGTTCTGTAGATGTCTGTTGGATCCATTTGGTCAAGTGTCAAGTTTAGGTCCTGAATAGTTCTGTTAGTATTCTGCTTCAATGATCTGTCCAATACTATCAGTAGGGTGTTGAAGTTTCTCATTATTATTGTGTGGTTATCTAAGTCTCTTCATAGGTCTCTAAGAAGTTGTTTTATGAATCTGCATGCTGCAGAGTTGGGTGCATATATATTTAGGACAGTTGAGTTTTCTGGTTGAATTGAACCCTTTATCACTATGTAATGCCCTTCTTTGTCCTTTATGATCATTGTTGATTTAAAGTCTATTTTGTCTAAAATAAGAATAGCAACCCCTGCTTTTGTTTGTTTTCCATTTGCTTGATAGATTTTTCTTCATTTCTTTACTGTGAGCCTTTGGGTGTCATTAAATGTGAGATTCACCTAATGAAGACAGCATACAGCTGGGTCTTGCTTCTTATCCAACTTGACACTCTTTGCCTTTTAAGTTGGGGCATTTAGGCTGTGTACATTTAAGGCTAATGTTGATATGTACTTATTTGATCCTGTCATCATGTTGTTAGTTGGTTGTTATGTAGAATTGATTGTGTAATTACTTTATAGTGTCAATGTTCTATGTACTTAAGTGTGTTTTTATGGTGGTCAGTAACAGTCTTTTGTTTTTATGTTTAGCACTCTCTTAAGGATCTCTTTTAAAGCAGGTCTTGTGGTAATGAATTCCCTTAGCATTTGCTTGTCTGAAAGAATTTTGCTTTTTCTGTGCTTATGAAACTTAGTTTGGCTGGATATGAAATTCTTGACTGGAATTTCTTTTAAGAATGTTGAATATGGACCCCCAACCTCTTCTGGCTTGTAAGGTTTGTGCTGAACGGTTCACTATTAGCCTGATGGGGTTCCCTTTTTAGGTGACCTACTCTTTCCCTCTAGCTGCCTTTAATATTTTTTCTTTTGCATTGACCTTGGAAAACCTGATCACTCTGTGTCTTGGGGATAGTCATATAGAATCTTTTTTTGTTTTTTTTGAGACGGAGTCTCACTCTGTTGCCCAGGCTGGAGTACAGTGGCGTGATCTTGGCTCACTGCAAACTCCGTCTCCGAGATTCAGGGCAATCTCCTGCCTCAGCCTCCCGAGTAGCTGGGACTACAGGCGGCCTCCACCATGCCCGGCTAATTTTTTGTATTTTCAGTAGAGATGGGGTTTCACCGTGTTAGCCAGGATGGTCTTGATCTCCTGACCTCATGATATGCCTGCCTTGGCCTCCCAAAGTGTTGGAATTACGGGCGTGAGCCACCATGCCCAGCCCATCTTGTATAGCATCTTGCAGGAGTTCTCTGAATTTCCTGAATTTGAATTTCGATCTCTCTTGTGAGGTTGGGGAAATTTTTGTGGACAATATCTTCAAATATGTTTTCTATGTTGCTGGCTCTCTTGCCCTCTCTTTCAGGGGCATCAATGGATCACAGGTTTTTTTTTCTTTACATAATCCCATATTTGGCAGATATTTTGTTCATTCTTTTTTATTCTTTATTTTTGTCTGACTGAGTTGACTTGAAGAACCAGTCTTCAAACTCTGAGATTCTACCTCAACTTGGTCTATTCTGGTATTAATACTTCCAATTGTATTATGAAATTCTTGTAGTGAATTTTTCAGCTCTATCAGATTTGTTTGGTTCTTTCTTCAAATGGCTATTTTGTCTTTCAGTTGTGGAATGATTTTACTGGATTCTTTAGATTTCTTGGATTGAGTTTCAACTTTCTCCTGAATCTCAGTAATCTTCATTGTCATCCAGATTCTGAATTCTACGTCTGTCATTTCATCCTTTTCAGTCTGGCTAAAAAACATTGCTGGGGAGCTAGTGCGATCATTTGGAGGTAAGAAGCACTCTGGCTTTTTGAGTTGCCAGAGTTTTGCACTAGTTCATTCTCATCTGTGTAAACTGATGTTCTTTTAATCTTTGAAGTTATTGTCCTTTGGATGGATTTTTTTTTTTTTTTTTTTTTTTTTTGCTTCTATATTATTTGATGCCCTTGAGGGTTGGTGTTGTAAGTTGGATTCAGTTAACTGGCTTTGTTTCTGCATAATTTAAGGTGGCCAAGGCTCAGCTCAGCACTCCTGAGAAGTGTGCTCTCACCCTGGGGCATACTACCCTGGGGCATTGGACCAGGCTCATGGCATTCTTCTCTGACCCCGAAGGTTAAGGCCCTGCTGTGTTGAAGGGGCCTAGGTGTCCCCAGACTGCCGGCAACAACACTTCAATGGCAGGGGGAGGGAGGTTGCTGACAAAAACTCTTCATCGAGGTGGTGGCAGCAGGGTCCATGTTCATGTGCACTGGCTGCAGCAGAGCAACAGCGCAACAGGGTCTGCGTGCATGTGTGCCAGCAGGGTGGTGCTGCTGTGGGGTCCGTGTATGCATGCTTGAGCCAACAATGGCAGGGTGGTGGGGGCTGTCCATGCACACTTGCCCTAGTGGCAAGGTGGTGGCATGTGCATGTGTGTGCCCTGGCAAAGTGGTGTGGGAAGCTGCGGGAGAGTGCCTACTGAGGGGGGCCTATCTGTGGAACCTCTCCAATGGCTAGGCAGGGTCTGTTGGTGAAAGAGCTATGGCAGTGGCTGCTGGGAAGTGCCCCAGTTAGGCACCTGAGGCTGTGTTGTAAGCAGGTGCAGCCAGGCAGAGCTCTAGGACAGACCAGCAGACAGGAGGGTCCTCAGATTAGACTGGCTTGGTCCCATGGGCAAGATAGCCCTGTTCTGTCCAGTTCTGACAGTCAACAAAGGCAAAAGCCACCTAGAGGAGTATGGTGAGCCTTGGGGATGGGCATCCCTGCCCTTGCTCCAATACAGCTGTTTCTGCATAAAACCTTCTGCACAGGCTGGAGTCCTGTTCCTGCCAACTCTCCACGCAGCTCTACCTGACAGCTAAAATATCTGTGGGGGTGGTGGGGTCTCCTGGAGCTAGGATTCTGGATGTCTGTGGTGACAGTGGGTCACTCCATACTCATTAAAGTCACCCCTTCCCCAGGAGCCGCTTGGGGCCAGAAATGAGTCCTGGTGCTCGGCAACCCCATGCAGGGTTCCCAGCTTCCTCTCCCTTCAGCCCAGGGTCTCTGCCCTCTCTCCATCCACTTTCAATGACTTCCTCCCCTATTTTTATTATTAAAAGATATTTTACAATATTTTCTTACATACAAAGTCATCAAAATCTGGTGCACATTTTAAACTTATAACACAGTTTGAGCTAGCCATGTTCCAAGTGTTCAATAGCTACATGGATTATTTAAATTATCATGATTTCACAGTGTAAGTAAAAGTTATTAGTGATGTTTAAAAATTAGATATATAAAATAAAAGCTCCCTTTGATAAAACATGTGTGGTAGATTAGATTATTGCTCCAATTTGTCATGCCTTCCCTCTATTAGAATTATTTACCAACTCCCTTTGTCTTGTGATTTTGAAGTTCTTTCTACTAGAAACGAAACATATTTTACTGCTTGATGGATGTTGGGATTAGTCACTTGACTTGCTTTGGCCAATGGAATATGGGTGGAAGTGTTAGTGTTTGCATTCTGGGCCAGTGCTGTAAGATTATGCCATTTCCATTTTATATGAAAAGGGCATTTCCTGGGTAGTCATTAATCCAAGCAAGATAGAAGATATGTGAAACAGATCTACACCAAACCTGCAGCTCAGATCCCAGAGCCTGGAGTTCAGCCTAGTCTGGCCAAGTTGCAGCTGGCTATAGACCTTAGTGAGAAATAAACGCTTGCTGTTTTAAGTCAATGAATATTTTTTAATTAATTAAATTTTTTTGAGACGGGGTCTTACTCTGTCACCCAGGCTGGAGTGTGGTGGCACAATCACAGCTCACTGCAGCCTCAACCTCCTAGGTTCAAGCGATCCTCCTGCCTCAACCTCCTGAGTAACTAGGACTACAAGCACATGCCACCGTGCCCAACTAGTTTTTTAATTTTTTATTTTTTTGCAGAGATGGGGTCTCACTATGTTGCCCAGGCTGTGGAAACTCTCCAATGCCTAGGCAGGTTCTGGACTCAGACTCCTGGCCTTATGCAATCCTCTTGCCTCAGCCTTCCAAAGTGCTTGGATTACAGGTGTGAGTCTCTGCGCCTGGCTAGTCAATGAATTTTGGGACAGGTTTATTATGTAGCATTATTGAAGCAATAGCTGATTAATGAACTACTAAGATTAGAAGCAGGAAGGCAAACACTGACCGCATGTCAGGGAAAAGCCCAAAATATTCATCCACTTGAAACCTGCTTGTGCACATCGGATTGGGTACCCCAAAAGTTGTAGCTAATAACTGGAGCATCTAATCATTTCTTCATCTCAAATATCTGCACTAGTAGAACAAAATCAAGGATTTGAAAGATAAAACAAAGTAACTACAATGACAAAACACCTAGTGGATCTGAACGTAAGTAGAGCCACTGCCCTGAACCGGCCAAGGCAGGAGCCTCACGTCCTTCCCGCTCTGGTGCAGGGTCCCAGGCTGAGCTTTCCCAAGACTGCTTGGGGCAAGGCCAACTTGCATTCTTAGTGTCATTTTAAACCTTTTTTCTCACATTTCTTTCCTTTTGGCTGCAGTCCCAGAGGTGGCCATAGACCTTGGAATTAAATACCCAATCCCTACCTCTCTCTGCTGTCAGGCCAATCTACAAAGCACCAGTTGTTGGGGTCATTTCCCACATCAGAAGCTAAGATGAGATGATACAAATTCTCTACACATCCTAAACCCATATTACAATCCCCAAGTGAAGCCGATTAGGATTATTAACAGTTGGTTTCAAAGAAATCTATCCAGTGGTTCACAGCCATACAAATACGTACCTGATCATTCTCTAAATTTGTTCTGTTTGGAAACAAGAATTTATTTCCCCTGCTCAGCATCCCTCTGAGATAGGCAGAAGAAATTACTCCATTTTACAGTTGAGGATACTGAGGTTCAGTAAGGTCATATGGTTAATAAACAATAGAACCAGGTCTAGGTGCCATCTCCTTTGAACCAATCTTGTAATGTTTTTATTACCTATAATTATCTGTGTAGACATTTTCAAAATTATTATAGACTTCCTAAAATAAAGATACCAAGTCTCTCACAGTACTTTCTCAAGGGTATAAGATTTGTTACTTAATGCACTTGTCACAGGATAGATGATAAAAGAGTATGAAAAACCTTAGTCATGGAGTAAAAAGTATACGCTATTGCTTTACTAAGCCATTTCCAGGTAACTGATACCTCCATAAACCTAATGATTTTGCTTTTTTGTTTTGTTTTTGTATTGTGAGAATTCACAAATTGGTAAGTATTAATATGCATATAGCAATGTTTTCTAAAAGAAGTCTACTTCTATACATCATAATCATTGGCAGATTAATGCACACAAATGCAAGCTACTTTGCCATTTCAGTCTACTTCATTTTTACATTCTTGTGCTTGAAGTTGACAGTATCTTATCTGGTATCTACAACAGAAAACAGAATGTACTGTACAATGCCCAGCCCCCAACACATTGCACTTCTACCAAAGAAAGCGTTCTATCCTGTTTCCTCAAACAACCTAATAAATACAGCAAGCAATGGCTTGGTTCAGACCCTAATACAAAAACCTTCAGCTACTGAGGATGATTTCTTGTAGCCAGAGTTGCCATCTTGTTTGTAAGGAAAACACAGCCATTTTCTTTCTTGTGTATACAAGCACTGCAGAGCTGTTTGTTTGGTTTTTAACAAAGACAATACAAAAATAAATTAAGCCTCGATTTGGTTTAGGTAAGCAATCTTTTGAGCCACAGCTGTATTCCTAACTCATCTATAATTGCTCTGCATTTATGAGGTACATAGTTTATTCTCTTGCTCACCACACAATGGGCCATGCAAGTTAAAGAGCTCCAAGTTTCAAGGACTGGAGTTTTTGGGTGCCTGCCAGGACTGATCTGTTTAGCAAACAAGCTGGAGGGTGCTTATTAGTAGGTTGTGGCTTGCAGACCATGAAGCCCCTGGGGCAGAAGCACTGATCAAATGGTAGATCTATATACCAACAAGGCCATTGGATGGAAAGGAGAACAGCAACGCATTACTAAATATGCTTCTCACAAGCCTTAATTACGCCACTGTAAATGACTTCTTTTGTAACCCCTTCTGTTGGTTAAGATTAACATACGAACTATTTTTCAAATTAAAATGTAGACAATTCTAATGAGTTATAGTGATATTATTCATATTACAAAAAATGAGCCCTGGTTAGATTGGGAGAATGGAGTCATATTTCTAGTGGAACAAAACACATCTTATTCTCTCCAGTTGCATTTCTCTTTCTTAAAAAATTGCTAGTCTTCTCTGCCCCCTGCTTAGATTTTTGTTTCTATTGAGTGACTCAAGGTGGCTTGAGGCTTTAAATTAATGCCTGGTAGAATATCATTGAGGCCTTAAAAGAATGAAGCCAGTCTGACCTATGATACCTCAAAAAAGAAAAAAAATCTGGATGATTTCATCTTTTGCCATTCTTGGTCTTATATATTCTCTTCTGCTGCTTTCCCTAGTATGTTCCACATTTTAAGATAACAGTATAAAATGTACCTTATAAGTGTTGCTGTATTTTAATAGAAGCTATTTTAATAACGCAAATACATGAGTTGAGATTTTTTTTGAGAGTCAGCCCAGTATTCCATTTAAATGAATCCTATTAGTAAAAACTTTTGTGTCTCTTGCTCTGCTGCTGATTGGTTAATAATTAGTTTTTTAAAGTTATTAGACAATTACTCCTTAAATATCAGTCTCATCAAGGTATGCACATCCATAGTGTAGAAGAAGAGCACATGTAGAAGAACGCACAAAGCTATATTTGCTACCATGATAATGATTGACTGTAGTTACAAGGAAGGGTCACCCACATTATGATGATGAAAGTATAGTATACAACAGTTTTGTAAGTGCTTATATTTCAATTCCAATTTTGAGAAATTCTGGAAAAGGGAGCAAACTAAAAACAATTTTTATTTCCAGTTTTTTGGTATTCTTGAACCTGCTTTACCATTATAATATTGGCATGGTTAAAATGATTTTTCATTATTTAGGAGGAAAATATTTACCTAGAAAAATATAATCTTAGAATGTGTGGCTATTATGTCAACTGTAATTATTTAGTGCTGATAAAATTG
Source organism: Rhinopithecus roxellana (assembly GCF_007565055.1). Lineage (NCBI taxonomy): Eukaryota > Metazoa > Chordata > Mammalia > Primates > Cercopithecidae > Rhinopithecus > Rhinopithecus roxellana. Next base: position 86,540,426 of record NC_044562.1, on the reverse strand, counting down.
GCCACCTTTTGGGTGGATTACCTGAGGTCAGGAGTTTGAGACCAGCCTGACCAACATGAAGAAACCCTGTCTCTACTAAAAATACAAAAATTAGCTGGGTGTGGTGCCACATGCCTATAATCCCAGCTACTTGGGAGGCTGAGGCAGGAGAATCACTTGAACCCAGGAGGCAGTGAGCTAAGATCATGCCATTGCACTCCAGCCTGGGCAACAAGAGCAAAACTCTGTCTCAAAAAATGAAAATCAAAATAAATAAATAAATAAATAAAAATTGGCCACCTTTCTTATCAAAATATTTAACCAAAAACAAATGCACTATAGCAAATTCCACACTTTTATTTAGGCCTCAAAATGATTTTACTCATAGAAATAAATTGTTCTTTATTTTATATTACTTAGCTTTTGGCCCATGTTTGTATATGTGGGTCATTTTACTATTTTTAATAAGCTTATTGATGAAAATTAGTTATTCAAGTTTCTTAAGCTTGTACAGTTTGGGCATGCAAATTACATTGGGTCCAAAAGTTTAGACCGTGGAGTAAATAAAATTGGACAAAGTGGTCTATGAACCTGAAGCATAACTCAAAAGTGCATAGGAAACAGAAATTCCTTCTTTAGATTTCTGTCATTTGCTTCATTGCAACACATATTTTTTGAGTCTCTACAATGTTCCTGCTTCAGTGTTTGATGCAGGAGAGATCAAGACCTGGTCCTAGTTTTATCAGGGCTCAATTTCTTAGGGAATTGGAGGAAAGACAGAAAAGTCAACCTAAAACTACAGTCGAATGGGGTGCATGCAAACATGGAGATACTTGTAGGTAGCCCAAAGGAGCTAGTGACCTCCTCTGAGGACTGGGGCAGGGGAGCCTCTCTGAGGTGGTCTTTGAAAGGCCAGATGGAGTTTGCTAATCACAGAAAGGCAGAGAACATTGTGAGGAGAGGGCTCAGCAAGTGCAAAGTGACAGCCGGTGAGAGAGGAAGCAGGTCTGAGAGTACAATAGAGGGGAGTGAATGGAATGGGCCTAGGCCTTGAGGACGAAGGGGCTAGACAGGAGCTAAGTTCCACTCTCAGGTATCATGTTCAGGACTTCAATCTTAATGTAGTGGGGATCTCCTGAGGAACTTACAAAATCAGATTTGTGTGGATGTATTTTAATAATACACTTTCTTTTATAAGATAAAATACACTGGATGCATAAAATGGAAACCCCAATGTACTTACGCTCCAACAACTCAGAGAAAACTACTGTTAACATTTTGATGTAGATCTTTCTGATCACTTTTCTATTTATGTGTCTCTGATATATGTAAATATCTATGTGCACATATATGTATTTAGAAATAATTACATGTCATACTTGCTACTCAATAACCTGCTCTTTTACTTAGAAGTAGGTGTGTTTTAAACATTTTCATATCATTTTCTGCAAGATGATTTTTAACAACTATGCAGTATTTCATCATATGGAAATATACCAATTGAGAAACAATTGTTGGACATTTATATTATTTCCATATGTTTTGCTATTATAAGTAATGCTCCATTAAATGTCACTGTGCACATACATCTTTGTGCCCATATCTAATTATGTTCTTTTTTTTTTTTTAGACGGAGTTTCTCTCTTGTTGCCCAGGCTGGAGTGCAGTGGCACCATCTTGGCTCACTGCAACCTTCGCCTCCTGGGTTCAAGTGATTCTCCTGCCTCAGCCTCCCCAGTAGCTTACAAATATTCCTAAAAACCTAATTGCTTGTTGAAGGAGTAGAAGCAATTTATCATGAATTTGATATTGCCAAGTTACCCCCCAGAAAACTGAGCATTGTACTGAATAGGGGTGAGGTTATGGGCCAGAAGACATATGAGAAGGCTGTTTCTGTAGTTCAATTGAGGATAATTGGTGACTCATTAAAGGTGGTAGATCAAAAACAGGTAGGCATCTGGGATGATGCCCAGCTTCCTGCATTGGGTGACAGGACCTATGGATATACCTAAGAGAGAAAGCATGCAGAGGGAATAACTCAATTCCTTTCAATGCTTTCATTATGGACTCTTAGTTAGGAATGTGTATTCTGGCTAATTCCCTCTTCCTCATAACAACTTTTTAACTTGCTTGATCCAATGCCTAGACTCAAACCATTAGAAAAATTCTCTTTCATTAAGGTTAACTACATAAAAATGACCTTGCTTTATTCATAAGAGAACATTTACTGAGTAGTTTCTCTAGGTAAAGCTCTTTAAGTGGTGCTTATGGTGAGGGCAGGAAGCGCTATGAAAAAAATGGAGGATGTAGGAAAGTCTAGAGCGGGTATCTTATCATAATGCCCTTAAATGAAGGAATTCATTATCAACCCAAGGCAGAACTGTACTGAGAGTACCTCCAAGTCTGGAATGCACGTTTTCTGATAGTCCACAGAATTTTAGAGCTAGAAAAGGTCTTTCTGTCCAATGCTTCCTGTTTTATAAATAAAAAACCGAGTCTTTCTCCAGGCAAGGAATGTGCTGGGATGTTGAGCCCTAAGGCCAGGGGAGGACCAGAATGAACAGAGACTCCAGGCCTGCCTCCACTGCCTGGGAACAGCTTTGTCTACTTTTCCCTGTGAACTGTACAGATAGTACCATTATCAGTATGAATGAGGTTGGGAAACCACTTTAAGCAGTAGTTTCCATGCCTGAATCAGGGTCAGAATTACTTGGGGAGCTGTTTAAAAACAACAAAAAAAGGGCACCAGATTCCTAGGCTTGCCCTAAGTTTACAGAATCAAATCTTTGGCTCCTGGGGCCAGGAAATATGCTCATAAGAAGCTTCTTAGGTGATTCTGATGTTCTTGGTTTACAGATCAGGTTCCCAAAGCCCCTGGATTACAGTATGGGCTTTAGGATGAGGCACACCCACTTTATTTTTTATTTTTAATTTACTTTTATTTTCTAATTTTATTTATTTATTTATTTATTTTTGAGACAGAGTATTGCTCTGTCATCCAGGCGGGAGTGCAGTGGCACGATCTTGGTTCACTGCAACTTCTGCCTCCAAGGTAGAAGCGATTCTTCTGTCTTAGCCTCCTGAGCAGCTGAGATTAAGCCTGGCTAATTTTTGAATTTTTTTAGTAGAGATGGGGTTTCACCATGTTGCCCAGGCTGGTCTCAAACTCCTGGCCTCAAGTGATCCACCCACTTCGGCCTCCCAAAGTGCTGGGATTACAGGCGTGAGCCACCACACCTGACCCGGAGACATGCCCACTTAAATTGTGGTTTCATTACTAGTTACTATGTAACACTGGGCAAATGAAATAAACTCTTTGAGCCTCAGTTTTCTCATCTGTAAAATGGAGATACAAACACATATATTACAAAGAGGGAGGAAGTACATAGACAACGTCTGGTTCTAAGAAGCACTAAATAAATTATAGTTGTTACTATTATTCTTATTTATGCTTACTGGTACTTTAATGACCAGAGTTAATGTAGTTTCCCATGGTCAGTCCCATTTCTGTGCTTTTTTAATCACTCAGGGTTAAGGTTACTAAAAAACTATCCCTGGGCCATATATATTTAGCAGTTTGGCCCCTGCCCAGTGATGGATTTGCACTTACAACTTCTACCTCCAGGTACGAAGGCTTTCAAGTTTAGAGCACAGCCAATAACCAAAGAGGCAAAGAGAATAACATTAACTGGCTCACCTGTGAGCTGACCATAGCTTTATTCATTGCCAGAGCCAACCTGACTGTGACTAATTTTAATACAGGGAGAGATAGCATTCAATATGTTCCATTGTAAGTTCAAAATTGGAACTTTCATTTCCTTTGCTACTGTAGAGAAACATTTGTATATTGCAAGTGTAGGTTCTCATATTTAAACATTTAGCTGTGTATTAAATTCTGCCTTTGACCAAGGCTTACCGGAGTATTAAGATCTTGAACTTTTGCTATATTCTACAAACTTCCCTGATCAAAATTAAGAACAGTGCCATCTTCTATAAGGTTTTAGGAAAAAATCTCCAACTACAGCAAATGATTAAAAGGCAGCACCACTTTTAAAGATAAAAGTTTATAATTAGCATGGAAGTTCTGTAATTTAAAATGGAAAGTTTGCGAAGCTATAGGAAAGTAGGATAAACCTCAGCTACAAAATAACAGGTTTCAGATGCTAAAAATATCAACCATTTAACCCAAAGTGAACCAATTATAACAAATTTCCTGTAATGGATGGGCCTAAAACTTAGAGTTAAATCCACTGACTTAACAGGAAATAAGTCAGATTCTTAATACTAATTACCAAACTTTTGCCATATATTGCTCTCCAAATTTAGAATTCCAAATATCTGTTCCATCTGAGTTGCTGAGCTCAGTGTTGTTTTTATGTTAATAGGATAACTTGCATAGTATATTGCATTGAAATTTGTTATCTATGTAATAACCATGTATCACTTATTTAATTATTACCCAGACAAATATATTTTTCATAGTCATCTGGGATACATTTGGAATAGTATAACTCCTGTTTCAGCTTAGAGTTCATTTTATTTCAATATTATTTCACTTCTGTATATTAAAAACATACTTTAGCAGTGTGACAGGTAATAAATTGTTATTTTCAAAGAACTGTCAATCATTTCATAATATATTCTTCTAATCCACTGGCATGAATTTGATACATGGTAGATAGCTTATCAAATGTCTGTTTGGATTCTTTCATTTGGAGTGTGTTAACTGAACCTATGGAATGATGAAACTCAATCTCAGGCTAAAGTAATGGAATTTTTATATCTAAAATATAAAGAGTTATTTTTGGGCAAGGGAGTTTAGGTGATGAAATGCTTCACTATGAAGTGCCAACTCCTTCCCACCCCCAAGAGTTAGTTTAAAATTGAGATCACTAAGTTCCAAAGCCCAACTGCACTCCAGGAAATAATTTAAACTATGCAGTGGTGTAAGTATCATTTTATTCATAGTGCATAACAAAGAAAAATAAATTTGACTACCAAAGGTTTATTTTTAGAAAACCAATTGGTTTTTACCACTATGATCATATCTCTGTTCACACCCAGGCTGAACAGTGGAGATAGCCCACTGGCTTCATTCTGGGGTCTGAAGTAAGTTTGGAATAATTTCCCAGCTATTCTTCCATGCCCTACATTAGATTCCAGTTATTAAATGAAATTTTCCCAAAGAGTATACCCATTTCTCAATAATCAAATGTAGAGTTTATATTCTGTAACTATGCATGTTCCAGACTAGGTCAGAGATTTCTCACATATGAAGTGAACAGAAGTCTAGGGATTTTTAGGAACACGTCAGGTCGAAAGGAGTCTGTGATTTCTTCAATTGGTTTGATGTCTCATGTAGTAGATCTCCTTTCTCTGAACTTCTATGACACCATATTCTAATGCAGGTTGTTTTGTTGCCACTTTCACGTTTATGGGATTATGTTCTGTACCTGGTTTATTTAAAACTCTTGGAGTCATAAACCAGGTTCTGTGTTCCCACAGTGTTGGATTAGGAACATAGGATTTTAAAAACACTTATTAATGGATTTGAATTGATTGCAACTTGTCTGGATAACTTAGATAACTTCCTTAATTTTTCTTCTTATATTTGCATGTAAAAACACATTGCAGTTACAGCAAGACTCTGTTATCAGTCACACAGTAAGAATGGAGCTACCTATCGATTCTGGAAGGCTCTTGGTTTAGAAAAAAAACAAAAACAAAAACAAAACTGTGCAGTTAAATGAGCATGGATCCCAAAGTAAAGATGGAAAGAGGATGCATGTGAAGAGAAGGGTCTTAGGTGGCTCTGGAGGTAGTGCAGTATCTTGGTAAAGGCACTTTTATCCACTCTAAGGCCTACTCTAAGGCTATATCTCCAACATCCTATCACTGGGTCATATTCTTGCCAAAGGCACAAGAAAGGTGATCTGTGTGGGCTGGGTATTTCCTTTGCCTGCCGGTTTCTCAGGTGCCATTTCCCCTTGTGTCAGAGGTTCACTTGTAGATTCCTGAAGCCAATTATATCACATTCTGTAATAAAAGGTTTTCTATGTTCAGGCCACCATTTTGACTCATTATTTTAATGAAACCAAGATTAGCCCAGAGAAAGGGAAAGTTACATTAACATGGAGGAAGTATGTGCTCCACAGAGAAAATGCAAATTAGCATGTGGTAAATTTTAATGAAATGATCATCATAAAAGATTACAGACTCCAGGGAAAAAAGAAAACCACAGAAACTTTAGTCTGTTGGTGAAGAAGCTTATGTGCAACCATCCCGTACAGCTCATATCTATTCCTAGGCCACCTGTCTTCTTGCCATACCTTTTGAGAATATACATTTTATCAAAAGTTATTCCTTAACTGAATTAATAATTTCTAGAAATAGACTTTATGTATCCTCATGCTTAAAAGTGAAATGCTCCTTGAAGATTATAGGTGACTTAGATATATGTGAGAACGGCCCTTTCCATAACACACTCCCCTCTGCCATCTAATTTGACACTTAATCTGAGACTTAATAAAAATGTTCTTATGCAATATTGTGTGTAATTGATCCAAGGGATTTGGAGATAGCCAGTATTAAGTGACGAAAAGGAAGTAGGGTTATCTGTGGCCCACCCCACTTGCCTGAGTCCATACAGTTGTATGTCTTATCCCAATCAATGCCATAGATCCTTTCTTTGAAATTGTACAGAATTCAGTCCAAAATGTTGTTGATGTAATGCATATGTGTGTATAATTTATTTACATACTTGGGGGTAAATTAGCAATCTAACTGCTTTGTTTAAAAGGAAGTGGAACTTAAGTGCCATGACTCTGGAAAGTAAGGTATTTATAGCGCCATCTGTCTTCAGTAAAAATTTTTGAATCCCATTCCCACCTCCATCCTCAACTTATTTGGGTAATAATACCTACAGCACACAGAAGATGTGTCTAATGAGTTGTGAAAGTTGTTTCTTTTGAAAACTGGGCTCTCCTCACAGTAGAATAATTAAGTAATCACTGCTATAGTGTGAATCCATCTAAAATTGCAATGTTTGGGTCCACATGGGAACAATTTGGCATGGAGATAATTACTGGAAGTGTAAATGTAGTTTAATTCTTTGGCAAGTGGTAACAACAGACAGTTACCCATCATCATCCTAATTACCTGATGGTATTTGTTAAGCACACATAGGCCACTGGCTTTATATTATGGATTGCACCCACAATTAAAGTGGGCCCAGACCTTGCCCTCTGGGCACCTACAAGAGAGAACAGATAGCCGATTATTGAATGCACAAACTGAGCATGTCTTAATTCTCCTGGTTTTCAAACATCATGACTTTACTGGCTGCCACATATCTTTAGCTAAACTGATGTAGACAGTGTAAGCTTTAGGACAGAAGATATAGGATTAGGATTTCCACAGGGAATTAAAGGTATTTTGCATTCAAAAACCCATAAGGTAACACCTGAATGCCTCGTTGCAGGTATTATCTTATGAGTTCGTGAATGCAAAATACACTTAGGATCAAAAGAAAATACTCTTTGGAATGTAAACGGGCTGCTCCATCTTTACAGCAGCTAACTATGGGCTCCTAGAAGAAAGCTCAAGAATATCAGATTTGGCAGAGATCTCGTAGGCCACTTAGCCAACTTCCCACCTATATGGAAATCTCAGTCAGCTGGGATTATCACTGGTAGTGTTAAAAATAAGCCTATTAAAGTTGTAGGGAATTTAAATTTTAATGTGTCTCTACATGATACACTGGATTTGAAATTGGATTTACTTGGAAATATGAATACTGAGTAGCAAGAAAGAACTTCAACATTAATTCACTTTCTAGTATGTGTAAGCGGTAAGTGTAGGTCCTTTCATATGCATCATGGCTTATAATGGTCATTTGTGCTCTCTGCTCTTTACTTCGGCAATTTCATTCAAATACAAACTCCATTTTAATATATTAATCCCAATTTATATAATATCATTGGGCTTTTCATGGAATGGCCCTCTATTGCTGATTTAACTTGGAAGAAACTAGAAAATCATTCTTCTTGTAAAAGATGATGATGAATCATACCTAAGGCTTAAAAGCTCATTCCATTTTGGGTGCAAAACTTTAGACCTGAATGGAGTTGTACAGTGGGAAAGAGAAGAAAGGGACTTCGGTCTTTGAAAAACTGTGTCCTCTCCTCACAATTATAGAATGGGGTCTCCAAATGATTTCATTGAGTAATCTGTCTTGAATATGAATTCTAGGGACAGATCATCTTCTCTATATTCTAAAAAGAACTTACAAAATATTTTCTACAGAAGAATTCTCACTGTTTATCATTCGATGATGAATAATGCATTTTAGGTGAGTATTCTCTTAATGAAATATCTGCACAGGATAATGAGAAATCTATTATATGTTACCAAACTTTTTCTGTATCCATTTGTTCACACTCTTTGCTAATATGCTTAATACATGTGTCTTTATTATCATTACTCAATTAAAAAATACCTTCCTGCATATTTTTGCTAATTGCAAAATTTCTGAAGAGAATAAGATATTTTGAAAGTTTTGGTGAGTTACAACCCCGCTCATACAAACACTGTGTATGTTAAACAATATATTATGGTTCTGTATGGAATCTGGAGACTGATAGAAAAGTATGTAAAATATGAGAGTGGGGTCATATTTTGGGGTTCATGTAGCCTGATTTCCTTTCTTTATTTTTCACATTTTTAAAAATTATACTTTATGTTCTAGGGTACATGTGCACAACGTGCAGGTTTGTTACATATGTATACATGTGCCATGTTGGTGTGCTGCACCCATTAACTCGTCATTTACATTAGGTATATCTCCTAATGCTATCCCTCCCCACTACCCCCACCCCACAACAGGCCCCGGTGTGTGATGTTCCCCTTCCTGTGTCCAAGTGATCTCATTGTTCAATTCCCACCTATGAGTGAGAACCTGTGGTGTTTGGTTTTCTGTTCATGCGATAGTTTGCTGAGAATGATGGTTTCCAGCTTCATCCATGTCCCTACAAAGGACATGAACTCATCCTTTTTTATGGCTGCATAGTATTCCATGGTGTATATGTGCCACATTTTCTTAATCCAGTCTGTCATTGATGGACATTTGGGTTGGTTCCAAGTCTTTGCTATTGTGAATGGTGCCACAATAAACATACGTGTGTATGTGTCTTTATAGCAACATGATTTATAATCCTTTGGGTATATACCCAGTAATGGGATGGCTGGGTCAAATGGTATTTCTAGTTCTAGATCCTTGAGGAATCACCACACTGTCTTCCACAATGGTTGAACTAGTTTACAGTCCCACCAACAGTGTAAAAGTGTTCCTGTTTCCTCACATCCTCTCCAGCACCTGTTGTTTCCTGACTTTTCAATGATTGCCATTCTAACTGGTGTGAGATGGTATCTCATTGCGGTTTTGACTTGCATTTCTCTGATGACGAGTAATGATGAGCATTTATTCATGTGTCTGTTGGCTGCATAAATGTCTTCTTTTGAGAAGTGTCTGTTCACATCCTTTGCCCACTTTTTGATGGGGTTGTTTGTTTTTTCTCATAAATTTGTTTGAGTTCTTTGTAGGTTCTGGATATTAGCCCTTTGTCAGATGAGTAGATTGCAAAAATTTTCTCCCATTCGGTAGGTTGCCTGTTCACTCTGATGGTAGTTTCTTTTGTTGTGCAGAAGCTCTTTAGTTTAATTAGATCCCATTTGTCAATTTTGACTTTTGTTGCCATTGCTTTTGGTGTTTTAGACATGAAGTCCTTGCCCATGCCTATGTCCTGAATGGTATTGCCTAGATTTTCTTCTAGGGTTTTTATGGTTTTAGGTCTAACATTTAAGTCTCTAATCCATCTTGAATTAATTTTTGTATAAGGAGTAAGGAAGGGATCCAGTTTCAGCTTTTTACTTATGGCTAGCCAGTTTCACAGCACCATTTATTAAATAGGGAATCCTTTCCCCATTTTCTGTTTTTGTCAGGTTTGTCAAAGAGCAGATGGTTGAGATGTGTGGTATTATTTCTGAGAGCTCTGTTCTGTTCTATTGGTCTATACCTCTGTTTTGGTACCAGTACCATGCTGTTTTGGTTACTGTAGCCTTGTAGTATAGTTTGAAGTCAGGTAGCGTGATGCCTCCAGCTTTGTTCTTTTGACTTAGGATTGTCTTGGCAATGTGGGCTCTTTTTTGGTTCCATATGAACTTTAAAGTAGTTTTTTCCAATTCTGTGAAGAAAGTCATTGGTAGCTTAATGGGGATGGCATTGAATCTATAAATTACCTTGGGCAGTGTGACCATGTTCACGATATTGATTCTTCCTATCCATGAGCATGGAATGTTCTTCCATTTGTTTGTGTCCTCTTTTATTTCCTTGAGCAGTGGTTTGTAGTTCTCCTTGAAGAGGTCCTTCACATCCCTTGCAAGTTGGATTTCTAGGTATTTTATTCTCTTTGAAGCAATTGTGAATAGGAGTTCATTCATGATTTGGCTCTTTGTGTGTCTGTTATTGGTGTATAAGAATGCTTGTGATTTTTGCATATTGATTTTGTATCCTGAGACTTTGCTGAAGTTGCTTATCAGCTTAAGGAGATTTTGGGCTGAGATGATGGGGTTTTCTAAAAATACAATCATGTCATCTGCAAACAGGGACAATTTGACTTCTTCTTTTCCTGATCAAATACACTTTATTTCTTTCTCTTGCCTGATTGCCCTGGCCAGAACTTTCCAACACTACGTTGAATAGGAGTGGTGAGAGAGGGCATCCTTGTCTTGTGCTAGTTTTCAAGGGGAATGCTTCCAGTTTTTGCCCATTCAGTATGATATTGGCTCTGGGTTTGTCATAAATAGTTGTTATTTTGAGATACGTTCCATCAATACCGAATTTATTGAGCGATTTTAGCATGAAGGGCCGTTGAATTTTGTCAAAGGCCTTTTCTGCATCTATTGAGATAATCATGTGGTTTTTGTCCTTGGTTCTGTTTACATGCTGAATTATGTTTATTGATTTGTGTATGTTGAACTAGCCTTGCATCCCAGGGATGAAGCCCACTTGATCATGGTGGATAAGCTTTTTGATGTGCTGCTGGATTCAGTTTGCCAGCATTTTATTGAGGATTTTTGGATCAATGTTCATCAGGGATATTGGTCTAAAATTCTCTTTTTTTTGTTGTGTCTCTGCCAGGCTTTGGTAAGGAGGAATGGTACCAGCTCCTCCTTGTACCTCTGGTAGAATTCAGCTGTGAATCTGTCTGGTCCTGGACTTTTTTTGGTTGGTAGGCTATAAATTATTGCCTCAATTTCAGAGCCTGCTATTGGTCTATTCAGGGATTCAACTTCTTCCTGGTTTAGTTTTGGGAGTGTACGTGTCCAGGAATTTATCCATTTCTTCTAGGTTTTCTAGTTTATTTGTGTAGAGGTGTTTATAGTATTCTCTGATGGTAGTTTGTATTTCTGTGGGGTCGGTGGTGATATCCCCTTTATCATTTTTTATTGCGTCTATTTGATTCTTCTCTCTTTTCTTCTTTATGAGTCTTGCTAGCGGTCTATCAATTTTGTTGATCTTTTAAAAAACCAGCTCCTGGATTCATTGATTTTTTGGAGGGTTTTTTTGTGTCTCTATCTCCTTCAGTTCTGCTCTGATCTTAGTTATTTCTTGCCTTCTGCTAGCTTTTGAAGGTGTTTGCTCTTGCTTCTCTAGTTCTTTTAATTGTGATGTTAGGGTGTCGGTTTTAGATCTTTCCAGCTTTCTCTTGTGGGCATTTAGTGCTATAAATTTCCCTCTACACACTGCTTTAAATGTGTCCCAGAGATTCTGGTATGTTGTATCTTTGTTTTCATTGGTTTCAAAGAACATCTTTATTTCTACCTTTATTTCGTTATGTACCCAGTAGTCATTCAGGAGCAGGTTGTTCAGTTTCCATGTAGTTGAGCAATTTTGATTGAGTTTCTTAGTCCTGAGTACTAGTTTGATTGCACTGTGGTCTGAGAGACAGTTTGTTATAATTTCTGTTCTTTTACATTTGCTGAGGAGTGCTTTACTTCCAACTATGTGATCAATTTTAGAATAAGTGTGATATGGTTCTGAGAAGAATGTATATTCTGTTGATTTGGGGTGGAGAGTTCTGTAGATGTCTATTAGGTCCACTTGTTGCAGAGCTGAGTTCAATTCCTGGATATCCTTGTTAACTTTCTGTCTCGTTGATCTGTCTAATGTTGATAGTGGGGTGTTAAAGTCTCCCATGATTATTGTGTGGGAGTCTAAGTCTCTTTGCAAGTCTCTAAGGACTTGGTTTATGAATCTGGGTGCTCCTGTATTGGGTGCATATATATTTAGGATAGTTAGCTCTTCCTTTTGCATTGATCCCTTTACCATTATGTAATGGCCTTCTTTGTCTCTTTTGATCTTTGTTGGTTTAATGTCTGCTTTATCAGAGACTAGGATTACAACCCCTGCCTTTTTTTGTTTTCCATTGGCTTGGTAGATCTTCCTTTGTCCCTTTATTTTGAGCCTATGTGTGTCTCTGCATGTGAGATAGGTCTCCTGAATACAGCAAACTGATGGGTCTTGACTCTTTTTTCCAATTTGCCAGTCTGTGTCTTTTAATTAGACCATTTAGCCCATTTACATTTAAAGTTAATATTGTTATGTGTGGACTTGATCCTGTCATTATGATGTTAGCTGGTTATTTTGCTCATTAGTTGATGCAGTTTCTTCCTAGCATTGATAGTCTTTACATTTTGGCATGTTTTTGCAATGGCTGGTACCGATTGTTCCTTTCCATGTTTAGTGCTTCCTTCAGAAGCACTTGTAGGGCAGGGCTGGTGGTGACAAAATCTCTCAGCATTTGCTTGTCTGTAAAGGATTTTATTTCTCCTTCACTTACGAAACTTAGTTTGGCAGCTATGAAATTCTGTGTTGAAAATTCTTTTCTTTAAGAATGTTGAATATTGGCCCCCACTCTTTTCTAGCTTGTAGAGTTTCTGCCAAGAGATCTGCTGTTAGTCTGATGGGTTTCCCTTTCTGGGTAACCTGACCTTTGTCTCTGGCTGCCCTTAACATTTTTTCCTTCATTTCAACTTTGGTGAATCTTACAATTATGTCTTGGAGTTGCTCTTCTCGAGGAGTATCTTTGTGGTGTTCTCTGTATTTCCTGAATTTGAATGTTGGCCTGCCTTCCTAGGTTGGGGGAGTTCTCCTGGATAATATCCTGCAGAGTGTTTTCCAACTTGGTTCCATTCTCCCTGTCACTTTCAGGTACACCAATCAGACATAGATTTGGTCTTTTCACATAATCCCATATTTCTTGGAGGCTTTGTTCATTTCTTTTGACTCTTTTTTCTCTAAACTTGTCTTCTAGCTTCATTTCATTCATTTGATCTTCAATCGCTGATACTCTTTCTTCCAGTTGATTGAGTTGGTTACTGAAGCTTGTGCATTTGTCACGTAGTTCTTGTGTCATGGTTTTCATCTCTATCAGGTCGTTTATGGACTTCTCTGCATTGGTTATTCTAGTTATCCATTCATCAAATCTTTTTTCAAGGTTTTTAGTTTCTTTGCATCGGGTTCATAGTTCCTCCTTTAGCTCTGAGAAGTTTGATCAACTGAAGTCTTCTTCTCTCAACTCATCAAAGTCATTCTCCATCCAGCTTTGTTCCATTGCTGGCAAGGAGCTGCGTTCCTTTGGAGGGGGAGGGGCACTCTGATTTTTTGAATTTTCAGTTTTTCTGCACTGCTTTTTCCCCATCTTTGTGGTTTTATCTACCTTTGGTCTTTGATAATGGTGATGTACAGATGGGGTTTTGGTGTGGATGTCCTTTCTGTTTGTTACTTTTCCTTCTAACAGTCAGGACCCTCAGCTGCAGGTCTGTTGGAATTTGCTTGAGGTCCACTCCAGACCCTGTTTGCTTGGGTATCAGCAGCGGAGTCTGCAGAAGAAAGAATATTGCTGAACAGCAAGTGTTGCTGTCTGATTGTTCCTCTGGAAGCTTTGTCTCACAGATGTATCCGGCCATGTGAGGTGTGAGGTATCAGTCTGCCCCTAGTAGTGGATGTCTCCCAGTTAGGCTACTCAGGGGTCAGGGAGCCACTTGAGCAGGCAGTCTGTCCATTCTCAGATCTCGACCTCCATGCTGGGAGAATCAATACTCTCTTCAAAGCTGTGAGGCAGGGACATTTACATCTGCAGAGGTTTCTGCTCCTTTTTGTTTAGCTATGCCCTGTCCCCAGAGGTGGAGTCTACAGAGGCAGGCAGGCCTCCTTGAGCTGCGGTGGGATCCACCCAGTTCAAGCTTCCTGGCCGTTTTGTTTACCTACTTAAGCCTCAGCAATGGCGGGTGCCCCTCCTCCAGCCTCACTGCCACCTTGCAGTTAGATCTCAGACTGCTGTGCTAGCAATGAGAGATGCTCCGTGGGCATGGGACCCTCTGAGCCAGGCATGGGATATAATCTCCTGGTGTCCGTTTGCTAAGACCCTTGGTAAGCGCAGTATTAGGGTGGAAGTGACCTGATTTTCCAGATGTTGTGTGTCACGGTTTCCCTTGACTAGGAAAAAGAATTCCCTTCCCCCTTGTGCTTCCTGGGTGAGGCGATGCCTCGCCCTGCTTAGGCTCTCGCTCGTTGGGCCGCACCCACTGCCCTGCACTGACTGTCTGACATGCCCCAGTGAGATGAACTCCCTACCTCAGTTGGAAATGCAGAAATCACCCGTCTTCTGTGTCGCTCACGCTGGGAGCTGGAGGCTGGAGCTGTTCCTATTTGGCCATCTTGGTGCCCCGCCCCCTGATTTCCTTTCAAATGCAGGCTGTCTTTTTATACCCACAATATATAGTACAGTTGTATTAGTCAGAGTTCTCCAGAGAAACAAAACTGGTAGGATGTATATAAACACAGAAAGAGATTTAATTTAAGGAATTGGCTGACATGATTATGGCAGCTGTAAAGTCTAAAATCTGCAGGCTGGGTGGGCAGGCTGGAGACCCAGAGAAGAACCAACATTGCAGTTCAGGTCCAAAGGCTACCTGCTGGCAGCATTCTCTCTTGCTCAAGGAGTATAGTCTGCTGTTCTATTCAGCCCTTCAACTGGTTGGATGAGGCCGACTCACATTATGGAGGCAATCTGCTTTGCTCTAAGTCCACTGATGTACATGTTAATCTCATCTAAAAATACCCTTACAGAAACATCCAGAATAGTGTTTGGCCACATTTCTGGGCAATGTGGCCCAGCAAAATTGACACATAAAATTCACCATCACAACACCCAACAACAACAAAAACAAAAATGAGACAGCATTTGGAAAGAGTGTTGCTTTTCCCTTTCTGTCCTCTTTGAGCAACCAAATTTTGATTGGAATAGGGATGTAACACATGCATGTGAACGTGCGCGCGTGCACACACACACACACACATATACACACACACTCCTTGGAACAGTCCATAGTTAGACTTTATGAAGCAGAGAATGGTTAATAGAGAAGGAGTGAATCCACACTTTGGAATGACAACGCTGCATGATTAATGCTACCACCAGTATATATAACCATTTGTATGCTATTTAAAGTGGAAAAAGAGATCTGATGTAAAATTCTGATTCCTCATCACTGAGTCTTACGACTTTTGCCCATGGAAATATATCCAGAGACTCTTCTAGGCTCTCATGATCCTCTTTTGTTTCTCCCATGGGAGAAACGTACTGCAGGGAACATACTTCTTTATTTCAGGGCAATAGACTGACTTTGTTTCTGAACTTGCTCTCATCTCCTTTTCTTGTCTCTCTTGCTCTTCCATATTATGCAGACTTCAGAGCCTCCCCACCCTCCAAAGCCTGCAAACATTCAGACAGAAAGCCTGGCTTTTCTTTCTTTTAGAGACAGAGTTTCACTCTTGTCGCCCAGGCTGGAGTGCAATAGTGTGATCTCAGCTCACTGTAACCTCTGCCTCCTGGGTTCAAGCAATTCTCCTGCCTCAGCCTCCCGAGTAGCTGGATTACAGGCATGTGCCACCACACCCAGATAATTTTTTTGTATTATTAGTGGAGATGGGGTTTCACAGTGTTGGCCAGGCTGGTCTCGAACTCCTGACCTCAGGTGATCCAACCACCTCAGCCTCCCAAAATGCTGGGATTATAGGCATTAGCCACCACGCCTGGCCAACAGCCTGGCTTTTCTATCTCTCTTTTCTCACACCATGCCATCCTTTTAACTTTTTAAAGTTATCAAGCAACCCTTTAAAAAATACTCTTCACATTTTCCTGTATTCTCAATAACAAAGCCATTCTGGAAGCTGAGCCAGCAGGTAAGAGCATTTTTCACTTTTCTTCCACTTCTCCAGACCTTGTACCTCTATATAAGAAGCCCAGAACCCTGCTTGGCAAAAACAGAACTCTCCTTAAAGATGAAGTAGGAAAGAGAGTGAACAGGTGAGAACAAGATGCTCTTTAGTAGAGGTATTAGGGGTAGGGGCAAGGGGGAACATAGTGTAGCAAGGACAAGTCTAGGAAATCACACACAGTAGTATATTTGTCCCAAACACATTTCTAACTAACCATTTATTTGACAATATCATTTAGGCTATGTGTCATCTTCAAAAGATACTATCTACTCTCTGAGGATGGAAACCATGAGATGTCTGATGCGGCCCATGGCAATCTTGGACTGCTCTAACTATGACAAATTTCCTCCTTTTGCATCACGATCTTTTATTCTGAAACTTTATTTATCCCCCTACATCTGCCTCCAGGAGCAATGAGTCCAAATTTATTCTCTGTGATAGCTCTTCAAATACACAAATACTGTCAGAGCTCCTAAATCTCATTTTGTCCTGGTTTCAAACCCCCGGTTCCCTCAGTCAAAATTTGTATGATATGATTTTCAGGGTCTTCTCTGTCTTAATTGCCCTTTTTGATGTTTGCTAGTTTTTAAATGTTGAGATGCTCAAACTGACTTGAACATTCTAGCCAAAGACTCCATGGCTTCTACCTACTCAAGTGGAATTGTTATAATTTTGTTCTATGATTTGTGCTTTTTAACATGACCACCATATTTGCATTTGCTTTTTAAACTATCACATTACAATGGTTTGCTTATATTGAGGTTACAAACTCCGATCTCTTGGTCATTTTCATTACAATTATTGCCAACAGACTCCTCCAACCCGTATTTATTTCATCTTTGAACCTAAGTGCATTACTTTTCCAGCTTCATTGTTAAATGTCATCTGGTCAAATCTATTGTTCTGGCCTTTTTACAATCTAGCTGCCTGAGAATCGCATTAAAAACTCAAGGACCCAGGAACAGAAAAGCTCTAATATAAAAGGACTGCTAGTGACTGTGAGCAACAAAACCACACTAACATATATTTACATTAAAATAATTGGTGTTACATTAATACAAAGCTGAACGCATATATAAAATAAATAATTTATTTGAAAATTAATATAAAATTCCTCTAAAAGTTATAAATAGAAAAGAAATAATTTAGTAGTAATGATCTAGATTGAAATCCCAGATGATATCAATGAAGACCAGAAATCAAATGCAGGAAAGGATAGGGGAGTAAAAACATACCAAACTCCTAATCTCACGTAATGAAAATCAAAGGTTTTGTTTCATTCATGAATTTGATATTTTATGAAATATAGGTTCACATATGATTTGAAAAACTTAGCAGCAACCACCATCAAAATAAAAAAAAAGATGTCTGTGTTCCAAATCACCATGGGAGATAAAAGCAATCAAAACACCAATCATAGAGAAAAACACAGGCACCCACAAAATAAACAGCAAGACATTACCCAAAAACAAAAGGAAAAAAACAAAATGCTAGTGGTAAGGTCAAATATCAGATATAAGAATCGAAGTAAATTTTGTAAACTTTCCAATGAAAAGGCATATACTCCTTAGGATGAGTTTTTAATAAAAGATAAATAAGAGGGCAGACAGAATTAAAACAAAATAACATAAATGTTTAATTTTTAAAAACCCCCCAGGCCGGGCGCGGTGGCTCAAGCCTGTAATCCCAGCACTTTGGGAGGCCGAGACGGGCGGATCATGAGGTCAGGAGATCGAGACCATCCTGGCTAATACGGTGAAACCCCGTCTCTACTAAAAAATACAAAAAACTAGCCGGGCGACGAGGCGGGCGCCTGTAGTCCCAGCTGCTCGGGAGGCTGAGACAGGAGAATGGCGTGAACCCGGGAGGTGGAGCTTGCAGTGAGCCGAGAGCCGGCCACTGCACTCCAGCCTGGGCAGCAGAGCAAGACTCCGTCTCAAAAAAAAAAAAAAAAAACCCCAAATTGCCACAAATAAGGCAGAAATACTATCTTTGATATTATGAAGATGACATAACAATGGATAAGGAAAATAAATTTTCATTAGAAAAATGAAAAAAACGCAAGAACAGACAATTCACAGAAGAAACATAAACAATAATGTTCATATAAAAATACTGAATGTTAAATATGTAGTTAATGAAATTCAAACCAAGTTAAAATTAAATTTTTCCCCCTGCTAAATCAACAAAGAATTTGAAAAGGAAAGAACATTTTGAATGCCGGTAAGAGGGTCCTTTTTCAAAAAAGTGGCAATGTGAATTGGTACAAGCTTTCTGAGAAGTAGTTTGGTACTGTGTGTATCAAGACTCTTTAAAACATAATGTGTCGTTCCATTCAATAATTCCACTTCTGGAAATGTACCCCAAGGAAATAATCAGAAATGCAGATAAATATTTTTGAAAAGTAAATTGAAATTTTATAAGAAAAACAATAAAAAATTTCAGAATAAAGTAGTAATTAAATGAATTATAATATGTAACTGATTTACTAGAAATTATGTTTATAGAGTTTTTTATGACATGGGGATCAAGAACTACAATAAAACGCCAACTGTATAAAATGTATGATTTCAACTCTGTAAATGTGTTCGTGTGTATGTGTATGTATTTCCTCAATCTTAAGGTGTATTTTTTAATATTTCAGTGATTCTAAAATTAGGATAAATTATACACTTAATATAAATCCTTTTTACAACCCAGAAAGCTATATTTAAATTAATGGATTATCTTACAATAAATTACATCTTAGGATCAAGGAAATACTGTGTCCATGTACTTAAAAAATATGGCTTATATCATAAAAAATTAAATTATTCTTTAAAAAGGAAAGAAAGTCCTGCGTAGTATACCTTTAACAATTGCATTTCAAGTTTCTAAGGAGGCTATCTTATAGTTCTTCTGTGCCATGGTTATGGCATGTGCCCATATCTGCGCATCTACTTACCTTACTAAAAAGATAATGTATTTACCTTACTGAAAGCCCATTTGGAATGGATTTTCATTATGAATATACTCACTAGATCCTACTGATCATCATTTCGTTTTGTGAGGTCCACAAGCCACCTCTTTTATTGCCCTCTCTGGAATTTTGCAATATAATAACATCATGTCTACTTATTTTTTTACTGTTTCTAGAATTTGCTTCCAAACCCCCTATCTCTTACCTTCTGTAAATCCAAAGCGACTCTGTTTTGTTTGTCTTTCGACATATTTCTGTTTGTCCTCAATTCAATGGTTACCTCACAATCATGCCTAGGAGTTCCTTTAGAATCCTCTGGAAATGACGATAGGATTCATTTAAGCAGCCCTCTCTTTTCTAGAAATCTGTGTCCCCTTCAACCCATGCTTGACTTTTAAGTTTTGAAAATAATTTTCCTCGATGGAACTGTTTCTTTCATCTATTAGCACTGTACTGTCATCTCTAGTATTGTACATTCCCCTTTCTTGTTCACATCAGTGATCCAAACAGAGTTGAAACGATTGGTTTTATTGCTTTTGTCACTTTTGTAAGCTTTGGCTTATGAGCACATTAATGATTCTGACAATTGTCTTAGACATTTCACCATTTGTGACCTTGGTTGTATGACCTTCCTTGCTTTATATATGTATTCTTTCAAAATCTAAACTTATCAGAGGATTTCTGGGCAGTCTTACTCATGTCCTTATTTCCACATTTATTTATCATAGCATGGTCAGAATTTCATTTTTAGAGCCCACCATCTCTCTTAGGCAATGCTCTCTCTTCATAAAGCTACATTTTCAACTTCCTCTAAACTACTTTTCAAATCTTCTTACTCTTAAGGCCTTGGATATATACTGGACTCTGACCAAAAGTCAACATCTTATATATTAGTAATTCCTAGATGGCATGATCACTTTTTTCTATAGTCTGTTGTTTTTATGGTCTCAGAAAATGAAAGATTTAAATGAATGGTATACTTTGTCAAGATAATTAGGCTAAGTAATTGATATCAGCAAGTAGCTGTGTGGCAGGGGTCTGCCTAGTCCTGATTGCTTGGTTTTATTCTGTAACACAAAGTGAAAGCTGTCAATTTTAGGTTTTGGCCTTAGGGAAATGCAACATGACTAGTCCAGCTATAGCTTCGTTTGAAAAGCTTCCAAGTCTACATACATGTTAGATAGAAGCACACATAGTACACACACAGCACATTGAAATCAACACTCCATAGTACCTCAACACGCTTCTCCAGGGCCCTGTAACTCATGACCACAATGAGCAGAGCAGTGGTGTTCCTTGTTTATTCCATCTGCGTAACCCAATAGTGGTAAAATTAAAGCTTCATAAACAAGAAGATATTGAACTCTTTAGCAAAGTCAAGTATGTTGTGAAAAAACCCAAATGGGTTTTTCAATGCAGACATTTTGTCGAGACGCTTAATTTGTTTGTCGGACCCAAAATGTGGGAGTTGCAGCAATCATTATTTCTTTTCCATGTGGGACATAACAATATAACAACTTATATTGTTAGCATTTTGTTCCAGCCTTTTTTGTTAGGTTTTGGTTGAATTCTCAATTGCAATAATGATATATGTGATCACTAAAGGACATAAGTCAGGATATCTACCATCTGTTAGATCAGCATTTGCTTAAGAACATCAGCTGATGTGAAGGAAGAAAATATTCAAACTTTGACTTCTTATCAATTTCATTTTTTGTGCATGTTTTATTTTATATATATAATATATTAATATAGTGGTACATTTTATAAAGCATATTGATAAATAAGTGTAAATATACTGGGGAATTAAATTTTATTGATTGCGGTTCATGATCAAAAAAGTTGGAGACCATGATGTTTTATATAAAAATTGCCCCCAACATTTTCGATTATATAATATATATAAAATCTCCCAGAGCTTGGAACTTATATTTTGCTACATTAAAAATAGAATCTATTGATATTTATTGAGAACTCAATAGGAACAAATATGCTAGAATATGAAAAACCAATTTAAATGAAAATAGAAATTCGCTGACCAGCAAGGTCAGGCAAACATTAGAATGGGCCATAGAAACGGAGACTTCCATTTGTCTCTCAATATTTGTTCTCTCTTCCTCCTTAGTAGCAGAACCCATGATTTTTAAACCATGCACATTCCTCAGTTTCTATTACTACTGGGTGCTGTATGTGACTGAGTTGTAACTGATGGGATATAATCAGATGTGTGCGACTTCTGAGATGTGTCCTTAAAAGGAAAGGAAGCCACTTGTTGTGGCTCATTCCTGTAGTCCCAGCACTTTGGGATGCTAAGGCAGGAGGATCACTTGAGCTGAGTAACTGGAGACCAGTCTGGGCAACACAGTGAGACCCCTGTCTCTACAAAAAATTAAAAAATTAGCTGGGCTTGATGGTGTGTTCTTGTAGACACAGCTACTTGGAAGGCTAAGGTGGGAGGATCCCTCAGGCCCAGGAAGTGGAGGCTACAGTGAGCTATGATCACTATACTCTGGCATGGACAATAAAGTGAGACCCTGTCTCAAAAAAGGAGGTTGGGGTGGGTATGCCATTCTTCCACTCTTCCTTCCTGCTGGCAGGAATAACACTAAACATGAGACATCTATTTGGAACCATGAGGAATGAGCCACTCACTGAGGATGATGGAGCCACCATCAGAAGGACGAAGACAGAAGGACGATGGAGTCATTATACCAGCTCTGGACTGCTGAGCTCCAGATTGCCTTTATAAGAGAAAAAAAATTGATTTCTATCTTGTTAAAGCACTGTAATTTTGAGTTTTCAGTGATTCACTACTGAATCTTATATGGCTAATGCAGTTATTAATTTTAATTAATTTATTAAATTAAGATTAAATTAAATTTATTTTAATTGTGAAATATTTTTAAAAGTATAACATATTGAATATTGCATCATAAAATATCTTATTTACTATGATTTAATTATATACACTTATTATTCCAACCTTTATTTAACACTAATGCATATACAGACAGGAAAAGATAGTGATTACTTATAGTTAAAATAGGAGATATAAACACAAACTACAACAAATGAGAAGCAGGAGTGGAACAATAAAGGAACTGTAGTTTAGAAGAGAAGAGAACATTTTCAGGAGGAGGGAATGTGGAAGAAACTGGTAGATAGGGATGGTCATGCAGACACAAAGCATATTCTGATGACATTGAGAAAGCACAAAATGTAGACAAAAAGATGGAAAATAGATGGAAAATAGTTCCAAATTTGATCTAGAATAAAACTTTATGTGTGTGAGACAGTTCACAACCAACTTTCTTCTGTAATGAAAGTAGCATTCCTGATACATGCTTAAGCAATTTTCTGAGAAACTTTAATGCAATTAAAAGCTTTTCTGGGAAGTCAGCTTCTTACCTCCTCTATTGATGTTCTTTAACCAGACAGATTATTTTTCTGAATTTTGTCTAAAATTTTTATCTAAACATTCTCCTTTTACATAATACCTCCCTACTAAAAGTGAATCTTTGAATTAGCCTGATTGGACTTCTTCCCTGGCAGCATGAGAAATAAAAACTTAGATATGTCCTTGTAAATAAATTTGTTGAACAGGGTTTTTTATTGGCCTAATTACATTTGGACAAAGTAAAGTGTGCATGTGAGGACATAGTTGCTAAGACAGGCTAAATGATATCGGAAAGCAATGCATCTGGGCTAAGGAATCTAATCTCTGGTGGGGAGTATGGAGCCACTGAAAATGGCCAGAAACACAGAAAATATTCAAATGGATAGTTGTTAAATTGCATTGAAGAGTGATGCAATCCAGATAATATTTTAGGGCTACTTATTTGGAAATAGTGTGCTGGGTAATCCAGGAGGATTTGAGCTGCTTTGCTATTATTCGACAGAAACTGCTATGTGAAGATCACCAGTGCCCACCCTGTGCTACATGTGATTTCTGCAGTACTGACCTCAGCCTTCATTTTTCTTGACCTACGCAGCTCAGTCATGGGGTTGTCTCCCCTCTCCTTATGAAAAGTCTTCTCACTTGAGTTGCCATGGCATTGTGCTGTCTTGATACTTCTTTTCCTCTTTACTTTACCAATTCCCTGATGACCATTATTTTGTCTCCTCAGTGACATTCTTCCTTCTTCCAGCCTCAGAATGCCACTTTCCCTCAGTGGCTGCCCTGTGACCTCCTCCTCTGACACCTGCTCCCTCTTAGGGTTTTCATACCTGATGGTACATCGGGACTTCCTGCAGCATAGTAAATATCTTTCACCATGTAAAATGTAAGAGCTGTTTCTATTAGCACTATCTTGAAAATAGCAGATAGGTTTCCATGGATTTGCGCTATGCTGAGAAATCTACCTGGATATATGGGGGTGAACCAAACGAATTCTCAATAATTTATTTCTAGACTGGGATCCTAAGCTTGTGTTTTTATGTTTTAAATTGGAAAATCTTTGTCTGACTTTAACCCCGAAGGCTATATTAAGGAATACTTTCCATATTAATATTAACAGTATGGTTTATGGCACATTTAAATTAGACGTAATCGAAAGTCTCATTTTGCAAGTCTGCAAAAAAGATGACACGCTATGTGATTTTATCAGATTATTTTTCTTTTTCATATCTGTTTCATCTCTATGTCTTGTTTATGCATCTAATGTTGCAGTTGTCACATGGAATTATCAATTCAACTGTGAATTTCCTGTGAACGCATGGACTGTGAGTTTGCTTCTGTATTCCAATTGTTTTAGTACATGCCTAGCATATAGCAGGTGCAAAACAAAATTTACCAATTAAATTAAAACAAAAAATGATGTCATTAAGAAAACATATAGTTATATAGCAAAAATTAGAAACTAAATAAGGGTAGAAATCATATTGAGAAGATTTGGAAGGTCTGAATTTTATTCATGACGAATTTTAAGGAAATGTCAATGGAAATTACTTTTAGCTTTTATTCTTTGTGACTTTTTTTTTTGACAGAGTCTTGCTCTGTCGACCAAGTTGGAGTGCAATGGAGTGATCTCAGCTCAATGCAACCTCCACCTCCCAGGTCTAAGCAATTCTCCTGCCTCAGGTTCCCAAGTAGCTGGGATTACAGGCACGTACCACCATGCCCAGCTAATTTATGTATTTTTGGTAGAGACGGGGTTTCACCATGTTGACCAGGCTGATCTCAAACTCCTGGCCTCAAGTGATCTGCCCACCTTGGCCTCCCGAAGGACTGGGATTACAGGTGTGAGCCACCACGCCCAGCCAATTTTGTGACTTTCATTTGCAGTTGATGCTCACCTCTCCCTGACTTTCTCTGTGATTGTCTAAAAAGAATCTGCAATTCTTTGATACTCCTGCAATAAAAGATTGAGTCTAATTACCCTTCCTTTGAACATGGATCAGGCTTTGTGACTCAATTCTACCAAACAGAATGAGGGGGAGGCAACCTCCTAACACTTCTGAGGCTGGGTTAGGAGCAGAGATGCAGCTTCTGCCTGACTCTGTCTCTTAGGAGATGTGCCTTTTGGGGCTCAGGCTGCTATGCTAGAAGTCCAGATATCCTAAAGCTGCCCTGATGCAGACAACAAGCAGAGAGACTCCTTAGGGAAGGTGCAGTTATTCCAGTTGTCAGCTGTCTGAATCTTTCCAGCCGGAGCACCAGGTCTCAGGTGTGTGAGTGAAGAAGTCTTCAAAATGACCTCAGTCCCAGTCACCATCTTCCTGTAACCTCATTAGACCCTAAACCACCCAGCTACCCTGCTCCCAAATTCCTGAGCCACAGAAATCTAAAAGATAATAAACGATTTTTATTATTTTACACTGCTAAGTTTTGGGGTGATTTTCTATACAGCCGTAGATCCACATTCTCACTAAATTATCATCTCTAAAATCAGCCAAATTCATCTATTTAAGAGCATCATGCTTTTCAAAACACGTTAAGACTTACATGTAGTAAATCTATTTATATGCTTCTAAATTTTATTCTCATTTTTTTTGTGTATATCCCTGATTAGCTAAAGCAAAGACCCTCTCATGTCAGTTTGAGAGTTATGAATATGAAACTTCAGAACTTGCAGCCTTTCAGAGCTACCAAGAATGTAACACATTCACGGCTGGCTGGGAGGAAGAGGGATAGAGAAGGAGCAAGAGTACCAGGTAGCTATGGAAGTCAATAAGTCAATCAGCAGGTGATTGGTGCACACTAATATCTCTGGTACAAAGAGAGTGTAGTCTTCTAGGGCAAAAAACATGTAACTCTTTAAGGAAGATAGCACATCAGCTTTTCTGTGACCCAGAACATGGGAGAGTCTGAATCTGGATGATGAGACTGTGATCCCACCCCATGTTAAGATCTGAGGTTCTGAAGCAGGAACAATTATAAACAGATACAATAAAACTTAAAAAGAAGGAATTTCTTATTTTCAGAGCTTTGAGTTTTGTTATAAGAACTGTGTTCTTTGATCTGACAGGAATAGAATTCTCGTATATACCTCTTAAGATATACCCGGTGCTCAGGTCTTGGGGTACTCTGGGCGAGACAGAAGAAATCCGTGGCCAAAAGATTGTCAGGAAAGCCAGCGGGCAGGACAGCTGGGCTAATATTGTCCCAGCTCAATCAATCTGGAAGAGGACATTGACCACTCAGCTAGTAGGGGACAGTAGACATTTGAGGATCAGCACATGATTTTAGGAGCTCCTTTTCAATTTTGAAAAGAACCTGGCATTTGTTAGTTGTCTGTGGAATTTTGAAAAACTTTTGTATACTGTCAAACTTCAGGTTCTTATGACTTGACTCTTCCAGGATATGTAAGAGAGTTTGGGAGGTTTTTTCTTTCAAACTTTCTTGAACTTGTTTGTAATTAGGGCTCTTGCCTACATGTGGTTCCCTCTGCCTGGAATGCCCTTCTCCCAACCTGCCACAGGCTGCCCTCCCATCATAGCATATACTTCTTGGAGTGGCTTCCAAGAACTCTCGCTCTTGCCACCAGAGTTGATCACCACCTCATTTGTGATATCACGAATGGTGCTTAGGCCTCTACAAGACCCTTTTCCATGTTGTGTGGTCATTATTTATTTTCTGACTTCATTCACCAGGCTGTGAGCTCCTAGAAGGCTAGCTTTTTTTTTTTTCTTTTTGTCTGCCATGGATCTAATATAGATATTATGCCTTTCCTGGTTTCCTCTTCCCACTTCCCAGGCAAGCCAAGCAGTAGGTACTCTCCTAATGGGTCTTGACACTTGCCATTTGTGGAAACACAGACAGAGGTTTCCACTGACCTTCTCTAGGTTGCCTGGCAAGAGCCAGCTGGGATTAGTTATGACCTCAGCAGGAGGGGCAGTGACTGATCTCAACTTGCTAGAAAGTCTTCTGGGGATCTTGATGCTGGGCAGCTTGTATGCTCAGAACTGGCGTGTACTTCTTCTGAGAAGCTGGTAGTACAACTTGGTTATTTAGCCCTCTTTTCACAAGACTACTGTCATACGAGCCTTATAGAAGGATAGAAGAAGAGGGGACTGGGCCCCTCTTCTGTACCATATCTGGCCCATCTAACCCACGTCTTAGTAGGAAAAGGGGAGCTATGGGTCTACTGATTCTGCCGGTGCATCTCAGCCTGCTCTAGTGTCTCTTGTGCCATGTTCAACTGGGTCCTTTGCTTGGACTAGGCCGTTGCTTGGAGATAAAGTGATCAAGAGAAGATGTATACATACATACATACATACACACATACATACATGCAAAGTCTGTGAGTTTTGGGGAACAAGTGGTTTGTGGAAAAGCTAAGGTTTAAAGGTCTCCATCAGCCCCCATGGTCACTCTCTTCTCTTCTACTGATACAAAAAAGAGACAAAGACCTTATTACTTTGCCTGAATGTGTTTTCTGCAACTTCCTTGTTATTCTGATTGAAAAGTCCCATGATTTCTGCTATTGATCCTAGGCAAAACTGATTCTTGAGTCCTATTTTGCTTTGGTAAATAATCAGGGTTTCTACTTAAAAACCCAGAGACGAGAAAGTGACAGCAGGTAAATGTACCTACTGGAAAGCTGAAATAAATTTCAATTTTAAAATCTCATTGTTGACACCTGCTAAATTTGTTGCCACTTCATTTAGAGGTGACTTCTAGTATTGGTATTCCAAAATTAAATATTAGGAGAATCTCTGCTTTTAAGCCAGAAACAGAAAGTTCTCTCCATCACAAATATCTATCCATTATCTTTCTGCAAATTATTAAAAGGATTGAGGGCTCAAAAAGGAAACCAGTAGGAAATATAGTAACTTTCCCAGGGTATAAATCCATGTAAGGATTATGCTTGCAGGTAGAAATATTGTGTTTCATGTAATCACCATTTGAAATTTTAATTTTGAATTGTGGTACTTGCCCAGGAGAGCCACTGTATCAATCTCAAAACTAGGAAAAAACTCATTCTTTCAACGTGAGAGCTATTTTGGTATTGGTTTATAACATGCCTTTCTCTTAAGACTCCCAAATTATATTTTATTATAAAATTCCCCAAATCTTGTATAAAATACTATCTTTATGTAGATAACATCTGGAAAAGTGGCCCAGCATTGCATAAAAGCAAATCAAGGATGGAGGTAAGAACAGTTCATTCCTGGATTTCCTAATTCTGTTCTTTTGTTATAAACCGGGTATTATTTTACTGGCTTTATGGTTTCACAAACAAAAGGTTTAGCAGAATCTTTGGACATCAAATGGCCTTTATGAAACAATGTCTTGATGAGTTAAATAAAAACGAATCAGAAACACATGGACTCGACTTCCCTTGAAATATAAGAGGACACACAAATCAAGGCAAAGAGCACTTAACAAACACTGGGTTTGGGTTTCCTGAACCTGAAATGTTAAAATAATTAGCAAGGACTTATTGAGGCTGAAAAATGATCAGTTCCAGTATTTCTAGCTCAAAACTAAAATGAGGAGAGGCGGGAGGGTCCTAGAAGAGTAGGGAGTGGTCATGGGGCAGATGGAAACCTTTGAAAATTCGCTTTGCCTCCAAGCTGTTTGTTTCCCAAAGCTCTCAAACTTTGCTTTTATTTATTTATTTCCCTTCTCTTTTGCTTTGATTTCCATATTTCAGCTGAAGACCTATCTAAAATATTTTGAATTGGTTCAGCTGAAGTCTTTCTAGTCTCTTCTCGGAGGCAGAAAACCATGATATTTGGTTAAACAATGCTCTGTTCATTCTTGAATTGAAAGATAAATTCAAATATTGGTTATCCAGGAAGTTTGGTTAAGTTGAATTTATTTCCTAGTGAGTTGGACTTCTCAGCATTCCCTAAACCCACAAAATAAATTCTTTCAGAAAGCACTGTGAAAAAGTTGTAAGAAAGAATTATTACGTACTAGACTACAGATTTTAAAATAGATTGTAAGCCTAGAGGGAAAAAAAAAGAAAAGCTTGAATTATTACAATCTGAGATACAACAGTTCCCTTGCTTCATCCTACACTGTATCTGGGATTCCCAGAATTTCTTCTCTGGCCCAGATCTGATTCTTTCTCCTTTCTTCCCAAGTTCCCCTGGGAACTCAGCCTGCTTTCTTACTTCTTCCACAGTTGCTTCTCTCTACCCTTTGCAATTTTTGTCTCCAAATCCAGGTCTGCCTGCAGTGCGAAGGAATTACTCACGACTACTTCAGAAAGCATATATTTTTAAAAATATTATTTTAGATATTTTATTTGTGATAATAATAATAGGAAACTGACTGGGGGGACAAAAATAACAACCAAGGGGAGGTCTCAGAGTAGTGGCAGAGTAATCCCTGATCTCTTGGTTCCTTACTTCCTCTGTCAACTGAAAATTTGAATACAGCAGTCCTGCCTTGCCTCTTACCTCTGAAGGTAGATCTCAGCTCCCAGACCCCCTCATCTGAAGGTCAAGTGGGTCCTTCACTGGCCACGCCTGGAGATACTATGCAGATTACAACATTAATGTCTACTTGTATTAAGGGATAAGTTTCCATTTCTGAAGACCTTCTGATTATAGGATATTTGTCCACTACTGCTATGTGCGGTATAAAATCAACCTCTTTGGGCATATTCTCATGTACTGTACTCCCTCCTATTTATGAAAAACTATTTTTAAGGTATTTCAGACTCATCAATGTTTAAACTTTATTTTAAAATTAAAAATAATATTTTTATCACTTAAATATGAGATGATTCACTTAGTCATCAATATAATATGTATTTGTTTCCATTAGGTCCAAAATGGCACTGTGAATACAATGTGGTCAAGTGTGTGACGTAATTTAAATTAACAACTCTGAAAGCACTCAGCAAAGCCCAAGAGTTCTAAGGAGCTCTTCATTAATGCTATCAGCAAGCACCATCACATTGCTTCCTCTGGATCACTACTAATAGTATTTTAGCACATGATGTAAAATAAAAATAATATTTTGAGTTTGCTGACTACTATTTTTTGTGCAAATTGTCTTTCCTTTGTGATGCAAGACCTTTTCAGATGCTTGAGTTCATTGTTTCCTTTACTTGCCACTCTCATAGCTCCCTTCTGTAGAGCACTTACTATGAGGCTTATGCCTCATTTAATCCTTGAGCAACTCTATGAAGAAGGTAAAACAATCATATTTCATGACAGAACAAATTTAGACTCAGACACATTAATTTGCTCAATACCAAGCCACTAATAAAGTGGAAGAGCCCACATCTGAACCCAGATCCAATTCTATTTTCTTTGATTTATTTATTTATTTTTATTTTGTTTCGTTTTCTTGAGACAGGGTCTCACTCTGTCGCCCAGGCTGGAGTGCAGTGGTGCAATCTCAGCTTACTGAAGCCTTGACCTCCCAGGCTCAAGCAGTCCTCCCACTTCAGCCTCTCAAGTAGCTGGAACTACAGGTGCATGCCACCACACCCAGCTAATGTATTGTTTTTTGTTTGTTTTTATAGAGACGAGGTCTCACTATGTTGCCCTGGCTAGTCTCCAATTCCTGCTCTCTCGCGAGCCTCCCATCTTGACCTCCCAAAGTGCTGGGATTACAGGGATGAGCCATCATGTCCAGCCCCAGATCCAACTCTAAAGTATATTTTATCTCAACATTCCTCTCCATTTTCTTGGTTGTCTGTACACAATGCCTAGAACTTTCACAGAAAGGTGCTATGTAAAAACCAGTTCTGAAGTTAGAGTAATAATGGACAGGAAAACCAACTCACTATTTTATAACTGTATGATTTTAAGTCCATAAAATGTTAGAGTGGTAGGGGCATTTATGATCCCCAAATTCAACCTCATTTTTACATAGAAAAAAACCTGCTACGAAGAGAATGTCATCTTCAGAGTGGCACTCAGGCTGTAATCACAGTCCCCATTCCTCAAGCCAGTGTGCTTTCCAATGCATTTACACCTGGTGTGACGA
This sequence comes from Rhinopithecus roxellana, assembly GCF_007565055.1. NCBI lineage: Eukaryota > Metazoa > Chordata > Mammalia > Primates > Cercopithecidae > Rhinopithecus > Rhinopithecus roxellana. Next base: position 86,509,751 of record NC_044562.1, on the reverse strand, counting down.
ATCATAGTACAGACAAAAGAGAAAACTCCACAAAGGAAAAGCAACTCCATTTCACTAGATCCCCAAAGGTACCACTTTTTTTTTTTTTTTTTTTTTTTTTTTTTTTTTTTTTTTTTGAGACAGAGTCTTGCTCTGTTGCCTAGGCTGGAGCGCAATGGCGCAATCGCTGCTCATCGCAACCTTGCCTCCTGGGGTGAAGCAATTCTCCTGCCTCAGCCTCCTGAGTAGCTGGGATTATAGGCATGCGCCACCATGCCCGGCTAATTTTTGTATTTTTAGTAGAGACGGGGCTTCACCATGTTGGTCAGTCTTCACCATGTTGGTCAGTCAGGAGCCTGAGCTCGTGATCGGCCCTTCTCAGCCTCCCAAAGTGCTAGGATTACAGGTGTGAGCCACCACCCTGGGCCAAGGTATCAGATCATTAAGGTTACTGCCAAAGCTACCATTTCTAAAACCAAGAGTTCTGAGGAGACTTGTGAGTGTTTTGCATTGGATTCTAATGGCTGTCCAATCATTGAATATATGAAGTTATTTTTGACAGTTGGATGTCAAGACAGAAAAAGGCAATGTGACCATTTTTCAAATGCCACATGTATGTGTAACATGGGCATGTGCTATAGTACCATTAATTGAGTCCTTGTTTTTCGTTTAGAGCATACAGTTGGGTTTAGAATCACAGTTCAGCAAATCTATAATAGCTCTTTGATTGCTTAGACTCAGGGGTCCTTCCTTATCCGTCCTAAATTATCTTCCTGTGTGTATTTTTTCTTTATTTGCCACAAGTCCTAGAAATTCAGCCTGTTTTCCTGTTTTAGTTTAAAAAGATGATGGAGCAACCACAATTATTTTTATTGAACCCTTGTTATATGCAAACACTGTCTTTAGTGCTTTACATGCATTATTTTGCTAGTCCTTATGAAGTAGGTCCTATATTATTCCATATTTATAGATGAGGAAACTGAGAGGCAGGTTAAGTAACTTCCGCAGGTTAAATCACAAGGAAGTGACTGAGCTGCTCTGCACCACGTCGTTTTGGTTTCTCCCAGATTTCTCCTTTGTTACTCCTGAAAGGCAGGCAAATACTATATGCCCTTTCCCATCACATTAGAAAAAATAGGGTTTTGTTGGTAATTACTGCTACAAAACAGAGTAACACAATCTAAACATTAGTTAGTTACAAGGTAACAGGACCTTACAAAGTTCTTTTGATTATGATTTGTGGTCTGTAGTTTATGACTGCCTCCTGACCTGACAAAAAGAAGCCATAATCCTCTCTGTTCTCTTCTCTTTCCTTCTTTCCTTCTTTCTTTCTTTCTTTTTCTTCCTTCCTTCCTTCCTTCCTTCCTTCCTTCCTTCCTTCCTTCCTTCCTTCCTTCCTTCCTCCCTTCCTTCCTTCCTTCCTTCCCTCCCTCCCTCCCTCCTTTCTTTCTCTCTCTCTTTCTTTCTTTCTCTCTCTCTCTCTCTTTCTCTCTCTGTCTCTGTCTGTCTTTCTTTCTTCTTTCTTTTTTTTTTTTAGACGAAGTTTCGCTCCTGTCACCCAGGCTGATGTGCAAATGGCATGATCTCAACTCACTGCAACCTCCACCTCCCTGGTTCAAGTGATTCTCCTGCCTCAGCCTCCTGAATAGCTGGGATTACAAGTGTGTACCACCACCCCCAGCTATTTTTTTTTTTTTTTTTTTTTTTTTTTTTGTATTTTAGTAGAGATGGGGTTTCACCAAGTTAGCCAGGCTGGTCTTGAACTCTGACCTCAGGTAATCCGCCTGCCTCTGCCTGTCAAAATGCTGGTATTACAAGCATGAGCCACTGTGCCCAGCCTGTTCTCTACTTTCATTTCCCTGGGGATAGTAGTCTTTTATTCCTGAGTGCCTTTTTCCCTACCTGAAGAAACTGGTGTGTCTAAAGACACTGGTGACAGAGGCTGAAGCAAAGGTGTATCTTGATCCCATCCCACGGGCTCATGTCATTACTGAGCCCCTCCAGACTTCATGGCATGCCCATCCCCAGGTTTCTGTGTATCCCAGAATGATTCCCTCTGGAAAGAGAGGTAGAAGGAAGGAGAGGATAAGGAAGGGAAGAAAAAATATTCTTACCAGTTAACACATAATCAGTGTGTTTTCCTGTAGCATCTTGTTGGTAAGGGTTGAGAGTGTACCTGGACTTAATTTTTCTTTTAAACAGATTCATCACTTCCTTTTGTGGGCATAGTAAAGATAGATATGATTAGGATTATATGGTGAATTGGGCCATTGATTCCTAGCCTACTGGTTGTCCAGGCTATTGGAAGCAGGCAAGTAAATTTTATGCAGAAATGAGCTGCACTGTTTTTTCATAATCTAGTATTATGCCGACACTTTTATATGTTATAGAATAAAATCATAATTAAAAATTTTAAAAACCAAAGAAGTAACTCCAATTGGAAGACACATGCCTTGGCTCTGCTATTAATCAGTTTTGTGATTTTTGGCATATTCTTTAGCTTTTGGGGGACTCAGTTTCCTAGTTTTTAAAGTGAGAGAAAAAAACTTGTCATTTCTAAGATATCTTTAAGTTCTAATATTCTGTGATTTATAGGAACCATGTGAATGATGGAGGCTTTTGAAGCTTAATAGTATGATAATGGATTTTATGCTTTTCTGTTATTTTAAATTTTATTAGATTTTTGGTTCTGAATATTGAAGCAGAATTGAATATTTTTCAATTAGCTCTGTAAGTAGTACTGAACACTTATTTAATTCAGGAAGAAAAAAGCTAAAATCTTGTATTGGGGGAAAAAGAAGTGTTCTTCAGTTTTCTTAGACATTAAATGGCTCATTCAAAGCAACATTTTGATAAATTGTGTAAATGAGAGAAGAACATATGGATTAAATTTTCCTTGAAATACATACGCATTTAAAAATTAAGAAAGAAAAAGTGCTTGGCAAAGCCCATTTGGGGTTCTGCCAAATGGAAAACATTTTAAAAATAGTTGAAAATGTAGTTTTATCTTGAAATGCTACCATATTCACCGATCTTTATTGATTATATATTTTTAAATTTGTTAGTTACTCTCCTTATATTTATTTTTGCAGTTTTTTTTTTGCTCTGGGGACTTGTTCAATTATAGTACTTTTTTTTTTTTTTTTAAACAGACAACACAGTCCGTCAGTCACTGAAGAGCACATTAGTATATCTGTCTCTCCCTGTGGGAATCCTGTTCCTTGGACTTCTGCAGAGGTTGCAGTTTGATCTTTCGTGTAGTGATGACTGGCATCGATTTATATCGATACAATGAAAAATTCTAAAGAACACTTTGTGGTAGAGAAATAAAGGAGATCTTGTCTTTGAAGATGCGGAATATGACAAGTAACTTTCCAGTAAATCATTCTATTTTAGTGGAGGAGTTTTGAAGGAAGATAAGCCCTGAGTTTCCTGATTATATGTAATTCAAACATAGATATTCAAAAGTCTTGGAGCTAACCTTCTTCCGTAGGGATGGAAGAGTTTGCTTTGTCTATAGATCCCATTGTACAGCTTGAAGAAGAGAAGAATTATTTTCTCAAAATCTCAAAAATCATATTTCTGCAATTTTCTTGAAATCTCAGAATCACATCTAATTTCTGATCAAATTGGCAACACTTTCTAGTTCTAAGTGTTCAGTTCATCTGGAAAGAACTTGGTGCAATTTGTGTAATTACTTTATAGCTATCTGCAAAACAAACAGTGGGAGTCATGTCTCTGCTGATGAATGTACAGATTCAGGTCACTAGAACATAATCCCAAAACTGACATTCTGGTTGAGATTTTTCTCCTCTTTCGGTTCTCCTTCTTCTCCTTCTTCCTTCTTCTTTCTTTTTCTTCTTCTTTCTTCTTCTTCTTCTTCTTCTTTTTTTTTTTTTTTTTTTTTTTGAGACAGGGTTTCACTCTGTCACCCAGACTGGAGTGTAGTTGCACAATCACGGCTCACTGCAGTCTTGACCTCCTGGGCTCAGGTGATCCTCCCCCGTCAGCCTCCCAAGTCACTGGGAGTACAGGTGTGTGCCACTACACCCAGCTAATTTTTGTATTTTTTGTAGAGATGGGTTTTCACCATGTTTCCCAGCCTGTCTCCTTTCCTTTTTATGATTGAATCCTTTTGAAAAGAATGTTGTTTTCTTATAAAATTTTAATGAACAAAGAATATATTTTGGTGTTAAAATCTTAAACCCTATTAGATGGTACCATAAGGGTTTGTATTCTACTCAGGATATGTCCAAGGAAATGATAAGATTTGTTTGCATAAGATGGTAACAATATCTTACCTTTTGAGGCTAATATTTAAAACCCAAGAGTATGTTTTAATTGTTGGGTTGTTCTTTTTCTTGTATAGTATCAAAATATTATATGTTATTGTTAATAATTTTCAATGAATCCTTTATTATTTAAACAAAAGTCATTCTTATTGGGCTCATATGTTTTACCCCCACAAAATTGTGAATAGAATGTGTACAGTTTCATAAACTCTGAAATAAAAAATATAGGCAATTTTCTTTCTTTTTTTTTTTTTTTTCTCTTACTCAGAGGTTTCCAACACATTTTATTTTGCAGACCACTGGTTTGTAGCTTTTGAGGACCAACATCTGTATCAATTCCTATAAAATATCCAATCAATTTCAGTTCCATAGAAGGCTCTTCCATGCTGCACACCATGCTTATGACTGAAGGTCCAGTTACACATGCATAAAGGCTGCCCTGCCCGCTGGTTCCTGGAGGAGGGCACGTCTGAGTTAAAGCCTATTCCAGGAGCTCCATCTTCCCAGAGCGTCATTTCCTTTGGCAAGAAGTCAGTTTACATGTGCGGCTTTGGTGCCTGGGAGCAGGAAGCACCAGAAACGTGCAGAATGTGCTGTTTTTTCTCTGATGAAGACAGGCACTTGAGGATCCAGTGCCCTTGTAGTTAATGACAGGAATCCCTCAATTGCTTAGTAGGTTAAAATATAAGGAAGCCTCCGCTTTACGAAACACAGGTAACACCTTTCAAGATTGCCTATTTATTCTAGAACTACATTAATTCAGGAAAATATAGGTCCCATGAAAGACTTAAAAGTTTTATGAAACTAAAATCTAGTTTTTCCCAATAAATTGTATTTTAGGCAAAACCCTCCCAATGCTTCTAAAATAATACTAAAAGGGTCATCTGCTTATACAAGAGCAATTTAAAATATTAAATATTTATTTGAATAACAAGTTTAAGTTGGAGCTGCAATGTTGGCAATGCAGGTTTTTAACACAGATCACAAAAAGTGTGCACAAAAAATTACTGGTGCAAAGGACAAAATAATGCTAAGAATTAGGCTAAATATCTGCTGATTTCAAGAAAACAAAAGGCCTGAAATCACTGTACAAAATAGAAAATGAATTAAACACTACCATCCACAGAACAGTCTTTATTATTGATTATATTTTAAAATTATTTGTGTAATTGTATATTGAATTGTAAATGAGTATTATACATGAACCTCCTTTCGGAAGGCAATTCCTTGTAGCACTATAGAACATCTAATTACATTGCAAAAAGTATCCTTTTTTGCTATCGATAAAGAAAACAGCTAGTGGTATTACTGTAAATATCAGGAAGTCTACAAAAAAAGAAATAAGATTTCTTTTTTGTCTCTTCAAAGTGTTTTCCATGCAGTGAAGCACTTGCCGTGTTGAACTGAATGCACTACTGAATGCACTATGGGAGAATGTTCTGGTCCGAGATACTCTTGAGAGATAAGACTAGGCTTTTCCAAATCAAACATTCAAAGAAATCATGCTACACTTTTATAACTGGGATACCGTCATATGCCACTTACCAATGCTGTCTCTCCAGAAAACCATTCAAGATGTTTAAAAAAAAAAATCAGACTTATGATAAATATACATAAAATGGGATCTATATACCAAATGCTATTTGATACGACTACTGGTAATGTCTGTGCTATGTGAAAGCAACTTTAAAAAGAGCCTATGCGGCAACAGGTAAGTGTCTAAAGATTCAAAATGAATGAACAGTGTTTGATAACAATATAATTCTCAACTCAGAAGCTGCCTCAAGATTAGGTGCATCTTCAGTTAATGTAACAGGAAAAAAAAGCAATGGATTTTATTTTATTAATTGTATCCACTTACAAACCGACCTAAGGTCACCTGATATGTAGACACAATGAGATTTCTGTTGTTTATAGTCTTTAATTGAAGTGATGATAAAGGAAATAGATCTATTTAAAAACAAAACCAAACAGCTATTTCTGTCTAGATTAAGAGGTGGCCCCGGGTGTGGGATTCACATTTTGAGGGGCCACTTGTGGTGCGACCTCGATGATCCCGGGTTTGTCTATGATTCTGGCTGTGCAGTTGCCCTTCTCTACGATCCCAATAATCCATGCTTGGTGGCCTTCACCATATTTGGGGGACTTTATCTCTGCACAGAACCGAGCTGCTTGCTCACGTGGTAAACAGATCAGAAGGCTGCCTGAGGTCTCTAGGCAGGTCCCATGCATGAGGCCGAACATGTTTCCGCATGCCTTGCTCACCACAGCCATCTTGGCCAGCACTGGGAGGTCGTGAATTACAAATGACACTTCGTTCCTCTGCTGGTTGGCCAGGTTCTGCGCGTGGCCCCAAATCCCAAAGCCCGTGATGTCAGTGGCTGCGTGGGCATTGAACGTGTGCATGAGTCCTGCAGCTGTCCTGTTGAGCCTTGCCATGTTCATCATGGCCTCCTGGTAGGCCAGCTCTATATCTTCTTGGGTGAACACTAGTTTAATCTTATTCCATTTCTCAGGAATATCCAGCCACTAGTGCCCAGCCCCTGCCACCTGTGTCCCCAGGGGTTTTGTCAACACCAGCACGTCTCCTGGCACTGCATTGTCTGGCATGATAAATTCACTGGGCTGGCAGACAATGGTAGCGACTCCTCCCAGAACAATCCAGGGGTTTAGTACTGTTAGGCCGCCCGTTACAGACGTTCCTGCTTCTTCAGCTGCGTCTTTAAAACCTTGGTTAATCAGAGGCATCACTTTGTCCCCTTCCCTGTCAGTCATTTTATTACTGACTCCAAGGAGCATCAGCATATTTTCACATTCCGTGACCCCCCACTGCATAGAGGTCACTGAGGACATTGGCACCTGCTATCCTGCCCATCATGTAAGGGTCTTCTACGATCGGGTAAATGTAATCTGTGGTTTGAACCAAGGAACGCCCACCGTGCCTCAAAGGAATGACACAAGTATCCATTCTAATGTCAAGCCTTGGCATACCGGCTCCCAGAAACTGCTCATCTTCTTGGAAATGGTTCACCTGTAAAGATTTCAGCAATTTTTGTAGGACATCTTGGGACACTTTCCAGCCTGTGCCCTTCATTTCAGTGAATCTGGTTAGCCAGAAGCTCCTGTCCAATTCGTAACTTTCTCGGTTGAAGGCCTCCGGTGTACCCATAGTTCTTGCGTCCCCGCTCGCCTCACAGCTCAGCCCCTCCCCTCCCTCTGCGGGTTGGCTGAATTCTTTATGGATCCACCAGCTCGCTTTGCGCCCTCCGCCTCCTCCTGAAAACAGGCAGCGGGCCGCTCCCACAATGCACCGGGCGCGGCCGGGCTCCCTTCGCTTGAATAAAAATGCCGCGCTCAGGGGCCCGGCACTTGGGCCCCGAGGGGGATCGCCTGGCTCGGCCCGGCCCTGCTGCGGCCGAGCCGCCGCGCTCCCCAATGCAGACAATTTTCTGTAACAACTGAGAGCAGACCCAGAAGTGAAGACCTAGATGACACTTTGGAACTTCTCATGTGCTGGGTTTTGTGTTTAAAGGCCATTCAACATAATGCAGCATATTTAAAACATAAAGAAAGTAATTTTTAAATGCTTTACATTCATTTCTCTTTCAGACTTAATAAATGCTACTACTTTCAAATACACCAAGGAATAGAAGAATTTATATTTATTTTCCTGATGGTATTGTAGGAAGGTATTTCAGATCATTAATAAGGGAAGCTAGGTACTTAAATGCCTTCCTCAAGCATAAGGGGTTAATTTATCATTGGTAAATTAGACTTGAGTATATCACAGTGGTTTGGATAATTAGATTATTGTCATAGTTTCTCAGTTACCATGAGAACTTACTTTTTTAAAAAATCAACTTTATCAAGGTATAATTTACATGAATAAAATGCACCCATTTTAAGCATACATTTAGATAAGTTTGACAAATGTGTACATCTGTGGAACTACCATCACCACAATCAGGATATGGAACATCCACATCACCCAGAAAGTTTCTTCATGTCCCTTTGAAGTCAACCCCCTCCCCTACAGACCCTAGGAAAACACTGATCTACTTTACACCACAGTAGATTAATTTTGTTTGTTGTAGAATTTGATATAAATTCAATTACAAAGTATGTACTCTTTTGTGTCTAACTTCTTTCACACAGCATCATGTTTTCAGATTCATTTGTGTTGCATGTGTCAGTAGGTTACATTAAGGCTGTTCACAACTTTTGTTTATTATGAATAAAGCTACTATGAACATTTATGTACTGGTCTTTGTGAGAACATAGGTTTCATTTTTCTTGGGTAAGTACCTAAAAGTGAAATTGATGGGTTCTATGATAAGTGTATATTCAGCTTTATAAGAAACTGTGAAATTGTTTGTCTAAAGTGGTTGCATCATTTTTTACTTTCACTGACACTTGCTGACACTTGGTATTATTATTCTTGTTAAAATAAGCAAAAGAAGTAAAAAGCTGAAGATTCTAAAAAATCAACAACTCTTCTTGTATCTGTAAGAGGAGTGAGGACACAGGGAAACCTTCAAAATTGGAAAGACCAGCAGGGGAACACAGAGAATCACAATTTACTAGAATAGACACCCACAAACAGAAACCTCCATATTCTATTCTTAACAAGGCCTGTCCTCAGAGAAACTATTTCATCAGACCTGAATCTGCTGGGGTTTAATCAGAGCCTTAACCACCAAGGGGAAGAGAAATGCCCAACTCCAGTTTTCCACATGGAAAAGGAGAAATACCCAACTCCAACTTTTTTTACCCATCCTGTCTCACAGGGAGAGGGGAGAAAACTGAGAAGCACTGGTAAAGCTCATAGTTCAGGGGCACAGGCACCCTAAAAGACTGATAACTAATCATGGGAATATAGAAAACCACTTTGCCTTACTACCACATTATCAAAGACCTATTTACCCTGTACATCATTTTACCCCACGTATCATGTCTACTTTTTAACAGAAAAATTATAAGGTATTCAAAAAGGCAACAAGTATGGTTTGAAGAGACTGACAAGCATCAGAACCAGAGTTAGATACATCAGAAATGTTGATATTTTACCAGGAGTTAAAACAAATAATTACTAGTATGCTAAGAGCTTTAATGGATAAAGGAGACAACATGCCAGAACAGGTAAATAAGGTAAGCAGAGAGGTGGAAATTCTAAGAAAGAGTAAAAAGATGTACTAGAGATAAAAAAAATACTGTAACAGAAATGAAAAATGCTTTTCATGGGCTTATTAGTAGACTGGATATTAGTAATCTGTGAACTTGAAGACATATGACAACAGAAACTCCCAAAACAGAAAAGCAAAAAGAAAAGAGACTGAAAAAACAGAACAGAATATCCAAGGACTGTAGGACAACTAAGAAAAGGTATACCATTTGTTTAATGCAAATACCAGATGGAGAAGAAAGAGAAAAGGAACAGAAGAAATACTGGAAGCAATAATGACTGAGAGTTTCTTTAAATTAATGTCAAATGCCAAACCATAGATCCAGGAATCTCAGAGAACATTAAGCAGGATAATTGCCAAACAAAATCTGGGCATTTTATATTCAAATTTCAGAGAATCAAAGATTTTTAAAAATTTTTGAAAGAAGCCAAAGAGGAAAAGCACCTTACCTAGAGAGGAGCAAAGCTAAGAATTGTATCTATCTCCCCAAAAAGTATACAAGCAAGAAGAGAGCAGAGTGAAACATTTAAAGAGTTAAATAACAAAAACCATCAAAACTGAATTTTGTACCCTATAAAATTATTCCCAAAACTGAAAGAAAAATCAATAATTTCTCAGCAAAACAAAAATGAGGACATTTGCTGCAAATATACCTGCCTTGCAAGAAATGTTAAGAAAAGTTATTTAGAGAGAAGAAAAATTGTATAGGTCAGAAATTTAAATCGACACAAAGAAAGGAACAGCATGGGGGAATGCGTAAGTGAAAGTAGAAACTTTCATTTTACTTATTCTTAATTAACACAAAAATTTGTTCAAAATAATGCCAACAATGTATTCAATTTTATAGATATAAATTATATATGTTTACATATAAGTAAAATGAATGACAGCAATGAGGCAAGGGAGGGAAGGGAATAATTGGAAATATCCTGTTATTACAAAGAACTTGTGACAGAGCAAGACCCTGTTTCAAAAAACAGTAAGAAAAAAAAAGAAATTGCATGATGCTGAAGTTGTGTAGTGTTTTTTTTAAATGGGCTTAGATTTGTTGTGAATGTATATTGCACACTTTAAGACAACCACTAAAAGAGAAAAAAAAAGAAACATGATGAAGCATGAATAATATGCTAAGAAAGGAGAGAAGATGGAATTATATAAAATGCTAAATTAAAACAACAAAAGGCAGAAAAACTATGAAGACAAAAATAAAAACAAAGAAAAATGGCAACAGATAGAAAATAGTAAAAATATAGTAGGTATTAATCCAACCATATTAATAATCACTTTAAGGGTCAGTAGTCTAAATAAACCAATTAAATGGCAGAGATTGACAAGTAGATTTTAAAAAAAGACCCAACTACACATTGTCTGCAAGAATTCCACTTTAAATACAAAGAGATATATAGATTACAAGTAAAAGAAGGAAGATAAATATACCATGCTGATGTTAATTTAAAAAGTAAAAGTAGCTATATTAATTTCAGACAGAGCAGACTTCAGAGTAAGGAAAGTTATCAGGGATAAAGAAGGGCATTATATAATGATAAAGAGGTCAGTTCTGCAAGGAGATATGAAAACTTTAACGTATATGACAACAGATTGTCAAAATATGTGAGACAAAAACTGATAGAACTGCAAGGAAAAATAGATGAATTCACTCTTGCACTTACAGACTTTAACACTCTGTCAGAAATGAACAGATCCAGAAGGCAGAAAATCGATAAGTACATAGTTTAACTCAACAGCCCCATCAGTCAACTGTATATAATTGACATCTATAGACTACTACATCCAACAACAACAGTTTACACATTTTTCTTAAATTCACATGGAACATTTATCAAGATAGATAAAATTCTGGGCCATTGAAAACACACCTTAAGAAATTTAAAATTACAGAAATTAAAAAATGTCTGCCCTCAGACCACAGTGGAATTAAACTAGAAATTGATAACGAAAAGGTAGCTGGGAAATCCCAAAATACTTGGAGATTAAACAACATGTTTCTAAATAACACATGGCCAAAGAAAAAATTTCAAGAGAAGTTTAAAGATATTTTGAATTAAATGAAAATGAAAATACAATTTATCACAATTTGGGGAATGAAGTGAAAGCAGTGCTGGATGCAGCTGGAAACCATCATTCTTAGCAAACTATCACAAGAAGAGAAAACCAAACACCGCATGTTCTCACTCATAGGTGGGAACTGAACAATGAGATCACTTGTACTCGGGAAAGGGAACGTCACACACTGGGGCCTATCATGGGGAGGGGGGAGGGGGGAGGGATTGCATTGGGGAGTTATACATGATATAAATGATGAATTGATGGGTGCTGACGAGTTGATGGGTGCAGCACACCAACATGGCACAAGTATACATATGTAACAAACCTGCACGTTATGCACATGTACCCTAGAACTTAAAGTATAATAATAATAAAAAAAAGAAAGCAGTGCTTAGAAGGAAATTTATAGCATTGAAAACATATATTAGAAAAAGGAAAGATTCAATAATCAAAGTCTCCACCTTAGGAAACTAGGAAAAGAATAGAAAACTAAATGCAAAGTAAGCAGAAATAGTAAAAACAAGTGCAGAAGTCAGTGAAATTTAAAACCCAGGAAATCAACAGAGAAAACCCATCAAAGCCAGAAGCAAAAGGTCAGAAGCTGGATTTTTTTAGAAGATCAATACAATTGATAAGCCTCTAGCCAGGCTAATAAAAAAGAAGGAAGACACAAATGTTAATATCAAAAATGAAAGAAGAAACATCATTACAGACCCCATAGACATTAAAATGATAATTAAAATGATAATAAATAAATATTATGATCAACTCTATACCCACAAAATTGATAACCTAGATGAAATAGACCCATCTATTGAAAGACACAAGTTTTCAAAACCCAAACATGAAGAAATAGACAACCTAGTCTATAGCTATTAAAGAAGTTAAATCAATAATAATATTCTAAAAAAGAGAACTGACTCATCTGTCATGAACCTACCATGACAGATGTGTTCACTGGTGAATTCTACCAAATATTTAAGAAGGAAATTACACCAATTTTCTGCAATCTCTTCCTAACGAGAGAAAGAGAATACTCTTTCTGTGAGACCAGCATTACCCTAAGACAAAAATCACACAGACATTACAAGAAAAGAAAACTGCAGACCAGTACCTTTCATGAATTTATAAATGCAAAACTCCTCAACAAAATATTAGCAAATTGAATTCAACAATTAAAAAAAAGAAATTCCACATAACCAAGTGGAATTTATCCCATGTATGCAAGGCTGATTTAACATTTGAAAACCAATTAATGTAATTTATCACATCAAAAAGAAAAAGAAAAAAAATCACATGATCATATTAATAGGTTCAGAAAAAGCATTTGATAAAAATCTAACCCCCATTCATTATAAAAATTCTCAGCAAACTAGGAATAAAGTGGGAATTTCCTCAGCTTGGTAAAGAATAGCTATAAAAACCTATATCTAACATTATACTTAATGGTGATTAAGATTGGGAATAAGGCAAGCATGTCCTCTTTCATCAGTGCTTTTCAACATTGTACTGGCAGTCCTTGCTAATGCAATTAAACAAGAAAAGAAAATAAATAAATGTTATAGAGATTGGGATTAAACAAATAAAATTTTCTTTGTTTGAAGATAACATGATTTCTTACATAAAAAATCTGAGAGTCAACAACAAAAACTGCTGGAACTAATAAATGATTATAGAAAGCTTGCAAAATACAAAGTTAATATACAAAAGTCAATTGCTTTCTTATATACCAGCAATGAACAAGAGGAATTTGAAATTAAAACCACATTGCCATTTATATCAGCATGCCACAAAATGAGGTAGTTAGGTATAAATCTAACAAAATAGGTATAAGATTTATATGAAGTAAACTTTAAACTCTGGTAGATACTAAAAAAAGAACTTAAAAAATGGAGAGACATTTCACGCTCATGAATAGAAAGACTCAATATTATCAGTATATCAGTTCTTTTCAACTTGATCTATAGGTTTAATGCAATCCCAATCAAAATCTCAGCAAGTTATTTTATGAATATCAGCAAACGCATTCTAAAGTTTATATGGAGAGGCAAAAGCCTCAAACAGTCAATTCAATATTGAAGAAGAAGAACAAAGTTAAAGGACTGACACTACTCAATTTCAAGACTTACTATACAGCTATAGTATTCCAGATAGTATGGTGTTGTTGAAAAAACAGACAAATAGACCAGTAGACAACAAAAGAGAGTCCAGAAATGGCTGAAAACTCCCCAAATTTGGGGAGAGAAATGGACATCTAGATTTTTAAGGTACAAAAATCCCCAAATAGTTTGAACCAGAAAAGGAATACATTGAGACACAGTATAATTAAGTTGTCAAAAAGATAAAGATAGAGAAAATTTTGAGATCAGGAAGAAAAAATTGACTCATATCACATACAAGGGAAGTACCATAAGACTATCAGACAATTTCTGAGCAGAAATTTTGCAGGCCAGGACAGAGTGGAATGATATATTCAAAGTGCTGAAAGGGGGAAAAAAACTGTCAACAAAGAATACTTTATCTGGCAAAGTTGTTCTTCAGAAATGAAAGAGAGATAAAGACTTTACCAAACAAACAAAAACTGGAAGCATTCAATACCATTAGACTTGACTTACAAGAAATAATAAAGATGCCAGGTACAGTGGCTCATGCCTGTAGCCCCAGCACATTGTGAGTCTGAGGTAGGAGGATCACTTGAGCTTGGGAGATCAAGGCTACAATGAGCTGTGATCATGCCACTGCACTTCACATGGGCAACAGAGTAAGACTGTCTCAAAAATAATAGGAAAAAAATTGACCAGGTGTGGTGGCTCATGCCTGTAATCCCAGCACTTTGGGATGCTGAGGTGAGTGGATCACTTGAGGTCAGGAGTTTGAGACCAACCTGGCAACATAGTGAAACCCCGTCTCTACTAAAAATACAAAAAACTTTATCCAGGGGTGGTGGCAGATGCCTATAATTCCTAGCTACTCAGGAGACTGAGGCAAGATAACTGCTTGAATTTGGGAGGCAGAGATTGCAGTGAGCTGAGATCATGCCACTGTACTCCAGTCTGGGCAACAGAGTGAGATTCCATCTCTTAAAAAAAAAAAAAAAAAAAAAAAAAAGGAAAAAAGTAATAAAGGAAGTTCTTCAAGCTGAAAAGTAAAGGATGCTAATTAAAAGTGTAAAACCATGAAAGTACAAAGCTCATCAGCAAAAAAAGTATAGTTAAATTCAGAATTCTGCAATATTGTAATTGTGCATAAACTACTTTCAACTCTAGTAAAAGAGTGAAAAGACAAATGTATTTTTGAAACTATACAATAATTTGTGAATGGATACATAATATTTAAAAATTTACATCGTAACATCAATAAGTTGAAATGTGTGTGGAAGGGAAGTACAGAATTTGTATACACAATTGAAGTTGTTATCACCTTAAAATTGATTGTTATAACTATAATGTTTTATGTAGCCTCAAGGTAACCACAATGAAAAAACCTGTAGTAGATACACAAAAGATTCGGAGAAAGAAATCAGAGCCTGTCACCGCAAAAAGTAATCAAATTGTAAGGGAAGACAGTAAGAGAGAATGAAAGGTACAAAGGAATTACAAAACAGTCAGAAAACAATTAACAAAATGTCAATAGCAAATCCTTACCTATCAATAATTACTTTAAATATAAATGAATTAAATTCTTCACTCAAAAAACATAGAGTAGCTAGATGGATGGAAAAATAACCCACAAGATCCAAGTACATGCTGCCTGCAAGAGACTCATTTTAGCTTTAAGAACATGCATAGACTGAAAGGTGAAAAAAAATAGAAAATAAATTCCATGCAAATGGTAACCAAAAGAAAGTAAAGTGGCTAGACTTACATTAGAAAAAAGTAGCCTTTAAATAAAAAATCGTCACCAGAGACAATAGATCATCATAGAATGTTAAATGGGTCAACTCATCAAGAATATATAACAATTATAACTATGTCTGCACTAAACATAAGAACACTTAACTATATAAAACAAATAAAGGAAAAATAAACAGCAATATAGTAATAGTAGAATACTTTAATTCCTCACTCTCAACCATGGATAGATCAACCACATAGGAAAATTGATAAGCAAGCAGTGGATTTGAACACCATTGTATAATCAATGGACCTAACAGACATATATAGGACATTTTATCCCACAGCAACAGAGTATACCTTTTTCTCAAGTGCATATGGGACAGCCTCCAGGATAAATTATATGTTTCAAGAAGACTGAAATCATATCAAGTATCTTTCTGATCACAAGGGTAGGAAACTAGAAATCAGTAACAAGAGGAAAATTAGAAAATTCACAAATCCATGGAAATTAAGCAACATGCTCCTGAACGACAATAGGTCAAAAAGAAATCAAAAGGGAAGTTAAAATTATTATGAGATAAACAAAATTGAAAACACAACAAACTGAAATATATGGATGCAGCAAAAGCAGTTCTAAAAGGAAAGCTTAGGCCGGGCACAGTAACTCACGCCTGTAATCCCAGCACTTTGGGAGACGGAGGCAGGTGGATCACCTGAGGTCGGGAGTTCGAGACTGGCCTGACCAACATGGTGAAACCCCATCTCTACTAAAAATACAAAATTAGTTGGGCATGGTGGCACATGCCTGTAATCCCAGCTACTCAGGAGGCTGAGGCAGGAGAATCACTTGAATCCGGGAGGCAGAGGTGGTGATGAGCTGAGATTGCGCCGTTGCATTCCAGCCTGGGCAACAAGAGTGAAACTCCGTCTCAAAAAAATGAATACATAAAAAATAAAAATAAAAAATAAAAGGAAAATGTATAGCTATGAATGCCTACATTTAAAAAGAAAGATATCAAATAAATCATCTAACTTTACACTTTAAGAAACTAGAAAAACAAGAACAAACCAAGCCCAAAGTTAGCAGAAGAAAGAAAATAATAAAGATTAGTGCTGAGATAAATAACATAAAAACAGAGAAACAATGAAAAAGATTAATAAAATGAAGAGTTAGTTTTAACAAAAATAAACAAAATTGATACACCTTTACGTAGACTAACCAAAAAAAAGGGATGACTCAAATAAGTAAAAAGAACAAAGGAAAGAGGAGAAATTACAAATGATACCAAAGAAATACAAAAAAGACCACTATGAGCAACTATATACCAATGAATTGTATAACCTAGAAGAAATGGATAAATTCTTAGAAACATGTGATCTATGGATGCTGAATCAGAATCATGAAAAAAATAGAAAGCCTGAACAGACCAATAACAAATAAGAAGATTGAATTGGTAATCAAACCTCCCAACAGGCCAAAGCCCAGGAGTGTAAGTCTTCACTGGTGAGTTCTACCAAAATTTAAAGAATACTTGATGCCAGTTGTTCTTCAATTCTCTTAAAAAATTGAAGAGGAGGAAACAGTTCCAACCTCATTTTATGAGGCCAGTATTATCCCCATAACAAAGCTAGATAAAGACATTACAAGAAAAGAAAAGTACAGGTCAATATCCCTGATGAACATAGATGCAAAAAATTTTGACAAAATACTAGCAAACCAAATTCAACAGCACGTTAGAAGAATCATACACCATGATCAAGTGAGATTTATCCCCGTAATGCAAGGATGCTTCAATATACACAAATCAATAAATGTGATACACCATATTAACAAAATGATGGATAAAAAGCATGATTATCTCAATACATGCATAAAAGGCATTGACAATATTCAACATCTTTTTATGATAAAACCTCTCAACAAATTGATATAAAAATAATGCACCTTAATATAAAAGGCCACACGTGTAAAACTCACAGATAATATTATATACTCAACTATGAAAAACTAAAAGCTTTTCCTTTAAGATCAAGAATAGGACAAGAGTGCTCACTCTCATCCATTCTATTCAACATAGTACTGGAAGTTCTTGCCAGATAAATTCGGCAAGGAAAAGAAATAAAAGGCATCCAAATCAGAAAGGAAGAAGTAAAATTATTCTGTTTACAGATAACATGATTTTATATATAGGAAATCCTAAAGACCATACCAAACAACTTTGGTATGTAAAACTAAACTAAAATTAATAAATGAATTCAGTAAAGTTGCAGGATACAAAATCAGTTGCATTTCTATACAATAATGACAAAAATATCTGAAAAATATATAAAGAAAAGAATTCCATTTATAATAACATCAAAACATAAAATACTTAGGAATAAATTTAAGGAAATAAGAGATCTATGCACTGAAAACTATGATATATTGATGGAAGAAATTGATGAAGGCACAATTAAATTGAAAGATATCCCATGTTCATGGGTTGGAAGAATTAGTACTGTTACAATGCCCATACTACCCAAAGTTTTCTGTAGATTCAACAGAATCCCTATCAGAATTTCAATGGCATTTTTTTTTTTTTTGCAGAAATAGAAAAAACAATTTTAAAGTTCATATGGAATCACAGAAGACCCTGAATAGCCAAAGAAATCTCAAGAAGGAACAAAACTGGAGGCATCATCACACTTCTTGCTTTCAAACTCTATTACAAAGCTATAGTAGTAAAAGCAATATCTTACTGGCATAAAATCACTCAAAACAATAAAAAATAAAGTTACTCCATATTTATCCTGGAATAAATCCTGTCCATAGGCCAATGGAATACTCCTCAGAAATAAACTTATGCATATATGATCAACTAATATTTGATAACGGTATCAAGAATAACAAGGGGAGAGGATGGTCTTTTCAACAAATGGTGTTGTGTTGAGAAAACTGTAATGTCCACATGTAAAAAAATGAAATTGGATCCCTATCTAATAACACTCACAAAAATTAACTCAAAATAGATTAAAGACTTAAACATAAGACCTGCAACTGTAAAACTCATAGACAAAAACATAGGAAAAAAGCTTCTTGACAATGATCTTGGCAATGATTTTTGGATATGATACCAAAAGTATAGGCAACAAAAGTAAAATAAACAAGTGGAAATACATCAAACTAAAAGTTTCTGCACAGCAAAGGAAACAACTAAGTAAAAGGCCACCTATAAAATAAAAGAAAATATCTGCAAACCATATATCCAGTAAGGGGTTAATATCTAAAATACATAAAGAACTCATACAACTTGGTAAAAAAAAAAAAAAAATCAAAAACCAAAAAACAAAACAAAATAACAACAATACAAATGGCCAATAGGTACATGAAAAGGTGCTCAATATCACTGATCAACAGAGAAATGCAAATCAAAACCACAATGAGGTATGAGGTACTACCTCACATCTATTAATATGGCTACTATAAAAAAAGACAAGAGATACATGTGTTGATGAAGATGTGGAGAAAAGAGAACCTTGTGCACTGTTGGTGGGAATGTAAATTGGTATAGCCATTATGAAAACAGTATAGACGTTTCTCAATAAATTAATAATAGAACTGTCCTATGATCAAGCAATTCCACTCATAGAAATATATCCAAAGAAAATGAAATTTATATGTCAAATATAGATATCTACACTCCCATGCTCATTGCAGAATTATTCACGCCAGTCAAGACAGGGAAACAACCTAAGTGTCTGTTCAGAGATGAATGAATTTTATACATAATGAAATATTATTTAGTCATAAAAAGGAATAAAATCCTATCATTTGGGGGAAATGAGAAGATGTTGGTCAAAGCGTACAAATGTTCAGTTATAAGATGAATAAATTTTGGAGATCTGATGTACAGCAGGTGACTGTAGTTAACAATAGTGTACTGTAATTTGAAAATTTCTGAATGTTGTAGATTTCAAGTGTTATCACTACACAAACAAAAAATCATAATTCTATGAAGTGATAGATGTGTTAATTAACCTGATTGTGATAATTATCTCACATCATATGTGTATGTCAAATCATCACATTATACACCTTAAATATATACAATTTTATTTGTCAATTATACCTCAGTAAACTAGGTAAAAAAAAACAAAAACAAAAACACAAAACAAAACAAAACAAAAACAACTTGTTACTTGTAAACCAGCAAGCACCATGGCCTCATCTAGGGCAAATTAGGTACCTCTGCAGCCAGGTGATGCTGTCTTGCGATAGAATCCTTTGGCTTCTTCTGGATACCATATGTTTCCCAGTAGATGTGATGATGGGTTGTCCTTTCCAGCCAGGTCACAAACAGCCACACTTAATGTTCCTCAAATACAGCAAGTGCATTTTTAGCTTCAAGTCTTATTCATGCCATTTCCTCCCTATCAAGAATAGCTTTATATCAGTCAGAATCCTGGCAACAGGATCACTACATAATTTTCAGGGCCCACTGAAAGAAGAAAATGCAGGACCTTTTGTTCAAATATATTAAGAATTCCAAGACTGTTGCAGAAGAGCATTAAACCAAGCATGGGGCCTTCCTGAGCATGGATTCCCCATGTGACTGCACAGGAAACAGATGGCACATTCACCTGGAATTTTGAGGTGACTTTTAAGGGATAATTTACAGAGATGTGTGCAAAGCTGAGAAATCAATAATGCATATTGAAGCACCAAGACATTAGCTAGCAGCAGCAGCAAACTTTTGCCACCCCAGGCCTGAAGGCACTCAGGAGAATAAGGAGTGGCCAGAACCTCACTGAGAGCTAAAGCAATAAATAAACAGCCACCCCCAAATAGATATAGCTATAGAGAAACAAAACTACTGCCAGAATTATGGCAACACACAGAGTAAGTGGGAAAAATAATAACCTGTTATATTTCCCTTTACACCTTCAATGTCCAGGTAGTACCTATTATTGGCTGAGTCCAACCAGAAGCCACAGGGCAAGGGAGCCCCTGGGTAAGACGGTTTCTGGACAGCCTCGTGCAGACGAAGAGAATAAAGAAAAATGGAGAATGAATCTGGAAGCAAACATTTTAACCAGCACGATTTTCAGCTGTTTTGCCTGTTTACACATTTTTCATTCTTTAGAAGAATTCTCATCAGCTTCAGCTAGATGTTAGAATTATCTGGGGAGCTTTAAAAACTTTTATCACCTAGGTTCCAATCCTGGAGATTCTGGTTTAAATGATCTGGGGTACAGCTTGGATATCAGGATGTCTAAAGTCTTCCCAGGTGTTTCTGATGGGCAGTCAAGGTTGAACTTTAGAGCAGTGTTTCTCAATCTCAGCAGACTGACATTTTGGGCCAGATAATCTTTTGTTGTGGAGGGATGTCCTGTACATTGTAGAATGTGTCTTTCATCCACTAGATGCCAGTAGCTCTCCCAACCCCGCCTTGTGACCACCGAGAATATCTGCAGACATTGTCAAATGTCCCCTGGGAGCAATGTTGCTTGCCCCACCCCTGTTTGAAAACCACTGCTTTAGAGCAGGGGTTCTCAAAGTGTGGTTCCTGCACTGGCAGCGTCAGCAGAGCAGGTGGAGGTGAGGGTGAGAAGTTGTTAGAAATGCAAATTCTCAGCCCCCATGTCAGACTTAACTGCATAGAAAACTCTGGGGTGGGGCGCCAGACAATTCTGATGCATGCTTAAGTTAGAACCACTACTTTAGAGCCTGAATTGAGTTTCTATTTTTCAGAAAGAACTTTAAAAAACAAAATCTGTGTCAGCTTTTACCTGTAAACTTGTACCTTTTATTTGAACTTCTAGGGTACTATTTTCTGTATTTCTCATGTTAATAATCACATGTTTGTTACCAAATCAGTAACTTCGACACTGGGTTATTTTAGGCAAGTTTTTTCTCCTTAACAAGATTTCGTGCTCTTCAAGAACAAGGACTGCTGAGACGACATTCAGCAGACTTCGCAGCCTTGTCATGCTTGCGGAGGGGGTAGAGGTCAGCTGGGGAAATGACTCCAGGAGAATCAACCTTAAATTCACTCATTTCCCAGGAAAGCACTTAGAAGTGTATCAGGGAAATGCTTCTCAGACTTTCACGTGCAAATAAATCTGGAGATGTTAAAATTGCAGATTGTTGGTCACAGCATACCTTCAGTGGCAAGGTGCTTAAGTGCTCACCAGTCAGTCACTTGCACCTAGCAAGTCAGACAGTTCAATAGTCAGAGACTACAGAACAACTGAGTGGTGATAGAGGTTAAAACCTTCCTGAAAATGGCAAAGGGAGCTTCTAGACGGACCCAAAAGGATTCATAACCTTGTTAGCTGATTTCTTTCGGCAGTGAGTGGTCATCTTAATATAGTTACGTTCTTGTAGCCTTTACTGATATTAAAGGAACTTTGTTCTTTGTACCTTCTAGCACCTTTCTGTCAACCACTGAGCCCTTGTAACGACTGTCAAAGTCTATATAGCATTTTTTTGCTTTCTCTCAACTCCTATTTAGTGTTATATATTTGATTAATGCTTAATTAAATAGGTAAATAGGAGGGGGGATCATGGCAGACGGGAGGTAGGACTACATAACAGCTCCAACGCGGACGGACAGAGCAGTGTTTGGAGGTTCACATCATGAATTTTTGCTCCAGAATGACTGCAGGAATAAATCAGAAACCCTGGGAGGAAACACCCTGAAGGAATCAGAATGCTCCTGCAGGACCCAGGAGACACCCCATATACTGTGAGTGTCCAAACTGTAGAACTGGGAAAGGGAGATCATCCACCCCCGAACACAGACCGCCACTGGGGAAATGGAAGGCCTAGATTACGGAAGATTTTGACCTTACCTGGAGTTGAGTCAATTTAGAGAGCCGAGCTAAATACAGGGGTAGAGGAAACAGCAGGAAAAGCCGTGGGAACTCTGTGGGTCTCCTAGCAAGCCGTTTTTGCCTGGCCTCACAGGGGTCCTTCGGGAGGACAGCCAGAGGTGATGGGTAAAGGCCACATGGAGAAGGAAATCTCCAGCAGAACATTGTAACACTTTGATTGAGAAGCCTCCTGACCAAAATCTGGGGAGGGCGTGAATCCGGTGTGCAGACTCCACAGGCAGAGGAAGAAGGAAAGCCGTATTTGCTTCTGCAGCTGGGATGAGGACCTGCTCACCCACTGCCTGGAAACAGACTTGATGTTGTTGCAGGGAGCATGATGGGAGTGAGACTGGCCTTTTGGATTGTGTGGGAGCTGGGTGAGGCCTGTGACTGCTGGCTTTCCCCCACTTCCCTAACAACCTTCATGACACAGTAAAGATAGTTGTAATCCTTCTAGGACCATAACTGCATTGACCTGGGAACCTAACCCCCATCCCCAACAGCAGCCTCAGCAAGACCCACCCAAGGAGAGTGTGAGCTCAGACATGCCTAGCCCTACCTCTACCCAGTGGTCCTTCCCTACCCACCAAAGACAAAGGGCATATACTCTTGGGAGTTCTAGGGCTCTGCCCACCACCTGTTCCTCCCCATACTACCACAGCTGATGCTTTCTGGAAACTGCCATCTCCTGGCAGTAGGCCAACCAGCACAAAATAGTGCATTAAACCACCAAAGCTAAGAACACTCACAGAGTCCATTTCACCCCCCTGCCACTTCCATCAGAACAGGTGCAGTTACCCATGGATGAGAGACCCACAGACAGTTCACATCATAGGACTCTGTGTAGACAACCCCCAGTACCAGCCTAGAGCCTGGTAAACTTGCTGGGTGGCTAGATCCAAAAGCAAGAAAACGATCACTACAGCTTGGCTCTCAGAAAGACACATCCATAGGAAAAGGGGGAGACTGCTACATCAGGAGAACACCCTGTGGGACAAAATAATCTGAACAACAGCCTCCAGCCTTAGACCTTTCATCTGACAGAAACTACCCAAATGAGAAGGAACCAGAAAACCAACGCTGGTAATATGACAAACGAGGTTCTTTAACATCCCCCCAAAATCACACTAGCTCACCAGCAATGAACCCAAACCAAGAAGAAATCCCTGATTTACCTGAAAAAGAATTTAGGAGGTTAGTTATTAAGCTCATCAGGGAGGGACCAGAGAAAGGCTAAGCCCAACGCAAGGAAATCCAAAAAATGATACAAGAAGTGAAGGGAGAAATATTCAAGGAAATAGATGGAATAAATAAAAAAAGTTCAAAACTTCAGAAAATAATGGACACACTTATAAAAATGCAAAATGCTCTGAAAAGTCTCAGCAAAAGCATTGAACAAGTAGAATAAAGAAATTCAGAGCCTGAAGACAAGGTTTTCAAATTAACCCAATCCAACAAAGACAAAGAGAGAAGAGTAAGAAAATATGAACAAAGCTTCCAAGAAGTATGGGATTATGTTAAACAACCAAACCTAAGAATAATTTGTGTTCCTGAGGAAGAATAGAAATCTAAAAGTTTGGAAAACATATTTGGGGAAATAACTGAGGAAAACTTCCCCAGCCTTGCTAGAGACCTAGATAGCCAAATACAAGAAGCACAAAAATACCTGGAAAATTCATTGCAAAAAGATCATCACCTAGGCACATTGTTCTCAGGTTATCTAAAGTTAAGACAAAGGAAAGAATCCTAAGAACTGTGAGACAAAAGCACCAGGTAACCTATAAAGGAAAGCCTATAAGATCAACAGCAGATTTCTCAGCAGAAATCCTACAAGCTAGAAGGGATTGGGGTCCTATCTTCAGCCTCCTCAAACAAAACAATTATCAGTCAAGAATTTTGTATCCAGTGAAACTAAGCTTCATATATGAAGGAAAGACACAGTCGTTTTCAGACAAACAAATGCTTAGAGAGTTCACCACTAACAAGCCACCACTACAAAGACTGCTAAAAGGAACTCTAAACCATGAAACAAATCCTGGAAACACATCAAAACAGAGCCTCTTTAAAGCATAAATCTCACAGGACCTATAAAACAAAAATACAATTTAAAAAACAAAAACAGGCCAGCTGCGGTGGCTCATGCTTATAATCCCAGCACTTTGGGAGGCTGAGGTGGGAGGATCACGAGGTCAGAAGATCAAAACCATCCTGGCTAACATGGTGAAAACCCATCTCTAATAAAAATACAAAAAAAAAGAAAAAGAAAAAAAAATTAGCCGGGTGTGGTGGGGGGCACCTGTAGTCCCAGCTACTTGGGAGGCTGAAGCAGGAGAATGGCATGGACCTGGGAGGCGGAGCTTGCAGTGAGCTGAGATAGAGCCACTGCACTCTAACCTGGGCGACAGAGTGAGACTCCATCTCAAAAAAACAAAAAAACAAACAAAACAAAACAAAACAAAACAACAACAACAAAAACCAAAACCAAGGTATACAAGCAACAAATAGCATGATGAATGAAATGGTACCTCACATCTCAATACTAACACTGAATGTAAATGGCCTAAATGCTCCACTTAAAATATATGGAATTGCAGAATGGATAAGAATTCAACAACCATCTGCTGCTTTTGGGAGACTCACCTAACACATAAGGACTCGCACAAACTTAAGGTAAAGTGGTGGAAAAAGACATATCATGCAAATGGACACCAAAAGTGAGCAGGAGTAGCTATTCTTATATCAGACAAAACAAACTTTAAAGCAACAGCAGTTAAAAAAGACAAAAAGGGACATTGTGTAATGATAAAGGCCTTGTCCAAAAGGAAAATATCACAATCCTAAACACATATGCACCTAAACACTGGAGCTCCCAAATTTATAAAACAGTTACTAACAGACTGAAGAAATGAGATAAACAGCAATACAATAATAGTGGGGGACTTCAATACTTCACTGACAGCACTAGACAGGTCATCAAGACAGAGAATCAACAAAAGAAACAATGGATTTAAACTATACCCTGGAACAAATGCACTTAACAGATGTATACAGAACATTCCATCCAACAACCCCAGAATACACATTCTATTCAACAGTGCATGAAACTTTCTCCAGGATAGACCATATGATAGGCCACAAAACAAGCCTCAATAAATGTAAGAAAATTGAAATTATATCAAGCACTCTCTCAGACCACAGTAGAATAAAACTGAAAATCAACCCCAAAAAGAGTCTCTAAAACCATGCAAATACATGGAAATTAAATAACCTGCTCCTGAATGATCATTGGGTCAAAAATGAAATCAAGATGGAAATTTAAAAATTCTTTGAACTGAACCACAATAGTGGCACAACCTATCAAAATCTCTGGGACACAGCAAAGGCAGTGCTAAGAGGAAAGTTCATAGCCCTAAACGCCTACATCAAAAAGTCTGAAACAGCACAAACAGACAATCTAAGGTCAACCTCAAGCAACTAGAGAAACAACAACAAGCCAAACCCAAACCCAGGAGAAGAAAGGAAATAACCAAGATCATAGCAGAACTAAATGAAATTCAAACAAACAAACAAGCCAACAAAAAAATTCAAAAAATAAATAAAACAAAAAGCTAGTTCTTTGAAAAGACAAATAAAATTGATAGACCATTAGCAAGATTAACTAAGAAGAGTGAAAATCCAAATAAGCTCAATGAGAAATGTAACGGAGATACCACAACTGACACCACAGAAATGCAAAAGATTATTCAAGGCTACTATGAACACCTTTATGTGCATAAGCTAGAAAACCTAAAAGAGATGGATAAAGTCCTGGAAAGATACAACCCTCCTAGCTTAAATGAGGAAGAATTAGATACCCCAAACATACTGATAATAAGCAATGAGATTGAAATAGTAATTTAAAAATTACCAACAACAAAAAAGTCCAGGACCAGATAGATTCACAGCAGCATTCTACCAAACATTCAAAGAAGAATTGGTATCAATTCTATTGACGGTATTCCACAAGCTAGAGAAAGAGGGAACCCTCCCTAAATCATTCTATGAAGCCAGTATCACCCTAATACCAAAACCAGGAAAGGACATATGTGAAAAAGAAAACTACAGGCCAATATCCCTGATGAACATAGATGCTAAAATCCTTAACCAAATACTAGCTAATGGAATCCAACAACATATCAAAAAGATAATTCAGCATGATCAAATGGGTTTCATACCAGGGATGCAGGGATGGTTTAACAAGTCAATAAATGTGATACCACATAAACAGAGTTAAAAACAAAAATCACATGACCATCTCAATAGATGCAGATGAAGAATTCGACAAAATCCAGCATCCTCTCAGCAAAATTGGCATACAAGGGACATACCTTAATGTAATAAAAGCCATCTATAACAAACCCACAGTCAACATAATACTGAATGGAGAAAACTTCAAAGCATTCCCTCTGAGAACTGGAGCAAGACGAGGATGCCCACTCTCACCACTCCTCTTCAACATAGTACTGGAAGGCCTAGCCAGAGCAATGAGATAAGAAAAAGAAATAAAAGGCATCCAAACTGGTAAAGAGGAAGTCGAATTGTTGCTGTTTGCTGATGATATGATTGTTTACCTAGAAAACCCTAAAGACTCCTACAGAAAGCTGCTAGAACTGATAAAGGAATTCAGCAAAGTTTCCAGATACAAAATTAATGTACACAAATCAGTAGCTCTTCTATACACCAATAGCGACCAAGCTGAGAATCAAATCAATAACTCAATGTCTTTTACAATAGCTGCAAAAAATAAAATACAATAAAATTCTTAGGAACATACCTAACCAAGGATGTGAAAGACCTCTACAAGGAAAACTATAAAACACTGCTGAAAGAAATCATAGATGACACAAACAAACGGAAACACATTCCATACTCATGGATGAGTAAAATCAATATTATGAAAATGACCATACTGCCCAAAGCAATCTACAAATTCAACACAATTCCCATCAAAATACCACCATCATTCTTCACAGAATTAGAAAAAGCAATTCTAAAATTCATATGGAACCAAAAAAGAGCCCACATAGCCAAAGCAAGACAACAAAAAGAACAAATCTGGAGGCATCACATTACCTGATTTCAAACTATATGTAAGGCCATAGTCACCAAAACAGCATGGTATCGGTATAAAAATAGGCACATAGGCCAGGTGCGGTGGTTCCTGCCTGTAATCTCAGCACTTTGGGAGGCCAAGGCTGGCAGATCACTAGGTCAGTAGTTCGAGACCAGCTTGACCAACATGGTGAAATCCTGTCTCTAATAAAAATACAAAAATTAGCCAGGCATGGTGGCACACACCTGTAATCCCAGTTACTCAGGAACCTGAGGCAGGAGAATTGCTTGAACCTGGGAGGCAGAGGTTGCAGTGAGCAGAGATCATGCCACTGCACTCCAGCCTGGGTGACAGAGTGAGACTCCGTCTCAAAAACAGACAAACAAACAAACAAACAAACGGCACATGGATCAATAGAACAGAATAGAGAACCCAGAAATAAACCCAAATACAGCCAACCAATCTTCAACAAAGCAAACAAAAACATAAAGTGGGGAAAGGACACCCTGTTCAACAAATGTTACTGGGATAATTGGCTAGTCAAATGTAGGAGAATGAAACTGGATCCTCATCTCTCACCTTATACCAAAATCAACTCAAGGTTGATTAAGGACTTAAATCTAAGACCTGAAACTGTAAAAATTCTAGAAGATAACATTGGAAAAATCCTTCTAGATATTAGCCTAGGCAAGGAGTTCATGACCAATAACCCAAAAGCCAATGCATTAAAAACAGATAAATTGCTGAGAGCTAATTAAACTAAAGAGCTTTTGCATGGCAATAGGAACAGTCAGCAGAGTAAACAGATAACCCACAGAGTAGGAAAAAATCTTCACAATCTATACATCTGACAAAGGACTAATATGCAGAATCTGCAATGAACTCAAGCAAATCAACAAGAAAAAACCAAAAATCCCATCAAAAAGTGGGCTAAGGGCATGAATAGACAATTCTCGAAAGAAGATACACAAATGGCCAACAAACTTGAAAAGATGCTCAACATCACTATCAAGAAAACGCAAATCAAAACCACAATGCGATACCACCTTCCTCCTGCAACAATGATCATAATCAAAAAAATAAAAAAAATAGTAGATGTTGGTGGGGATTTGGTGAACAGGGAACACTTCTACACTGCTGGTGGGAATGTAAACTAGTACAACCAGTATGGAAAACAGTGTGGAGATTTTTTAAAGAACTGAAAGTGGACCTACCATTTCATCCAGCATTCCCACTACTGGGTATCTACCCAGAGGAAAAGAAGTCATTAAACAAAAAACATACTTGCACACGCATGTTTTTAGCAGCACAATTCACAATTGCAAAAACATGGAACCAACCCAAATGCTCATCAATCAAAGAGTGGATAAGGGAATTATGGTATATACATATGATGGAATACTACTCAGCCATGAAAAGGAATGAATTAATGGCCTTTGCAGTGACCTGGATGAGATTGGAGACTATTATTCTAAGTGAAGTAACTCAGGAATGGAAAACCAAACATCATATGTTCTCACTCATAAGTGAGAGCTAAGCTATGAGAATGTAAAGGCATAAGAATGACACAATGGGCAATGGAGACTCAAGGGGAAAAGGTGGGAAGGAAGTGAAGGATAAAAGACTACAAATAGGGTTCAGTGTATGCTGCTGGGGTGATGGGTGCACTAAAATCTCACAAATCACCACTTATTCGTGTAACCAAACACCACCTATTCCCCAATAACCTATGGAAATAAAAAAAATATTAATAACAAAAAAAGTAAAGTAACTACATTAAATTAAAAAAATAAATAAAAGAAGGCTGGCCACAGTGGCTCATGCTTGTAATCCCAGCACTTTGGGAATCCTGAGGTGGGCAGATCACTTGAGGTCAGGAATTTGAGACCAGCCTGGCCAACATAGGAAATCCTGTCTCTACTAAAAATACAAAAATTATCTGGGCATGGTGGAAGGTGCCTATAAACTCAGCTACTTGGGAGGCTAAGGCAGGAGAATAACTTGAACCTGGGAGGTGGAGGTTGCAGTGAGGTGGGGTCGCTCTATTTTACTCCAGCCTGGGTGACAGAGCGAGACTCTGTCTCAAAAAAAAAAAAAAAAAAAAAAAAAGTGGAGTGAATAAATGAATGAGTAAATGAATGAAGCCTTCATTGACCTTTTGGATTTTATACCTCCAGATAAACCCAGTTAATGTGTTCCCTAACCAAATTGTGGGCACTTGTATAAACTGAACTACCACTTCATTGACTACACCTCCATCCCTCAAATCCAGTCAAAGAGGGTAGATGTGCAAACCCCCAAGCAAACTTTGGGCTATTAACACCAGCAAGTTAACTCCACAACCTTACTTCTAATTTGTAACATCTTCATGACATTTCCAAGGTACAAAGACAGAACTAGGATTCCCTGCCTTGTAAAAATGTGAAAAATCTCTATCATTGAAATACTGACAGATTTTACGACTAAATCATACCTCCCAGTTTCTTAAAAAAAATTGGAATACTAGTTTCTGTTCCTTTCTTTGGTATCTCTTTGCCAAAGCTTAGAATGTTAGAATCCTAACATTCAGAAAGTTTTGTTTTGTTTTGTTTTGTTTTTTTGTATTTTTACCTAATACTTTTTTTCTGCAGTTAAGGTCCATTTCTACTTATTATGGCCATTGGACACATGTGGAAAATTTGACCCATACATAAGTATTTCATGTGTTTCAAACCTTACTGCATTAGAACAATCTGAAATTTTATTTGGCTAAAATAAATAATCCTAACTAAAATCCATTTTTCTTTTCTTCCCTTTTCCTTGTTGGTAATTCTATCAAAATAGTGAATAAGGGGGAAAATCTGTACCTCTAGAGATAATGGAACAGAGAACAATAAGCTGCTTAGGGTTTATAACTAACCAGGGCATGTGTTAGGCCATCCTATCAAGTGTTGCTGGGAAAACATTATCTGGGAAGACTCCATGGGAAGAAGACAACTTCCAAATAAGGCTCAAGTTCATAACGGAAAAGTAAATATGATCCTTTTAATAGTTGGCGGAGCACCCCTACACAATACATTGCTATTTCAGACTTCTCATGAGTTATGTCCTATTACAAAGATAATGGAAGAGATGCGTGCTTAAAGCTTTATTAATAACCTCATGATTTGTGTCTATTGTGCCAAAGACTCACCACAACTTAATCTCTCAGGGAACCATAATGCCATAGGGACAGAGTCTAATGTAGGCTCCTATCTTCAGACAGAGCTACAACTAAACCATTCTTCCCGATTTTTTTTCTAAAACTTGGAGGACTGTTTCCTGTACCTTCCTTGGATATTCTATTACCAATGTTAAAAACCCTAAAACTCAGAATTTTTTAAAAAAATTTTTCACCTGAAGCTCTTTTTTCTGCAGTTAAATTCAGCTGCCACTTATTTTGGCCTTAATAGAGATACAGAAAATTTGATCTGCACATGAGCACTTTATGCATATGAAACCTTACTATATTAGGACAATCTGAAATTTTATTTGGCTAAGAAAAATAGTCCTAATTCTGTTTACTTCTCCTCAAATACCCTATTACTTAAGCCTCAAATCATCTTTATTATATCCTTTTAGGCCTCTCTAATATTTCCATGTCCTTCTAAGTTGTGCTTCTAAAACTTAAGTACAATTGTTTATTAAGGGCTCATGCAATGCCCAGGAGAAGGAGATGGTTTGTATTCTTAAGATTCTTGTATGTTTCCCTTTTACTTAGACAACTCAGAAGCAACCTGATTTTTGTCTTTCCATTAGGAACTCTTGCTTGAAATAACCCTTGTTTAAAATTGGGCATTAATTTCCAGTTAAAAATGTCAGACTGAGCACAGACATCTACCTCCTCTTTCCTTAAAGGATGCCTTTGAAATGACAACAAATATTTTCTTTTAAGGAAAGCAGAACAATGCTGAAACACATGTGTTTGTCAAAAATGTTAAAGAATTCCTAGAATACAAAAAACATATGTGACCCAATAGACAGAGACAGAGCAGAGGAAACCATAGCCCAAGATAACAAGAATACGTATGGGATGCTTTCAGGAGTCCCAGGAAAGCTCCAAGTTCAAAATCACTAAAGGCAAAGGGTAGGGGTGGCTAGTTCCAGGTTATTTCTTTAAAAGAGCATCCCTACCCACTCCCACCGTAAGTGGCCAGCAGTGGGAATTTTTTCCTTGGGCTAAAGCCAGAAAATTACACTTGAAATGGGTAATTTTTACCCAAAGCTTTGCAGTTAGGGTTTTAGGAGCTGAGAAGGGATCAGAACAGAGGCTGAGTATTTCCAAAATATACAACAGATATGGAGAGGCTCTGCTTCTACGTCATCACCATCCCCACTCTGGCTGATGGAGGAGCCACCACATGGAACATTGTCATTTGATGTGGCAGACGTAAAAAGGAGAGTTCTAGAGGCCTTGGAATAAAAATTTTACATGTGGAAACTTAAAAAGTTGATCTCAGGCTGGGCATGGTGGCTCATACCTGTAATTCCAGTACTTTGGGAGGCTGATGTGGGTGGATCACCTGAGGTTGGGAGTTCGAGACCAGCCTGACCAACATGGAGAAACCCTGTCTCTACTAAAAATACAAAATTAGCCAGGTGTGGTTGGTGCATGCCTGTAATTCCAGCTGCTCGGGAGGCTGAGGCAGGAGAATCACTTGAACCCAGGAGGCAAAGGATCCCGTGAGCCGAGATCACGCCATTGCACTCCAGCTTGGGCAACAAGAGCGAAACTCTACGTCAAAAAAAAAAAAAAAAAAAAAAAAAAAAATTGATCTCATAGAAGTAGAGAGTAGAATAGTTACTAGTAGAGACTATAAGGGTTGGTTGCGGGGAGACAGTCAGAGGTTGGTTAACAGATACAAAAGTATAGCTAGGTGGGAGAATAAGTTCTAGTGTCCTATAGCACTGTACAGGAACTATAATTAACAATTTAGTGTACATTTTCAAATAGCTAGAAGAATGGATTTTGAATGTTCCCAACATGAAGACATGATAAATGTCTGAGGTGATGGAAATGCTGATTAATCTGACTTCAGCATTACACATTGTATGCATATATCAAACTATCACACTGTGTCTCATAGAGGTGCAATTATTATGTGTCAATTAAAAATAATTTTAAAAATCTGAGTTATGGATACTTTCTTAAAAAAAAAAAACAGAAAAAAAGCAACGCATATGTACATACAATTTTGCAAACCACTTCAAGAGATTGGCCTGTAAAACTTATCCACAGAGCTCTGGCAGCACAGGCCCAGGTTAGGCCCCTCAGAATGGTCTTACTTGGAATCTGTTTGGACCTCATGATGCTGACACCTGCAGCTGAAGAGCTGGAGTGGGCACATGGATGGGGCAAGACAGTCCACGCTTTTTGGAGCAGGTATGTAGTCTCTAATTATGCCTCTAACATTAGAGCGGTTCTCTAGGACCTCCACATGTGAGTGAGGAAATGCAAAGAACCAAAGGCAGCCCAGCCCGATAGATGTGTGTGGTAGGGTGTGGTTCCACAGGAAACAAGTATCCTCTGATCCAGTGGCCACTGTGCTGTGAATTCTTGACTTTTATATAGCACGTGGCAATTCACAGAGCACTTTTATAAACACTGTCTCATTGAACTCAGGAATATCACTAGAATCATGAAGTCAGGAGCAGCAGTCTATTTTTATGAGGAAAAGCAGTGAAGCCTCAGAAGGGTTAAATGACTTGTCAAAAGTCATCCAACCAGTTAGTGACAGGGTTGAGACTAGGTTTTCTGACCGTAATCAAACAACTTTTCCACTTTACTCACCCCCACCAACCCCCCGCCCAGGCTAAACTTCTGTGTGAGTAAAATGTGGAATATGATTTTGGACTCTTGAAAAAGCCTCCTTTCTCTAATAGCACACAAAGACTTTCTATTCACAAGCAGAGGGAAGGCTCAAAATGCAAAATAAATTTATTATCACCAGGAAGACTTGCTATCAGCTATTTAAGAATAGGGGCTGGAGGCAATAGGGACTATCCTATGTGGTGGTCTGTAGTGAGCCTGTGTAGGGCACTGGATGCCCAAGAAAAAATATGGAGATTAAGCCGATTCCCCAACACAGCTGTTGGGCTCCTACTTCCCGGCATGGCCTAGAGCTGGCCCTAAGAACATTAAAGAACAGTAGGAGATTTGCAAGAGAAGAAATAGTACAAATAACTTGTTTCGTAGAGGCCTAGCCATTACCTCAGCTGTGTATCTCCTAGTCCAGCCCCAGGGCTGGCAGAGAGTAGGTGCTCAGGAACTGTGTGTGCTAACTGGAGGAAATGCAAATGGAAAACCGGCCCATGGAGGATCAAGATGAATAACTATCTATGAGACATTCTGAGACTGCCAAAAATGACTTTTCTAACAGTGACATTGTCAACTGGCATAGCATTGGTTAGAAGGCAGTATTGGAACTCAGAAAACTGGGGTGGACAAAGAACTGAATATAGTTATTCGGTTATTTGGGAGTGGGGGGGTCACACACTGGTAGGTGGTGAACCCAATGACCCAATAGACCTCTTTTGTTTGTGATTCCCCTGTGGTTAAATAACAAACTGCTTTTCCCGGTTTAGTAATTCAGTGGTTCCTTTCCATAATAGGAAAAAAATGAAAGTAACTAACCATCAACTAAGACCTTGAATTCCCTCAGCTGAGAGAAGAGACTATTGCATATAAGTCATAAAAATCTTAAAGTTCTCCTGCTGCAGCAAAGAGGGAGAGACACGGCTGTGCTAAAGATCTAGCTCATGCTTTCTTGTTGTATGAAGAAGGCCATGATGGCAGCTAACTTTCAAGACCTCCAATATGAATCAGTGGCATGACCACTGTGCTTCCCTAGGTAGACCCTGGAAGCAGCACAGAGAAGAGGGTCTGGTGGGGAAATCCCACCTCCAGGATTTAACCCTCCTCCATTTCTCATAGCATAGTTGAGTAACCCCAGTCTAGCCCAGGGTTTCCCAAACCAAAGTCATTTCTTTATAATGGTCACAATTTTTGTCTTATCCAAGTACCAGCTATATTTGTCTTTCTTTGATATTGTCCTATAAATTCATCTACATTTTTAAATCTAATGCTAGAGCTTAACACCAACTGCTTGTTCAGTATACAAGCAATTATTTTTCTAGAAACAACAAAATCGCTTCAGTTTTTTGTGTGTTTTGTGGCCTAAAAGT
This sequence comes from Rhinopithecus roxellana, assembly GCF_007565055.1. Taxonomy (NCBI): domain Eukaryota; kingdom Metazoa; phylum Chordata; class Mammalia; order Primates; family Cercopithecidae; genus Rhinopithecus; species Rhinopithecus roxellana. The sequence goes on along the minus strand of NC_044562.1, from coordinate 86,475,244 downwards.
ACATTTTTTTATGATGATTTTTCTTTGGATATTAGGTTCTTGGGGAATGACATCACTTAAAACAGAAACTGGGGAAATACTTTGTACAAGCTTTTAAAATGTGGTTAAAAGTTGGGAAAAAACAGATTCTTCCAATCAATGATAGTTTTGGAAGAAAGTGGTGTACCCAGAAACCTTCTCTCTCTCAGTCCTGGTTGTGCAAGTAGGGAAGGAGGTGACTTTCATTCAGAAAATGAAATACAATAAGAATGATGTAAATTTGCTCAAAATAATGACAAGGAAAAGAAAATATTTCTTAAAGGCAAAATCGCACTGCAAGGCAATTTGTATTCACTACAGAAAGCTTGGCCAAAGTGAAACTTCAGCTATTTCAGAATTCTTAGTGAAGATTAAATCTCTCTAATTTGTTCCTACTCAGGGGAATCACAAGATGTGGAATTTACAGGTTTCTAACCTAAATGGTCTTTTGCAACTGGAAAGACATCCCTAAAGAATAAGGAAAAGACTGGCCTCACTGGCCTCTCAGGGAATAGCATGGTTTTGGACTACTTAAATCAGCAAATGTATTGCTTTCTTACCAAGTTCAGAGTCTGCATTTTGTAAACCTGGGAGCACAAAGGTAAAAGATAGAAGTCCTACTCTGTATGAGTTGTAATTGAGTGAAAGGAAAACAAGCAAACAAAAAATTGCAGTACATTGCAAGTAATCAAGGCAGTAAGAACTGACACTTATTTAGTGATCATCATATGATACACTTTAACCTACTAAATCCTCATAAAGATACACTTCACATATGGAGAAACTGAGGCACAAAACAATCACGTCATTCATCAAGGTGGTAAGGTTTGTCAGTGGCAGAACCAGAAATCAAATTGAGACTGTTTCCAGGGCCTGAGGCATCACAGGTTGGGGAATCTTCAAAGAAAGTGATGTGAAGATGGAGAGGCGCTTACTAGGCATATGGAGATCAAGGGGTGAGAAGCTGAGATACGACACTCCAGTCCTAGAAAACAGAGTGTATGAAACATCTCTGAAATGACAATATAAATATGATGAGTTGCTAGATGTGCTTCAAAGTGAATTATGAGGCACAGTTCCCACCTTCATTACACATTTGTTAAGCATCCGTTATGTGCCAGGAATTATACTCCACACTAGGGATATAGCCATAAAAAGGACACCATCCCTCTCCTATGCCAGAAGGGTCATTATATGTGATTTGAAAACCCATTGAGTTTGGATAAATTGTTCCAGTGGGGTGGCATAAACTCTTAACCTCATAAAACTTAATTAGAACTGGGAAATCTGTCAAATTTGGGGGTTTAGTTTTACACCTCGATAAAAACAAACAAACAAACAAACAAGCATCAACAACCAAGATTCCTCATCCTTTCCCCACTGGCAAAACACTTTTGTTTTCCATAAATGCTTTAATCAGTTTGGAGTGTTGGTTTAAACATTTAGAGTGTATTTGAGAGCTTTAAGTATCAAACAGACTTTTAAAGTGGCTTTTCCTGTTAACACAATGTTTCTTGTAACCAGTGAGTTGTGCCAAAACTCACTGTATAGAAGTAATACTGTCAGGTGGGGTTGTATTTTGTCAGTAATGCATCAACCTTTTGGATGTCACTAAATTTTTCTAAGTGTTCAGTTCACATTTTGTCTTTGTGCACAACTTCCAGAACATCACTTTACCATCTTGTAAATCGGTTTGCATTATTCGTGATAATGCTTACCCTTTATTATAATTACCACAAGTCATGGGAAGGTTCAACTGTTTCATTAGTTGACTAAGAACAACAAAGTCTAAAGTTTCATTGAAATCAGATGTAATGCTTGTGTTCCAAGGTCAGCTGGAAACGAATAGGAATAATTTAAGCCACGATATCCCAACTGAGGCTGAGCCATGCTAATCATTCTGCAGATCATACTAGAGTGATTCTGAAGGAAAAAATCACATCCCATTTCTTCCTCATTAGGTATACTGAAGACCAACTTTGTAGGAGGAAAGGATTAATCTATAGCAGGGTGGTCACAGTTCATGCCTGGAGAACCAACCACTCACAGGTAACCCTCGGCAGCCAGGAGCCACAACCAAGTGGGTCTTAGGGGACTAAAGAGGTAATTCCCTTTCTCCTTCCTTTTTTTTTTTCCTTTTAGTTGTCTCTTCCCTCTCCCATAACCTAGGAAATGTGAAACCAGGGGATTCTGAGAATGTCTAGAGTCCCTTGGAAAATTCTCTCATCCACCACCCTCCAAAGCTGTAAATGTGAGGAAGCTTTGAGAAAGAGGAAGTAAAGTCTTTCCATTCCTGCAAGACAGCCAACTGAAAAGCTCCCTGTGATACCCAGTGGCCTTTTGTCTAAAAAATTCTAGCCGTTTACCTGTAGTCATTATTTTTATTTGATAAAGTCATAAGGGACTTGCCTGCTTCACCACGAGTGAAGGAGCCTGTCTCAGTCTGCTTTGTGCAGCTGTAACAGAATGCAACAAACTAGGAAATTTATTAAAAACAGAAATTTATTTCTCACAATTCTGGAGGCTGGGAAGTCCAAGATCAAGGGGCCATATCTGGTGAGAGTCTTCCTGTAGGATCATAACATGGCAAAGGGAATCCTATGGGTGAGAGATAAAAGGGGACTGAACTTCTCTTTTTGCAACAAATCCATTCCCGAGATAACAAACCCACTCCTGCAATTATAGCATTAATCCATTCATGAGGATAGGGTCCTCATGACTTAAACACCTCTCGGAGGTCCCACCTCCCAGTACTGCTGCATTGGGGATCAAGTTTCCAACACATAAAGTTTGGGAGATGTATTCAAACCACAGCAGAGTCTCTTCTCTCTTCAAGGTTTTGTCAGATACTTCCCAGGGTGCCTTTTTTCTTCTGTGAATAAAATCAAGCTGGGAAGATTGCTTCTATGAACTGCAAACTTAAAGAAGAAAAAGAAAGTATGTCTAGGCAAAATACATATAGAATACACATAGTCATCATCTGCCTAATCGTGGCATTTTAAACAAAGATGGAAGAGAAAATAATTTTATAGGCTATTGGAAATCCTGAATCTGTTAGTCCACAAAGTGAACACAAGCTTATAAAACTGGAAATTCCCGGGAGACCGTGTTACTGCCCCCACCATACGAAATCCATTTTCTCCATTTGCTTTGAAGGAAGGAGGGTGGGAGTGGGGGAAACAAGAATTCCAAGTAATATATTTTTCTGCTTTTGGAATACATAAAGGTTCTACACAGACCTCTAAGTAACAACAGTTTTCGGGAATGTTAAAGAGGGGACATAATTGTTGACACAGAGGATGCCAGACCAGGGATCAAAGAGTTGCCTCCGGCTATAGGAAACTTAGAAGCTGCTGGGCTGCGCTTCCTTAACCTTCACACTGCTGTTCACACCAAACTTGGGCACTTACCAGAATCTCCTCTCTCCGTCCCTTTTCTTTGCTTTCTAATTCCCTTTGAATCTTAATCCCTATAGTTATTTACGCTTTGCGAAATGCATTCACAAATTATGATGAAAATGAAATTTCATCTGAAATTGCTGAAAGTAGCCTGTTTTGCCCTACAAATGGGTATTTAGTACAATTTAATATACTGCCTCATTTTATCACCTTGGTACCTTTTTTGCAGACAGAGCCTGTTAACTGTGGTGAGACTCAGCCCCAGAGTTCACATAACAAAAGAAGTGGCTGACCTAGAACTTGAACCTGGTTGTCTGACTCTAAATCCAGTACTCTTTTCTCCCTGCACTGCTGTTTCCTGCTCCTTGGGCTGACCCTGCAAGAGAATAAGAAGAAGAAAGGAAGATGTGTCTAGGTTCTGGGTTCTTCACTGCGGATTTGAACCATCTTTGCAGGTCCCAGGCAATCTTCTCCAGGCAATCTCTCCACCAGTGCTCAAGATATCAAATATATAAAAATGCACCCACATTTCATATTACCTATAATTTTTATAAATTTTAAAAATTGATGCTTATAATTCTGTATTTAAAACTATTTGGCTATGAATAACACCTAACTTACAACTGACTGATTTCTTGATTACTTACAAAATGATGAAATCTAGCTACAAATTGCTTTCAAATATATTGAAAACTTCATGAATTCTAAATTTAACACTCAATGAATTTGGCATGGGATTACATTTTGGAGATATTTAATTAAACATTTATTAATTTTAGTTTTGCCATTTTTGCATTCAGAATAAATACTTTTTTTTTTTTTTTTGTAATTTCAGCTTTTAAACTGTTTTTTAGGTCCTCAGAAATCTCATAGGCCACAGACGTTATGCATTTTATGCCCAATGTGTAAAACAGCCTGACAAAGTCCACTGGCTCCAGCGAGCATGGCCATTCATTCATTACCCATTTTGTGTGCACGATATATGGAGGAAGACATGGTCTTTCCCATCGGACCTAAGGCAAATGCTTTGAAAAGTTATTGTCACTAAGAAGCATCCCTGACACTACTAATAAATGTACTATTAGAGCGTCTGCTGATCCTGCACCAATTTAAGCCAGCAAAACCTTGAGCAATTAGAATTTTTGGGTCTTCTATAAAGGAATTTGGGGTGTCTCATAGTTAACCAGAAAGCGTGTTTCCTTTAGTCCTTCTTGTTTTAGCTTACTCTCTAGCCCTAGTGAATAGCATGTGTGGAACAAAATGAGATCTTTCATGATGATGATTATCATGAAAGGGCTCTGAAGGTGCATTCATTTGGAATGACCCAGAAATAGTTTCTGGACATTGATTTTTTTCTTTAAAACAAAATTTCTGCTTAAGACGTTTTTTATGGCCTTGAATTTTTTGTGGCAAAAGTGGAGTGCAGCAAAAATTCCCAGTTACCTTTGCTAGTCAGTGTTTTTGTGATGTGACAATACAAAAAGTCAAATGAAGCATTTAATCAATGTAATAGATTGTTAGCTGTCTGCTCTGAAACATTATCTTACTCAAAAAATTTGAGAAAAAAATCCTTTAACTTCATGGGTAGCATTTTATTCTGCACCTAATATTGTAGGCTCTTGCCATTCCCTATATCACTACTTCTAACATCTTCAATAGGAGAGATATTTTTCTTTTATATTAGGGAAAAAGATGTTTCCTCAAACATTTATCACGAGCTGATAGACTTAGCAACTACTCTAAGCTCCACCCTTCATTAAGAAAAGAAGTCTCAGTATTTCTGGTCTATAAAGAAGAATGATGATGACACTCTCCTTGCTTTGATTCACTCGTTGACTCATTCTGTACACATAGTTATTCATTTAGCAAATGTTTATTGAACATCTACTCTGTTAGGTACTAGCAAGGCACAGTATTAAAAACTGAAAATGTCCTCACTTAGAAGTTAGCATTTTATCATTAATATCTCAAAACACACACACACACACACACACCCCAACAATATCCAACGGGATGGTGTAAAAGTCCCAATACCACTATTTTTTGTTTCTGGGAGTTTAGTTCAATAAATGCTATTTATGTGCAAGGCCCTACATTGGGTGCTGTGTATGAACATTTCTTGATTCATTTCTTCAACAATAATTCACAGAATGTCAACAATTTGCCAACACTTTGCTAGTTGCTGGAGCTACAGAAGTTAACAAGGAGTCCCTCCTCTCAAAGTGTCTCCCCTTTCTTATAGGGTCAGCAGACATATACAGGAACACATACAAACCATATAATAGATGTTACAATGGAACCTGCATTCCAAACAGAGTGGGAACACACCCAGGGAAGGCTTCTCAGATGAGCTTTGTAAGACATTTTGTTATCCAGACCCACCAAGGACACATGTGCAGCATCCCTAAGGGAAATTGTTTATATCGTAGACATCATTAATCAGTATATTTTAAACAAGAGTTTTTAAAGTTAACAAAATTATTATAGTTCAACATTTCCCCAACAGAGGAAAATGAAGTGTCTTGAGTAAGGAGTGCCTTTTTCTAGTGTGCACAGAGATGCCACATAAACTAGAAAGCTGTGGAAGAAGGGCATTCCAGTTATGGAAAATGTGCACAGCATAGATCAGCACGGAGCACTGGAGGAATTTTAACTGTTGTATAGTTTTATATGACTGAATTATAGGGTGCCAAGCTCAGGTGTAGTGAGAGAGGCTGAAGACGTAAGCACAGGCTGGATCACATTTTTTTTCCTTCCTTCCTTCCTTCCTTCCTTCCTTCCTTCCTTCCTTCCTTCCTTCCTTCCTTCCTTCCTTCCTTCCTTCCTTTCTTCTTTCTTTCCTTCCTGCCTTCCTCCCTCCCTCCCTCACTCTTTTCCTCCCACTTCTCTCCTTCCTTCCTTCTTTTTCCTTCCTTCCTTCCTTCCTTCCTTCCTTCCTTCCTTCCTTCCTTCTCTCTCTCTCTCTTTCTTTCTTTCTTTCTCTCTCTCTCTTTCTTTCTTTTTCTTTCTCTTTCTCTTTCTTTCTTCTCTTTCTTTCTTTTTTTCGTCTTTCTTTCTTTCTTTCTTTTCTTTCTTTCTCTTTCTCTTCTTTCTTTCTTCTTCTTTCTTTCTTCTTTTCTTTCTTTCTTCTCTTTCTTCTCTTCTTCTTCCTTTCTTTCTTCTCTCCTCTTCTTTCTTCCCTCCCGCCCTCCCTCCTCCCTCCCTCCCTCCCTCCCTCCCTTCCCTCCTTCCTTCCTTCCTTCCTTCCTTCCTTCCTTCCTTCCTTCCTTCCTTCCTTCCTTCCTTCCTTCCTTCCTTCCTTCCTTCTTCACAGAGTCTTGCTCTATTGCCCAGGCTGGAGTACAGTTGTGTGATCTCGGCTCACTGCAACCTCTGCTGCCTCCTGGGTTCAAACGATTCTCCTGCCTCAGCCTCCTAAGTAGCTGGGACTACAGGTACATGCCACCACGCCTGGATAATTTTTGGATTTTTAGTAGAGAGGAGATTTCACAATGTTGGCCAGGCTGGTCTTGAACTCTTGGCCTCAACACCTTGGCCTCCCAAAGTGCTGGGATTATAGGCATGGGCCACCACACTGGGCCTCGATCATTCTTTTAATACCTACACGTCTACCTAGGCCTGTTGTTAGCCTTCAGCATCATAACTTAATGTGATATAGTTTCCCTTCTTCTACAGTAAACCAGATGTTGATCCTTCACGGGATCCCATTACTTAAGTGGGGATGTTGTGATTCCATTCTAATTTCCTGGGGCATGTATAAAAGTCAATGAGGGATTTATCAATACTATATAACTCCATAGAGGAAACCTTCCTCCAATCCTGTATTCTTAATGCTTTTTTTCATCATAGGACAATCTTTCTCAAGTCATGGATCTTGTGTCTTTTGGCATTACGAAAGAATCTCTAGGAGTCTATGGATCTGAGAACTATTTTTAATGCAAAACTCATCATTATGCAGCTTTTCCACTCATGTTATTCAATATTATTTCCTTTATCTTACTAGTCCTTTTACCCTAACTTGGTTGGATAGAAATCTCTTTCATTGTCTTTCATTAACATCATCATTTTTTATTTGTAGCATATGGTTATAGGTACAGCTTAGTGTAGGTGAAAATATCATTATTCCTAAAATGAGCACAACAGTGGGATCTAATATCTTCAGTAAAAGCTCATTGTTTGCAAATAGCCCACTGGCAAGCACCCTGGCCAGCATCCATTCTTCTGGGAGAGCAGCATGTTCCAACTGGTGACTGCCTTCTCCCACAGGTGAGGCAACCAGTAAAGATTTTGATTGACACCTCTGATTGTAAACAATAGTGAAGAACTTTGGCTAGGTTAAGAAAAGAGAAACTAATGGGGGAGATTTGGAAGAGATAAAGAAACAAAAGTTAAGACCAAATAATCATACTGGGAAAAGTTCAGGACTCAGGGCAGTCGGATTCTGGGTGGTAGGAACTAATAGTATTGGCAAGTCACTGCCTCTAGACAGAGTAAGCACCCACGTGTCCTTGCTGTACTGTGCTCGAGACTCAGTCTCAGGAATGCAGTCTGTCTGATCTACCTTGGCTTAGGCACTCATTCACTGGCTGGGGGAACAGGGACATCTTAATTAGCAGACCTCTCAAGATTGTTCTTAAAGGAGTCAGGTGATGTTCTAAAAAGGAAACTGAGTCCTGTTACCAAAGAAGTAAATAAATAAATGTGTGTGTGTGTGTGTGCGCGCTCATTCACAGTTTGGCTGGGTGCAGTGGCTCACGCCTGTAATCCCAGCATTTTGGGAGGCCAAGTGGGAAGATTGTTTGAGGCCAGACTGGCCAACATTGAGAGACCTGTCTCTACAAAAATTAAAATATTAGTCAAGCGTGGTGGGACGCACCTGTGGTCCCAGTTACTCAGGAGGTTGAGGTGGGAGGATTGCCTAAGCTCAAGAAGTCAAGGCTGCAATGAGTTATAATCTGGCTATTGTACTCTAGCCTGGTTGACAGAGTGAGACTTTGTCTCAAAAAAATAAACAAAACAAAAACCCAAACCCACAATTGTCCATTATGGTGTAGTATAGTATACTATACAGTATTTTTTCTCTTTTCCAAACTATGAAAATCTTATCTTCCTTTATTCAGGGGAGGGAGATGTTGGTAGAGGAATTTTAAGAGCCTCTTGGGTTTTAGGAGCTAGGAAATGGTGAGAAACACACAGAGAAAAGACTCAGGAGTTTACTCACCATTTCGGATTTCCTCAGTCAGATTTTTTTGTTCCATTTTATAATTATCAATCATATGAACTTGAAAATGTGAAAATAGAAGAAAGAAAATCATTCGGGAGAGGAGGATTTTTAAAGGAAATTTTTTTTTTTTGAAACTTGACTTAGAATAATGGGATTTCTTCAATTTGCTGTATGCAAAGTAACAGAGAGCTTACTGTATCCCAGAGATGGATTAGACAGATGTAGCACTTAACTATTAACATTTGTGAGGTTCATTCCCACCAGTGAGATTTGTGAGCAACTTCCATGAGATGCTATGCAAAATCAGTTTAGTACTTTCCTCATTTGTCACTGTGCCGTGAAACTGGTAAAATATAGAGGAAACAGAAAATTGGGCACATCTGTGAATTTGGCTGTGCCCTGATTAGAGCAATGCAATTCCACAGATGTGCATGTTTTCACAGGAGAACAGGTTTCTATTTGACTCCAAGCTCCATCAATGCTCAGCTGATGTTTTATATCCCACTGTGGGTTTAGTATGCCCTCCCTTTAGAGCCAAAACAGTAGCTTAGCTATAAGATTGGCTGGCACCACTTTGGTACCTATTTTCTTAAATTATGGCAAATGGGGATTTGTGGCATACCTATGTCAACTCCACCTACATATTTTCCCATGATAGTGCTTGGCATATTCATGCTGCCTCTCAGCAGAGAGCCCCAAACGTTTAGTAAACATTTATTCTTTCTTATATCAAAAAGAGTTTGGTAACTTTCATAACTCCCATTTTATAGAAGCATAAAACTGAAAGGCCCTTAGCTCATTAAGGAAGGAATACATAATTATAAGTATTAATGATCTGTTTCCTTCTCAAAACAAAGTGAGGAGTGCTTGAAATTGAAATAACATCAGAGATGATGTTGATACATTAAACTGTATTCTGTGTCAGAGGTTCTCACAGTTGGATGTGCATGAGGATCATCTAGAAATCTGGTTAGGACAGAGACTGCCCATGGCCATCCCCAGAGATTCTGATCCTGGAAGTCTGGGGTGGGGTTCTGGCATCTGCATTTGTAACAAACACGTTTCCTCTAAGTGATTCAGAAAACCACACATTGAGAAACAAATTTTAAGACCATAAATAGAGAAACAAAAGCATAACTCTCAAGAGACTATAAATTCTCTCCTTCTCCAACCATGTCCTGTCTCTCAAAATTATTCCATTTTTGAAAAACATTTATTGAAAGCAGCTGTCATTGTCACCATAGTTGAGTCCTCAGAAGGACAACTAATCATAAAAGAAAGAGTAATAAAGTAAAAATTATAGCTTGAGTCTAGTTTTAGATTCATTTATGTAGCTAATCAAGGGAACATGGCCATCTATGGCTAAGGATCTCAATTTGTCCTACCAGGACTTGTAGTCTAGAACCACATGGGTTATTCAGAAGAAGCAGAAGCTGTTTCCAGGGGCAACTCACATCTCTAGGAATTTTTCTAACATCCATCAAATGGCTTATCTTGTGGCAAGTGAGCCTCCTAAAACACATTTGGCCTGTCATCATGATTCCACTAAAGACCTTTATGACCATGGTAATAATTACAACTAACATTTATTATTTACTATGTGCCAATCAACTGGTATTCAGTTTTGCATTTGATCCTCCTGACAATCTTATGAGGAAGATAATGTGTATAACAATTTTACAGATGAGGAAACTGAGATACATTAAATACCTAGCCACACAGACTAGTAAGGGTGTGAAGTGAGTAAGCCTTGATTTGAAACATATTTTATATATCATTGAGCCCCTGCACATAAACACTAACATCACATTGTCTTTCTTGGTAGAAAGACAGTGAGTTGGCCGGGCGCAGTGACTCACGCCTGTAATCCCAGCACTTTGGGAGACCGGGGTGGGCAGATTATGAGGTCAAGAGTTTGAGACCAGCCTGGCCAATATGGTGAAACCCCGACTCTACTAAAAACACAAAAAATTAGCCGGGTGTGGTGGTGCTCGCCTGTGGTCCCAGCTGTTCAGGAGGCTGAGGCAGGAGAATCACTTGAACCTGGGAGACGGAGGTTGCAGTAAGCCGAGATCACACCACTGCACTCCGGCCTGGGTGACAGAGTGAGACTCTGTCTCAAAATAAAATAAAATAAAATAAAATAAAATAAAATAAAATAAAAATAAGGACGGTGAGTTACAAGGGCAAAGTTGTTCAAATGTCTTTGGGATAGGAAAGGAGGATATGGTAGAATTAAGCCACTGCTTATAGGCAGAGGAAAGTAGGATTCTCATTTCTCAGAAATCAGACTACAGAAGAGGATTGCACTAACTTACATACCATGTATTATTCTCCATGTAATTATACTGAGTAAAATACCTTTAGAGTAATTGTATACATAATCAAATATTGCACAAATCTAAAAGCCTGAAAGCGCCTGCCAGCCTCCTCCCACCCTGGATCAAATGAAATCCTATGTACTAAACCATAGTTATAATTTTCCCCCTGGTTTCACTTGGATTTCCTTTAATAATGTTTGATTGTAATTAAAAATCAGTGTATATGTGGAATAGAGAAGGAAACCAAAATTACTCTCTTTTGTCTTTTAGAAAAGTGACAGTTATAAAAATGCTCAATATAATCAATTCACTCCCTGCCCCCACTATTGAACTAGCGTTTTATCAACCACAAATATGCTTCTCCACATAAGACAGTAACTACAGTTCTGTGGTAAATGCAACAGGACTGAAGTCATTGCCAAAGAAGCATCAAAGCTTTCAGAATGCTATTGATGTGCTCAGTTCATAACTCAAAAAAAGAGCAAAGAGAAGAAAGCCAATGGCAGGAATGGCTTCAGGCTATGCTTTCACAACAGGTTTAATATAAAGGCTAAAATGGCAGTAAGATACTCATATATAAAACAGAGACCTGCTGCTTAGCAAGCTGAATGGAATGAGGTTCCAGAAACTCTCAATGTTCAGGCACCACTGATCCCAGCAACAAAAGGCTTCAAAAAGATAGGAGACTATTAGGTCTAATAGTTTAATCTAACCTAATGGTGTCTGTGTGGGAAATGTAGAGATCTTAGTGATGAGGCATTAGGATTCATTCACTACCTTTGTCAGTCCTGTTGTTATTAGGATCAGGAGCCAGAATATTCAGAGGTTCTGGGATCTAATTCTACTGTTCAGGGTGAAGTGACTGACCACCATCCGAAGGCACATCCTGGACATCCAGGAGAATTCTAGTCTGTTCATGAGTAAACCCACTTATTGGGTTAAAAATCAGTCATAGCCCTAGCTGTTGGAGGCACTGGCAGCAGCAATATCATTTGAGAAATTCTACTCTCTGCACAGCTACTCAGAGTTATCTGACTTGACTGGTTAATAACACTGTCTTCTCCCTTTCTACCTAGCTTGATGTTGCCACTATTAGAGTTCTGCAGGGACTGAGGCTGAAATCAACACTTCCCACCTAGTCACAGATTTTCATGACAGCCATGTCTTTAATGGAGAAGAATCCCCTTTTCATTTCAGGAGACAACATGTTATAGTGGGAAGAGGGCAGTGCTGGAGGGCATACAGAATCTCATCTAATCTGAGAGTTGCCATTTATCAGCTTTGACGCATTAAGCAAGTTACTTAATCTTTCTGAGCCCCGGTTTTCACCAGAAAGTTGTGCTAAAACAAAACTTATAGGGTCATCCTCAGGAATAGAGATATTAGAGAGAGCTAAATAAAAGGTGACTTAGTGTGGTTGTAGAGGTGATGAAAGCAAAGTAGAACAGTTAGTGATAAAAAGTCTAGCTCTCATTTTTTTTAAGGATAGGGTTCATTTTGGCGATTTTCGAAAGAGGATGGAAGAAGGGAAACAAGGCCACTTATTTTTCATGGTTGAGGGAAGATACCTGGTGGTAAGCAACTAACAATTTTCTCTAAAGAGAATGAGGTGGTACTAAGTGGGGGCAGACATTGGTGGAATGAGATGGGGTTGTAGTCCCATTGGGAGATGAATTCACCAAGGAGGAATTCACCAAAGATTACCTCAACTCCTTCACAACTCTTAAAGTCCTTCTTGACTCTACTTGAAAGTGGATGCTGAGTATAGCACTGGGCAGTTAGCTGTAAATGAGAATTGTGGCATCTGAAGGTGAGATAATTGGGAAGTCAGTGGCAGTCTTTATGCAAAGATCTCTGAGACCCCAAATTCCTCTTGCTAGAAATAGATAGGTACTCTCCAGGAGCGTCTGTGGCTTGTCATTAGAATACCCTTTTCCTGGCCAGGCGCAACGGCTCATGCCTGTAATCCCAGCACTTTGGGAGGCCGAAGCGGGTGGATCACCTGAGGTCAGGAGTTCAAGACCAGCCTGGCCAAACATGGGGAAACACCATCTTTACTAAAAATACAAAAAATTAGCTGGGCATAGTGGTGTGAGCCTGTAATCCCAGCTACTCGGGGAGGCTGAGGCAGGAGAATCCCTTGAACCTGGGAGGCAGAGGTTGCAGTGAGGCGAGGTCGTGCCATTGGACTCCAGCCTGGGCAACAAGAACAAAATTCTGTCTAAAAAAGAAAGAAAGAAAGAAGAAAGAAAGAAAGAAAGAAAGAAAGAAAGAAAGAAAGAAAGAAAGAAAGAAAGAAAGAAAGAAAGAAAGAAAGAAAGAAAAAAGAGAATATCCTTTTCCCTGAGGTCTTAGGCACCAAGGTTAGAAACCAACATAAACTTAAAAGGAGAGGCTCCATGTCCACAGGCTATCCACAATGCATCAGAGAAGATTCCTCATCCTTTCCAGTCTCACAGCTCTCTTTTCTGTTCACATGAGATTCCTGTGGCAGATATATCTCTTCTGAAACAGCCCTTGTAATCTGCAGAATGGTATAGGCAGGCATACTGGTGTATTTTCTCAAACTTCTCCAGCAGTTAGTGTTTCAAGAACACAAGATTAATTAGAATTAATTATACATTTGAAAAACAAATCTGGTTGTTTGGCAGAAAACAAGAAGTAATAATTTTGTAGATCACATATTTTTACATTTCTCCATTTAAAAATACGGATTCTGTTTCATTTTTTATGGAAAATGTACTTTTGAGTCCAAATGACATAACTAAAAGAACTAGTGATGATAAGTGAAACTCACATACCTATTTCCTCACAACCTTAAAACCTTTTTCTTAATTGGCAAAAGCATTTTTGTTTTGAGATAGAGTATCGCTCTGTCACCCATGTTGGGGTGCAGTGGCATGATCTTGGCTCAGCAACCTCCGCCTCCCGGGTTTAAGCAATTATCCTGCTTCAGCCTCCCGAGTAGCTGGGATGACAGGTGCCCGCCACCATGCCCGGCTAATTTTTTGTATTTTAGTAGAGATGGGGTTTCACCATGTTGCCCAGGCTGGTCTCGAACTCCTGAGTTCAGGCAATCCACCCACCTCAGCCTCTCAAAGTGTTGGGATTATAGGCACAAGCTACCGTGCCCGGCCGCATTTCTATTAAATGCATAAAAATTACAACTTTCTAAAAGAGGCCCAACAGTATGTAGAAAATAATAAAAATCTATAAGGAGATGATTTTTCTGACATCATGGCCTGTTGCTATGGAAACTATGATGAAGCAGATCGAACAATATTATGCCAATAGAAAAGGTAGGTGTAACAAGGGTGAGAGTTGAGAAAGAGTGAAGTCCTATATTACTGAACAAATACCGTACATAATTGGAAAACATAGCAGAAAAAATGTATAATATGGAAGTAAAAGGTAAATAGATTTCTGTTTGATTGGCTTGAAAATTATCCTCATCACTAAAAAAAGCATCTTCAAACTTGAAATATAAGGATGATTACTTTTTACTTTAGTGTACATTTTTATGCAACGCACAGTCACTTTGAACTCCTTAGTCTTCACCATCTGTGTAACTCAATTTCCGTTTTATAAAAAAAATTGCTGACATCTGTTTAAACCCTAATATCTCCACAACCATGCAGAATGTTAACTCAAGCTTGATGTCGTGTTAAATCACTTGAGCCTTAAAATAATATTAAACTTATGGTTCTGTTTCAACTTTGTAATGATACTACATTTAACCCTTCAGATGTTCCAAACTGTTCACCAAGGAAAATCTTGGACAAAAAAATAAAATCAATTGTGGACCCTTCATTTTCACATGATGCTCCATTAGGGATTTTCTAAAAACAACCCAGAATCTGGAGTCTTAGAATATAATGGACAGTTAAAAAGTCAGTAACTTAGTTAACACATGGGACAGTCTGACCTCACTAAGACATCTTCTCTTCCTGACTATGGCAGCTGATTCTGTGCCTTGGTCAACCCAAGTCAAAATTGTGAGGTAATGAGAATATCTTGCTAAAAAATGCAAAAATTAGCCAGGCATGGTAGTACATAGCTGTAGACCCAGCTACTCAGGAGGCTGAGGTGGGAGGATAACTTAAGCCCAGGCAGTTGAGTCTTCAGTGAGTGGTGAGCATGCCACTGCACTCCAGCCTGGGTAACAGAGTGAGACTCTGTCTCAAAAAAACAAAACAAAAAAACCCTTGGATTTATAAAGTGTTGAAAAAAACTAAAGTCCTTCCATATTCATGTTCTGATTAAAATTTTAGAAAAACATTGGTTAATGCAGTGGTGAGGTACACCTCAGATTTCTCTCTCCACCTTCACCTTCAGGACTGAGGTTCCTATTCTCCCAGCTGCCACGATTCTTGAGTGCTGGTGGCTGACAGTGAGTTCTTCCCCAGGAATTGCCCTGAGCCTGAAAGGTGCTGCCTTACACTAGTGTATGTCCCTGCCCCAAGGGCAGCCCATATCCAATGAGGTCTTGGTCAAGAAGGAGGCGACAAAGATGAGGCCCCCTCATCTCAATTCAAAACACCTATGAAAGGCTTTCCCAGCTCCAGAGATACCCCAGAGGATGGACTGAAGACTCTGTTGCAGTTCAACTCTTCTCACTGCTTTATCCTGTTCCTTATCCACCCTCCCCCATACATATTGTTCCTGCAAGTATCCTTTGTGAAGTCTCTAATTTTTGGAAGCAGGTCATCTGCTGGCTGGCAATGAGGTTCTCATCCTTGGTAAATAGAAGGAATGTGGACAGTCTCTAGCATTTTGTAGCTGTCCAATTGTTAAAACTTTATCTGACAGAGAACTGGGATGAAGTACAGGGGAAAGGAAGCACTGGTAGGTGCAACATCTCAGATATTTGAGAAATTCAGAAAGGTATAATTATAAAGACAAGGGAATTAGGTTGCTCTTGTTGAGTGTGATCAATGCACTGGAAACAGATAATGAAAAGGCGAGGGTAATTCATTACCAAGGTAAGGGAGAGTGTGAAATTCAGAAACCTCCTCAGAAGCACATGAAAGGACAATCATCTCCTGTAGCCACAGAGCAGAAATAGTTGAGGATCAGGCCCAGTACTTAATTACAAGAGTAGCTGAGCACCAGAGAGAAATTTAAATTGTCAAACCTCCCAGCAGAGTCATAGTTAGGAAGAAGTGGGACTCTATGACCTGGATGGGGATAGCTGGGTCAGTGCACTAAAGAACCTTGAATTCCCAGGTCCTCCTAAACCCTTGGCATATGCAAAAGCAACCCACTCTTCCCTATTACAGGCTAGCACTCCCCCTTGTTTGAAGACAGCACAAAGTCCCCTGCTTTGCAGGACAACACATCCCTTCCCCTTTGCCCCTCCTTTAGAATTTACTCCCAATTCCCCTCTTGGCTGCTGACCAATTATTGGGGACACACCATAACATAACCTGATGGAGGATACGCTGCGCCTGTGAAGAGTGGAAAGGGACTAGGTACCGAAAGAGCTGTATGACCCAGGAAACCAGGAACCAACAGAAGGCAGGATAATACATATTGGAGTTTTTGATGGCTCTGGATCAAGGTTGATGGAGTATAGAACTGGCTAAAGGATAATTTATCAGTATGTGAGCATCTTCTAATCATATGGGTGATCTTGGGCAAATACACAGGAGGCAGTGCTAATATATGGTTGGTCCATGGTAAGTGAAAAAGAAAGGGCAGAACTGCCATGCAAATGGTGAAAAATGGAATCAAAGGCTCAAAGAAAAGCTCAAGGAGGACATCCTGGAATAAATATACTTTATAAAGCCAAAAACGCACCAGCCAACTGTGTTCCACAAGTTGGACTAAAAAACACTCTGTTTACTAAAGTAATAAGGACTATACTGAAGAGAGCTTCAGCATCCTTAAAGACTCAGTGATAACTTTCCTCTGTAGACCAGGACTAATGTAGGAGATACTGTTATGAGCTCAGTCCCCTAGCAGGCATGGAGATGATAGGATCTCAAAATAATGAAGACCAAGTAGTGGTACTTAACCGTCAGCATCCAGGTTGATGGGACTGCCATAGTGAGTACAAGGTCAGAGCACAGCAAGAGGAATTGTGCCTGACCTGCAGAGAGAGTGATAAAGATGTCTAGAACCATCTCTAGAATAAGCTGGACAGTGAACAACAGTATTGTTCAATTTATATAGTCAGCAGCAATTAAAGCTTGATGAGGGCTTAGGGCAGAATAGATGCCCAGTTTCTGAACCTGAGCCAATTTTCAGATCCAGAACTTTTTGAATGAAGGAGAGCCTGGGCCATAAACAGGAAGACTCCAATATCCTGGTGAGATTATTTGGTAATAATTTGTTTGTGCTTTGTCAAAACTATCTGTGACCATTTAATCCAGTAACTCATCACAGGAGGACAGTGAATACCTAAGTATTTCAAGGACTATTGGACACAGAATTTGAATTAAAATTATTATTTGTTGATATTTGTCATCGTGACCTCTTAGAATAGGAATGGTGGGAGCTATGTAATAAATGAAGTCCTGGCTCAGGTTTGCCTATGGTGTATTCCCTGAGTCTATGAATGCCCCCAGTAGTCATTTTTCCAGTACCTGAATGTACACTTGGATTGGACATACTTGGGAGTTGGCAGAACTCACCATTGATTCCTTGGCCAATAAGATAGGAGCCATCATAATGGATAAGGCAAGTGAAATTCTCTGAAACAGCCCTTAACTGTCCCCACCCTTTCTCATCCAAGATGGTAGATGAAAACCAATAATGTATCAAGGGTCAAAGGTAGAGAATAAATGTTACCCCTACAGTTAAAAGACTCAGAAGAAGTAATGATTAATTCCTAATTTATCGTTATTTAGTTCACCAATGTGTCTTCTACAAAAAAATAAAGTCAATCTTAAAAAATGATAGCAGACTACACAAACTGAACCATACAGTAACCCTATTTATCACTACCATACTAATTATGGTATGTTTGCTATAGCAGATTAGCATGGTGCATGCTCAAGTACACAGTATCCATTCACTGATCTGGTGAATGTAATCTTTTTTTTTTTTTTTTTTTTTTTTTTTTTTTTTTTTTTTTTTTTTTTGAGATGGAGTTTTGCTCTTGTTGCCCAGGCTGGAGTGCAATGCTGCAATCTCAGTTCACCACAACCTCCACCTCCGGGGTCCAAGCGATTCTCCTGCCTCAGCCTCCTGAGTAGCTGGGATTACAGGCATGCGCCACAATGCCTGGTTAATTGTGTATTTTTAGTAGAGGCAGAGGTTTCTCCATGTTGATCAGAGTCGTCTCGAACTTCCAACCTCAGGTGATCCACCCACCTTGGCCTCCCAAAGTGCTGGGATTATAGGCGTGAGCTACTGGTGCCTGGTCTTGGTGAATGTAATCTTTCCCATTCCTCTCAGAAAGAAAGACCAGAAACAATTTGAGTTCAAGTGAGAAAGCAAAAATATACATTTATGATATTGTGCCAGAGCTATGTTCAGTCTCTTAGGCTCCATTATCCTATAGGACTGGAACATCTATACATTCTACAGAACATCACCTTGGTTCACTATTGATAACATCCTATGAGTTGAACCAGATAAGCAAGTAGAGACAAGTGTGCTGGAGGCATTGGTAACATGCACTCCAGAAGGTGGGTGATAAACTCAACGAAGATTTAGGAGCCCATGAAGTTTTCAGGGGTCCCATGATCTGGGGTTTTTGACAACATCCCCATTCAAAGCAAAGGACAAATTATTTTGTCTTGTATCTCTGATTATTACAAAAGGACCACGATGACCGGTAGATTTCTTTGAATTTTGAAGGAAGCATGTTTCGCATTTGAGAATATTGCTCTAACTCATTTACTGAGTGATAGGGAAGGCTTCTAGCTATGAAGAAGAAATGGCTTTGCAGAAGGCTCATATGACAGTACAAGCAGCCCTGCTTCTTGAAACATATGATATACTAGACCATGTGGTATTAAAGGTAAGTGTGGTGGGGAAAGATATTGTGTAGAAGTTGTGACAGGCTCCAAAAGGAGAATCGCAACACTGACAGCTGACCAGAGCCACACTGTCTGTAGTGGAGAACCATACACTTTTCACAAAACAGCTACCAGTGTAATAATTAGGCATAAAAAGTCTGCCCACAGTATAAGTGACCATGCAGCCAGAACCACCTATCAAGGAGCTGGATTCTTTCAGAATCATCAAATCATAATAACTAAGTGAGCTCTGCAGCAATCCATTGTAAAAATGGAAGTGGCACATCTGGGATGGGGCACAAGTAGGTAATATAGATCCCTTTGTCATGCTTCATGTCAAAATGGTGCCTCTCTTGCAGATCATACTT
Organism: Rhinopithecus roxellana; assembly: GCF_007565055.1. Lineage (NCBI taxonomy): Eukaryota > Metazoa > Chordata > Mammalia > Primates > Cercopithecidae > Rhinopithecus > Rhinopithecus roxellana. The sequence goes on along the minus strand of NC_044562.1, from coordinate 86,455,948 downwards.
ACAGCTGAATCATCTACTTTATGTGAAAAGAGAAGTGGCCTGAAATGAAAACAATATACATATGGATTTATGAGTAGAAGAAAATGGCTACTTGGTCAGGGTGTTGGAAAGAGAAAGATTGGAAAGCCAGAAACCAGACAGCCTGGGGAAGAAGCATGTGAAGGGGTCTTGGGAGTAATCATGAAGTATGAACATTTTTGTGTAGCATGTTAACATCCACCAGAAAGCACCTACCAGGAACAAGGCCCCTCCTTGCGGAATGAATGATAGATAGAGATGATCTTATTGACAACATAAAGGTTTCTCTACCTTAAAGCAACAATGTTCCTTCCACAAATATTTATCAAGTGACTAGTAGGGATCAGGCACTGTTCTTGTGTTTGGAACAGATATATCAAGGGAAAAAACAGGCAGAAATCCCTGGGCTGGTGGAGTTCTAATTGCTGTACTCCACAGCTTACTCAATTTGACATTTGTGAACAAAGCAGGTGTCTTCCTTACCTTGATCACTGTCAGCAGTGTTTTACAGACAGCCAAAGTTTGCTTACCATGAGTGTGAGTCCCTTGTTTTCACTAACTTCTATGGTTTGAACGTGTTCCCAAAAAGTATACATGTTGGAAGCTTAGTCCTCAATGCAGCAGTGTTGAGAGGTAGGACTTTTGGGAGGTGATTGGGTCATAAGAGCTCTGTCCTTAAGAATAGATCAATGGTTTATCATAAGAGAGGGTTAGTGGTCATGAGAGTGGATCTGTTATAAAAGCCACATTGGCTCTCAGTGTGCTCCCTTGTCTTACAACGCCCCACACTACCACAGCACTCTGCATGGAGTCCTCACCAGCAAGAGGGTCCTCACCAGAGGCAGCCCCTCATCTTTGGACTTCCTCATCTCCAGAACTGTAAAAAATACATTTCTTTTCTTTATAAATTGCCCAGTCTCAGGTATTCAGTTATAGCAAAAGAAAACAGACTAAGGCACTATGCCTCCATGTCAGAGATTGGCAAATTATGGCCACTGAATGTTTTTATAAGTAAAGTTTTATTGGAACATGGTCATAACCATTATGTCTGTAATTGTTTTTATGCTAGTACTGTAGAATTGAGTAGTTGTGACAGAGATTACATGGCCCACAAAGTGTAAAATATTTACCATCTGAGTCTTTATAGAAAATGTTTGCTGACTCTTTCTGTGCAGGTGCTCTTTTGGGAGGCTTTTAAGTTTGAAGAACTTTGTAGCAAGAGGAACCTCCCAAAGTGAGGAGAAAGCCTGGCCCAGCTGTTTATGAGAGCCTGACTACAGCCTTATTGTAGTTTGTCTTCACTCTGTGATGGACATTTTATAGATGAAAGCGACTGCTTTGCAACTCAGATTTGTGTCCTAGACATAGGAGGACAAATTTCAAGACAAATTTTAAAATAGAAACATTATTTGGCTGAGCACGGTGGCTCATGCAATAATCCTAACACTTTGGGTGGCTGAGTTGGGAGAATCACTTGAGCCCAGGAGTTGAAGACAAGCCTGGCAACATAGTGAGACCCCATCTCTAGAAAAACATTTAAAAATTAGCTGGGCATGGTGGCATGCACCTGTGGTCACAGTTACTGAGAAGGCTGAGGTGGGAGGATCACTTGGCCTGGGAGGTCAAGGCTGCAGTGTGCCGTTAGTGCACCAGTGCATTCCAGCCTGGATGACAGAGCAGGATTCTGTTTCTAAAAAAAAAAAAAAAAAAAAAAAAAGGAAGAAAGAAACTTATAATTCAGCAACTATTATTGGCTATACACCAACAAATGAAATAGATTTATTTCTTTCCCTTATGAATCTTACAATCTAATGGGGGAGACAGATAACAAGAAATTACAACATAAATAAGTATTTAATGACAAACTGCAAAATGCTATCTAGGAAAATAGTAGCCTTGTTGTAGCTTCTCTTTCCATTGTACTGGCAAATGATAAGAGAAAATAACAGGATGGGGGTGAGGGCTCTCTTGCTGGTGGGGATTCTCTGCAGAGTCCTGAGGTGGCACAGGGTATCACAACCACCGTTACCTAGGTCAGGGAAAGACCTCGGGATCTGCAGGATCAATAGGAGGTAACCAAGTAGGGAGGAAGGGAGAACTTTCCAGACAAAGAAACATCTTGGAGGAAGTCACTGAGGTCAGGAAGAGAAACAGAAATATAGGAATACACAGCGGAAGTGCAGTTAACAACGGTGAAAGGGGCTCAAGATGAGACCAGAGTTGTAGGCAGCAGCTCTGTAAGCCATGGGAAGGAGTGGAATTTCATTCTAAGAGCCTTGGAATGTTTCAGCATGGATGATATGGTCTGCCTGGTGCTTTGGAAGATTATTCCAGCTACTGTGTAGAAAATGGATTACAGGGTACGAATGTGAACGTCTGGAGGAGTTCTGAAGCAAGAGGTGATGATGACTCACGCTAGGCAGTAAAAAATGGAAAAAAGTGCATGGAACTGAGGCATGTTTTGGGGGTCAAAAGGACAGAAATGGGTGACTTTTTTAAGTAAATGTGGATGTGTACATGTGGTGGGTGGGTACTGATGGGGAGGAGAGCACTCAAGAATGACTTGGGTAGAGTGGGGGTGAGGGTAAGGCTGAACAGGAGGAGACAATTCAGGAAAAACAGAGTTGTAAACATGGGATTCTCACAATACAGACACAAATGATCCTGTCATTAAAAAAGAGAGGCATTTTGGAAACCAACCTGATTGCACAAGTAAGTCTTTGATAGGCTCAGATTTAAAATAAAAGTATTTTTAAAAGATAAAAATAGAATATTTGCCATATTTGATATATTGTCATGTATCGACAGTATATGAACACTGTCAGTATTCAACATACTGAAAGAAATCCCCCAGATTCCTTTTTCAGTTTATGTATATGCCTTTGCTTCTATCAGCCAGTACCTGCAAAAACCTTCAGAAGACTGCAGTTGGACTACTGCAGCTGCTCACGCACACAGACATACATGCATACACACACACACACACACACACACATACACACACACACACACCCCGAGAGTCAGAGGGACCTGGCAGTTTTAGCTCTCACAGACACATCTTCCACCCCCTTTCCCTGCCCCATTCCCCCAACCAATGATCCACTGGTGCAGAGTATGAAAGCTCAGTTTCCTGGCTTCAACTAGGAAAAAACCTGAGGCATAATTTAACTCTAGAGTTTTCCTACAGGGCTGGGCTGAGGTTGACCTTTGCGTGGATCCCATCCTTGCTTTGTTTCTTCTTTTTGCTGTCTTACTTTCTTCATTCCCTTACTGGATTTTCCTGGGTTCACTTCCTTAATAAATCTCTTGCATACACATCCTTGTCTCAGGATTCAATTCTGAGAAACCTGTCCTAAGACACTTCCCAAGGATATATACTATACAATAGCGTGAATTCAAATAATCGATCTAGAAAAAGCTAAAATCCTTAAGGAAGTGAAGCTTGTAAACAAAAAAACACTATTCCAGCTATGTTTCCAAAAGGAAAAGAAACAACAAAAAGTTAGGAAATTTTATGGCATATAGGAAGCTTAACTTCTCAACTCTTGGATTGACTCTATCTAGTCTAGCAAGGAAAATAATCTCTTCCAACAAGAAAGAGTAGAGCAACCTCGGTTAAGAAAATAGAGAGGACAGAGCAGGATGCACTAATTTCAATACACTCACATCTCTGGTCTAAGGCAAGTCACAACCAGAATTTTAAGTAACATTTCATGATGTGATTTCACAAATGCTTGTAGATTTTTGAGAAACTATAAAAAATGGGGAAATTGCTTGGATGATGGAGCTGGAAATATGTTTTCCTGATTTTCAGAAAAGGGAAAAATGTAGAATGATAAATTTGATTGTTAATTGCTTCCCAGTTTCAAGAATGGATAATCAAAGAGAAAAATACTAGAAAAAAGTGCAATGAGGCCAGGCACAATGGCTCATGCCTGTAATCCCGGCACTTTAAGAGGACCGAGGCAGGCAGATCACTTGAGGCCAGGAATTCGAGACCAGCACGACCAACATGGTGAAATCTCTACCAAACAAAAAAATTAGCTGGGCGTGGTGGTGCATCTGTAGTCCCAGCTGCTTGGGAGGCTGAGGCAGCAGAATCGCTTGAACCCAAAAGGTGGGGGCAGCAGTGATCCAAAATCACGCCACTGCACTCCAGCAGCCCGGGTAATAGAGTGAGACTCTGGAAAAAAAAAAAAAAAGGAAAGAAAGAAGGAAAGAGAAAGAAGAAAGAAGAAAGAAGAAAGAAAAGAAAGAAAGAAAGAAAGAAAGAAAGAAAGAAAGAAAGAAAGAAGAAAGAAAAGGAAGGACGGAAGAAGGAGGACGGAAGTCAGGAAGGAATGCAAGAGGAATGAAGGAAAGGAAAGAAGGGAGGCCGGAAAGGCCGTAACGGAAGGCCTGCAGGAAGGAAAAGTAAGGCAGGACGGAATGTACGGCATTATTCAGTCCGTCCTCCCCTCCTCCTCCCTCCCCCTACCTCCGCCTTCCTTCTCCTCCCTTCCGCTTCTGCCGTCCCTCCCCGCCTTCCGTCCTTCCTTCCCTCCCTCCTCCCTCCCTCCCTCTCCACCCTCCCTCCCCCCCCCTACTCCGACCTCAGAGCCAAATCAGACCCAAGCCGGCGCAAAATGCAGTCATTAGTAGGTACTAACATAGGATCACAAAGAACCTTTCACTTTTAAATTGGGTTACTGGGGGTGGGGGCGGGGGAAGGAGAGCATCAGGATAACTAGCTAATCCATGTGAGGCTTAATACCTAGGTGATGGGTTGATAGGTGCAGCAAACCACCATGGGACACGTTTACCTATGTAACAAACCTGTACATCCTGCCCATGTACCCTGGAACTTCAAATAAAATAAGATTAAATCAAATTAAAAAGAAAAATAAATCAGGTTATTAAGTAGAATATTCTTGACATAATGAGTAGTTATGAGTCAGGTATTTAATAAAGGCCCACATGATTGGTTATCTCGTGGAAAAGATGAGGAAATGTTACCTTGATGACTGTGAAGTATAATCAGAGCTGGTATCAATTAATAAAGTGAGGTTAACCTGGAAAAGATGTTCTTGAGCATGTGCTATCGGGAGCTTCAATTCAACATGTTCTTCATTGATCTAGGTGGCTAGCACAATCTCCTATGCTCTGGACTTTTCCATTCCTGAATTCCTACCAAATCTGCTTTCCTATTTCCAGTGCTTCAGCCCTTCCTTGCTCCCACAATATACCAGCCTCCTCAGCTGCACTTAGTCACTGGGGTGGCATTCACACATACTCTAGCATACGCCTCAGTTTTTCTGTTGCTCTCAACCTAGAAATATTCCCCCTTTGGAATAATCCAACCTTCCATTTACTTATGGTTCTGTCTACTGAGAAATATTAGAGAAAATTGAAAATTGAAAGCTTTCAATTCCAGATGTCCTAGAGTAATTTCTTTTCTTTCAAGTTTTCTGCCCTCTGTGACTAACACTTTTTATTGAAGATGAAATTCCCAGAGTACTTTTGACCCTGTTCTCTTCCTTACTCTTTATATAATTTTTGTTTGTTTTTTTCACTCCTCTCAGCTCATAATTATTTACTCTTTATATTTAATTGGTCATATAGTCTTACTTGTTCCACCTCTGAAAAATTCTGAAATCTGTCTCCTCCTCTTCTCTCCTATTGTCCTTGCTGTACTTTAGTCCTTATTAACTCTTACCTGAAATATTGCAGTAGCCTCCTAACTGGCCTCTCTGATTCCGGTGTTCTTCTTTGCCAAGAGAAGATGCTTCATCATCCCAGCTGCTGCTGGAGACGTTCTGCTAATAAACACCTCATCAGGTTATTTCCCTTGCTTGAAAGTCCCCTAGCTTAATCTCCTTAATGGGGTAAGTAATGGCAATCACTAGCTGACCCCATCTACTTCTCCAGTTTCACTTCTTGGGCTCCTTATGTCTGTGTCTCTCTAGATGGAGAATGCTTTGAAGACAAGGATCTTATTCATTTTTGTATTCCTCTTTTCTAGAAAAACACCAGATGCATAGTGGATCTTTTGTAAATTAGTGAACAACTGAAAACATGGAAAAAGGCTTTTCAAATTATTCAGGATTCAAATATGCAGAGGGTATCATGGCAAAATAAAATTAATACTAAATACAAATTTAGAAAGATTTCAATATGCTAGATCTGAAACTAATGAAACTATTTTAATGGGGACCAATGATTCAAAACTCAACTCTGCAGGAATAAAATGGAGGCCTGTTGTCTTAGTCTGTTTTTTTAATTGCTTGTAACAGAATAGCTGAAAATGAGTAATTTATAAGAAACAAAATTTATTTCTTACAGTTCTGGAGGCTGGGAAATCCAAGGTTGAGGGGGCCCATCCGGTGAAAACCTTCTTGCTAGTGGGGACTCTGTGCAGAGTCCTGAGGTGGCACAGGGTATCACATGACAAGGGGGCTGAGCGTGCTAACATGCTTGCTCAGGTCTCTCTTCCTTTCTTAGAAAGCCAGAAACTCTACTTCCATGATAAACCATCAATCCATTTTAATCCATTAATCCATCAACCCATGAATGGATTAATCCATTCATGAGTACAGAGCCCTCACGATCCAGTCACTTAAAGGTTCCACCTCTCAACATTGCCACATCGGGGATTAAGTTTCAACATGAGTTTTGGTTGGGAATAATCAAACCATAGCACCTACCTTACTCTCAGTTAAGATGAAAAATACCCAGAGGTTTAGTTGTATTACAACTGAATAGTGGCCAGAAGTGTGTTCTGGCTAGCAAAATTTTATGAAACCCTAAGTTGCATTTCTAGACAAAGGATGACATAATGGAGACTATAGTTCCACAATCATCTGTGCCGTTCAGAACGAAACTAGATTTCAGGGACACTGACAGCTGAAGCTCAATCAGAGAATGGCATGTAGGAGGAGGGAGGTTCTGGCAAATATTCGTGTGAAGAACCATTAAAAACTGAGAGTATTTAGCTTAGAGAAGAGAAAACTTGAAGGGAATATTAGTTTCCTCAAATTTTTGCAAAGTGACTGTGTGGATGTGTTTGATATTAGCTGAGTTCTTCCGAGGGCAGAACTAGCACGAATGAAATGGCATTCATTAGAAAGGCAGATGATTTCAGTTTTATATAATGAAGACATTTCTATCAATGAGAGTTATTAAACAAATACATGGGCTGTTGTTTGAATTTCTTGAAGACTGGAAATGTTCAGGCAACAGCTGAATGATGGTATGTCAGCAGTATTGGAGAAGGAATTCTAGAAGGCCTCCAAGATCTTTCTAACGCCAAGATTTTACAATCCTATATTTTATTTTTAGTTAAGTTTTAAAGGAGACCACCGAGAAAATCCATTTGGAAACTTTCAATAACAGTGTAAGGTATAAAAATCCCAAGCCACCAACTAAATTTGTCTAAAAGGCAACCCCTAACCTCCTCGGTGAAGGCCTGTCTTTTGTTTCATAGTTTTGGCGCCCTAAGCACCCACAAGGGGGTGCTTGTGGGGAAAGGATCATGGATGTGATTAAAATCCTTATGGCTAAGCTCAGGATTAGAATTAGCAGTTAAATAACTGTGCAAAGATGTTTGCAAATCCTGATGAGGAAGCAAAGGTAGAGAGAAAAATGTCCAAAATGGAACCTTCATCAGACCCAAGAATTCTCCTTTGTTTAAGTACAGAAGAGGCTAAGTAGAAGCAAACACAGAGGAAGCATTTTGTTGTCAACTCCAAGCCCTAGAGCTGAACTCCTCACCATGTTCCTTTCTATGTCTTTGACTGCTTGCTCAGTTGGTTGTTTTCTCCAACTACAAAACATAGAGACTAAGAGGCACCACAGATCCCACTCACCAGAAGCCTGGGATTCATGAGTTAAAGTCTGCAAAGCATTTTGAGCTTGTTGGAAGAAAGGCGCTAGATAAATACAAAGTGTTGTTGTTATTATAGGGAAGAAAAAGCAACTGTTAGCTCAGGGTCTATAATTAGGAAGCAAATATAGTGTCTGGTGGCTTTGATAATAGGATTTCTATGAAGATGTGGCATGCAGTAAGACCGTGGACTGAAATGTTATAAATGACATGATTTTTGCCATCCGAGACAAAATCCTTAACATTTTAGTTTTCGGTTTTGTCTTCCTGCCCCTCTTCCTGCCCCTCCCCCCACACTCTATTTTTAGGTAAACTCTAAGAAAGCAAGTGTCAAATTAACAGCTCTGAAACTAATAAACTTAGTGTGTTTTTGGAGAAAGTATGGTCCTGAAGGCATCTGGACTTGCTTCTTTCTTGCTGAGGCCAAATCTCAAAGACTAAGTTGAGCGTCAAGATGTTCCACTGAGCGCCTTCAGATCCTGGATTCTTGTGCTCTCTGTTGAGTCTTCAATTTGTAATCCCAGGGCCCTGTTGGAGGCCTAGTCCTACAGACTGGAAAAGAAAGCCCGGGAATTCTTTTAAGGGAAGCACAGATCTGAATGCAGGTCTTGGAAAGTAAGTAAAGAAGGAAATAGTTTTAAAATATTTTAATGTGTTTATCTGCATATTTTCGGTCTACCCATAATGTTCTGAGAATTTAAATGGTTTAAGAAAATCACTTCTAAAAATAAGAAATATTGTTTTTTTGTGGAACAGTTTAGCCCTTCAGACTCCTCTCACTCCTTGTGCTATCAATTTGCTTAGTGATTTTTACCTGTATATGCCTCGATTTCCATCTCATAAAATTGTCATAAATGATTACCATTCTAATCAATGCTGCTGGAGAAAGGCAGCACAGGCAGAATTCACAGATGTACAATTAAATTCTAATCTTTCATCTGCCATTAATTAACCAGCCAGCTATGGGGCCTCCAGCAAGTTGCTGAATTCCCTGTGCCTCAGTTTCCCATAATGTAGTAAACGAATAAATAATTGAAATGAATTAAAATGAAATTCACTTGGCTTTAAATAATGTAAATGAAACATCCATTAAGGACTTTTCTATTTTTAAAATCTCTTATTTGTATGATTACTTCATTGTCCTTCCTAAAGTGAACATTTATGATTATGTCTTTAAGGTTGACTTTCTTGTTCAAGTTTTCTAATTTTACTGTGGGGACTAATTTGTTCCATGGAACTTGGTGTCATAAGTCTGATTTGAATCTGTTACATTTTTAGAGCACAGAAGTTTCAAGTGTGTGTGTGTGTGTGTGTGTGTGTGTTTCATTGAGTAGCTATAGACTTGTTACTTTTATCCCATGGGTTTGGATTTTTTAAAAATATAAACATTGTTTCTATTATTACTACAAATAAAAATATGTAAAATAGAGATTTATATTTTCACAGTCATCTTGTCAGCTGAGTTTGCAGGAATTTTGGTTCAATGCATATATTTGTCAGTTGCACTGAGGCAGGCAATGCACTTGGTGTCTGGAGGGTGAGGAGGGGTGGGTGGAGATAGGTGAGGGTGAGGAGTTTGTGGGGAATAAGAGGAGGTCTCTAATTACACCAAGTTCTTGACACGCCAAGGGGAGTGATTAATGCTTTCAGAGGTGTTACAATTTAGTGTTTATTTGAATGTATTAAAGTTTGCTTTGCTTTAAAATTCATCACATTTACACTTTGAAAATAGGACTACTGAGTTTTTTTTTCTTTTTTGTAATGTCAAATTCCATTTTGTTTTTCCTCTATTGACCAAATTGAAATGATTGGGACCTATCCCTTGAGCTCGCGTCACTGCAAAGTAGCCTTTGAAGGACACTTAAAAGATTCCCACACCGACTTACAGCAATCTCTGAGAATAGCTATGTAGCTCAAAGAACCAGTGAGAGAGGCCTGAGGACTAAGGAGAAAGTGTTTGGAACGTGCTTTCGAGGTTGCCATTGCACAGCGCAGGGCAGGGCGTGCGCGCAGCGCGGCAAGGAGGACTAAGGTGACCCCGCGAGCGGGCGGGGTGCGCGCCGGGGGCTCCAAGGAGGCGCGGTGGGAGGCGGCCTTGTCTCCAATTGCAGTCACCAAATTGCTGCTCCCTCCCTCCGCTCCCAGCACTCGGTTGGCCCCACAGAGGAGGCTCATCAGCGGTCCTGGTGGGGTAGGCCCCTCAGGGAGTTCGCTGTGGTCACCTCCCAAGTTCTCCAACTCCCTGACACATCTGCTTTCCCGAGTGACAAATTAAAACGTCTGAAGCGGCCAGAGCCTGCTGCCGCCAGCGCACATGGCCGACAAGTGAAGCTGTGGGATTCCCGAGTTTTGACCCATTCCATTCAGGACACAGGGACAGCAGTGTTTAGCAGTTGACACAAGAGGGGTTTCTACTGCCTGCCAGGCAGCTAAAAGGCTGCAAGAAATCTTTTGTGGGTTCCTTGAACGCTTTGAATTCTTCTAGCCGGCCTGACAGCCCTCTACTAGCACTCTGGAAAAGACTGCAGTGTTCTTCTAACACTGGGCGAGCCTTCATTATGAGGGTGAATGGGATCCCAGGAAGACTTGAAGTGGGGGAGATGATAAACGCCAAGAAAGCGAATTCTGTCTAACGCCGTGCGGCAAAAACGCAGCAGAAACACCAGCAGACAGGATCCCACATCCGTCCCTCAAGATTCAAGGGGCGAAGGGAGCCGCAGGATCTCAATGGATCCTAACTCTCTCTGCCCCCCACACCTCACCCACTTCTCCCCTCCCCAGCTTTCTTCTGCCCCTGCAGGGTTTGTGTTCAACATCAAATTAAGTGTTCATGACAGCTAACCACAAGTTATTAAATGTGATTCACTGCCACATTGCTGGGCCTTCACTGGTGGTGCAGAATAACCACTTAGACAAACCATTTGATTCATGGCATTGATACAAAGACTCTTTCAGAAGAGAGAGGCCTTCTCAGGCCTTTAGCTGAAAATTGTTTTATTTCCGTTATTCTCTTAAACAGGTCAGTGAGCTGAATTAAACCCCAAATCCTTTCTAACTGCTTAGCTGTGAAGTCTTTAAGATATTACAGAGCTTGTGAGAAGTGGCTGCAGATTGCCAAGTCAGCGGAAATTTAAGAAATCAGTGTCAAAAACGAACTTGTGTTTGACAAGTAAGACAAACGATCTGCAGCCAGTACGAAGGGTGGCAATCTTCTAGTGTTTAATGCTCTTAATAATTAGGTTTCCTATCATAGAAAGGCATTATTATTTTTGAATAACTCCCTGCTGTGAGAGAGAGAGTTGATGAAATAGTGATTGTTGCTTTTCTTGCGTTTAAATTTCTCCTGGTTCATGCTTGGAGACAGTGGAGAATGAAAGACAAATGATCTTTCGAGCATCAGACACTTGGTTTTGCTTTCTCTCTCTCTCTCTCTCTGTCCCTCTCCCTCTCTCTCTCTCCCTTTTTTGTTTGTTTTTGAGTCATGGTCTTACTCTGTCGCCCAGGCTGGAGTCCAGTGGCAATATCATGGCTCACTGCAGCCTGCACCTCTCCACTGTTTTTCTATTCAATCATTCCAAGCCCTGGTGCAATGCTGGCTTGTTGTGAGTGTCACTGCCCTCTCCTGGGTGGAGTATGACATTTACTGCCGTGTTAGGTTTTGCCTGTGTTAAGCCAATGGGATTTAAGGATTTAGAAGGTCCTAAAACAGGAAGCTGAGTGGTCTTTGTTCAAAATTGGCTGGGCTGTGTGTTCTTCCTGATGATGCCACGGACAATTCCTCGATAAAAGTACAGTGTGGCCTGTGCTGTCTGCAGCACATGGGTGTGGAGGCTTACCATCTGTTTATAAATGGCATCCAGAGGTGATAGATTGTTGAGGTATCCCAAGCTTATTGAATTTAAAGAGGATACCAAGTTTGTGTGGGATAAATTCAGATCTAAGTTATTATCTTTCTGCCAACAGCATGTAATTCATTTTCTTATTACCAACATAGTCTATTAGAAAATAAGTTAGCTATGTAACAAATTGAAGTCTAAGAAAATATCCATATTAGGAAACCTAGTTCGATGATTAAATTAAGCAAGGATTACTTTGGCGTGAATAATTCCACAATCTGCTTTTCTGTCCTGAAAAATGAGTTTAGCAAGGCATGGCTGTGCTTGTAATATTTAACAGCTTTATTTTCAGGGTTTTGAGTTATATCCTCTTTATCAGTCTTCCAAACATCTTGGTTTAATGTCAGCTAATGTCACCTTCACTATCATTTATGAAATTTACAGAATTGGTTCGAGTCAAACAAATGTCTTACTAAAGGGGGCCAGATCCAGTGTAATACATATGTTTATTTGTGTATTCATTTATTTATTCAGCATATATTGAGTGCTTCTTCAGTGAAAGTTATCTTAAAGTAAATCAAAAGCATTTGGTCATTAAGATGTCATTTACGGTAATAGAAGAAATGTAATAAAAGCCCAATTCACCAAGACACATGAAGTTAAAGTAAAAGCAAGTTTTCTGTTTAACCCATGATCAAGCCAGCAACCCTTTATGTTTCATTTCTTACTGAAAAATCTAAGTGGATGATTCCCTTATTCTCCCTTTTGGATAGGATGGAGGGAAAGAATCAAATCTTTGGTGACTCAGTATATTGCTAAATTACCATCCTTTTTAAAAAAGTAATGCTTGTTTTATTACATTTAATATACATGTGTCCAGTATGTATGCTGAAAATGTTTTGTTGGCTTTGTTGTTGTTCTAGCTAACACTGACCTGTTTCTTTGATTTTGATTCATTTCCTCAAATACGGAACAAGAAGTAAACCCTGGATAATGGAGGATTTGGATTACAATTAATCAGTGTTTTAATATAATTGGATAAAAAATGTCATGTTGCCTGCAAGAGTTAAGGTGGTCTTTACTCAGAAAGCAGTGTTACTCATTAATAAAAGTGACTGAAAAACAAAAGAATAATTGAGATATTTGTCTTTACTTCAAACTGTATATTAAAATGGTCACACTGATGGTTTTTTAACTTGTGACTTTTTGCATTCTTACAAATATCTGATATAATCTACTAAATTGGCAGGTTCAGAAAGAAGGTTTAAAGTTCACCAAGAAACATTTTGCCACATGATATAAAGCAAATAAAGCCTTAGAGTTCAAAATTAGCCAACACATATGATAATTAATGGATGAGTATTGGAGGAGTAAGAAACTTGGAGAGAACACGAAATTAAAAAAAAACCTCTAATGTAAATTGGCAAAATTTGCAGTATTTTATGATTCATGATAGATCCATTTGAGTGTATAAGTAGATTTTGAAAGTCAGTACTTGTCTAGGATGGCAAATGTATTCCTTTCAACACATATTTATTTAATCTAATCCCTACTGTGTGTCATTCTCTCTACTGGATGCCAGGATTCAACAGTGAACAAGATAACTTTCATATACACTGTGCCCTACATTGGAGAAACTATTAAATAAACCTCAATTCTCATAAAGTATGATAAACGCTGTTCATTCATTCCACTATTAATTATTTAATAAGAGCCTAGTATGAACTAGGAAGGAAAAGGGGAACCATCTACCAGAGCTCTTAGTCTGAGACAGGGTAGGAACCACACAAGCTCCCGATAAAGAATAAAAGAGTTAGGAAGAACCAAAAGGTATGTGTGTAGAAGAAACTGAATGCACAAGGGGCTGATTGAGAAGGCATAAAAGAGTTTGGTAAAAGCTCTTGCAGAAGGAAGGAGGGTGGGGTGAAATAAAGCTGGAGATGCAGTAACAGCCAACTGACTGAGCATATAAACAGGCCAAGTATCTCACAACAACCCTTTGAGGTATGTGCCATTATTATCCCCATTGTAGGGATGAGGAAATTAAGTCAGCAAGATCACACATCTAGGAAGTGCAGAGCCAAGATTTGAACCCAGTAGTCTGTCAGTATAGGCTCCATTTTCCATTGCTTCATGAGGCTGGAAACACACAATGTAGTCTTGACAATAAGGAATTTGGTCTTTAGGCTAAAGACAAATGGAAGCCCTTGAAGCATTCCACTAGGGAATGAAATACTCCCATTTGCCTTTTAGATGGATCATTCTGACAGCAAGTGGAAAATGGATTGGAAAGCAACTATGTGAAGTCACTGATTAGAGGCTACTGCAGTGGCCCAGTAGAGAGATTCTAGAGGCTAGAACTAGGATGTAAAAGGAGGGATGGGGAGAAATAAGAGTTTAAAAGATGTTTAGGAGATAGAAATAAGACTTAGTAAGGAACTAGATGTCAGGACAGGGTGGGTGGGGTGTCAAAAAGAGTTCCTGTGTTTCTGGCTGGGACCACTAGATGGAATTTGGTGCTGTTGACTAAGTTGGGAAGACAGAAGGTAGACAAGCTCTGGGAGCATATGAGATGAACTTAGGGTGGGACGTTTTGTATTTAAGATTCCTTGGAGACCTCTAAGTGGAGATCTTTGAGACCTTTGAGACCTTCAGCTACATACTAGAGCTTTGACAGCTCTAACATCTCAGGAGAGAGGCCTGGGTTGGCTGTGTAATTTAATCAACTTTAGCACATTAAAAACAGGGGAAAACATTCACATGCAATGATAGAAGACTATGCCTCTCTTCCTTCTCTCTGCACCCCTTCACAGCAATTCATTGTATTGTATTTGCTGTTGTCTACTTGTTCTTCCTCCATCCTGTCTCTCATTTTCCTCTCTTTTTTTTTTTTTTTTTTTTTGAGATGGAGTCTTGCTCTATTGCCCAGGCTGGAGTGCAGTGGCACTATCTTGGCTCACTCCAACCTCCACCTCCTAGATTCAAGTGATTCTCATGCCTCAGCCTCCCAAGTAGCTGGGATTACAGACATGCACCACCACCCTAGCTAATTTTTTTTTTTTTTTGTATTTCTAGTAGAGACAGGATTTTGTCATGTTGGCCAGGCTGGTCTTGAACTCCTGACCTCAGGTGATCCACCTGCCTCAGCCTCCCAAAGTGCTGGAATTACAGGCATGAACCACTACACCCAGCCTCATTTTCCTCTTCTCACAAAAGAGTTGAAAGTGAGAGAAGGGAAGTGAGCCCTTATTGACTCTTTCAGATCTTTTGCCCTGTACTTCCTCTTTTTCTCCTCCTCCTCCTGATTCCATTTTCTACTAACAATGTAGCTGTCTATCACTCTTTTAGGCCACAGAACCAGGAGACATCTCTGAATCCTCTCCACACTATACCAATCACCTATTGTGTACTAGGAGTCCCCAGGAAGAGTGGCAGATCAGGGCCGCATGGCTAAGTGACTCTCTCTTCTCCCATCTGAAAGACCTTTTTGTTTGCAATCAGATTCATCTTTCTAAAGAGCAAAACAAATAAAATCATTCTCTTGCTTGAAGAAACTCAGGAGTTTCCAGTGACATTCAACATGTAGTCCAAAGATCCTTAGGGAAATAAGGGGAGGGATATAAATGTACTGAGAACCTTTTATGTGGCCAAGTGCTTTATGGACTGATTCAGTCAGTGTCCTAACAGGAAAGAGGTGGCACTCTGAAATTAGGATAAATGAAAGATTTTATTTGCAAAGGAGTGATTTCAGAGGTGTGGGTGTAGGAAAGGAAAACCACAAGGGATAGTGCAGTAACTAGGGGAGGGAGTAGTAAGACTAAGGGAATGTTAAAAAAAAAAAAAAAAAAAAAAAAAAAAAAAAAAAAAACCTGGATATTTCCAAATTATTTCCTAGTAAGTTGTATCAATTTACAGTCTCATCAGTAATTTTGAAAAGTGTTCATTTCCTCACATATTTGCCAGCATCAAATATTTTCAATCATTTTAATTTTTGCCAACTGAATGAGCTGGAAGATTAAGAAATCTCATTGTTTTAATTGTATTTTCATGACTAGTAGAGAAGAGAAACATCTCTCTGTATGTTTATTTGCTATTTATATTTTTATAAATGGAAACTGAAGTTAAATAATTTTTCCAATATCACACCGGTAAAGAATGGCAAAATCAGACCCAAGACTCAAACATAAATCCATCTACTCTTCAGCCTCTTCTATTTCCACCACACTATCTCTTTTCTGTGGTATACCTTGCCATATAAGACCTTTCATATTCTGACCTTTAAGTAACTTTCCATGTTTACCTTCCCTCTTTCCCTAACTCACCTGTAATTCTAACTTGTCCCTGAACGTATCATGCCCTTTGAGACATTGTTACTTTGCACGTTTCTCACCAGCATTTTCCACACTTGGTAAGCCTCCATTTAGCCCTCAAACCCTGGATAAAGCTTCCACTAAGAATTATTTCTTGACTTCTTGAATTAGCCTCCTGAGCACTCCATTTGTTTATATATTGTGGTTCACATCACATCACATTTTATTATGACTGTGATTACCTGTTATTCATCTGCCTCTTTCTCTGGACATAAGCTCTCTCCTCATGTTTTTGCTTTGTTGTACATCTGTCTCTCCTGCACTTTGCTCAGTATGGGGCTGAGAGTGTCTGAGCTCAGGCTACTACAACAAAATACCATAGACTTTATGGCTTAAGCAACATAAATTTATTTTTCACAGTTCTGGAGGCTGGGAACTCCAAGATTAAGGTGCCAGAAGATTCAGTTCCTGGTGAGGGCTCCCTTCCTGACTTGCAGGTGGTCACCTTCTTACTGTATCCTCACCTGGTAAAAAGAGAAAAGGCGCTCTTATGTCTCTTCTTATAAGGGCACTAAACCCAGCATGAGGGCTCCATCCTCATGACCTAATCGCCTCCCATAGGCCCCACCTTCAAATACCATTACATTGATGGTTAGGTCTTCAACATATGAATTTTGGGTAATGCAAATCAGTTCATAGCAATAAGTGATTGCTGAATAAATATTGAATTAAAGGTAAGAAGCTTTAAATTCCAAAGCAGAATAAAACAAGGAAAAAATCAAATCTGTGAAAACGTATTAACCTTCTACAATATATGTAAAATGCTATGCCAGCCAGGTTGGGTTAGCAGCTTTCTGATCTTTTCTCCCCCAAGGCAGCCAGTCTTCTGATTCTCAAGGCTCCTTCGCACTTCCATCAAAGGGTGCCCAAGACAAAGTAGAAGACATCTATACTCAAGAGTCATCCACTGAAAAAATAAAGCTGGATTTCACTCCAAATTCTCTCAATGGAGTTTTATTATCAGAGAATCTTCCAGTTTCTTGAACACTTATGAACAGGGAAATTTCTCATAACACTAAGTTTTGTACTGGATAAGTTTCTATCTCTTTGTCATTCTTAATTTGCTCCAAACTTTAGAGGTTTAAAATAAACTGAATTTTTCCTCTTCTCATGCATATTTCTAAGTCCTTCATTCATTTATTTCCAGATCATCCAGGATAATCATCTGTATTTGTTTCCTGTTGCTGTATAACAAACTGCCACACACTGGTGGCTTAAAACAACACACATTTATTCACTTCTAGTTCTGCAGATCAGAAACCTAAAACCAAGATGTCAGCAGAGCACTGTTCCTTCTGGAGACTTCAGAGAGATTTTGTTTCCTTGCATTTTCAGTGTCTAAGACCATCTGCATTCTCAGTTCCTGGCTCCTTCCTTGAAGAACTCCAGTCACTCACTCTGTCATCACGTCTGCTACTATCAACTCTGATCCTCCCATCTTCCTCTTATAAGGACTTGTGTAGTTACATTGCGCCCACCTGAATAATCCGAGATAAACTCCCCACTTCAAGAATTTAAGCACATTGGCAAAATCTCTTTTACTATATAAAATAACCTATTCACAGGCTCTGGGGAGTAAGACATGGACATCTGTGGGCGTCATTATGCAGCTTAAAGCTAACCTTAATTGCTGGTATTAATTGAGTCATTGCTAACAATGGGCACTACACAAAGCACTTTATATACTTTCCTTGGTTCACTTCACTTCGCTGCCACTCCTAAAGGTTGTTTTATTATTATCATCCCTGTTTTACAGATGAGGAAACCAAGGCAAAGAATTGTTAAGCACATTCGTTCGGTCACATAGGTATATAAAAATCGAGACTGAGGTTCAGGCTGATCTCAATCTTAAAATTATTGTACCATTTGCTCCCCAGACTGGATATTGTCATTGATAATTTGTTTCTTATAATTTGTATATTTTTACAAAATGACTTTTACAGAAAGTCACAAGATGGCCAATCTACTCCCTTCTTTCTCTTCCTGGACAGCCTGTTCTCTTAAGCTGCCCCAGGCTTTCCAGACCAGAAAAATATTTAACAGATTCATTCACACTAAGGCACTGGAAGTTTAATCTGCCACCAGTCTCAGGAGTTTTTGCATTTTAAAGAAGGCTGGGAAGAAGGAAGGAAGAGAGAAAACTGGAAGGAAGAAATTCAAGTGGGACATGCATTTAAACTTTGCTTTAAATAATAGATTATAAACCTAGTATAAAAGGGGGCATATGATTTTGACCTAGGGGACTCAGAGCCCCTCAACCCTTGTTGGGTGGGTGTCCTAGCCCTGAGCCTCTTTGTTCTCAAGTCCTTTTCTCACTTCCTCTGCTCCTCCCTGTATTTTACAGAGCCTGTATCATCAGGGTCAGCCAGTGACAGCTACTGGTGGGAGGTTGAAAGGTAAGAGAAAAGGAGAAGCCAAAAGTATTTCTTCTCTGCCTAGGTCCACCCCTACCACTTACAGAGTCAGAGGTAGAAGGTCAAATGGAGATCCCATATCACATATCCAGATGTTTACAAGTTCTAAAACAAGCTAACAAATTGTTACATAAAGCAGATTCTAGCCTCCTACCTCAGAACTATACTTTCACATCAACTGGAAGGCTAGTTTGAGTTAGAATTCTTAGACTCCAGGAATTTCACACCTGGACATAGTGGTATGGAAAGAGCTAACCCTGGCTCCAGGCTCTGCCTCCTGGTCCAGACCCTGACCCCAACCCTGGCCTCTGCTTTGGCCTGGCCTCTGGCCTGCCACCCACTTGCTTCTTGTGACCTGTCATACACATATATAGATATCCCTGTCACCATGTCCAAGCTTTTTCCCCCTCCCCTCAAACACCTGCTCTGGGGCTTTTGGGCCACCTGAAATGAACACTGAAGGTGTGTCCCACTTGAGGAGAAGGCCAGAGGCCTGCACAGTCCCTGGGAGTGGGCTCAGACCATTGGGATAGAGGGTCTCAGTGTGGCCTAGAAGGAGTTACACAGGCCCTGAGGCCATAGGCACCTCCTTGTAGCCCCAAGCATTCCTCAAGGGTGGAGGACCCAAAGCTGGAGCAGGACCACTGCAGGCTCATATCACATGCAGACCCATGAAGGTGGTCTTGTTAGCCCTGGTCAAGGGGCCATGCTGTCCCCTCTTTTGCTGCCTCAGGTGATATCTCAGCCAACTGTCTCCAGCTAGCTCTAGCTTCACCTTCTCCTCTGTCCCTCTAATCTAGGGGACCCCATGGCTTCCTTCTGTTTTAACCTCTGGGTTTCCTAGGTGTCCCTTGTGGGCTTCTTGTTCTCTTCCAGCATCAGTTTAACCAATTCCCTGTGTTAAACTTACTTTGCTTTAAATGCTTAGAGAAGCTTCTGTTTTCTTGATTGGATACTAACTGTAAGGGCAGCATGTAATGAAGGATTTCACCCAGGGCCATTTGGGAAAGGGGTCAAGTCTTGGTGCACTTCCCTCTTGGCATAAATGAACTTCAGAAGTTCCATGACACTGAGGGAAATCTCTCCATTAAGGGAAGCCCCAATTGTCATCACCAGTGCTAGCTTTCCAAAGATGTTTCTCAAACTTCCCTACTGAAGTAGTCCATCTGAAATCTCAGGGAAAGAACCATCCCATCGCTAACCATTGCATTTCTCCCCTTGACCTTGACAATTATTCACAATAGTTGCTTCTATACGCATGCTGCTCTTTTGCAGAACTTTATGAAAACCAGACTTTGTACAGTGTTCTAAGTTTTGCTGCATCAAAAAGAAGTTTAAATATTTTCATTTAATGTGGAAATATTTTTAGATGAGGAAGATGATTAAGTGTTGAAAATGTAGCAATTTATTTGGCACAAAGAGAAAAGAAATATGAAGAATTTTTAATAAAAATCTGACCACAATGGTGTTGGAACACAATCTGTCTGAA
The DNA here is from genome assembly GCF_007565055.1 of Rhinopithecus roxellana. Lineage (NCBI taxonomy): Eukaryota > Metazoa > Chordata > Mammalia > Primates > Cercopithecidae > Rhinopithecus > Rhinopithecus roxellana. The sequence goes on along the minus strand of NC_044562.1, from coordinate 86,435,960 downwards.
ATACAAGACAGATACTTTATCCCACAAGCTAAGCTGACTTTACTAATAGTTTTGGACAGTTACAGGTGTAATTTTAGCTACCAAAGGGAGCACAAACTGTGTTATAAGAATGCAATAGAAACAATGGGAAATGCAATTAAATTTTTAAAAGAAAAATTGAATATAAAGTTAGCAGAGCTAACACAAAGCATATTTTTGTAGCTTTTCACCAACAATGTATGTGAATTCAAGCTATTATGAAAATCAGATTTACTTTCGAGCTTCATATGTGAAGAGTGTGAAGGTTGTTTTTGCTATGAGTGCTAGCTGCAAGCATTACATAAACCTTGCACCTAATAAAATTATTTTAGACGTATTTGGTTTACATAATTTAATCCTTAAAGAAATACCAAAAAAAGAAAGAAAAATTGTTGATGGATCTGGAAAGAGGCCTATACCCAAAACCCTTGCTTCTCTATAGTCAATGAGGATGTTTCTCTCTCTCTCTTTTTTTTTTTTTTTTTGCCTATGTGGCTTTAATTTACCATTCTGAGACGCAGTATGTGTGGAGCAAATATGTGGAGAAAAAGCTTTTATGTGTTTTTTCAATTAAAAAAAAATCCGTGCCACCGGCCCATGAGTGATCCTAAAATAACAAAGCAGTTGTGTGTGTGTGTGTGTGTGTGTGTGTGTGTGTGTGTGTGTGCTGAAAGGAAAACTTTGGGTAAGGAACTAGATTTAAGTTTCAAGTTTCCAAGGATCTATTTAAATGACAGCAAGGAAAAAAAATATTGTAAAAGTGATGAAAAATATCCCAGCAGTATCCTTTCAGAAAGCCATTTAACTTTTGGTGGTTTAAGTTGTGCAATGTAATTTCTACAGCCTTTGAAATATGTGGGCACCCTCACTGCTATTTACGTTCCCAATACTTGGAATCAAATGCTCCATTAGGGCTCTGAGAAGACAGGAGTTTCCAGAAGAGTTTCATAATTGCCCATTCATTACTCAAAAACAATGACAGGGAATCATCATCTCTTTCCCTAAGTAATGCTGGCATGTGGTCTAAGGCAGTCACAGGAAGAGGCAGGAAAGTGTCAGCTCTGAAGGCATCTACAGACCGGTTAGGAATATTGTGCATGGACTTAGTGCGTGCACTGAGTCGAGCTATTACTCTGCTGCGTATGAAGGAGAAAAAGCTCTCCACACTGGTGTGCTGTTAACACATGCAGGCTGAGTCCTGGCCTCGCTGATAAGAAGGCTAACCCCACCTGTATTAAGGAAAGAAGCAACGACACACCTGTTCATTCTCTCTTTCTCAAAGTTTTCCGCGGAGGGTGTCCTTTGTAACTTGAGGTTTGAGCAATTTTTTTTTTTTTTTTTTAGACAGAGTCTTGCTCTGTTGCTGATCCTGGAGTGCAGTGGTGTGATCTCGGTTCACTGCAACCTCCGCTTCCCAGGTTCAAGCACTTCTCCTCCCAGGTTCAAAGCGATTGCTCAGCCTCCTGAGTAGCTGGGATTATAGGCACGCACTACCATGCCTGGGTAATTTTTCACATTTTTAATAAAGATGAGGTTTCATCATGTTTCCAGGCTGATTTCCAACTCCTGGGCTCAAGCAGTCTACCTGCCTCAGCCTCCCGAAGTGCTGAGATTACAGGCGTGAGCCACCATGCCTGGCCAACGTGGGCGATGTTATTGGCAGTCAGTGACAAAGTGCCCTACCCAAGCTGTAACCAATGACATAGTTATCATATCTCTGAGAGTTGCCATGGAGTTACAGACTCTGTCCCAGTAGAATACCTTGCTGATGTCCTTTCTGCTTTTAAATCCCAGCTGTGTGTGCCATGTCCAACTGTGTGCAGCAGCTTAAAATAGTATACATTTAAAAACACTCTTATAGAAACTTCTTAATTTGCATATCTCTGTGAAGACTAGCAGGCAAAATCTCCATTTTATAGATGGTACAACTGAGGCTTTCTCTAGGTAACTGGTGCTAGGAGGAAACCTACATTTCTTAGCTCCAGATGCAAAGCACTGTTGTTTCTGTGGATTTGGCTTGTCCCATTGACACTCTTGACCACCTCTGAATGACAGTAAAGTTTATCATTGTGTTAACAGAAAATACTTTTTTCTTTTTGTGTCCGCAGAAAGGGTTTAACTTATTATTTTTTGAGTGACATTAAGAATTAGCAACGTAGAAAATGATTTCCCACACCCTGCCATATTGCCTCTTTCCTGGCATTATGTCTCAAACTGAATAGATTATGAAGTGGAGAAGGGTATTTTGTGGGAGTTACACCCTCCTCCAAATACTTCTAGGTTGTAGTGCTTTCTTCTGAAGTAGATAGCTAATACTTAAAATGGGAGGAAAAGATATTAAATATTATAATTAGTTTTAAAAAATATAAAGAGAACCAAATCTTTAGCTCTTTGCAAAATCTATGTTTTCTAATAAGATTCTTCCCCCATCTAGAGTTTCCCATCAGTGGGATAACTATACTCTTCCCATAGTATAGATGACCCTCGCGTGTGGGTGGAGGGAGGAGGGGGTCCTCTATCTCGGACACACAGGGTACTCATCAGATGTTTTTGATAAGTTGTTGTGCTGGGGAGGAACTCTCCCATGGCATTTTATTAAAGGTTCTGGCTACAGCCTGACAGTCACAGTCCTTTTGCCCTTTGCTGTGAAGATAAGTGAAGGCAGTTGTAAAATGACCCAGTCATCAGACAATCTCAAAGTTTACAGCATGAACAATTGCATCTGAAAAAAACTGGCAGAATTTTACATGCATCGTATCTTACACTCCTATCCACCCAAATGAAATGCCTCTTGAATACACTTTAAAGGCTAGATACAGGATAATTTCTAAAGATCGTATCCAGAAAATGGAGTCATACAATCGCTCCATTTATGAGAGCTCATTGTGAGAGAGATTTATATTTTTTATGGGTCAAATAAAGGCCTGTCATCATAAGACCTCCTGCCTGGGGAAATAGGGTTAGCCTCTAAGAAGGGTGAGTCAGGCTGAAGGAGGTGCCTGTGTTTGAATATTTCTTCCCTCTGGTTCCACATCCTAAATATTGTGCTTATACACAGCTTTGAATTTTTCTCAGTGTTAAATAAGAAATGAACAATGCCTGTGCTTGGTTTTGTCTCATAAAGGGCCTGAACAACATTAAGTGTCAGTGTTAAATTGCACATGGATGTCCCCTCCTGTTAACCTCTGTGCTCTGCGGGTCCCAAGTGACTCTGCTGGCTTCCAGCATCCTCTGCGTTCATGTGGCTCATTGGGAAATCCCACTGTTTTCCTGCCAAAGGGTTTGTTACCTAGGTTTAATTTCTGTTTGGTATGACAAGTATAGTTAACTTGTTTCTGTGGGCTTTTTTAGAGAGATATGTAAAACCAAAGTTAGAGCAACGGAAAACAAACATTTAAGAAAGCACATAATTAGGGGATGCAAACTCAAACTGGGGGAGGCTAATTTCATAAAGGGGATAGGACTGTGTGTGGTCAAAGAAGAGGAAAGAGTGTGTGCATGATTCGCCTGCTTTTGGAGAGCTGCCCCCCTTAGAAGTGGAGTCCAAGGAGCTGGAAGGTTAAATGAAAACCTACAAATTGATAAGAACCAACAGCCTAAATGAATGTGATTCATAATTAAAACCGCAATTATTTTTTAGTTGCAAAAGCTCCAGTGATCCACAGGCTTCGTAAAGTTACCAAAGATCGCGATGCTAAGTCACTCCTTAGGAACTTCTCACTGCAGGTCTACATGGAGATGTTTTCTTCTAGAGTCAGAATGGCATTGTTACAGAACCACGGGAGAGACGGAGTGAGGGAAACGAACATTTAGCATGGTCCCTCTCCAAGAGGACGAGATGAGAAAATTTAATAAAACAAAATATATCCACTCCCCAAAACATGGGACCATATTATTTTTTTGGAGGAAAGATGAAAGAACTATGATTCTCATAAAAGCCAGTATGGTGCTGAATTTGGGGGGGTACAATGAGGAAAGTTATTGCTGTGATACGGGTGGGTTTCTTTTATCTTTTTCTAGGTGCAAAGGCAGCAGTCATTTGAATGCCATCGAACAGCTTTCAGCTAACACAAAAGAGCAGACGGTACCACTTATTTCTGAAATTAGATGCAATCATATCTGTGAATCACGCAGCAGCAAACCACCGTAATCTGCATTACAATACATTATCCTGCCACGCTCCCTAACTGCAGTCTACCGCAGCAACAGAAACACTTTGCGGTGACCTGCACTGAGTCTGCCAAAAGCACCAAGCCACACTAAGGCAGTAAAGCGACAAAAAAGAACTGCTTTCTGCTGCGAAAAAAGAGCAAATTATAACAAGAGTTCAAGTCTCAGCTAATGCAAGACTAGCATCTTCTTGTTCACAGTTTGCATAATTAGATATCATGAATAGGTTTTTTATTGTTCTAAAAATACTCCTGCTTTGTTTAAATCAGCTATTTCCTTAACAGCATGACTTTGGTACCAGAATTAGTGAGGTAGTTAGGGCAGCAGCAGAGATAAGGTACTTTTAGTTAACATTTAGAAAAAAAAAAAAAAAAAATCTATGGATGATATTCCCCCTTCTCTTAGTAACTGTCAAAAGAGTCCTAGGTTTCCAACACCGTGCAACAGGAGAGGCGGCCCACTGGAATGGCCTTGTGAATTGGGTCAGGGGTTTGGGGGTCAGAGGGACCCCAGGGTCCTAGAACTGATAAAACCAACTTTTATTACTTTCCTAAAATAAGACATTCAGAGCCACTGCAGACCTCTTCACGAATTAAAATGCTGATTACAGTGGGGCCCCGGGTAGTGGTACTTACACTTCAAATGATAATATTACTAAGTTCAAATCCAAGAGAAAAAAGTCAATTTTGTTTGTTTGTTTGTTTCACTGGTTTGAATCATACCAGCGTTTCCCCCAACCTGGAAGAGTGAGGGGAGAGAGGGACATTTTACTTGGTTTCTTTATCTCCCACTACTTTGCTGTTTTCCTTCTCATTCACTCATAGTCTGTATGCTATAAAGAGTATCTTTCTTTCAAGGGAAGATATGGGCGCCAGGCTCTATCAGTAACTAGTCAAGCCATTAAAAACTTTATTTTCCTTCTTCACCCTCAGCCTGTGAGCTTGAACAGCTGCAGCTAAGGAGCTATAGTAGCGGTGACCAGTCCCTAGGGTCCATCTTGGTATCAAACACTGACAGGTCCCAGGAAGAGGAGGTCACAGCAAAATTATATATTGAATTTTTTCAGCCCCCTAGAAGCCCAGGAACTGTTTGGAGAGACCTGGGGCCAGGCAAACTCCCAGCAACACTGTCACTCTTCTCACAGTAGTTGCAATTGGTCAAAGCGGTCCCCAGCAGAGACATTTGGAATTATTGTCTCTTGGTCTACGTAGGACAGTCCTGATGTTCAATTTGACAAGACACCGTAAAGAGCATCCAAAGGGCAAGGTTAATGCGATTATTGCATATGCCTTACAATGCACTTTTAACCTTTGTTGTTTTTAATTTGCACTAATGATCTATAGGTTTCCAGTGACTGTGACAAAGAAAATGGCACTGATGCTTTTATTTTACTTTAATATAGGCATTCGATAAAATGCATTTACCCCCAATTATTGTATTTATATTGAAGTTCTTACTGCTAGTGAGACTTTTTCAGACCTGTGCATCATTTCTTTTCATAAAAGAAATAACATGCATCCTAATAATATTGTAATAAATGATGTATTGTGACTACTTCTGTTTCTGGTAGAAGAAGCCCCAAAGCCTCCTTACTATGGGTTCCAGACTGTGGTAGCCTGAGAGCTCAGTGAAATCATAGAACTCGTCCTTTCTCCTCATCAAAGTCAGAGGAAAAATGGGAATACCCTCTTGGGTCAGCGCCTCGATGCATTTTTGATAGACAGGGGTGTCAGGGGCTATTTCTACAAGATCACATCAAGATCACTAAATACATTCCCCAGGTAGTTCCATCTTCCCTTCACAATTTGAACTTGACATCCATGATCCCATCTAAATAGACTGGCTTCTCAAATATTTGAGGTAACAAAGTTTTTAAGTTCACTATGAAACGTGAACTTCTTTTTACCCGATCTAAAACCACTCGTTCCTACATCTGCAGATCTAGGCTTAGGTAAATTAGTATTGACACTTTTCATGATTTCTTTAACTTTGATTAGTTTTTATCCTCCCAGTTAGAAATGTGCTACTTTTGCAGCCTAATCTTGGCAAAGAAACTCCTTAAAACCCAGGATTATTTTTCCACATCCCTCTATGGATAAATTTTCAATTTGTTTTGAATTTCTTGAGCTGTAGTAACCAAAACTGCATATAGCAATCCAGATCGAGATAAACTGTGTTGCTATACACAAGTAACCTAACACATGTTCACAGTTGTTATTATCTCCCGGTGTTTGATCTCCTATAATCCAAGTAAGGTTGTCCTTCATGTTTCCAATGAAAGACACTTTAAAAAACCAACAACCTTCAGAGCTCTACGCATACAAATCTGAGTGTGTATGCCTCATATTAATATATCTCCATTGGAATAACTAGGCACTGTGTTTTAATCAGTAATATGAGATGTAGAGTAAGTCTAGCTATTGTAAATTATTTCAAGGGACAGTTTAAAATTTTACCAAAAGGGAGAACGTTCCAAACTGTTAGACTCTGCTGAAGCATAAATCCTGCCATAGTTTAATTTAATTGTATGTAAGCTCTAGGATAAGGTTTGAGCATATTACAAAGTACCCTATGATCTCTGTTTTCTTATTCAAGTCCTGGGACATCTGTTACTGATTTCTTGTGCCAGGAAAGGTGACAGCAGTCCAAGTTGGGGAGGGTGGAAACATAGATGGGGTTAATTCTGTATTGTTGTGTCCAAGGGGGAAAAGTAAAATTTCACCAGGCAGGCCCTGATGTGGCACAAACTCCCCTTCCACCCAATCCTTTCTTCAAGGCCACAGCCAACTCACGCTGCATTTCTCATGTTGATTATAAGTGAAGCTTTGGCAAGGGGGCATTTGGGGTATCAGACAACCGCATTATAATTCTACTGAAAAGGGTTCTTATTGTTTCTAAATTACTGGTTATAGTAAGCAGCCCTCATGTCTTGTAGGGGGTGCATTTTGAACAAACACACGTAATCTTAAAGCTGATCTCTGCAAACAAAGGAGAGAGATCACCTGTGTACCTCAATATGCAAAGTGACTTCTGCTTCAAAAGTGGACCTGTTAAGTTACTGAACAACAATTAAAGAGCCCCTAGAGTACATGTCGAGAATGACTATGTGAAACCCAAACTGAGTTTTCTTCTGGTAGCGGACACAACACACTTTGCCACAGCCCCACAAGGCAACAGAAGCCATCCCGTATTCTTCTATTGAGTTTTTCTGACCTGAAGGGTATATGCTATGTGGAACCACTTGCCAGAGTCTCCACTATGGTGGCTCTGTCCCTTCAAATAGTCACATTATGTAGCATATTGTCTTCCCTGAGGGAGACTAGTAAATGAAATGCAACTCAGGGACTCAAGGATGTTAAGGTGGCATTGAGATTCCTCTGTCCAATGGATATTTTGTATGTTGTAAGTGTGCTGTCTACTAGCCCTGTATTTTGATTGAGTCTATGCAATCAACACATCACTTGTTTTCTTCAATTCACTTGGCTGACTCCAAGACCTTTAATTCCTTAGAATCTTTGAATTTTGTTTACTGAAGTACAGACAAAAATCACAAAGGCAAGTGATACCCCTCAGAAATAAGAGATGTTATCTGGATTGCAGCAGGTTCTGAATAATAATGGATTTAAGAAGCAAAACCAGAATGTCATCCACTGTGGGTACCATTCCCAGCAGGTCTGGCCTTTCCCCCAGGAGAAGACCAAAATGTCAGTTTCCCTACACTATTGTGGTCACTGTTGTAATATGAGAGGATAATAGCTAGGTCTTTTTGGTTTCAAACAACTGATTTATGAGGCAAAACTGCTGAATATTTCTGGTAAGAGAATGCATTGTTCTTTTTTGTTTTTTTCTAAAGTTGAGACCTTGAATATTTGACCAGAAATATTGAAAACCATCTTGCATTCTAGATAGTATTGGCGTTTCATTTACTGTACAAAGCAACAGCTGGCTCTTTGATTGTCCTTCACCCTGCTGTGTCTCCTGGGTCTGTTCCTTCTCTGTCCTACTGTAATCCAAACATGTCATGTAACCCATCTTTTGTGTCAGTTAGGGTACCTTTTTTATGGCTGAAAAAGGAGAGCTTTCTTGTTGTTGTTTGTTGTTTTTTGAGACAGAGTCTCGCTCTGTCTCCCCGGCTAGAATGCCGTAGTGTGATCTCGGCTCACTGCAACCTCCACCTTCCAGGTTCAAGCGATTCTCCTGCCTCAGCCTCCTGAGTAGCTGGGATTACAGGCACCCCCCACCACACCAGGCTAATTTTTGTATTTTTAGCAGAGACGGGTTTCACTATGTTGGCTAGGCTAGTCTCAAACTCCTGACCTCAAGTAATCTGCCCTCTTCGGCCTCCCAAAGTGTTGGGATTGCAGGTGGGAGCCACCGCGCCTGGCCCCTTAATCCGCTGTTCTGAATTAAGGGTTGAATTTCTTTCATGTGTCAGAGAGCAGACCATTAAGAATTATATGTGAATAAGTTTAAGGACCCAAGTAAGATTTGCAAATGTTGGTAAGTAGTCACTGTGTCACATATGTATATTTAAGTGTAGGAAGCAGGGACACGGAAAACAGAGAGGTGCTTATGGGGGATGAATGCATACAACGTTTGAAGAACTGAAGAGGAGAGACAGGTTTACAAACCACAGCCACACCTGCTGTGTCCAGTGCCCTATCTAGGCCTTCAATTAGTAGCGTAATCTGCTCATTTAAATAGGCCTCAGTGGTTTCTCTCTACAACGGTCTTCTTGGCTTATGAAGTGGAGATGGAGAGGCTGTTGTGTTTGACCCTGGAGACCAGGTTCTGGTCCCAGTACTTCCACTAGCCAGCTGGGTGAACTCTCAGGTCTTTGAGGACTTTTTGTCTCTTCTGGAAACTGAGAGTCGGGGCTGAAATAATGTCAGGAGAGCTCACTCAGCTATAATAATCTAAGAGCATCTGTTTCTTGGCTGCTTTGAAGGGGTTGTACAAGCCAGAGAGAGAGCCCTCTGGCAGCTGGAATTAAGTAAGCCTGTGGCTGAACATGAATCCCAACATCTGAACATTGGTGGGCTGAGGTGCAAAGGTGGAGTGCAAGGATGTGTTGCTGACTCTTTTGACCATATCAGAACTATGGGAGAAAAACAAAAGCACCTGTTCACAGGCAAGCATGCACCAACATAGAGATGTGTCCTCTCATGCCCATAGATCCTAAATTAAGTTCCATTAATTTTTAAGAAGCATTAGGAAGTTAGTGAGCAGTCTGCAGAAAGAGCATGAAAGTCAGTTTTAGAATGTTCCAACACTTTCCATTTCGGCCACCTTATTGAATCTGACTGATCTCAGTTTTCTTCTCTATATCAATGTCCTAAGTGCTTTGTGAGATGAAAAAAGATTGTATATTCAAAAGAAAAGTGCTTTATAAAATAGTTTACACAGACGTTATCATTGTTCAATCATTACAGCCATACTTATAGCTAAACTCAAAGCATTCTCCACAAAGCTGGGAGGTCCTAAGAGAGACAAGCATTCCCCAACCATTGTGGAAGCCACAAGTTCTATTAATTCCACAGGAGGCATTTGCAAACTGTTATGAGGGAACTCTGAGCCTTTATCAACCATGCTCCTTCCACCTAAGATGACAAGACTGTGCTCGTAAGGAGTGGAATGTCAACACACACATTTTATAGTTGAGAAAACGTAAAGTCCCCATAGAGATTAAATGACATGCCTAAGGTCACACAACCAGTTAGCAGTAGTACCCAGATCAGATTCTTGGGCTCCTGTGGTCCAATCATTCTTTTTTTGTTAAAAAAAGAAACTTTCCCACAGTAACACTGTTTTATCTAAATCTGTTAAATTTATGGGAGTTACCTTTAGGGCGAGTGATGATGAGTACCCCAGGTCCTTGGTATTAATTACGTAAAAATTTTGAAAAAAAGATAAAATGGAAAGTGAAATCAGGTTAGAGCAAGAAGGAAAAAAGAGAAGACCTTAGCATCTTTTTCTCCATAATGTCTACACTGCTAAATATCACCTAACTTGCCCCTGAATGTTGGGGGCGTGGAGGGCAAGGGAGCACTAGAGGCATGTTTATTCGGCAGTTACCAGTGGATAAGTGAATTCTTTCTAAAATTTCACTTTAGGGCCAAGATTTATCTAAATATGTCACTGTTTAGACCACTAAAAAAATATGGTATAAAAGCTCTGATTCTCATTTCACAATATGTTAATCTTTCTTTATTCCTCCCAAATGTTTTTAAAACAGTCTCTCTCTGGGACAATTGGATCCTGTGTATCCTGTCAAATTTTAGTAGAAAGCAAATTTTTATAACCAAATTATAAAGCTTTCAACACTGAGACTTATTTATGATGGAAACATTGACAGAATATTAACTGTAGTGGCTTCAGTGATACATGCTTCAGTGATGCAGAATTTCCAAATTGGGCAAATACTAAAATTATTTAGCATCTGTTTTAATGCCCTTCCTTCAACATCGTGCACCATCTCCCCATTTCAAGAGTATCTGATTCATTTTTGGAGTGATTTTTTTTTTTTTTTTTTTTGGATCTGACATCAACTTTATACATCATTTGAATAAAAGACCTCAATGTTGCAGATTTTTTAAACTAAAACTTGTTCTAGTTTGCCCAGGAATTAACTTAAAAACAAGATATGGCAGAGCAGTGTCCTGCAACCACTAGACGTTTGATCTTAAATTTAACTCTAATTGACTATGATCAAATCTTCCAAAAGAAAATAATATTTTGCTTTTTGCTTTTACCTCTGAACCACAGTTAGGAGGGGAAAGGGAAACTCAAATTCAACCCTTCCTTTTAAAAATCACTGAGTCCACATATGGTTCTCTGTGAGGAAAATTTCTCCAACAGGCCAGGCAACTTTTCACCCATTTGAATAACAAACGAAATTCATAATACTTCTCTTTCCGAAGTCTTAACAAGAACCACAGACCTAGGTTATGCTCTATATTTAATTAAAGAAAAAAAAGATAGCTGAGAAATTGAGGCACTGATGAATATAACCAACTGTTGTGTAAAGTCATTCAAAGCCCAGGGACTTGATAGCAGGAATCCCTGCTCCCAGACCACCTCCCCAGATCTAAGTGGTTAATCAGACAAGGATTCCATTAGGGTCTGAAATTGTTCATGTGCTTTGTGGCAGCCGCAAACCCCTGGCCTCCTGTGGAATGAAAAAAATACATAACACGAATGAAGGTGCAAATCAAGCCTGTCCAGCCGCAGGTTCCCAGTCAGAGGCACCCCAGGAGAAGTTCATTTAATATGTATGCGAATGTTTTTGAGAGCTTTTTCCTCTTTGGCTTCGTGAAAGAGATGTTGATACCAAGTGTATAGAAAGGGGACAGGAGAAAGAGACATTAAACATTCGCCTGTCAGGAGAAGGAGCAGAAACAGTAGCAGCTGGCTGTGCCTGAGAACAGAGAAAGGAAATGGAGTAAGAGGGGAAAGTGAAACTCACCATTTGAGCTCCCTTTTCCTAAGCTGACAAGCACCAAAAAAGGGTAAAGGGGGGGAAAAGAAAACAATGGATGGAATTAAATGTGAATGCGTGAATTCTAGGGGATTTAGTGATCTGAGAGGTGTTGTTCGTTTGATACAGTGATCATTTCTTTTCAAAAATACACTTATTTGGCTAATGTGTGCTTTTTAAGACACCGATCTTAGCTTCTTTTCTGTTATGTAAAGCTACCAAACCATCTCATTTATCAAATAATTCCCACTGAAACAGATGAAAGAATAATGGAGGAGGAAAGCAAAACATCTTTGATGTGCTGCTTTATCAGAAATGTGTGTCAAAGGTCAAAAAAGCAGTGCTCCGGAGTCTCTTAAACATGTCATTGTCATAATATAAAAACTGACTTACTAACTCAGATTATTTGGAGAGTTAAGTGCTTGTGTTATTGCAAATTAAACTAATTAGTATCATTTCCTGACAGCTGCAGCGAGTGTTAGCAATTCCATGAATTTTCTTCAGCCGTTCGTATGGGATGCACAGAGGGGGGACAGCTTTGTGATTTAATGGAATGGGATCAGCTTATCATACTAAGGGTACAACATTCCACTCCCAATAGAGAACAGCTTCCACACTCACTCCTTCCCAGTTTATCCACAATTATTATACTTTTCACTTATTAAACAGGAAGAAGCACGGCAATGTGAGGTGTCAGTGGTTCCTCAAACAGCCATGAGAGGGAAATATGTTGGAATTTGCCTGTAGTAGTTCCCTTTTGGAATCGCCGAGATTATGCTCTTCCGTCTTTGAACCAAAATTGTAGCTGCCCGTAAAACATGCTGGAACTAATTTTCTACCACAGCTAGCTTAATTGTTATAAAGCAGCTTATAAAAATGCCCCGAGTGGAGCTTCCAGCATCTGTAAATGAACAGATGAAGCAAAAGCTTACATATTTCATCAGCTTTTCTCTGGAACGGATGCTTCTAACCATGAATGGTTATCAAAGACTAATGTTAGGTGTTTTTGCAACACCGAACATAGGAGAACTTACATAATGACTTCACCTACTAGACACAAAAATTAAGGAATCATTCAGACTGCATACTGTCAGTCATAATCTGATCCTTGTAACAATGAGTTCTTTAGTAAGTTGAAGAAGCGACAAACTTTTTAGGAAAGAAACGTGAAAAAGAAAAAAAGGAGGATAAGGACAAGAGAGAATGAAAGGAAAAAAAGTATGCGAAAAGGAGAAAAACTAAAGATCTGTAAGAAGTATGTAGAGAGGAGTTCAGATCATAATGGACTCTTGTATCTCATTCTTGATTTTGCTCTGACTTCTAATACTGATTTTTTCATCCCATATTTAATAAAGGAGCAGAGGACTCAGTGACATCTCTGGAACTATTTAAAGTGAACTAGTTAAGAAGTGAAAGGGGGAGCTGAGAGCAAGGAGAAGGCTAGAGGAACCCCTATTCTGCCCCTGCAGACTCCTTTAGTATATAAATAATTGACCTTCTTACAAACAATTCAACACTTTTGCAATCAGATGTCAAGAGCATTTTACTGTCTTTTCTCTACTGCTTAGAATTACTTTCTGTCTAGGACAAACTAAAGGATTACCAGAGAAGGAGCAGTGAGACTGGGATCCAGACTTCACCAGCTACACATTAGAGTCACCAATAACAGCAGAATCTCTGAGAAGGTGGCATTGGTATTTTTAAAACCTCAAAGTTGATTGTGATGTGCAGCGGGGTTCAGAGCCATGGGATAAAGAAATGAGGTTCAGCCTGTTTAGAGAAGAGCCAAACGGCATGGTGATGAGCAGGACGGACTTTTTACAATCTCCAAATTGTTGTGGAAAGGCAGGGTGAGGGGGCACTAGAAATGTACAAACCCTTGGGCCTGGCAACTCAACTCCCAGGAAGATATCCTACAGGTGTACACATAACTGGGTATGAGGATCCTGGTGGTATTATTATTTGAAATAGCACAAGATGGTATAAAACCTTAAAAGGCAAAGGTTAAATGAAGTATGTATACATACACAATGAAATACTACACAAATGTTCAAAAGAATGAGCAGATCTGTGGGCGCTCATGTGGCACAGCCTTAAGATAAATTATGAACTTTAAAAAGCAGAGAGAACAGTATACATGGTATACTATCATTTTTGTAAAAATGAAAAAATGGGGATATATGTGTTTGCATAATCATAGACTATCTATGGAAAGATACATAAAAATCTGGTAACCATAGTTGCCGTAGTTATCTCTGGGGAGGGGGATTTGAGCAACTGGGGTTCAGAAGAAGGAGAAAGACTTCTCACCATATGCTCTTTCATACTGCTTAAATTTTTTTTCAGTGTGCAGGGTAAATATATTGCCTGTAACATTAACTTATCTTAAAAATTAAATTTCCTTAGTAAGATGTGTTCTATTTAATTCTTCTAGAATGCTACATTGCTATCATATATGCAGAGTTGCATTTCTATAACTTATACCTTTAAAAAGTCCTCGGTCATTTTTTTTAAACTAAACGAACTGATAATGCTATGTGCTTAATTCTTCTTTGTGAAACCTTTATTAAAGGTTCAGCTTTTACTGGTGATATTTATCCAGTTTGATTCAATGCAGTTGAACTATTGCTCACTGAGCCCTGTTAGGAGAAGATTGTTTCAATAGTGCTGTGAGAAAACAAATGAATGTTCTTACCACAGTATCTGGGACACAGGAGAAACTCTTTTGACTTTGTTGGATGATGAAGTGATGCAGGAATGAATGAAAGAGGAAACAAAAATATAGAATTTCAAAACTTGGGCCAGTCATGGTGACTCATGCCTGTAATCTCAGCGCTTTGGGAGACCAAGGCAGGTGGATCACCTGAGGTCAGGAATTTGAGATGAGCCTGGTCAACACGGTGAAACTCCATCTCTACTAAAAACACAAAATTTATTCGGGGAGCACCTGTCATCCCAGCTACTTGGGAGGTTGAGGCAGGAAAGTCGCTTGAACCCGGGAGGTGGAGATTGCAGTGAGCTGAGATCTTGCCACTGCACTCTAGCCTGGGCAACAAGAGCGAAACTCAGTCCCAAAAGGAAAAAAAAAAAAAAAAAAAAAAAAAAAATCAAACTCTGTACATTGCAAGACCATGTCAAAATTTTCACTGATCCACAGTAAAATGAGAATAGTAAGGACATGAAATGGGTTTATTCACTTTAAATGTCTGCCTATCTTCATAAGACCTTCTGTATTTTGTATGTTATAAAGTTATTTATTTTATGAAATAATGTCATAATAAATAGTAGCTATCAATTTTTATTTTTGAAGCCATTATTTGGTAAAATAAAAGTTTGGCAAAATCTATGTTGAGCCTCCAACTTTTACATGTCCATGAAATGTAAAGGTTTGGTAACCCTGAGAAGCCAGATGTTATAAAAATGTCAGAATAGAATGACAATGGAAAAAAAGACTTTTTGTCAACTGGCTACTTTTTATTATAATAGTTTATTTTCTATCTATTGCTCATTGTAAGACCTTATTTTAAGATATATTAAAATAAGCATTAATAAATGTACATTTTCAATATGATTTGCTTTTTAAAACAATTATTTAATACTTGCACCTCAAAAAAGGTTTTTAACTTGGAAATAGTAACTCTTTTCTAGAAATGATTTTTAAGAAGATTGAAAAGGAACCCAAAGGTAGAAAGCTAAAGTGCCATAAGGAAAGATTTTACTTTTGATTAAAGCCATAATTAAGGTGGAGACACAGTGGCTCACACATGTAATCTCAGCACTTTGGGAGACCAAGGCAGGCAGATCACTTGAGGTCAGGAGTTTGAGGCCAGCCTGGTCAACATGGTGAAGCCCCATCTCTACTAAAATTACAAAAATCAGCAGAGTATGGTGGTCTGCACCTGTAATCCCAGCTACTCAGGAGGCTGAGGCAGGAGAATTACTTGAACCTGGGAGGTGGAGGTTGCAGTGGGTGGAGATAGTGCCACTACATTCCAGCCTGGGCAACACAGCAAGACTCTATTTCAATAAATAAATAAATAAATAGCCATAATTAGCCATATTAGCCAAATACTAGCTCCTTTATTTCTCAGCGACTTAGATCCTCACTGCTATGAAGGCCTGTTCCTTATTAACCAAAAGAAAAACCATAATGGAGCTACATCAATTTCAATTTGATGAAAAACTGTTGACTACAGTTTTGTTTTGTTTTTTTCCCTCAAGGACTAATTTTTTTTTTTTGTCTTCCAGGCTCATTGGCCCATTGTTTTTGGAGGAAAGACATAATCAAATGAAAGACCCAGCACACTGGGAATTAAATGACTCACAGGAATTCAGTTCAATTTCAGTCACATCTTTTGAGTGTCTATGACATGCCACCTACTCTGCTAGGCACCTAGGACATAAAATGAGTGCGGCCTGGCCCCTGTCTATTGCAGATTGCTCACAGTTTGCCCAGAATCTATGTATGTAAGTAATTAGCCATAATGTATAAATCTATGTTCTCCTAGAAACAAAGTATTATGGAAAGAAATGAGGTGTGGGGATGGGTAATTCTACTGGGTCAGGGAAGCTTTTGAAAACTTCTAAGAGATAGCTGCTTTTAAACTGGACTTTGAAGGACTGATGGTGAAAAAAGACGTTCTTTACTGTGATAGCAATTGTTACAAAGTTGAAACAATCTATTAAGGAGCTTGTTTCCCATTAAAGTGTGAGCCTTATAAATAAGGCCTCTGCCTTATTCAGTTTTGTGTCTTACTAGCCCTTCACACTAGGGCTGTTACATAACAAGGGCTCAGTGTGTGAATGAAGGAATTGGCTAGGCAACACAAGACATTTTAAAGGGCATATTTGTATCACATGAGATTACAGTCCCCAACCTTTAACATACAAGATGAAGAAGGACAACTGAAGAAACTCTACTATGTAACGCATACGCATGATTCCTCACCTACCTGCAAAAGCACTGGGTAAAGTTTTGAAACATGCTTTCTGCTCTGAGTTTAGCATTGAAATTTATTTATCATCTTCTTATCCTTGATGACTAGATGTTAATATTTTTCAACATCTAAATCCTAGAGCCTGACAAAATTTAAGACTTTGGTCTTACCTGATGCGAATGACTTTACACAGCTTGAAAGAGGGTGTTAAGTAGATGGTCAGTAAATGTAGTTGGCTGATGGCAGTGTCTATGGCTTAGATAAGTTAAAGGACAGCCCATTTAAATCAGAGAAATGCAAATCAAAACCACAATGAGATACCATCTCACACCAGTTAGAATGGCAATCATTCAAAAGTCAGGAAACAACAGGTGCTGGAGAGGATGTGGAGAAATAGGAACACTTTTACACTGTTGGTGGGATTGTAAACTAGTTCAACCATTATGGAAAACAGTATGACGATTCCTCAAGGATCTAGAACTAGAAGTACCAGCCATCCCATTACTGGGTATATACCCAAAGGATTATAAATTATGCTGCTATAAAGACACATGCACACATATGTCCATTGCGGCACTATTCACAATAGCAAAGACTTGGAATCAACCCAAATGTCCATCAGTGACAGACTGGATTAAGAAAATGTGGCACATATACAACATGGAATACTATGCAGCCATAAAAAAGGATGCGTTTGTGTCCTTTGTAGGGACATGGATGCAGATGGAAACCATCATTCTCAGCAAACTATCTCAAGAACAGAAAACCAAACACCGCATGTTCTCACTCATAGGTGGGAACTGAACAATGAGATCACTTGGACTCGGGAAGGGGAACATCACACACCGGAGCCTATTATAGGGGGAGGGGGAGGGATTGCATTGGGAGTTATACCTGATGTAAATGACGACTTGATGGGTGCTGACGATTTGATGGGTGCAGCACACCAACATGGCACAAGTATACATATGTAACAAACCTGCACGTTATGCACATGTACCCTAGAACTTAAAGTATAATAATAATAATAATAATAATAATAATAATAATAATAATAAAAGTAAATCCCTTGCTATGTTACATCCTTACATCTTTTTACCAGGAAAGGGAAAAAATGTCTTTCTCTCCTTCTCCCCATCCACCACTCCTTTCTTCCTTCTTTGTTTGCTTACCTTGTCAAATATTATTCTTGCAGCCTTAGTTTATTTATCTTTATTCTATGCCCCAATATGTAGTTCTGGAATCTCCCCAGTGTGCATGTTCATTTTTCATTTGAATCTACCCACACATACCCACTTCCATCCCCTAAGAAGATGAAGATGGAGTCTGTTTCTCTTTTCCCCATTAGTTTTTCCTTGGGTAGCACTAGTAATACCTAAGGGGTTGTGTTGCTGTTGCATGTACTTATTTTTATGACTGAAACAGAAAACACATCACATTCTCAGTAACCCCACTCCCAATGATTGTGAAGAAATGTTGCACGGGCAGAAAATGAGCTACCTGAGCCTATGATGTGCCCTTTGTTTTAAGAGAGGATAGGGCTTTAAAAAAAATACCTTAAAGAAGTATATAATTGTTGGAAGTATGATGAGAACATGATATTGGAACAGAATATAACTCAGGTTTTCTAATGAGGTCATGTCAGTTAGAATTGTTGTAGCCATGGAGAGCCATCATGTGTACTCATTTTCTAGACTACCATCCCTGTAACCCCATTTACTGTGAAGTTTGGCTCACATTTGCAGTGCCAGGGAGGTGCCAATATCTATCTTTACACAATAGAACAGAGAAACTTCTACTATCTTTTCAGCCAGATATCCATTTTTAAAATAGCCTGGGTTGAAATTTAAATGATGCTCCATAACAGTTCGAAACTCACTCTGTTTTATAAGGAAGCAACACATTTTCATGGGGCAGTCTTCTGCAGATTCAAAAGCAGCAGTGGTGGCAGTGAAGGAGCTCTAATAAGCTACTGGATAATAAGCATATATGTTTTATTAAGTGCCTAAATAAGCATTAGCATCATAGATTTCACTGCAAGCTATATACAGCCCTTTCAGGATTCCAGACATGGAGCCAATTATTAATTCTTTCGCAAAGTAATTTACTCAGGAAGGAACATGTTAAAAAATGATTCTTATGCCAAAATTTCAGGCTTTTCTGAAGATGTTTCCCATTTAGACTAATGGACATTTGGCCTGAGTTACAGGAAGGGCCTGGACAGCAGCCGTATATAATCAGAAAGCTTGTCATTTGTTAATTTTACAGTTGTTATTCATTTTAATAAGAAACTAGGCAAACTCTATATGTACAGAAACATTTTCTCATTCTTTGCAACAACTCAATAGGTTGGCTAGTATTACCATCCCTGTTTCACAATTGGGTGGCAAACAGGAGTGAGATAGAAGTGAGGGGCTGAGCTCTTTTGATGATTTAGTATTTGCCTTATGGGCCTTTCTTATAAATACATAAACAAATGAAAGCACTGAATGAAGACCTACTGTATGCCAGCACCTAGTTACTTCATGTTAAAATATTTGATATTTTTCAAATTTAAAAATCATGCTTAATTTTTTTATTATTACAAGAACTATACAGACTTCAAACTTAGAAAAAAAAAAAAGGAGAAAAGAAATAAAACACTCAGAGGAAAATAGGAGAAAGTTTCTACGTGGAAAGCATCTATAATCCCCCATTCCCAAAGGTAGTCAGAGGAAACCTCTTGGTATATATATCCTCTGGACTTTTCTCTCCTTTCGTTTGTTATATATTTTTCCATATTTTTACTTGAATGAGACTACAATACATGTACTGTTCTTAAACTTGCTTTTTTCACTTAAAAAAGTCGCTAGTATATTTTCACAAAAGTATACACAGATTTCGTTTTGATGTTAAATGACTTATGTACATCACTGTTTTAATCAAGTAACCTGGTGAGTGCAAAGAAGAAAGTTAAAAAATTGTAAAGAAGAAAGTTAAAAAAATTGTATCACATAAACAGCCAGTGTGAGTATATAATTCTCTACATTTCTTCTTTATATATACTTTATGCATATGTTTTTTATGAGTCTCTTAAATCATTATTTAATATTTCTCTGTATAGTTTAGGTAACCAACTCTCTATTTCTGGATAATTAGTTTTGCCTCAGTTTTTGTTATTACCATGTATATATTTCTATGGATATATTTTATTGTGCATTTGTCTAATAATTTCCTTAGGTTCAATTTTTAGAAATGCAATTCATGGGTTTAATTTTAATACATATTGCCAGGTTGTCTTCAAGAAAGAGAAAATTTTATATCTCATTACCAATTTATTTCTAATTATCAATGAATCTGAGCATTTTTTTCATATATTTATTAGACATTTGTACTTCATTTGTGACTTACCTGTTCATGCTTTTGTCTATTTTCTTCTGTCATAGTGTTCATCTTTTTGTTTTTTTATAGCTGATCTGCAATAGGCCTTTATATATCTAGGAAAATATTTCCTTATCAAATGCACTGCAGCTTTTTTCTTGTTTGTTGTTTGTCCTTCAGCTTTGTTTATGGTACCTTTGTAATAAATCAGCTTAGAAATTTTATGTTATCAAATCTTTTCATCATCCCCTTTACATCTTTTGACATTGATAACACCACTCAAGAATTACAAAAATCTGTATCTGGCTGGGTGTGGCAGCTCACACCTGTAATCCCAGCACTTTGGGAGGCTGAGGTGGGCAGATCAATTGAGCCCAGGAGTTTGAGACCAACCTGGGCACATGATGAAACCCTGTTTCTACAAAAAATACGAAGGGTGTGGTGGTGTACACCTGTAGTCCCAGCTATTCAGGAGGCTGAGGTGGGAAGATCACTTGAGCCTGGAAGTTCGAGGCTGCCGTGAGCCATGATTGGACCTCTCCACTCCAAACTGGGTACAGCCTGGGCAACAGAGAAGCTGTCTCAAAAAAAAAAAAAAAAAAAGTATCTTACATGCTCTCATATTTCACATTTAAAATATTTACAACACACTTTGGGAGGCCGAGGCGGGCAGATCACGAGGTCGGGAGATCGAGACCATCCTGGCTAACATGGTGAAACCCCGTCTCTACTAAAAACACACAAACACACACACACACACACACAAATTAGTTGAGTGTGGTGACGGGCACCTGTAGTCCCAGCTACTTGGGAGGCTGAGGCAGGAGAATGGCATGAACCCAGGACCGGAGGTTGCAGTGAGCCGAGATCGTGCCACTGCACTACAGCTTGGGGGACAGAGCGAGACTCTGTCTCAAAAAAAAAAAAATTACAACAAATGATTTTCTGAAATTTATTTTTAAGTATAGCATGAGTATGGGTCAAAATTTTTTTTCACAGTTTTTTACCATTTGTCTCCAAACAATTTATGATCAGAAATACCACTTTTTTCATAAATCGTCACATATTCTGTGGTATGTTTGTAAACTGTTTTGTGTCATTGAGCTCTCTGTCTGTTCCTATGTTGGTGCCTTACCATACTAATTATCACAGCTTTAGAGAAAATTTTATTATGTGGAAAGGGGAGTTTTACCTCATTAATTTTTTTCAAAAATTTCCTTGACTATTTCCATGTATTTGTCCTATATATAAATTTTATAATAAATTTATTAAGTAATCCCCTCCCTCCAAAATTACTTTGGCATTGTTGACTATTTAATCTTAAGAAGCAAAAGGATTTGTAAATCCAGGCATTATTCTTATGGGTCAAAACTCATATGAAATCTGGATACTGTGTTTCAATAAAAGGTCATGAATTCTATACAACTCTTAAGGTAAAACATACTCAACAAATATTTATATGTCTCTGGAATAGTGTTCTTTTCAATTTTGAGGTTTCTCCCATATATTAGTATAAATAAGATATGCAAGCTAAGACTGTTCAAACCATGGTTTATAATGTTGCATTTGAAATTAAAGTAAAATAATTCATAAAGTTTCTATCATTCTGTTACTTACCATCTAACCATATTGATTCCTATGCTTTGGAGTGTTGTCTGACTCAGAGAACACCCACTAAATGCATATAATGAGCGTCTGCCAAAGGAATCCAGATAGTATTCTGTTCTGTGTGCCTTCATATCACAGTGAGCAGGGGTGGGGAATGGAAGCTCAATATATTTTCTTCAATGTAATAACAGTGATGGTGAGCCCCTGGTTCTCCTCAACCCTAAAAAGAGTTTCAGGATTCAGTTTATCAACCGTCAATAGGCAAATGTATGTTTTTCTTTTCCCATGAGCTGATTAAAGTTGTGGTCTCTTGTAATTCATGGCATTCCATTGTATTTATTTCTGCTGGAATTTTCAGGCTGGATTACTGTAACTAATATACCACTAAGTCTGTGCTGCAAAATCCTTGACCTTTTGAATCCTCCTTTTTAGCAGAAAATTGGCATAAGAAATTTCAACACAATAAATGCTTTAATTTTTTTCTTAATCTTGATCCAGAATTCACATGGTTCAATTTAATTATGCAGAGGCTCTTTGCCACCAGTACTAGCTTGGATTAAGGGTTTTTGGAGATTGTGGTGATAGGAGAAAAAGAGAGATGAGATAATTCTATTTGCAGTGGATTATTAGGAGAGAAACAAAAATATAAAATATGAATCCTTTGGTTTTTTCTAAAATAATTTGTGCCCACAGGTCAATTTGAGCACATAGATTTGCTGGCCTCCCAAACCATGTGACTTGGAAATTGATTTAATCTTTCATATGCGATTGAAGAATCTTTATGCACCTCCCCCAACCCCGGTGATAACAAAATGATGGACTCTGCATCCATAGCCTATCTGTGTAGGATTGGGAGAGATTTCGAAGTAGGAAAAGAAATGGGAGGCAGCAGAAGGTGCTATGCTCAGAGTCTGTAGGGATATTGTCGGTCTAAACTCATGTGACTTATTTCTGCTGTTTTAGGAGTCTGCAAACTTTCTCTGTAAAGGGCCCAAGGGCCAATAGTAAATTATTTTAGGTTTTGCAGCTGGCATATGCTTTCTGTGATTTCTTCTTATTATTATTCTTTTGTTTGTTTAGTTTGCTTTTGCTTTTACAGCCCTTTAAAAATGTAAAAACCATTCTTAGCTCAAAGATGGTTCAAAAACAGGCCACGGGTTAGACATGGCCCACTGGCTTAGTTTGCCAACCCCTTTATGGGCTCATTGGAAGATAAAGTCACACATAAATCATCAGATTATGAGATGCTGCTGGTTATAATTGCAATACTACCTTATGTTTTAATTTTGTTTTATTGTTTGCCCAGCCTGTCCTTGAACATTGTCCCATTTGATCCTCAAAATAACACCTACGGGACATCATTATTCATATATTAGAGAGAAAACAAGCCCAGGGAGGTAGTGACTTGTCCCAAACTATACAGATGCTCAAGGGGAAATCCAGGAATGAAAGCATCTTGTGGTTCATGTTTGTTGCTCTTCTTTTATGTTAAACTCAGATTGAATAAGAGAAAATGTAGGTAGAAAGGAAATCAGAATGAGAAATCTGCTAGTTCATCATTAACATGTCTGTCCTCTGAGACCCTCAAGCTTTAAGTTGAATAAAAACCCAAGAACATACATTCCTGACTTCTTTCACAGTGCAGTGGCCCTAAGGGCTTAGATAAATTACCACATCAACTTGGAGCCCGGTCAGAATTTTGGAAAATCTCTAGGTAGCTCATAATTCCCACCTATGCTGATAAAAATGATGTGATTTGTGCTTTATTAATGCTTTAAAAGACTGATCAAAGAAGTGATAGTTTCGCTTCTAGGAACATACTCCACGATACCGTAGTTGGATTGAGGGAACAGGGAGAACAAAACTGTTCGTTTCATCAGCCCGCCAACAGGAGTCTGAGCAATGAAATACAACAGAATTGTTTGGAAAGACATGTTAACTCAACTTGTGTGGCCCAGAGGCTAATCAGAATCTACATCATAAAGAATAGGCAAAGGTACATATGGGACTCATTCCTGCATTTTTATGGGTTAGAGACATGAACTGTGTATCCCATTACACAGCAGAATAACACTAGTATGAGAGAGATAAGGTCCAAGAAATACAGTAACTTTATGGATTATATTGTGATATCTTTTTTTGCTGAACCTTATAGGTCACCATTGTTTAGTAACATTTATTTTTTAATTTGGATTTTTAGTCGCTGTTTTCTTTATTTAAAAGTGCCTATCTTTAAGAAGCCTGTCACCCTGTTACACTTAATAAATGAGTGCTACCAGAGTTCTGTGACCACTTGTGGCTTCTGCAACTTGAAAATGTGGAAATGTTGGAGAAGGTTCAGAAAAGACTATGAAAAATAAAAGTACTGTAAAAATAAAGGCTGGGAGCAAGATTAAAGGGATTTATTTTTGCTAAGGTTTAAAAATACTTAAGAGTGACTGATGCAGTGATTGGCGATCACATTAAAGGTTTCCACATAGAGCATACAGAGCAATGGTTTTCTCTTTCAATCTGAAACAAGAGCACAAGAAAAGAATCTAGAACTTTGATTTCCAATTTGTAGGCTCGGACGGAATTACTTAGAGGGATCCTCAAATTTTTATAATTGTATCAAACAGTAAATACCAAAAAAAAAAAGAACGATGTTATCTTTTTTGTGTGAAATGTTTGCTATTAAAAGGGGGTCTTTGTTTTTGAAAATGTTGAGAACCACTGATCTTGAATATAGCATTGGGATATAATTGAGGTACAAAAACTAACATCCAGCAATGAGAATTATTTACCTACAAGCACTGAAATGTACTTTGATAGACTGATGAAAATAGAGACGATTATTATTTCAAGGTAACATAGAAGTTTGTTTATTCCTTTATTTATTCCACATTCACTGAATATGATCTATGTGTGAATGCACCAAGCATTGTTCTAAGCCTGCAGCTGAATAGGGTTGAGGTGGGCACACTTTCTGGAATCATGTCATTCACAGTCTCTTAGTCACTAGTAGAATATATTAATTCATGTCTAGCATGAGATTGTTTCCAGTCCTATAATTTTATTATCTTACCTTAATAGCAAGGAATAACAGATTTTGAAAAGGAAAGGTGAAGATTTACTTTTGAGGCTTATCTCTGCATTTGAAATGAGATCATGACCAAATAATGAACAGAGGAGTCACCTTTAAAAATCCTAAATTTTATTTCCCAGTTTGTGAGACAGCTAAAGAATATTCATTTTACCTGTGCCTATCTTACATGAATGTTTCCTATATTCAGAAGGTATGTTGTTGGTTGTCATTTAGACTCCAGGTCCTTAAAGTACTTCAGAGAGGAAAGTTTGCCTCCTCCCTCTCCGGCTATTTGTTCTTTTCCAGGGTAAAGGTGGAGATGACTGTAGTTTTTTAGTAGTAAATTGGATTCATTCCATAAAAAGATGATGATTTAATCTCCGATTACTCATTGAGCTTTTAATTCACTTAGAGGTCTTCATGATGATTAATTTTCTTTAAAGAACACCATAAATTTATATCCTAATGGACTTGCCATATGAAGTCTATGATTACAATATAGATAAGAGATACTCATCTCTTCTGTTAAAGGGCTGTACCCTAGTGATATGACCTCTTAAAGCCTATCCTTTTTCTTTTGTGTTCCATCTAAAGTTATCTTTAATGTCACAGACAGTACAAGAAAGAAACAAAATTTGTCATCCTTTCTCCAGAAGTATTAGGAACCATGCTTTTCTCCTCCTTAAATGAAAATTCTTAAAATACCTTACCATAGACATTTGTATCTGCAGAGATTGTTCCAAATCTCTTATGGCGAATATTTACTGAGCATTTAAATGTGAGTCAGGAACCAGCCGCCCGTGGGGGCTCACGCCTGTAATTCCCGCACTTTGGGAGGCGGAGGCGGGCGGATCACGAGGTCAGGAGATCGAGACCATCGGCTAACGCAGTGAAACCCCGTCTCTACTAAAAATACAAAAAAATTAGCCTGGCGTGGTGCGAGCGCCTGTAGCCCCAGCTACTCGGGAGGCTGCGACAGGAGAATGGCGCGAACCCGGGAGGCGGAGTTTGCAGCAAGCAGAGATTGTGCCACTGCACTCCAGCCTGGGCGACAGAGCGAGACTCCTTCGCAAAAAAAAATAAAAAATAAAAAAAAAAAGAGTCAAGAACTCTTCTAAACACTTCATGTATATTATCTCATTTCATCATAACAACGCTATGAGACAGATACTATTGTTATCCCCATAATACAGATGAGGAAACTGAGGCACTGAGAGGTTAAGTAACCTGTTCAAAGTTACACCAGTGAAGCCAAGGGTCAAGCCCTGAAAGTGGCTCTTAACCACATTCCCTACACTGCTTCTCAAGAAGGAAATGGTTGAGCTTCTTTTGAGGCATTCTTTTTTTGTTTGGTTGGTTTTTCTTGAGTTTCGCTCTTGGCACCTAAGCTGGAGTGCAATGGCACAATCTTAGCTCACTGCCACCTCTGCCTCCTGGGCTCAAGTGATTCTGCCTCACCCTCCTGTGTAGCTGGGACTACAGGCGCGCGTCACCAAGCCTGGCTAATTTTTTTATTTTTAGATGGGGTTTCACCATGTTTGCCAGCCTGGTTTCAAACTCCTGACCTCAGGTGATCCACCCACCTTGGCCTCCCAAAGTGCTGCGATTACAGGCATGAGCCACTGCATGCGGCCTCTTTTGAGGCATTCTGACATGGACACAATCTAGAAACATTAATCAAAAAATTTTTAAACATGTATTTGTTTCTAGAATGCCTAGCATGGTATATTCGATAATGGAATACAGGTACTCCTTGACCTGTGACATGATTACATCCTGAGAAGCCCATTGTAAGTTTAAAATGTCCTAAGTTGAAAATGCATTGAATACACCTACTGAATTTCATAGCTTAGCTTAGCCTATCCTACCTTGAACGTGCTCAGAACACTTACATTAGCCTATAACTGGGCAAAATAATCTGACCTAAAACCTATTTTATAATAAAATGTTGAATATCTCAGGTAATTTATTAAATACTGTACTTAAAGTAAAAGATAATGCCATTGTAAAGTCAAAAAAATCATGAAATTGAACTACCATAAGTCAGGGATCTTCAGTACCATACAGCAGTGAAAAATGAATGAGCTACAGCTAAATATATCAGCATAGGTGAATGTCGCAAACATGTGAAGATAAAAACCAAATACATAATTATTATTTAATTCATATAAAGTTAAAATGCATGTAAACCAAACAACATAATGTGAGGGCATAAGTATATGATAAACTTTGAGAAAAGTCTATACACAAATGCAGGATTGGGAGAAAAACAGAAATATAATTTGGGAAGGCTACATAGGGAATTTCAAATTACCGATAGTGATACACAGGTATTTTGTTTACTACTATCTTAATCATGTATATATGTTATATATTTATTACATATGATATTTCATAATTACATATTTAAGGAAATAATATACAAATGCAAGGCAATATCTTTATTGCAAAGAGGATATAGCAATATATCCTTATAGCATCAAATATTAACTAACATTTTTTAAATTAGAACTTCTCTATGCTCCAGTGAATTCTTAGCCATTATAAGAACTGACAGGCTGGGCACGGTGGTTCATGCCTGTAATCCTAGCACCTTGGGAGGCCGAGGCAGGAAGATAACTTGAGGTCAGGAGTTTGAGACCAGCCTGGCCAACACGGTGTAACCCCCTTTCTACTAAAAATACAAAAGTTAGCCGGGCTTGCTGATGCACGCCTGTAATCCCAGCTACTAGGGAGGCTGAGGCAATCACTTGAATCCAGGAGGCAGAGGTTACAGTGAGCCTAGATCATGCCATTGCACTCTATTGGGCGACAGAGTAAGACTCCATTCCCCACCCCACCAAAAAAAAAGAACTGACAGATCCTTTGAATTGTAAAAGAATAATTAAATCATTTCTAAGGTAGCAGAGTTGAGAGTATATTTTCTGATATTCTCATTTAAAAAACTGTTTATCAATATAAGAAAATTCTGATGACTATTAACAGATGTATATGAATCACCATCACTTGCAATTCCTCACCACCAGAGAACAGCATTTATTGAGTAACACCAGAGTTTTTGCCATCATTTGGAAAGATAATCAGTATTACTTTATTCTTTGTGACACTCTGAATTGGGGGAAAGCTAACTATTTGTAGCTGATATCTTAGGGATCATAGCAACCGATCTGTGGTATCAATTCCAATTCTTGACTGTTACTTCTCAAGCCTGTACATGAATTCAATAACAACAGTGAAATTATCCTGCAAATGCCACCCTAATGTTCATATGTGAAACCTGGGTTCTCTACATGCAATCGAACTACCTACACAGGTGGCTTGAACCTATGATATGAAGGAACAGAGTAGCAGCCTTCCTAGAACCCACTTCACTTAGACCCACCTCTCACTTTGAACCCCTCCCACTCTTTCTCCTCTGGCTATTTTTGTGCTTAGGAACAAAAGACTGGGAAGTAGAAAAGTTTAGCTTTTTATTCCTTTCCCATCACTCTCAAAAGTGCAAAATTCTGAACTTACCAATGTTGAAGGGCACTGAGAAGTGGAAGGTGTTCAATCAATCCATTTAAATTAGTGAGTATTTTAGTGAGCACCCAGATAGTCATATACTGTTTTAGGAGCTCAGAAGAACACAGAAGATAGGTTAAACGTGATGATTGCTTTTAAAAACTGTATAATTGGGGAGGCAATACTAAATACATTCTATAATTTAAAGCAATACAAATAAGGTGTACAATTACTTAGCATAGTATAGATATAATGCTACAGAAAGTCAACATCAGTTTTTATTTTAAAGTATTTTTTTTCAAAAAGTTCTACCATCCTAAGATTTTATGTTTTGAACTATTCAAAAGTTAACTGGAGTCTAAATTTTGTATTAGACTCCAGTTATTGTATTTTGTATTTGGTATTTTTAACAAAATGATATCCCATTACTTAAAGTAACACTGCACGTTGGCTGCTTTGCCTATAGAGTAGTCATTCTTTCATTTCTTTACTTCTCCGGTAAACTTGCTTTCACTTAAAAAAAAGTAACACTGTATTTTAAGCACAATTTTAGCAAATAAAATCCAATATATAAAGCAAGTAATGCATCATGACCATGTGGGGTTTATCCCAGGAATGCAAGGATATTTTGACATTAGAAAATCGAATATAGCAGGGTGTGGTGGCATGCACCTGTCGTCCTAGCTACTTGGAAGGCTTACACAGGAGGATCACTTAAACCCAAGAGGTTAAGGTTACAGGGAGCTGTGATCATGCCATTGGACACTAGCCTGGGTGACAGAGCAAGACTCTGTCTCGCTCTCCTTCAAAAATCAATCAATCAATCAATCAAACTGACTAAATAGAAAAACCATGTGATCATCTCAATAAATGCAGGTAAAGATTTGGCAAAATCCAATATACATTTCTGAGAAGAATGCTTAGAAAACTAAAAATAGAAAGACCTCCTTAACCTGACAAAAGGCATCTTTGGAAAACCTACACGTAACACCAGACTTAATGGTAAGACTGAAAGCCTTCTTTTTTTTTTTTTTTTTTTCGACGGAGTCTTGCTCTGTCACCCAGGCTGGAGTGCAGTGGCACAATCTTGGCTTACCGCAACCTCCACCTCCCGGGTTCAGGAGATTCTTCTGCCTCAGCCTCCCGAGTAGCTGGGACTATAGGTGTGCGCTACCACACCCAGCTAATTTTTGTATTTTTAGTAGAGACGGGGTTTCACCATATTGGCCAGGTTGGTCTCGAACTCTTGACCTCATGATCCGCCTGCCTCGGCCTCCCAAAGTGCTGAGATTACAGGCCTGAGCCACCGCGCCCAACCCGAAAGCCTTTTTAAGATCAGGAGCAAGCTAAGCCATGTCCTCTACCACCAAGTCTATTCAACATTATACTGGATATTCTATTCTGTTCAATCAGGCAGGAAAAAATAACAGACGCCATATTAGGAAGGAAGAAATAGAACTGTTTTTATTCATAGACAATGTCATCATCCATGTAGAAAATCTGATGGAATCTACAATGAGCCAGAATAAATGAGTTCATTGAGATTTCTAGTTATAAAATTAATGTACAAAAATTAGTTGCATTTCTGCTAGCAACAATCAGAAATTAAACTTAAAAGGCAATACCATTTACAATAACATAAAAATACGGAATACTTAAAATTAAAATTTGGCAAGAGATATGAAAGAACTGTGTGCTGAAACTATTAAACATTGTTGAGAGAAATTAAAGAAAATCTAAATAAAGAAAGAGATAAATAGTGCTTACGGGTCAGAAGACTCAGTATTGGCATAATGATAAATTGACCAACATAATACAAAGTCCAGAAATAGATACATACATAGGTAATTGATTTTTTTTCACATGAGTGCAAAGGCAATTCACTGCAGAAAATACAGGTTTTTCAATAAAGGGTGCTAGAACAGGCAAATACCCATGTGCAAAATAATAAACTTCCATACACATTTCATATTATATTTTAAAAATTAACTCAAAATGGACCTCAGAATTAAAAGTAAAACATAAAACTATAACACTTCTAGAATAAACTATGAGAGAAAATTTTTATGACTTTGAATTAGGCAAAATTTTCTTAAGGCAAAATTTTCTTTCAACATCCAAAAGCAAGCCATAAAAGAAACAAAAAGACAAATTATACTTCATCAAATGAAAAACTTCTCTCTGAATGACACTGTTAAAGAACAAAAAGATAAACCCCAGACTGGGAGAAAGTATTTACAAAGTATACATCTGATAAAAGGGTTATATCCAGTATATATAATAAAGAAGTCTCTCAAAAGTCAATAATAAGAAAACAACCCTTTCGAAAAAAGGGGCAAAAGTATTAAACAACCACTTCACTGAAGAAAATATGTGAATGGCAAATAGGTATATAAAAAGATGCTCAAGGTCAGGTGCAGTGGTTCATGCCTGTAATCCCAGCACTTTGGGAGGCCGACGCAGGCAGATCATGAAGCCAGGAGTATGAGACCAGTCTGACCAACATGGTGAAATCTGTCTCTACCAAAAATACAAAAATTAGCTGGGCATGGTTGTATGCACTGTAATCCCAGCTACTCAGGAGGCTGAGGCAGAAGAATCACTTGGACCCAGGAGGTGGAGGTTGCAGTGAGCTGAGATTGTGCCATTGCACTCCAACCTGGGTGACAGAGTGAGACTCTGTCTCAAATAAAAAAAAAAAAAAGAAAAGAAAATGCTCAAAATCTTTAGCTATTAGAGGACTACTAAAATCACTATATATCTATAAGAATGTCTAAAATAAAAAAGACTGACCATATCAAGTGTTGGTGAAGATGAGGAGCAACTTGATCTCTATAGATCACTGATGGGAATATAAGATGTTGAAACCACCCTCTCCTTCCAAAAAGGAAAGTATATGTCCATCAATGATTTTTACACAAATGTTTATAACAAATTTATTTGTAATAGTGTGATGGTTAACTTTAGGTGTGGCCTTGACTGGATTAAGAAACACATAGAAACGGCCCAGTGTGGTGGCTCATGCCTGTAGTCCCAGCACTTTGGGAGGCTGAGGTGGGCAGATCACGAGGTCAGGAGACTGATACCATCCTGGCTAACATGGTGAAACCCCGTCTCTGCTAAAAAAAATACAAAGAAATTAGCCGGGCGTGGTGGCAGCCGGTAGTCCCAGCTACTCGGGAGGCTGAGGCAGGAGAATGTCCTGAACCTGGGAGGTAGAGTTTGTGATGAGCCGAGATCGCGCCACTGCACTCCAGCCTGGGCGACAGAACAAGACTCCATCTCAAAAAAAAAAAAAAAGAAAAGAAAAGAAAAGAAGAGAAATACATAGAAACCTGGTAAAGCATTATTTTGGGGTCTGTCTGTGAGAGTGTTTCCAGAGGTTAGCATGTGAGTCTGAGTGAACTAGGTGGGGAAAATCCATCCTCAATATGGGTGGGCACTATTCAATCCACCAGGGTCTGGAGAGAATAAAAACAAAGAAAAAGCAAATATGTCAGTCTATCTGCTGAAACTGGGAGACACCCTTCCTCTCCTGTCCTTGGAAAACAAACTATAGACTCCCAACCTTTGGACTCCAAGACTTGCCCCAGCAGCCCCTCTAAGTTCTCAGACTTTTGGCATTGGATTGAGAGTTAACACCATAGGCTTCCCTGGTTTCAAGGCCTCTGTACTTGGACTGAGCCACGCTACCAGCACCCCAGGGTCTCCTGTTTGCAGATGACCTGTTGCAGGACTTCTCATCCTCCATAATAGTGTGAGCTAACCCCCCTAATAAGTCCCCTCTCATATATCCATATGTATATACACTTGATTCTGTCTCTCTGGAGAACCAAGTCAATACAAATAGCCAAAAATTGGAAACAATCCAAATGGCCATCAACAGGTGAATGGATACACAAATTGTGATATATCCATATGATGGAATAATACTTAGCAATAAAAAGGGATAGGCTATTGATACACATAACATGCATCTCAAAATAATTATGCTGAATGAATAAAGCCAGAAAATAAGAGAATATACTGTATGATTCCATTCAAGTAAAACTGCAGAAAATTCAAACTAATTTATAGTGACAGCTGATCAATTGTTGCCTGGGGCAGAGGTTAAGGAGGGGTGTGAGAGAGAGATTACGAATTAATAGGCGTAAGAAGACTTTGGGGAGTTATGGCTATGTTCACTATCTTGATTGTGACGATGGTTTTACTAGTCTGTGTTTGTGTTGGTATAGACATAAAAATAGATATATCATTTATGTATATCTAAATTTATAAAAATATACAGTTTAAATATATGTAGTTACTGTATTGTCAATTATATATAAATAAAACTTTAAAAATTATATAGGTCCCACAACTTTGTTCCCTTAATTATTCAAGAGTTTAACCAAAGTCTCTGATTATTTTTAAAATATTCACTGTTTCATCCCAAATGACACTACCCATAATTGAAATACTAAAAATTCCTTACCTGCATAATGAATTATTTTTAAGTAATGCAAAATGAACACTTATTTATTAAAATGATGTTTTTTAAAAAATCTTTGAAGCGATATCCAGACAAACTATAAAAATCTAACAAGAATTGCAAGCATGTGAAAGTAAAACTAGAATATAAAATGAAAATTACCTACATGTCCAAACAAGAATATACATAGAGGCCTGTATAACATTTTCAATGGGATTTTCTCTTGGTGCAGTTCTAACCCTGTGATGAAAAATATCTTTTCTTAAAGTGTATAATTACCCTCTGTCACTCTTAAATCTCCTCTGGTGTCTAAGCTCGTTTAATAATGGTGAACAGATGAGCAGAAATTAAAAGTAAAGGCCTTCTACCAATTTAGCCCCCTGCACATAATGTACCCATAATGATAGTTTGATTGCCAGTGCCCATTATTTTGTTGCTGCCTTTTTTTTCTATTACTGCACCAGAGTCCTGGGTTTCAAAAAGAATGCAGCCTGTTTGATAAAACCAGAGCAATTTACATGAATACCAGTTTTAGCCTGTATTAGAAAGATGCACAGAATAAAGTGGAAAACATAAAGTAACGCCACGTGGACCATTTAATGTCAGTGGCACTCTTCACTTAAATATCATATTACATTTTGGTTAATTTATTTTCCAAAAAAGAAAAGTGAAAAGCATGATTTTTTCCCGGTATAATAAGGGAGGAAAATTGAAGTGTTTATGGATAATAAAATGAATAAGAAAAATATATCGAAATGAGGCTAGCGAGTTCCCTACCACATTTCCCTCAGTGGATATGGAGCAAGTAAAAAATAGATATTTAAGGTAAAGCCAAAAGAGATATTATCCAAGTCTGGTAGAGAGCAGGCAAGTCTTGAAATACCACTATAATTTTAACTATTATTTGGATCGGAAAACCTCCTGTTCTAAGACTATTATCTTCAATTACTGTTATCCAATTATATATGGCATCTTGTCTATATTTCCATTTTTCCCAGGGAAAATTATGATAATCATAATAACTGCTAGTAAGTCATGTAGGAAAGAAGCCTCCACACTATACATTATGATTGCAGTAAAAATAATAAATTGGGTTTTTCAAATGGTTGTGACGACTTCCCCCACTTATAACACTAAATAGACCAGTTATTTTAGTGCAGTGTGGACATGGCCTCAGACAGCTGCCTCAGTTCCCCGTGAGGACGTTGCTCCCTGGGATACAGTGCTCCCTGCTAAAGTGTGGGGAGGACTTCCAGGCCACTGGGCGTGCACGTCTGGGCCGCGGAAGTGGACTTTGGAGTGAAGAGACACCTAATGCGACCTAACTAATATGCAGCACATTCCAAGTTCTGTGAGAAGATGTGTTATGTAAAACCCCACTCACCGCCAAACACAGAGTCTCAGTGCGGAGCTGAGGGCTCAGTTATCGCTTCCCCTGCCTGGCAGACCTGAAGGATGTAAACAGCTTGTGGTAATACCAGGGCTCAATCTAGCACCAGTAAAAGATCTCCCTCTCCACAGACCTCTGCAATTACTCAGGAGGATTGTAGACGGTTTTCAGTTACCCTAAAAACATCCCGTGTAGGCCCGTCTTGTCCGTGGACAAGCAGACTGTATGGATCATTTGTCTTTCCGTGGACGCTTTTCCTCGCCCTCCACCACCTGTACAAGCAACTCTGGCCCTCGACGTGCATCCCTTCAATCATTATAACCTTCTCCCTCAGTCACTTCCTTGATTTTATAGCAACGTGTGCTCCGTTTTCCCCTTAGATGTTCTGGAGCTTGGATAGGAATTTGAATCCATTCTTTGGGCTGTTTTCTGAGACCAGTTCTGTGTGGGGTCCTAAAGCTCCTTGTCAATGTGGGAGGCGATTTTGAGGCAATGGAAGCCGCGTTGGTCCTTGCACTCCCCGCTCCCGGGGGCAGTGGGGTTCGGCAGAGAGCACGATTTTACACATATTAAGTGCCTCTGAGTCCTGTAGAGAACCTCCAGCCCCAGACTTCCGCATGAAACAAGGGCGCACAGACTGGAGCTGTGGGGGGCTGAGGAGAGCCGTTTATTTGGAGAGCCTAGCACAGGAGGCGGCCCTGTCTCTATGGCTCTGAAGAGACCACCTTTAGACTGCTAAGTGCTGCCCTGGTCT
Organism: Rhinopithecus roxellana; assembly: GCF_007565055.1. NCBI lineage: Eukaryota > Metazoa > Chordata > Mammalia > Primates > Cercopithecidae > Rhinopithecus > Rhinopithecus roxellana. The sequence continues at coordinate 86,401,207 of NC_044562.1, read as the reverse complement.
CTTTAAGAAGGGTTCAATGTCAGCAAGCTCAAAGCCAAGCAGAAGAAAAACAGCCGAAAGGAAGAAGGCTCAGGGGGAGTGACTCCACTAGGCCAGCCGAGAGGGAACCAGGTCTCTCCTCCTTGACTGAGTAACAGTCAGTGGGGCATGCAGGCACCCCGGCAAGTGCTACTGAGCATCAACTCCCAGGAGCCAGGCCTTACTAAAGGGCAAAGGATGAGCACAGGACACAACCCATTCAAAGGCTTCCCAGCCTTAGCCATGGCCTCCTGCACCTCTCACATAAGCAGCTGGTAATGGAGTCTCCCATGGAGGCATTGGAGCTCAACCTTTTAAAGCCAGATCCAACAACTACCCATTTGAATAGTTGGCCGGTGGCTCGGAGCCAGGCCTTCCTGTGGCAGGATTACATCTTCTCTCCTCCTTGGCATTCGTAGACCCAGCAGAGACCCTGCAGGGATGGATAACCTGCTTTTTAGGTGCTGGGAGACGGGGACATGCCAGGTAATGACATGCCTGGAAGACACAGCTCTGTCTTCCAGGCCCAGCAGGGAGCCCGCCTCCATAGCAGAGAGGATGGTCGAGCTGACCTAATAAATATTTTCCATCTCTAACCTCAGTAATTATTTTCATGTGTCACAGCTCAGTAAGGAATGATGAAAAATAAAGTTTCCCTGATTAGACAAGACCCGCAGATCACTGGGAGTAGAATCTGAAACTGTTCTCTGTATTGCTCAAGAAGTCATTCTCCACACTCATCAGAGAGCTGATGTCACCCCATCCCTACTCAACTACACAGAGTAAGTGAGTTTATTTCTTTCCTGATTACATGTCTATTCTTTCCTTGTCATCTCTTACACCCCATCCCTCCCCACTCCAAAATCTACAATAGTGGAGTTTTTATCTGCTCTTTTCTCCTTTGAAGGTTTGAAAACTTACCTATTTCTGTGTGAGAATCTCAGATCCCATTCTGCTTGCAGCCACAATACTTCTCTGCGGGGCGGGAAATGTGGTCGGATGAGTGGTAGGAAAATGCCTTTCGGAAAATTTTTTGATTTGCTACACTCTATTGAGTCCTAGTGGGAAGTCAGCATCCCTTTACTATTTTGGAAAATTCTCAGAAACGATATGCACAAAAGTTTCAGCAAAACATTTTCCATCCTAATAACTTTTTCTAGATTGTCCCAAGGTAAGAAGAGAGGGGCTAGGGAAGGGAGCCTGTTAAAACATGGTTCTTCCTTCTTCCTCATGCTGGGCTAGGGGCAATGCCATCTCTAAACAAGAATCCCAATTTAGGGAAGCTTTTGGCCCAGAGAAAGAGGTGGTTAGCATAATGAAAAAAGCCTCACTTAAACTATTTGCATTTAATTTCGGTTCAGACCTCCTCAGTAGAGTTTACTCTACTGTAGAGTAGATTATTGCACCACAGTGCAAATAATAAAAAACAAACAAACAAGCAAACAAACAAACAAACAAAAAAAAAAACACACAGTGAGCGATGTACCTAGGTCTGGTTCCCATGTGGAGACATTGTGCAGGAAACCCCTGTTGGTGAATCCGGCTGGCACATGTGCCCTTCTATTACCCTTGGTGGGTGTACTTGTGTGGGGTAATCTGGGCATGAACAGAAAAGATAAATCGCAGCTGAAGGGGGATAGGAGGGTTTTTTTTTCCCTTGGGGAAGCTGAATAAACGGTGTATTGTACACCTGTATTTTGACCGCAGCCCATCGAATGAGGTCAGGTGTGAAATTTTCCATTTGTGGTGACATGTTGGCATTCAGAAAGTTTTGGATTTTGGATCATTGCAGACTTGAAATGTTTGGTTGAGGGATGCTCAACCGGTTTTAGAATTAACGGTAAGTTCTCTTCAAGGGCTTATTGCTTAATGAGATCCAACATTGACAGGATACAGACAACCAGAGAAAAAATCATTTTCTAGGGGTTTGTGCTAATGTTGTTTTCCATCACACTGTCCAAGAATCTTCCTAAGGGAGAAGGGCTTTACCTTTGAGAAAACTTTAAAAGTGTGATCTGCTTCCTCATGTCCAATCTAAGAGGCAACAAGTTTGGTAGCTAAGTGTGCTGGTTTTGAGGTCAGTATACCTGTGTTAGAGCCAAGAGAAATCTTAGGGAGCCTTTAGTGACATCCTTATTCTTACAGAAAAGGAAAATGAGGCCACGAGAGGAAAGGTGACTTTCTCAAATGTTTACAGTAGAAGCCAGGTGTTCTAAAATTGCTTCTAATGTTTCTTCTCAGAGAACTGGCAGAACTAGCAAAGTGTCTCTCCAAACCATAGTCTACTTTTTCTAGTTTTTGTATGAGTCATTTTGTTTTGCTGTGTTTTTTTTTTTTTTTTTTTTTTTTGGAAGTATAACATAGATGCTCACAAGTGCACAAATCATAAGTGTACACCTGGATCCATGTTCATAAAATGGTCACATCCATATAACCAAACACCCAAGTCAAGAAACAAATTGTTACCAAGTCCCCTCCCACTTTGTTCCCCTTTCCAGTCACTGTCCCACTAAGAATAGCCACTGTTCTGACTTTCCTGGTTTTAAACTTTCGGTAAAGTGGATCATGTGGTATGTGCTCTTTGGTCTGGATTATTTTGCTCAATGTTATATTCATGAAATTCATCTCTTGAATTGTATGTAGTAATAGTTTTTTTATTGACACACAGTATTCCATTATGTAAATACCAAATTTATTTATCCATTCTACTGTCAACATTTGTGTTATTGTCAATTTTTATCTATTATGCATAAAGGAAACATTTTTGTACATGTTTTGTCAGGCATATGTATGTCTCACTGGTGGAGTAGAATTGCTGAGTCATAGAATATTTGTAATTTAGCTTTAGTAGATACGGCCCAACAATTGCCCAAAGTGATTGTACCAATTTACACCTTTACCACCAGTATATGAGAGTTCTAATTGCTCTAGATCCTTGCCAAAACTTGCCACTAACAATGCCTTTCTCAAGAAATAAATTTATTGCTTTTCTTCCATTTGTGGAAGTTAGTTAAAGAGGTGAAAAGAAGAATTTTGTCTCAAATTTATTTTATATTTCTAATGGCTTTTGAGATGTCTCAGGTCCCACCCCCTAAAGATTTTCTGTTTTACCGGAGTATTGTCAGTCTTAGGTAAATGACTATAGGAGTATAATTTAGAGTTATAAGAAGGCTATTCCTAGAGGACTTTCTGGCCACACACTTAGCTAAAATATTAAAATTAACGATGGCTTCCATTGGCTCTTAAAGTCTTTTGCTTTTCAGGAGTGCTTTATTGAGAAACAAAGATTTACTTTCAGCTAAGACCATAGCTGACAGTTCTGGGCCAGTTTGACGGTAGATATCCTGATGTTAATTCCAAAGACAGATGCAGAAAGGGTATCATCAGTAGGGATGAGGTAGAACACTATCACTCACCCCTTGGGTCAAGTGCTAGCTTACAGCCTCCACATTTTAGAGACTACTTTATTATCAGAATGTTTACTTGGCCTGTAGAGTTATGGTAAGAGCAGAAAGGAGATAAACTTAACCTTAATGCTGGTATTTGAAAGCCAGTGTAGACTATTTGAAAACAAAACCTTTAACTGTTACTAAGTCCAAAATTAAAGTTTTGCCCCAAACAGAAACCAATTGATCCAGTGTTTTTATGCTGTATTTTTTTTTTTTTTTTTTTTTTTTTTTTTTTTTTTTTTTTTTTGAGGCGGAGTCTCGCTCTGTCGCCCGGACTGGAGTGCAGTGGCCAGATCTCAGCTCACTGCAAGCTCCGCCTCCCGAGTTTACGCCATTCTCCTGCCTCAGCCTCCCGAGTAGCTGGGACTACAGGCGCCCGCCACTTCGCCCGGCTAGTTTTTGTATTTTTAGTAGAGACGGGGTTTCACCGTGTTAGCCAGGATGGTCTCGATCTCCTGACCTCGTGATCCGCCCGTCTCGGCCTCCCAAAGTGCTGGGATTACAGGCTTGAGCCACCGCGCCCGGCCTATGCTGTATTAACAGCACAATCTATCTAGCTGCATCTCTGCGGCCATCAAAATCAGTACTATTTGGGCCAGCACTCTATAAAAATAATTTAATTTACATCTCCAATACGTGAGATGGATATAAACTCAACTGACTTGTAATAGTGACATAATGTAATTTGCTGAAATCTTATACTATGCCAATGCCAGTTGTATAATAATCTCTTTAAATACATTATTATACAGTCCTGTCCTGACAATATCCCTTTGGGAGAGTTACTTTGTCCCCAGTTTGTGTATTAGAAAACTGAAGCATAAAAAAAGTTAAAAAGACCTTGCCCTTCTATAAGTGTCAGCGTAGGGCTTCAAGATAAAGTCTGTTGGATTTCACTTCTCTCACAGGAACCGCTGCCCTTGCCTGGCTCCTGCAGAAAACATACAGCTTTTCTTCAAAGGGCTTCAAGCTGGAAAGACCTGCAAGTCATAATCTGAGCCCTATGTTTATCTCCACCTTTCTCTACCTGTGTCTTCCCCTATCTCTATGACTCTCTCCACCTCGTTCATGACCTGTCACCCACCAACTTTCTTGTCATGAAAGGTGCGCCTTGTGCATTTGCTTCTCCTGATAAATATCCAACAGAGAAGGCCTCACAAACACATTTTAGTTTGAAGCAGACTCTGCTGCAGCACCATCTGCCAGCTTGATAAAGACAATCCTCCTTTAATTAGGAATGTTGAAATGTTGGAAATCCAGGCCAACTTCTAGTGTTACAGAGAAAACTTAGAGTATGGAATCCTTGGAGGAAGAAGCCGAGAGTTGGGCCCAGATTTTCAGGGCAAACACACCACTTGCCTGAGTTCAGGAGAAATGCGGCCTTGTGTTTTGTCCTTGGGAGGCTTCCTGCACCCTCCCAAGTGGCCTCCGTGGTCGCACTGCCAGGGGCCAATGCACTGGGAAAAGTTCTCAGTGTGTTCACATGTTTCTAGCTTGTGTCTTTCCTTACATATGTGTGAGTTTTTTCTTAGTAAAGGTTTGGCCAAAACTAACTCTTTTTGAATGTGCAGTTATTGAGCAAATACTGGACATTTCTCCAAAATTCCCATTGAATTTGAATATTCCAGAAAGGCACTTTACCCTGAAGAGAGTTTTACTTCAGGCCTGGGGTGCATTCTTTCTAAAATGGTGGAAATCAAAATTAGGTATACCTGGGAATTATTGCACACATAGTATATATAATTCTAGAGTTAATACAATGCCATTTTAAATCATTGAAAGAGAATGTATACTTGAATGTAGTATAGTCACTATAGCCAAACTGATAATTTTTTTCATGTATTACATAGATTTTAGTATAATCAGGCCTTCTAAAATAAAAAACAATTTGGTGCATTATAATGATAGATTTGTTTTATTTCAGCTGTTTAATGTTCCTTGAAGGTAAAGGGGTTGTTTATGTTCTTAAATTTTAGCCATCTTTTATTAATTTAGAGAGTAATGTAATCTATTATTATAACTACCATTTAGCTGAATTGTCTATTTTTAAAACAGTTTTTATAATATGATTTGATAGTAAATGTTAGTCATTTCTAGAAAGACGTGTGTCTTGGAACTTAGCAATAATGTTGTACCATGTATAATAATAGTGAGAAGAATAAATCCATGGCAAGTTTTACCTTAGGGAAATTATGTAATATTTCAATCCCCAGACAAAATTCTATGAAAGGAAACCTTTTTTTTTTTTTGAGACCAAGTCTCACTGGCATCCAGGCTGAGGGCAGTGGCATAATCTTGGCTCACTGCAATCTCCAGCTCCCAGGTTCAAGTGATTCTCCTGCTTCAGTCTCCCGAGTAGCTGGGACTAGAGGCGTGTGCCACCACGCCAGGCTAATTTTTGTATTTTTAGTAGAGACAGGGCTTTGCCATGTTGGCCAGGCTGGTCTTGAACTCCTGACCTTAGGTGATCCACCTGCCTTGGTCTCCCAAAGTGCTGGGATTACAGGCATAAGGCACCGCGCCCGGCCAGGAAATCTTACAAGAACTTTAATATCTCAACACTGCCACATTCCTTTATTGCTTAATATAAGATATAGCCATTCATGTTTCTTTAGCTAAAACAACTGAAGAGCTAGAAATAAGCTGAACAAACATAATTAATTTCACTTGACTGTAATATACAACACCGCAAACACACTGACACACACTTCCTCTTAGATGGGCCCATATAGAACAGGAATGAAGATACAGTTTTCAACACATATAATACAGGTAGTATTAAGTTTTACCAGTCAGGATAAGATAAAAGTTTTTTGATTTTTTTAATTCCCCATAAGTATATAGCAGGTTCTAGTCCTAAAGGATTCAATATCATGCTAAAAATAAGTCACGGTGAAAGGAAACCCCCATTAACCCCTATTATGGCATATCTCCTTAAATTTGAGTCAGGGCTGACATTTTTGTTTTTATAAAAGTGCTGTAATATACATAACAATGAAGACCTTTGACCCTAATCACTTCTTGCAGGATTCTATTGTACCTGGTGGAATCCATAGATCACTGATCTGTCAATTGCAGGCTTTTGCGGGACACGTGTTGTCCCAAGGACAGTCAGCCACCAGCACTGCACCTGCATGTACCAGTTTGCTATCCTTGTTATCAAAATTAATCCTGCTTAAAAAAATTATTTCAGCGCTTCAAGTGATAACAACATTCAAAATTTGACAGACAAATAAGTCATCAATCCTAATTTATGTCCTTCACAGTAGAGACATTGGGGAAAACACTATTGTACAGTCCACATCATCAATGTCAGGTTTTTTATATGTACTCTGGGTTATCAACTAAAGTTATAAATTGTTTTCAAGAATGACGTTGAATTTTACATATCCTGTCGAAAACCAATCTTATTCTAACTTCTACTTTTTCCAGCTTCATCCTTTTTATCTCAGTGATTACTAAATCCTGTCAATTCTTCCACCTACATTTTCTCTCTAAATCTTTGCTTTCCATCTTCATTACCTCTGTTTTACTGCAGAGTAATAGCAATGGAGCTAAAATTGGTCTTCTCTACACTTTCACAAGTTTATTAAACATCTACTTTATGCCAGACCTTGTATTGACTCAAAGAGAAATTTGAAAATAATGTGCATATGGAACACTGTATTAGTCTGTTCTTGTCCTGCTATAAAGAAATGCGAGACGGGGTAATTTGTAAAGAGAAGAAGTTTAATTGGCTCATGGTTCTGCAGGAAGCATAGTGACTTCTGCTTCTGGGGAGGCTTTAGGGAGCTTTCAGTCCTGGTGGAAGGCAAAGCGGAAGCAAGACTTCTCACGCGGCCAGAGCAGGAGGAAGAGAGAGAGGATAGAGGTGCTAAACACTTTAAAAACAACCAGATCTCACAATAACACACTCACTCACTATCATGAGAAAAGCACCCAGGGAAGTGATGGTGGTAACCCATTCATGAGAACTCTGCCACCATGATCCAGTCACCTCCCACCAGGGCCCACCTCCAACACTGGGTATTATAACTTAACATGAGATTTAGACGGATCTGGGACGTGGGACACAGATTCAAACCATATCAAGCACTTATGAAGTCACAACGGCTAGATGGTGGGTGCTAGAGGAGAATGGCAAAATTCGAGGACGGAACTCAGAAGCATAGAAGCAAATCTCAGCTTAGACAACTGATTATAGCCAAAAGTCAGAGAGCAAGGCAAAAACATCTCAAAAAGTTTCATTGCCCAGCCAGGCATGGTGGCTCATGCCTATAATTCCCACACTTTGGGAGGCCGAGGTGGGTGGATCACCTGAGGTCAGGAGTTCGAGACCAGCCTGGCCAAGATGGTGAAAACCAATCTCTACTAAAAATACAAAAATTAGCTGGGTGTGGTGGCAGGCGCCTGTAATCCCACCTACTCGGCAGGCTGAGGCAGGAGAGTCGTTTGAAAAAAAAAGGGAGACGGAGGTTGCAGTGAGCCGAGATTGTACCATTGCACTCCAGCCTGGGAGACAGAGCAAGACTCTGTCTCAAAAAAAAAAGTTCCATTGCCCTTGAAAATTTTTCATGAAGGTGTCATGTTGGTACCATGTGCCATCTGTCAATAAATTCATACCAGGCAGGCTTTTCTCCCACCTTTGTGGAGAAGGCTGTTCCTTCAGTTGAGTACCAGATGAAAAAAACTGGCTTCTATTTTGAATTCATGGGGTACCAGAAATACATCTGTTGAAACACTGGCATTCCATTCAGTGTGGTGAAATGTTCACCCCATGAAAGGGCTGAAGAAACTGTTGAGTGAAAGAGCAAGTTACATTTCCCATCTTCTTCTCACTTTAGGACATGCTCTCACTCAGTAAAATGAAATGTTTAAGTTTTGCCTGCAGTATTTCAGCATTTAAATTGCAATTTTGGCAGGGAGTGGTGGCTAATGCCTGTAATCCAATAATCCAACACTTTGGGCAGCCAACGGAGGCAGATCACCTGAGGTCAGGAGTTTGAGACCAGCCTGGGCAACATGATGAAATCCCATCTCTACTAACAATACAAAAATTAGCCGACATGGTGGTGGGCACCTGTAATCCCATCTACTCTGGAGGCTGAGGCACAAGAATTGCTTGAACCCGATGGACGGACGTTGCAGTGAGCTGAGATTACGCCACTGTACTCCAGCCTGGGTGACACAGCAAGACTGAAATTGCAATTTTGTTAATTAGCCGGGTGTGGTGGCACTCGCCTATAGTCCTAGCTACTTGGGAGGCTGAGGTAGGAGGATCCCTTGAGTCCAGGAGTTCCAGGTTACAGTGAGCTATGATTACATCACTGCACTGCAGCCTGGGTAACAGAGCACAAGACCCTATCTCCCTCTCAAAAAATAAAATAAAAGCAAAACAAAATTAAAAAATTAATTGCAATGTTGTTACTCTTGATTCTTCTGTCAGGCATTAATATTTGACTTTTAGAAAATCAAAGCTGAAAGCGTGAACATTATTATCTGGCCACAAGTGTTTAAAGGAGTTTACCATGATCAGATTAGTGATTTAGAATGTTGAGTTGTAGCTTGGAGGAGGTATATAAGGGAGGGATAGAGGACATAGCGTTGGATATTGTCACAAAGGCTTAAGAGGGCTGTCACTTTTATCACCTACATTTTTTCTCTAAATCTCTCTTTTCCATCTCTGCTACCTCATTGACAGTTTTTTCAAGCCTTTCATGGGGTGGACATCTCACCACACTGAATGGAATGCCAGTATTTCAACAGATGTATTCCTAGTACACCATACATTCAAAGTGGAAGCCAATTCTCTTCATCTGGTACTCAACTGAAGGAACAGCCTTCTCCACAAAGGTGGGAGAAAAGCCTGTCTGGGAAGAATTTATTGAGAGATGACACATGGTGCCAACATGGCACCTTCATAAAAGATTTTCAAGGGCGGTGAAACTTTTTGAGACTTTTTTTGCCTGGCTCTTTGACTTTTGGCCATGATCACTTGGTTAAGTTTGATTCCATTGCGTTGTTTCTGAGTTTCCTTCTGGAATTTTGTCATTCTCCTCTAGCACCCACTGTCTAGCCTTTGTGACTTCATGAGTGCTTTACATGCATGCTCTTTTCACAGTTCTGTTTGAGTCAGTGCAAGGTCTGGCATGAAGCAGATGTTTAATAAACATGCAAAAGTGTGGAGAAGACCAATTTTAGCTCTATTGGTATGTCAATAATTTTTACTTAGCATTATGATCATTATATGCTTGTGCAATTGGAACTAAAAAAATCCCTCACTTGGCACTGAAGCATGACAAATACAATTTTTGGGAAAACTCCCCAAGTTTCTCTAAGCACCATGTGGAGGCCTCATGGACCCAGAGTTCCTGACTTGTCTGAAGTATAGCTACATAACCAAAGAGGGGGACTGTATTATGCCTACAGGAGTCCCCTTAAGAGGTATAAATGAGATTTCCCTGTTTTCTGTTCTTTGCAGTGAAGCTTTTTGCTGCGACTTTAACGTGAGCAGGAGTGTCTCCATTTCAGAAATACAAGTGCAAACAATCTGTGTATCTGCATAACATTTCTTTAAAGTCAGATGAGTTTATGTGAAGTGTGGTAGACCTGGAAGGGGGCTGAAGACTGGCTAACCCTACTACAGAGCCTGTAGGAACCCAGTGGCCTCACTAACTTTCCACCAAGGTTTGTGTCAAGGTTTGTGGGGGTTGTTTCATACCAAATAACTCAGACAGAGGATTAAACACATTTCTATGCAACTGTGGCAGATTTGGGTTTTATTTTTACCCCACAGTCCTTAAATTACAATACCTCTTTTGATGTGGCATATGCACATTGTGTATTCTTAACTGCTTATTTGGATACATTTGGGACTCTCAGAAACCTTTTTTTTTTTCACTATAGATGCCAATAAATATGTCTGCAGGGCGAAGGGAGACTGTACTTTTAGATTCCTGGCTTGAGGATCCTAACGAGGTTTTTAAAATTTATAACCTAATAATGAGCTGTGTCTACCACTGCATCATACTGAAAGAGTTTTATTTTCCTTAAAAGGAAAGATGCAGGATTTTTTGGTCTAAAAATGACCTGCTATAGTTTCCCATCTGGAAATTCTAACTACCTTCATTGTCTGGTGTTCCCTTATTGCTGTCTCCGAAAATTAAAACTGTGAAGAAGCTCCATTGAACGAGAGCCACAGACTCTTGGTTAAAGTCCTTTTCCTTCTTCACTAATAGCTAACTTTATGCTAAGGCCACTACATCCTTGTTCCTGCTGTCCTTTGACTTACAGTTACAATATTATTTTTTTTTCTATTTGATGTGTGCCATAGTTTGAATGCTTGTGTCCCATCAAATATGTATGCTAAAATCCTAAACTCCAAGGTTAAGAGATAGAGCCTTTGGGAGGTGGTTTGGTCAGGAGGGCTCTGTCCTGATGATTGGGATTAGTACCCCTATAAAAGAAACCCAAGGGAACTTGCTTGCCTCTCCCACAGTGAGAAGATACTCCCTATGAATCAGAAAACATGCCCTCACTATACACCAAATCTACCAGTGCCTTGATCTTGGACTTGCCAGCCTCCAGAACAGTGAGAAGTAAATGTTTGTTGTTTACAAGCCACACAGTTTGTGGCATTTTTGTTATACCACTTCGAATAAACTAAGACAATATCTAGGGCATTTGTAATATTTTTGCCATCACAAGTAATTCTGAAAATATTTTAAAATAAATGAGTACGGATATAGAAATCCCAGAAATGATAAGTACTATGGTTTGAATATTTGTGCTCTCCAAAACTCATGCTAAAACTTAATCCCCGCTGGGCACAGTGACTCATGCCCGTAATCCCAGCACTTTGGGAGGCCAAGGTGGGTTGATCACCTGAGTTTGGGAGTTCAAGACCAGCCTGACCAATGTGGAGAAACCCCGTCTGTGCTAAAAATACAAAATTAGCTGGGCCTGAGGGTGCATGCCTGTAATCCCAGATACTCGGGAGGCTGATGCAGGAGAATCACTTGAACCTGGGAGGCAGAGGTTGTGGTGAGCCGAGATTGTGCCATTGCACACCAGCCTGGACAACAAGAGTGAAACTCCGTCTCAAAACAAACAAACAAACAAAAATTTTAAAAAAACTTAATCCCCAATATAACAGTATTAAGAGGTTGGGTCTTTAAGAAGTGATAACCCACTCATAGATTAATAGATTAATGGATTAATGGATTATTGAGGGAGTGGATTAGTTATCATGAACATAGGCCTTTTGTAAAAGCCACTGTGGCTGTCTCTTGTGAGCCCCCCTGCTATGTGATGCCCTGTGCCACCTCCTCGGTACTCTGCAGAGTCCTCACCAGCAAGAAGGCTCTCATCAGATTTGGCCCTTGACCTTGGACTTTGCAACCTCCAGTGCTGTTGAAAATGAATTTCTCTTCTTTATAAATTACCCAGTCTTAGGTATTCAGTTATAGTGACAGAGAATGGACTAAGACAACAAGAAAGCGCCAAGATGAATCATGGTGCACTCAAAGTGACTATAAAAGAACAAATGGTGACTGGGCGCGGTGGCTCACACCTGTAATCCCAGCACTTTGGGAGGCCGAGGCGGGCGGATCATGAGGTCAGGAGATCGAGACCATCCTGGCTAACATGGTGAAACCCCGTCTCTACTAAAAATACAAAAAAAATTAGCCAGGTGTGGTGGTAGGCGCCTATAGTCCCAGCTGCTTGGGAGACTGAGGCAGGAGAATGGCGTGAACCTGGGAGGCAGAGCTTGCAGTGAGCCAAGATTGCACTACTGTGCTCCAGCCTGGGCAACAGAGTGAGACCCCATCTCGGAAAAAAAAAAAAAACAAAAAAAGAAAAATGGGTAGGGGAATTGATGCTGTAGAGGAGAAGAAATATTTTTCATCATCAATCACTAGGTTCATGGCTGAGACCCCTATCACAAAAAATAGATTCACAAGGGAAAAGCCTACAAAAGTATTTAGTAAGTTTGGCATGACACGGGAACCTTCCTAAGGAAATGGAGACCCCCTCCCGCAAAATGGGTAAACCTGTATATATTTTATGCTAGGTTGGAAGAAAATGTGGATAGTCATAGGAAACTATGATTGGATTAAAAAGTATAATCTCATGGTCATAAACTGGGAGAAAACTCACAAAGTTTGTTCAGAGACTTCTCTGTAACACTGTGTCTTCAGAGATAAGGATGTTGTTTCCTCCCAGTATAGAAAGGGCACCTCTTGAATGAGGGTCTTATGATGTACTTCAGAGGAAGGTCAGTGTGATGGTTAATATTGAGTGTCAACTTGATTGGACTGAAGGGTGCAAAATATTGTTCCTGGGTGTGTCCATGAGGGTGTCGCCAAAGGAGATTAACATTTGAGTCAGTGAACTGGGAGACGCAGACCCACCCTCAACCTGGGTGGGCATCACCCAAAGCTGCCAGCACAACTAGGATAAAAGCAGGCAGAGGAACATGGAAAGACTAGACTGGCTTAGTCTGCCAACCTACATCTTTCTCCTGTGCTGGGTTCCTCCTGCCCTTGAACATCAGACTCCAAGTTTTTCAGCTTTTGGACTCTTGGACCTTTGACCACAGATTGAAGGCTGAACTGTCTGCATCCCTACTTTTGAGGTTTTGGGACCTCAAAGCTATGACCTTCAAGTTCATTGTCTAGTGCTTACAATTTCTCATTCATTTTCATTGTTGAAGAAGGCCATTTAAGTTAATCAGTGACACTTTGATGACCTGGCATATTTTTAGCCTCTGGAGCCTTGCATGTGAGGCTAGAGGCAGGAGATTGGGGTTGTGGTTCAGCTTCACTGCCAAGCATAGCATTGTGTGTTACCCCGACTTTTTTCTGAAGTTCTCAAGGTCCTAATTGAGTAATCCTATTAGTGGTGCATTTTAGGAGAAAATATTGTAGGGGAAAGAAGGAATACTGCTCCATAATCGTGCAGAGTAAACTTCGTATTACAATAATCTACCATCAGTCATCATGCAAAATGATATGTCTTGTTGACTTGGAAAAGAAATCATTTGAAAGTTTTATCCTTTTCTTTTTCGTCTATTTGGAGTTTTCTATTTTATACATTTTAGTCATTCTTTGGATCTTGTCGAATTTGAAACATCTTAGTAAACAAGACAATTTCCTTTTTTTTTTCTTTTTCTTTTTCTTTTTTTTGAGACGGAGTCTTTCTCAGTCACCCAGGCTGGAGTGCAGTGGCTGGATCTCGGCTCACTGCAAGCTCCGCCTCCCAGGTTCAGGCCATTATCCTGCCTCAGCCTCCCGAGTAGCTGGGACTACAGGCGCCCGCCACTACGCCCGGCTAATTTTTTTTGTATTTTTAGTAGAGAGGTGGTTTCACCGTGTTAGGCAGAATGGTCTCGATCTCCTGACCTCGTGATCCGCCCCTCTCGGCCTCCCAAAGTGCTGGGATTACAGGCGTGAGCCACCGCGCCTGGCCAAAAAGACAGTTTTCTTTGAAATTTTATAGGAAAGATAGTGATAATGGATGGGTGGGAACTTCTTTCAGATCTTACTTGATTCGGCTACTTAGTGAGCTTCTGAGTTACGGAGTAAATTTTTGTTGGTAACTTTACAAAACCATTTTGCCCTTTGTTCAAAAACCCTCTCACATTTTCAGACAAGTTTTGTCTGAATCCTAAAAAATGTAGAAATTCTTAGAAAAATAAAATAGAGTAGTATATGGATATATGGACAAAAGAAAGATAAAGTTTCTTACTTAATGTATTATTGTATAACTTCCCAGAGGGGGAAGTCCACTTTGAATTCTATTGTGTAGATGGAATGATTATATATGCAAATTGCTTATGATATTTCTCTGTTTATATGCATGTATGTGTATGGAATCTGTGGGCTTTTTTGTGTGGGTGAATATGTGGTCAAATTATGTGGATGGGCTTGTTTGTTGGGAAATATGGGGTGTATACAGGAAATTAGGAATTGGAAGCCCTTATGGTTTTACTTTAACAGAGGTAGGAATGGATTGGAGTGGTTTTCATTTTTCATATGAAATCATTTAAGCTGGAATTATTCTCATAATATACATCAAGCAGAAATCCAAAACAGTTTTAAGAAATGAATTGTCACAAAGAAGGTAAGCTCCCAAAACTAGAAAAAAGGGGGTACATTCTTTTAATGGGGGAATACCTGACCTGAAAGGTAATAATTTTATTTCTATAAAACTGACTCCCAGATCATTGAAGAAACAACTTTTCTACACCTTACATTTTCAAAAACCTGTCTGAATCATTTAGACAATTTAAGACAAATAGTTATATAGCCATCTGCCTAGATACGCTTAACCCTAAGCCAATGAGTGTGTAACGGTGGAGAGCTCCAAAAAGAGTCAGTCTGCATGCAGCGTAGAACTGAAAAAGGACACCAACATCCACAGATGGATTTGCCTACCACATTGAAATCAACATGGCAAAGATGGGAGGAAATGAAAAGTGTTTATTTCCTCAGGAAATCTCATATATTCATTCTGATGGGAACACATCCATTCAACAAACAGTTAGTGAGAGCCTACTATGTGCCAGACCTCTGTTGGATGCCAGAGAAGATTCATAAGAGAGATTCTTCTGGACCGCCATATACATGGTGCATGTTATAGCAGAGTCTGGGCAGAGCCCTGACCAGTCTCCTTAGGGAAGATGAGCCTCACTGAGGAAGGTGACATTTGGCTAAGTCCTGAAGGATGAGTAGGAGTTTCTATGTGGAAAATGAGAATAGCATCCCTGGCAGCAAGGCCAATGCTGAAGAGATGCACAAAGTACATGGTGTGTTTGGGGAACAACAGGAAGTTTCGTGTGGGTGGAACACAAGGCTAGGTAGATAACAAACACTTTCTGGCTCTTACCACAGGGGTCACAGTCTGGTGTCCCATTCAATTTGGTTGGCAGACTTTTTTTTTTTTTTTTTTTTTTTTGGCCCATACAGTGTTTTAAAAATATTTTGAATTAGTTGCCAAGATTTAAAAATTGGAAGATTTCTCATAAAATTCCAGATTTCTGGCTTCTCTTGAAAAAAAAAAAAATTAGAAGATCTGGCAACACTGGGCCCACATTCCCACATGGCAACAAATGACTGGAGCTGAGTAGCAGCTCCCATGCCCCCTCCCTCTTTGAAAGAAGTATGTGCTTGCCAGTTTGCCCCAGTCTCCACCTTGCTATCTTCTCTCCTTCGTGTTACATGCCTGGCCACTTCCAAGCCTGTTGGTCACTGGGGTAGAATAGTGAACCTAACAACCATGATTCTTGTTCTCATGGAACAAACAAAGTATTATAGAAGACTTCCTGGTGACAAGTGGGAGGAGCTCAGATTAAAAGAGAAGTTGGAGCCAGCATGAGGAAAGAGCCTTGCATATCTCCCTCAGGAATTTGGACTTCATCCTACAGGCCTATATGGAGACAATAGATATTCTTAAGACAGTGATGTGACTAAATCTATCCTTCAGAATTCTGACAGTAGAGTGGAAGATGGCATGGAATGAAAGTCCATGGCCAAGAAACAAATAAAAAGCCATCACAGTGGCCAAGAGAAACCCAAACTAGACAATGATACCCTATTTATGACCTTAAGAAAGCCACAATCTAAATTTGAACAATTAAAGCATTTTTCAAAGAGAGATCTTATAAAACCTTCAAACACAGGAACATGTTAATTTATGTATTTTAAATATTGACATGTAGGATGAAAAAAAAATCTTCAGCAGAGTAACACAGTAAGGAAATGAAGTTTTGTGCTAAATAGCACAAAACTTTGAAGTTTTGTGCTAAATAGCACACATTGAGCCTCACACCTTCAGAAACTCATCTCTAGGCAGACCCACAGATCTTTTCCCATCAATTTATAATTCATAATATATCATGATCTAGCCCTCCATGAAGGAATTTATATATCAGACCAGTTGACTCAATTGCAAAAAAAAGTTCATAAAATGAAAGACATAATTTTTGTTGGTTCTAGGTTCCCACAGCAATGGAAAAGCAGAATTCTGTTTACCTGAAAAACTCTTCAGGACATGAATAATCAAACTTAAATCCCACAAAAATGTGGTCAAGTTCACTCATACTCTGTGGATGAAGACTTTGCTTTCTTAGGTTTCCATATATTTTTACGTAAACCTAAGATTTATTTTATATTTTTATAGGGAGTTGTCATTTTATCCTTCTCTTCATTATATTATTTTCCTAGAACTTATCTAGAGCAGGGAAGATGATGAGCAAAATTCAGAAAGAGCTAGGAAGGATTATGATGCCAATGGATGTCCTACTTTTAAAAATATGAAGTTTTATACAAATATACAGTTGTATGATTTAAAGGTAAAGCAGGTTGCTAAAATCTTTGTAATAAATAACAATTCTTCAAATTCCTAATGGGTATACTCTAAAGGGCTCATTATCAAATAAAGCTGCTCATAAATGTCTCAATCTTCCATACTGCCAAGCATTTCTATCCTTTCCATAGCCTGTAACTTGCTTCTTGAATTTTCTTTCAAGGACTAATACTCAGGTACACAGATGAGTTAAGTTCTATGTCTTCTGTACAGGTACATCAAACCACCTTGGATGAATGAGATCTTAGAACACACAGCTGCCCTAAGTAGAAAAGCAAAAATGCCTTCTAAGATGCCTTCTGATTTTGTCAATACTCTGTGTGTTCTTTCCATAAGATAGTAAAGGCTTACAGACTTTTATTACCACATAGGTATTAGATCAACAGTCCTTTAGTAACATGATGATTGATATGATGTGTTGCAAATTAATGATCACATTCTTTTTCTAAACTCTTGTGTAAAAAGCAATTATCTGAGGTTCTTCAAAGTACAAGCCTAGAGTATAATAATATCAAATTCTTGCTTTGTACCAGGATCTGGTCTAAGTAATATGCATGTATGTAAATTACTTAAACATCACTGCAGCCCTATCAGGTGGGTGCTATTACTTTCATAATTGCCATTTAGCAGATGAAAATACTCAGGTACAAGGAATTCTAACAAATTTTCCCAAAGTGTCACAGTTGAGAGAGTTGGGGTTTGATTCCATGCCATTTGGCACTGAAGTCTGGACTCTTAACCACTGTATTTTTTTTGTGCTATATAGATATGCCTGCTCCACATTCAAGGATATTGACAATGTACAAATGCAAACTCCCATCAGACCTCAAAATCTCTGCATTTTAGCTAATGTGGAGACAGTTTCAGGATCTGTAGCATCTGCTATGTAAAGCTGAGATGCAAGACCCAGCCGAATTTCTCTAACAAATACAAGATTAAAAAATGCCCTTCAAGTATATCTGGCGTTGCTGCATCTGGTACTATGGGAAATAGCTTTGCAGTTAGTTTTACTTAATGTAAAAGATCATGATGGATAATTTCCTCTTTGCTATGCCTTGGTCAAAGTAATCAATAAGTATTTGCTGGATTTAATTCATGGTCAGAAAATAGAGGAGATTCTCTCAATGTAGAGCAAGGTTTAGCATGACTTCACAGAGCACTCTATTGTGGTGCACAGAAACTTACTGGCAATTCTCAGCCTAATTATCTGTTTTCACTTGTCTTTTCTCCATAACATCTATTTTCCTTATTCTATATAGAATCTTGAACTTTATGTATTATATTATAGTTTTATTCAGAGTTTAAATATTTTCTTTTTAACCTAAGGTACACAAGGACAAGATTGGTAAATCAATTAAAAATGGTGTTTAGACAGAATAACCAGTTGACTGTCAATGCATATCTGCAGTAATTAGTACTCATTAATGAAAAGCAAAATATTGCTTAAAATGAGAGTACATTAAATTGAACTTTTTTCATTGATAAATGATGATGCCCTCTAACATATGTCAAAATGAATCAATTTTCTTTAAAGAGAAGTCCTGAATAAGATACCATAAATGTTCAGAATGTTAATTCTTGATGGCATTAAGACTTTATCAGTGATTCAGCTGACTTTGTGGAAGCAGTAAAATATATTAACATATTTTTTAATAAGCAAGGGTTTTAAAGTTCAGATCCCTAATCAATTACTCAGTTTTTTTTCAATGACAAATAAGAATAATACTGTCTACCTCATAGAAATGCTGTGGGACTGAAGATATTGCAAAGTGCCAGGTAGTCACAAAGTAAGGTTTATTATTACTGTCCTTTTGACTTAACTGAGAAGTATTTCATTCTATTTTTAGCATGTAATCATTAGTTGTGTTAAACCACTCATTAAAAATGAGTGTTGTCTTTGGCTGTCCATTGAAATCATCTAGGGCACTGTAAAATATATTAATGCCAGAGTTCCACCCTCAGAAATTCTGAATTATGTGGTCTGGCATTTGGAATTTTAAAAGCTCCTCAGGTGATTCTAATGCGCAATCAAGATTGAGAATCAATGTTCTAAAATAACTCACCTCAGCAATAGACATTCTTGCTATACCATCAAGCATTGCAATCAACATTCCAGCAATATTGGGACTTCTGGTTTATGACGGTGCCAACTTAAGCAGACTTTGGTTCACAGTCTACTAACTCTCCATTTAAAATACCCAGTAGGACACTTAAGTGCCAGAGCTCTCGTGTATGAGGTGTCTGTAGGTCCCTACTGGGAGGTGTCTCCCAGTCAGGATACACAGGGGTTAGGGACTCACTTCAGGAGGCAGTCTGACCCTTAGCAGAGCTCGAACACTGTGTTGGGAGACCTACTGCTTTCTTCAGAGCTGTCAAGCAGGGACGTTTAAGTCTGTTGAAGCTGCACCCACAGCCGCCCCTTCCCCCAGGTGTTCTGTCTCAGGGAGATGGGGGTTTTATCTATAAGTCCCTGACTGGGGCTGCCGCCTTTTTTTCAGAGATGCCCTACCCAGAGAGGAGGAATCTAGAGAGGCAGTCTGGCTGCAGCGGCTTTGCCGAGCCTGGCTAACATGGTGAGACTCCGTTTCTACTAAAAATACAAAAAATTAGCCAGGCACGGTGGCACATGCCTGTAATCCCAGCTACTCGGGAGGCTGACGCGGGAAAATTGCTTGAACCAGGGTCAGGAATGGTACATGCTCTTACGACTGCATTGTCCAATATTATAGCTTCTAGTCACATGTGGTTATTTAGATTTACCTTAGTTAAAATGAAACAAAATGAAAACCTCAGCTCCTCTGTCACACTAGTCATGTTTCAAGTACTCAATGGTCATATGTAGCTAGTAGCTACTGTGAAGGACTCTGCAGATTATAGACTATTTCCATCATCAGAGAAATTTCTGTTGGACAGTGCTTCTATAAGATAATATTTTCAATAAAATCTGAAATATGGGAATAGAAATAATACCAATTATGTTTTATATATATATATATATATATATATATATATATATATATATTTTTTTTTTTTTTTTTTTTTTTTTTTTTTTTTTTTTTGAGACGGAGTCTCGCTCTGTCGCCCAAGCTGGAGTGCAGTGGCCGGATCTCAGCTCACTGCAAGCTCCTCCTCCCGGGTTCACACCATTCTCCTGCCTCAGCCTCCCGAGTAGCTGGGACTACAGGCGCCCGCCACCTCGCCCGGCTAATTTTTTGTACTTTTTAGTAGAGACGGGGTTTCACCGTGTTAACCAGGATGGTCTCAATCTCCTGACCTTGTGATCCGCCCGCCTCGGCCTCCCAAAGTGCTGGGATTACAGGCTTGAGCCACCGCGCCCGGCCCCAATTATGTAATATTTTTAAAGCCTGCCAGGCAAAGACCATCAGGGACACACCTGAAGTCAACATTTTTTTATCTTGGTGCATAAGGGAGAAGGCACTCTAGAGGATCTCTGTGGCATTTCAACAGCCCAGGAGTTAGTGAATGGTTCTTACAACCTTTGGAGGTTTGGATTAGTCAAAGGATGGCCTTGATCAGGCAAATTGCTGGAACAGTATCTGATCTTCAGCCATATTAGCCTGTGCAGTTACTGTTTATTAGGTCAGTTTGTCTGTGGTCTTTTCTCATTACATACAGATCTGAATAGGTCCTGTTTAAAAAGTTTGAGACTAGAGGCTAGGCGCAGTGGCTCACCCCTGTGATCCCAGCACTTTGGGAGGCTGAGGCAAGCAGATCACTTGAGATTAGGAGTTCCAGACCAACATGGCCAACATGGTGACACCCTGTCTCTACTTAAAATACAAAAATTAGCTGGGCTTGGTGGAGCATGCCTGTAATCCCAGCCACTTGGGAGGCTGGGGCAGGAGAATCACTTAAACCTGGGAGACAGAGGTTGCAGTGAGCCAAGATTGCACTCCAACCTGGGTGACAGAGCAAGACTCCAGCTCACACACACACACACACACAAAAAAAAAAAAAAAAAGAAAGAAAGAAAGTTTGAGCCTAGAAACTGTATGATGTACAAGAGGACTTGGTTTAGTCCAGTGCAGTTTATCTGTTTTGAAGCTTTGAAAGTAACGGCTTCTGTTTCACTTCTCAGTATCTCTGCCACTTCTGCCACACCCCAACTGCTAGTATGGTCATTTATCATTTTCTTGTAATCACTTTCTTCAGAAAATACCATCTGTTTAGTTTTGCACCTGTGTTTATAATGCCTGAATCTATTAAAAAGACTTGAACATTGTAAGGTAGTTGTTTTGGTAACAATAAGCATTATACCTCCTAGTTATTTTTGTTGAATGGTTATTTGTTGAATCATCTAGTATGACAGTGGGCAGGCAGGAACAGTTAAGACTGGAGCTCATGCATTTGGCAGCTATCATGGAGACAAACACGGATACAAAGATTATAATCAATGGTTGAAATATGACCCAAGTGTCCCACAAGTGACTGTATTTTGATATTTCTTAAATGATCTAGTTTTTTAAAAAAAATATTTAGTTCAGCTATGAGTTGTATAACTTTGTCAGTGACTGAAGACATGATCCACTAGCTGAAAATTATGTAGGATAAGGGTCTTGGCATGAGTGAGGGACAGAGGTGTCTACTAACAATTGAAATACCAGAACCAGGAAGAGGAAAAAAGAAGGCTCAGAGAATAAAGAACAAAATGTGCAAAGAAGCACAAGACCAATGGCTTCTGGCCTCTGGTTTTGCTGGGGAGGGATGGTCTTGAACCAAACCTGACCATATGCAGTCATCTGTTCCAAGGATCTTGAATTCGCTATCTGTTCTGTGGACCATTTGCTTTAGGAGACTGTATAGAGACCCTCAGATTAATGTTTCTATTAAGTACAGTTTTTAAAATTTTTACTGTTGGAGAATGGATGATGTCTTCTCTGGGAAACATGTATCATTGGATTCTTACTGCTATGTTAGTTGTTAATAGTCTATGAAAAAGTCTCCTCTGATGAGGTTTCAATGAAGTCTTTATCTGATCATCTTTCTTTTTTTAAGACATGAGGTTTTGCTATGTGGCACAGGTTGGTCTTGAACTCCTGGGCTCAAGTGATACTCATGCCTCAGCCTCCCAAAGTGCTTGAGCACAGGGATTACAGGCATGAGCCACCTGATCATCTTTCAAAAGTTTCTGATCATCTGGTTAATATCATATGGAGCCTGATTAGGTGGCAGGCATGGAAGTCTATTCATAGCTTTTGGTGGAAAGAATAAAAATACCTTGCCAATGTATTATATTAAACTACAGTATTAGATTGGAGAAGAGTAAAATTCTCTATTGAGGCATCACATAAAATTAACTTGTAAGTATTTAGTCAATGGTTATCCTAGGAAGAATATAATATAGGTAGTGAGGACAGTGATAAATCTCTAGGCCTTCAATTTATTGAAAAATATATGCTACAGATACTACATATTAAATCTGGAGACAAAAATCTTTCTATAGATTTTACATGTATCTATATGACTGTGTTTTCTTTAACATGCAGAACATACAATAATTGAGAAATCTTCATAGTGATGCATTTTATTTATACATAATTAACATAGAAATATTGAACTTTTCTTTAAATTTGTCGGTTAAAAAGAAATTTATCCTAAGTTTGGTAAAGAAAGAAGCTCTCATAATAGTCCTGAGTTAATTACAATTTAGAGAATGGCAAACAAGTCTAGTTATTCCTGTTATCCTTCCATTTATAAAGTAAAGGAGCAAATATTTATGTTACCTGTATTCATTTAAGAAACCCAAAGTTATTTCAGGGGATAAGAGCTATTATTAAAATTTTTATTTATTTATTTATTTATTTTGCAGAAGTTATTGGGGGTACAGGTGGTATTTGTTTACATGAATAAATTCTTCAGTGGTGATTTGTGAGATTTTGGTGCACCCATCACCTGAGCAGTGTACACTGCACTTTATTTGTAGTCTTTTACCCCTTGCCCTCCTCTCTCTCTTCCTCCCAAGCCCCCAAAGTTCATTGTATCATTCTTATGCCTTTGCGTCCTCATAGCTAGCTCCCACATATCAGTGAGAACATGCAATGTCTGGTTTTCCATTCCTGAGTTACTTCACTTAGGGTAATAGTTTCCAGTCTCATCCAGGTTACCGCAAATGCTGTTTATTCATTCCTTTTTATGGCTGCATAGTATTCCATCAGATATATATATCTGATGATATATATAACTGTGATATATATAACTGTGATATATATATATATATATATCACAGTTTATCCACTTGTTGGTTGATGAGTATTTGGGTTGGTTCCAAGATTTTGCTATTGTGAATTGTGCTGCTATAAACATGTGTGTGCAAGTGTCTTTTTCAAATAACGACTTCTTTTCCTCCGGGTAGATACCCAGTAGTGGGATTGCTGGATCAAATGGTAGTTCTACTTTTAGTTCTTTAAGGAATCTCCACAGTGTTTTCCATAGTGGCTGTACTAGTTTACATTCCCACCAGCAGTGCAGAAGTATTCCCTGTTCACCGCATCCTCACCAACATCTACTGTTTATTGATTTTGTGATTATGACCATTCTTGCAGGAGTAAGGTGGTATTGCATCGCAGTTTTGATTTACATTTCCCTGATCATTAGTGATGTTGAGTATTTTTTTATATGTTTGTTGGCCTTAGCCCAATTTTTATGGGATTGTTTTTTTCTTACTGATTTGTTTGAGTTCATTGTAGATTCTAGACACTAGTCCTTTGTCAGATATGTAGATTGTGAAGATTTTCTCCCACTTTGTTGGTTGTCTGTTTATTCTGCTGACTGTTCCTTTTGCCATGCAAAAGCTCTTAAGTTTAATTAGGTCCCAACTATTTATCTTTGCTTTCATTGCATTTGCTTTTGGGTTCTTGGTCATGAAATTCTTGCCTAAACCAATGTCTAGAAGGGTTTTTCCAATGTTATCTTCTAGAATTTTTATAGTTTCACATCTTAGGTTTAAGTCTTAATCCATCTTGAGTTGATTTTTGTGTAAATTGAGAGATGAGAATCCAGTTTCGTTCTCCTACATGTGGCTTGCCAATTATCCCAGCACCATTTGTTGAAAAGGGTGTCCTTTTTCTACTTTATGTTTCTGTTTGCCTTTTCCAAGGCAAACTAACTTTCAAGAGGTAGTTCGGTTGGCTGTAAGTGTTTGGGTTTTGTTTGCCTTTTCCAAGGCAAACTAACTTCCAAGAGTTAGTTCGGTTGGCTGTAAGTGTTTGGGTTACTTCTGGGTTCTCTATTCTATTCCATTGGTCTATGTGCCTATTTTTATAACAGTACCATGCTGTTTCAGTGACTATGTCCTTATAGTATAGTTTGAAATCAGGTAGTGTGATGCCTCCAGATTTGTCCTTTTTGCTTAGTCTTTGGCTATGTGGGCTCTTTTTTGGTTCCATGTGAATTTTAGAATTGTTTCTTCTAATTCTGTGAAGAATGATGGTGGTATTTTGATGGGAATTGCATTGAATTTGTAGATTGCTTTTGGCAGTGTGGCCATTTTCACAATATTGATTCTATCCATCCATGAGCATGGAATGTGTTTCCATTTGTTTGTGTCATCTATGATTTCTTTCAGCAGTGTTTTATAGTTTTCCTTGTGAAGGTCTTTCAACTCCTTGTTTAGGTATATTCCTAAGTATTTTATTTTATTTGCAGCTATTGTAAAAGGGGTTGAGTTCTTGATTTGATTCTGCACTTGGTCACTGTTGGTGTATAGAAGAGCTACTGATTTGTGTACATTAATCTTGTATCTGGAAACTTTGCTGAATTCTTTTATCAGTTTTAGGAGCTTTCTGGAGGAGTCCTTAGGGTTTTCAAGGTAAATGATCATAACATTTTTTAATTACCATTTCAATCTCACTCCTTGTTATTGGTTTGTTCAGGACATCTAATTCCTGATTTAAGTTAGGAGGGTTGTATTTTTCCAGGAATTTATCCATCTCTCCTAGGTTTTCTAGTTCGTGTACATAAAGGCGTGCATAGTAGCCATGAATGATCTTTTGTATTTCAGTGGTGTCAGTTGTAATATCTCCTGTTTCATTTCTTAGTGAGGTTATTTGAATTTTCTCTCTTCTTTTCTTGGTTAATCTTGCTAATGGTCGTCAATTATATTTATCTTTTCAAAGAACCAACTTTTTGTTTCATTTATCTTTTTTTTTTTTTTTTTTTTTTTTTTTTTTTTTTTTTTTTTCAGAGACAAAGGGCTTTATTACTCTGGCTTTGGCTATAGCCAGAATAGCAACATTTTCTTACACTGGTATCTTCAGCCTTAATTCCCAGAGAGTGACAGAGGATTGTGTTACAACAGTGCATTGTGTTACAACAAAGAAATTCTGAATTTAGGAAACCTGAATTTTTGTTTTGTTTTGTTTTGTTTTGTTTTGTTTTTTTATTATACTTTAAGTTCTAGGGTACATGTGCATAACGTGCAGGTTTGTTACATATGTATACTTGTGCCATGTTGGTGTGCTGCACCCATCAACTCATCAGCACCCATCAATTCGTCATTTATATCAGGTATAACTCCCAATGCAATCCCTCCCTCCTCCCCCCTCCCCATGATAGGCCCCGATGTGTGATGTTCCCCTTCCCGAGTCCAAGTGATCTCATTGTTCAGTTCCCACCTATGAGTGAGAACATGCGGTGTTTGGTTTTCTGTTCTTGTGTTAGTTTGCTAAGAATGATGGTTTCCAGCTGCATCCATGTCCCTACAAAGGACGCAAACTCGTCCTTTTTTATGGCTGCATAGTATTCCATGGTGTATATGTGCCACATTTTCTTAATCCAGTCTGTCACAGATGGACATTTGGGTTGATTCCAAGTCTTTGCTATTGTGAATAGTGCCGCAATAAACATACGTGTGCATGTGTCTTTATAGCAGCATGATTTATAATCCTTTGGGTATATACCCAGTAGTGGGATGGCTGCGTCATATGGTACATCTAGTTCTAGATCCTTGAGGAATCGCCATACTGTTTTCCATAATGGTTGAACTAGTTTACAATCCCACCAACAGTGTAAAAGTGTTCCTATTTCTCCACATCCTCTCCAGCACCTGTTGTTTCCTGACTTTTTAATGATTGCCATTCTAACTGGTGTGAGATGGTATCTCATTGTGGTTTTGATTTGCATCTCTCTGATGGCGAGTGATGATGAGCATTTTTTCATGTGTCTGTTGGCTGTATGAATGTCTTCTTTTGAGAAATGTCTGTTCATATCCTTTGCCCACTTTTTCATGGGGTTGTTTTTTTTTCTTGTAAATTTATTTGAGTTCTTTGTAGATTCTGGATATTAGCCCTTTGTCAGATGAGTAGATTGCAAAACTTTTCTCCCATTCTGTAGGTTGCCTGTTCACTCTGATGGTAGTTTCTTTTGCTGTGCAGAAGCTCTTTAGTTTAATGAGATCCCATTTGTCAATTTTGGCTTTTGCTGCCGTTGCTTTTGGTGTTTTAGACATGAAGTCCTTGCCCATGCCTATGTCCTGAATGGTACTACCTAGGTTTTCTTCTAGGGTTTTTATGGTATTAGGTCTAACATTTAAGTCTCTAATCCATCTCAAATTAATTTTTGTATAAGGAGTAAGGAAAGGATCCAGTTTCAGCTTTCTACTTATGGCTAGCCAATTTTCCCAGCACCATTTATTAAATAGGGAATCCTTTCCCCATTTCTTGTTTCTCTCAGGTTTGTCAAAGATCAGATGGCTGTAGATGTGTGGTATTATTTCTGAGGACTCTGTTCTGTTCCACTGGTCTATATCTCTGTTTTGGTACCAGTACCATGCTGTTTTGGTTACTGTAGCCTTGTAGTATAGTTTGAAGTCAGGTAGCATGATGCCTCCAGCTTTGTTCTTATGACATAGGATTGTCTTGGCAATGTGGGCTCTTTTTTGGTTCCATATGAACTTTAAAGCAGTTTTTCCAATTCTGTGAAGAAACTCATTGGTAGCTTGATGGGGATGGCATTGAATCTATAAATAACCTTGGGCAGTATGGCCATTTTCACAATATTGATTCTTCCTATCCATGAGCATGGTATGTTCTTCCATTTGTTAGTGTCCTCTTTGATTTCACTGAGCAGTGGTTTGTAGTTCTCCTTGAAGAGGTCCTTGACATCCCTTGTAAGTTGGATTCCTAGGTATTTTATTCTCTTTGAAGCAATTGTGAATAGGAGTTCATTCATGATTTGGCTCTCTGTTTGTCTGTTACTGGTGTATAAGAATGCCTGTGATTTTTGCACATTAATTTTGTATCCTGAGACTGCTCAAGTTGCTTATCAGCTTAAGGAGATTTTGGGCTGAGACAATGGGGTTTTCTAAATATACAATCATGTCATCTGCAAACAGGGACAATTTGACTTCTTCTTTTCCTAACTGAATACCCTTGATTTCTTTCTCTTGCCTGATTGTCCTAGCCAGAACTTCCAACACTATGTTGAATAGCAGCGGTGAGAGAGGGCATCCCTGTCTTGTGCCAGTTTTCAAAGGGAATTTTTCCAGTTTTTGCCCATTCAGTATGATATTGGCTGTGGGTTTGTCATAAATAGGTCTTATTATTTTGAGGTACGTTCCATCAATACCGAATTTATTGAGCGTTTTTAGCATGAAGGGCTGTTGAATTTTGTCAAAAGCCTTTACTGCATCTATTGAGATAATCATGTGGTTCTTATCTTTGGTTCTGTTTATATGCTGGATTACGTTTATTGATTTGTGAATGTTGAACCAGCCTTGCATCCCAGGGATGAAGCCCACTTGATCATGGTGGATAAGCTTTTTGATGTGCTGCTGGATTCGGTTTGCCAGTATTTTATTGAGGATTTTTGCATCGATGTTCATCAGGGATATTGGTCTAAAATTCTCTTTTTTTTGTTGTGTCTCTGCCAGGCTTTGGTATCAGGATGATGTTGGCCTCATAAACAGAGTTAGGGAGGATTCCCTCTTTTTCTATTGATTGGAATAGTTTCAGAAGGAATGGTACCAGCTCCTCCTTGTACCTCTGGTAGAATTCAGCTGTGAATCCATCTGGTCCTGGACTTTTTTTGATTGGTAGGCTATAAATTATTGCCTCAATTTCAGAGTCTGCTAGTGGTCTATTTAGGGATTCAACTTCTTCCTGGTTTAGTCTTGGAAGAGTGTAAGTGTCCAGGAAATTATCCATTTCTTGTAGATTTTCTAGTTGATTTGCGTAGAGGTGTTTATAGTATTCTCTGATGGTAGTTTGTATTTCTGTGGGGTCGGTGGTGATATCCCCTTTATCATTTTTTATTGTGTCTATTTGATTCTTCTCTCTTTTCTTCTTTATTAGTCTTGCTAGTGGTCTGTCAATTTTGTTGATCTTTTCAAAAAACCAACTCCTGGATTCATTGATTTTTTGGAGGGTTTTTTGTGTCTCTATCTCCTTCAGTTCTGCTCTGATCTTAGTTATTTCTTGCCTTCTGCTAGCTTTTGAATGTGTTTGCTCTTGCTTCTCCAGTTCTTTTAATTGTGATGTTAGAGTGTCAATTTTAGATCTTTCCAGCTTTCTCTTGTGAGCACTTAGTGCTATAAATTTCCCTCTACACACTGCTTTAAATGTGTCCCAGAGATTCTGGTATGTTTTATCTTTGTTCTCATTGGTTTCAAAGAACATCTTTATTTCTGCCTTCATTTCGTTATGTACCCAGTAGTCATTCAGGAGCAGGTTGTTCAGTTTCCATGTAGTTGAGCGGTTTTGATTGAGTTTCTTAGTCCTGAGTTCTAGTTTGATTGCACTGTGGTCTGAGAGACAGTTTGTTATAATTTCTGTTCTTTTACATTTGCTGAGGAGTGCTTTACTTCCAATCATGTGGTCAATTTTGGAATAAGTGCGATGTGGTGCTGAGAAGAATGTATAGTCTGTTGATTTGGGGTGGAGAGTTCTATAGATGTCTATTAGGTCTGCTTGGTGCAGAGATGAGTTCAATTCCTGGATATTCTTGTTAACTTTCTGTCTCGTTGATCTGTCTAATGTTGACAGTGGAGTGTTGAAGTCTCCCATTATTATTGTATGGGAGTCTAAGTCTCTTTGTAAGTCTCTAAGGACTTGCTTTATGAATTTGGGTGCTCCTGTATTGGGTGTATATATATTTAGGATAGTTAGCTCTTCCTGTTGAATTGATCCCTTTACCATTATGTAATGGCCTTCTTTGTCTCTTTTGATCTTTGATGGTTTAAAGTCTGTTTTATCAGAGACTAGTATTGCAACCCCTGCTTTTTTTTGTTTTCCATTTGCTTGGTAGATCTTCCTCCATCCCTTTATTTTGAGCCTATGTATGTCTCTGCATGTGAGATGGGTCTCCTGAATACAGCAGACTGATGGGTCTTGACTCTTTATCCAGTTTGCCAGTCTGTGTCTTTTAATTGGAGCATTTAGTCCATTAACATTTAAGGTTAATATTGTTATGTGTGAACTTGATCCTGCCATTATGATATTAACTGGTTATTTTGCTCGTTAGTTGATGCAGTTTCTTCCTAGCCTCGATGGTCTTTACATTTTGGCATGTTTTTGCAATGGCTGGTACCGGTTGTTCCTTTCCATGTTTAGGGCTTCCTTCAGAATCTCTTGTAAGGCAGGCCTGGTGGTGACAAAATCTCTAAGCATTTGCTTATCTGTAAAGGATTTTATTTCTCCTTCACTTATGAAACTTAGTTTGGCTGGATATGAAATTCTGGGTTTAAGATTCTTTTCTTTAAGAACGTTGAATATTGGCCCCCACTCTCTTCTGGCTTGTAGAGTTTCTGCCAAGAGGTCTGCTGTTAGTCTGATGGGCTTCCCTTTGTGGGTAACCTGACCTTTCTCTCTGGCTGCCCTTAAGATTTTTTCCTTCATTTCAACTTTGGTGAATCTGGCAATTATGTGTCTTGGAGTTTTTCTTCTCGAGGAGTATCTTTGTGGTGTTCTCTGTATTTCCTGAATTTGAATGTTGGCCTGCCCTACTAGGTTGGGGAAGTTCTCCTGGATGATATCCTGAAGAGTGTTTTGCAACTTGGTTCCATTTTCCCCCTCACTTTCAGGCACCCCAATCAGACGTAGATTTGGTCTTTTTTACATAATCCCATACTTCTTGCAGGCTTTGTTCATTTCTTTTTCTTCTTTTTTCTTTTGGTTTCTCTTCTCACTTCATTTCATTCATTTGATCCTCAATCGCTGATACTCTTTCTTCCAGTTGATCGAGTCGGTTACTGAAGCTTGTGCATTTGTCACGTATTTCTCGTGTCATGGTTTTCATCTCTGTCATTTCGTTTATGACCTTCTCTGCATTAATTATTCTAGCTATCAATTCTTCCACTCTTTTTTCAAGATTTTTAGTTTCTTTGCGCTGGGTACGTAATTTCTCCTTTAGCTCTGAGAAGTTTGATGGACTGAAGCCTTCTTCTCTCATCTCATCAAAGTCATTCTCTGACCAGCTTTGATCCATTGCTGGCGATGAGCTGCGCTCCTTTGCAGGGGGAGATGTGCTCTTATTTTTTGAATTTCCAGCTTTTCTGCCCTGCTTTTTCCCCATCTTTGTGGTTTTATCTGTCTCTGGTCTTTGCTGATGGTGACGTACTGATGGGGTTTTGGTATAGGTGTTCTTCCTGTTTGATAGTTTTCCTTCTAATAGTCAGGACCCTCAGCTGTAGGTCTGTTGGAGATTGCTTGAGGTCCACTCCAGACCCTGTTTGCAGGTATCAGCAGCAGAGGTTGCAGAAGATAGAATATTGCTGAACAGCAAGTGTCCCTGTCTGATTCTTACTTTGGAAGCTTCCTCTCAGGGGTGTACTCCACCCTGTGAGGTGTGGGGTGTCAGACTGCCCCTAGTGGGGGATGTCTCCCAGTTAGGCTACTCAGGGGTCAGGGACCCACTTGAGCAGGCCGTCTGTCCGTTCTCAGATCTCAACCTCCATGTTGGGAGATCCACTGCTCTCCTCAAAGCTGTCAGACAGAGTCGTTCGCGTCTGCACAGGCCTCTGCTGCTTCCCCTTTTGTTGTTTAGTTGTGCCCTGTCCCCAGAGGTGGAGTCTACAGAGACAGGCAGGTTTCCTTGAGCTGCTGTGAGCTCCACCCAGTTCGAGCTTCCCAGCGGCTTTGTTTACCTACTTAAGCCTCATTAATGGCGGGCGCCCCTCCCCCAGCCTCGTTGCTGCCGTTTCGGTTAGATCGCAGACTGCTGTGCTAGCAATGAGGGAGGCTCCGTGGCCGTGGGACCCTCCCGGCCAGGTGTGGGTATAATCTCCTGGTGTGCCCGTTTGCTTAAAGCGCAGTATTGGGGTAGGAATTACCCGATTTTCCAGGTGCTGTGTGTCTCCGTTCCCCTGGCTAGGAAAAGGGATTCCCTTCCCCCTTGCACTTCCCAGGTGAGGCAATGCCTCGCCCTGCTTCAGCTCTCGCTGGTCGGGCTGCAGCAGCTGACCAGCACCAATTGTCCGGCACTCCCCAGTGAGATGACCCCAGTACCTCAGTTGAAAATGCAGAAATCACCGGTCTTCTGTGTCGCTCGCGCTGGGAGTTGGAGACTGGAGCTGTTCCTATTCGGCCATCTTGCTCCGCCCCCCTTTTTTTTGTTTTTTTTTAGCAGAGTTTTGCTTTTATTGCCCAGGCTGGAGTGCAATGGTGCAATCTTGGCTAACCTCGACCTCCACCTCCCAGGTTGAAGTGATTCTCCTGCCTCAGCCTCCTGAGTAGCTGGGATTACAGGCATGTGCCAACACACCCAGCTAATTTGGTATTTTTAGTAGAGATGGGGTTTCTCCATGTTGGTCAGGCTGATCTCAAACTCCCGACCTCAGGTGATCTGCCTGCCTTGGCCTCCCAAAGTGCTGAGATTACAGGCATCAGCCACTGCACCTGGCCCATTTAACTTTTATATTTTATTTTGTTTTAATTTCATTTAGTTCTGCTCTGATCTTGGTTATTTCCTTTCTTCTGCTGGGTTTGGGTTTGGTTTGTACTTGTTTCTCTAGTTCCTTGAGGTGTGACCTTAGAATGTCAGTTTGTGCACTTTCAGTCATTTTGATGTAGGCATTTAGGGCTATGAACTTTCCTCTTAGCATCACCTTTGCAAAATCCCAGAGGTTTTGATAGGTTGTGTCATTATTGTCATTCAGTTTGAATAATTTTTTAATTTCCACCTTGTTTTCATTTTTGACTCAATGCTCATTCAGAAGCAAGTTATTTAATTTCCATGTATTTGCATGGTTCTGAAGGTTCCTTTTGGAGTTGGTTTCCAAGTTTTATTCCACTGTGGTACTTGATGTAATTTCAATTTTCTTAAATTTATTGACGCTCGTTTTTGGCCTATCATGTGGTCTATCTTGGAAAAAGTTTCATGCGCTGTTGAATAGAATGCATATTCTATTATTGTTGGATGAATTGTTCTGTATGTATCTGTTAAGTCCATTTGTTCCAAGGTATAGTTTAAATCCATTGTTTCTTTGTTGGCTTTCTGTCTTGATAACCTGTCTAGTGCTCTCAGTAGAGTACTGAGGTCCCTGTTATTATTGTATTGCTGTCTATCTCATTTCTTAGGTCTATTAGTAATTACTTTATAAATTTGGGAGCTCCAGTGTTAGGTGGAAATATATTTAGGATTGTGATATTTTCCTGTTGGACAAGGCCTTTTACTGTATATAATGTCCCTCTTTGTCTCTCTTAACTACTGTTGCTTTAAAGTTTGTTTTGTCTGACATAAGAATAGCTACCCCTGCTTGCTTTTTGTGTCCATTTGCATGAAATGCCTTTTTCCATCCCTTCAAGTTCATGTGAGTCCTTATGGCCTAGGTGAGTCTCTTGAAGGCAGCAGATAGCTGGTTGGTGAGTTCTTATCCATTCTAAGGTTCTATATCTTTTAAGTGGAGCATTTAGGCCATTTACATTCAATGTTAGTATTGAAATGTGAGGTACCATTGTATTCATCATGCTCTTTGTTGCCTGTGTACTTTGTTTTCTTGTTTTTTGTTTTTGTTTTTTAAGTTGTATTTTTGTTTTGTAGGTCTTGTGTGATTTATGCTTTAAAGAGGTTCTGTTTTGATGTGTTTCCAGGATTTGTTTCAGTATTTAGAGCTCCTTTTAGCAGTTCTCGTAGTGGTGACTTGGTAAGGGTGAATTCTCTCAGAATTTGCTTATCTGAAAATGACTGTATCTTTCCTTCATATATGATGCTTAGTCTGGGTCCAAAATTGTTGGCTGATAATTGTTTTGTTTGTGGAGGCTGAAGATAGAGCACCAACCCCTTCTAGCTTGTGAGGGTTTCTGCTGAGAAAGTTTGGTCATTTAACATAATCCCAGACTTCTTGGAGACTTTGTTTATATTTTCTTATTGCTGAGACTCTCCAAAGCATTTCACATTTCTAAAAGTGTATCCAAAGTTTTCTGAATTTTTTTTTTTTTTCTCTAAGGTATTTATTTCCTTGAATATTTCTCCCTTCACTTCTTGTATCATTTTTTTTAAATTTCCTTGCATTGGGCTTCACTTTTCTCTGGTCCCTCCTGATTAGTTTAATAACTAACCTCCTGAATTCTTTTTCAGGTAAATCAGGAATTTGTTCTTGGTTTGGATCCATTGCTGGTGAAATAGTGCAGTTTCTAGGGAGTGTTGAAGAATCTTGTTTTGTCATATTACCAGAGTTGGTTTTCTTGTTCCTTATCATTTGGGTACCTTCTGTCAGAGGGATGGTCTAGGGCTGAAGGCTGTTGCTCAGATTTTTTTGTCCCACAGGGTGTTCCCTTGATGTAGTACTCTCCCCCTTTTCCTATGAATGTGGCTTCCTGTTAGCCTAACTGCAGTGATTGTTGTCTCTCTTCTGGGTCTAGCCACCCAGTGAGTCTACCCAGCTCTAGGCTGGTATTGGGAGTTGTCTGCACAGAGTCCTCTGATGTGAACCGTCTATGGGTCTCTTGGTCATGGATACCAGCACCTGTTCTGATGGAGGTGGCGGGGGGCATGCAGTGGTCTCTGTGAGGGTTCTTAGCTTTGGTGGTTTAATGCTCTATTTTTGTGCTGGTTAGCCTCCTGTCAGGAGGTGATGCTTTCCAGAAAGCATCAGCTATAGTAGTGTGCAGAGGGACTGGCAGTGGGTGGGGCCCTAGAACTCCCAAGATTACATGTCCCTTGTCTCTCACTACCAAAGAGGGTAGGGATGGACCATCAGGTGGGGACAGGGCTAGGCGTGTCTGTGCTCAGAATCTCCTTGAGCAGGTCTTGCTGTGGCTGCTGTGGGGGGTGGGGGTGAGATTCCCAAGTCACTGGAGTTGTGTACCTAGGAGGATTATGGCTGCCTCCGCTGAATCATGCAGGTTGTCAGGGCAGTGGGGGAAAGCCGGCAGTCACAGGCCTCACCCAGCTTCCATGCAAACTGAAGAGTTTGGTTCTTCCCCCACCTATAGAGTCTACACACCAGATTTGCGCTGCCCCCAGAGTTCTGGCCAGGCAGCTTCTCGCCCCATTCATTTGTTACTAAGTTCAGTTAGAGATTTCCTTCTCCTTGTGGAGTTATAACCCCTGCTCCTCTGGTTACCCTCCTGATGTATCTCTGTGGTGCCAGGCAGGAAAGGTCTGCTAGGGGCTGAAGCTAGCTTCCAGGGCCTTTCTGCTGCTTCCTCTACCCCTGTGTTTCACTCAGCTCTGTAAATTGGGTCAGCTCCAGGTAAAGTTGGAAACTTCTCCCACAAACAGACCTTCAGCTTCTCCATTGGGGTGTGTGTTTGGGAGAGGAGGATCTCCCTTTCCCACTTTCTCAGCTGGGGCACTCACAGTATTTGGGGTATCTCTCAGGTTCTGCAGGAGCAGTCCACTTGCTTCAAAGGGTCTGTGGGTCCTCTCAGGATTGCTGGTTTGTTCTTGCCGCTGATCTGTAGCTAAAAATCACAGTGCAAGCTTCGGCAAGCTGCTCTGTCTGGAGCTGCAATCTAGTCCTGTCTCCCATCTGCCATAATGATCCCCTCCTAGTATAAATATTTTTATTACTCTAAATTTGTTTCTAAGTTTCGAAGTTTGAAAAAGACAAAATCAAGAAGAGTTGTCATAGGAGGCAAGATATGCTTAAGGCAAGAAATAATTACTGACAGTAGTTTTAAAACA
This sequence comes from Rhinopithecus roxellana, assembly GCF_007565055.1. Taxonomy (NCBI): domain Eukaryota; kingdom Metazoa; phylum Chordata; class Mammalia; order Primates; family Cercopithecidae; genus Rhinopithecus; species Rhinopithecus roxellana. The sequence goes on along the minus strand of NC_044562.1, from coordinate 86,366,291 downwards.
CAGCAGTTAGTGAAGGTTCTTGATATGGTTTAGATCTGTGTGCCTACCCAAATCTCACATTGAATTGTAGTCCACAATGCTGGAGGCAGGGTCTGGTGGGAGGTGATTGGATCCTGGAGGTGGATTTCTCATGAATGGTTTAGCACCATCCTTTTGGTGCTGTTTTCATGATAGTGAGATCTGGTTGTTGAAATATGTTTAGCACCTCTCCCCTTGCTCTCTCTCTTACTCCTGGTCCCCCTTCACCTTCTGCCATGATTGTTAAGTTTTCCTGAGGCCTCCCCAGAAGCAGAGCAGATACCAGCACCATGCTTCCTATACAGCCTGCAGAACAGTGAGTCAATTAAACCTCCTTTCCTTATAAATTACCCAGTCTCAGGTGTTTTTTATAGCAATGCAAGAACAGACCAACATAGTCATCACAAAGAACCTTAACTTTTTCTAAAGTAAAAGACTTTCAAAGGGTTGTCAATATGTCCATAAAAGTATGTCAATAACAAAGAGAGTTAAAAGAACCAATTGAATTATCTGGGCACAAAATAACAGACTAATTTATTTTTTACTCTAATTCTCAACCTTGAACTTATGCATTTTTAACAGAAAAAAAATCCCATTGTAGTTCACTCAAATTTGCACATAAAGATCTATAAACATTTTTCTCTTTTAAATGAACCCATCATATTTAAACAAGTTGGTCAAAACTTTCTAATATATTTTTTCAACTCCTTCTTCATAGATGTTATAATCTCAAACAAATAAAGTTCACTTTTCAAGAGAGATCTCCTACATTTATTATTCTAACATTTAAATTTTATTATCACTTATTTTGTTCTGACACAATCAGATACTTTTAAGATAAAATTATCTTTTTTGTATACTAAACCAAAATGTATCCATTATTCTAGAGAAACATCTCACACTGCTGCTCACTTAAAAATAAAAAATTCTTTTGGCCTGTAATCCCAGCACTTTAGGGGGCTGAGACCGGCTGAGTACTTGAGCTATGGCGTTTGAGACTAGCCTGGGCAACATTGCAAAACCTCATCTCTACCAAAAATACAGAAAATTAGCCGGGCATGTTGGCATGCACCTGTGATCCCAGCTACTCAGGAGGCTGAGGCAGGAGGATTGTCTGAGCTTGGTAGGAGGAGGTTGTAATGAGCCAAGATCATGCCACTCCACTCCAGCCTGGGCAAGAGAGTGAGACCCTGTCTCAAATAAATACATAAATAAATAAAACATAGATATGTTAACATAAACCAAAGGCATTTGTAAATCTTTTAAACCTGTTAATTGAAGGGTACTCTATGATATATCAAATAGCAGCACAGATACATTAAAATCGTGTGCTCAAGTATCCAAAGATTATTAATCAATTAACTCAAAATAATATTCATTTAAGATTTTACATTCAAGTTCTTGACAAAACTTATGTTTTGTAGCATTATATACATTTATCTATTTTCCTAAACACATTATCTATTATGATACAATTTACTGGATCATAGAAATTTCAATTTTATAATCTTAAAGGAGGGACTAGCAAAACCAATAGAGGAAATATAGGAAATTCAAATTAGAATTTGAATTTTTTTAATGAAAATAAAGATTAGCTTAAACTAGTATATTTTGCTAACATTTTTAACATGGTAGTAAAATCAGGGGAGAAACATACAGCAGCTTTTTTAAACCAAAAATTATTAAATTGGTTAAATTTGTCCAGGAAATCATTTTGAGAGTAATATTACATAATTTTTTTTTTAGAAAAATGCAGTCTATAGGGTAGGCACCGTGGCTCACACCTGTAATCCCAGCACTTTGGAAGACCACTTGAGGCCAGGAGTTCAAGACCAACTTAGGCAACATAGTGAGACCCTGTCTCAACAAAAATAAAAAATTAACCAGGCCTGGTAGTGTGTGCTTGTAGTCTTAGCTACTAGAGAGGCTGAGGCAGGAGGATTACTTGAGCTCAAGAGTTTGAGGCTGCAGTGAGCTATGATTTTGCCACTGTACTTCAGGCTAGGCAACAGAGCAAGACTCCTTCTTAAAAAAAAAAAAGTAAAAATAAAAATAAAGACCAACGGATACCTAAGATCCTGTTTCTTTTTCTGTTCCTATGAAAAGTCCTCCAAAATGGCCACTGTCATTATGAATTGTCCTTAATGAAATTATGCCATTTTGAAAGATGTGTATGAGTTTAAAATATAATTTAAAAAAATCAAGAAATCAGGAGTTTGACACAGAGATACCACGGACTTAGACTGATACCACCCCATGGGCATTTGGAAGAGTCAGTGAATGATGCTTCTACAACTTCAGGTTTCTGGAATATGAAAAAAAGGCAGCCACCACTAGCGGTGGGACTGACAAACCCATAGCTCTGGGCAGATGCAACTGAACAAACAGCTCTCAGGGATAACAAAAATAAGACTACACATCCTTCTAACATCTTAAAGTATGGCTCAAGGCAAAGTGTTTGTCCACAGGAAGCTAATTTGATGAGAACTTCCAAACTCCTCCATTCTTGGGGCAATCTCTAGTGTGAACCTAGCTCTGTGGTGGCTGCTTGGCTTTTTTGACAGGCCCAGTTCTAATAAATCAAAGACCTTTTTCGTGGTTAGCTAGAAAAGATCCATTCAGGAAAAAACAGAGACCAAAGATCCAATTTCAGCTCAGGCAGGTTGATGTTGGACATTTGCCCTATGAATTTATACTCTAAAATGTCCAGTATTTGAATTGGATTGACAACAGAGGAGAAACCCATTTGACCAACGAGTGAATTATATCTGTAAATGGAGAGAAAAGTTAGAGTCTCTAAATTTTGCTTTTTAGGTTACCTGAAATAGTAGTTAATTTTGTCCTTTTGTTTTCAATCTGTTGTTTAGTTGTAGGTAGTGTAAGATTCATTGTGGCCAGGTATGGTGACTCACCTGTCTAATCCCAGCACTTTGGGAGACCAAGGCAGGAGGATCACTTGAGCCCAGGAGTTCAAGACCAGCCTGGACAATATAGGAGGACCCTATCTGTACAAAAACTTTAAAAATTAGCCAGGTGTGGTGGTGTACACCTGTAGTCCCAGCCACTTGGGAGGCTGAAGCAGGAGGATTGTTTGAACCTGGGAGGTCAAAGCTGCAGTATGCCACAATTGCACAACTGTACTCCAGTCTAGGTGACAGAGTAAAACCCTGTCTCAAAAAAAAAAAAAAAAAAAAAAAAAAAAAAAAAAAATTTCATTGTGCTTGACATAAGGAAGAATGAAAGAACTATTAAACTGAATCTTAGTATCCCAACCTAAATATTTGTAGAGTAATTACTTTAGGAATCTGAGTGCTGCTGAAATTGACTCTTAGAAGAGCTGTTTTCATGTTTCTGTGATATACTTAGACTCTGGGCCACATGAACTTGCCTCTGACTCATGTGCTGGGACCAGACATCACTGGCTTCCCAGAGTAGGAATGGAAAGGTTAACTAAACTCCTCTCCCAACAGTATACCTATAGCAGCCGCTGCCTGTGTCATTTGCATGCAATAGGTCTGAGCTGGCAGTCTTTGAGAGGAAAGTTTTTGGTATCCTTGGCCAGTCTGCTCCAGGTGGCTCAATCATCAGCACTACCTCCACACTACTGCATTGAGGGCCAGGCTGGGAGATTCCTGTTGTTTCTCATTTCCTCTTCACCTCCTATGATTTTCCCTTACCAAAGAGAAAAGAGAATAATCATCTCTCCTCATCAAGCCTTCACTGAATGACTCTTGGTTTCCTGGTTTCCCGTTTTCCTAGCCTGCATAGACAAACTCTTCACTTCACTTTTTGGCATGCTTATGTACTAAGAATGAAACCAGCTTTCTAAAGGTCTAGTGCATTTTTGCAAAGGAGGAAACCCCCAGAGACAATTAATTAGGGAGAGTTATTTTGTTACAGAAGCTTTTAGGGGCAAAGAGAAAAATAGAGCTGTCAAAATCAAGGATCATACCTTGCTCAGAATCTAGTGGTTCCCCAGAAACTCCCACTTGTGGCTCCTGTCCCATGGATGGAAAGTACAGAGACCTAAGTGGAGGTTAATCATAGCTGCCCTCCTTCACACCATGAAGGAAGGAGCACAGTCTTTCAAGGTGGGTGGATGGATCATGGGCTCTGAAGTTAGGAGCTTGAACTTGGAGCCATCTCCATCCCCTTGAATTTTTGATGAGGTATTTGGTCTTAAATTCTCAATTTCTTAATCTATAAAAAGATAATAAAAATAGTACCAGACTTATAGACTTAGTCTAAGAATTTAATGAAGCAACCCATGTTTCCATCTCTTGCATATAGAGTTTTTCAACTCTCAACTGTTATTATTTACAAAATTGGGAAGTCCTCAAGGCCACATTGCTTTTGAGACCAACTGCAAGTTCAGGCATCCCCAAGACCATCTGTAGGTTCAGTAATTCACCAGGGCTCACATAATTGAGAAAAACTGTTATATTTACAGTTGCAGTTTATTATAGCACAAAGGTACAGATTCCAAGGGAAGACATGTATAGGGCAAGATCCAGGGTAGTTCCAGGTGAAACTTCCAGTTGTCCTCTCTCAGTGAAGCTGTGCAACAGTGCCTATTTCTTCCAGCAACTATATGTGGTAACACATGGAGCGCTGCCAACTAAGGAAGCTCACCTGAGCTTTGGTGTCCAGTGTTTTTATTAGGACTCAGTCACATTTACCTTGTTGACTGGCTGTCTCACTGAACTTAGCCTCAGACCCTCCAGCATTTAAGCTGATAATGCATGACTGAAGGGTCCCCCACCATAAACAACATTGTTAGAATGGACTATGTGGCATGGCCCAAGGCCTGAAGTAAACAAGGATGCTCTTATCAGGCAAAATATTCCAAGTGCTTAGAGATTGACCCCTAGAAGTCAGGGACAAAGGCCAAACCTCTCAAGGCAAAGTTAATCCTTGGTTGTATATTATTTTGTAATCTACCTCTTTTGTATTATCCATAAACCACTAAAATAAGATTTCAAACCTCAAATTAATTGTTAATTATTTTGTTAAAAATCATGTTTTAAGCACTTTCCATGCACCTTGTTGACCAGTGGAGATAAAAATCTCAATAAGCCAGTGTCCCCCATGGTGAACCAGTGGAAGAGAAAAATGTTTAGACAAATAACTATAGCACTATCGTCAAAATGTTCTAGGAGCCTGGTGGAGGAAATATTTGACTTTGCCTGCAATTGTGGGGAAAAGCTAAATTCTTTTCCTTTGGTTGAATTTTATTTTGATGTTATTATCCTAAAATTTAGGTCTTTACCATCTTGAAAAATGGTTTGACTCTGGGTTACATTACTAATCTATAAATGAGGACTATAAAAACTGGCTGGGCATGGTGACTTACTTCTCTAATCCCAGCACTTTGGGAGGCTGAGGTGGGTGGATCACCTGAGGTCAGGAGTTTGAGACCAGCTGGCCAACATGGTGAAACCCCATCTTTACTAAAAATGCAAAAATTAGCTAGGCATGGTAGCGCGCAACTATAATCCCAGCTACTCATGAGGCTGAGGCAGGAGAATCACTTGAACCCAGGAGGCATAGGTTGCAGTGAGTCAAGATTGTGCCACTGCACTCCAGCCAGGGCAACACAAGAATGAAACCCCATCTTGAAAACAAACAAACAAACAAACAAGCAAATAAATGCTGTAATTGATATAGATAGTTTCAACTTTCCAAAGCTTCTCACTTTATTATGTCACCCATTCAAGACTACCTGACAAATTAATCCCTGTGCTTTACTTTTCATTACTTTTGTCGACCCCTTCAAAGATTTCTGCACCAGAGTCCTTTGCTTCTGTTGCTGGACAGTTAGGTCCAGGTATAAAACAGAATGAGAAAGTATAAAGGTATAAAATAGAAAGTATTTGTCACATGTTTAGAAGGAAGTGATACTCACACAATATGAAACTTGCTCATTTTAATTTATTGATTGTCTAGATAAGGATCAACAAACTTTTTCTATGTAAGGCCATACAATAAGTATTTTAGGTCTTATAGGCTAGATGGTCTCTGTCACAACTACCCAATTCTGCCTTTGTACTGTGAAAGCAGCCATCACTGTACATAAAGGAATAGGTGTAGCCATATTCTAAGAAAATTTTATTTGCAAAAATTCTTCTGGACAGATTTGGCTCTAGTTTGCAGACCCTAATCTAGGTCATTTATTCTCACATCAAGTATTGTGGGTTTACCTGATACAAAAATAGTGAGGAATAAATAAGGCTTTCTAATTTAATTCAGAAACATAATTAGGCAGAAATTGGGAATGTGTGATCATCAGCTTTTAAATTTTTGTGCCCAAGAAAGGAACAACAGATACTGGGGCCTACTTGAGGTTGGAAAGTGGCAGGAGGGAGAGGAGCAGAAAAAAAATAACTATTGGGCACTAGGCTTAGTACCTGGGTGATGAAATAACCTGTACAACAAACCCCCACAAATGATATGAGTTTACCTATATAACAAAACCATACATGTACCCCTGAACTTGAAATAAATGTTAAAACAAAATTATCTAATAGCTATTCTAGTTGGTTAAAAAAACCAACACCAGCAATAAGGAATACACACACAAAAATCTTTGTACCCAAATGAGATGGGACTCAGATCATGTGAGTGAAAAATATGACTACGACAAATCTGCCAAAACCATCTTTTTGACCTATTCTTTTTTTCCTTTTCTTTTTCTTTTTTTTTTTTTAGATGGAATCTCCCTCTATCACCCAGGCTGAAGTGCAGTGGCATAATCTTAGCTCACTGGAACCTCCACCTTCTAGTTTCCAGTGATTCATCTGTCTCAGCCTCCCAAGTAGCTGGAATTACAGGCATGTGCCACTGCACCTGCTTAATTTGTTTTTGTATTTTTAGTAGAGACGGGGTTTTGCCATGTTGGCCAGGCTGGTCCTGAACTCCTGACCTCAGGTGATCTGTCTGCCTCGTCCTCCCGAAGTATTGGGATTATAGGCATGAGCCACCAAGCCTGGCCTCTTTTGTCCCATTCTTCCCACTCTCTGCCTTTATTGCAAACACCATGGGAAACACCTGGGAAGTCAGTGAGGCTCTGGAGATGTCTGTGGGAAAGAATGGGGGATTTGACAGCTAAAGTTTGCTATTGTGATATAAAATGTTTTTAGATCTGATTATCAGAGGGTGTAATCGAGGCCGTATCTATACAATACAAAGTAAAAAATAATGCAGATAATATATTTGGTCACCATAACCAGTGGTTGTCCATGTATGACAACAGCTCCTACTTACCTACCTAGTGTTGTCTATTTCCTCCCTTCCTCCTTACCAAGGGAGATCTGATTTTACTGGGGTAATCCAAGTGACAAAACAGAACAGGATTCAATTTATCAGGAAACTCTTTTAACTAAAGGTGGCCCATGTGAGAAATTTCTGGCCAGTGCACTATAAGCAGAAGTCTCCTGGCAGGAAAGTTATTTTTTCTTGTTAAAAAGGAATAGTTTCAGCTGCCATGCACATTGGTGCTGTGCACTTCCTTCTTCCAGACGAGCATATAGATATGATGCCTAGAGATGGAGCAGCCATCTTATAATAATGAAAATCAAACACCATGGAAGATGGAGCAGAAAACTAGAAGGAACCTCAATCCCTGTTGATTTTCTTAATGACTGTAATCCTTCCTTCTGGACTTATTTATTTGAGAAACATAAAACTTTATTGCTTAAGCCACTGTTGGCAAGTTTCTGTTAAATGAAGCCAAACACAACCATAATTGAATGAACTAACTTAAAAATGTTCAAAGCCATGAAAATCAGTCCCTTGTCAGTGTTGAGATGCTATCGAGGACAGTATATAAAATCTTGACTTGGTTTTGTGTATTGTAGACAGTAGAAATAAAAGTGAGCCAGTACAGGGTTGACCAGTGCTGTGATTCCTGCCCTGCTACGCTTCATCATCTCATTAGCCCAAGTTCCAGGTGCCTGAGTGGCTACCAAGAAAGGCATTTATGATGATGGAGTGTAGGCCCATTAAGAAGTCTGGCTGGCAGAACACAATCTCCCTTGAGGCTCTACACATTTACTCTAAGCAGTTTCACAAAAACTCAGCAAAATAGCAGAAAATCTCAGTGCTTGTTAATTAGTTCAGAGTCCCCAAGAGTCCTCCCACATTTTTAGCTGTTTTCTATGAAGTTCTTCAAGTTAACTATTTTATATTAGAGGGAAAAAAATTAAGTTTTAATGATCCTTTCCTGGTTCTCTACCCAGCTTTATAAATAAATTCTATTGAAACCATGTTTATGATGAGTAATTCTTTAAACATTTTCTCTTAAAAGCCTTTTGCCATTAATATTTCAGTTAATTAAAAATGCATTATGCCTTAATCCTTTGTTAAATGCACAACAGAATAAAACAGCCTATAATATTGAAGTTGGACTTTTTTTGGAATTGGATGGTTGAGCTTACAATTGATGGTTTATTAATGTAAACCTAGTGGGGGGTAAACCAAAGAACATTTCATGTTCTTATGTTTGCAAAAGAGATCAAATTTACAAGGGCATTATTTTTTTCCTACTGAATTCCTAAATGTTACTATTAAAAGACATAGAATATGTGTAATACAAACATGTGTATCCCAAGGGACAGTTCAAAAAGATTTCTAAACATGGAAAGTTTATGGAAGAATCCAAAGTCAAATTAATATCCCAGAGCTTGGATACAAACTTGGATTTTGGAAATGTTTTCCCAGATTAAAAAGGAGTTTTGGTGTGGGACCCCATATGGAAAACATGCATAATTTATTTAAAAGACCAAAGCAAAAGTGAATTCACAGTTTGAAATCTGGATAATTATGCTATAATTACAGGACTAGTTTGTTTTTGTTTTTAAATTATTGTCTTCAGAGTTTCCACCCAACCCCATTACTATTCAGGGATTCAAAAGTTTAGTTTATTTTTTTTACAGTCCTGAAAGTTTTTATCTTCCTTTTAAATGCAACTCAACTTAGTAAAATATTTTATACCATTTTTTTTTTCACTACAACACAACAATGGGAATTTTTCTATCCCTTCCCTCATTATGACTTTCCGTTTAAAGATTATATCTAAATAATGTCACAAAATCAATCAATGAAATTGACTGAGTAAACTGGTTTGATTGGCCACTTAAGTAAATGAATCAGTTCTATGGCACAATTTAGATTCATTCATTCAATAAATATTTACTGAACCACTTTTGCATGATGGGTCAACTGGCCATGCATTGAGGATTCAATCCTCGACCCCAGAAGCTTTAAAAACCATTGTAATATAAAGATTCCAGAACATTTTATCACTAATGCTCAACATCATAGGAAGCACAGTAGGTCTTCAGCAGAGATTGAACCCCCAGCTCATCTTCCCCTTAAATTTTATTAAATGAAAAGCAAACAAAAACTTTAAGGCTGCTTTATGAAGGAGAAATAGAAAATTTTTTTCACAATATCTAAAAATTCTGTATAATAGATTCCAATGAATAAATATATATTTTAAATTCTTCCAAGACCATAAAGAAATGGAAGTAATTACATATTCAAATATAAAAACTAGTTTTGAGGATAAAATACTCAAGATGCATGAAAGTTTAGAACATATACAGTTGTGGCAGCAACTAAATTTTGGTTTCCACACTCCTTTTTCTTTTCTATATATATATATACACATTGTATAATTATATATACTCAAGTCATACAGTGATTCTTTATCTCTGAGACTAGTTATTCTGTTAGCTGCTTACTCAAGCAAATTGTGCCTAGAAGGGATAGTGTACATATTTATTCTTTTGACCTAAGTCTTAAAGACTTTCTTGTCAGAGAAACAAACCAAGAGTATAAAATATATTGTTCTGTGGTTATTGTTCTCGAATCTGTATGACCCAATGCCCTATAGACCAGCATCTCCTCTAATTGTTCAAACTTCAGTGCATGAACACACTATATATGCAAAAACTCCAATGACCACGCATAGAAGAACATAGTTGAGAGATATAATCAAATACAACTTACAGCGTTAGTCTGACACATATTTAGTGTTGTGAAAAATTATCCTTGTACTGCATCCTTGTTAGATTTAAATGAATAAGTGGTTCATGTAAGGGATGGTAACTAGTATGACTTTTAAGAAGCCAAGCCTAGCATTTTCAGGAGTCAGCCAAAAGTAGAGAGGAAGAGGAATAACTAAGTGGTGCTGGAACTGTCCTAAGGATTCTCTGAAGACTTCTAGATCCCACCCTTATGAAGTCAACATTCTCTCTTCTCTGATTGAAAGCATGCAGGGAGATGGATTTCCACTGTTGCTAGTTGAAAGGCTCCATTCTATTCACCAAGCTAGTTACATTGAATTTAGAGGAGAGGCAGGCCTGTTCAATTTATTAAACAGAAAAAGCCTGAGACCTGCTCAAGGGACTGTCATGCTGTAATACTCCTAAGGACTTGTCTTCAGTTCATAGCAGGCACTCAAAACAGCTTTGATAAAAGTTTGAATGAATGCAGTCAGAGTTGCCTCTTTTCATGGAAAAGCAGACCATACTGGGCAACCTAGTCTCAAGTTCCAGACAGGAATATAAGGAGATAAAGAGAATGGAGCAATGAACAATCCTTCCTCAGCCACAAGAGAGACGACTGGGTGCTAAAACCTCTCTTTCTTTCTTCATTCCCATTCGCAAATACCCATGTGAATATTGCAAGGGTCATCTGCCAAATTGCTTTGTCGTAAAGTGCTAAAAAGTCCTCTCATCAAGGGAACAAACCACCTGTCTTTAAATCCTAACAAGAAAGGTGGATTTCCGGGTAGTGGGGCTCAGGACTCTGAGATAGGAACCCAGAGCTAGACTGGGGTTGTGTTAGGGATCAGGACATGGGCCCTGTCTGCCAAGAAAAACCAAGGTAAGAGGCAGCCCGGAGGTAGGTGAGGGGCACAGCAAGTGAAGATGAAGAGGAGAGGGAAGGGAAGAGAGAGGAAAACAAGAAAGTCAAGAGGGAAACCAAAGAAATAAGAAAGAAGGTGCAAAGGGAGACAAAGCAAGGAGTGAAGGAATGATGGGAAAGCACTGAATCAAAGGACATGAGATGAGAGCAAGCAAAGCAAGGAAGCTAGGAGAAAAGCTAAACAATGCAAGTCCTGGATTATGAGTAGCAAGAGAAAGTGTCCTCAGAGATACATCTACACCGTATGTAACATACATCTACACTGTATGTAACTGCTTGAATGAAATTATTATTATATAATTATTACTGCATTTGACTTTATACTTTTTATATGACTACTATTTGCTCCCATTATATTACTTTAATAATATAAAAAATCAAAACAAATCATTTTTAAAGTTGATTTTCATCCTCATTACTATAGTGGTGAGTAAAAAAGAAAAAAAAAAAAAACAAAAGGCTGGGTGTGGTGGCTCCACCTGTAATCTTAGCGCTTTGGGAGCCCAACGCAGGTGGATCATTTGAGGCCAGGAGTTCAAGACCAGCCTGCCCAACATAGTGAAACACTGTCTTTGCTAAAAAGTACAAAAAATTAGCCGGGCTTAGTGGCACATGCCTATAGTGCCAGCTACTTGAGAGGCTGAGGCACGAGAATTGCTGGAACCCGGGAAGCAGAGGTTGTAGTGAGTTGAGATCCCACCATTGCTCTCCAGCCTGGGTGACAGAGCAAGACTCGGTCTCAAAAAATAAAATAAAATAAATAAAGTTGATTTTTAAACTTTCCTACAATGCTTTCTCCATGGTGTTTCTTTCCTATCAGTTGCAAATTAATTTTTTATTTTATTTTTTTGAGATGGAGTCTCACTCTTATCACCCAGGCTGGAGTGCAATGGCATCATCTTGGCTCACTGCCACCTCCGCCTCCCAGGTTCAAGCAATTCTCCTGCCTCAGCCTTCCAAGTAGCTGGGATTAGAGGTGTGCGCCACCATGCCTGGCTAATTTTTGTATTTTTTAGTAGAGACAGGGTTTTGCCATGTTGGTCAGGCCGGCCTTGAACTCCTGGCCTCAGGCAATCTGCCTGCCTCGGTCTCCCAAAGTGGCAAATTAGATTTTAAAAGTTATGAAAACTAGCCTTTTATGTCCTGGTAAAAATTTTAAAAAAATTAAACCATAAAACCTAGCTCAAATATTTCACATTTTATGCTGATGGGTCTAATTACACTTCTGGGATCAGAAATAGAAGTGTTTAATAAACATTTAGTGTTGATAGAATGATACAACCATTGGCATTCATCAAGCTTTGTCTGTTCAAAAACAACACTGGTGATATTATACAGTATCTGAAAGGAATTTTACTATATCCTGAAGACAGTGGGAGCTCTTAGAGAGTAATTCAAGAAATAATGTGACCACTTTATGTTTGGGGTAGATCCATCTGGAGAAAAGATTAAGAGAGAGAAAGGAGACTGCTCAGATCATGCACTGGAGTCCCGGATGGTCTGGACTGGGACAGTAGGGGCGAGGATGGAGAGAGGGAGAGCCCACTTAAAGCTGGCCCTCAATATCTAGAGGTGAAAGTCTGTACTGCTGCATAATTTCCTCCAGCAATAAACAGTAGGTGCTGTATAAGGCAGAGAAGGCAGAATGGTTGATCTGCACTTGGGAGGTTGATCAATAAGTGTGATGGAAAGGCACTGAAGCTTGGGACTATTAAGAGAGTGATGGAAGTGTTAGACTAAGAGATCTAATTTAGATGTAAAAGGAAACGAAATTCAGAAAAATTACTTAAACAAAAAATAAAATGAGAACAAGATAACCACCTGAATGGCTAAAATCCAAAAGACTAGCATTTCCTGTGTTGGTGAGGATGTAGAAACTGAAGCCCTCATCCTTTGCTGTTGGAAGTGAAAATTGGTACAATCATTTTGGAAAACTCAGTGTTTTCTCGAACTCCTGGCCTCAAGTGATCCACCCGCCTTGGCCTCCCAAGGTGCTAAGATTACAAGTGTGAGCCACCGTGCCCAGCCCCTGTTTGTCAGTATTTTCATAAGCTGATCAACTACAATCTTATGACCTAACTATTCTTTTCCTAGATATTCTTCTTTTCTTTTCTAAAAGGAAAAGCAAACATTTGTTCCAAAAGACATGGACAAGAATGTTCATACATATATAGCCTTATCCATAATAATGAATAATTGAGATCAGCTTAAATGTTTATCAACTGTAGTATGGATAAATTATGGTATATTTATGCATTGAAATATTGTAAATCTTTTAGAACATGAGTTGATCCTCACAAACATAAGAGAATGAAAGAGGCACAGAAGAGTACACACTGCAGAACTCCTTTTATTGGAAGGTCAAAAATAGACAAAGCTAGCCAGGCGCAGTGGCTCACGCCTGTAATCCCAACATTTTGGGAGGCTGAGTTGGGTGGATCACTTGAGGTCAGGAGTTCGAGACCAGCCTAGCCAATATGGTGAAACCCCATCTCTACTAAAAATACAAAAATTAATCAGGTGTGGTGGCGTGTGCCTGTAATCCCAGATACTCAGGAGGTTGAGGCACGAGAATCACTTGAACATGGGAGGTGGAGGTTACAGTGACCTAAGATTGGGATCACGCCACTGTGTTCCAGCCTGGGAGATGGAGTGAGACCTGGCTTAAATTAAAAAAAAAAAAAAAAAAAAAAAAATAGACAAAGCTAATCTATGGTGTGGGAAATCAGAATAGTGGTTGCTTTTGATGAGGGCCAATATGGCTTGGTGGGGGCTCATAGGATTATAGGTGTTGAACATGTTCTGTTTTTCAGTGTGGGAGGTGGTTACATGAGTGTGTCCACTGTGTAAGAAGTCATCGAACTTTACGTTTAGGACTTATAATTGCAAAATGTATTACACTTCAGTTTCTTTTATTAGAAGTAAAAAGTCTATGGAGATTCTTTAGTTATTGTGTTACACAGATTCTAGCTAAAGTACAATTGCTGGTGTTACAGACAGGCACCTTAGCTGTCCAAAATTGCATTTCTCATACACTTCAGTTCATGGTTCAGTAGTCCAGGCAAGACTGCTCTTATATTTATTTTGTGTTATTTTTGCTCCCTTTATTCCCCATCTTTCTCTCTTCTAGGTACCCAACGTAGTGTATTTAACATACAGGCTTTCAATTTCAATTCATTGTCCATTCTTCTATGTAGAAATCTGTGTATCCTTGAAAAATGCATGGTGGTGTTTTTTAACAATTTAATTTTATTCTATTTAAGTTCCAGGATACGTGTGCAGGACATGCAAGTTTGTTACATAGGGTAAATGTGTAACATGGTGGTTTGGTGCACCTATCACCCCATCACCTAGGAATTAAGCCCCACATGCATTATCTATTTATCCTGATGTTCTGCTTCCCCCCACCCCCTGACAGACCCTAGTGTGTCTTGTTCCCCTCCCTGTACCCATGTGTTCTCATTCTTCAGCTCCCACTTATGAGTGAGAACATGTGGCGTTTGGTTTTCTGTTCCTGTTTTAGTTTGCTGAGGATAATGGATTCCAGCTCCATCCATGTCACTGCAAAGGACATGATCTCATTCCTATTTATGGCTGCATAGTATTCCATGATGTATATGTACCACATTTTCTTTATCCAGACTATCATTGATGGGTATTTGTGTTGATTCCATGTCTCTGCTATTGTGAATAGTGCTGCAATGAACACATGTGTGCATGTATCTTTATAATAGAATGATTTATATTCTATTTATGGCTACATAGTATTTCATGGTGTATATGTATCACATTTTTCTTTATCCAGTCTATCACTGATGGGCATTTGGGCTGATTTCATGTCTTTGCTATTGTGAATAGTGCTGCAATGAACATATGTTTGCATGTATCTTTATAATAGAATGATTTATATTCCTTTGAGTGTATACCCAGTAATGGGATTGCTGGGTCAAATGGTATTTCTGGTTCTAGGTCTTTGAGGAATCACCACACTGTCTTCCACAATGGTTGAACTAATTTACATTCCCACCAACAGTATAAAAAAGCATTCTTATTTCTTCACAGCCTCGCCAGCATCTGTTGTTTCTTGACTTTTTTGTAATTGCCATTCAGGCATGAGATGGTATCCATTGTGATTTCTCTAATGATCAGTGATGTTGAGATTTTTTTCTTTTTTCTTTTCTTCTTCTTCTTCCTTTTTTTTTTTTTTTTTTTTTTTGGTGGAGTCTTGCTCTTGTTGCCCAGGCTGGAGTGCAATGGCTTGACCTCTGCTCACTGCGACCTCTGCCTCCTGGGTTCAAGCAATTCTCCTGCCTCAGTCTCTGGAGTAGCTGGGATTACAGGTGCCCACCACCAGGCCTGTTTTTGTATTTTTTTAGTAGAGATGGGGTTTCACCATGTTGACTAGCCTCCTCTCAAACTCCTGACCTCAGGTGATCCACCCACCTCAGCCTCCCAAAGTGTGGGATTACAGGTATAAGCCACCGCGCCGGGCCGTTGAGCTTTTTTTCACATTTGTGTGTGTGTGTGTGTGTGCATGTGTATTTAATATATGTAAGTAACACAACCGTTGGCATTCATCAAGCTGTGTCTGTTCAAAAACAACACTGGTGATCTATGCAAATGATGCTCTCCTAAAAATCTCATTTTGTTTCTTACATATTAGACTTAAACATCGATTTTGATATTTATTCATGTTATATGAAAATGTAGTTTATTTGTTATAATTACTACATGGCATTCCACTGTATGCCTGCATTTGACTTATCCATTACTCTAATAACAAACATCCAAGTTTCCTCACACTCCTTGCTATCACAAACTTATGGTTCTGTGTGAAAGGTAGTAAAGCACGTCTTAAAAGCTTTTTATCTTTATCATCAGTTTTCTTTCCAGGAAAATTTGGTCACATTCCCATCAGGCTTTATAATTCTTTTTCATATTTTCCCCAATCTAATAAGCAAAAAAAAAAAAAAAAAAAAAAAAAAATCAATATATGGCTGGGTCCTGTGGCTTATGTCTATAATCCCAATGCTTTGGGAGGCTGAGGCAGAAAGATTGCTTGAGGCCAGGAGTTCGAGACTAGCCTGAGCAACGCAGTGAAAGTCACTCTCTACAAAAATAAAAATAAAAGTAAAAATAAAAATAGCCAGGCATGGCAGCCCATGCCTGTAGTCCTTTCTGTTTGGGAGGCTGAGGTGGGAGATCACTTGAGCCCAGGAATTCAGAGTTGCAGTGAACTACGATGGCTCTACTGCACTCCAGCCTGGACAATAAAGCAAGACCCTGTCTCCAAACAAACAAACAAACAAACAAACAAAATCGCGATATAGTATTAACTAGCATTTTAAAATAACTTGTTAAGTTAAACTGTTTTTTCATGTTTTTTGGCAATTTGTATTTCTGCTTGGTTAACTACTTGTTCATGCCTTTAGTTTATTTTTATTCTGGGATTTTTTTTTCTTCTTGACTTTTAAGAGATATTCGTATATTAACAAAATTGACCTGTGATCATATATTGCAATAATTTTCATTTTATTTTTCTTTTAATTTTGTTTATCATGCTGCTAGGTGGTGATGAGAGGGTAGTTTGGTTTGGGTTTTGCTTGTTTATTGTTTTGTTTTAGCCTTACAACTGTCGTCTTTTTGGTTTTGGCTTTGGAGGTAATGCTTAAGAAGAGTAAAGGATGTTCAAATTTAATTACATGTTAAGAGATAAGGAAACTGTGGGAGAAGGGAAGTACAGTCATGAGTAACATTATTGTAACCAAACCAAAGGGAACCATATTTGCAAAACAAATTTTTGAAGTTGGAGCTTTTCTAAGAAAAATTCCAAGAATATGTGGTTTATTAACTGACTAATCTCTAATTGATAATTTTCCCACTTAGTCAAAAAGTAATGTACTGTAATCCCCCTCTCCTGCCTTCTAACCTATCTGTAATAATTATGATTGATATTTCAATAAATATGGTAATTTGTTTTAATTACCCAAAGCCTTAGAATCTGTAACTTTAAACACACGTAGTACTTTACGTTTAGTGCATATTTCGCTGATGTCCTATCTTGGATTTGCTCTCTTGAAATTTATGATTTTACTTGCTTTAGTTTTTTTGGCAATATTTTATTTTATAGAGACTGTGAAAGGTAATTTCCATTGCTAAGGGAAATGAGTCCTCCTGTCATTTGTTTTCTTTGTGGGTGTCGTAGAAATTTTTAAAAAATTACCACTTCATCCTTAACAAAATATTAACAAAGTAAATCTAGCAAAATTCAAAAAGGGTAATACACCGTGGCCAACTGGATTTTATCTCAGGAACGCAAAGCTGGCTGCATTCAAAAATCAGTCAATAGATTTCACCACATTAGCAGAATCTTTTTAAAGCCATATGGTTGTTTCAACAGATACAGAAAGCTCATTTGACTAAATCCAATGCTATTTCATAATAGAAACTCTCAGAAGACTACAGATGGAGGAAAATATCCAGGCCCAACTAATGCCCTGCTTGTCTTGAAGGACTGTGATGGGGGCAGTGAGCAAAATACAAATTTATAATCCCCCCGAATTAGTGTATAGCACATATCTTTATATTTATAAGAGCAGAGAAAAATCATTACTGGCTGTCTCAACACCACTTATAAACAAGCCATTCTGCACCTCATTTATATTAAAGGCCAACTTTATCAATCACTAAATCCTTATGTAATCTGAGTAATATCCAACCTTCCATTTTACCTTATACTCAGGTTCAGCACATCATCATCAACAAACAAACAAAAACCCAACAAATGTTCTCTTCCAAAGGCACTGAAGAGCACCATGGTTTTTAGGTATACTGACAAAGGCATTGTACATTTCTGCACACAGTGAAACTTGCTTAAAATTATCTTTAATTATCTTGCCCTCTTCTCAAAGTTTTATCTCAGCACTTCAAACTCTCTGCTCCAAAACTACAAATCTAAGTGAACTCTCACCTCCATCTCATCTTAGGTACCATAGCACAACCACTTGCCAGTCTTCTAAAAGCAAGCACTCCTGACCAGCAATGATGCCAATGGACAGCAGACTCCTTAAATGCATAGCCCAGCTCTTATCTCAATGGTGCAGCTCCCCAGAATTCAGGCTTTGTATATTTTCCCAACCTTTGCACTGTCTATGCACCACTTCTTTTATTACCATGGGTTTGTAGTGCTGTAATATATGATAGGGCAGGATCTTTCTCATTATTCTTTTCAACATATTTTCTTGGTCGTTCTTGCTCCCCAAAAACTTCCAAATCATTCTTTTATCCCAATCTCTTCTATGCCTGTTGTTTTAAATTGAGATTGTAATTGGCATTGCATTAAATATACAGATTATCTGAAAAAATCTTTCTTTTCACAAAATTATCTTCCTTTCTAGAAACATGATGCATACATGTTTCATACATATATTAGTCATTCATACATGATTCATGCATGTTTTATTTTGCATACATTGGCAAAATTTTATCTTTTTCTTCATATAGGGCCTTATGCATTGTGATAGCTTTATTTCTAGGTGTTTATTCATTTGTCCCAGTTGTAACTGTTTACATTTTAAACTGGTTATTACTGGTATATAAGAAAGCTACAGGTTTTAAGCATAGTAATTTTGTAAATCAGTTGAATTGATTAAACATCATATGTAAGTTCTAATAGTTTTTCAGTTAGTTCTTTTAGATTTTCAGGTATACAATCTTACCATCTGCAAAGAGAGATGATCTCATTTTCGTTTTCTTATTATATTAGCTAGAACTTATATAATAACACTACATAAAAGAAGTTACTATGGGGCTGGACATGGTGGTTCATGCCTGTAATCCCAGCACTTTGGGAGGCTGAGGTGAGTGGATTACTTGAGGTCAGGAGTTTGAGACCAGCCTGGCCAACAGGGTGAAACCCCATCTCTACTAAAAATACAAAAATTAGTCAGGGGTGGTGGCACATGCCTGTAATCCTAGCTACTGGGGAGGCTGAGACAGGAGAATTGCTTGAACCCGGGAGGCAGAGGTTGCAGTGAGCCAAGATCACTCCATTGCGCTCCAACCTGGGTGAAGAAGCAAGACTCTGTCTCAAAAAAAAAAAAAAAAAAAAAAAAAAAGTTACTATGGATATTTTTGTCATGTTCATGACCTTAAAGGACTTTTTAATGTTTCACATTCAGTCTAATGCCTGGTATTGGTTATTTTCAATGTTTAGAAAGTATCTTCTTTCAGTTTGCTGATAATTATTATGAGAAATGGGTGTCGATTTCCATCAAATGCTTTTTTGGCATCTGTGTTCAAATGTGTATTTGGCACCTGTGTATCAAATGTGTTTCTTATGTCCTCTGATGTACATATACGATTAAATATTATTCTATCTTGAAATAAACAAACTAGAGAAGCCTGAACATAGGGGAATCTGTGCTACACCATCTATGCTGATGAAGCATTTGTCATGATTTGTTTTTAGACAAAGTCTCGCTCTGTCGCCCAGGCTGGAGTGCAGTGGTACATAATCTCAGGTCACTGCAACCTTTGCCTCCTGGGTTCAAGTGTACTTTTCACTGCCATCATTAAGTCATTAATAAAATAGAGATTATGGGTAGAAAGGGCATTATTACTTATACGTACTGATAATTTAGTCATTCCAGCACATACTAAGCATCTGTTGGATGTAAAGCAGAGAGCTGCTAGATACAATACTAATATTACAGAGTCCTTTGGGTCGTCTTTTTTTTTTGAGACAGGGTCACCCAGGCTAGAGTGCAGTTGTGTGATCATGGCTCACTGTATCCTTGACCTCCTGGGCTCAAGCAATCTTCCCAACTCAGCCTCCTGAGTAGCTAGGACCATAGACAGATGCCACCACACCTGGCAACATTTTAAGATTTTTGTGTAGGAACAGGGTCTCACTATGTTGCCCAAGCTGATGTTGAATTCCTGGGCTCAAGTGATCCTCCCACTTCGGCCTCCCAAAGTGCTGGGGTTACAGGTGTGAGCCATCATGCCTAGCCTGGTGTACCTTTTATTAAAATTTTGACATTCCTGAAAGCCTGAGAAATGCCTTAGTCAATGAAATTGGATGTGATAGAAGCCAATGGACCTGAGTCCCCACATTCTAGCAAAATGGCTGGCAAATAGCAGTTGCTCAATAAACTTTAATGAATGATGGAGGCAATGTAGATGCTAAGAGCCACAGGGGCAAGCCATATCTGAATCCTTAGGGGACAGTCAAGTGTCAAGCACCAGTGTGAGTGGATCTAATCACGTCTAAAAAATGGAAATTAAGGTCATGGGCCAGTACTTCAGAGCATTATGTGGACAAGCTCAAAGTGAAAGCAGTCTGGGAGACTTGAGAACTGAGACTCAGAGAGCACCATTCATCACACCCCAAGGGGCTTCCTTAATTAGCGTTTTCGTATTTCTTGGCTAAGTTACAGGGTGAACTTTCAGAAATACTCAATATAAGCTGTCCAGAAACTTTGTTTGGTGGTACAGAAATGAGCCTAACTTTGAAGATCTTATCCAGACTACTTACTTTTCCATGGAATCGTAAACTAGGTTTCTGAGTTACATATTATACAGGGTAGGCTTAAACATAAGGGGAGTTTATCTCTTGCTCACATAAATAGGCTCAAATGATTCCAACTTGTTGAGGAATTTGGGGAATGGGGACAGTGTTGTTACATATTGTCATTTAGCAAACCAGCTCAGAGGTTGTATCATCTTTAACATGTGGTTTCTGAGGTTCCCATAGAGGTTTCCCTAGCCCAGGGAACAAGAAAGAGCAGGTGAATTTTACATGGGGGGATTTTTATAGACTAGGCCTGGGAGTAAAGTGCATTCCTTTCACTTGTGTTTCATTAGCTAAAATATAGTCACACAACCACATCTAACTGAAAGGGACCACATCTAACTGACTAGGAAATGAAGTCTATCATGTGCCCAGGAAGGCAAAACCATGTGGTGACAAGATAATAAATAGTTTTTGCCACACAGGTCATACAGACTTTTCAGGTCCACTAAAGGATTCCTTCTCAAATCCTTAAATAGTCCACTAAATAGTCCTTTAAAGGACTAAATAGATTCCTTCTCAACAAAGCCTTAAGTGCTCCTAATTTTAACTCACATATTCACTGCAATAATCTTAGCTCTGCCCTTGTGGGAATTGTCAGACACTATTGTTTCTGACCATGGAATTACCTTTGTCTTTGTGAGATTTAAGCAGTTTGTGGACATGAGTCTCATCTGTGAAGTCCTCATCATGCCTCATTCCTGGCAAACTAAAGATATCATTTCCATCTCTTGCCACCCAGTCCGTCACTCTGTGTTCAGCATGAAACGTGAGGCCCTCAGCATAGGGGTTAAGAGCATAAACAACTGAATCAGATATAGCTGAGTTTGGGTCCTAAGTCCACTAATCCATCACATGATCATGGAAAAGTTTCTTAACTAGCTGGTCTCACATTCCTTCAACCCTAAATCAGGCATAGTAATAGTATCTACCTATAGGGTTGTGTGAGAGGGTTAAACAAAGTAATGCACACTTAGCAATGTACCTAATATTTCTTAAGCACTGAAGCATTAACAAGCTGATTAATGATCAGCTGATAATGGTATTAATAACTATCAAGCTGGTAATAGTAGGTGTAAAATCTGGTCTTTCAGTATGATTAAAGCAATTTATATTTGTTTAATATAAACAAATATATCTGGAATGGGCCAGGCATGGTGGCTCACGCCTGTAATCCTAGCACTTTGGGAAGCTGAGGCAGGTGGATCACCTAAGGTTGGGAGTTCAAGACCAGCCTGGCCAACATGGTAAAACCTTGTCTCTACTAAAAATAGAAAAATTAGCCGCGTGTGGTGGCACGTGCCTGTAGTCCCAGCTACTCAGCAGGCTGAGGCAGAATAGCTTGAGCCCGGGAGGAGGAGGTTGCAGTGAACCAAGATTGTGCCACTACACTCCAGCCTGGGTGACAAAGCAAAACCTTGTCTCAAAAAAACATATATTATATATTATATAAAAATATACATCTATATATCCAGATGTTGTTTTGACTGTATCTACCCTCCACCCATCTATTATCAAAGTATCAAAGGAGCTGAAACTGGGGGGTCTTCCAGCCCTTATGACTTAGTTGATGGGGTCTCTGTCATGTACTACACTGTCAAGAAAGAAGATGTGGCAGTTTATCAGCCATGTGGTCTACCTGGCATTGGTGAGCATGTCAGACCAGGCTGATATCTTCTGACATGTTTTTCATGGTGAAGAAGGCAATAGTTCTTCTCTGGTCAACCTAACTGCTGAAAAGATAGTCACTTCTTTTTCTAGACAGTTTATTTAGGAATTTAAACCATGGCTTACTCCAAAGGGGTATATGAAATTGCTTATATGCAAAAATATAGTTCAAGATAAAAGGAGTAAGTGAAGAAATCGTGGGAAAGGGAAAATTAGAGTAGGACAAATAAGGTAAAAACCAGGGATAACATTATTACACAAAATGCATATCAAAAAGTCCAGTACACATTGTGAAATATGGGCTAGAATTGACTGAGCTGCCTAGTATCAAAAGTGAAAGAATGAAACCTATTCATGCAAGTTGTTTATGAAAATTATAACTATTCCTGATACTGAGTTTTGAGAAAAATGTCTCCATGGAATAACCGTAAAGAGTATATTTGGCCATATAACATGTCAGCTACGTTCTCTGCAACATGTATACAGTAAAACTAAGTCCTCCCTGTAGGCAGCTAAGGGAAGTACTTAATATTTTTCCACCCATTGGTTTGAATACAAAAAGAACTGAAAATGTCTCCCCTTCTGGATTAGCAAGTTCTAGTA
Source organism: Rhinopithecus roxellana (assembly GCF_007565055.1). Taxonomy (NCBI): domain Eukaryota; kingdom Metazoa; phylum Chordata; class Mammalia; order Primates; family Cercopithecidae; genus Rhinopithecus; species Rhinopithecus roxellana. Next base: position 86,343,496 of record NC_044562.1, on the reverse strand, counting down.
GATAAGGGAGGACAGATGTCATGAATGTCCAGATCATATAGCTCAAAATCCATGTGGTGATTTTCGGTTCCTTTGAATTCCTGTAGTCAAACGCCCGATGTCTCAGGGAGGGCTTAGATAAGAATTTCTTCGTGAAAAAACGACTTTCACATTGAACCATATAAATCCTTGCTGGCTGCTTCTTCCTACCCAACAGAAACTGTCCTTTTTATCACTCTGCAGTATAATTCATGAACAATATTTTATTGTAATGATGATTTGAACTACACAGCTTATTTGCTACCACACACCTATTTTTCTCTGCTTCCTGTTAAGATTGATTGTGTGTGTGTTTTCAAACAAGTTAGCTCATAGGAAAAGAGTTACTAGGGACAAACGAGACGAGGCAGCACACATTTTTATGGTCTTTTATTTTTGTCCTGGTGCTCTTGTAGACACAGAAATGGAGCAAATGTACCCTTTATGGCATACAGTCAGCTGTGCAAAGGCTGTCGTGTATTTGGAATTCGTTTTGGAAGCAGGACAGAGGTGTGTTTTTCATTATGCCACATTGGATTTTCGCATTCAAGAGTATAATTACCAAACCCAGCCCTCAAACCACTGCAAAAACATCACATGCTTCTTACACACATTTTTTCCCTTCAAACTGGCACTCAAGTGCCCACCAAGAGCCCTGCCCACAGTAGGGTTAGTTTAAAATTATTTTTAAACACAGTTGTAACATGGCTCTCATCCACAAAACAAGTATTATCAGCACTTAAATCATAGAATTATTCTTACATTATAGATCACTAGGTGCCTTTAATGTGTAATGACTATTAGATTCAGACCCTGAGTCAGACTGCCCCTGTTATAAAACCCTCTCCAGGAGTCCAGCTCTCAGCAACACTCCAGTATCTCTTTCAGGCCTAAAATCAACGTTGCGCTACAAATCTGAAGTTCAGAAGGTCAATTCAGCCTGGAGTGTAACTTCTTTTTTATTTAAAGTTTAGAAACAGTGCTAAGAAGACACAAAGACAGAAAGGCGTAGACATTTTATGCTTCTTCCCTGCCTTAGAGCCTATTCAAAGTCAGTGAGAAATTCAAAAACTGGGCTCTCTCACATTCTCCCTTCCTTGCTGCAAACCCGTGAGTTCTCCTCTCACTGCCCAAGCGCTGGTGGATGGAAGTGACAGAGGCTCTCTCAGATCATGAAGACTTGGCAGAAGCAGTTTCATATTGAGTTGTATTCTAGCAACTTAAAAGATTTAATACAGCTTTTTGAAAACCCTTGGTAAAGAGGAGCTGCCATGGGGTAAAGGAAGTCACTTATTACCTAGCATCATGTGGCACATACACCATTGATATAACGCAAGCTGATTTTAGGTGATACATTAACAGACATTTATTCTTGTCATAGTGAAGTGTTTATAATGATAAATTCCCTTTAAATAACATTGACTATGCACTACACATTGTTCTAAGTGCTTATATATATTAACTCATTTAATCTTCCTAACAACTCTAGGAAGAGGGTAGGTAGTTTATTATCCCCATCATTATTAAAACATAGAAAGATCAAGTGATTTGTCCCTGGTTGTTTAGCAAGCTATAGATGAAACCTGGATTTGAACCTATACAGTTTAGCTCCAGTGTCTATGCCCCTTAACCCCTCTTCAGCCCTTCTCAACTAGGGTTCCATGAGAATCAAACCCTTCCCAAATCTCATCTTGAATTGTAGCTCCCATAATTCCCACGTTTTGTGGAAGGGACCTGGTGGGAGATACTTAAATCATGGGGGCGGTTTCCCCCATACTGTTCTCGTGGTAGTGAATAAGTCTTACGAGATCTAATGGTTTTATAAGGGGTTTCCCCTTTCGCTTGGCTCTCATTCTCTCTTGCCTGCCACCATGTAAGACGTGCCTTTACTTCTTTGCCTTCTGCCATGATTGTGAGGCCTCCCCAGCCATGTGGAACTGTGAGTCCATTAAACCTCTTTTCCTTATAAATTACCCAGTGTCAGGTATGTCTTTATTAGCAGCATAAGAACAGACTAATATAGTCATACTTTATATGGATCGGAAATTCAGGAGCAGCTTAGCTAGTTGTTCTAGCTCAGGAATAGCCAAAAGGTTACAGTCAAAATACTGGCAGAGGTTGCAGTCATGTGAAGCTTCACTGGGGCTGAGAACCTGCTTCTAAGATGGTTCAATCACATGGCTGTTGAGAGGAGCCCTCAGTTCCACTTGACGGGGACTTCACTATAAGGCTACTTGAATGCTCTTATGATATGTCAGCTAGTTTCCCCAGAGTTTGTAATCTAAAAGAGATGACAAAGAAGAAGTCACAGTCCCCTTTATGACCTAGTCTTAGAGGTCACATACTTTTGCTTGCCATATTCTACTCATTACAAGTGAGTTGCTAAGCACAGGCCACACAGGGTGGGATAATTTGTCTAGACCTTTAGAAGGGAGCTATATAATAAATGTGTGAACATTTTAAAACTACCATACCACACTAGCACATCAAATCTATGATTTCATGGGCATTATTTCCTAGGTAACACTGTGGTTGGCATTACTGTTAGGTCTGCATTGATTTAAAGAAAAATGTTAAGTCAATAATGAATGATGCAGATAATGTGCTAAGATGGCAAAAATTGCAAAGATGGTATATTCCCTTGTCCAGAACTTAGGATTACTGCCCTAGAGGACTTTCCATTTTCAGTGCACTGTGGGAGGAGCTGAGGGCTGTCTAAAGAAGTCAAACCAAAGAGACTTCAGAGTTTGGAAGCACCAGGCAGAGCTAAAGGAGCACATATTAAGTGTTAACTGGAAAATAGGGGATGAAGGATCAAGCTTTTTAAAAAGCCACTATTATTTCTTTTAATAACAGATTTATTAAGATATCACTCACATACCATAAAGTTTCCTCCCCCCGCCACCCTTTTTATTTGAATCAGAGTCTCGCTCTGTCACCCAGGCTAGAGTGCAGTGGCACAATCTTGGCTCACTGCAACCTCCGCCTCCTGGGTTCAAGCCATCCTCAAGCCTCAGCCTCTCAAGCAGCTGGGATGACAGGTGCCTGCCACCAAACCTGGCTAATTTTTGTACTTTTAGTAGAGATAGAGTTTCACCATGTTGGCCAGGCTGGTCTCAAACTCCTGACCTTGAGTGATTCACCTGCCTCAGCCTCCCAAAGTGCTAGGATTACAGGTGTGAGCCATCATGCCAGGCCAAATGTACCCTTCTATAAAGTATACAATTCAGTGGTCTATCATGTTTTCACAAAATTGTACAATCATTACCACTCTATTTCAGAATTTTTTGTATTACTCCACTCTAGAAAAACCCCCATGCACATTAGCAGTTACTCCCCATTTCTCATTCCTTCCAGTCCTTGGAAACCACCAATTGACTTTCTTTTGGTATAGATTTGTCTGTTCTGGACATTTCATATAAGTAGAATCACACAATATGTGGCATTTTGTGTCTGACTTCTTTGATCCAGCAGAGTGTTATCAAGGTTCATTCATGTTGTGGCACATCTTCATACTTCATTCCTGTTTATGACTGACTAGTACTCCATTTTATGAATATATAATATTTTGTTTAATCATTTGTCAATTGATGACATTGGGTTAGTTTCCACTTACTTGCCTATTAGAAAAAATGCTACCATGAGCATCTGTATACAAATTTTTATATAAAGATATGTCTTCAATGATCTTGGCTACATACCTAAGAGTAGAATTGCTGAGTCATGTTATAACTCTATGTTTATCTTTTTGAGGAACTGCTATATTGTTTTCCAAACCAGCTGTATGATTTTACATTCCCTCTACAGCATATGAAGGTTCTGATTTCTCCACATACTTGGCATTGTCTTTTTGATAATAGCCATTCCAGTGGGTTTGAAGTAGTATCTCATTGTGATTTTGATGTGCATTTCCCTAATGACTAAAGATATTGAGTATTTTTTTCATATGCTTTCGGCCATTTGTGTATCTTCTTTGAAGAACTATTAAAATTCTTACCCATTTTTAATTAGATTTATTTTTGTTATTGGCTTGAGACCCTTGTAGATTCTGGGTACTAGTCCTTTATCATATGTAAGTTTAAAAAATATTTTCTCCCATTCTATGGGAGAAAGTTGTGAATCCACTTTGAGTTAATTTTTGTATGTGGGGGTGACATAGGGGTCTAACTCATTCTTTTACATATGAATTTTAGTTACCCTACCACCATTTGTTGAAAAACCTATTTTTCCCCATTGAATTGTCTTGACACCCCTGTCAACAATGCTTCATCCTAAATAATTGCTTTTCTTTCCCTGCCCAGTTTCATAACTCCAGCAACCAGGCTTCTCACCCCTAAACAGAAACTTTTGTTACCCCCCAACAGTTTCTTCTCTGCAAAAACTGAACTTTTCAGAGTAACTGATGAAGACTGTCCACTCTCCCAGAGTCAATTTGATTGTACCCCAATGAAGATAACCAATTTCTAAGCTCTATCTGGACACTAAAGTTTTAATTCATTTTTTTAAAGAGTTTATTTTATTGACAAATAATAATGATATGTATTTATGAGATACAATACAGGTATACATTGTAGATTGAGAAAATTAGGCTAATTAATATATCCATCACCTCACATTCTTCAGCTTTCTTAGTGTCTCTTCATATGAACAGATAGGTAAATATTGCAATACATTGATGAAAGTTTCTTCAACATAAAAGACAGAAACCATGCACAAAACAAAAGAGATCTCGGAAGAAACAGGCAGTGAGGTGAGAAGACCAAAACAATCATTTAATTACCCTAATATTAGTAAAAAAAAGAGAGGATATTGTGTCCATGAGAAAGGAGTACAAAGCTATTAGAAAGAAATAATTTTAAAATAATAAAGATATACTAACACTGAACATATCCAAACCAAAACTAAAAACACAATGCCATTTATAATTGTTTCAAGAAAATAAAATAATTAGGTAGAAATCTAATAAAACATATATAGGATTTACATCCTGAAAATTACATAAGGCTGGTGAAAGAAATCACAAAGGACATGAATGGAGAGACATACATACTATGTTCGTGAATTAGAAGACTTAACAGTACAGATGTCAACTATCTCCAAATTGATCTATACATTTAATAAAATGTCTATCAATATCTCATGAACACTTTGTGTAGACTAGACAAGCTTATTCTTAAATGTATATGGAAAGTCTCAGGACCTAGAATAGTTAAAATTATTTTTAAAAAGAATAATAAAGTGGAAAGAATCACTTTACCTAATGTTAAAACTTATTATATAGCTATGATAACCAAGACAGCATGGGCCTGGCATGGTGGCTTATGCCTGTAATCCCAGCACTTTGGGAGGCCAAGGCGGGCAGATCACCTGAGGTCAGGAGTTCGAGACCAGCCTGGCCAACACAGTGAAACCCCGTTTCTACCAAAAATACAAAAAATCAGCCAGGCGTGGTGGCACATGCCTGTAATCCCAGCTACTCAGGAGGCTGAGGCAGGAGAATTGCTTGAACCTGGGAGGGGGAGGTTGCAGCAAGCTGAGATCACAACATTGCACTCCAACCTGGGCAACAAGAGAGAAACTCCATCTAAAAATAAAAAATAAAAAATAAAAAAAAAGACAGCATGGTATTGTTGGGGGGATAGACACATACATTAATGGAACAAAAGTAGAGAATCCCAAAATATACCCATACTAACGTGCCCAACTGGTTTCTGACAAAGGTACAAAAGTAATTGAATGTAAGAGGTAGCCTTTCAAAATCCTTGGTACGAGAGCAATTGGACATCCACAGGCAAAAAACAAAAAACAAAAAACAAAACAAAAAAAACGCACAGTGGCTCACGTCTTCACATCTATAATCCCCACACATTGGGAGGGCAAAGCAGAAGGATTGACTAAGGTCAGGAGTTCAAGACCAGCCTAGTCAGCACAGCAGGCCCCTCCTCTCTACAAAACGTTTTAAAAAAGTGTGGGAATACACATGATACCACTTAGGAAAGGAGTTTGTCAGTTTCTTATAAGCAATCCCTTGCTGCAGGATCCAATAATGTCACTCCAAGGTGTTTACTCAAGAGAAATGGGAATTTATGTTCTCACAAAAGCCCATATAGGAGCTTTATTCATAATTATCAAAACTGTAAAGAACCCAAATGTTCTTCAGCTGGTGAATGGATAAACAAACTGTAGTACATTTATATAATGGAATACTACTCAGCCACTAAAAGCAATACATTATTAATATGTGTTATTCTCTTTGTTTTATTTTATTCTGGTAGATGTGTTCTGGCATCTCATTGGTGTTCAGTTACATTTCCCTAATGACTGATGGTGATGAACATCTTTTCATTTGCTTATTTGCCATTTATCTGTCTTCTTTGAAGAAGGTCTTTTCAAATATTTTGCCCATTTTTTTACTGAGTTGTTTATTTATAGTTGAGTTTTAAGAGTTCTTTATATAGTCTATATCAGATGTGATTTGCAAATACATCCTCCCAGTATGGGTGTTGTATTTTTATTCTCTTGTATATAGTGTGAAGTGGTTCTAAGTTTTTGTTTTACATGTGGATATTCAACTGTCTCTGCACTATGTGTTGAAAAACTACCCTTTCCCCATTGTGTTGTTTTGATACTTTTGTTGAAAATCAACTGATCATAAATGTAAGGGTTTATTTTTGTACTTTTCGTTCTGTTCCATTGATCTAATATGTTTATCTTTTTGCACTGTCTTATATATTTACAGTAAGTTTTGAAATCAGATAATGTAAGTCCTCCAACTTCATTCATTTTCCAAATTATTTCGGTTACTTTAAGTCCTTCATATGGCCATATAAATTAGAGGATTCATTTGTTAATTTCTGCAACAGAGAGCTGGGCATGGTGGTGTGCACCTGTGGTCCCAGCTATTTGGGAGGCTGAGGTGAGAGGATCACTTGAGCTCAGGGAGCAGAGGTTGCAATGAGTCTAGATCATACCACTGCACTTCAGCTTCAGTGACACAGTGAGACCTTGTCTTAAAAAAAAAAACTACAAAAGCAAGCCTGCTGGTTTTTACAGAAATTATGTTGAATCTATACATCAATTTGGGAAAAATTGCCATCTGAACCTATTTTATGAACATGGAACATCTCTACAATTTAAATCTTTAATTTCTCTCAGAAAAGTTTTGTCATTTTCAGTGTACAGTTATTGCACTTTGTTAAATTTATTACTAAGTATTGAATTTTTAAAAATTTCATTCTGAATGGAATTATATTCTTACTTTTATTTTCATGTTGTTTATTACCAGCATATAGAAATACAGTTGATTGGCCAGGGACGGTGGCTCACACCTGTAATCCTAGCACTTTGGGAAGCCAAGGTGGGTATATCACGATGTCAAGAGTTCAAGACTAGGGCCGGGCACAGTGGCTCACGCCTGTAATCCCAGCACTTTGGGAGGCCGAGGCTGGCGAATCACATGAGGTCGGGA